>NW_024429203.1:14781055-16223555 GCF_017639785.1 Mesocricetus auratus | reverse complement strand
TTTTGAGAATGACTGTTGAATTTTATAACTTGACTCATAATTTGTCAAGATACAGAAATACTACTTAAAGGTCAGTTTGCTTCATAGTTTGAAAAATCTTGTTCCATCATTACTTTTGTATCTTGACCTGTATTTCAAGAAATCCAATGCCTCTGTGATTTTTTTTTTTTTAATTTCAGGGCTGGGGATTGAACCCAGGGCCTGGGAGCATGCTAAGTGCATACTCTGGCCCTGATCTTTAGTCCCTAGCCCTGATAATCAAATTCTACTTTCTTTCTCTCTCTCTCTCTCTCTCTCTCTCTCTCTCTCTCTCTCTCTCTCTCTCTCTCTCTCTGTGTGTGTGTGTGTGTGTTCAAGACAGGGTTTCTTTGTGTAGCTCTGGTTGTCCTGGAACTTGCTTTTTAGACTAGGCTGACCTCAAACTCACAGATCTGCCTGCCTCTGCTGAGTTTAAAGGTGTGTGCCATCATACCTGGCTTGACATTAGGTTACTTATTCCTTTGCATATAACATTTTTCTCTACGGAAGTTTTTAAGACATTTCCTTCCTTCTCACTCGTGACACTTTCTTTTTCTTAAATACATCCACTTTATTGAGATATAGTTCAGAGATTTCACATGTTACCCATATAAAATATCCAAGTGATTTTTAGTATATTTACTGTTGTAAAATTATCATAATCAATTTTAGAACATCTTATCATCTTGTAAATAGACCCACCTCAGACAAAACAATCAATCTCTGTTTCTCCTCAGTACCAGACAACCGTGAATCTCCACCCTGCCACTATGGATCAGTCTACACTGGAAATTTCTTGTAAACAAGACCGTACACATGTGGTCTTTTGTGGCTGGCTTCTTTCACTTAGTGTAATGTTTCCAGATTCACTTATGTCATTGCATCTTCCTTGTTAAGGCTGAAGAACCTTCCATTATACAGAGAGACCATGTTTGCTTACCCATTAATAAGTTGATGGGCATCTGGCTTGTTTCCAGATGTTGACTATTATGAATAATGCACCCATGCTTAGAATTTTCTTTTTATCTGTGGCTGCCCGAAAATTTGCAGTGACATTCCTTAGTGTCACTTTTCATTTATTCCACTGGCACCAGATAGATGCTCAGTGCTGGGGCGTGGTGGCCTCTGCTCTTTCTATAGTGTGCAAATGTAATGTTCGTGCACACATGATTTCGTGTGTGTGTGTGTGTGTGTGTGTGTGTGTGTGTGTGTAGTGACGAGCATATAGGTGGGTGAACATGTATATGGAGACCAAAGCTGCTGTTGGGTATCCTCCTTGATCCCTTTCCACTTTTGTTTTATTGAAGCAAGATGTCTGAGAGCTAGAATGTTCCACCTCGTCCATCTAGCCAGCTTGTCCTAACTATCTTGTGCCTTGGCTCCCAAGTGCTGGGATTCCATGGATTACAAGTAACAGCCATGGCTGCCAGACTTTTACATGGGTTCTGAGGATCTGAACTCAGCTCCTCATGTTTGTACATCAAGTTCTGTATCTACTTGTTTTTAACCATTGTTCTATGACTGGGACAAGACTCCATGAGAAAGGCAGCTTTTGTAAAGGGAAACATTTAACTGGGGCCTGTTTATTGCATTAGAGGGTTAGTTCCTGATCTTCACGGCAGGAAGGAGACAGGCATAGCATTGGAGCAGTGGCTGAGAGCTTTACTACCTGACCTGCAGGCAGAAATAGAAAGACACTGGGCCTGGCATCGGCTTCTGAAACCTCAAAGCCCACTCCCAGCGACACACCTACTTCAACAAGGCCACACCTACTAATCCTTTCCAAACAGTTCTACTCCCTGGTCACTAAGCATTCAAATCTATGAGCCTGTGGGTACCAGTTTCATTCAAACCAGCCCATCCACTGTGCTATGTCTCTCCAGGTCTCTTGTGGCCTTTTGCTAAGGAAGTGTTAGCATACACTGTCTTCACTCCCCTTCCCTAACGGTTGTCTCTGCTCTTTCTAAAATCCCTCCCAGTTGAACTTAGGACTGCTGGGTAGATTCATTCTCAAATGTTACCGCTTTTTCTTCTTCTTCTTCTTCTTCTTTTTTCATTGATTTTCTTTTGTTGTTCTGTTTCCTGGGAGAATGTCTCATGTTGTTTCCAACTCTTTTCTTTAATATTTTATTTTCATATGAAAACGTTCTTCTTCTCTGTTCCTTTACATAGCATCCACTTCGGAAGGGAAGGGGGAAATACATGTCATTTCTTGATCCTCTCAATACTGAATTATTCATTCTATTTTCGAATCTGCCGCTTATTGTCTGAATTGTCTGCTTCCTCAAAATTCTATCAGCTTAAACTTCTGTCTTTCTCGTTAGAAATTTCTCTCAGTTTTTATTAATTATTATCTGTTAGTATTTTAAAACGATGCCTTAGGCAGCAGATCACAGTATTGTGATTGTGCTATACTGTGTGTGTGTGTGTGTGTGTGTGTGTGTGTGTGTGTGTGTCTGTCTGTCTGTCTATCTGTCTGTCTGTATTTAGGGCTTGGTCTGGGTGACTGAACGGCCTTAAAAGGATTGAACAAGGATCTGATCTCTAGTCTGGCAGGCTGAAAGCTCTGTGTTAGTTACCCATTGTTCTAGAGCTGGTAAATTTTCAATAAAGGAATTCTCATATCCTCTGTGGAGGTGAGCATGGGCCTGGTTGCCAAAACCCAGCCAGAAAAGGAACTTTGGGATCCATTCAGTCTCCTGGTTTCTGAGTGATGGCTCTCCACTTTCGGCCACTGGCCTCTCCTTATGTGGCTCCCTGTCAATCAGTCTATCCAGGATGTCCAGCAGTCTGCTGGGGTTGGGCAGAGGAGGGACGGTTATCTGGCTGTCAGCTTCCAGTTTCATCCAGATCACTGGCTTGGGAAACACCTGGGGCAGCTACAAGAGTGATTTCAAAGATACCATCTACATGTGCTTGAAACTGCTGCCGCCTTGTCCTTGAGGGTCTGTGTCCCTTTCTTTCATTTGCGGTTGCTTCAGCAGGTTTTTATCGGGGAACACAGATGTACCTTTGATTATGATGTCTGCTCTACCACGCTTGACAGGCGTTGCCATTGCTTTGAATCGAGCCATCCTCCTCATGTCCATCTCTTCTCAAGCTTTTTCTTTTGTTACTTTGATCCAAGCTGTACATGCCTGCCAGATTTCTTTTTCTGAAACGTCGCTGTGATGACATAGCTCCTCAGTTAGCAATCTGTCCATTTCCACTTTACCATATAAAGCTAACATCAGAATAGACTTCACAGAGCACTTTGGACACCAAGGCAGGAGGGATGTGAGACTGAACACAGGATTGGCTGCACAGTAAGACCCTCCTCACCCACCCCAAATCATGAAAAGGAACTCATTCCCCTGAACAGACCAACTCCTTAAACTTACTGTGAGGGCAGAATAAAATGGTTGAAAGGGAATGAGCCTCTCTTTGTACTATTGAGGGGTTCTATTGTTGTTTGTTTTTGTTGTTTTCAAGACAGGGTTTCTCTGTGTAACAGTTTTGGCTGTCCTGTTCTGGAACTTGCTTTGTAGACTAGGCTGGCCTGGAACTCAGAGAGATCTGCCTGTTTCTGTGTCCTGAGTGCTGGGATTAAAGGCGTGCATCACCACTGCCTGGCTACTATTGTTTTTAAAGCCAAAGAGCTATTAATGATCTTTTATTTTTATATTATTCAATTTGCTTTTCAAATACATTAAAACTAATTTTGAACATAACAAACTCTATCAATTGCAGTGTTTCTCGAAAGCTAGATGGTCCTGCAAACCCCATTGGTTCTTCCCTGCGAAGTGGGTGAGCTTTTTTACTCTGAATATACAGAGTACCCAGTAACTTTCCTACAATTCCCATAATCAGTTTTTGTCTGCAAGACTTCCTTTCCACCAACTGTAAGTTCTGAAGGACCAAGGACTGTTTCCTACTAGTGTTTTGTTTAGGTTTTTTGAGACAGGGTTTCTCTGTGTGGCTTTGGAGCCTGTCCTGGCACTTGCTCTGTAGACCATGCTGGCCTCGAACTCACAGAGATCTGCCTGCCTCTGCCCCCCGAGTACTGGGATTAAAGGTATGCGTCACTACCACCTGGTTAACAATATAATTCTTAAAAAGATGAGAAGGAAAGACACATTACCCTCTACTTGTGTTCATTTGAGCACAGTCCTCTGTCCACGGAGAAAGAGGATACTAGGAACTGCAGCCTCCGGCCAGCTGATCACAGGGCCTCTGGTCAGCTGATCACAGGGCTTGTAGATTGTTGATCACTCTCTTCTTAGCACCTTCCGTTTCGGTGTCCAGGCGTGTGCAACAAACCCAGATACCCACAGAGACTGCAAGGAGGTCAGCAGGCTCCAGAGATGAGGTGATAGGCTGGGTTATGGGATGTGGAAGTAAACTTTGTATTGCTGAAGAATTTCATAAGATCGCGAATGTTGGGAAGAGATGGGTGGGAGGAGGCAGGGGTGGGGCACAGGGACATGCAGCTTCGAGCAGGATTCAGCTCAGAGGCTGACAGGGCTGCTCCTGGGTGTAAGGACTTGCTCCCTCAGGTGCCGTAAAGCTCTCTTGTTTCTGATGTGCAAAATCTGTCACTTGCTGAATCTTGGGTTGTTCAGTGCCTGAGTTGGTGCCATGTTCTCTCTCTCTCTCTCTCCTCTCTCTCTCTCTCTCTCTCTCTCTCTCTCTCTCTCTCTCTCTCTCTCTCTCTCTCTCTCACACACACACACACATATACACACACACACGCGTGCGCACGCACATGCACACGCACTCGTGTGTGCCTCTTACTTTACCTCCTCATGTTGGACAATGTTACCGTCTCTCTCAGCTCTTTGCAGGAAGGACAGACTTGGGTGACAACTACTCTACAATCTGGTTCTTGAGGATACCCCTGTTTACAAGGAGAAAAAAAAAAACACGAGTCCTTGCTCATTGATCTCACTCCACTTTGGGAGAGTTCATTCCTTGCTCTCCACTGGTCTCCAAGCAGAAGGTTAAGTGGTGTTGCACTACACACAACAGGGGAGGCAGGTTTACACATTGTCACCAAGAGACGTTATATGCTCCGCAGGTTCTTTACCTTTGGGTGGCATAGCCGAGGCAATCATCCTTCCTTCTGAGGGTTGCCGTCTTCCTTGTCGATGATTTCCTAAATTCTCATCTTCATCTTTGTTTCCCTCATAGATGTCTCTCACTCCTGATTGTTTAATGTGTTTCTTAGGCAGAGCTTGCCAGAAACAAATTCTGAGCTGGGTGCTCCAGAGAGGTTTGCCCACAACGTGATGCACGGGAAGGCAGTGAGGGGCTTAGGATGGACAGAAACGAGGCCCTGTGAGGCAGCTGAGAACTCAGTACAGAGCACACACACTCTGGACACTTCAAACTTTCCCACACAGAGACGGAGGTGTAACAGCATCAGTCAATGGCTTAGGAAGGTCATAACCTTCAGTGAGGAAATCCCCTGTCACTTGTCAGGACAAGTCTCCTGAGACACAGTTGGGTGGATTGGACCCAAAGAAAGAAGTGACAGCCCAAAGCCATCCTGTCTTGTGTAATGTATGTCCTGCCAGTCCACATCTCGTGAGTTACCTGTGAAAGTGCTTCGAGTAGAAGTGTGACAATACTGCAGGCCACCGTACAGTTTTTATTGCCACTGTTTTCCGCAAGTCCCCTTGCATCTCCCCCCCCCCCCCCTACATACACACACACACACACAACGAGTAGACTGTCAAGCTGCTGCCAGTTCTCTGCTCCGGTCATTAGCAGGTGATGAATCCTCTTGTGTGAGGACTTCTCCAGGGTGCAGTTAACTACAAAGTGGCAATGCTGGGTCACAGGCCATATGCAGTCTTCATTTTCTAGATTCTACCAAATCGTCCCTCACGAGGCAGTTCCGTTGCTTACGCTCATTAGCTGTTCCTTGTTTCCCACGTTCTTAAGCAGCTCTTGACATGATCAAACTTTGAGCTTTGTTAATTTATTAAATATAAAGTAGGATCTTCGCTTGGTATTGTTTTCATTCCTGGAATTAGGCATTACTTCAAATACTCGTTGGCCCAGGTTTCTCTTTCCATGAACTACCTATTCGTGATTTGTCCATTTTTTTTTTTTTTGTCTATTGATTCCTGTCTTTTTAGCTAATTTGTTGGGATTCCCAGAGCAATTGCTGCTTGCTGATGTCTTTTCTGGGCATTACCCATCTGCTGACTGTGCTGATGGAGTACTTCACTGAACAGAAGTCTTTAATTTGCATGTAAAATCCACCCCTTTCCTCTTTGTGGCTTTGCTTTTGAATCTTGCTTTAAAAATTCTTTGCCTGTCTCAAGGTCACAACAGGTGATCATGTATTTTCTATTAATTAATTTGCAGTCTTACCTTTAGTGTTTAGAATTGAGTCTCTAGTGAGCTTATTTTCCCACTCAGAAGCGAGATGGGGATCTGAACTTATGTCAGCGTTTATGACATAGTTTATGCTTTATATGTTTGACTTAGAATGCCAGGTGAATCATGTGCCCAGGTGGTCACATACCTTCTCCATTTGCTTCTGGGCTCATGCCCCGGTATCCCAGCATGCTTTTCTGCCCTGTGCCAATGCTCCACTATGCTAGGAGTTTGGCCTTTGTAACTTTGTCTCTCAGTGCCTGATGCCATGTCTTCCTGGTATGGGCTCTTCCGTTTTTTACACTGTTTTAGTGCTAGTGGATCTTTATTCTTCCTTACCAATTTTAGGATCTTCCTGGGCCTCTGGGCCCTCACCCCCACATCCAAGTCTACTGGGATTTTGACTGCAATGAATAAAATTCACAGTTAGTGCGGGGAAGGCCTCCCTTACAAAGGTATGACAGAATCACCCCTTTATCTAGGTTCTCTCAGGTGCCCTTTAACAGAATAGAAACTTTCTCCACAAAAAGTCTTGCATACAAGTTCTTTTGTTGTTGTTGTTTGGTTGGTTTGTTTTGGTTTTTCAAGACACAGTTTCTCTGTATAGCTCTGGCTGTCCTGGGATTTGCTTAGTAGACCAGGCTGGCCTCAGACTCACAGAGATCCACCTGCCTCTGCCTCCCAAGTGCTGGGATTAAAGGCATGCACCCCTACTGCCTGGCTGCATACAAATCCTTAATTTCCCCAGTATCTTATAGCTCATTTTGTTTTATTGCTATTGTAAATGGGATCGTATTTTACATAAAACCCGTGTTTTACTTTCCAAAGTGTTTTTACTTGTTTTCTTTTGGTGAGTTAGATTGATACCAAATGAGATGGGGTAAAGTCCTGAAGAAATGCCGTCTCTGAGCAACCCCTGCCTTTGGTACCAGATAACTGCTTTGGTGATGCTGCTGTGATCTGGGAAGAAAAAGTAAGAACCAATGATTAAAATGTCATCAATTGGGGCTGGAGAGATGGCTCAGTGGTTAAGAGCACTGACTGTTCTTCCAGGGGACCTGATTTCAATTCCCAGCATCCACACGGCAGCTCACAACTGACTGTAATTCCACTTCAAGAGGACCTGACACCCATGGCAAAACACGAATGCACATAAGAATAAAAACAGATAAATAAAAAAGTCATCAATTTAGGGCTGGGGATGTCGCTCAGTGGTAGAGTGCCTTCCTAGCTGGTGTGTGAGGTCCTGAGCTTGAGTCTCAGCCTGGGGAAAAACAAAAACAAAAACAAAACCCTCCACTGATTTACAGTTAGAATTATTTTCAAAAACTGCTTGCTTAGCAGCAGGCTACATCCTGTCTTTTGTATTTCTGTTTCCTCCCCACCACCGAGAACTCAGCCCCTGACATGTCTGATTGAACTGGACCTGCCCTATCCCCACTTAGGTGGGTCCAGCCTTGAGTGCAATTCTGTTGATTGGAAAGTTGGGCCAGGGCCAGGGCAGAAAAACTGACAACTGTCTTTCCCAGACACCATTAAGTGATTCTGTTCCTGTCTCACTTCCCAGACTTAATGAGAAGGGGATCTTGGGAGCTAACTAACAAAGAATGCAGAGCAGAGCCTGGGTAGAGCTGCAGGGTACATCCTCCTGCATGGAGTCTGGCGGGGTAGACAGCTGAGCCGGGGGCAGCGGGCTGTAGCCGACTCTTGCTATGCTCTTCCCTTCCTTGCCACGATCAAGTCTCCGCATCTCACCAGAATGAAGGTGGCAGCGCCTTCACCTCGGTGACTTGGAGTATTCGAGGACAAGAACACAACCTGCCTCTAATGGAGTGGTTTGTATTTAGCTGAGTTGGTGGCACATTCCCTTAATCCCAGCACCAGAGGCAGAGGCAGGTGGGTCTCTGTGAGTTTGAGGTCAGCCTGGTCTACAGAGCGAGTTCCAGGACAGCTGGGGTTGTTACACAGAGAAGCTCTGTATTGAAAACCATAAATAAATAAATAGCAATTTCAGCCAGACGGGTAGTGGCACTCATCTTTTAGTTCCAGCACTTGGGAGGCATAGGCAGGAAGAGCTGTATTTGAGGCCAGCCTGGTCTACAGAGAGAATTCCAGGATATAGAGGGCCATACAGTGAAATCCTGTCTCAAAAATATAAATAAATAAAAAGCTATGGAAACACTCAATGTTTTGCCTACTTGTTCCATATTCATTATTAAATTTAACTCATCATCATAATAGGTCCTCAGCTTGTCTGGAAGATAATAAAAGTCATAGCTATGGCTGCTCCTTAGACTCACAGCTGAGACACTGGCTTGCTAAGATTGCCAGTTAGGGTTAGGCCTCCAAACATTCTGATTCACCAGTTCAAAGGCTTTCGTCCATCACCGTTTCTCCCAGCCGATTAATTAATTAATGTTCAGGGTCTCTTGAGGTTGAAGCCAGGGCCTTAAGTACTTCACTGCTGAACTATACCCCCAGCTACAGCCCATTTTATAATGAGGAAGAACATTCTCCTAGACATCTAATATTGACCTATACCATTTACCTCACTGTATAACTTAAAAGTTCAAAGAAATTGTATAATTTCCCAAATGATTACAGCTTTTTTTTTTAAATAACTAAACTCTCAACAATAACAACAACAGAAGACATGAGCTGGGGATATAGACATGTTGGTTGAGTTCCGGCCTAGAATGTACAAAGCCCTGGGTTGATGTCCCGCCACCGTATGCATTGGGCTTGGTGGTACATGCTTGTATTCCCAACACCCAAGAGGTAGATTGAAGCCAGACCTTGTCTCGGAAAATAAATCATTAAAAAGCATACTGGTGACATTTGCCCAATTTGGATTATAATGTTCTCCTAAAACTGAAGCTCCTCAATGGACCACACATGGTCTGTTAAGCTTATACATCATTACATGGTATGTCTTGCTTCTGTTAACCCACCATTTGTAGGATTTAAACTCCTGCTAAATTCATGTTTGCTCAGAGCATCATGGCACTGTTTGTCTTTACTTGCCACAAATACACAATGCAAGCACCAGGTCTGCCTCTGTCTCTTGACTTTTCGAAGAAAAGCTGGTTAGGAGCTGATGTATTTTGGAATGAGTGGTTTGCGCGATGCAGGTAAGCAGTCCTTGGGATTTGTTTTTTTTTTTTTTTAAAGTGCTCAGCCAGGCACGATGATTCATGTCAGTCATCCTATCACTCAGGAGGCTGAGGCAGGAGGAGTGCCAGGAATCTGAGACCAGCCTACGCTGTGCAGTGAGTTCTGAGCTAGTCTGGGCTACAAAGTGACAGCATGCCGTCCTGTCAAGAGAAGGGGGGAAAAATCAGATGTTCCTCTTTGAGGAAAGGACATAACAGGAAAATAAATACTAAAGAATTCAATTTTGCTCTGCGAGGGCCTCGTCTCTGACAGGCAGTTAATCTATTTGTTGATACTGTGAGAAGGGAGTACCCAGCAGGGAGAAAATTAAAAAACGCTCAGCGCCAGTTGCTACCCTGATGAATCTCATCCAATTGTTTAACAGGACACTGCTGGGTATTCTTTTTTTTTTATTGTTTTAATTTTATTTTATTCTCTATTGTTTGTCATAACACTGCAAAAGTTTTCTGGATTAAAAAGTCCCCCTTTCTGCCCGTTTTCATTTGGCAATTGGTGCTTTTCATTTTCCCCCCGCTTCTGTGCTTATAACTGAGTTAGCATTAATGTGGATGCTTATTGATTTATGTGTGTTATGTATGTATTTACTTTCTTCCCGGAATGCAGCATTGTAGAGGCTGGATTCTGAAGGCGATCTGAGGAGCCTCAGTAGCAGTCCTGGAGTTTCAGGTGAGGGAGGAACAGCGGTTTCCTGGGAAGCCTGCAGGTCCCCTGCTCACGCTCTCGCTTTTCATGGTTTTGGTCACTTCAGGTCGGCCTGACAATATCAGCTGCAGAATTCCGAGGTTACGTGCTTGTGTGTTTTGGATTGCGCGCGGTACTCTGAGCAGTGTGATGAAATCTCACGTCCTCCTCCGTCCCCGTGTCCAGTACATCCTGGCTGCATAGCTGCCCTCTTGTTATCTCCCAGCTCCTGCTGGCTATCAGGACTGCTGTCGTGTCTCAGTGTTCATCTTCAACTGGCCCTAAAGGCACTAGAGTGGCATGAAAGAGGTTGGGGTCTTGGAACTTTTTCCTTGGATAAGGAGTTCTACTGTACTTGAGAAAAATAAGTCCTGCCCCCACATCATGAGGGACTGAAGCAAGATGGCCTCCCAGGGAAGAGAAAGCCTTTCTTATCAGTTCAGACCTTAGCCCCTGGCCTTTCAGGAGCTTTGTGGCTGCTCGTGAGGAGCATTTTTCCCCCCTGGAGAAGTTGCTCTGATCCTATGGGGATTCTGGCCCCCTCTTACAGTCACTGCAGAGATGAATATGGTCACACCCCCCACGTGGCACACAACCTTTAAGAATAACATCACTTTTACAAGCAGGAATGATCAGTCTGATCCGAATGTGGCTAAGGCTTCTCAGTATGTTTTAGTCTTCTCAGGTCTTTAAGCTGAGGCATAGAGGTGCCTGGCAAATATAGGCTAGGCAACCAGATGTGAATGTGTGAACAATGAATGAGTTTTTAAAAATACGGTGTCCCTAATACTGCAGAAGATAAGCCACAAGCCCATTTCTTCCCACTCTCCTCTGCCATGCTCACTGCCCTGAGTTGCCCTCCTGAGCTGCCACATGTGGCCGGTGCAAGGGTACCAGGGGAGGCCCTAGCCTAGAACCCTCCATTCCAATTCCTGTCTGAAGCATTGTTTTGCCTGGCAAGGAACCTTGTGGTCTTTGGTCCTAGATCTGTCTGTGAGCTGCGCTGGGGCATGCCTCCTTGGCTCTGCTCATTCCACTGTTTCCTAAATAACCACCCCGCATCCAGCCCAGGCTCCTAGAGCACGGTCTAGAAGGGAGAGCAGGGCTCTCCCAGTATCCCACAGCTCTAAGGGAGGAGTGCTCTGACAGATAGCTACCGTAGGCTCTTTAAAGATCTAGAGTCAGACGTGGGGACATATGCCTGGAATCCCAGTAATCTGAAAGCCAGAGACAGGACAAGCACAGGTTCAAGGCCAGCCCAGGCTCTACAGCAGAAACCCCGTTTTTAATTCTCCCCTCCCCCAGAGAGGGTTATGGAGAGGCCTGGTGGAGGCAAGTAGGGGCTCTACGGCCCTGTCACAATTCTACAGAACACACGTGGCCATCCCCTTGGCCCTGAAGCCTCTACTTGGGGGCCATCTTCCCCTCCTCAACGGGGCCTGTGAAAACCAAGACGCCTGGTTCTGCTACCCTTGCTGTGGCATTTGACTTTTCTCTCTCACCAGCCCCAGCTGCCGTCTCCTTCCCCATGTCCCTGCCACAGTTTCCCCAAACCCAAGGTTACTGTGCCATGGGGAGGGTAAAAACCACCAAATTTAATTGAACAAAATCTTCAGAACGAACAGTTTAGTTTTCGTTTCATGCCTTACTGGGGCCACCACAGCCTGGAGTGTGGGGGGGACCAATTGTTTTGGTGGGAATTCAACCCGTTATTCCTCCTCCCCCTCCAGCAGGCCCTGGCTCCGGGCTGAATTCAGCTAGTCATTTTCCAAGCCGGTTGTGTGCAAAGCCACACTGCAGCTTCTTTGATCCCCGCCTCTCCTGCTAACAGACAAACCTGCTGCCAAAGCTCCCAGCTCCTTTCTCCATGGTGACCAAGCCCCTCATTTCCATTTAATCTCAGCCTCCCCATCCCGGGTGCCCACCCCCTCCTTTATGCCAAGCTCGAGTATTTCCTTTCTCTCCCCTCCCTTCTGGTGGCCGATTCTCTCCAAAGTTTAATAAGTGTCAGCACGCCGCTGTCCCTTATCTGCCCTCTCCTCTTTGCCCCCGTTCTCAGGCTGCTTCCAAATCTTTGCTTTTTACTCTTCAAGTGTGTCCCTCCTGGGGCCCTTCTCTGCCTGCTGCCTCTAGCCCGAAGATGTACAGGCACAGATGACAGCGGCAGAAGCCAGGGTCCTCCCTGCTCCTGCACCTCCTCAGGTTTGGCTCTGCCTGGGCTCTGGGGGGGGGGGCGCTGTCGGAGGGGCGGAATGGTGGTGTCCGAGCCTATAGCACTATTTCCTTCAGTCATATCGATCCCAGATCTCCTTAGAATTCTGTGGAGCAATCCCTGGAATCTAGAAGCTTCTGGAAGCTTCCCAGATGAGCACCCTCTCCCTGTGGCTATCAGGCGGGTTTTGCAAACAGGTGAGCCTAGAAAGAGCTGGCCACCACACCTTTAGACCATGGAAGCCAGCTCATCTAAGGAATGAACGTCTGGTCCAATGAGGGGACCTGTTCCGCTCACTGTTGCTCCTCTAGCTGCGGCCCCCTTGCTCTCGTTAGGCGGCTGCGCAGCGTGGAGTCCGTCTATGACACACTTGGCTTGGCTTGGTTTTTGTTTTTGTTTTTCGAGACGGGGTTTCTCTGTGTAGCTTTGGATCCTGTCCTGGAACTCACTCTGTAGACCAGGCTGGCCTCGAACTCACAGAGATCGACCTGCCTCAGGCTCCCAGGCGCTGTGAATAGGGGGGTGCGTCACCCCCACCTGTCCTCCGCGACACACTTTAACAGTACGGTCCTGCACATCCTTATCCTCGTTATCTTCCTTGCTTCTCGTGGTGATCAGGTGGCGTCAATTGTGCGGACAGAGACACTGAAGCCGCGAGAGCTTAAATATGTTGCCCAAATATCTGGACAAAGAAGGCGTGGGTGGAGCTGAGCCAGGTTACCCTGCTCCTGGTTCCCGCTACGGTCTTTCTCCTGGGATCTGTGGGAGGATGCAGACGGGAGGAGGCTGTACGCCATGGCGTGGGGCTGGAGTGCTCAGTGGCGAGAGCCGCTGCATTTCTTCCCAACTTACACACATAGGAAGTGTTCGTTTGTGCTCTTCTTGGTGTTTAGTGGTAACTGCCCCGTACGTGTCTCTGAGTTTTCCTCCCTCAGGCCCTGAGGTCCGCACGAGTACAACGTCCTCAAGGCAGGCAGAAGGATTCCACACAGGTATGCGGTGTCTGACTTCAAACCTAGCCAGAGGCCTGTGAAGACAATATTGATAACGTCATCACTGGGGGTCCACAGAAAGCCAACTCTCTTGCTTTCCATCTTGCTGTTGTACCCCAGCCACTCTCCTCGGCCTCCTTGTTGGTCTCTGTGAGAAACTAAAGCCCCAATAATCAAATCCACCCTTGTAAATTCCCCAAGAGCAGCTCCAGAGTCCCTACAACCCAGCAAACCCCAGACCCAAATCCATGTCAAATTTCATAGATATAATTTAAGCAGGGATCAAAACCCACACTAACCTAGTAAGTAAGGCTGCTCAAAATGCAGAGTTTATAGTCCATCTGCCTCTCTGCTTCAGGGAGTCTGTATTAAATTTATTGCAAAGTAAAACAAATAAACCCAGGCAAAGGCAAGATGGAAATCTGCATACTCGTCAGAGAATTAGCAGCCCTCTCTGGTTAGGAAGGCTGCCTCTCAATTTGCATCTCTAAGGAGTTGTGACTGGGCTGGGGGCTGGGGCTGGCTGGGCAGGACAGAGTCGAAGCATGCCTTCCCCCTGCTGGTTGGCAGTAGAACTGCAACTCTTTGATCTTTGAGGTGGACTTTGCAGAGCTTATCCCACACTAGCAGAAAAAAGAATCTGCAGATGAAATGGATGTTGAAAAGGTGTGGAGCTGACGAAGCAGGCAACAACGAATACGGAAGGGCGCTGTGGGGAGGAATCTGTATTTCTAAACTTAAGGCTTGTGGCTAGGAAGTGGGTTGGAGGGAGGTAGTCATGGAGATTTAGAATTATCTTTTCCAGGTGCACCAACCAGAGACCATGACAGACCACATGGCTTCTCTTATTCCTGTTCCCTCTGCATTGTTTTCCACAGCCTTATTCACAAAGGCCAGGGGACTGGTATGGAGGCCGGAGTGATTCTGGCACTATTGTCACCTGCTGCCTGGGGAAACCTGGGCTAAGCCCTGCCGTAGGCAAAGAGCCAAGGTTGCAACAGGACTGGCATGTGTGTGGCCTTGAGATGTGACACTCCCTGGAGCAGCCTATGCCCGGTCCTGCTCAGTTGGCTCATCTGCTGCCTTTTTCAGTGCTCACAATTCTAATGCTCTGTGGTCCAGGAGTGCAGTCGCCCATGGTGTTCTTTCTGGGAAGCTCTGGGGACATCACCTGTCCTTCCGGGATACTCCCATCATCCTTTCTGCCCGGCTCAATCAGCACCATCTTTAGAGTGAGGGCTCTGGTGATCTCTGCAGGTGGGGTGGGCTATCTACTTTATAAAGTCTTATCGGTAGATGAAGAGATACACACTGACCTATAGAAGCAATCACACTGTAGTAATTTGATCTGTTTATTTACTTATCTACCAACCCTACCATCTAGAAGGCTGGTGAATGCTACGGTCATTCTTAGCATTGCTCGTTTCCCTCTGCTTGCTTTTCGCAGCCCCGTGCCCGAGACGCAGCAGGCTCAGAATGAGCTTTTGATGAGCGAGTGAAAGAATGAATGTGTGAGGGGTTGGTGGTGCAAGATGAGGGATACTTGGCCGCACAGCCTGCTTGGCTGCCCTCCTCGGTTTCCTTTATTCTTCAACGACCTCATGACAGGCCTAGCTAATCTACTTCCTGAGTAGCTCTCAATGCCATCTGCTTCTTCACCAACCCCTCAAGAGGCAGCACTTCCAAGTGGGTGAGAGCCCAGATTCTGGAATCAGAAAGATCACAGTTCTCACCCTGGCTACAGCGCTCAAACTAGCCAGGGGGGAGCCTAGCCAAGGCCCAGCCTCAGCCTCCGTTTTTCTCTGTCTGTCTCTCTGTCTGTCTCTGTCTCTGTCTCTGTCTCTGTTTGTCTCTGTCTGTCTGTCTCTGTCTCTGTCTCTGTCTGTCTGTCTCCCACCCCCTCCCTCTCTTTTCTGACTACAGAGCATACGGACACCAAGTCAGACTGGCAGACTGGCCCAGGGTTTTAATCCTGGCTTCTCTGTCAGTTGAGTAGCTCTGAGCAGGTGACTTAATCTCTGGTGCTTGGGGTTCCTCATCCATAAACTGGAGTTAATAGAATCTACTTCATAATGTTGATGTGAGGATTAAAAGATCTAATTCACATAAAGCCCCTAAAACAACGCCTCATGCTTGGTTGGCATTAAGTAACTCAATAAACGCCAGAGGTTATTAATAAAAACAAGGGGATTTTTGTCAAGTTGAAGGAATATTACCTGAAGGAGAGGCTGTCCTAGAAGATGTGTTGCAAGGTAAGAAGGGGGGCCTTTGTATGAACAAGCAAAGCCTGCCCATGAGGGACATGCAGGCTTGCCAGCAAGGAGGCAAGAGCAGCTGTCGTCTCTCTCCACCTGCAGAACCCACCTTGGCATTTGTTCAGCAGAATCCGAAGCATCATGGGATGAATCTCAAGCATCCAAAGTTCTAGCAGCTTGATGGCCTTTGGGATAGATCTTCAGGGGCATCTTTGCTTGCAACCCCCATCCCCCCTTTCTTCATTCTGACACCTCTTGCTCGTCACCTGTGGGCTGCACCGAGGGACAATGTGCTCAGTGCTCCCCAATGAGCCCCAAACTCCACCTCAGCACCTCCGCTATGCACGCGTCCAGTCCTGTGTCCTCCCTCCTCATCTGTGAATCCTCCTGGCCCTTCCGACAGCAGGACTGTGCGAAACCTGGGCAGTGCCCCTAACCTGTGTTCCCATAACACAGTGCTCTTCCCCTGTCCCTCCAGTGTTAGTATACGCCACCTGACAAAAACCCAACAACAGAAGTTAATATCTGAATGATTCTGGAAGCTGGAAGTTCAAAATAAAGGTGCCATTTAGGTTAGTTTCTGCCGAGGCACCTTTTTCTGGCCTGTAGATGACTACTTTTCTTCAACTGTTTTTACAGGAGCAGGGAAGAAATGGTCATTTTTTTTTGTTGTTGTTGTTGTTGTTTGTGTGTGTGTGTGTGTGTGTGTGTGTGTGTGTGTGTGTGTGTGTGTGTGTGCTTTCCTCCGAGACAGGGCCTCTCTATGTAGTTCTGATTATTCTGGAACTCACTAGACTAGGCTGGCCTTGAACTCACAGAGATCTGCCTGCTTCTGCCTTCAGGGTGCTGGGATTAGTCATTCATCACTACGCCCACCCAGTTCATCTTTCTGAAATTCCCGTAAATACACCAGTCATATTTAAGGTCCCGTCCACTTAGAGACACCTGAAAGGTCAAGGGTAGGGGTTCACTTCAGACCATAGCACCCCAGCAGAAAACAAGTCCTGTAAGGGAAAGACTCTGTCACTGCTTATGTATGTATGCCCCAGGACTACACCTCACTCTGACCCCATCACCTCACCTTCCCGCTGTATCTGTAACAACCGCTCCTAGGGAGGGCTCCGTAAAAGGGACAGTTGGCAGGTGAGTGAGTGAGTAACAATTGTAAGCATTTTGAACCAGCTACTCAGATGTGATCTAGTTTGGCGTCCTCACTTTCCAGCAGAGGAAACTGAGGCATGGTAGAGCTTGATGGCTAGGGTTAGCCACAGAGTGAGCGTGCCGAGCCTCGCAACACCAGTAATCAAAGAGCTCTCTGATACTGCTGGGCCTTTAAAACCCATGGAGTTTCCTTGCAAAGAAAACATCTCTGGGTTTTCATTAGCAAGCCAAAATCCTTTCTTGTTTTGCCCACTTTACCTCGTTGAAGTATTTCCCGGCCGAGCAATGCTTTAACTCCTTGTCTTAGTCAGGGCCAGGGATGTGGGGATAGCCTGGGCTGGGAGTCTGTGCAGGTTTTGAGCACAGGTGTGTGGCTCTTCGAAAACTTTGTTTCTCTGTTAATGGGTTTTGTTAACTGTTTGTCATTTGCTTATGCAAATCTGCCTCTTTCTGCATTAAAATGAACCCAATTATAAAGTGAAATTTTACAATTAAACCACTTAGTGAAGGACATTAAGCGACCAGAAGGAATTGATTTGTAAAAATTTCAGCGATAATTATCAAATGTTTCTGAGATGTGACTAAGTCCTAGGGTTTTTTTTTTCTTTAAACAAAAAGGCCCTTGCGCGTTTCCATACACACACCGCACAGACACAGCACACATTTTCACACACCTGGTTTTCATCTTCTCACTGCGGGATTTGTTCTTGCTCATTGCTGGGTTTAAATTTTCCCCAAATAGAGGAAATTCCACCAGCCATCAGATCATGTCTGCAAAGTTCTTGGAGGCCTTCCAAAAGAAATGGCCCCTGGGCAGAGGAAGCTAGGGCAAGCTGGGAAGCAGAAGAAGGTGTGGTGGCCTTAATAAGTCTCTTTGCCACCTTGGTGACTGATGAATGTATTTTGGCATTTGCTTCCATGCTCAGCTGTAATCGATACCAGTTATAGAGATGCAGGAAAGGGTGGGGATGTGGGATGGGGCAGTATTGATTGTCTTTACGGGAAGGAGCCTTGCCTAGGGATGGGGTGACCATGAGAAGCAGGACCCTGTTATCCCTAGGGTGGGTTACCTTTCCTTACACTTCTCCCCTGCTACACCAGGCAGGATGGAGCCAGTCAGAACCTGGATAGAGGTAGACAGTGAAAATTCAGCTTTTCTAATGTGCCAAAGCCACATTTATCTTGTTTGTGTCACCCACAGTTAGAGGACGGACACCACCATCTTCCAGACTGGTGTGGGTGCAGGGTGAGAAAGATCTTTAAGCACTCGGGACTGGTGGGTATCCAGGAAGGAATCCAAGTCACGAGGCAGCATGCAACTCCTCAGACAGTGTAGTGTACGGGGGATGGTTAGGATACACTCTGGAGCCAGACTGCCTGGGTTCAAAGCCAGCTCCTGCTACTTAACACGTGACCTTGGGCAGGTCAATTAGCCACTCTGCAATCGCTTGTCTCATCACTAAAGTGGAGATGATGGAAACCCTGATCGCTAGAGTTGCTATGGTAGTTACAGGGTAGCTTATACAAAGAACGTGGCGTAGGAACGCTGAGCTCATGTCACTGTTGTCATCCGCTGGAGTGGACACTGCAGCTGATGTCCATGGCTCGCGGGTGGAACTTAAAGGTGCAGGTTTCTCTAACCACGCAGGATTGCCTCAGCATTTGTCTTCCAGCGATGAGAACATGGGACTCAGCACCCAGCATTCTCGGAGTGCACTGGTCCATCAGCCACATGATTTCTCAACCCCTGTTAGTTTAGCCACCCCCGTCCAAGCTTTAGAAACCAAAGCCCAAGTACAGATACAGAAGTGTGGGGACAAACAAACGCACGTTGATCAGGAGTGATACTTTCAGTCCCCAAAAGAGCAGACAAGAGACCTTCCTAAAACAAATGCCCTGCTCTGAGCAATGACAGGCAGGGTGCTGGAGCTCTATGGAAGGCTGTGAGCCTGAACTCGGGGTTAATACATTCAGACATGTCATCACCCCTCTGGATGCCATGTGACAAGTAGCTTTTGTGTAACTGCATATTTCCTGCGACTGGAATAATGTGTTTAAAACAGAAATGGCTCATTTGAAAATGCATTTGCCATTTAACATTTTTGTTGAGAACTTAGTCGTGTTTGAAATAGTTTCACTTTATTTTACTGACATGGATGGATTTTTACCCTCTAGATATTCATTTAGCACGTGACATGACTATGGAAATTGATTTTTCTCCCAAGTCATGGGCCTGGATGCTATCTATGCCTGAGAGAAGTTGGCAAACGGGCAAGTAAGTACCAATGCCTCTGGCTTAGGGGTCCCAGAACAACCCCTGAGAGGTCAGAGCTGGAAGGGACCCAAGAGATCATGAAGTTCATACCCTGCATTTTAAAAAGCAGCTGTTGGCTTGTGGTGGTATGTACCTTTAATCTCAGCATTTGGGAGGAGGAGGCAGGAGGATTTCTGTGAGTTGAGGGCCAACTTGGTCTACATACCATACCAAGTTTCAGGCCAGCTGGGGCTACATAGTAAGACCCTGTTTAAAAATAGTAACAATAATAAACAAATAAAAGTTGTTGTTGGCTTGGTAGATGGCTCAGTCAGTAAAAGTGCCTGCTGTGCAAACATGAGAACCTGAGTTTGGATTCCCAGCATCTATGTAAAAGTCCAGGTGCAGGCCTGTCTAAACATAGCTGGGGTGGGGGTGGGGGTAATACAGGAAGATGCCTGAAGCCCATTGGCTAGCCAGCCTGGCTCAGACAGTGAACTCTAGGTTCAGTGAGAGACCCTGCCTTTACTTATCTATTTATTTAAATTTTAACGTCTTTATTGATTCTTTGGAAGTATCACTTCATGCACCCCAATCCCGCTCACCCCCCAATCTCCCCATATCCTTTCCTCACTCCTTCTGCCCACTCCCCAAGAAAATTTTTTTAAAAATCAAGCCAAAACAAAATAAAGCAAGCTAACTAACAAAACAGAAACAAAGTAAAAACAAAAACAAAGAAACCCCTTTTTGCTTCTCCATCTTCCTTGCCTCTCCAACAGTTATCTCTTCATTCATCCTGGCGGCACTGGGGGCCTTGGTGTGTCACACAGAGCACCCTTTTGTCCAGTCAGCTTCATTAGCAAATGCTCCTTGCAATGAGTCGCTGTCTGGTTCAAGGCCTCCGGTTTCTGGTGCACCGTCATCACTGGATCCTCACCGGAACTTCTCTGAGACATCCCATGGTCACCAGGAGTCCTGGTGATCCTATTGGTATTGTTCCACAGAATCAGTCACTTCACTAGCCCCAGAAGCTCCTAGATGGGGTAGATGTCAGGGTGGCCAACCCAAGGCCCAGCTGTGGACCTGGGTGGTAATTGAGTTGGTCTGTTCAGGCCACTAGGGCCAACGCCCTGCCTTTAAAGAAACAAACCAAATAAGTAACTAATGATGAACTAACTAAATAAATAAATGATGGAGAGAGATTGAAAAGGAAATTGGGTGTTGACTTCTGGCCTCCACACACCCACATGAACAAGTGCATAACACACACACACACACACACTAATTATTATTTTAATTGTGATACAAATTTATGGAGTGCAGTGTGATAATTTAATACATGTATACAGTGTGGGATGATCAAATCAGTCTAACAAACATTTCCATCTCCTTAAAGATTTTTAATTTTTTGATTAACACATAATAATTGTACATATTTATGAGATACAGTATGACATCTCAGTATGTGTATACAATCTGCACTGATCAAATCTGGCTCATTTACATTTCCTTCTTGCTGTGCTTTATGCTTGGAGCCTTTGAATTCCTCTCTTTCAGGTCATTCAAAAATATATGAGCTTGGGAGGGAGAGATGACTCAGTGGTTAAGGGTGAACACTCACAGATCTTGCAGAGGACCTCAGAGTATCATTCCCAGCACTCAACATTAGATGTTTCACAACTGTCTATAATTTTAGCTCCAGTGGATCTAACATCCTCTTCTGCCTCCATTCAAATTACTCTCAGCACTGCTGGTGTTTTGCCTGCATGTGTGTCTACGTGAGGGTGTCAGATCCTCAGCATCTGGAGTTACAGACAGTTGTGAGCTGCCTTGCCTGCATGTACACACAAACACATGCATGCATGCATGCATACATACATACATACAAACACACATGTAAAATCAAAAGCTAGATAAATATGTAGATGTGCTTATTGTGAGTTACGATTATTCCCTTAGAGTGCTGTAGGATAATAGAACTTACTCCTTGCAAGTGTGTTTTCACACTGAGTTGTGCTGCACTCAGAGAGAGAAGGGATAACTTCAGGGGCTCACATGGCACTCTGCACTCCGGTGTCCTCATGGGTGCTTGGTGACTTTCCTCACTCTGTGAACTCAGTGCAGATGCCTCTCTCTCTCTCTCTCTCTCTCTCTCTCTCTCTCTCTCTCTCTCTCTCTCTCTCTCTCTCTCTCTCTGTCTCTCTCCCCATCTCTCCCCCCTCTCTCCATCTCTCTCTCCCCATCTCTTTCTCTCTCCATCTCTCCCTCTCTTTCTCTCCCTCTCTTTCCCCATCTCTCTCCCTCTCTTTCCCCATCTCTCCCCCCTCTCTCCATCTCTCTGTCTCTCTCTCCATCTCTCTCTCTCCATCTCTCCCCCTCTCTCCATCTCTCTCTCCATCTCTCTCTCTCCATCTCTCCCCCCCTCTCTCCATCTCTCCCCCCTCTCCATCTCTCTGTCTCTCTCTCCCCATCTCTCCCCCCTCTCCCCATCTCTCCCCCCTCTCTCCATCTCTCTCTCCCTCTGTCTCTCTGTCTCTCTCTCCATCTCTCTCTCTCCATCTCTCTCTCTTTCTCTCTCTCTCCCTCTCTTTCTCTCCCTCCCATCTCTCCCCCCTCTCTCCATCTCTCTGTCTCTGTCTCTCTCTGATACTTGATCTCATGTAGCCCACACTGGCCTTGTTATGTAGCTGAGGATGACCTCGAACATCTTTGTGCACTTGTGTGGTATGTACTTGCCTCTTTGAGTCTGTGCATATGTGCGTGCCTGTGCTTGTGCACGTGTGGAGGACAAAGGTCATGCCAGGTGTCTTTCTCGATCATTCTCCACCTTATTTTTAGTTAAGTTTATTCATTTACTTACTAATTCATTTGGTAGGGAAACATGACTGTGGAGGGCATGGGACAAATTGTGCCTGCTAGTTCTCTCTTTTGACTGTGTATGTCCCAGGGATCAGCCTTAGGTCATTAGTCTTGGTGGCAAGTGCTCTTTCTTACTCACTGAGAGATCTCACTGTTCCCCAATCTTCATTCTCTCCCCTCCTCCGTCTCTCTGTGCATACTATACAATAATAATTTCATTCATTCTTTGAGAAGTTCATACAACATATTTTGATCATATCCAACCACAAACCTTCTTCAACTCCCCCACCCAGACTACCCCCAATATGTTCCTCTCCCAGCTTCTCTTCCCCTTGTTTCTTTATAATCCACTGATCCCAATTCCTGTTGTCAGATGTGCATGGGTGTGGGGCCAACCACTGGAGCCTGAGCCGCCTACACTGGCCACACAGCCAAAGAAAAGGACTCCCCCTCCTTGGCAGCCACCAGCTGTCAATAGCTCCTCTCAGCTAAAGATGGGCCTTAAAAAGATGTGAAGGACGAGCGTATTGGTGATTTTCCTCACACTGTGGAAAGAACAGTCAGTGCTCTTAACCGCTGAGCCATCTCTCCAGCTCCCATATTTCTTTTAAGATTTATTTTTATTTTACTTGTGTGTGTGTGTGTGTGTGTGTGTGTGTGTGTGCTTGCTGTGTGTGCAGGTGCTGCAGAGGCCAGAAGAGGGTACCAGATTTCCAGAAGCTGGAGTTACAGGAGGTTATGAGCAGCTGCCTAATGTGGTGTAAAATATATCTAAATAATGTATTATTTTTAAGACAGGGTCTTGTTGTAGAGCCCAGGCTGGCTTTGAGCTCACTATCCTCCTATCATATTCTCCCAAGTGTTGGAATTACAAGTGTGAGCCACCATGTTTGATTTAAGCTCAGGCTTCTTAATCTTTGAATCTTTTTTCGTAGGTTTTGTTTCTTATTACTGTTGTTGTTATTATTGTGTGCACATGGAGGTCAGAGGATAACTTTATGAATTCAGTTGTCCATTTTGTCTTACTTAGGGTTTTATTTCTGCGAAGAGACACCCTGACCGCCATAACTCTTAGGAAGGAAAACATTTAATTGGGGCTGGTTTGCAGTTCAGAAGTTTAGTCTATTATCAGCGTGGTGGGAAAGCATGGCAGCATAGGGAGACAGGGTTCTAGAGAGGAGCTGAGAGGTGTATGTCTTGATCTGTAGGCAGCAAGAAGTAAGCTGTGTGCCACACAGCAGTCAGTACTAGTCTGGTTTGAGATTTCCTCTGTCAATGGAATTAATCCAAAACTCTTCACTCTAGCCTCAGGCAGACTTTTTGGACAAAGGCCAAAAAATCCAGCCACACTCTTGGCCAAATATCACAAGAACTATCTCTAGGCCACACACTAAAGTTCTTCTCCTCTGAAAACTCTTGAGCTAGGCCCCCACCATTCAAATTACTCTCAGCACTGCTGGTGTTTTGCCTGCATGTGTATCTACGTGAGGGTGTCAGATCCCCAGCATCTGGAGTTACAGACAGTTGTGATTTGTCAAGAGGGTGCTGGAATTGAGCCCAGGACCTCTGGAAGAACAGCCAGTGCTCTTAACCTCTGAGCCATCTCTCCAGCTCCCATATTTCTTTTAAGATTTATTTTTATTTTATTTGTGTGTGTATGTGTGTGTGTGTGTGCGTGTGTGTGTGTGCTTGTTGTGTGTGCAGGTGCCACAGAGGCCAGAAGAGGGCACCAGATTTACAGAAGCTGGAGTTACAGGAGGTTATGAGTGGCTGCCTAATGTGGTGTAAAATATTTCTAAATAATGTATTCATATTCCTACATCTTGATTTACCACTTTTAGAAACACCACATGGGCTCTCTGCCATGGTAGATGAGGATTTAAGTCTATACTCCTCTTTTCTGACACTTTCCCTACCTCTTGTCTCTCTAACATAATTTTCTTTTTGTTCAGAGCGTGTTCATATATTAATTTCTAAATGAATCTTGTTTACTACTACGTCAAGTAACACATTGAGATCACAAATCTTTTGTGTTTATATAATTCTTGATTTTCTTGGAGTTGAGTATTGCTTCCCTTTTTATTGACCTAGTTTCTAAACATGCTTTTTAAAATTTTTTTATTTTATTGGTATTCTGCCTGTAAAGACGTTGGACCCTGGAGTTACAGACAGTTGTGAGCTGCCATGCGGGTTCTGGGAACTGAATGCTGGTCTTCTGGAAGAGCAGTTAGTGCTCTTAACCGCTAAGCCATCTCTCTAGCCCCATCTAAACATACTTTTAATGTATAAGTAGACGTCTTTAAAATATGTAAATGGTCTTGCTGCTTACCTGCCAATAACTATTTTCCATGCATTCAAGCTCACTGCTTTCACTCCCATCCTATGTCCTGTAAAAACTTCCTGCTTTCTCCAAACACGTGGCTGGGGCACTCTAGGACTTTACAACTATGATCTGGAAGTTTCCGTTTACCGCCTTTTGGATGCTTCCTTTTCTGTCTTCTATGTCAGATACCTTATTGCCCTAATGCTGTATATTCCACACTGGGCTATCATCTAACC
The DNA here is from genome assembly GCF_017639785.1 of Mesocricetus auratus. Lineage (NCBI taxonomy): Eukaryota > Metazoa > Chordata > Mammalia > Rodentia > Cricetidae > Mesocricetus > Mesocricetus auratus. The sequence goes on along the minus strand of NW_024429203.1, from coordinate 16,199,024 downwards.
CTGCTGTCCTTCCCTCCAATAATTTCCTAAGAAAAGTTGCCTAGGAGGTGAGTTTCTTGAGCCACTGAATATTTACAAATATCTCTACTCCCTTTGAAATGTGGCTGATAACTTATTGAAATATAGAATTTTAGATTAAAAACACTCTTTCAGGGCTGTCTTTTAACTTCTGATGTTGCTTTTTTTAAAACTTTGATGTTGTTCTTATTCTTGTTTCTCTTATCTGTTTTTTCTTTTTCTTTTCAGAAAGTTCTAGAAACTTTTTTAATCTCTTATGTTATAAAGATGATAATGGTTGTGGCCGTTGGTGTATATCTTTATTTGTTCTGAAATAATCAGAATATTTTGTCCTCTAGTGCCCCTTTATTCATCTCTTCTTCTTCTTCTTCTTCTTCTTCTTCTTCTTCTTCTTCTTCTTCTTCTTCTTCTTCTTTTTGGTTTTTACAAGACAGGGTTTCTCTGTATTGTTTTGGAGGCTGTCGGTCCAGCCTGGCCTCAAACTCACAGAGATCCGCCTGCCTCTGCCTTCTGAGTGCTGGGATTAAAGGCATGCGCCCCCACCGCCCGGCTCATCTCTTCTTTTTATTTCATTCTTTGGATACTTTCCTCAACTTTATTGTCTAAGATTTATATTTATTTTTAAAAAAGAAATCCTTCACATTTATTTTGTATATGAGTGAGTGCATGGGTGTGGTGCAATTTTACCAGCTGAGCTCTTTTGCTGGCCCTATGTTTAATTTTTGAAAAATAAATCTAGTTATATTATTAATTTCAATTTTTAAAATTTATCTGATGGTTGAACCTGGATCCCTAGAGACTTTCTGAAATTAAAATTTTCATTTTCCATTATAACTTATTCATGGTTTATGATTACAGTTTTTTATAAAAATAAAATGTTTTTGAACTGCTTTTGTTCTTTCTAGCTTATCTTTTACTCCTTGTAACAGTCTTGTTGCTACAGAACTCCTCTTTTCCCATTTATTTCTGTCTCCCTTTTCCACATTCGAGGGTTTTAAATAAAATATATGGTGCTCCTGACTGTTCATATATCTAATAAGGAAACATTAGACTATGAACATGACTCACTTGGAAAGTATATGCCTAGCATGTACAAAGGCTTGGTTTCAAGCTCTGGAACCAAAAAAAATAGTAATAAATAAATTAAATTTAAAAAAGAAACTCTAATAAAGCAGCACCGGAAGTTGATTCTGGAAGCTTGATTGTGGTACACAACCCTTTGTCTTGAGAATATTGGGGACGTGTCTCTGAGTTGAAAGCCACCATCTCCAAGTACAGTATCCCTTTCACTCAATTCAAAGCAAACACTATGGTTCCTTGGGGGACAGAGAAGATTGGCTGCCATTGAGGGTGGATAGAGACCTCTTCTATCAAATTTTCACTAATGTTCCTGTCTAGCCAGACCTCTGTGTCTGTACCTGGAGTGTGTGGTTCCTCAAAGGTCTGAGCCTTATGCTTTGTGCTGGGTGCTTTGTGGACTGAGTAGTCATGCCACAGTCCCCAAGCCTGTGTGGTTCCTCTCTCCTAAGTGGGTGATCACGCGTCTCTTCATTCTATCAGGGAAGTCATTGTGAATCTCCTGAATACACTGTTTTCCCCATTCCTGTCTCGTCGCCCTTCATTAACCCTTTGCAGTTTCTAGATACTGGGCTTGGAACACACGGACTCTCTGGGGTGATGCACATGGCCGGAGAAGGATGCTGGAGAAACAGGGCATCCATCACCTTTGATCTTACACTGTCCATAGCATTCCTCAATTTCCTCTATAGGCAGGTTCCTGTCTTCATTTTTTTTAATATGGTGTTTTCGGGCTCCTGCCCTAGAAGAACTCTGTAGCGTAAGCATAAGTTGCAGACTAGGGACAGGCCAGGGTCTGCTCTGTGCCCCTGCTGCCTGAACATGTGTCCTGGTAAGACATGGGAAGCCCAGCAGGCTAAGTAGGAAAGCTAGCTCACGCCAAACCGCACATGAACTTGGGGCTCTCACCTCCTTTGAGCTGACCTCAGTGCCTGTTGGGCCTTTGGTTTTCCTCACAAGCAGAAGGGCTTCCAGTTTTATGAAATTCTACCAGTCTCACAGGAAGGCAGAGACTACAGAACACCCCCTTTCCCTGCTCTACTTCTCTGCTTTGTTACAGAACCAGGCATTGTTCTGGGTGCTGGAATTACACTCGTTAGTGAAGCAGACTGAGCACAGAAAAGATCGTTCTAGTCTCAGACAAGACAGCCATGCCACCAAACCAAACCAGCCCACTCTGTCACACAGAGGCCCTTGTTCCTGTTTCCTACCCAGTCCCCATGTCTGCCACCTAGACTCGTACATGGTCTTGAGCGAGGACCAGTGCCATGTCATGCCTCCATGCTTTTTGTTACTTGACTTTTCCATCTAGCTGGAACCTCCTCTTGGCGTTTGGACAGAGCACATTCCCTCTTTAATCTTTTCCCATGCAAAGCCTTCCCAGTTCCTTCCCCAGTGTGAAGCCCACGCTGCTCTGAGCCTTTCTTCCCCATGGTGTCAGCATGGCTTCAGGTGCTGAAGACACAGGATTGTGACCCTGGTCAGTGTGTGGAGGCAAGATGAGTTTGGGAGCCACGCCGACTGAAGTTGAGTCTTAGCTCGCCCACATTCTCCGTGTTGGCCTTGGGGAAGAAGAACAAGGCCCCTGAGCCTCAGTTTTCTCATTTGTGAACTGTTGGTAGAAATGAACGACCATAAACTGCCTGAAGGCTGTGTATCATGGGCGCGTAAACAGGCTCTCCTTTCTGTCTCCCTTTATGGAGCTCTGGCAAAGGGAGAAAAGGAAGCAGGGTATCAAGGCAGGGGCTTACCGTGGTTTCTAAAGCTCATCAAGGAAAGGTGGAGGAAACAGCCGCTCAAACACTATTGATGGCTGCATCTGCTCCCGTGACAGGGCCTCAAGAAGAACAGAGCCTCAAGAAAAGGGCACTCTATTTAGGCCCCTGCCCGTGCTCCTAGCACTAGCCGTGGTGCTGAGTATGTAGAGGATGCTCACTTAATATTTGTATAAATGAGCCCTGCTTTCTCCGATCACGGTTTGACTGCTAGAGCCTACCCAGCACTGTCTACTTCCCCCAAGCCGACTGCTTGTATTTCGGAGAAAGGAAAACTTGATTATCCCTCTGTGAAGATTCTCCCTCCTCACCAGAAACAGATTTGCCAATCATTATTGATGTTTGGGACATGAGTCCCTCTACTTACGTTGTTGAAATGGGAACCTAGAAATAAGAGGTACCTGGGCTCATCTTCTGTCCTCCCTGAAATGAAGTCAACCCCTCCCTCTCAGTTTCCAGGCATGCAGACCTCCACCTGCTTATCTTCCCTATTTAAAAGAGGCTGTATCCCCCAAAATCAAACATTTTGTCTCTCTGGCTCCTACCTAAAAATGAAACAGTGTGGCACACGACCAGCTTTGTGTCCCCTTACCTTCCATTTTTCTTGTGGAGTTGTGAAGAGAATGGGAACCTGTTGGCTCTGACTTATGAAGCTCTCTCTGCCCCTGTTGGCTTTCAAGACTGCCCATCACTCTCCTGCCCAGGTATCCCTGGACTCACCAGAAGGGAAAGGCGGTGGCAGAGAAGACAGCCTCAGGGGTCCTGCATCTGTCACATTAATCAAATGTGTGGGGTGGCTTTTGTCAGCAAGTAACTTGAAATTGCCACGCTGATCTGGAAGCCACACCCTTTGGATTTGGGAAGGGGTGGCAGGACCCAGGAAACATTGCAATGGGGATGGGACCATAGATGTCTTACCTGTGTGGGGGAGACTGTATATCGTATCTCCTCGCAGAGGCCCTGACTGGGTATTTTGGCTATCAGGCAATTAGAGGCTTTATTCAAAGTCAGGAGCAGAGGAAAAGAGTTCTGGGGCTGCTGCACAGTTGAGGCTTCATTGTGTCTTTTATTTTAGGGCTGCTGACCTGGAGACACGTAATAACTGGAGCCGCTGACCCAAAGTGAAGCCCAGGGTGGCTAATGACTCGTTAAGAGTCTTTATCAAATTAGGATTATAATCCATCGCAACATACAGAAGAAAATGTTTCAAATTATCAACTTTCTTCATTGCAACTTCAAAGATTTGGCAGGAAATTATGAGAGATGTCTGGAAATTGACAGACTGTGCTGATGTGTGGCTAAGCTTCCATGACCGTACTAGCTGAAGAATGCAGCCACATTTCCACGTGTGCATGCTTACTCTGGAGCTAGTACACAGAAGCACTCCTGCCATAAATACTAGTGCATGACAGGTGTACATACTCACAACAGGCCAAGCCATTAGCATTTACTCATCGGTCTATATAGGTAGGCTGAGAGTATTACCAAATACTGGAAAATGGGAAAGAGAAGGGAAGACAGGAGAGACATATTTATTCCTTTTCCTTGTGAAGTTCTAGGCCTATTTGAGTTGGGGGCCAAGGTACATATCTATACTTGAAATTGTAGAACACAAACAAAGCAAGTTACAGGTGCATTGTGTTCTAGTGACAACTTGAACTCAAAAGGACATAGGATCCGGGTATTGGCAACTAAGTGGGACTCTTAGAGGGGATGAGTTATGTGATTTGAGTATGAGCATTGCCACTACCTCAGTGACAGTAGCCAATAGTGTTGAAGCAGAAGCCACATTGAATTAGAGACCAGACAGACAGGTAAGCATGACACAGTCTATCTGCAAAGTCTCCAGAATAGGTGAGGCGCAAGAACAAATCCTGACTTGGGCTGGGAATCCAAGGTGACTTGGAATTCTCCTTTTGCCTTTCTCACTGGGTCTCGGCCTCTCTGCTGTGACATATAAGTGTCATCTGAAGACCTTCCCGGGTCTCTTGGCCCTGAAAAATCTCTGTGAGTGCAGGAATTGTGATTTCCTCATTCACATGGTCCCAGGGTCGACCACCTGCTTGGCCATCCTGGATGCTGAATGGAGACCAAGGAGATGCTAAGTTGCACAGGGCCTGTTCTCCCGTGTGGGCTGAGTGAGTGAGTCAGTCGCGGAATGAGGACAAAGGAGTACGGACAATATAGAATGGGGATCCTCTAACGTGGCTTCCGAGCTCATATCTGGTGGCAAGCAGCAGGTTCACTGGGGTGCTGTGGAGAGGTGATGAGCAATTAGGGTCTTGGAGATGAGAAACAGTCTACGGGCACTAACTGTTATTACTGTTGCTACATTGCTTTGTTTTTCCTTGCTAAGCAAACCCTGTTCCCAGCGCTAGGTGAGCTACGGCTACCTTGCCTCTTCATTTGGTCACTCCTTGTAAACCTTCCTTTACAGCACAAAAGACAGAACCAGGTCCTGTGGGGAACGTGGTTTGCACCCTTCCCAGAGCTGTTGGTAGCTTCTCTCCATCCTATAGTCTGGTAGCTGTAGGTTCTGGCTGCCAGAACAAGGTTGGAGCCAGCCATACGCAACCCTCAGCTCAAGAGGGTTCATGGAGAGAAGCAACGTCAAAGGCAGGCGGAGTTAATCCCCAGGGTCAGAGAGGAGCAGAAGGGAGCCGGGTGGTCCTATGAGGATGAGGATGATAAAGATGGTAACAATGGAGATAGGCCTAAGGAGACATGGTGACAGAAGGGGGACACTGGGGATGATGATAAGGGTGGTGTGTCCTTCAGGGCAGAATAGAGGAGTCTTTATTTTGGGAGAGATGTTTTTTTTTCCCTTTGCCGCATGAGGAAGGCAATGGATGTCTTAATGATGCCCCTCATTCCTTGCTGCAGTCAGGTAGGGCTGGGGAAACAAAAGAAACTGAAGAGCTATTGAGCCGGAGTGACATGTTGCAGTGATAAACAACAAAGGATTCAGCATAGGAACACAGCTGACACTATGACAAAACAACTCCAGTAAAGGGTCTTCAATAAACTTAGAATGGAAGCCACACAGTAATTTTAAATGTCTAATAGCTTAATAGCTACACTTAAAAAGTAAAAGAAACAGATGGAAATACACACACACACACATGCACACACACACATGCACACACACACACATACACACACACACACACACACACACACACATGTTAAACTCCATGTATTTAAGGTAATTCACCACCTGGGATTGGACTTGGGGCCTCACTCATACCAGGCAAGCCTTCTACCACTGAACTACCCACCAGTCCTAGGACAATTTGGGTGGTGTGGTGTGGTGTGGTGTGGTGTGTGTGTGTGTGTGTGTGTGTGTGTGTGTGTGTGTGTGTGTGTTCCTGGAGGTCAGGCTTAAGGTTTCTTGAGCTATAGTCACAGCTTTTTCTTTCTTTTTTCTTTCTTTCTTTCTTTCTTTCTTTCTTTCTTTCTTTCTTTTGAGACAAAATATAAGGTCTTGCTGTGTAGCCCAAGCTTGCTGTGGTGTCACAGTCTTTCCTTACCACCTGCACCATCATGCCTGGCTCTAAAATCATTCTTTTGTTTTGTTTTTCAAGATTTATTTATTTATTTTGTACAGTGTTCTGCTTGCATGTATGCCTACATGCCAGAAGAGGGCACCAGATCTCATTGTAGATGGTTGTGAGCCACCACATGGTTGCTGGGAATTGAACTCAGGAATCTCTGGAAGAGCAGCCAGTGCTCTTAACCTCTGAGCCATCTCTCCAGCCCCATCCCCCTAAAATATGAAGTAGCAATGAAATAATTTTATGGTCGGGGTCACCACAACATGAGGAACTGTATTAAAGGGCCACAGCATTAGGAAGGTTGAGAACCACTGTCTTAGAGTCACACTTATCTGGATCTGAGGGCTGGGTAAGCAAGCACACTTGAGAGGGAGAGAGAAGAGAGGAGAGAGGAGAGAGGAGAGAGGGGATCAGGGAGAGGAGAGAGAGGAGAGGAGAGGAGAGAGAGACAGAGACAGAGACAGAGACAGAGAGACAGAGACAGAGACAGAGAGAAGGAGGAATGTACATGCACCCGTATCTGGAGTTGGAGAAGGAAAGTTACTCCACAAAGAGGAGGCCAGCATTGCTTGTGGGTTATATTGCCTGTTGTGTTATATTGCAGTTTTGTTCTGCTGTGTCAGAGGTAGGGAAAGGATAAGCAAAGATGCTTTCCCAGGGTCAGAAGGAAGAAAGAGAAGGGATGAGGTGTGGTGGTGCACACCATTAATTCCAGCACAGCAGAGGCAGGCAGATCTCTATGAGTTGAGAGGCCATCTTGGTCTATAGAGCAAATTTCAGGGCAGCCGGGGCTACACAGAGAAACCCTGAATCGAAAGACAAAAACAAAAAAGAAAGAAACAAAGAGAAGGGAAGGGGAGGGGAGGGGAGAGAAGGGAAGGGGAGGGGGAGGGGAGAGAAGGGAAGGGAAGGGGAGGGGAGAGAAGGGAAGGGGAGGGGAGGGGAGGAGAGGGGAGGGAAGGGAAGGGAAGGCTGAGGAACCCAAGCTAGGCTGGGCACTGGGATTCCAATTAGAATTCAGTGGCCCCACCTTTCAGGAGACTTATATGGCCTGGATTTTACACTGAATCCTATCTTGCTTTGTCAGGAAAGGGGTGAACCTTTCTCACTTGGCCCTGGCCCCTCAAGCACAGCAGCCCCACTGGGTCCAGGGCAGGAAGGAGGTTGTGGCAGCCAGGATCCCCCGTGCTCCTTCCTTTTACTTTCAATGTCTGTGTTATGGCTCTCGGGGCCTGTCACAGCATTCTCAGTGTACAGGGTCTCTCTTCCTCAGGCCAATTAAATAAGCCCTCCAATAAAGGTCCAGGCAAAGTGCTGTGGCAGCCCAAGTAAAGAGCTATTAAACCTAATGGCTGCTACTTATTGAAGGTCCTCTCGTGTGCCAGGGACTGTGCTAAGCTCTTTACATTCACCATGCTACTTAATCCCCATGGTCCCAAGAGTTGGCTTCTATCACCATCTTCATTTCATAAACGCAGAAACAAAGACCCAGAGAGCACCAGCAACATCCCAGATGGCCCGTTACTTTGTGACAGTCTGGAGATCTGAGCCAGGTCCTGGTGTGAGACCCAAGATCATATTCAAAACAGGTAGAGCCCATGGGGGAGGGCAAGGGCCCAGGGTGTGTTTTGGGACCTGAGTGCCTAGCAGTACCGGGAATGGCTGTTCCCGAAGTTCTCCATCTCAGTGGTTCCTAAGATACCGATTCCAGAGCCCTTTCCAAGACTGCTGGATGAAGACATTCAGAGGTTCTGATGCAGGCAGCCCCCATGCTGTGATCCAGTGGATGGCAGAGGAGGGAAGGAGGGAAAGTAAGAAGAACATCATGAGGGAGGTCAGAGAGGAGGGAGAAAGGCGAAGGGGCGGAGGGAAGTGGGGGACGAGGAAAAGGAAGTAGAGGAAGAGAAGGAGGAGGAATTTGAAGTCCACTCTTGGTATGACAGCAGCAAGGGCCCCCTCCTTTTTGTTGTATAGCCCAACAAGCTTTGTGTGGGGTTTCGTTGTTGTTCCATTGATTTTTGAGGCAGAGTCTCCTGTAGTCCACGGTAGTCTTAAACTTGCTACATAGTTGTTGAAGGTGATCTTGAACTTTTGATTCTCTGCTTTCTTTTTGTTTGTTTGTTTTTTGGTTTTTGGTTTTTGGTTTTTGGTTTTTGGTTTTACGAGACAGGGTTTCTCTCTCTTTTTTTTTTTTTTTTGGTTTTTGGTTTTACGAGACAGGGTTTCTCTGTATCGTTTTGGAGGCTGTTGGTCCAGCCCGGCCTCGAACTCACAGAGATCCGCCTGCCTCTGCCTCCCGAATGCTGGGATTAAAGGCGTGCACCACTACCGCCCGGCCCTGATTTCTAAGAGCTGAGGTTACAGGCATGAGCCACCACCATGCCTGGTTTATGTGGTACCAAAAATCAAATCGGGGCCTCCTGCATGCTAGGCAAGAACTTTACCAGTTGAGCTATAGCCTTAGCTCTTAGCACAACTTGTAACAGAAAAAGTACTTCTAGTGTGTAATTGACATGTGGCGATTGTGTGAATTTATAAACCACAGTGTGATATTTCAATATTACCATATAATCAGCTCAGCACTTATTTGACATCAACTTTTTTTTTAGCTTCCACATATAAATAAGAACACTGGCATGTGTCTTTCTGTGGCTGGCTTCTTTCACTTAATGTGATGTCCTTCAGTTCTATCCATAATGCCATGACTGATAGCATTTCAATCTATGGTGGTTAAATAATATCCCATTGTGTGTGTGTGTATATATATATGCAAATGTTTTAATTATTTATTGAAAAGTTCAACCAATCTTTAGGTTAAGTCTCTTAGGTAATGGAAAATCACCAAGGGGATCCAAACCTTTTTAAAATTTTTTATTGATGTATTTTTTTAGGTATCAGTGCTCTGTCTGCATGTATGTCTACATGCCAGAAGAGGACGTAAGATCAACCATGTACTTTCTGAGAATTGAACTCAGGTCCTTCCGAAAGAGCAGCCAGTGCTCTTAACCTCTAAGCTATATCTCCAACCCTGTGACCCATTTATTTTAGAAAGAAACAAACTGTGGGGGTAAGAACTTGAAGTCGTTAGACCATTTAGGAAAAAAATATCCCCGGTGATTGGCGAGAAGTCCTTTACCTACAACTGGAGCCATGATGGAGAAGTAAGTTCCATTCCATTCCCTTCAATAAGCAGTTCTTTAATATGTTTTCTGTACTGGGCATAGTGCCAGGCTTTAGGGATCCTACGATAAAGCGAGATATTGTCTGCCATCACAGTCTATCAAGGTTCATTAAAAACAATTCAACTGAGAAGGGAAAGTGTTGGTAGGTGGGCAGTGTTGTAGATTGACTTATCTACCCCCTTGACCCACTTATATGTTGAAGCCCTAACTCTCCATATGACTACATTTGGAGATGGATCCCTTAATAAGGTAATTAAGGCTAAATGAAGTCATAAAGTTGGGGTGGGAATGCGATTGGAAGGGGGCCTCTTAGAAGGAAGAGACCCTAGAGTTGTCTCTTTCTGTTGTATGCACAGGGGAAAGGCCATGTGAGGACACAGAGAGGAGGAGCCATCGGAAAGCCAGGAAGAAAATCTCCCTTGAATTTGGACTTTCAGCTTTCCAAACTGTGAGGAGCTAAGTGTCTATTTTTTTTTTTTTTTGGTTTTTCGAGACAGGGTTTCTCTGTATTGTTTTGGAGGCTGTCCTGGGACTCACTTTGTAGACCAGGCTGGCCTCGAACTCACAGAGATCCGCCTGCCTCTGCCTCCCAAGTGCTGCGCCACCAATGCCCAGCAAGTGTCTGTTGTTGAAACCATCTAGCTTGTGGTATTTTTGTTATGGCAGCCTAGGCAGAGGAATACAGACAGGTCCTAAATTTTAATTAGTAGGGTGACACAGGCAGGATTCAGGTGGGCCATAGTCTGAGCACACATCTGGACACACCTGGAGCGTAGAGGAACTACCTCGTGTGGACTGCCCATCTGAAGGACAAATGCAAGCAAGTGCCAGGAAAAGAAGACCTGGGTAAGCTTAAGAGCTCCAGCACGCAGGTGTGTGTGACGGATGGGATCTGTAGGAACGTGCTTGCTTATGCCAGTGCATCACTAAATTACGTGACAATTCGTGTATGGATGATAGGGAAGACATTGTAACTTATACATTGTAAATCTGTAACAAATTCTACAAACTTAATTTCTGTTCTGTCTCTTCATGGACAGATCCAGGATTTAGATGTGGAACCTAGGGATTTGACATACTGACAAATGTTCATTAATTATTTACTAGCTGGAATCTTGGATGGCTTTTTTACTGCCTTACATATTAAGTTTGTCTCCCTCTACAAGAATAAAAGTGGCTTAAAGAAGGGAGCTGTAATGTGGGTGTCTGCCTCAAAGTTACCCTTACCTCTAGTGGACATAGGCCAAACACTTCTTTTCAGCAATTATAAAAAGATTGGTTACATGTTAGATATTTTTTAAAGCCTTTGCAAACTAAAAGTTACAGAGTGCATGTTAAAGTATGAAAAGGGTATTAGTGGCAATCATACTATTTGAAAAGACTCCACAAAGTTCAAAGTTGATATCCATGGGTCTGTTCTCTTAGGAATGAGTTGGGCATCAGAACTGGGTTTTAGACAATGAGGATTTAGTATGAATGGGTGGTTATGTGACTTTTGTCTGTAGTATGCTCATTGGCTAAGCCTGATTCTCCTTCCAACTCTGCTGTCTCTCACAACTCACCAGCAAACTTCCTCCAAAAGACAGCAACCCCTAGCTGGGCAGGGTCAAAGAGATAGCGCCTCTCCCCATCTATGCAGCGGGTTTCCCTCTGAGACTTTATGGCAGGCTGACCTCCAGTGTCTGGGTTAGTGAGTCTGGCGTTTCTGTACTACATAAAAAGGGCAAGTGGATTCATTATCATTACTTTATTATACAATGTGTAATATATACTAGCTATCATGCTGTCAGCAGCCATAGTCTTCGGCCACAGATCAGAGGTTGGGGTGACATAAATCCACCTACTGAAAGTCTTTGGGGCATCTACGGAAAGATGAGAGGATTCAATCCCATCTGGAGCCGTGGATGTGGAGTTGCTGGCAGGCCTGGATAAAGAGCACATCTGGATGTGAGGCAGTCTCCTTTGAGCGTTGGGCTCAAACAGTTCTCATTTTTGCCAGTGTCCGAAGCAGGGGAGGAGTGACCCAGAGGCTTGAAATGGAGCAAAGGGTAGGCTCCAACTTCTTGGGTCAGATTCTTTTCTGGAAACCCGACTGTCAGGTCTCCCTTTTAGCTTCCCTTGCTTCTGTCAGTGACTTTGTCTAGGCTTCATCCAGGCCTCCTACCTGGTGTGAGGGATCAATTGCCATCTGCCTCTGGCTGAAGCAGAGTCTCCACAAGGGCAGAAGGGATCCTCTTGTCCTCCGTGCAGGAGCTGAGCCAGTCTGTATCCTAGGTGGCTGAGTCCACACTTGGCACTTAGTAGGGCACTCGTCTTGGTTGACTAAATGGAGACATGCATGGCTGTGACCAGCTTGCTTTGGTCTTCCATTGTAGAAGTGACTTAGGTGAAGTCTCTTTTGTTTCTGGAACAGATTAGGCCACCCCAGCAGGCACAAGCTGAGATGCAGCTGCCCCAACCTTACTGTGCCCCAGCCCCCAGCACACACTGGCTGGCTAAGCACTTTTAAGAATGAAACAGCAGTGATTTTCAAGCGCTTGCCTGACATTTGCCCAGGGATAAGCTTCTGATAAACCCTCTCCCCTTGTTATCGCTCCCCCTGCCCCATCCCATCCTACTGTCACCCCCTGGGTGAACCAAGCGCCCCAGGAAGCCCACAGCAGGGGGGGAAAAGCTCTTGAGACCAGGGATAACTAACCATCTGAGCACCTTTTCTGGGGCCAAGGTAATGAGAATTATTCAAATGCAATCATAAAAACGAGGCCAGCCAGGCAGGAATGGGGTGGGGGTGCCGGTTTGAAGATTCCTGTTTTCTGGGGGGTTCTCTTGAGGTGCAAAGAAAATTCCACCTCATCTCAATCTCTTCAGCGCTTGCCGTCTTGGAACTCTGCACCAGTTGATCTCTGAGGAGGGCATGGGGTAGGTTTGCGCCTAAATTTCTGGGCTCCACTGCGCTGCCTATGCCAGACAAACTGAGATCTGGAGGCTTCTTCCTTCCCCATGCGTTCTGCCTCCCGCAAGTAGCCAAGCAGGTTCGCATCTGCGGTCTGAGCCGAGTCTCCAGTAGAGGGAGACACTCTAGCAGCTCCTCGCTTGGGAAGCGGCCGGGGCCGGGAGTGGGTGGGGGCGATGGGGGGGGGAGAAAGGGGGAGTGGGGAGAGGGGAGGTGTGCGCGCGCGGGGACGGGGGGGGGGGGGAGTCCGGGGGGCGGGTCCCTGTGCCGCTGACGTCCCGAGCAGTGCTGGGAAGTATAGGCTGTGTTGTCACGCCGGTGTCAGTCTGATGAAGATTGGCATCAGGTAAGCTGTCATTCATTTCCATGTCAGAGACGCTTTTGCAGGCGGCGGCGGCGGCGCAGCGGCGGCGGCTGCTGCTGCGGGCGGCTGCCTCAGAGCGCGTGTGTTTTATTCCAGTCCCCAAGCCAGAGTATTATTCATTGCGACAGGGCAAGGAGGAGAGAGGGAGAGAGGGAGGCAGCAGGGAGGAGAGAGAGGGAGGCAGCAGGGAGGAGGGAGTCAGGGAGCAGAGAGGGACGGCGGGAGCGTGCAGAGAGAAGCTGGGGAAGCGCCGGGAGAGCGCGGAGCGAAGCGGAGCGAGGGGAGGCGAGGCCGGGCGAGGAGGCGGCTAGAAGCGCGGGGCCCACCCGCTCCTAGACCCGGCCGGTGCGCAGCTCGGCAGCCGCCGCCTCGCCCCGCTCCGCTCGGGCCCGGGGCCGGGCGCGCATTGTCTGCGGTTGAGAGCAGCCGGGCTGCGGACTCCGAGCGCAGTGGCCCGAGAGCCTGGAACGGGCGGGCTGGGAGCCGTGCTCCCGGAGCTTCCCCGGACCCGAGCCTAAGGACGAGCGCGTCGGCCCGAGTCCCGGCGCGGCCGGCTCCTGGCTGGGCGCTCGGCGGGGTGAGGCTGGGAACTGCGGGCCGGCTTCGGGTTCTCCTTTCCTGGGCTCTAGGAGTCCTGCGGCTAGCATTTACTCGGTGCCACCAGCCCCGAGCTGCCTTCGAGTGTCTGGAAGCGGGAGCAGCCCTAGCCTGGGGCCGGGTGGCTGGAGTCAAGCAGCGGCGGCCGCGTCCTGCGGGGCCCGGGGAGGCAGGGAGAGCGGAGGTTTGCAGGAGGACCAGTGGGAGGATCGGAGGACATGCGTGGGGAGTCAAAGAAACCAGGACCTGAGGGGCGACACTCAGGGACTCTAACCGCGAGTAGGGGGAGAATTTTGTAGGGTCACTGGCATTCTGCGTATTGTTGGGTCTTTGGGGCGGGGAGGGGAGGATTAGGGGCCCTTGAAAGGAACTAGGAGATGAATTTGTAAAAGGAGGGTAGGCACGGAAATCGCCCCGGAGCAGAAAGCCGAAGGGGATGGCAGGGTCCTGAACGTGCCGCTTGAAGTTTCTGTTTCTTTCCGGTTAGGCGAGGGGGATCTCCTGGGCTTCCAAGCCGTGAAAGAAACGAGCACAGTGGGCCGAGCTTTCTGGAGAGTCCTTCACAGGGCAGCCAGGGTTCCCGCGCGGGCGGGAGACCCGGGTTGGGAATGGGAGGGGGATGCGGATCAGTCCCGAAAGGAGGGCTGGGCTTGGAGCTGGCTAGAGTTGGATTGTAGGACCCAGGCGGTTTTCAGAATTGGGACGGAAGGGCCGCTGTGTAGTTTACTCGTCCGCAAGAGAGAGAGGGCTGGAGGTAGGCTCTGGGGTCCCAGTTACATTCGAGGCTTGACTCCGGAGTGGGTGACGTTTTTAAGGACCGAGACACAGGATCACGACTCTATTGGGGTTCAGGCTATTGAAATCTGGGGAGAATTGCGCTTACGGGTCCAAACAGAGTGCGGGAGGAATAGCTTTTACGTAGGCAAGGAAAGTAGTTGATCCCAGGCGTGGTGTGCGAGCCCCGAATGTCTGCTGCCTCAAGATTCGCTCTAGGAGGAGAGGATTTGGGGCGCACAGGGCTGGGTCCTAGGAGAAGGATTCTGGAATGCAGACAAATCTAGGGAGATTCTGTGCGATGTGACCAGGTAGCCCCACCCGAAGTGAATCCGAGGATCTGACCCTGCAGACTCAGCAGGCTCCAGGAGCCACTTGGGTGCTGCGGCAGCAGCGTGGCGAGGTGGTTGCTCACGGCCCGCTGGGACAGCGGTCGGCGACGTGGGCAAGGGGGCTGCTAGTAGTGAGGTGCCACTGGGGCTTGTGGAGAGCCGTGGCTGACGCGAAGGGAAGGATACTTCCAAACTCGGGAGCCCTGATCCGACCTGCTGCCTGTTCACGCAAGTGGTGCTGGCTTCATCTCCGGCGATGTCGGAGAGCGCACAGCGCACAGGCCGGCCCATCCATGCAAGGCTCTGCCCTAGAAGGGGGAGGAAGTTCGGGGCTCCTTACACATGTCTTTTTGGGACTTCTCCAGGATGTAGGCTGTTTGGAATTCAAATGCTCTTCAACTGGTAAAACCCAAGTTAAGAAGCTAAAGCAGATTTAAACGACACCCCCCCAACACACACACCCCTAATCTGAGAAATGGTGGTGTTCAGAAGAACCAAGGTGTTATCCCAAACCCTATCACTCTGCCTTCTGACCTTTCCGAGGCCTCAGGACCTTACTGCAGATGTATGCGTGTGTGTGTGGGGGGGGGGTGTCTCGTTTGCGGGATCATATCTCACATTCAAACTGCCTTCTCAAGGCTCGGGCCTAGCTCAACAGAAAGTGGAGTATGGAGAGGTCCAGAAGAGGAGGAGAAGAGCTGGGGGAGCAGGTGGGGGGCTACACTCTAATCATTTAGATAAAGAGTGGTTGAGAGATAGAGGTATGTGTGTGGGGGGGTGAATTATCTCAGTGCACGCTTGTACCCTGAATTGAGAAAGCCAGTCAGGACTCCCTTTAGGGTACTGAAGCCTCAGGACCCATGAAGGGCCACCGCGGCCAGGCCGGGGCGCGGCGACCGCTACACGACAGAGCTGTTGTTTTCCAGACTTGGAATTCCTGAGCGCTCTTCTCCAGCCGAAAGCTGAGCGGGGGAGGGAGCCCTGACCCCACCGAGACTCCCTGGTCACCGCCTCCCTTTTGTGAGAGCTAAAGGCATGAAAGCCTAGAGAAAGAGGAGCTGCAGGGAGTGAGGGCCAGGGGGGTTCCTGGAGACGGGCCTAGCGACGACCACAGTAAAATGCCTCGTGCAAACCGCAGCGGAGTGTACCCAACTCGAGACTGGCTGTTTTATGATCCCTTCTAGGAGTTTACTGCTCTGTGCTTTTAAGTCTATAGATTGCTTAAAGTTAATGAAAGTGCTGCTTTCAAAAGGGCCTTTTTATTGTGCGGCAGTGACAAATCCAGTACCTCCCCTTTACTCTCCCAAAATGGGCCCATTTAGAAAGAGGGAGCTTACTGGGGTTCCCACATGAATACAGCTCGGGGGAGGACACCATGTGACAATGAGGATTAATAAAAAGTCAGTGTCCACGTAATTCAGGAAGATGAGTTAACTTCTCGCCTGTCCAGTTTCCTTCAGAGGCTACCTTTTTTAAAGGCTGCTCGGTGCCCCGTCCCACACTGCTTTATGGAAAGCCTGACCCTAGTCAATTCAACCCAAACTGGGATTCAGGATTTCAACACGGTTACCAGTTCAGACTGTTACTAAAACATTTACTTGGGTCTTGGGGGAGGGGCCTTGTCTTGCATTCAGTAAGATAGATGGGTTTAAAGGGCTGGGAACCCAAGGAAGAACAAGGCAGGCTGTTTTTTCAGCATTTTTTTTTGTTTCCTTTCAATCTATTTAGCACAAAAGGTGAAATGACAAGGATTTTGACTAACACAGAAACTGTAGTGGGGCCTGCCTGTGGCTTTGACCGCATGTCATAACCATTTAAATTGTGGTTAGTTGTTCAAAGCTCAAAGCTCCTCCAAGCTGGGTTTCATTAACTCCGACACCAGTTGCCTGGAAGTTCAGTAGCAATAAATTGCATAAACACATTTGAAGTAAGTTAGTGATGAAATAAGGAAAATTACTGTCTTGTGAGTGGAGAATCCTGAATTCATGGAGTTCTAACTTAACTGGAAACATACTTCCCCTCCCTTGGCCTTAAAGTTTATAGGTGTACCTGAGTGTGTGTTAAATTCCTCTCTGCTATGTCCATCTTCAACCCTGGGCTGTAACTCATTAGAGACCAAGGCATGCCTAGAAAGCAGAAGGCTGGATTTTAAAAGGGTCTGTATTAGCTCTGTTTAGGAACTGAACCAGAGCAAGTGATCAACCTGATTACTTTGCCCTTCCTGAACTCATCGGGGGCAATGTAAACCACCACAGAGCAGGGACAAATTAGATTTTAAATGTTAGAAGCTTAATAACACCGTGTTGTTAGCAATTGAAATTGTTTTTATTAAAGAAACAACCAATAAAATTTATAGGCTTCCAACATGTTGCAAAAATTCCTTGGTATTTATTTACACCCCCACCCTACCTTTCAGAAAGGCAACCTCCAATTTTAGACTTTTGTTCCTGATTTACTTAATATGGAGCACATTTTAAAAATTAACTGGAGGCAAGTAAGTGGTGCTGTTACGAGTTTTCCTTTATCCTCTGCTGTGTAGCCCTGGGACTGCCACACTGTAAGACGTGTGTGTGTGTGTGTGTGTGTGTGTGTGTGTTTGTGCGCGCGCACGCGCGCGCGATGCAGTTGCTGAAGTGACAGCATGTGAGGCAAGTGTCTGGATCAAATAAAATGCAGATCCCAGGATGGGGAAGGTGAAAAGGGTACCACCAAGGCAAGGCAGAAGAAGTGGTATGGAAAATGAAATCACCATGAGCCTTGACTCTAACCAATACACCACGCTTTGTAGGAGACACTTCATATGAAACCCATGACTTATTGAAAATTGAATTATAGTGAGAAGCAGAATTTAGAAGGAGGAGCTGCACTCACTGGGCTCTTCTATCCAGGCAGCATGGCCAGGACGGTTGCAGTGGGGCTCTGCTAATTTAATTAAGTCTAATACCTGGTGGGAGGGAGGAAGAAGCTAGGAAGTGGGGATGGTAATCAAGGCTGGCGGGTCAGGGTCAGCGTGCTGAGCTAGTCTGTGGGCTGGAATTCGAGGGCCTGGCTCTGTGACTCCAGCGGATCCCCCAGCTGCTAGGGTTTGGTTTCTTCATCTGTCGAGTGGAATGTAGCACATGCTGTCCCTTGTTAGGCTGCAAGGGGTAAGGGGAGGGTGGGCATGAGACACGTACAGGGCTCACTGTAAAGAGTAGATAGCCACAGAGGCTTCCAGCAGCAAGGTCGTGTTCGTCCCCTGCCGGGCTCCAGAGCCTGTCCTCACAACGTGTCTAGTCTTTTGTGGAGGAGTTTCTGGACTTTGTGAAAGGGCTCAACTTCTGCCTTGCTTTACAATCTTTGATTCTGAAAATGCTGTTGTGATTTCATATGCCATCATCCACTTTGCCAAGAGGGGTTGTCATGGCTGGATTGGGGAAATCAGTCCTCCAGTGATTCCCCCTGGAATATCCTTCATGTCTCCAATGAACACAGAATCTGATTTACCAGAAATAGTCTCTGCTTTTTTTTTTTTAATACTACAGAGTGTGTTTGTGACATCTGGTCCTGCTGGGGTGTGAGGGAGGGATGGGTGCTGATCTGGAGGGAGCCATAGTCTGGACCTCACTTAACAGTCTCCATTCTGGCAGATCAAAGCAGATTCTAGGCGAGAAAGCCCAAGAAGTTACACCCGCCTCTTCTTCAAAAGTTTGTGGCTTGCCGTAGACTCCTTCAGTCCCAGGGCACGAGTTTAAAATAGAGTGAGCAGTGACCCTGGAGACAGGGCTCCAGTAGAATGACTGTCTCTCTTTAAATTCTCCCCTACTCTGCTTGAGGGTAAGCCTTTCTGCCATGCACCCTTTCCTGCTGGGCTGGTTGCAGGTCACATTTTGGTCTCCATTTTGAATGGGAGTGAGAAGGGGTGTGGGCGGTGACACTGAAGATAGAGGCAGAATCTGGGATAGTCAGAGCTGAATCCTTCCCCCAGAATTCTTCTGGAAACCCCAGGCATGAGGAATCACCCAGCCCTGGGACAGTGCAGTTCACAGTGCTCCATGGAACTAGGAGAGAGCTTGATGCAAACGGGGGATATGTTTGGTTTGGACGCCTATCGCTAGGTCTTCCTTGCCTGCCTGGATCTCTAATTTCAAGAAGGGCCTTCGCTGTTAAGACCTATCTCACTAAAAACACATCCCCATGTGTAAGAAGAAACCCTAAACCAGGCAGGATATTTTAAAACTGAAGCAATGAAGATTAGATTAAGTCTCCACCAAACAGCCTGGTTCCCGTATTATTTTTGGCTGGAATGTGGAGAAAAACAGCTGGCCCTGGGGCCCCGGGCAGACTCTGGAGGCTTCAGACAGTGTTGTGGGGAGCTGTATGAGGGGAGTGGTGTAAGTGTTCTCTAGTAAGACTGTGGCCAGTTTCTCTCCAGCTCATTTTAGGGGAACAAAGGGGGAGGTTGTGCTGGGAGAGGGGCAGATGCAGATGGGCAGGAAGGGGTCACAGAAGGTATAAGTCACAGAGCACCAAAACTCCCCACTTCGTTAAGAACTCATCATTGGGTTTAGTGTATATCACCCCCTCCGCCCAGCTTTGGAAATCCAACTATCCTCCACTTGGCTTTTGGAAGAGCCTTCACATGCTTGGTCTGATTTGGGTGGATAGAGAGGACAGATAGCTGTCTGAGATGCCTGTAGAGTCCAGATATGGGGCATCACGAACCCTTGTCCTACCTTCCTAAATAGAGGCAGCACAGAACTTACAGTGTCATTGGTGTGCCTGGCACAGTCCTAGGCATTGATGATGACAGAGACAAACCAAACACTGGAGCCTGGCCCGATGGACTCGCAGAGGCAAGGACACTGGGCCTCTGCAGAGACAAGTGCATTTAGAGGCTCGCTCTGAGGTTTACTTGTATGGATCTGTGATTCTGTTTGCTCATCTGTAACCCGGGGGGGAATGGAGTGTAGCTGGCAAGGTGGAGGACTGTGCCCCACACAGAAAGCTGGAGTGTAGCTGGCAAGGTGGAGGACTGTGCCCCACACAGAAAGCTGGAGCGTAGCTGGCAAGGTGGAGGACTGCGCCCCCGCACAGAAAGCTGGCTCAACCCTGACTCTCTCCTCCCCCACATATTTTGTTTGTTTGGTTGGTTTTGGAACAAGAATCAATAGGTGAGTCTTTCAGCCCACCCCCAGACAAGGCATGGGCTTCTTTGCAGATCACTGGCACCTGGACAAGCACCAGGCACTCAGCAGGCTGGTGGGAGACTGGGGAGGGAAACAGATTTATGAGGCCCAGGGCAGCTGGGAGTCTGGGGACACACAGACACAGGAGAGAGAAGGTGTCCACCACTTATCAAGAGTGGCGGCAGGCAGCTCCTTCCCTGAGGAGACCTACTCTGAGGAGCTCTCAGCTGAGTGGGGAGGGCTGGAGGAGGAGGGGCGAAACCCGATACTCCCCAGGTCACCGTGCTCTGGGCTCTCAGCTAGACAGCTAGGGTGACTGGGGGTGGGGTGGGGTGGGGACAGCCTGGATTAGAAAGAATTACTCAGTCCCTCTGTCCCATGCGGCCAAAAGTGTCTGCTCCCTTCTATACATGGTGGATTCTGAGGCGACTTTTTGGTGCTGACTTCACAGTGTGGGCAGAGCAGCTTAATGAGTTAGCGCATCAAGTCCACACCCTCCTTACAACCCAATCAGAAAAAGTAGAGACTGTAGACCCAACCCTAGCCCTTCCCATGCTTTGAAGCGGGACGGTTAGTGCTTTAGGATGGTTGAGAGAACCAGGACCCACAGACTGTGGAGTCCACTTCAGACTTGGCCATTGACTGGCCCTGTGACAGATGGCAGGTGGTTTTCCCTCTTTTGAGTGTTAGTATTGTCAGGTAACCAACCAGGAGCTTTGACTGGGTCAGAGATGCCTCCTTCAGCTCCAAGTTCCTGGACTCTGTGTTTCCTCCCAAGTGGATTGCCTCATGAATGGGGACTACTGAAACAGCACAAACCCATGTGAAGAGGCCTAACAATATACAGCCACCACAGAAGCACAGCCCCTGGGGAACTAAGGGCCATGTGCACAGAGGGGTGGATCTGATGCTCCCAATGGCATTCCTGGGACCCATGGAAGTAGCATTTTCAGTGTGAAGCATCATCATTAAAAGCCACAGCTCCTTCTTCTGCAGAGACAGCAGGGTGCTGGAGAAAGAGCCGCTGGCTTTGATGTCTGCTTCTGGAGTCTGACCCTGATTCTACTGCCACTAAGCTGTGTGTCCTTGAGCATACCTCTTAACCCCTCAGTATCCTAACAACTAAGGATGATAACATGACTGCCAGGCCTAGGAGGATTGTGGAAATGCTAGGAAAGACTTGCAGCCCAGGCACATCGCTCACTGTCAATGGTAGTTTTGTCTCTGAGGAAAACACATTCCCTGGGCTGGAGAGATGGCTCAGAGGTTGAGAGCACTGACTAATCTTCCAGAGGATCCAGATTAAATTCCCAGCAACCACATGGTGGCTCACAACTGTCTGTAACTCCGAGATCTGACACCCTCACATAGACATTCGTGCAGGCAAAACACGAACGCACATGCAAGAAATAAAGAGAGGAGAGAGAGAGAGAGAGAAGGGAGGGAAGGGAGGGAAGGAAGGAAGAGAGGAAGGAAGGAAGGAAGGGAGAGAGGAAGGAAGGAAGGAGAAATACATTTTCATTTGATCCTCTGATCTTTCTGAATTGGACCAAAGGATATCATTTAGTCATTTTACAGACAGAAGAAAGTGGACTCAGAGTAGCCTATCTGTGAAGGATACATCCTTTAAAATGGCCCAGGTCTCTCTGACTGCCACTGTCCTTTTCCTTTCCTGAGTTCCTGCAGCTGCTTTGCCAGGCTTTACCTGTGTCTCTCCTGAGAATTTTTTTAAACAGAAAACCAGTGCAATCACCTCCCCCATCACCAGCCTTTTGTCTGACAAATACTGAGGAGAGCTACTGGCTGTCATGGAAGTCAAAACCTAGAAGATACACATTTTTGACGCTTCTATAAGCCCCCAGGCCAGGCAGGGTTAGGCTAACCAGCATAACTAGGTAGTGGTAAGTATAGGGTAGAGAGGGATGGGCAAGGCCGTGAGAGGGTGACTGTGCAGAACTGGCTGAGGCGTGTGTGCGTGTGTGCGTGTGCGCGCGCGCGTGTGTGTGTGTGTGTGTGTGTGTGTGTGTGTGTGTAGAAAAAACCCTTGGGGGCTCAGCACTGTATCCTCAGGTGACCTGCCTGACAGACATCAGTCCTGAGAGAAGGCAAAAGGCGGCTAGCCCACTCATAATGGGGTCTAATTCCTTACTAGGTGCAGACTCCCTCCTTTCCAAGCTGGTCCAGTCTATATAGCACAAGCTGTCCCCAAGCTTTCTCTAGTTCTGCTGAGTATGACTCTTTCTGCCCCAGTCTGAGGTCCCCAGGATTCTCCCACTCTGGGAGCTGCTCCTGCCTCCTCCCACATTCTGATTGTAGGGAGAGACAATGCCACAGAATCATGCGGTGGGCTTAGGATGCATGATAATGGCTTATTCTCGCTCCTATGTTCTCCCTGAGGCTCCACTGGTCACTCAACAGATGTGGCCAGGCAGACTGTCCACAACTGTCCGTGGATACACAGCAGTGAGCTGTGTGGGCCTCACCTCCCTAACCAGATTAATGCACTAACTGGGAGCAAGTGTGTGACTTCACACTCTCCTAGACTCTCTGAGTGTGAGCATGATCATTTTGTAGGAAGGGAAATTAAATCTTCTTCCAGGTTTTTCTGGGTCTGCTATTAAATGAGGATGAGGATGCTGCCCGTCACCTAGGCGACAGTGTGTACCCTGGCCTATGAAGCAGCAAGCTTTCTGTTGATGATTGTGAGATGCCCTGAGACAGCCAGTTTGTGTGTCTGGCCACTTTCAGTTAGGTAGAAGAAGGGAAGACATACACTTCTTTGAATATAGGGGGTTGGGAGAGCCCCATGGGAGGTCATGCTGAGCTCTCCAGCCTTGGGGTAGACATAGGTACCAGGTATGAGAGCTAGGAGCTGGAGGCTGCTGCTCCCATGGTCCCGAGCAGTGTGGAGGGAGACTTCTGACTCCTCCCTGGCTTTGCCCCCTCAGTGCTGGGAGAGAACAGCTTCCTCATCACAGCGAAGCTCATTCCCAGGGTCCCAGCATCGTGATTACCCAGCCCCTGCCTGCGAGTACTCTTCTCTTTCACTGAGCTATCATCAGAGACTTAAGGAATGTGAAACTTAGGATTGGAGAATTTGTCCAAGACTGAGCAGATTGTACATGATTCATCTCCGGTGTCTGGGCCCCGTAGTTTTGCTGCTTGAGGTGAGGAGCTGTGGGGAAGTAGCTGGGTTCCTCTATCTCCTTTCCCACCCAGGGAGGCGTACTCACAGGGTCCTCACACGCACCACGGGGTGAGGGTTAGGGCAGCCTATGGGCAGCTTGCACACTGTACAGTAAGGTCTTGAGTGCCCAGGATAGCACGCACAATAGCTATTAGGATCCTCATGCACAATGCCGGGTGAGTTCTAGAGCTCTGGCTGTGATAGGATAAGGGTGACAGGAAAGTGATGGATGGAGATGGAAGAAGCCAATAACCCAGGCTGTGGCTGTTGGCCCAGCCATGTGTTCACTGTGTGACAGTGAAAGCTGGCTTCGTTTTTCCTTGTCAGTCAACTGGTGGTTGATGGTACTTCCCCACAAGGCTGTGGGGAAGATGACGAAAGTTAACGTATGTGGATGTGTTATACATGCTGGATAAACATAAGTAACAGTGCCTACACAGTGCCTCCCATATAATATGAGGAAGGGGAAAAGACTGGTTGGCACAGGCTGTATATATGTTTCTTATTAGTTTAAAACAGAGCGCGCACGCGCGCGCGCGACACACACACACACACACACACACACAAAGTACACTCTCCCCCTCATGCTGGCTCGCAGAGTGATGACAACCGTGTTGAAGTGATTGAAAGCTAGCAGGATGGCTTTCACGGCTGCCCCGCTACTGGGGCACGAATGGTCCCCTCGGGGATTCCTGAGCGCCTGGCAGTTTTTCAGACTTCAGCTCAGAGTCACCGGGCAGAATTGTATGCCTACTATGTGCCTACACACTCTCCTTTAGCATGCTCTGTGTACTCTGCCAGGTCCATCAGCCAGGAGCGGGCCTCAGGTTCTTCCTGGCTGGTATCTTTTATTTGGTAGATTTCTACTGAGCACCTTGTTCAGGTATGGGAGAAATCGTCATGGGCTAGAGCTGGGCTTCCCACTCACAAGGCTTTGTGGAGAGGAAGACATTTAGGTGCTGTGGGAAATTTGAAGCCATGATGAGAGTCACAAAAGTCCAGGAAGCCGAAGGAAACACAAGCAAAAGCTCCGCCTACTATGAGGGTCTTGCAGGGTAGAGTCTAGGCATGGAGGAGTCTCAGAGAGTGAGAGGAGGCTTAGGGCCAGAATCCTAGACGCTCTGGTCTAGCGTTAGGCTGTTGCATCTGTCTCCTGAGGTCTCTGTCACTGTGCCTTTCTGCTGTGGCTCTTCTACCCTCCCAGACAAATGCAAGGTGAGAGGTAGCCGGCCTGTGGCAGAAGTGCGCTGAGGCCCCTGCTCCTGTCTGAGCCCTGTCTTGGCAGGGTTGCAGGCCAGGTAGCTGATGCTTGACTCCCTAAGGCATCAGCCCCTCCAGAGAGAAGCTCTCGGGAGCGGTGTTGGCACAATGCAGGCACCACCCCCGTTCTTGTGGCAGCTTCATTTGGATCCTGAGCACATCAGGTACCCAGAGTTGTCACACTCAGGTCCAGTCAGATTTCAGGGACAGCCATTGTGAGGCGGAGGCAGTGACCCAGCCCACCCCTCTCCACACCAGCCACAGAGGGGCTGTGCTTACTCTTTCTGCCGACTGTAGAACTTGGAATCAGGAGAGCCGGTCAGAACGCAGACACTGGCAGTGCAGCTGGGGAAACCTGCTTACCCTCTGAGCCCCAGTTCTCTAGCCAATGAGATGTGACAGTAATTCTCAACTGTGATAAGATGCCATTGGGCTTCACATGTGGCTCCAGAGGGTTAAAATCCATGGCCAGCATAGTAAGGAAAGTGCAACAAGTAGGCAGACAGGAACAGTGTCAAAAGGAACAGTAACTGAGAGCTCACATCTTGAGACAGGAGTTGGAGACAGAGAGAGCTACTCAGAATGACGAGAGTCTTTTGAAACCCAAAGCCAGCTCCCAGCGACACACCTCCTGATCCTTCCTCAACAGTTCCACCAACTAAGGGTCAAGTAAAGTATTCAGATATTGGGCCCCCTATGGGGACCATTTTCATTCAAACCATCATGCCCGTTGTGGTGGCACACCTGTAGCTTCATCACAGAGGGAGCAGAGGCAGGCAGCTCTTTGGGGCTCACTGGCCAACCAGACTAGCTGAAACAGTGAGAGCCCCTGGCTCAAGGCAGAAGATGGAGAAGTGATACAGGAAGACCTGTGGACTCCACTTGTGCATGCACACACACACACACACACACACACACACACACTCAGAGAGAGAGAGAGAGAGAGAGAGAGAGAGAGAGAGAGAGAGAGAGAGAGAGAGAGAGAGAGAGAGAGAGAGAGAGATCTGGGGAATGGCAGTTCAGTCCTGTAAGCACTTGAGAGATGAAGAATCAGGAGTTCAAGGCCGGCCTGGGTAGGTTACATGAACCATTGTCTTCAAACAACAAAAAGCCAAAAGCAGCCAACCAGACAAAACAAACAACCCCTCCCCTGCCAGACACAAGACTCTAAGTGTAGCTAGAGTTTTTGGAGCACCTGAAGGATGAGGTCAGTGACCAGGAAAACACAATAAGGCATGGATACCAGCAGGGAGATGGGGTATGACAGTAAAAATGGATGGGCATTGTGTTTTAGACAGGGACAGTGGGTCCAAAGGCCCTGGGGGAGGAGGAAGGGCTGGTAAACAGTTGGGGGCTGGGGAAAGAGACAGGCCAGGAAAATCAAAGGGGCGGGTCACAGGGGAGACCTTGGGAGAGAAGCCTACTCTGGCCATTGCAGCGTCGGAAGAGGTAGCAATGTCCACCCTGAGGGTTGGAGGTAGTGGCCCAGCTCAGCCCTGGCACAGGCCTGGGCAGGGAAGGTGGTGTCTACTACCTGGGCGCGTCTTTCCAAATGGAATCAAGACAGCAAAATGTACACTTGGTTTGTTGGTCCATGATGGAAGGAGGGGCTCACAGTGAACAAATGCACCAAGGTTTGGCCTTCACACGTACAAGCATGGCGCCATTCGTGTTACAGTGGAGAGGGTTCGAGCTCCAAACTGAATGGAAGGCAAAGACTTCTGTGTCGTGACACAGTCTCTACTCCCTCCATCGAACTCATGCCCCTGGCCCCTCCTCCATCTCATCTACCCTGACCTCCTAGGTTGTCACTGAAACAAGTCACACGCTCTCCTGCCTCAGGCCTTGGTAAATGCTGTCCCAGCAGCCTGAACACCATTCCCCTATGTACCTGTGTGGTCGACACTATGCTTTTGCTAGGCTGGCATCCAGATGTCATTCTGTAGTGTGATCCTCCCAAAAAGCTCTAGCCAAGCTCTGTCTTCCATCCCTGGCATGCCCCTAGACCCCAAACTCAGGATCTAGCTGAGAATGACCTTATCTCTATGCATCTCCTTAGTTCTGGAAGGCAGGACCTGCATCACCATGCCTGGTTTCTATAGTGCTGGGGACAAACCCAGGCTATGCAAAGCAGTTACTCTAGCCATCCAGCTGCACCCCTGCCCCACATCTTTATTTTTCTGGACAGCACTTAGCAGCTTTTTGTCTCTCTCCGCTGGAATCCAGAAGAGCACATAGCTGTAGTAAAATGTCAAGCAATGCTTGTGAATGAATGAGTGGATGGATGGATGAATGAATGAATGAGTGGAGCTGGTTGCTGCGTTAGGGTTCAAGGATGTTTATTTTTAGTTTTTTTATACTCATGCTCTGAAATGAACTCACGAACTATCAGAACTGGAAGGCACTAAGTCTCTAGTCCTTGGTCAACTCTTCCCATTTAACAACTGAGCAAAGTGAGGTCCAGAGAGGTTACAGAGCTTGGGAAAGGCCACACAGCACAGAGCTCGTGAGTACAAGGTTTGCAGAATATGATGCAGGACTCTCCTCACAATGCTTTGCCTTTGCGGTGACACCCTGGGAATGACTTGCTCTGCCGGTGCTGGCTTCCTTGAATTCTACTCATCATCACGTCGCCGGCCCTTGCTTCATTTCAAGGACTCCGCTGCCGCTTATGTTTCCTGGGAGACATGCGGGAGCCATCTTTGATAATGCTGGGAAAACCAGTGCAGACAGTGAAATGAAGGAAGCGTCTCCCGTCAGTTCACAGGGAATGATGACTCGGTCTGCCTTGTGCGTCCTGGTCAAAGCAGGTTGGTCACTTGATGAGTCTTCAGGATCGGGTCATGTCAAGGGACTGGGGGTCCATTGCCCCTTCTCAGATTTCACCCCACTGGTGACAGCAGAAGTCTGGCAGAAAATAGATCCAAGCAACAGGGTTCAGGGTGGCTGTGTGTGCAACCAAGCAGTGTCCTGGCAGGAGACTCTTATATGTCACTGGTGAGCTAAGTTAAATCCACAGCCCGCCACCTCTGCCATTCTGGCCTATTTGTGGGTCCCCAGAAGAAGGTGAGCTGTGCTCGGGTTGGTTCCAGCTTCATTCCTCCCTCCTGCTCTCTCTTCCACATCAGTGTCTGGTTTCTTTTTTGTTTGTTTGTTTGTTTTTGAGAAAAGGAAGCCCTAGATGGTCTAGAACTCACAGAAAGCTGCCTGTCTATGCCTCCTGAGTGCCAGGATTAAAAGCGCATGTCACCGCGCTGCAGTCATCTCTGGGCTTTCTTTGGGGTTAGTTCACTTCTCTGGCCCCCACATTCAGAACAATGTCTTAGTCTGCTGTGTTAGTCTGCAGAGCAGCTGTTCTCAGCCTGTGGGCCGCCTTTCACAGGTCACCCAAGACCACTGGAAAACATAGGTATTCACATTACAGTTATGAGATAGCAACAGGAATGATTTTATGGTTGAGGTCAGCACAGCATGAGGAACTTCACTACAGGGTCACGGCGTTAGGACGGTCGAGAGGCCCTGGGGTAGTGTTGCAAAGGCCACTCCCTTTACGCCTACCAGCTTGAACTGGAAAGAGTTCTGTTATTTGACTTGATTTTCTGGGTTCAATCTGGTCTCATGGGAAATTTAAGTTATTAGCTTTTCCCATATTTACTTTCTTGTGGTAATATATATATATATAAAATGACAAATTATAACATAAAATTTTCCATTTTGATAATTTTAATGGTGTGATTATATTTACTAATTATAGATTATAAAATCATTAAATATATCATCATATATTAATTATGATAGTATTAATTATACTATTCATAGTCTGCCTTTCCTCAGCCCCTGGTCACTTCATTTGCGTGAGTTTTGTCACTAAGTTCGTGCCCTCTCCTGACTACTGGTAACTTCTGATTCCCGCCTCTATGGATCTGGTTGCTCCAGACAGCCTCACAAAAGTGAAATCATAATGTATTTTTCCTTTTGTGTCTAGCATTGCGCTCAGCATGATGCTTTTGTTCATCTGTGCTGTCGTGTGTCCTAACTTTAGTGCTTCTTTATGGATGAATTATATTCCACTGTGTGTGTAAGCCATCTTTCATTTATCCATTTATCTGTTTATAGACACTCGGGGTGCTTTTATCTTTTGTGAATAATGCTATATGGACACTGGGGTACATGTTTCTGTTTGAGTCTCCATTTTCACTTCTTTTAGGTCTGTGTTTAGGAGTGGGGTTGCTGGGCCAAGTTTAAGGCACTTCTGTGTTTAACGTTTTAGGAAACAAAACATTCCCCATGGTAGCTGCAGGACTTTCGATGCTAGCTTGCACTGCATGAGGGTTCTAATCTTTCCACATCCTTGTCAATACCTATGACTATAAGTTCCTCCAGTAGGTACTGTAGTGTCTCATTGTGGCTGATTTGAGTCATACCCGCCCCCGCCCCCACCCCAGTGAATGCTGAATGTCTTTCTGGGTGCTTATTGACCATCTGATTGTATTCTTGGAGAAAAGTCTGTTCAATTCTTTGCCCATTTCAAACTTGGTTAGTTTGGCATTTTGTGATCAGATTGTGAGCGTTCTTTATATGTAGTGGATATTGAGTCTTATCAGATATATGATCTGTGACTATTTCCTCCCATTCTGTAGACTGTCTTTTCATTTTCTTGATAATTCCTTTGACATGTAGACAATTTTAAATTTGATAAGGACTGGTTTATATGTTTACCTTTTGATTTCAGTTGCTTTTATATTTTATCTGAGAATTGTTACCAAGTCTAAGTCCTAAAAGTTTTATGGCTTTAACTCTTAAATTTAGGTTATTGATCTATTTTGAGTTAATTTGGATGTGTGTGTGGGGTTGTATGAAGTAGGATCCAACTTCATTCTTTGGCCATGGATATCCAACTGCTACATCCCTGTTATTGAAGAGACTACTCTGTTGAATGGGCTTGGTACTATTGCCAAACACCAATTGGCCATGGATTATGGGATTCTTTTTGGAGTCTGGCTTCTATTCCACTAGCCTGCATGTCCATCCATATGTCAACAGCACACTGTTTTGACTACTGTAGATTAGTGGTAAAATCTGAAGTTTGGAAGTATGCAGTTTGGTTTCCAAATTTGTTCTTCCCTTTTTGGATTGTTTTGGCTCTTAGGGACCTTTTGCAATTTCATTTGAGTTTGAGTATTGGGCTTTGCATTTCTGAGGAAAAGCCTGTTGGAAGTTTACATTTGATCTTTGCCAAAAGGCTGAGAAGCAATTGCTGTTGAAGTTTTTGGTTTTTTTAAGTAACAACAAAAAGGGGTGTGTGTGTGCATATGTGTGTGTGTGTGTGTGTGTGTGTGTGTGTGTGTGTGTGTAGGTAGCGTAATATGCACACAGGTGTACATGTGGAGGCCAGAGGTTGACTTAGAATATCTTCCTCTAAACTTATGTTTTGAGACAGGATCTCTCACTGAACTGGCACTTACCAGTTGGCTAAGGAATCTACCTGTCTCAGCCTTCCACAGTGCTGGGTTTACAGGTATGCACCACTGTGCCTAGCTTTATGTCAGTGCTGGGGATCCACACTCACATCCTCATGCTTGCACAGCAAGCATTTTATCACCAAGCCATGTCTCTAACCCCTACTATTGGAATCTGGATAAGGGTTTCCATTTGTAGATTCCATTTGTAGATCCACCTTAGGGTAGCGTTGGCATTTTAACAATATTAAGGCTTCTTATCCATGAATGTGGGATATCTTTCCATGTATTTATGTCTTTTTTATTTCAGTAATTTTTTTGTAACATTTAGTTTATAAGTCTTTCATCTCCTTCAAATTTACTTCTAGGTAGTTCATTCTTTTAGCTTCTATTTTAAATGAAATTGCTTTTTAAATTTTCTTTTTAGATTGTTCACTGCTAGCATATAGAAACACAACCAATGTGTATGTGATATCAGAGACTTTTTACTAGTATATATTGACTGTACAAAAATAGGCATCAATGACATTTTCTTTTCGTTTTCTTTGTTTTTCAAGACAGGGTTTCTCTGTGTAGCCCTGGATGTCCTGAAACTCACTCTGTAGACCAGGCTGCCATTGAACTCACAGAGATCGACCTGTTTCTGCCTCCTGAGTGCTAGGATTAAATTCATGCACTTTCGTATATGTGTGTAATATACTTTGACCAAACCCATCCTTCACTCATAAACTCTTCCCCTCCTATTGTTTCCTTTCCTTTCCTGTGACAGTCCTCCTATTTTTGTGTCTTGTAAAGAGAGAGAGAGAGAGAGAGAGAGAGAGATCTAGAATTCTGTGTATGAAAGAAAACATGCAGCATTTGTCTTCCCGAATCTGTAGCTGAATATGAAGCTCTTCAGTTCCATCCATTTGCTTGCAAATGACAGCATTCATTTTTCTTTAAGGCTGAATTAAATTTTGCTAAGTATATATGCCACGGTGCATCTGTTTATCTGTTGATAGGCACAGAGGCTGATTTCACAGCTTAGCTATTGTGAATAGTGCCGCAATGGCGTGGGTATGCAGGTGTCTCTACTGTATTCTGACACTGATTCCTTCAGGCTGGTACCCATGCCCGGTGTATCTGGATCACGTGGTCACTCTGTCTGTAGTGTTTTGAGGGGCCTCCAGGCTAACCTGTATGTGGCTGGACTGACGTAAATTTTCACCCACTGTGTATAAGCATCCCGCCCTTTCCTGTGCCCCCTTCTCCCATCTCCACTAGCGCCTCACCTTCGTTCTCCATGGCAGCCGTTCTGGCTGGGGTGAGATGAGCTCACAATATTGTTCTGATTTGCATTTCCTTGATGAATATGGTTTCTGCATTTTTTTCATGCTTTTATTGACCATTTACACTTCTTTAGAAAACTGTCCAATTTGTTTACCCATTTATTAATTGAATAATTTTTTCATTTGTGAGTTCTTTATATATGCTGGATATTAATCCCCATTAGAGGAGCAGTTGGAAAAGATTTTTCTCTCTTTGTGTAGTCTCTCTCTTCACCCTGGTTTTGTTGTTATTGTGCAAGCACCTTTTAATTTCATGGAATTCCATTTGCCAATTCCTGCCACTATGGACCTGCTGGAGCCCTTTTCAGCGATTGCTGCCTATGCCTATATCCTGAAATGCTTTCCCTAATATATCTAAAACTTCATCTCTATCCTTGAAGTGTTTGACCTATCTATTTTGAATTTATTTTTGTAAAGGCTGAGAGGTAGGGATCCAGTTTTAATCTTCTGCATGGGTATCCAGTGTTCCCAGAACCATTTGTTGAAGAGCCTGTCTTCTGACTAACATATGTTTGCTTTTTATTATTTTTATTTTTATTTTGAACCTTTGTCTCTTCTCTAATATATGTTTGCTTTTTATTGTTTTTAGTTTGCACCTTTGTCAGTAATCAGTTAGCTGTGTGTAACATCATTTCTTGGTCCTCTGTTCTATTCCATTGCTCCAAGTGTCTGTTTTTATGCCAGTACCATGCTGTTTGTGTCATTATGGATACATAATGTAATTTAAAATCAGTATGTGACATCTCCAGCATTGCCCTTTTTGCTTAGAATTGCTTTGACTTTTGGAGTCTTTTGTATTTTTGTGTATGTTTTAGGGTTGCTTCTTCTATTTATGTAGAAAATGTATTGGAGTTTGGATGGGGACTGAGTTGAATTTGTAATTGCTTTTGGTAATATTTCCATTTTTCACAATACCAATTCTACTGATCCATGAACACTGCAGTCTTCCAGTGTCTTGTAGTTCCTGTGTATGATCTTAAGCCTTTCAACCTTGCTTGATCTGTTTATTAATTCTAGTAGCTTTCTTGTGAATTCTTTGGGATTTTCTCTATATAGAATTATTGCAGCATCTAAAAATAGAAATGTCTCCTTTTCTACCAATTTTGGATTCTTTTTTATTTCTTTTTCTTGCTTAACTGCTCTGGCCAGAACTCGAAGCCAGTGTTGACTAGCAGAGGTGACAGTGACCATTTTGTTTGATTCTTTGTTTTGGGGGAACACTTTCAGTCCCTCATCGAGTCTGGCATTAGCTGTCTGTAGCCGATGATCACCACTCCTGGGGCTGGGTCTGCTCATTTGCTTTTGTTACCCAACACATGGGTTTCTTCTGACGGAGGATCATATTTTGAATCTTGCTCAGAGAAAATGCCTATTAATTAGAAACTATCCCTTTCATGGTGGCACTAACCACATTATTAAAATGTCAGTTGAACTGAAGCCTACACATTTGTTAAGCTCCTACTATGTTGTGGGCACTTTTATTACCTCATTTGCTCCAACAAACAGTCCTTGGAAACAGACTCCTTATTATGGCCACTTGAGAGACGAGGAAACGAATGCTAAGAAATGAGGTGACATACACAGTCCGTGAACGTTCCTAAATTCAGTGGAATTGCTTACTTTCCTGATTTGTAGGTTGATGTGGTCTTTGTTCATTAATTCTTAAGGGCTGAGGGGAACAGCTTAACTTTGCCTTGGGGTTGCAGGACTGGAGAAGGCGTTCTCAAATATGATGCTATCCCTTAGCTCATTCTGGTAGACCTGATCTTGTCTGGAGCCTTTCACCCGCATAAGAGTATTGTCACTGTGAGCCATTGTGACTGACAAGAGCTTGTCATGACCTGGGTCTGCAGTGGTGGAAAGGGGGACAACTGTTGCCAGCCACAGCTCATTTTTATTCCTTGCTGTTGCTGAGGCCAGCTGAGCTAGAGTCTTGTGGAGTGGGTGCTCTCAGAAAGGTTCCAAGAGGGAGTTCCTGTGGGGGATGGGGGACGATGCTTTTCAGTGAAATGAGAAGCTGCTGGGCCTGGCAACTTTGTCCTCACCTCAAGCCCCTGTACTGTTAACTCAGGAGTAATCTACACTGCCCGTGGAATCAGCTTGATCGAGTAACTGCAGCCGCAGGTGCCTGGATAATTCATAGCCAACGGACTAGATTCTGCATCAAATTTCTGGGTCAAGAAAGCTATGTAAGATCCTTTTCTGGTAGGGTCGCAGCAGTTGACCAGTGGACTGTATGTCCTTTCTGGGTTTTTGTTTTTTTGAAGAAGTGTGATCATGAACCTGGGACAGAGGCCCAGTTGAAGTCCCAAAGGTCCCGGAGTCTCCTGAGTCATGGGGTGGGACTCTCATCCTCAGCAGATGCCACTGTGGGTGGTCTGGTTGGAAGATGCCTGTACATAAAAGTCTAGATCAGCTCTGATCAGGGGATGGCTGTTTCTGCTCTTGTGACTTCTTTGCTAAGACTGACTTTGCTTTCCTTGGCTTCCTCCTGGGCGCTATAGTCTGATGAAGGGAGGCAGGTGCATTGAGTCCCTGCCCCTTCTGTAGTTCTCAGAGAAGGCTTTGATGAGCTGTTTTGTCTCATTGACCATCTTGGTGCCATGTTCTTTTTATTTTTTATTTTTCTATTATTTAAAAAAATTTTTTAGACGGGGTTTTCTCTGTAGCCCTGTCTGTCCTGGAACTCACTCTGTAAACTAGGCTGGCCTTGAACTCATAGATCTGCCTGCCTCTGCCTCCTGAATGCTGGGATTGAAGGTGTTTGCTGCCATGCCCTTGTTTGGTTTTTGCGTTTGCCTTGGACTGGTCAAGTCCTTGTAAGAGTTCCCTGGGCTGCAGGTGACCACCTGTCAATTCTGTGAAGGAGGACTGCCGTTGAAATTCCGAGCAGGCACCCGTGAACAAGCAGAAGAGCGGAAGGCAACTCCTGTAACAGTCTATTTAGATTATACTCAGCGGGTCTTTGTTGTCTCAGTTCAGCTTAACAAATACCTGTGTGAAAATGTAGATGAGGCACAGCTCTCTTCGAAGCAACCAGATTTTGTTTGGCAACTCAAGGGAGCAAACTCCTCTTATAGCTTGCTTGGCTCTGTTTCCCTCCACCTGACCATCGCGACCAAATTCCAGATTTTCTTCTGTCCTCCAGTCTTGATACCCCAGAGACTCTTCCTTCTCTGTCCCTCTTTCTCTTATGACAGTCACTCTCCCTCTCGTTTGTCCATGAGGGTACAGGTTTAAGTCTGTTGTCCCAGTGTGGTTGTTAATAGCTCCCCTTCCACTCTGAAAAGCGTCCAAGTTCAGACAGTAAATTAAATGGTCCGCCAGACTTTAACCTATCAGAGCCCGAGGCTGCCCTCTGTCCGTGCCCGGCATGTCACTGCGTTCCTACTGCCACCTCCCTGGTTCCCACACTGTCACCTCTTGCCAGATTACTTCAATGGTTTTCTCTCTGGTATCCTTATGTGTGCGTCGCACTTCTAATCCACTCTGCAAATCACTGCCTGATTAATTCTCTCAAAATACAGCTCTTCGCAGTTCACTTCATTGGATCCTTGCTGCTCACGAGAGACCGTTCAAACACTGTAGCCTGGCACTTAGGACCCTTGCTTGCAGCCTGGCTTCTGCTGTAGTGGATCTGGAGGGGATCTCAGTTCTGCACCAAGGAGTCCAGTGCCCTGCTCCTGCCTGGTGATAGTGACTATGAATACTTGTTCGATAACGTACACTTGCCTGGACCGTTCCCACAGACTCGAACCAGGGTCTTCATGCTTTAAGGCCAGTATTGGTTCCAACCCCGTGAGTGCGGTGCTTTTGACTAGCCTACCCCTCGGTACTCTCCTCTGAACTCCTCGACCTGGAGCAATTATTGCCTGCACAATCCATTTGGCATCTAATCATGTACCGCCTCATGGCTTTTTGTAGATTGCTGTCTTGAACCAGCGCTAGAAGACTTGGCTGTGAGTTTGCGTTGCATTTTTGTATATCTCTTGCCCTCCATAAAATTGCAGGTTCCTTGAGGACAGGAACTGCATCTTCTCCATCCTTTTGTTCCCATGGCAACATCAAATGCCTACTAAGTGTAAAATAAGCAATAACTATTCACTCAGGAATCTCATCTGGGAAAGACCCTTCCCATCCCATAGTTTAGGACTCCGTTTTGTAGATGAGCCAAGGAAGAAAGAGAGAAAGAGAAAGAAAGTCAAGAGAATTGCTCAGAGGTCTAGCCAATTCCAATGTGAGGGGCAGACTTCAAATGCAGATTTTTGAGCAAGCCAGAGTACTTTCTGGTCACTAAGCTCTGTGTTCATTTTGTGTTTTGAATTTAAGGATGAGTAGGAATTTAGAAAGAAGGTGAACAAACCAGAGGTGGGGTGTGGCATCAGCAAAATCCTAATGCTAGAAACTTGTGTGGTAGACTTTGGGGGATAGTAGCAATGACAAGATGATTCCTATCATCTAGTTTAAAAGTGTGCATGCACGCATGCACGCACGTGTGTGCCCGCGCGCACACACGTGCACACTTATACACATACATACATATGCACACGCACACACACATTGTATATGTGTAGGACATGAAGATGCGAGGGGGATTATTTTAGAAGAGGAGGGGAATTAGTGTAGGGCCAAAGGTGCACTAGAGAAGGTAATGGGGGTGACTACGAGCCAAGTGCATGATGCACTTGTGTGAAGACACCACAGTGAAACTCATTATTTTGTATGCTAATTTCAAATGAAAACAAAATAAGCACTTTAGAAATTAAAGAGGTGAAGGAGTTGTAGGCCAGGGATAGGCTAAGGAAGAGAGTGCCAGGATTTGGGTTTGGAGTACTAGATGTGCCTCCTGTCAGCACCTGAGAGGCAAGACCCACGTCTGCACTCTCTGTTTCAGAAGTTGCGGTGGGATGGCTGTGTGGTGGGGGAGTGGGATGCTGGTGGGCCACTCAGGAGGTCCAGGAGAGGGCGTGGGAATGCCTGTTTTCAGACAGCCGGTCACATGTGCTTTGGGCTGCATGGAAACCCAACCCCACAGCATTGAAAATCGTCACTGGTAACGCTGTTATATATAGCTTTCAACTTTAATAAGGTGTTGCAGAAACTACAAAAATACATCTAACCAAAACCACATTTCACTGGAAGCTTGATCTAGAATCCCTTTCTACGGCTCCTGTGTGGTGCTCTGTGCTGTCAATAGAGCTGTTAAAACACAATGGAGAGTGGGTAATTGCGCATTATATGGCTTTTGTTTTCTGTTATGAAATATCGACATCGGAAAAGAGAGCGGGATTACTGTGGCACTGGAGGGCACTGTGAGGAGACTCGCGGGGAGCCTGAGGTGGGGGTACATGAGGGAAGTTGGTGGCCGACCAGTCTGTCTGAGTCTGAGTTTTTCTATCAGGAACCAGAAGAAATTCACACATCTCACTGACACGAAGAGGTCCTCAGTGAGGGTAGGGTTGGCTGAGGACTCAGGTCCTGGCATAGTGGTGCCAGGGAAGCTGTGTGCTCAGTTGTGGGTACAGGGGCTGAAATATGTGTCTGACGGTACCTTGGGGAGATAAGGACCAGTTCAGTCAGGAAACAGGCGCTGGGATCATTTCCCAGGAAAAGCTGGGCTTGTGTCCATCTTGTGTGCTGTTGGAGGGTGGGGGACTTGGGGGGACATAAATAATGCTTTACTCTGATGCTGGGGATCCTGGCAGGAGTCCGGTCTGGGGTAAATGGAGGCTCACCAGAGTGAGCTAAGGGCACTTTGGTCCTCCTAAGTACTAACAACAATAAAAGAATACAAGCTCCCTTTACTGAGTGCTGAGTGGCAGGTGCTTCACGTGTGGTTTCTTACTCGAGCCTCACCACAGCATCACCACAGCCTTGGAAGGCAAATGCTGGTGGCCGAGGCCAACTGTGGGACTCCCTGCCTTGTTTGTTGAGTCTTCAACTTCTCTATCTCCAGGGGCCATGGGGAGAGAAGGGTAACTGGGAAGGACAGAGGATACCACAGCCAGCCAGCTTGACAGGGTGTGGTCTTGATTGCTTAGAGGAGAGAGGAGCAGGAGCTGGCAGAGAATTCACTGTGGACTGTCATTGGCTGTGAGGGACAGAGCACCTCAGGTAACTTGATGACAGTCCCAAGTCCTGTGGGCCAGCTCCCTGCCTCGGTGCAGGTGAACCACTGGCTGAGGTGGAACCTTCCGGGGTGTCTCTCGGTGTGCAGCATTGCGGGGTCCGCCATTGGGTGTGAGGGATGGCCTGTCTCTCTAGATAGATTACATTTGGTTTGTTCAGAAGGCATTTATGGCTTTATAAAGCTCTTAAATTGGCTCTTTTCCCCCCTCAAAACATTTCTTCAAGCTTACAAGGCCAGTTTTAGAATAGCAATTACCAGCTCCAATATCCCCCAGCAAACTCACGCTGTGCTGTTGTATATAAACTGCTTGGGACATTTGTAATGCTGCCACACGGCATATCTGCAGGCGGAAAGCCCCCGTCTTGCCGAGGAATGCTGCAGAGGCCCTTTCTCAGCCCTAATTTATGGGCCACATAAAACTCTTGTGAAGTTGCCCTGCATCTTTCTGAGGCAAAGTTGGGGATTTTTACTGTTTCAAGCTGCTAATTTTTTCCATTTAAAGCCAGCCTTCTGTCCGTGCCAGCGTGCATGTGTGCATACAAGTTGGCCACTTTAATTTATGTGCCTCCTCCTCTCTGTGTACTGCTCCTAACTCAACAAATGTGTGCGTAATATACCACCAGCTCTTCCTTATTGCAAGAGATGCAACAACCTGGAGCCCTGCTTGCATCTCCACCACGGCAGCCCAGGGAGAATGGCCCCGTACGAAGGATCTGAGCCTAGGAACCATGTGAACCAGGGCCTGGTGTCTTTATGCTTAATGCTTGTGGCTGTGACAAACACCTTGACCAAAAGCAACTTGGGGAGGTGTGTTTCATCTTGTAGCTTCCAGCGATGCTAAAGGGAAGTCAGGGCAGGAACCTGGAGGCCAGGGACTGAAGCAGAACCAGGGAGGCAGGCTGCTCACTGGCTTGATTTCCACAGCTTGCTCAGCTCGCCTGTTTATACACCCCAGGACCACCTGTCCAGGGATAGCCCTGCTCCCCGTGAACTGAGCACTCCCACATCAGTAGTCAAGAAAATGCCCGCAGGCGTGAGACTTGTCCACAGGCCAGTCTGATGGAGGCAGTTCCTCAACTGAGGCTCTCTCTTCCCAGGTGACTCCAGTTTGTGCCAGTTGGTAAAAAGTAACCAGCCCAGCCTGATGGTTGAGGGGCTTAATGAGAGGCAGCAGGGTGGGGTGGGGTGGGGGGGTGTGGTGGGGGTGGGTCAGGGCGCAGAGTCGAAGTTCAGATCTGGGAATTAGGGTATAGAGCCCAAATGGAGCACACTCTACGTATGCAACCTCGGGCAAGCCACAGAACCGCTCAGGGCCTCAGTTTCTCCCATTTGCAGGAGAGGGGCAGGGTTATAAATTTCTCACCAGGGTACTTTGAATTGCCAGTATGCTAATGACTGTAAAGGTCTTTCATAAGCTAAGGCAGTATCCAAGGGCTGGCTGGAAGCTATTCCAAGCTCTCAACTGCTGGCAGAGCCCCCTAGGAAGGAGAACAGCCAAGAGCAGCAATGTGATGTCTCAGGGCTTTCCAAAGTCAAATCTCATGCCTTTGCATGGGCCCGGCCTCCCCGCTCTGTGAGTCCTGTGCCGGGAGCTCTTGTGTAACACAGGCTGGAGCTGGAACTCTGCTCATGACTCCTGCTTTTCCACCAGGGTCCTCTGCATCCAGAGATTTCTGATCTTTTGATGAGAGTACATTAATAGCCTGTCTCCGCCCCCAGCCAGCTCCAATCCCTGCCCCTTCTTGGGAGCAATAATTCTCTCTTGGTCTTTGTAGATGCCTCCCACCTGGAAGTCACCCAGCCCTCCTTCACCGGGTTTCCTGCTGCATGCTTGATGGGTTGTGGGGGAGTCATAGGCAGAGAGGCTCATAGCTCCCAGTCCTGGCTCATGAAGCTCTTTATTATACAACAGCATCTTTAACACAGGGGACTTGGTCCTGTGAGCACAAGCTGTGATTACTCTGGCTGATAGTAGGGGGTCATTCGGTTCTTCCTGGGGTTTGGTGAGCCCCTCAGCATAGAGGACCCCAGTCCCAGTCTTACTTCAATGTCTCCGAGGCCTCGTCTCCCCCCTTTTTAACTGCTTGTGTTGGAATGCTCCCACTTGGATATTTTGCCACTAATGTGAAACTCTAGGAGTTTAAGGCAGACTCATTCGATACATTTCTAGTGAAAAGATGTTGTCATTTATTGAGCATCTACGACATGCGAGCCAGCTGCCAAGGTGCAGCGTATGCTCCAGGTAATTAAATTCTCACCACAAACCCTCCTAGTCATCATCACTAGCATGCATTCAGCACTGTGGATGCCAAGCGCTGTTCTGAGTTCCTTCCATGAATCCCATCCTCACCACACTCTGGTAAATGATAAAACCGAGTCGTGGAGAAGTTAAGGAACCTGTCCAACAGCACACAGCTAGTAATGTGGGAAGATGGGATTAACAGCCAGTGAGCTTGGGTTTCAGCCTGAGTACTTAATCACCCACCACACAGGAAACTGTTTTCATTTTACCCCACCGAAATTTACACTGAAATGTAAAATGATGTTGAGAGGGACTGAAGAGCTCACCCAATGGCACATAGCCAGGAAAAGGCAAAGGCAAAACTTGAACCCTTGCTTGCTCTGAAGCACCCTGTCGTTCCCACTGTACTTCGGTCTCATT
The DNA here is from genome assembly GCF_017639785.1 of Mesocricetus auratus. Classification (NCBI taxonomy): domain Eukaryota; kingdom Metazoa; phylum Chordata; class Mammalia; order Rodentia; family Cricetidae; genus Mesocricetus; species Mesocricetus auratus. Next base: position 16,159,204 of record NW_024429203.1, on the reverse strand, counting down.
CACTGACTTCAGACGCTGTTTTATTGCCTGCCTCTCACTCAGTGTCTTGGGCAAGTGAGTGATACCATGAAATTAGGGTTTTTTCTTAAAGATGAGGATGATTTGTATTTGGGAGAGCTGGGAGGCAGGAAGAAGAGAAAGGATATGCTGGCGAAGGGAGAAGTTTCCTAATACATCCTGTTGCATCCCCAAGACAGAGAAACCTCTAAAGAATAGAGATTTATTGATTTACTTCTAGAAGCAGGTGAGTCCAAGGCTAACGGCCTTCTTGTGTCATCCCCTGGCAGAGGAGATGGCCACTCCACCATAGTGAGAAGGGAGCAGAACTCATCCTTCATCAGGAGGCCACTCCTGGGAAACAGTGTCCGTTCCCTAATTCATGAATTCATTCATTTGTGACCTGTCTACCTCTTAAAGGTCCCACCTTGCAACCTCGCACCAGGATTGAGTCCCCAGCACTACGCTCGCTACTTTGCTGTTGCTGCGGTAAAACCCCAGACAAAACAACTTAAGGGAGAAAGGGCTTAGTTCGCACACAGGTCCATGTTACAGGGAAAGTCAAGTAATCAGGAACGTGAAACAGCAGGTCACATTAAGTTGACAGAAGAAGAGAACAATGAATGAATTCAACTCTCACACAGTCCAGGTTCCCTTTCCTAAGGGACAGTATCATTCACAGGGGACAAGTCCTACCACCTCAATCAATGTAGCTGAGATAACCCTCCACAGACATATCCAGAGGCCCAACTTCCAGGTGAAACCAGGTTTTGCCTAATTGGCAGTTAACATTAACCACCACAAGCAGACACAGTCTAACCAGCTCGGGTGGTGAGACCGGGGCTGGGATAAGGAGACTGCAAGGGGGAGCAGGCTCCAGGGTTGTTCTGCAGAACCGCTAGAACCCAGGGGTTGCCAGGTACTAGAAGTCTAGAGTAGGACCTCCAGCCTGATGGTTCAGAGGGTTGACATAATAGTCTTGCCAATGAAAGGCAAATTCTCATAGACAAAAGCTTCGTTTTTATACTACAGAGTCCAGGGTGCTATGGAAACACCCAGTGAAAGATTCCTGTTGGTAGCAAGTGAAGTTTGGTACTCTCCCCAAACTCCAGAACTGGTTCTGGGTACCAAGGTTCTTAATGTGTTTGGGTCATGGCCTCTTTGACAGTCTGATGAATTTCCCTCAAGAGGATTTGACACTCGTGCGGTCTTAGTTGACGGATGATGATGCCCCAGCTATGGAGGATTGTCCCAAGAATTCCTGATAGCTAGTACCTTGGGTTCAGAATGCTGGGTTTAGGGCCTCTGCCCTGGCTCTCAAACTTCTCTTCCAGTGGTTCTCAGCCTTCCTAATGTTGTGACCCTTTAATACAGTTCTGTAACACCAATAATAAAAAACCCAGACACTGATAATGGGGTTCAAGCTTCAAGCTGAAGATCAGAGAAGCAAAGCAGCCAAACCAGTAGCTCTTACCTGTACCCAGCTGCAATGGTAATCCTGTCCCCATGAATCCTCAGTGGTAAAAACTCTTAATTCCTATCTCCTCCTTACATTCCTTTCTCCACCCAGCCATATCCTGTCTCCATCTCCCAAGTGCTGGGATTAAAGGTGTGTGATCCCAAGTGCTGGGATCAAAGGCATGAGCTCTGATACGATTCACTCTTGTGTAGGCTAGGGTGGCCTTGAACTCAGAGAGATCCATCTGCCTGTCTCCTGAGTCCTGGGATTAAAGCTGTGTGTCACCACTGCCTAGCTTCTACAACTAACTAGTGTGGCTGGTTTTGCTTTCTGATACCTCAGAAAATCTTTATTAAATCATAAATAATATATCACCACACAGTTCTTCATGTTGTGGTGACCCCCCCCAATCACAAAATTATTTTCATTGCTACTTCTTACCTAATTTTGCTACTCCTATAAATATCTATGATTTCTGATGATCTTAGACAACTCCTGTGACCTCCAAAGGGGTCATGACCCACAGGTTGAGAACCACTATTCTAGGTTCTACCTCTACTCAGGTAGGACACTAGCTCTGTGGAGGAAATTGAAGAGCCCATGTTTTACGAAGACTCAGCTTGGCCTCTGAGTGTTAGCTATAGAGATCTGTGCCGAGATCCTTCAAGGGGTGACTGTCCCATGAAAGCATGTGCTGCATGTACTGGCTACAGTTTGCTCCAGACTTTCAGCCCAGAGGAGGTCCATTTCCCTGAGCCTGTACGTCCTTGTGTGTGCCCCACAACCAGCCTTAAGGTTTGTCTGCCACTCGTTCTGAACGATACGTGCTGGGAGTTGGTCTAAGCATTGGGTTGCTTCTTGTTGCCTGAGGACTGTACTATGGGAGGTTACTGAGGCAGGAGGCCCTCTTCCGTGGAGCCTACTCGTCTCTCCCTGTACCAGACCCTGAGTGGTAGATAGGATCTCCCAAGAACCTTCCGGAGAGGCCAGTGTGCATTTCTAGCCAGGCTTTCTTCGTGGATGCAGGTGGGGGAGTATTGACATTCAGAGGTAGGTTTTCCATCAGTGGCCACATGCAGGAGGAGGATCTGAGAACCAGTGAAGTGTTGCCTGGGTCAAACCTCTTACATACTTTTCTGGGACCTCGGGAAATCTGCCTCACCTCTCTGGATCTGGATTTCCTCTCATCAATACAACAAAAAGAGGCACGGGATCCAAACACGCCCCAAACCCCAAATGCGTTCTTTCCCAGTGATTCTAGCTTTTGGTGCAGAGCTGTAACTTGCCTGTAAGGACTACATACTGGGACTGGAGTAGCCCTGATCATTGATGAGAGGGCAAAGAAGGCTCCTCTCCTACGTAGCAGAGAGTGCCCCTCTCCTAACAATGATTTTGACTTTGAGGAAAAAGCTTCTGTATTAGCTCTTGCTATGGAGGTGTGGAGAAGGTATATCCCTGAGATTATTTGACTTTACCCTCCCCGGGTGCTCTGTGACTACTTAAATACAAATTTGAATGGATGCAAATGAACTCACATTAAAAATTCAGCTCTCAATCTCACTAGCCGTGTTTTCACACATTCAGAAGATGTCTGCCCCTGCAGAAAGTGATGCACTGAAGGCTCTTGTCGCGAGACCTTCCCTTACCAAGCAAAGTGGGTATTTGAAAGAGTTGAATGGTAATGCTTGGTCCTTGAGTCGTTCCTTACATCTCAGATGGGAGGGAGCTGACATACCTCAGTTAATTACAGACACGGTGACCTTCAGATTCACTTAATGGTGGCCCAGGCTATATGGGTGGATGAGCAGCAAGCCCAGAGACAGACTCTGGTTCCCCCTGACTGATCACAGTACTGTAGAGCCTCCCTACCAGGGCCTTCAAGCCAAAGGTTAAGCTTCCAGAGCTCTCTTTCTGAACCCCCGTTTTGCTGGGCATCCAGAGCTTCCTGAGAGGCAGGCCCTAGCCTTTGTCTTCCTTGGAGTCCTTGGAGACAGCTGCCTGTGAAAACTCTGTGGTGAGGCTGGGGGTGTGGCATATTGGTAGCATCATTCCACTTTACATTTGCATCCCTCCCCTGACCAAGCATGGAGCAAAAGATGCATTGACTATGGCTTTGGCAGGGAAATGAGGGACAGCTGAGCATCCTTAGGAGCTGGTACCCTACCTTGGTTTTGGAGTGTAGCTGTCCGCAGATCTTATGGGACTCCAGGAAAAGGGTTATGATGACTTCAGGGTTAGTCATTGCCTGCTCTTACACCGTTGTGGGCTACCTCAGCCGAGGCTCAGGAAGGTCCTCCTCCCCACCACTCTTCTTCTTTCATGTCTTTTTCCTCTTCCTCATCTTTCTTCTTCTTCTCTGTCCTTTCTTCTTGCCCTGGGTGGTCATCTACTACCCCACCCCATACCCTCAGTCCAGTCTCAGGTGATAACTTGAGGAGTACTTCTGCTCACCTGACCAGACTGGCTCATCTGGCCCTCCCTAGGGACCGATGGAACATTTCTAAAGCAGTCTGAACAGCTTCTAGGTTGTTCTAAAGAGGCTGGAGAACTCCAGGCAGGGTGGAATATAGGTTGCCACAAGCTTTGTTTGCAGCAAGTTCCTCGTCTTCACCCTTGTGTAGCTGTCCCTGTCAGCCCCCACCCCTCAAACTCACTCAGCGCAAATTACATTTTCTGTCCAATTGAATTAGGAGGTCAAATCAGTGATTGCAAAAGAAAGCAATGTGTCAGGCTGAAAATACAGCCCTGTGGTAGAGAGTTTGCAGGAAGTATGAAAGCCTGAGTTTGGTTCCTTGCACCTCGAGAGACACAGTGCGGAGAGGAAAGAAAAGGGGGAGAAATTGAAAGAGGAAGGAAAAGACAGACTCCACAAACATGCTTAATTTATTTCTGCACAGCAATTTTGGGCTCCTGGACTGTTTCAAATTTCATTGACTTGGGGCTGGAGAGATGGCTTAGTGGTTAAGAGCACTGACTGTTCTTCCAGAGGACCCAGATTCAATTCCCAGCACCCACATGGCAGTCTGCAGCTGTCTATAACTCCAGTTCCAGGGGAGCTGATGCCCTCTTTTGGACTCTTCAGGCCCTTGGCACGGATGTGGTGCATACACATACATACACCCCTATACACAAAATGATACAATAAAAATAATTTTTAAAGAAGATTTCACTTCATGGGTCTGGAAGAACAGAGGTAGCATCTACTTGTAAGCTAGCTTGTAACAAGAAGACCTGACTTACAGGCCCCGTTGTGTAACCCCTGCTGTGGAAGCAGGGCCAGGTAGCTCACTTCCTCTTGGTGTGATCTCCCGTCATAACATGCTTCTTAGGACTGTACATGTGGGGAGTGCCTTCTGTTGTCACAGGGTGCTCATCAGACATGGCTGCTGGCCTTTTGTCTTCTGGTGGCAACTGGGCCAAAGGGCAGAGATATTTTGTTCTTCGATATCATAGTCACTAGGTACACAACAACGTAAAGAGATGAGAGAAGAAATGGACAGGATCAGGCCAACTTGGTCTCATCCCCCTGTGTCTCACCTGTCTGCCTCATCTCACCAAAGATCACAGGTTACAAGGCTCAAATGCCTGGGCACCATCTTGGTCTTTGACTCTTCCTCTCGCTTCCACTTACCTCAATTTTAAGTTCTGTCAACCAGAGTCTTGACCTGACACCTCTCCATGACGGAGCCAGTCCCTGAGCCCCTGCCTCTCCTTCCATCATCTCCCGGGCTTCCTCTCCTGCCCAGCTCTCTTCTAGACTCAAGATAGAACATCTTCCATGCTCTGTTTCTTCATTGAGGCTATCATGGGTTGTAGTCATATGCATGTGTGTGACGTGGAGTTTACTGTCTAGCTTGCTCACTAGGCATGCTCCAGGAGGTCAAGATCAGTGCCCACCCAGACATCACTACAGGCCAGTACCGTTGATAAGGGACAGAGGAGAAAATGTACCAATAGTCCAGGCAGGGCACTTGTTTGCTTATTCTTTTTGCCCCTCTTCCAAAGGGAGACCCTCCTCTAAAATGTGCAAGCTCTGATGAGCAGCAGCTTGTCTTTTTCATACTGGAGTGTGTCTATAGAGTCCAGAGCACTAACTTGTTCATCCACGAACTCAGCAAAGCTTGCTGAACTGTGCGAACCTTTGAAATAGGAAGATCATGCCCACCACTATTGTTGTCCCTTTAACAAAATGCCTGACAGAAACAACTTGAGGGAGATAGAGGAATCATGTCAGCAAGGAAGGGATGGAGGCAGGACTGGTTCAGTTTGTGGTGGTAAGACTTGCCCTGTGGCATCTATGTGTCTTGATGGAACAGGAAGCCAAGAGTGGTTCTGGGGATGGAGGAGGGCTATGTCATTTATAGGGCTGCCTCCAGTGACCCACATCCTTCCATCAGGTCCCGTATCCCAAAGGCTCCACAGAACCATCAACTGAGAATTCAAACTATCTAGACCCAAACCACAATAGAGATCCACTAGACTCCCTTAATCCAGACTTACTGCCTTTAGAGAAGGGATCACCTTCTTCTGATGTCATTCCACACCTGATCACACTGATGCCTGAGGTCCTCGTTTCCAAGAATGCTTTCTGATCCAAAAGCTCAGACTGGAAATAAACACAGACTTCCACTTGATTCTGTCCCAGTATCCTAGGGGAGGAAGTGGGGGCTTACCTGTTGCAGAGGAGTTCTGTTTGGGGCTGGGGAGGTAAGCTAGGAACACACAAATGAAGCATAGTTGTTATGGCCACTCAAGCCGTTGGCCATCTCTGTACCCTTCTAGGGTTACACTGAGTGAAACTGACATGCTTCCCCGACTGCTGGAGATGGGGGAGAAAGCAGCCCCCCACCTAGAACATCCTGGGAATTCCAAGAAGATATGGAGCTGCAGAGAGAGAGAGAAAGGGAGGGAAGGAGAACAGAAAGGGAGAAGGAGGGCTGCAGGGATGGTGTGGGAAGGCTTCTTGGTACCTTATAACTTTTATCGCCACACCCCACCCCAGCTGCAGCCTCCACCTGTGTATCTACCAGACTAAGAGACCCATCAACAGATTCACCAGGACACAGAGCCTCAGCTGGAAAACGAGTATTGTTTATCTTACACCATCGGCAATGCCTTACACTTAGACCCTTCCTGCTCTCCTGCTGGAAGTGGCCATGGGGACCGAATTCTTCTGCATGACTTCCTCACATCTTTTCTTCCAGAGCCCCCTCTTGGGCTCTCCCCTTCTGTCTTTTGGTTCCTCCTGCTGTGTAGGCATTTCCCCAAGAGCCAGCCCAGATTAGTTTGAGCCAAGGGTCAGGGAAGGCTGTATGTTTGGGAGGTGGTGGGCTCAGCTGGGGGGCTGGGGGTCTTGAGCTGCCTTGTGGCTGCTCTGCGGGGTCTGGCAGAGCCCCAGCCTCTGGCTGTGACATACAGCCTCCTTCATGAAACCAGACAGAATTAAGCCTTTTGTTTCCTGTTTGCTAGGCCAGCTTAAAGAAAACACAGAGGGTCCATGGGGCTGGGGCTTCCAACAAGACGGCCTTTGTATTCATTTAATTAATCAGTTAGCTGAGGGAAAGGAGAGGAGGGAAGTTCATGTTATAAATACATGTTTTTCTTTGGCTTTTCCCCCCCAAAAGACAGAGTCTGAATGGCGACCCCATGAGAGCTGCCCCCATCCCACTGTAGATGTGCTGGAGGCTGGGACTCACCGAGCTGCAGCTGTGACCCTCCTTGCCCCTCCCCACCCCCTCAAGGGGCATTAGCTGTGATATTTGTAGGTTCTGGGGAAATGTTAGATACTGGCAGTGTAGCAAGGTGGCTGCTAGCCCCTGGACTCCACCCCACCCTTTCTCTTTTGTCTCTGAGCTTACACCCCCTAGAACCTCCTTGGATGAGGAACCTTCACTGCCACGTAGAAGAGAACACATTCATCCCCCCAAGAGGTCAGAGCTGTCTGCAGGTGAACCCGTAGAGGGAGAAGTCCAAACTGCTCCCCAGAGCCATCCTTACCCACCGGTACTCCCTGGAGCTAGCTAGAGGAGACCAGACAGAGAGCATGCTAGCTCACCTCCAGGGGTGGCTATCTGCAACTGCGCTATCCAGAAGGCTGGAGTGGAGAAATGAGAGCCCTCTGGGAGCTCTGGGGAGGGCGAGTTTGATGGGTGGGGCAACAAGCCCTCTAGGGTAGACACATTCGAGCCCACTCCCACTTCCATGGAGATCTTTGAGAAGGCTTCCCTTGATGGGGCTATTTAAATAGAAAATGTTTTAAAACATTGGTTTTTAGAAACTCTTTTTGGAAATGGGTGAATTCATTTCTCATGCTTCTGCCCCTTCCTCACTCTCAGCTGCCAGGTGTTTGGGGAGTTAAAAATCTCCTTTATTATGAAGTAAAATATTTGCAGTCTGTAAATATATGGCCCTTGTAATGGAATTTCACTGTGGTAAAATTTTCCTTCTGTGCTCTTCATTTTAAGTCCTAGCTGGAATGCTCTGGTATCTGGTAACCATGACTCCAGCCTCCTGAATATACTGTACAGGAAATCCCCAGACCCGGGTAAGAGCCTTGAACCTCACCTCTATCCTCTAGGTTCTAATTCTTTTGAATTCTTTTGTCAGGTCATCAGGTCAACTGCAGGGTAATGGGAGGGCCACAGAAGCCAGGCAATGGGCAGAGCTTGTAGAATATTCTATCGGAACTACATGGGTACACTTCACCCTTTGCTTTTCTTCCTTGGGAATTCACTTTCCTTCTCAGCCACTGAGAAGGACCTATGTTTTAAACCACAACCCCCAGGCCCTTCCCTTCCCTTCCCTCCAGGGGTCCTTGAGAACATGGTTAAACTAGGTTTATGCTTGTAATCCCAGTATTTGGGAGGCAGAAGTAGGATATTACTGCAAGTCCAGGGACACAGGCCAGCCTTGGCTACAGATAAATTAATAGTAAAGCTATTAGTAGTGAAGTCTTTCACCAGGGTTTGCCTTGAGTCACCAAACTGTTCAACTCCCTGTGCTGTGTGGCTGAGTCATCATCCACAGATACCCAGTCTCCCAAATAAAACTCGGGACTGCAGATTTTGTGTCTTTTCCAGAGAGGGGGGCATCCCTTGATTATTTTACTATTCCCCACTTCCTAGGGTGCTGGCAGCAGAGATGGGGAGTCATAGGTTCTGGGGGAAAAAACATGCTGCCTTTTGCTTAGAGCTCCAAGTACTGTCTTTCCCAGGGACCCACAGAGAGAACAAGGAGAAGTCAGACAGTGGAGAGTTAATTTTTCTCTTCAGAGCCCCTTGGATCCTAGACACATGAGGCATGAGCTGGGAAGGAACCCAGAGATAGGGACAAGGGCCAGTCCTTTCTGAAAGGGGGAAGTATGGCTTGTGGCACATTGACCAAGGGGTAGAGATGGCTTTGGTTTGGGGAGCTGGATCTCCAGGGAAAAGGACCCACGAAAGCAGTGTTTCTTGATGTTGACATACATATGAGTCAGCTGTTAAAATGTGATGGATTCTAATGGGGCAGGTCTGAGTGGGGCAGAAATCCTGGTTTCAGGTGGAACAGATGCTGCTGGCCTATAGGTCACACTGTGAATCCTTCAGGGTGCCTAGCTCATATGGTTACTAATACTTGGAAGGTAGGGGCTGGTCCTTGTGTCTCCCTGTTGCCCCAAACTCATCATAGTGTCAGGTACAGAGTCTGCTGGCTACATGTTGGTCACACATTCACTAAAAGGAGCAAGTTAGAGGATACTTGCGGCATAGTTCAGTTGTGGATATGTTTCAAAGTCTGAGTTCTTGATATTTTTAATGGTGTTAGGCCTAGGGCATGTGCCCCAACACTGTTACATCCTTAGCCCATCTCCTTTAAAAGACATTCATTTATTTGTGTGTTTGTATGTGTTTATGTATGTGAGTGCTTGCATGCTGTTGTACATATGTGAAGGACAGAGAGCAATTTACAGGGGCCAGCTCTTCCTTTCCACCATGTGGTTCCCAGGGATCAACCTCAGGTCATCAGACTTCGTAGCAAGTGCCTTCATTATTAGCTGAGGCATCTCCCTGGCCCAGGTTCTTGATTATGTAGTTAAGACTGGACTCAGGTATGTGACTTACTTGTCCTTGCCACACAATTGCTGGGATTTCAGGTGTTCACCATTGTGTTAGGGTTTCTCTGATTGTGATGAGACACCATGACCAGAAGTAGCTTGGAGAGGAAAGGTTTTATTTTGCTTGTATTTCCATATCACAATTCATCATTGAAGGATGTCAGAGCAGAAAGTCAAACAGAGCAGGAACCTGGAGGCAGGAGCTGGTGCAGAAGACATGGAAGAGAGCTGTTCACTGGCTTGCTCCTTGTGACTTGCTCAGTCTGCTCTCTTATAGAACCCAGGATCATCAGCCCAGAGGTGGCCTCACCCACAATGGGCTGGGCGCACTCTCATCAATCACTAATTAAGAAAATGCCCCATAGGCTTGCCCATAGGTTTTCTCTCCTTAGATGACTCTAGCTTGTGCCAGGACAGCCACCATGGCTGGAGTTGCCATTTATGTTTGCATCCATGTTGTGTCTGTCCTTCTTTTTAAAATCTGTTGGCAGTGCAGCAAGGATTTTTGTTTGTTTGTTTGTTTGGCATGTAGTCTATCCTGGAGAAATCTTGGAGGGGTGTCCCTGGATGCCCAATCTGAACCAGTCTCCTAGAACACATTCCCTTGTCCACTGTTGTCTTTGTGTAGCTGGTCTTCAGTGTTAGGAAGGCCAGGCAGGTGGCTTCTTGATGGATGGCAGAGAGAGAGATTATTGGCTTTAGTCATACTGCCATGCACTATTTCTGAATCTAGGATTGCAACTCTGTATTCTATTACATCCAAGTAATAATTCATCCCAAAGTGATCATGACTCTGGCTTGGGGAGGGTGAGTGGGGCTTTGCAGACTGAGTTATGCCTCTCTGATCCTCACACACGTTACATCTCTAAGCAGTCCCTGCTTTAAATTTGGGACTCTTGCCTCCTTTCTCAACCCATGAGCTATCCTGACTTATGATGTCCTCCCCGTATTACATGCAATTAAACCATCACAAGTTTACTAGGTACTCAATATGTTCAAGACACTTAAGAAAGATAAAACAATTGAACCCTAGCCCCAAACTTTCATCTGTGAGGTCTTTGTCCTCTAGTTGGGGGAGCAGTTTGTGAAAAGTAATACTATAAAGTTAAGTAATGATGAGGATTACAATGCAGGAGATGTCACACAGAGGAACAAAATTAATTAATTACTAAATGAGTAGTGCCACAGATTCCATGTGTTGAGGGAATTCCAGATAGAAAGATGCCATGCATTGGGGTAATGTAATATGATTGGGGGCAGAGCAGGGCTTGGCAGGGAAGGAGTCTGCTGAGGTGGGTGGAGTCCAGATTAGGCTTATGGACCACCTGCTATGTTCCAGGCAGACCACAGAGCTCCAAAAGTACAGCAGTGAACAAGGCAGTCTCAGGGGCTGGGGAAGCTCTAATCGTGAAAACCCAAGTTTGGGTCTTATGATGTTTCAATGGGAAATGTCCCCCATAGGCTCATGCATTTGAACACTCTGTCCATGGTTGGTGGAGCTGTTCATGGAGGATATGGCGTCTTTAGGAGGTGTAGCCTTGCTGGAGGAAGTACATCATCGGTGTAGACTTGGAGAGTTCATAGTCTCGCTCCACTTCCAGTTCATGCTCTCTGTTGTGTGTTTGTTGTTGAGAGGTGATCTCTCAACTTCCTTCCCTGGTTGACTTCCTGTTGCCATACCTCCCTCACCATTGTGGGTTCTCCCTCTGGAACCACTAGCCAAAATACATTACTCTGGGTCATGGCATTACATCACAGCAGTGAAAAGTGACTAATTCGGATCCCCAGATCCAATGTGAGGTTGGGTGTGGAAGCCTCCATCTGTAATCCCATTGATCCTACTGTGAGATGGGAGGTGGGGGGAGGGGTAGGAGATGCCTTAGAACACAAGGACTAGCTAGCCTGCTGTAACAGTAGTGAATAACAAAAGACTCTGTCTCATACAAGGTGGAAGGCAAAAATGGACACCAGAGGCCGACCTCTGACCTTCTGTGTGTCTGGAGCCTAAGGCAAATGCAGGATTTCTGCCTCACTCAGACCCGACACTTTAGAATCAATTCCCATTTAACAGGTGACTCATTTGCCTGTTTACATCAAGAAATGCTGTTTTGGTGGGCTCCCCCTCCCTGGAGATTCAACTCTTCAAACCACTGGAGTGATGGGGTCATCAGCCAGCTTCCAGGTGGCCAGGAGAGAAATGGAGTTGGGAGCACAAGTCACTCTTGCAATTGTTTATGTGTGAAAGAGAAGATAGGAGGTGAGAGGGATCTAAATATAAATGGATAAGAAAATGATTTTTAATATTAAGTAAGTCTGTACGTTCATCTTATCATTTGCAAGTACTTTAAGCCTATTCTCTAATCTAATTAGTTAAGATAGTCCAGGCAGAAACTATTGCATATGCTTTACAGATAAAGAAAAAGAAGGTCAAGGGGTGTCACAAGTGGGGTTCTGCCTTCTGAGTTAATGTTGCTTCCACTTCACTATAATCCCCGTGGTCTTGAGAAATGGTGTGCAACAGATACAGTGTGCAACAGATAAAGGCAGGTAGCTGAAGTAAGGTCAAGGCAGGTAGCCTAAGCAAAATGCTGAACACACACAAAAGCAACGAAGAAGACACACAGTTGATGAGTATCATAGGTGAAAGGAACACACACACACACACACACACACACACACACAGATGTTGAGTATCATAGGCTGGCGGAGTTGGCTTTGAGAAGGAGAAGGGAGAAAGGTTAAAGGTATAGCTTGTTGAGGAAGAGAGGGAAGAAACCAGGAAAAGTTAAACGACACAAGACCAATGGACACCAAAACCACTCAGCTGATATACTCAAAGAGCATTTACAATCAGCATGCTACATAGTGATAAATAAGGATGGCCTGGAGGATGAAGAAGACAGTTGGGCTGTGAGTCCTTATAGCTCTAGACAGAAGGCATAGGTTGGTGTTGTCTTCGTTGTTGTGAAATGACAAAGAGGCAAAGGGGTCCCTCTCCCAAGTCCTTGAAAGTAGAAAGCTTGTTGGTGGGAATGAGTTGCATCCCATGCAATCCTCAGGACCCACCCCAGTGTTTTTCTTTATCCCTACTTTCACCTCTGTTTGGCCTCTGCTGAAGCTCTGGGCTGCAGTTGCTTTTATGATAGCCCTGGCCCCTGGTGAGGAACAGTGTGTGTCTCAGTAGCTACTCAGAGACAGCGGGGAGTCTGGTGGCAATCCTGACTGCTCGTAAGCAGGGTGGTGTAATGATGGAAGAGAAAACTCTGGAATGGGGAATGATCCTTGGAGGGTCAGCTGGAGACAGTAGAGTGAAGCTCTGTGTTAAACATTCTGCCAACCCCTGACCCAGGGAGTAGAGAGGGTTGGCCTCCCTTACAGAAGGAAGGCAGCCCTGCGCTCTGAATCCTTTGATCTGGGAGTCCTGGAGGGTCCATCCCCGGGGCCCCAAGGAACTTCTGAGTAGTTTACTGGCAGTCTTGAATTTTACTCCTTTGTGTCAGAGGTGATCTGGCTAAAACCGTGGCCACTTTGATGGAATTCCAGGAATCTGCCCTCCTCGCTTTGGGGAGGTCATCTCACCCTCGGAGGGAGCCCACACTGTTCTTATTCTAAGGCCAAAGTTTGCATTCAGGACACAGGAAGGGAGTAACTGCCCTTGGGCTCCTGCCTCTCTGTCTGCACGGAGAGAGCTCAGACCTGCCTGGCAGGGGCACACTGCCGCAGTCACGTTGTCACCTGCGCGGAGATGCACAGTGTGGGTGTCTAGGGGGTCTTCACAGTTCTCAGTCTCCAGCAGTGACTGCTTTCTACCTGGGGTTAGCAACTGTTCCTTCCAGCCTGAGATGAAGGGATTTCCTAGGAAAAGAAAATTCAGTGGTAAAACTCAGAACATCCCGAGTTGATCACCCTAACCATTCCCATCCCTGTCTTAGAAAAGTTCAGAATCTGAAATTTCCCTGGGCACAGCCGGGATTGTCTCCTGGATACTCAGGTAAAAGGACAGACTTGAGTGTGCTGCTGTGACCACGTTGCATGGAAGTGGCTTTGGGATCTGCAGACCTGAATCAAAATTCCTAGTAACTTCCAGGACATGCAACTGTCAACAACTCCCTTTGTATTTGTGAGTCTCAGTTTCCCTACCTATAAGACAGGGATTATGATATGAGCTTCAAAAGGTCTCCGTAAGGAATGAAGGAGACAGTGCCTATAAGCTGTGTGTCTGGCCCAACCCATTAGCTCTCCTGATTCTTCCCATTCCTTTTCTTCCTTGTTCTGGGGCAACAGGCATTCTGTTTGTTGCTGTTGTTTTTGTTTGCTTTGTTTTTCAAGGTCTAATCATTTATTTGTTACTCTTAAACTTATTTTTGCCCTGACTCAGAAGTAGAAGCTCTTAGCAAAGATAGCTTACATCTCTTGGCAACCTGTTCTTGGTGTTTTTCTGGGGCTTCCTTCATTCTCTTGGTCAAACGTTCATATATTCTGCAGCCTTCTCATTTTTCTTGGTGCTTTGTTTCTTCAGAGCAATACAGCCAGGTTTGTGTTGCAGGATGCGTGGGGTGACAAGACACCGACTCTTGGGATGTTTTGGTTCTGGGTTTCTTACCTTCTCTGTTTAAGGTCTTTTTAAACATTTTTGATATTTTTTTAAATTTAGAAACAATCTTATTTTACATATCAATACCCCCAGGGCTTTTTGATAACATATTGGTGGACATCACCTTCTTTAGAGAGACTGAAAAGTCTTTGGATTCTACCAACTTTTTGCAGTTTAGTAGTTTTTGTCAATCTGGGAATGCCTCCCTACCGCCCCTCCCCAACAAACACGTTGAAAACACTTAGATTGGCATCCACAATGCATTCCTGAGCAGACTTGTACTTCCCCTCTCCCCTTCTCCTTGGTCTGTAACAGGAATGTTCCTTATTCAACAGCAGGCACACTCTGCCATGGGTCAAGACTTCACGGGGAAACCTTGTTTGTGGTTCCCATGCTGTGCCAGCAGCTAATTCTGTGGCCATGCACTTCTCAGAGAACGCAGGACCCCTGCATCCATCGGCCACTTTGATGAGTTTCTGACATCCGATGGCTGGGAAGGAGACATTCAGCGTCATCATGACAAAACTGACAGATTGGGAAGTGCCATTAAAAAAGGGGTGACACCCATTCCTAATGGAGGAGACGAAGCTAGTGAGCAGGAAGGGTTTATTTGGGGTCAAAGTGATAGAATCAGAAGCAGACAATAGAGTCCGACTGAACTCTTAACTGGATCTCCATATTTTGAAGTGGACAGGCTTTGTCATCTAGAATGTTCCTTGCTTGAGAGGGAAGGAGCCATTTTTATTTATTTGTTCATTCATTCAGAAAATACTTTCTGGATACCTACTATGTGTCAAAGACTAGTCCAGGTCCTTAGAATACAATGGTCAACAAAAGACACATACATTCAGCCCACATGAAGCTTATGTCCTGGCAGGGGAGACACAGTAAATATCTATGCCATATAAGGCCAAATAGTAAAAAGTGCTTGCATGGGTACACAAAACCGGTTAAGGTAGCCGAGAGTAGCAGGCAAGGCATCATTCTGCAGGGGGTATAGCAAGGCCTTTCTGAGAGGCCAATATAAAGCTGGGCCTTGGAAGAAAAGAGCCACAGAACTGTAGTGGTCCCCCTAGAATCTCCCAGTGACTTGTGGAGTCACCTGCTCAAGAGACAGCCAGTCCCTGACTAGGCTGAAGGAGTAGATTAGAAGGCAGCTGTTTCCATCCCTCCCCTGGGCTGACTCCTCTGCTGATCTGAGCTTTGCGGAAAGGGGAGGAGGAAGCCAAGCTAGAATTCATTCCAGAGGTCAGATTGCAGATGAAAATGGCATAAATGAGTTATTCTGTCCTTCTTGGAGACACTATCAGTGGTGACAAATCACAGTGTATTTGGCTTCCTTTATGGTTCTATTTCGTTGGCATCACCTTTTCCTTTAAGAAAAAAATACAGGCCTGTTTGGATGGCATGCTAAATGATTTATGAGCATTATTCTTCTCCGCTCATCCTACCTGTAGGAGCTCCAGCCCTTGCCATCCTATTCATGTTGATTAAGTACATTTGAAAGCAAGAGGAGACTGAGATCACTTCACAATACGGATTCAGCTTCTCTGGCTCAGGGGAATTTCTCATCTCCCCTTTGAAAGAGCTCCTCTGCAGAGGCTGAGCAGGAGCCTCATCCAGAACTGGGGACAGGAAGCCGGTGTGTGTGTGTGTGTGTGTGTGTGTGTGTGTGTGTGTGTGTGTGTGTCTGGAGCTGGGCATGCATTTGAGATCCTGGCATTTCTGGGCACAGATACCGTCAGGAGTCATCCTGTGGTTCTTTTGCTTCTTTCCTCTCTGCTGTCTGGCGCTGTGCCTGGCCTGATCCTGGCAGGACAGCACTGGTTAGGAGCACAGTGGGCATTTCTAGACAGTCAGAGCTTAATGTTTCTAGGGATCCCATTGAACAGGGGGCTGGGAGGATGGAGGGAGATCATCATCTTTGTATACTCCTGGGATGGTGAATGGTGTGTGTGTGTGTGTGTGTGTGTGTGTGTGTGTGTGTGTGTGTAAAGGAACCATGGCCACAGAGTGAGTCCTCAAATTGAAAGTCTTCTCATTAGGTTCTCTGTGTCAGACTCAGTGGCCTTCCCAGTTTCTATCCCATCCTCCTTTGTTTCTGTATGATGGAAATCTTGAAGGTGGATGGCTAATTAAGGCTCTAAACTTATAACTTGGCACACATTAACACAGGATGTAGACTTCAATGACTTCCTAGACTTGGCTCATGTTAGCCTGGAAATCATACTTCAGTGGATTTAGTTTCTTCTCCAGTCTCATCTCTTGCATTGGGTTGGCACAGGACTCCCTTCCACAGATCCTCAAGTCAAAGGAGAGTTGGGATAGTGATCCCTGAACTCTTAGTTCAGTTGTGAACATATAGGGAGTTGCTCTGCCGTCCCTGCCTTTGCCCTTTCTGAGCTGCCTCAGCGTCCCGTCTTTCAAGTCTGAACTGTAGCATCTTCCAAAAGCTGCCATCTTTGCAGCTTTGCATGTTGAGTCCCCAGATGCCTCACTCGCTGCCCTCCTGTTGTTTTTTTTTTTTAGGACATCATGGGGCTCCCACCTGCAGCAGACATTAGACCAGCTGGCTCTAGTCTTAGCCTCATGCTCATCTGTTTGGTGAGTTTGGGGAAGCCCCCTCACATCTCACATCTGTGGTTCTCAGTTTCCTCATCTGCTAACTCGGAGTGCGACCGTTTGAAGAGCAAATGAGACATTAGCTTTGAGAAACGCTTTGAAAACTGTGAATGGTTGCTGTCTCTCTGGAACAAGTTAAAATAAACCCTTAAGAGTCAGGCATGCTAGATATGGGGGGGAGGGATTTGTTCCTGCCTCAAAGTAAGTTGCCGGAGTTCGTTGACTCCCCAGGGGAAGCTTACCCTCTCTGAGGAGTGGATAGGGGGTGGGTGGGAGGAAGGAAGGGGTAGCAGGAGGAAGGGAGGGAGTGGGAACTGGGATTGGTATATAAAATGAGAGAAGATTGTTTTTAAAGTAAAAAAAAGTCCGGCATGGTGACTTTCAGGAGGCAGAGGCGGGCAGAGGCAGCCTGGTCTACAGAGCGAATTCCAGGACAGCCAGGACTGCACAGAACAACCCTGTATGGAAAAATCACCATCACCACCACCACCACCACCAATAATACTAATACTAATAATATAAATGCCAATAATACTAATACTATAAATAGAAAACCCTCAAAACATAGACACACAAGTACATGCTCCTCCTCTCCCCCCCGCCCACAAATGTGCACCTGCACATAAACAAACATGAATACAAACACGCCAACACCCACAAAGTGTGAAAAGTTAAAATTCTAATGTCTGGCTATATCCAACCCAAGAAAGGGTTTTGACGTGGCACCCTGAAGAACAACCCTGGAACCGTTTGTGTGGAAACAGGCTAGGTCTATGGTGTCAAACAGCCTCAGTCCGTACAGCAGTTAGAGGCTGGGGAATGGTCACCCGCTCCATGCCAGGCATCTTCTTGGCTGGTTCATGTCTAGTGTCACCTTTACAGCAACCGGGAAATGACATTACCCTTGTTTGAGCAGATGATGGGGTGACGCCCAGAGGGGTTAAGTTGCTGTGGAAGATCACCAAGCAGGTGGACTGGAAGGTGGAGAATCCTACCCTGGTCTGCTCAGCTCAGCTCCTGGGTCCATCCTGTCAGAGCCTAGAGCTTCCACACTTGATCCCAGCAATGACCTTGGCAATAGCCACCCACCTCTTAGACTTGTCATGTGACTGCTCACCGTGTTCCTCAGAGAAATCCCCCTTCTTCTCTCCCCACCCCGGCTCCTTCCCTCCCTCCCAGGTTCCCTCTGTTCAGCCCACTCACCAGAGGGCTGTTCTGGTGCCTGCATTAGTAGGACAGCTAAGCCAGAGCCAAACCTCAGTGCTGTGGACCACAGCAGTCCTGAAAAGGACTGTGAGGAATAGGCTGACACGGGACTCAGATTTTAGCCCAGGCTGAACCTGCCTCCACGCATGTTGAGTCACACTTTGGGGACAGTCTCGGAGATCTGCCTCCTACCCCAGGAACTCCTAGTTAGTGTCCCGACTGTCAGGGAACACAGTCCTGGGTGGAGGGGCCGGAGTGTGGTGGGGCTCTCCCTCCGTGACTTCACTGGGTTGAGGCCTCCATCCCCACCCCTTCCTCTGTCTATTCCTGTCTTCTCCCAGCCCTGATGTGGAGGGTCTGGCCCCACTCAAGCTTTTGCCTGCTCTGGGAAGCCCTTCTCTGCAGAGCAGCTCAAAGGGCCTTTTGAGTGGGGGAATGAGCAGCCTGTGGGCCTGGGAGGAGAGATAAAGACGAGTGATCCCCAAGGGCCATGGGGTCAGGGGCTGTGTATCTGGTGACTTCAGAATGCAAGCGCCAACAAAGAGAAATCTGTGGTGGGAGAGCCTCCGCGAAGGAAAGAAAATCTCCATGAAAACAAACTTTTGTTGGAAGCCTTCTCCTCATGTTTTGGCAGCGCTGCTAGGTCCTGGGAGGGGAAGGCAGAGTCTTCCGGAGGAGTCTGGAGGCCCCCAGATTGTCCAAATATCGCCTCACTCTGAGAGGACTGTTTTCTTCCCTGCAGGAAGAAGGGCTTGGGAGGCAGTGTAAGAATCACTGGTTTTCTAATCAAGGCTAGAACAAGCAAGAAAGAGCCGGGGCCACAGAGCGAGCACTTGGATTGTGAGTTAGTAGACATGGCTGACACTGTGCTGTGTATCATACAGTTCGTGGCTTTCCGAGCCCCAGGATCCCTTCCAGCCTATATAATGGACATCACTTGCCCAGATTCATTCAGCTAGAAGTGCAGGACCAGTCCTGAGTTAGCATGACTTTTCCCTGTATCCTGTAGCTGATGGAGACTAGAGGGTAGAGGTAAAGTCATTGGGGGACACTTGGATGGTGATTTCTTTTTGTTCTCTCCGGGGCTGAGTGATCATAGATGATACTCAGCAGTTCAGTTTCTGCATCTTGTTTTACCAGCTTCAGTGAAGGGTGAGAGAGGCCCATGGTCTGTCTCTGCAGTCAACATCAGCAGGGCCCTGCATTTGAAAGTTGGATGGATACGCTAAAGGAGGCTGTCCCCAGCTGCTGAGATGGCGCTAAATAAAACCACGATGTTTTCTCCCTGGAGCTAGTAGACAAATCAGAATTTGTGTTGGGTCCAGGCCCCCAGTGGTTGCCTCTTTTTGTCCCCACTCAGAAGGAAAATCCTGTTGTGGCTACTATTTCACAGAGCTCAGGGAACCGGGGAGTTCTGGGTGGGCAGAAGAGATAAGAGTTGGGACCAGAAGCTCAGCTGTGGTTTTCAGACTCTTTGCTTCTGTCATGCTGTGTGACTGTGGACAAAATCTATCCTTCTCAGATACCTATTTGTCTTATCATGCCATTCAGGATGGGTAAGTCATTCTTACCTCTGCAGAAGAGGGAGAAGTACATGGTTACCCGGGGCGGTTCTGCTGGCTGGAAGAGGCCTGAGCAGAGGGCAGGGATGGGGCGGGCGGGCAGGAAGGCTGGGAAACAAGCCTACCCCTTAATCCCCAGTCTCTCCCTCAACCCCTTCCCTTGTTGGGCAGCCAGGGATGTTGTTTCTCTTCTTCCAGATGAGTTCTTAGAGACAGGCTTCTGTCCACAGTTCTCTGGACATTCCTAAAAACCAATTGGCACCAAGAGAACTCTTTTTGACCCCAGTGGGACTGACTGGGGAAGGCCTACCCATGGAAGCCTGATTGAGCCAACAAAGGCCTCTTCCTCTTCCCTCTGCCCTCCCATCAGAGCAGGGCCTCCAGCTTCACGTGGCTAGTATGAACTGTGGGCAGCAGGGAAGCGTTGTTAGAGATGGTTAATAAATGAGGCTTCCTCTGCTCACCACATGGAGAGTTCACTTGGGGCATGTTCAGGCTTGGCTGGTGAGGATATGTGAGTGCAAGGGAGGAGTAGACTATGGGAGATTTTTTTCTCCAAAACACACACACACATGTACACTTAAATACATACACACACTCATATATATATATATATGTATATACACACACACATTCACACATGCACACACACAGTACTTACACGTGCATACATGCCATACAAACATGCATACACATGCATAGATACACACATAGACTAAATATACATACACAATATACACATAAACATATACATACATGTACATGTGCACATACATACACATATGCATATAACAAACACATGCACACATATACATACAAATATACCCACATACATACACATAACATATACATATATATATACACACAACATATGTACACATATAACATATATACACATATACATACATACATGCACATATGCACACCATCATATAGACCAAGGTTTATTAACATGTGGGCTTTTGGAGACACTATTAGGTACATCCCCATGCTGAAGGCAGACTGTTTTTATCTGGTGACGATGGCTTATCTGCTTCTCTCCGTCCAGCAGGTCTGATTGGATGGGGCCTCCATTTCAGCTGCTCGCTAAGGACTTGGTGGGAATAGCTGGGCTGCAGAGGACTGGGGGTCACCCGTGGGAATAAATGGATGAGGGAGGCACCTCAGTCTGCTTGCAAGCACTGGGGAGCACCTGCTTTTTCGGGCCCTCACTGGGTGCAGGGGAAGCAGATGTGGCAACCTTGCCCCTGCCTTCTTGTCTCACAGGGCAGAGGGCGGGGGCAAGTAGGCCTGGGCTCAGACCCTGTAGATTCCTGTATCTATGGAGGAGGCCATCCATGGACATGATGGAGAAGGGACATGGACTTGGTCAAACATTTGTTTGCAGGAGGTGATGTGGGTACAGACTGTCGTGGGCTTTACTCAGGAGAAAGAGCTATCCAAGGAGGAGGGTTAGGACATGAAGGCTGTGTGCACCAGGAGGGGAGGAGGAGGCACAGATGGATTGAGCACTCAGGCACTTGGGTTTCAGTATGTAGGTAATGGAGAAGTAATGGACGTGTTTAAATAGTAGGTGGCATTGCCAGGCATTTAGAACATTTGCTGGAGCAGCAGGTAGACATGAGCTAGAAGGGTTCAGACCTCTTCAAAGACATTTGAGGTGTGCCTCTGTTGGAAGGCCTTTGTAGCCGGCAGAAGTAGATCCAACCCCATACAGCTAGACACATATATACTTTGAAAATTTTATTACATACAGTAAAGTTCATGGGTAGGGCTTAGCAACATAAACAGGAACATAGTTCTTCCTCTGTCCTACTCTCAGTGAGAGGTGGCTTCTAACTAGCTTTCCCCTGGGCCACAGGGTGGTGGTGGAAGTTCTAAACAACACACTGCTATCCAGGCTGGCAGAGAGTACAGAGGGGAACTACACAATTTCAGGGAGTAGTGGGGGCTGAAGAAGATAAGAGAGTGTTCTTTTTTTCTCTTCTTGTTGGTATTTAAACTTTAAAAATTATAAAAACAAGACAAAAAGCCCCGGGGCAAACTATCAGCAATGAAAAGAGACAAGTGGTAAGCTGGGATGTGAGTTCCTTATGAGTTATTTACGCCCCCATCAGGGCTATGTGTGTGTATGGTGGAGGGTCATCTCTGTAGTCCAAGCACTGATGAGGTTGAAGCAGGAGGATTAGGAGTTCAAGACTAGTCACAGAGACACAGGACAGAATCAGAGGGGCGCTCCAGTAGAAAAGTCCCGAGTTTATGACACACAGTCTTCATATACCCCAGTCAAAGTGGGGGAAGGCAAAGAGACTTCCTTGCCAAGATACAACGAACAAGCAAGCATTACTACCTTCTCCATACCCAAAACACCAAATAACCACACCCTAAACAAAGTATCCTGTTGTCAAGGCAAGATAGACAATAGCCACACCTTAGGCTAAAAATCCTGATTTGTTAAAGTAAGACTTACATTAGTTACTTCTTAGGCCAAATATCCTGTTGTTTAGCCTTGAACAAGCAATAGTGGGTTTGAACTCTCTGCCCTTAAGACAAGATGAAGCAGAGCATCTCTGTGGGCCCCGACACCCAGTTAGGGTTACTGTTGCTGTTGTGACACGATGACCAAGGCAACCTTGTGGGGAAAGGGTTTAGGTAGCCTGCACTTCAATATCATTGCTCATCTCTGAAGAAAGTCAGCACAGGGACTCAAGCAGGGCAGGAACCTGGAGGCAGGAGCTGGTGTAGAGGCCACAGGGGTGCTACTTACTGGTTTGCTCATTGTGGCCCAGCACCAGTTACTCAGCCTTCTTTCTTATAGAACTCATGACCACCAGTCCAGGGATGGACTGGGCCCTCCCCCACTAATCCTTAACTAAGAAAATGCTTTACAGTGAGAGCTTATGAGGGCATTTTATTGAGGTTTCCTCTTTCTAGATGACTCTAGCTTGTGTCAAGTTGACATGAAACTAGCCAACACAGTGACACATGCTTGGAATCCCAGCACTAGAGATGTCATAGGCAGAAGCCCAGAGCTCACCTGCTGACCAGCATGACCTAATCTATCAGTTTACAGGCCAGTAAAACACCCTGTCTCAAAAGATGGATGGCTCCTGAGGAATGACAACTTAGGTTGACCTCTGGTGCATGAGTACACATATAAACATACATGAACACATAAGCATAATAGAAAGTAGGGAGGGAGCAAAGATGAAGTTAGTGACCTAGTATGTGCAGGGTCCTGAGTTTGCTTCTTCCCACTGGAAAAAACTATATCAATAAATTTAAAAGATAATATGCCTTTTAAACTATAGTTTGACTTGCTATTTTCATATTAAGACACTGATACTCAGCCGGGCGGTGGTGGCGCACACCTTTAATCCCAGCACTCGGGAGGCAGAGGCAGGCGGATCTCTGTGAGTTCGAGGCTGGGCTGGACCGACAGCCTCAAAAACAACACAGAGAAACCCTGTCTCATAAAAACCAAAAAAAAAAAAAAAAAAAAAAAAAGACACTGATACTCAGGGTATACTTGTGTCCATGTGAAATGGCATCTATGTGGGTACGTTCTTTGCAGCAAAAACTTGGAAACAACTCAAGCATCCATTGATTGAAGGCCAGTTGGATTGTGGAATGTTCTGGCAAGGGAATACTATGTATTTAATACGAGGAAGCTCTTTGTGTTGCTGTGGAAAGATCTCTAAAACATATTGTGAGTAAAAGCAGAGCCTCACCAAAAGTGCCACTGATGCACGCCGAACCCGGAGAACAAGAACCCGTGTTCGCATTTGTCTAGACAGATGAGAATGGAAATGAGAGGCAGATATCACCATGTATACCATTTTATACTAACTGTGCCATATACATTGTCCATTCTAAAACCAGATTTTAAACAAAACAAACAGAAAACCAAACCCAGACCATTACCATGAAAAAAACAACAACAACAAAAAACACCTCTACCAATTCCACAAAACGTCTGGGGATGAGTTCCACTAAGAACTGCTGATTTTCAGCCCCTAGGCTCAAAGCTATGGGAATGTAAGGGCAGATATGGGGAGTTATTTGGGTGGGGAATGAAACCCGCTGTGGTGGGTGTGGGAGGGAAAGAGCATGGATGTAGAGATGGCTCCCAAAGGCAGCCCCGCTGTGAGGAGGGAGACTGGAGAGAAGCCTGTAGGGGGCAGGGGCAACTTTCTGTTACCAGGATGCCACGCTGGAGAATCCCCATCCCTGGCATTCTTTTCCCATTCGTTTCAGAACTGGTCCCGACTCTGCCCCATCCCTCCATCCACAGAGGCATTGTTTCTCAGGGGGATCTTCTTTCAAAGTTTCTGCCCCACTGAAGGCCCTAGGATCCAGCTTGCTAGTGAAGCTCCCTACTTCCAGAGTAGCGCCTCAGATCTAAGTCCCAAGGAGGTGTTGACACTACAGGAGGGGTAGTCAGGGTGTAGAAGCGCTGAGAGCCCCTGAAGGCCAGGAGTGGGGAAGAAACCCACTGGATGCGCAGCGCAGCCGAAACCCATCTTCCTCTCTGGGTCCGACGTGGTACTCCTGATGGAGAAGACATGGGCTATGAACCTGGGGCTAGTGGGCTCTCTCAGGCTTCATGCACCCTGGGGACTGATGGCAGAGAGAGAGATAGACAACAGCATATAGTGTACGCTTGTATGTTTGGGGTACAGGTAGTTCTGCTTTTCGAGACAGGGTTTCTCTGCGGAACAGCTCTGGCTGTCTTGGAACTCCCTCTGTAGACCAGGCTGGCCTCAAACTCACAGAGATCCGCCTGCCTCTGCCTCCTGAGTGCTGGGATTAAAGGCATGCGCCACCAATTCCCGGCTACAAGTACTTCTTTGGTGAGACAGCATGTCCATCTGTACATGTGGGACTAGGGTGAAACATGGAATGGACAGCTGTGGGCAGCTGTGTGGTTTGGTGTTTGAAGCATATGAACTGACCTAAAATGTGACTGCACTCTTGGTTTTGGTTGTAGCTGGAAAGGATTCGAGGACAATTAATAAATCATTTAGTGGCCCAAGTTTAAGTAACTTATTATTATGGGCTGCATATATTTATTATGCTTCACTAAGCAACAGTGGCACAGTTCCTTTGACTGTCACACAATTTGCATGCAATTTGTTTCAGCAGGTTTTTTTTCCTTTTAATGAATCTATAAATTATTAACTCATTCTTCAGGAAAGATTGCTCGAATTTCATTCCCTCCCCCACCACCTGCAAAAACTCTGTGTCCTCAAATGACTACCTGTTGTCTGAGGGACAGGGCAGGCTTGGACTGGCTGGGAGCCTGGAGCTGGTACCTACCAAGATGTATACTTGGGGTGATAGGCTGGTACCTGGAGAAGAGCTGTGAATGCAAATGCTGCCTTACAAAGCCATATGAAAGCTAAAGAAATGTGGGAGAGACAGCCCGGTTAATGTAGGAGGCTGAAGCACTGCAGACCCCAGTGGTCTCAAAGGGTCATTATGCAGATGAGGAAGCCCAATCCTGCAACCTCACTGCTCCTGTTCTTCTCAGCTCTGGTTTTTCACCATTACCCGTCTCTGCGCTTTTGCTAAGGTGTTCTCCACACTTTTTTTTCCCCCGAGGCCTGAGTAGTATTGTTTTGCTTTTCTTTGTGATACAGTTTGAAGCTTTTGGTACTGTGACATAATCCTTAATTATTATTGCCTCTTCTCACAGAAATTCTCTCCAAAGTGCTTAGGGCCTGGATTAGAAGATGGCCGAGCTTGTTTGCCTCTCCACCTCCTACATGTCTTTTCTAATATCTAGACAGAATACATTGTGGAGTGCATGGTGAGAGACTGGTATTCCCTGCCTCCATTTCTTGTCACCTTGTTGGAGTGATCCAACATCAGCAGGCATCAAAGCCTGTTGAATGAATGAATGAATGAATCAGCCAATTAGAAACTCAAGCAACGTTTTTTCCTTTTGAGACAGGGTTTCTTTGTATAGCTTTGTAGATCTGGCTGGTCTCGAACTCACAGAGATCTGCCTGCCTCTGCCTCCCGAGTGCTGGGATTAAAGGCATGCGCCACCACCACCCAGCTAAAGCAACTTCTTGATGTGTTTATCTATTTATTCTTTATAAAAAAATTGGAAGTCAGATATTGGGGTAAGAATGATCAGAGAAGCAGAGAAGCCACAACTCACCTCCTCTCTCCCATTCCTCAATCCAAGAGGCTTCAGATCCTCTCTCCACCCTGCCTTACCCCTTCCTGTCTCCTATCTGTCTTCAATCCAAGACTCTACGGTTTATTTTAGACAGCTAGTGGCTAGCTCTGCCCTCTTACTCAAAGCAAACTTTATTGTCAGAATGTGATCAAATATTATACAACAACTTCTGAATACACAGGCAGCCCAGAGAAAGGACTCATCACTCTAAGGCCCTCAAGGACACTGGGCTGTAGAAGCACCTGGAGCATGTTTAGCACCTTGTGAGTGGGCATTCACTTCTCCTATCCTCCCCAGTCTTCCTGGGCAAATTACCTTGACCATGACTAAACCTTGTTGGATAACTCACAGGCTTGCTCCTTGACCCTCTGTCGGGTCCTGCAGATATCAAAGCTTGCCTTTGGGGAAAGCCTACTCCCTATTCCTCTTTTACGATGTCTAGACAGCTGAGGCCTACCCAGATACCTTAACGTGTTAGAAACTTGTGCAAGAATAGAAAAAGGAGCCATAAGGAAAGCTCTAGAGCATCCCTTCTGAATAAGGTTCATAAACGTGATTTCGTGAAACGTATTTTGACTGCTCGGAGATTTTTAAAAAATTGTTCCCTTTCCTGTACTTTTATTCAAGGTCGGATTTATGAAATTATTGAAAAACTAAATCATCAGCTAGCAAGGCTGGCATTTTTGTCATAGAAACCATGACACGTCTTCTGGGAGGCTGAGAGGAAAGGCGGTGTGCACTGGAAAAGGCATTCTGTCTGCTGTTTTGCCTTCGAGAGGGTCACACTGAAAGCCCTGTGATTTAGATACTTTAAGACATAAGGCAATTCAGGGGTGGGCATGGCCTCTTGTTCACTGGCGGGTTTGCACATGCAATGCACATCAGAAGACAGCTGCTTCCTGGGCCTCAGACTCCCTCACCACCTCTTCCCCTTTGCCCCTGGAAGGTGCTAGCTCTTCAGTTTGCCACAAACGGGGCTTCCCTTGTATCTTCCCCAGGGGTTGCCTGTGGCCCACCTTTCTGCAGCCCAACAGAGGGCATGTTGAGCAAGTCCTGCCCCCAGAGGGCCTTTAGACCTTTCTGTGTGGGGCAGAGTCCCCCAGCCTGTTCCTGTACCCTCTGCCACCTGCAGGCTCTTTTGCAGGCAGATGCCAGGTGGGGAGAGTCAGCTGCACGGGAGAGATTGTTCTGGGTGGTTACTGCTAGCAAGGGACCATATTCTATCTCCCTGCCATCAGAATAATCTGTCCTCTGCTGGAGGCACCTCAGAGGAGCAATGAGCAGGTGAGGCTCAGCAGATGGTCCTGCAGCCCGGGTGGCTGGGAGCTGGAGGGCAGAGATGCCATCTTGCCTCAGTGCAGGAGGCCCGGCTTCAGTGCCTAGCGACTCTGCCACAGTGCCCAGTGGCCTGTGCTGGGCACCCAGAAACCGTCCCCGACTCCTCCCCCGTTTATGGCAAAATTGGGTCTCCTTAGGAAAGGCAGGGTTTTCCTACTCCGTTTGTTCTCAGATTGGTGTTATACCCTGGAGCCAAATTAGTGGCTAGGAACAATTGGAAACAAATGCTCTTTCAGCATCCCACTGTGATCTAGGGATCCAGGTGGGGACTCCAGCTTTCTCCACTGATCCACCCCTCTGCTGAGAGTCAGCATCCCAGAACCAGTTAGCACAGCCAAAGTCCCTCATCATCAGCCAGCACTGTGCACATCTGCCTAACCCTGGAGTCCTGTTCAGTTATTTATGAAACAATATTCAGGGCCAGCCCCAGGAGGCGAGTTGGGGAAATAATGAATGGGAAGTATCTTAATGCCATTTGGAGGGGCTCTGGGACTCCTCTGAGATGCACAGGATGCTTGGTTTGGTCTGGACCTAATACCAACATCTTCTTCTCTCCAGGACTGCTCTAAGAAAGGTGGCTAACACCACTGTTCCCCCCACACACACACTATATGGCTATATCAGCTCCAGCTCCTAGTGGTAGAAAGTTCTGGGAATTCTGGGTGGGGAGAACCTGCTATTGTCCCTTTATACTTCACCCCAGGCTTGACATCGGGAAGGGACATTGCCTGCCGCTTAAAAGATCACATCAGAACGCTCATAATGTTTTGTGTTTATGATTTTTGTGTGGGACATCATCCATTGTTATCCGTGGCTGCATGCAGAACAAGGACTAAGATCATGCCTACTAGAATGTAGTTTCCTGCAGGTCAGAGAACTGAATTTGCTGTTCAACACTGAACTCAACCTAGCAAAAGGGATGACATGCAAAAGTCATTACCTACATGAATGAATTCTTGGCCTGGCTTCCCATCTGGGATTCCCTAAATAAATCCTGCCCCCCCCCAATGTCTTAAATGTTGAATGAAAAGGAAGGTTTTATTTTGTTTTGTTGGTTGGTTGGTGTTTTAAGGCAGGGTCTCGTGATCTTGTTAAGGCTGGCCTAGAATTTGTGGCAATCCTCCTGCCTCCAAAGTGCTGACAT
Organism: Mesocricetus auratus; assembly: GCF_017639785.1. Lineage (NCBI taxonomy): Eukaryota > Metazoa > Chordata > Mammalia > Rodentia > Cricetidae > Mesocricetus > Mesocricetus auratus. The sequence goes on along the minus strand of NW_024429203.1, from coordinate 16,131,000 downwards.
TACAGACTTTTGCTACTACTTCCAGCCATGGTCTGTTCTAACTCGGGCTCCCACTTTGAGCCAGCTCTAAACTCCAGCTTGTCTTTTGCTGTAACTAACTCCTAGGCTGGCAGGCGCTGCCCCTCGTTGCAGATATTCCCTCCACCCTGATGACCCCGGTTTAGTCCTTATCGCTTGTTGGTGGCAAAGATGCTGTGCTTTGCCTGCACTGCCTCCCTTGATGAATCCTCGGATTGTCACTTTCGCTTGTCACATGGCTGAGAACTCTATGCAAAGTAAAGCCAGATGCCAGTAGGGACTTGTTAGCACAAAGACACACATTTGTTCTGCCTGGGGCTGCACCTCCTGGGTAGGCTGTGTTTACTTTTCTTTCGGAGCCAGACCCCTCTCCAGAGGGGACTTCGGGGCCTCTTCGATTCTAGCCGAATGAGGAATGTCCAGGGTCATCCTGCAGCTGACCCTTCTCCTGTGTCACATGGCTTTGTTCCCCAAAGGGGGAACAATTTCTTCCCTCCTCCTCCATGCTGGCCCACAGTTTCTCCCGCTTCTAGCATTTCAACCTTTCAGAGTATATCAGGACATCGTTATTGCAGTTTTACAATGTCTCTCACAGGAAAGGCAAGCATAAACGTTTGGGTTAAGACCAAAAGATTTATTGATGTGATGTTTCATCATCCAGCATTTCTTGGAATCTTAGGACTTTTTTTTTTTTGGATGAATATGTACCTGGTGGACATCTTTCCTTCTGACTTGTAACTCTGGGAATGTGAACAGCCTCAAAATCTTGCTACAATTCACAACACTTTCCTAGAGTAACACACACACACAGACATACCATTCTGGATAGAAACCTAAGGGGCTTGCAGGCATCTGAAACTTTTAAAGGTTGCTCTTGCTCTAGTGCGGCCACTTGGTCTAAGAGATGAGGAAATTGAGGCCCAGAGAGTTAGAGGGACATGGTCTGAGGTCTCAGGTCACTAAAGCGATTCTTTTGTGTTGTCTAACCCTTCCAGGTGACATTAAGAGGCTAAGAGTTCTAACCTGCTCATCTTTTCTCTGCCTCCCATCCCCTCCCCTTTCAGACTTTGTGCACATTGCTTCTTGCGGTGAATGCATCCCTAGACTGTCTCTCATCTCAGGCTAGAGAGACAGTCTTTCCCCACTCCCCACTAGGAGGTCCTCCTCCTCCTCTGTTTTAAAATACCAAATAATTTAATAAATCATTTCTAATCCCAGTATCAGCCCTCCGGAGTCACTTTGGTTTGAGCTCTTCCTTCCAAACCTTCCCTGTTGACCCACAATGTTCTGCCTGCATGTATTCGTCCACACTACAGAAGAGGGCACCAGATCTCACTACAGATGGTTGTGAGCCAACATGTGGTTTCTGGGAATCAAAGTCAGGACATCTGGCAGAGCAGTCAGTGCTCTTTACCTCTGAGCCATCTCTCCAGCCCAAATGATACTTGTTCTTGTTTTGTTTTTCAGACAAGGTTTCTCTGTAGCTTTGGAGCCTGTCCTGGAACTCGCTTTGTAGACCACGCTGGCCTCAAACTCACAGAGATCCATCTGCCTCTGCCTCCTGAGTGCTGGGATTAAAGGTGTGCGCCACCATGGCCTGACCAGCTTTGGCAGTTTTTTGCATTTGGGAGAAGACAGCCCTCATCCTTTCTTGTGGTCTCTCTTCTGTGGCTGCAGGGACTCTGGAGCCCCTGCTCTCTCTGCCAACCCTCCCAGACTCACATTGTCTTGTCTTGGAACTGCTGAGTGCCTCCTTTTCCTACTTTTTAAGATCCTGAGTGTTTCCTCCCCCATCTACCCATAGAAACTAGGAGATACTCATGGTGGTGCTGGTGTATGTATGTAAGTGTATATAAGGTAAAACTATTTTTAAGTGCACTGAACATTCAATGGCCTTAAGCTCATCTATGGGGTTATGCAGCCATCACCACCATCCATTCATAGACAGCTTTTCACCTTGAAAAATTGGAACTCCCCCATTAAACAACTCTCAGCCTTTGGCAACCCTCATTGTGCTTTCGGTCTCCATGGCTTTGACTGCTCCGGGTGTGGCCTATGGATGGAATCAAAGGGTATCTGGCCTTTTGCGCTGGGTTATTTCACTTAAACTTAATGTCCTCACAGTATATCCGTGTTGTCGCATATATCCTTTGTGCCATTATTTATATCTATCCATGTTGTCAGCTGTGTGTCACTGTGACAAAACACTAGAAAAAGCAGTCCTAGTAAAAGCCAACGCTTCTTTTGACCCCTGGGTTTAGAGATTTTAGCCCATGTCAGATGGCCCCTTTGCTTTGCCCTGTGTTGGTGGGAATGTGTGATGACAGAGGCTTGCTTACTGAATGGTAGCAAAGACAGAGCAGGAAGGACAGGGTCCCAACATCTCTTTCAAGGACGTGCCCCTATGACCTAACTTCTTGCAGTAGGTACATTCTCCATGACCTAACTTCCTGCGGTAGGTACATTCTCCATGACCTAACTTCCTGCAGTAGGTACATTCTCCTTCCCAGTTCCATCACCTCTCAGTACTGTCATTGGTTGTGCAGAACCTGCCTGCCTCTATCTTAGGTTGAAAGCCATCTTATACTAAAAACAATCTGTCTGTATTGCCTGTTCCAGGAATGGCAATCGTGTCTTTGTTTCAAAGAGTTGTTTATAACCATCTTGCAACGCTACTTTTGTTTCTAAAGGTTATGTGACCACCCTTATTATGACTTCCTGTTGAATATCTTGCTATGCCCACCTTGCAACCATATCATTTTTTTTTCAGGAGGGACTGACTTGTGCTTATGGTCTCCTATAAGTCCATCTGTTTTGCCGGCCAAATTTCCATATGGAAACCCATACCCCTGAGCTATAAAAGCCCTGTCTTCTTCATATCCAATGCTGACCTCTTGAACTCCTCCTTAGGGAGAGGCAGCTGTGTACAAGAATAAAAAGCTTGCCTTAATCAATTGCTTGCTTTAATTAATTTGACCATGATGATTTGGGTTGGTGGTTTTTCCTCCTCCCATCTTTGGAATTAACAGTGGGTAGCCAAGTCTTTAACTCGTGGATCTTTGGGGAGAGTTTTCAGATCCAAACTATAGCAGCCACATGTTGTTTTGCCTTATTTTGTTGATATTTCCACTTTTGGCTGTTAAAGCTAAAGGGGCCTTGCATGAACCTGGGTGTGGCTCCAACCCCTCCCATGGCCACTGAGGATTGTCACTGGATTCTAGTCCTGAAGTCGGCCACTCATTCAGTTTGACTTTGGCCAAGCCACAAAACCTTGTGTGCATTGGTTTTGTCATTCATAGTAGAAGTGAGTTAGTAACTCAAGTACCACCTCCAGGAGCCACCCGTGGCTGTCTCTCTTGACATGAAGGTGATTGAGTTTTCCATTGTATCTTATTTTAATTAATTAGCATTTGTCGGTAAAGAGCCACAGGTGGTGGCCAGTGTCTGCCCCACAACACCGTGTGTCTATACAGGATGAGGATGAGATCTGCAGAAATCCAGTAAACAGGAAATACTCAGCCAGTGTCGGGCACATAGTAAGCCCTCAATAAATGTGTGCTATTATTAGGCATTCTGTGTCTTCTTTCCAGCCCGCCACACCCGAGGGCCCTCAACAGTGCCCCACACTAGCTGTCCTGAGTCACCTGGGGGAGGGAGGGAAGGTGTTACCGCGGTGGTGCATGTCAGTAATGAGCCTTGCACTGAATGTTTCTGGTCTGCTACTTTCCCTGGAGGGTCATGTGAGCCAGAGTGGTATGTGGCCTGCTTTGCAAGTGATTAACATGGTGTAAGCAATCTGCATAGAGAGAAAAAACCCTCCGTTGGTATTCCATTATTCTATTAGAGTTTCAGAGCTGGGATTAAGTGGACATGATTTCTTCCTATGGGCCATTAATTTTGTTTTATTGCTGGTCTGATGGCCATTACCCTTTTTTGCCAATGCATTCCCCCATTAGGTTTGTACAATTAACAAAATATGTGCTGTTAGGGCTTTGATAGGAAGAGTGGGATGGAAATAAAGGGAGGGGTGCAGCTGCCATAGAGGGGGGTGGGTAGGAGATGCTAGAGCTAGGGGTGGAGCCTCAGGAGTCGGGTGGGCCTCTGGCCATTGGCATTCCTGGAAAGCTTCAGAAAGCCCTTCCTGGCTCATGCCCTGTAGGCAGAGAGTGGAGGAAGCAGGAGTGGAACACTCACGGGGTCCAGGTGGGAGCACTGTTGGCACTCCGGCAGTCCTCCTTCAGCATCCAGTTGGGTCCAGCATAGATGAGAACACCCTATGCCACCCTACCTGCCCCACCCTGTCACCTTGCACCTGAAACTCCTCCACAGGCAACAGGAGTTAGTCTTCAGATACCTGGCCCTGAGACAAAAAGAGACTTCCTGTGGCACTTGCTTTCTTTTTAGGCAACAAGCAGGAGGACTTGTGCCCAGTAAAATTTTAGGGATGACTGGTCTCTAACGCCAGTCAGTGGATGTTCAGGATTGGCATTGCTAAATCATCCCCCGCAATTTGCAATTTCCCAAATGTTTCAGGGTTGCCAGAATTTAGAAAAACAATGGATACTGAGTCTTGGAATGGTTTTAAAGCAAGGAGAATGTGATCTCATTTGTGTTTCAAAAAGATCTCCGGGAATGGGGAGGGGATGGGTGGGCAAGATGGGGGGGGGAGGTTGGGGGGGTGTGTGGAACCAGGAGGCCAACTGGGAGTCTGGGGAAGGAATGTAAGACACAGCATGAGCAGAGGAACTGAGCTAACTGATGGAGATCGCAGGCCCTGGGTCTTGTTGTCTTAGCGCTGCAGAGGGTGTCCCCAGGGTCAGGGTAACTTGCCCTGTGAGCAAGTTCCACTGGATGAACTCTGCAAAGGCCAGGCTGGTCAGTGAGCTGACAAGGCTCAGTCTAGGTGGGTTTTCCCTCTGGGCTCAGAGAGCAAATCACAGGCTTCCACCCAGTGTTCAGGCGTCAGGGCACCTCTGATTCCTTCTTCCTTATAGCTCGGTGATAGGGTTAGGCTACCAGTGCTAAGATTCCACGCAGGGTTTCAGATTCACACCTACCCATACAAGTACAGGCTCAAAATTAGAGGGTGTCAGGAATGTTATCCAGGGACCACATGCAGATACTTTGCAACTCGGTGCTCAGCCTGCCTGTGATCCAAAGAGCCAAGGATATGTTGTGGAAGTAGAATCTATGTCCGCCAGGCTTAGAGGAAAGTTATCCAGTGTCCTCAGCGTCAGTGAGTAAGACTTTGAAGCCCTGTATATTTAGTTCTAAGTCATACTGTGTTCACTCGGCTATCGCATCATGTGGAACCTGCTGGCCAGGGGCTACAGTGTCTGAATGGCAGTCTCATAGGGCAAATATAAGCAGTGACAGAATATCATCCATGACAGGTGGAGCAGTGTGGGGACTGTGGCGTGATAGCAGTGGGACACAGGATGTGTCATCTGAAGTCACTTAATAGGTATCTCTGTGAATGCCTGGCCCAACTAAGGTTCTCACTCAGCTCTGGTTCCCTTTTGGAAGGTTTGCTCATTTGCCTATACAAGCTTTCAGAGCAGAGGAGTCTTCAGGGACACTGTTGGCACCCAAGAGGGGCTCTTACAGATTTGATCTCAAAGGTCTGGCTTGAGCAAGAGCAGGGAAGTTCTGGGCAGTTAATGAATGCAGATCACCAGTCTTCTCCATTTGCCTGTCTTTTTCCCACTCAGCTGCTTACAGTCCCTTTTAGACACCAAATAACATCAGTAATCCTATTACGTTATTAATATTGTCCAAGTCGTTCAGCCAATGTGGTTCATGCCTTATCTCATTTGTTTATTTTTATTTAACTATATACTTAAAATTTTTTTGTCTCTCTTTTTACTCCACCATCTATACATAATGGCTTCCAATTTTGTGTTTTTTATGGGATTCCGAAGTGTGTGGATGAATGAATGGGTCTCTGCATCTTTATCTGTTTCTGATGTGTTTTCTTGCACTTTCCCCTTTTTTTTATTTCATTCCTATCCCAATATGTTAGCATTTGTTTTATATATATATATATATATATATATATATATATATATATTGGTTTTTCGAGACAGGGTTTCTCTGTGGCTTTGGAGGCTGTCCTGAAACTAGCTCTTGTAGACCAGGCTGGTCTCGAACTTACAAAGATCCGCCTGCCTCTGCCTCCCGAGTGCTGGGATTAAAGATGTGCGCCACCAACACCCGGCTCCTATCTAATTATATTTTATTTCATTATTATCCCTTAGAAGCCTGTTTGTTTTCTAATGAGAGACAGAAAGGAGGCAGACTTGGATGGGAGGGGAGGCTGGGAGGAGTAGAGGGAGGAGAAACCATAATCAGGATATATTATACAATTTTAAAAAATCTATTTCAATGGGGAGGGAGGAGAAAAGAAACAAGTTGAGTAAAAAAAAAAGAGGGACAGAAAGTTTAGAAAGAGACAGAGAGACAAATGAAGAGAGACAGACATTTAGAGACAAAGACACAGAGATGGCATACAGATGGAGATGAGGGGAAAAGAGAACGTGACTTAAAATATTTATATTAATTTTTTAAGAGTTTAGTGCACTGTATTTTGATCATATGTACCTCTCAACTCCCCTCATATATATCTTCTCTGCCTTCATCGTCCTATGTACCTTTTATCCCCCCCCCAATGGAGTTCAGTTTGCATTACCCTACTTCTCTTGGGAGTGAGGCCTGCCCTGGAGTGTGGTCAGGCTTCCAGGGGTCACATGATTAAACAGAGTTGACTCTTCTTCTCCCAGAAGCTATCAAAATGCCAGTAGTTCCTCAGCTAGGTGGTGGGCTTCATGCCCATCTTCCCCCTCCGTGCTTTGATTTTTTCCTGGCTGGAGCTCATGCAGGCCTTGTGCACGCTGTCACCACTGCTGAGAGTTCCTGTGTGCCGCTGCCCTACTGTGAGAGGATGTGATCTGGATGATAGGTAGTCATTCAACTCAAGGAATGGCCCTTAATTCCAAGATATTTGCTCTGCTTTTGTGGGCTGAATTGTGTTATGAGATGATGGTGAAAGGTGGCATGATTAATATTTTATCAAAATGTGAATTATCAGAGCTTTTTATGATAGCTCATTGGTTAAGAGCACTGGCTGTACAGCCATGAAGACCTACGTTCATAATGATCTTGCATGAGCCTGTAGCCCATTGCTGGGGGTGGGGGTGACGAAGAGAGGGGCATGCTGGAGCTTGCTGACTACCGGACTAGTCAAAACCCATGAGCTCCAGGTTTGATGGAAAACTCTGCTTTTAAGGACTAAGGTACAGAGTGATAGGGCAGATACCTGAAGTCCTCCTCTGGCTTCTGCATGTGTGTATAACTGCACACACACACACACACACACACACACACACACGCTCACAGAAATTAGAAATGCTGTTTTAAATACAGACACACACACACACACACACTCAAATGTGTGTGTTTTTTCTTTTTTTCTTTTGCCAATGGCTGAAGGCCAAATCTGGGACACCATTCCTTGGCATAGTTTTTTATCTAGTGCGGAAGCTCCTTCAATGCTATGAGTCACTATTTGGAGTGAAGCCTTATTCATTTCTGAATGTTTCTCATTATTAGAGAATCCCTTGTTATGTGAAGACTAGCTTCCTCTAGAATCTTTGATTAGTCCTGAGCCTACCTTCTAGAATAATTCAGTCAGTCCCTCTTTCGTGGTTTCTTTACATATTTGGCAGTCTACCATGAGCAAGAGGGATCAGGTTGCTTTAGGCAATGGTATTCCTAACTCTATTACCAGTGGGCACCACTAAGAGGGACAAAAGGCAGATACAGATCCTGTTTCTTCCCTCTGTCTTCTACCTCCTAGCTTCTTCCTGATGAAAAGAATGCAATAATAGCTGGTGCCCAGTGGGTACTCATTTTATATGGGGCACTATTCTAATACACCTCCGGTTGTATGGCACCTTGCAGTCCTCACAGCCACTCTTAAGAAGTCGAGATTTAGCTAGTCCTATTTTAAACATGAAAAACTAAGGCACAGAGAGGTTCAGGAACTTGCCCATGATCAAGTTTTAATTGATACATACATGCCCTGTAATCACTAGACTTTAACCACCAAATGTCTTTTCTCCAGTTTCTTGTACTCATCAATGTCAGAGTTCTTAAAATACGATGGTATTACAGCATACAGAACTAATATGAGCTGCTAAGTCCAGAAGGACATCACCCATGCCTCAGCCAGACACTACAGCTATTAAGATCACATTTAACAACTTTGGCAGCATCAACAGCATATCCTGAGCTTGCATTGAACTCAGATGACCCAACAAGGTTTTTCTGTTGTTGTTTTCTGAATTAATTCAACCCGTTCTGGCTCTGCAATTGATTTTTTTAGTATAAGAGCCCAGTTTTGTGTGCATATACTTGCCAAATCATTTTCTGTAGTTTTGTTAAGAAAATGGATTTGCATGTGGACGTAGAGTGTAATTTGATGGTTTCAAGTAATGAGATTGCGGGTTAATTTTGCCCCTGACTTTCAAAATTATTTCCTTGTGGTTGTCATGATGTTGGTGTGCAAGAAATAAAAGCTGGTGATGGAAAAATGAATGTTCTAGTTTAGGCCATCTTTTTAGCTTGTTCAGTGCTTTATAGCAATCTGGATTCTGATCCTCTAACATAGACACTTCCCTTCTTGGCTTTGCATTGTGTGCAGATGAAAGGTCGGCTGTATCTTCTAAGCTTCTGGTTTCTCGGGTGGACAGCCCCAAGGGGTTGGGAGAGAGCACACTGCCTCATTTAGTAGACTCTAGAGACTGTGTCCCCAGTTCATGTAGTGCTGAGAAATAATGTGCAAGGATGTAAGAAGAACACATATTAGAGCCCACTTGCAACTAAGAGCTGGCTCTTGGTTGCTCTTATAGATCCTGGTTGGAGTGAACAGTGTCCATCATTCAACATTTCAGCAGATACTTACTGGGCATCTGATCCATTTGAGGCACTCTGCTACACTCTAGGGACATAAAGACACACAAAATGTAATTCATTTCCTCAGTGACTTACAGTCTAGTGGCATGGTCTACTTCATGCAGGACCAGAATGAACTATGGCCATGAATATGCAGCCTTTAGTAAGCAGCCATAGAAGATCCTCTGCCTAGAGAGTATCATGGATAAGAGGGACAATTTATTTCCGTGTGCATGTCCTCATGTTAGTCAGATTTTCATCACTATTATAAAAGATCTTAGATAATCAATTTATAGAAAGGAAAGGTTAGCTTGGGCTCTTAATTTTGGAAGGTCTAGTTCATAGTTGATTGGCCAAATTACTCTGTGCTTATGACAAGGCATGTTCTGGTGGAAGCACACAATAGAGTAAAATTGCTTACCTTCTGGCTGAAGAGCAGAAGGCACAGAGGGAGAAACTGGGGTCATACAATCCACATCAAGGCCATTCAATGTTCTAAATACCTCCCACTAGGCTCTACCTCTCCAGGGTTGGGCCATCTAATAGTGCCACTCTGGCAACCAAGCTTTTGACACACAGGGCTCTGGGAGACATTTAAGTCCAAACGTTCCATGGTTGATACCCTCTCCCTCCCACCAGCCGAGCCATGCCTATTCAAGTCTTCAGACTCATATCCTACCTCCCGTGAAACTTCCCTTGAGTGCTTCAACCCCTGCCAACTTCGTTTCATTGTGGAGAGAGAATGACGTTCTCTTCCGGAACTTAGCACAACTCTTTGGACTGTGGTGTCTGTCTTTTCTGGTATTCCTTCATGAGGGCAATCTTACTTCCCCAGTGAGGTGGGCAACATTTTTGAAGCAGGACCCAAGGGTCCAGTTCCTGTGTACTCCATGCAAGTAGATCATGGAGCAGACACCTGGTAAACATATGCTTCTGTTTAAAAAAAAAATCTGAAAAGAAAATTTAAAATGGATTTTTTCCCTAAACAGTCCCCATCATTCTTTTCCACGCATTTTCTTTCTTACTCAGCTGGACGTTGTACCTGAAGTTCCTCCGTTGGGAAAGGGAAATGGTATCATTATATTATAATCTTGAAATTTTTAAAAATGAAAAGAAGTTCCTCCTGTTGCAAGACTTTCATCTTCTTACCATGAACAATGGAATTCATTTTATTTGCTCCAGTTGTGCGGGCCTCCCTGCTCACACTTCAGCCTTTTTATGAGGCTCTCAGCTCTGTTGCCCTGCGTGGGGTCTTCCGTGGGGTGAGAAGTTCCAGTCAGTGGTTATCACTTTGGACAGTGTGGGGCATTCACTTTTTTTTTTCTCTGTGGACATAGGGCTGCTAGCCCCAGCTTTGCTGTTTAGCAGGCTCACCCCTGGGTCTACCCCATGCCCACCCTGCTTCTTACCTTACCCCCTGCCCACTCCAGCAAAATCTTACCCAGTCTATAATGATGTCTCCTTTTATTGGCAGGTGAAGCCTGGAACAAGACTTTAAGGCTTTCTGTCCTCCATGCTGCTCACTAGAAAAGAGGCCCTGAACTGTAAGTAACTTTGATTGGTGCTTTCCACACTGACCCCTTAAAGTTATGGGTTCAGGACCAGTCCCAAAGCCTGATCGTTAACTGCTGCACCTTGCAGAAGAGACACACAGAACAATGAACCAGTCCAAATGTAAAATACAGTGGGGCTCTAATTAGATTACGTCTGGATGTGACAAAGAGGCTCTGTACTATGACATGCTATTTAATTAGACTGTATTGATTGGACATAAAGGTAGGTTTGACATGTTACATGTGTCGTGAGTGCTAGAGAAGGAAGCTACTGAGTTTGCAAGGTCAACCTGATCCTCAGCCACATCTGTCTGCGGCCTGAGCAGGGGGTGCAGGGAAGAATGGATCACATTGGGCCTCAGTCCAGGACATGTCCATAGCCCATGCTTCCTTTTCTGGTTGGTTGTTTCTGGGGATATACAAAGGAGAGAAACGGAAATACTGCTAATCACTTCCTTTGGCACTCTGATGGCTCCGCCTCAGAGGCTGGTGGGCTCAGTCTACCCACTTGCAGGACCCAGCCAAAGACTCCTCTCTGTCCACCATTTCTTGGTACCCCCGGATTAATGTGACTGCTCCCTTCTGGGATTCTGCGACACTGCCACACTGCCCAGTTCTCTGGCTTGTGCTCCCTCCAGCAGGACAGGAGCTCCTGGTGGCGGCAGGTCTAGGACTCACCTTCTTCCTAGTTGTCAGTTGATGAGTGTTAGCAGGTGCCTGGGTTACCCTGGGCCGGCATAAAGACTTCTCTACTTTGCTTCAGGGGCTACCTGAGGCTGAGGTACTACCGCTGCGACTTTGATAGTACATTGGCTTTCAACCAGTCCATGGAATTATAAATGATTAACCGTTATCAGTGCACATCTTCACCTCTGTGTAAAAATAGATTGACTGTAATGAGCGTTTGAATAAATCATAAGAATGGCCGACTTGCGATCGGCTAACATCCTGCCGATGGCTGCCCGGTGAGTGAGCAGGGCGCCGGTCCTCTGCCTAATGGGCTGCAATTCAGTGCTGGTTGCCTGAGTGAGTGATTGACGGGCCTCTGCTCCCAGGGTACCTCCTCAGATGCCCTGGCTCTGGAGTGGTCGAATCCCTAGGCTGAAGGGGTGGGGAAGGGTGCCTTTCTCTATCCTGTTCCAGGAAAGCCTGCCTAGAACTGGGGATAGGAGTGTGGGTGTGGATGTGGGTGAGGGAGCTGGAGTAGAAGATAATGACCTCTGTGAGAATCGATGTCTGTTCATACCGGAGGTTACTGGGACCTCATCAGTATAAGGAGCAAGCTGAGCGTAAACCTTAATGAGCGCTGAGAGTGGGAGAGAAATCGGTCTGTGTTTCCCCTCCCTATTGTGGAGAGAAGTCAGACATTCTGAGCACTGGGCCACGCAAACTCAGGGAAAGCTCCCCCAAAGGGACAGTGAGGAACCTAAGCGCAGGTCCAGGGCTCTTCAGTGGGCAGGCATCAAAGGTTTTTCAGGCAGTAGTTGCTCAAGCTACCTCAGGTGTGAGGATCCCACCCTTTGCAGAGGGAAGTAGAAGAGGGGAGAGAGCAGGCACAGAGTGACAGGGACAAGATAAGAAAGCCTCAAGTTTCCAAGGTAATTCAGAAGAATCCAGTGATAGCTGGATTTGCACGGAATTAATGGAAATGATGCTGGATTCGCTGGAAACAACGTGTTACTCTAATGGCGTCTTGGTTATTAGGCTGTGTAACAAATGGACACACAAACACAGTAGCTGAATGCTTATTCTACCCAAATATTCTGAGTCAGGAATTTATATAGAACATGGTGAGGACACCTTGTCTCTGTCTACTGGGTATGGGATTTCAGTTAAGGCAACTCAAAAGCTGTGTGGTATATAACTACCACAGGCTTGTTCCCTCAAAACTCTGGCTTTGATACTAGCTCTTGAATGAGACCTGTCAGTTGACCTTCAGGACCTTTCCATGTGATCTGGACTTCTGACAATGTGGCGCTAAATTCCAAGGTGAAACTGCCTGGAGGGAGAGCAAAAGCCAGGTGGAACCTTTAGTGCCTTTCATGACCTGCTCCATAAAGTCAAGTAGCCGCTTCATTCTATCCATGAGAACAAGTACAAGGATCCAGAATACTCACTGCCTCTCAACAGTATCAACATCCCGTTAAAAGAAGAGTAAGCATGAGGTAGGGGTGTGTGTGTGTGTGTGTGTGTGTGTGTGTGTGTGTGTGTGTGTGTGTGCGCGCGCGCCCACACAAATTTTTCTGTTCATCCCTCCATGTTTACAGGGGACGGTTCTGGACCCCCTGCAGAGCCCCAAATCTGAAGATGTAGGTACAGATACTGGCGGGCATAGCACTTACAAGTAGCCTATGCACATCTTCCCACATACTTGAATTCATCTCTCCATTACTTATATGACTGAACACAATGTAAATGCTGTAAATAGTTGCTAACTCTGTGTTGTTTAGGGAATAACAGGAAGCAAAAATGCCTGTACTCGTTCATTACAGATACTTTATCTATCAAATATTTCCCATCTGTAATTAATTGAATCTGCGATGTGACCTACGGATAGGGAAGCCATTGCATGCTGTTGCATTCACCTTTGGAAACCACAGCCTGCTCCAACTGCTGTTGGCTGAGTACAATGGGCCTTACCTATTCCCCAGAACAACTGAAATTGACCCTTCCTGGGGAGATGTTCTGAACAGTCTGGAGAGTGATCTGTGATAGCTGTACTTCTTTCGGTTTTGAATGAGTGAGCTTATTAAGTAGATAGCAAACAAAAGATAAAAGAATAATAGTGAGTAGCAGTAGAAGCAGCAGACAGCTAGCAAAACTATCATCAAATCAGGTGGTAGAGGTGATTGGAGCATCCCAATTGAGAGCACAAACAAAATGTAATATCGTCACATCAGGGACTTACAAACATCCAGCAGAAACTGACGAGGAAAGCCCCACCGAGTCAGCCAGCTCACGCTCACAACAGAGAGCACCCTGTTCAGAGCAGGGGGTCCCCTCAAGTGAGACTGCAAATAAAGGAACAAGTAACAGCAAAAAGGTGACGTCATCAAACCAGGTACTTACAATCATCCAGAAGAGACCAACTGGGGAAGTTGAGGCAGTCAAATGGAGTTCCCAGTTGAGCTTCCCATCCATGGGTTAACTTCTCATGGCTGAATTTCCAGCCTCCAGTTTCCACTGGAGGCATTTTTACATAATGGGATAAACATTTGTAGCCTCCTTTGGAATTGGTTTACCTTCAAGCTCTCGTCAAGGGCATGGTGTTTTTAATACCTTAGCTGCTTACTGTTTTTTCTTTCTCCATGTCACAGAACCAGAAGGCCAGCCTGTTCCAGGACAGGGGTTTTTAGAGGACACTTCATATAAACATGCTTGGATCTGAAGTGTGCTGAGGGACAGCCTTGCTTCCAGAGTCTGCTTCTCAGGGAGCTTAAACAACACATGACAATTTACCACTGTAACATACATTACACCCTGGAAAGAAACCTTAGCCTTGGAAACCCCTCCAAGCCAAGCTCAGCTTCTTCCCAGGCAGGGTATAGTAGTACTAAGAGGTTCTGTGCTGGGAGAAACCATGACCTCGTGGTCCATACCAGGGAGAATATGGGTTTATAACCCACCACTTGAAATCTTGGATCTAGGATTCCAGACCTGTAAACAAGAACCCTTTGCTCACATCACGGCTTCCCATATCCATTGTCATGGCCACCAAAGCTAGAGTAGGTTCCGGGCAAAGCTCAGAGCTTAAAAGACTACAAGGGACTTGATGGGTTTGGGAATTCTTCACACCAACTTCTCCCTGATCCTCCAAGTCCTCCCCTGGTCTCCTTTCCCTCTGTCAAATACTCTGGTCTGGGAGCCTGTATCCTTAAGGACTGCTCTTATTCCCCTTTCCCATGCCTGATATAGATACTGCTACGTTTTGAAGGGAATCTGAGTGCTCTGGCTGCTTTATTGGGACTTAAGGGATAAAAACAAATCCCAAGTCACCCAAGAGGAGAAACAGAACCAGTCTGTCTTACAAGGACGGCCACTTGGGAACCGCTAGTGCCAGGAGCTAGGCAGGGAAGAGAGGGGTAAGCGGTCTTAGTCGTGATGAAAAGGTACCAGGGTTTGGATTTCCTCCACATGAAGTCAAATTTAATATTAGTAAGCAACGCTTGCTGAGTGTTTACTATATACTGGGTACTGGGCTAAGCCCTTGGGGCACATTTCTTCATCACACTGTACTTCATGGGATTCTGTTATTAGCTCTGTATGAACAATGAAGAGAAGGCCCAGAGGACCGGAAGTGCCATAGGAAGGAAGTCTAGGGCACAGTTGAAATTCAACCTAGAACTCTCTATTATTGAGGCTTAAACTACTTCATTCGTGGTCAGTGTATATTGCATGCATATATAGAAATCACTGAACTCCCTTTAATAATGTAAATTGTTATGTTAACAAAATTTAACTTACTGGAAAGAGCCTCAGTTTACTCCTCTAACAAGAGGATGTCTGACAGCATCCTCCCCAGTGTCACCTTCAGTATTCAGATTCTGTGTGGAGACTGTGGGAACTTATTTGCTTAGGTATAGTTAAGTGAACCTACATTATGAAGATGGTCTGGCATGAAGGAATGGAATAATTTCCTCACCCCACCCCCAAATATCTAGGTCAGGAAACCTGTTAAATCTGGGCAGCTTATAAAGGAATCACGTTGTATCCACTCTCTAGGACTACTGTGGGGAAACCAGATGTGAATACTCTAGAGTCATACCTCACACACAGTGCTCAACAGTGACTTTGCCATTCATTTATTCAGTAAATAAATTTTAAAGAAACACACAAAAAAAAAAGACGCTAGAAAGAAAGGACACTCCTTTCCTTTGCTTCTGAGAGATGGTCAAGAATCTTGCCTTAACTGTACTTGCCATAAAGTTCACTCATAAACTATTGATATTTTAATAATACACATTAGCATCTTGCCCTTTGACAAATGAATATTGAATGAGCAATAAAGAGGCAAAAGACTATCTAGGTGTAGTGCTTCGGAAAAGCTGGAGTGCTGGGTGATTGTCCAAGGGAACACAACTTTCCCGGAGACCCTGTGATGATTCACCCTTCTTTCCAAGGATCCTTGGAGAGGGCTCTTCAGGGAACTCGGACTCCATCTAGTCAGAGCCAGGGTTTTGCCTCCCAGCCTTTTCTTCCCCTGGGCTGAAGAGGAGGGAAGGTTAATAAGAACTGATCTTAATCCTCTGTGAAGTACCTGACTTGGACCTCCCATTGCTTTTGATTAAAGGTGCAGTTTTACCTTCTTAAGCTTTCTTCTCCAGAACCACAAGTCTGAAGCAAATGGGCACGGTGGCATACACCTTTATTCTCAATCAACGAGACAGAAGCAGGCAAATTTCTGTGAGTCTGAGGCCAGCCTGATCTACAAAGCTAGTCCCAAGCCACGATGAAGCAAGAATCATATACAGAGATGCTTTCTCAAAAATAAATAATAAATAAAATAATTTTAAAAAGTCTGCAGCCAAGACAGAGTGCAACTCACAAAACAGTAGACAATATGCCTAAATTAGAACACACACCAGCCTCCCTTCCTTGCTGTACCAGGTCCTTTTGGAATAGCTGTGTGTGTGTGTGTGTGTGTGTGTGTGTGTGTGTGTGTGTGTGTGTGTGTGTGTGTGTGTGTGTGTTGAGAGGGGTGTTGTGGTGAGGATGCTGATCAGGTTTGTAGAATAGAATTCCCTTCCTTATCCTTTTAGCGTAAGCCTCCAGCCCCACTGCCTCAGCCTCCAGTGTCCTGTGGCCTTCTGTGGGCTGGAGTGTACAGAGAGCAATGACAGGGTCTCTGCATAGGTCCAGCTTAATTGGTGTGATTTAATGGCGTTTTTTGGCGGATTCAGATTTATATGGCTTTCTGAGCTGCAAATCTGCTTTCTAAATGTAGAATTTTTGTGGAGTGGTAAAAAATAATGGCTGTTCTGTGATTCCTGCCTCCCAAGCTAGGAGATTGCAATTTACATTATGCAAATAGACATTATGCAATCAAGGCACTTTAGCGGGAATCTGGCAGCAGAGAGGCCGCTGATGAGATGCCGAGGTCTGCAGCCCTAACCGGAGGGGCCCTGGGAAGAGCAGAGATGAAGTGGGGAGAAGGTGGGCTCTGCAGGCAGGGGAGGAGGCCAAGAATCTGTTCCCCAGGTCCACCGAGGCAGAGTGGAGCCTGCCTGGAGATGAACGCAGCTCGGGAGCTGCCAAAGCGACTCTCTCAATTAATGGCTTTGTTTAATCATACCCCCTGTCCAGAAGAGTATTGTCTTACGGATAATTTCGTTTGCCTAACGAGATTTTGCTAATTAAATCTCCTTTCAGTTGGTGTGACTATGCCTGCAGGAGAGGGGGCTATTTGGAGACTTCTCCATAAACCTTTTTGGAGAGGGGCTTAGAAAGAGAGTTGGGGGAGGGGAAGGAAACGACGTGTAGGGAAGGAGACCCTGTCCTGATAAGAGCAGCGTTGAGCGGGGTTTGGGAACTCCTACCTCACTCCTTCCCTTGCACACAGAAAAGAGGACGCTCGCAAACTGTCCCCCAGCAGAATGGCTTTTCTCTTCTCTCCTCCTCCACATCGTCTGACACGGCCACTAGTATAACAACCACTGTCAACTTCTTCCCAAATCCTCAGGGAGAAATGCGAACCTCGGAAGGAGGTTTCCAAGGACTTCCAAGTGTTGTTCCTACAGCACCTGGCTGGGGGTGGGGGGAGGGCTGGAGAGTGGGAGGGTGTGTGAGCACCTAGCTGCTTGTGGGACTTCTCTTGCCTTCACTTAGTCAGCCAGTCTGTCTCTTCAAGAAAGAAAAAACGTGCTCCTAAATTGGCCGTTTCTCCAGGGATAATCAATTATGTGAATGGAAGAGGAGATCTCCTTGTCAGATTCATTTGTCATCAGAGCTGGTCAAAAAGAGACTTTAGGTGGATGGAGCCCGATTAATACTGTGTATGTATAGCAACCACCCTTATCTGTTAGTTTGCTTTCCCAGGATCAGTTTTCTGCTGTCAATCACTAGCCAAAAGCATTACACAGAAAATTCCAGGATTCTTCAGTTTTGAATGACTTTTATTATAACACTTGTTAATAATCTGTAATAAAATTATACCTATTCTTTTTTATTCAGCTATTGTTAATCTCTTACTGGCTTAATTTACAAAGTGTACACTATCGTGTGTGTGTGTGTGTGTGTGTGTATGTGTAGGAGAACACACATATATAGACAGACGAAGGCAGGCAAGAGTGTTTATTACCTTCCATCGCGTTAGGTATCCACCGAGAGTCTTTAAATCTGTTTTCCGTGGGTATGGTAGGACTGCTGTATGTGACCACAGAACTCTTTCCCTAACTGCCTGAAGGTCAGCTTCCTTGGCCTGGCTGACCATGGAATACATGCTTCAGTCACGTTCCCCCTTCTCCTGGTTCTCCTCCCCCTCCCCCTCCCATCCGCCCCTCCTGCCTATCCACAGACCCTCAGCATGGTGTATTCCCCACCCCTGAGGTCCCAAATGGCCCAATGGCACTGTTTCTCCTGGTGCCCTGTGCTTTTCTGCCTGGCTGCTTTGGCACTCGCTGCTGGCTTCTCTGTGTGGGATTCCCTCACCCGGGCCTGCCCTGGCTCCTGCTGTAACGGTTCCTCTGTGGCTGCCTCCTCTGGGTCTTGCCTGCTTCTCTCTACCCCGCTGTCTGCTCTCCTTCTTTCCCCGTAGGCAGCCCTAGGACCTCATATGCATGGCTCGCCTTAAGGACCCCACTCTCATGCTTCCTTACCCTAGCTTCTACAACTGGGCCTGGCTGGAACAGCGAGGGGAGCTGTGGAGAGGAGAGCTGTGGAGTGATGGATGGAGACAGGAAATCCCAGCAGCGGAAGGATGGTGGGGATCACGAGGCTGGTTTCTGCTGAGGCCACACAGGGCCACCTGTAAAAATGCTGCCTTCTCCTATGTGTTCTTTGGAGGCCCGGCCCTCGTGCTAGAGATGCCAGTGCCTCCTTTCACACGTGCTCACGTGAGCCGTGTAAAGTGAGTATTTCGGTGACCTACAGCTCCCTGTCCTCATTAGAGGGTAAGGCTCACGGTGACCCCAGGAGGAGCCTCCCGTAGGGAGGTGAAGGCTTCCTCTCCTCACTCCATCCACCCACTCATCCACACTGCCTAACCCAACATCACCTTTGAAATGTGTACTCTTCCATTCCCAAGAAACCCAGTGCTCAGACATGGGTTAGGCTGCCTACTATGCCTATGGGCTGCGTGTGTGTTGTGCTGGTGCTGGTGCTGGTGGTAGCACAGGACCCAAGGTGACCTTGTTTGCTGCTTCTGGACTCTTTTGGACCAACCAGGACTGGTGCTATAAAGAGTACAAGTCTGAGCTGGTCTGTGGTGCAGCATGCCTTTAATCCCAGCACTTAGTAGCAGAGACAGGTGGATCTCTGTGAGTTTGAGACCAGCCTGATCTACAGAGTGAGTTCCAGGACAGGCTCTAAAGCTACAGTGAAACCCTTGGAAAAAAAAAGAGTACAAATCTGTTCCATGCTAGGGAAGGTTAGCTAGGGAAACTGCTGTCTCCTGTGTATGTGTTTTGTGTTGTTTTTAGTGCCTGGGTTTTGGTGCCTGTTCCCTTTTGTTCCCAAGATGTCTTTCAGTGGGCTGTCTCTTACCTAGGTTGCATTTAGCTGAACTTCCTTGTTGCTGGAGTTTCTTTCCCGCCAGGTCCCTCAGCCCCTTCGGTTCCAAATAAACACACAGAGACACATTAATTATTAAACTGTTGGCTGATGGCTAGGGCTTCTTACTGGCTAGCTCTTTCTTAATTACTAACCCATAACTACTAATCTATGTATTTCTACATGGCCTTATCTTATCTGAGAATGCCTGGCATCTCCTTGCAGCCTCTCTGCCTTTCCTCCTCCTTCCTCTGGTAGCCCTGCCTATCCTTCTGACCTGGTTGTTGGCCAGTGTTTTATTTATCAACCAATAAGAGAAACATATATACAGAAGGGCATCCCTAATTACTTCCTGACAATGCTGAGGTCTAAGTCTATTGTAGGTGCTCAACAAGTACTGGTCAAATATGTGCCAGAGAAGGTTTGAACTTATGTGCACTGAGGTATGAGAAGGCTAGGTTTGAGTTCTGCTTCTGTTGCCTGCTTAGCTGGGGTCTTGAGATTTGATTTTCCCATCTAGAAAGCAAGAATAATCATACTCCCCATTCTGTCTTTCTGGAAGGTAGTGCGAAGGAATTTAAGAGACATGTGAAAGTGTTTTATAAACTATAAAGCACTGCAGAAGTATAAGAGGTTATTATTATAATGGTTATTGCGCTTGAAGTGATCATTGTGTTTGAAAATTAGGGATTCTGTTTTCAGGAATATAAAACCATCCAAGCCTGGTTTGAACTCTGAGGCTCACAGAGCAAGGGTTAGAAGAACAGATGCCAGACTTACCTGTTAGGACTTTCAGGGACTGACACCTAGCCCAGAGAACTCACTGTCCCTCTTCAGTTGACCTTCACTAAGGTGGAGGACCCTGGGAAAGCAGCCCATCTTCACTTCCACACCTGCCCCCCCCAAAAAAATGAGTTCAAGGCAACACTGTCTTTGCAAACAGTTCTCTGCCAGGAACGAATGACTTCTCATTTCCCTCACCGATCTTTGTATGTGTTCATGAGTTTGTGAGCACACATGCACGTGCATCTATACGTGTGTAGAAGACAGAAGTTAGCATCAGCTTCCTCAAGTTCTTCTCCACTTTAGTTTGTGAGACAAAAATCTCTCACTGAATCTGGGGCTCACCGATTGGCTAGGACGGCTCCTGGCTCCACCTCTCCAGTGCCCATGCAACCACTTTAGCTTTTTATGTAGGTGCTTGGGATTCCAACTCAGTCCTGATGAATTCAGGCCCTTATGCATGTACGGCAAGCACTTTATTAATTGAGCAAGCTCACTTGCTGTCCACTGGCTTTCTGACCCCCTCATGCCAAACTGCCGGCCCTTCTCTGGCTCCCAAATTATCAGGTATATCTACCTCCCGAAAGCATTTTCTCACAGGGTACCTGGGTCTGTTATTGCTTATCTCCCACGCCACAGGGCACAGTTAGTCAAACCCGGTCAGGTGAATGACGCCTCAGCTAGCTGGGTAAAGGCCTTCAGGTTGTAGGTGTGTTCTGTGGGTGGGAGCATCTGTCTGTTGCTGACCCCCATAGGTAAGCAGGTGCCAGTCTGGGAAGGCAGATGCTGCCTACTTTATTCCCAGCCCCCACCCCCAGATTCTTACCAGGGTGGGTCCCAGCTGGTGGAGGGTCTGCTGGTAGCTCTCCCAGGGACCTGGTTCCCTTGCTTTCTCCTTGGTTCAAGGCTTCTTGTCTTCCCCTTGTTCTGGGCCTCTCCCCCAGACCCTCCTACTCCAGCCCCAGGCAGTCTCTCTAAAGTGCCAGGGGGCTGGGAGGCTTTTCATTACCAAATGCACTGAACCTATTTGTGAGTGTTTTGCAAAGTGTTTAATCCAAGGTGTTCCCTCAATTAAATTAGTGCAAACATCTGTGTCCCACATCCACCTCCATTTGCATTCTGTGCCATTTATTACAGCAGGAAATTGGAAGGCACCTTAGGAATACTTAGGACCGAATTAGGCTGGGCTGGGGGAGGCAGCAGGGGGAGGCCTAGTGCCTGCGAGGTTGGCCCACAAGGCAGATCCCTCTCCAGGCTGGGACTTGCCAGGAACCAAGTCATTTTCTGGTGCAGGGTATCCCTACTGCTGTGCGGATGACCAGGTCACCTGGGGGCAACAGGGAGAGTTTAATTAATGCCTCTAGTCCCCTACTTAGGACCAAATGCCTGCAGAGACAGTAAGAGTTCACTGTTGTTACTTTTAATTTTAGACCTAATTTAAAAAAAAAATCTAAAGTGGAGCTGTCGAGTTGACTTAGTGGTTAAGAGCACTTGTTGTTCTTGTGAGGGACCTAGGTTCGATTCCCACCACCCACAATGGAGGCCTATCACTTCCTCAAGTGACCAAGTATGTGTGTGGTGCAGACACACGTGCAGGAAAAGCCCTCACATGAATAAAATGAATCTAATTTTTTTAAAATCTAAAGTGTATCATACTTAGGTCACCCAGCTAGGTCTTTCCTGGGGAGCCCTTCCCTGCTGGAAGGTGGAATTTTCTATCATGAAACTGCTAAGCATTGGTGACTGTCTGGCTGGGCTTGGGTGGCAGCTCCTCTAGCCTTAGACCATATAATTCCCATCACTGTCAAGTTTGTCAGGTGTGTTAGGAGCTCCACTATCATTCTAGGAGTGACAGAATTGTCTACTACGACAGACTCTGAAAGCCCAGGGTCTGTTGTAACTCTCCCACCATCCATGAGACCAGCCCCAGAAAGGGCAGCCATATGCCCATTGGACCATGATAGAAAGTGGGGCAAACACTTCTGCCTCAAAGTTTCCATGACACCAAAAGCAGTTTTCCCCTGTTCTCAGGATGTCTCTCTCAAATGAGGCTGTTGGAGTTGGCTTTGAATGGACTTACTTGCCATTTCTCCTAACTCCTTGACCCACCTACCTGGCCTGGTTGTATTGAGGCCTTGTCTGCTCTTAGGATGCCTTAAGCTAGGACTTCCTAAGGACCTGTGAGTGTCAGCACTGGTTTGCAGCTAGATCACGAGAGGAAATCCTGGATGTTGGGACAGAGAGGAGAAAGGAGGGAGAGGGGTAGAAAAAGAGAGAGAGACAGAGAGAGAGAGAGAGAGAGAGAGAGAGAAGCCTGGGGACAGGGAAGAGGCTTGGGGTCTGTTAAGAGACCTTAGAGGTCACTGAATTTCTCAGCCTATAGTGGGGAAACTGAGGTTTAGAGAAGGCACTCTCTTAAAGAAAGATGCATAGGAAAGGGACCCAACTGTAACCCAGGTTTCCTAGGTCCCAAGAAGGGTACAATGCCAGGGTCTGGGAGACCTGGGACAGGGAGGCAGGGAATTGGGTGTGTGTTGCCTTTCAATATGCAAAATGCAAAATCAGGCTGGAGCTAGGAGCTAGTGTGTGTGTGTGGGATTCATCTAGTGGACTCATCTGGTATGATCCTTCCTTGTTAACATGGGACCTTCCAGGGTCCAAGGAGTAGCTGCCATACCTTACCCTGGTCCCTGTAGGGAGGGGAGAGAGGTTCTGGGGTTTCACCTACAGACCTCTGGGGGTAGCAGAATAGCCAGGAGAGTACCCCAATCTAGGCCAGTTTTGCTTCCTAATAGTACCTTGCCACTTTTGCATATCTTTAGAGGGAGAGAGGGTGCAATGAAGGAGCAATGGGTTCCAGATTAAAATCCTGCTCCCTCACTGTCCCCTCTCATCAGACCGAAACTTAGCTTGTTTTCCCAGCCGATTAAAGAGTAATGATAATCTCTGAAAGGCATGCGTGGCTCTGGTTGGAGGTTTAAGACATGTCATAAGTTTCCACCTTCCCTTCTTAGACCTGGAGCCTCACTTCTGGGAACTAGGAATGTTTGGTGGTGAGGGTGGTCACCTTGCTTCAATCCCCCCTTTCTTCTTCTTGTTCCTTTTTCTCATCAAAAGACTTTAATAGATGCACCTCTACATGGGGTACTGCCTGGGGCTTCAGAAGAACGAATTGCTTAACCCCAGCTCTTACTTCCAGAAATGGCAGTCTCCACTCAAAACATTGGAGCATTGGCTGTGTAGTACTCAACTGTAGGCCCAGTGGGACACCCTGAGAATGGCCACAGCCTCCTCTTATCTCCTACCAGGAACCAACAGTCCTTACTTTCTCAGCAGTTGCCAGGTCCCAGAGGGTCTTAGACTTCTGTGCCTTTTGAGACTCCATGCTTGGACGTACAGACGATTCGCTTACAGTGTTCTCCATCCCCTTCCTTTGCTGAGCACCCAGGTTCTCTGTAACAAGGGCCTGGTACGCACTAGGCATCCTTTCAGCTTCTCTCCAGTAGATGGGGACTACTTAGACCCTTATTAAAAGCCCTTCTCTCTCTTTCGCATTGGTTCCCAATACATGCTTGTTTTGTTGGGCAACTTTTAAGGCCTCCACTGGTGAGCCGGATGACAGACTGTCAGATCTCCAGTTTCCAGAGTGTTGGTTCAGTCGGAGAGCCTTTCCTAGCCTCCTTTCTTTGTTCCTTATTAAGCGTTTTTCTCTCTCTTGCCCAGCCTCAGTATATGGGATCTCCAGATAGATGCAGGATAAGCTCAGATAACTGACCTCTTAATGGAGTGCCTGCCCCTTTACCATGGCCAGGAGGAAGTCTTTCTTTTCCCTCCACATGGCCACAGCTTGCTTATCTTCCTAGTCCTGGTGCCATCTCTTCGTAGATTCTTCTGGTAAAGGTCCAATAATTCCTTCATTGCCCCTGGCCTGAGCCCTCTGATGCTAGCCAGTGTACCAGCGTGCCAGATGGCTTATGCTTGTGCTTTTACATTGAGAGCCCATGGCTGGTGGCTGATGCTCCTAGCCCTTGCTCTACTTGGCATGACTCCTGGCACATTGCACATTCTGATTGATGACACCTGTTTGCCCGACGGAAGAGAAAACAAGGCCATCACTCCAGTTTATCTAAGAGGGAGGTGCCCAGGTTCTATTCTCATTCTTGGCTTTGAGCTTTGTGCTCCAAGGTTCTGATGAACCCGGAGACATCTTCAGTCCCAGGGCTGGAAGCCAGATGCTGTGGCCTGCAGAAAAGCAAAGTGTTAAATTCTGCTTGGTATTCAGAACAGACTAGAATTACTTTTGTGAATGTGTTCCATAACACATTCAAATATAGGCAATATGCTTGATACGCATGTGTGCGTATGCCCATGTTTGTATGTTGGTTTGTGTGTATCTTGAGAATGTATTAAACGTTTACTGATAGAGTATAGTAACGTCTGAGGACCATGGACTTGAGCCAGTGGGCCACTGCTTAGGATAGAAGACCAACTGTTTTAGAGTCTTGGCCTTGCCTCATGCCTAGATTACAGCCTGAATCTTTATTATTAATTATCCATTAATCAATTAATTAATTTTGAGTCAGGGTTTCTCTCTATAGCACCGGCTGGCCTGAAACTATGTGATCTGACTGGTCTCAGACTCTCAGAGATCTGACTGATTTTACCTCCCAAGTGCTGGTGTCAAAGGTGTCTGCTACCACACCTAGTTTACAACTGAATCTTGTGAGGTGGCAAGTCTCTTAAGGAAAGGAACTTGGGGGATCCAGCTCCCCAGTGTCTGGCACATAGAAGGCACTCATAGAAAAGTGTGGCTAGAGTAATTATTAATTTGAATTGATTATGACTATTAGACAATCCTTAGAAGCTTTAAATCTTGATTTTAGTTTTATCCTCTGTTGTTGATTTGCAAACAGTACATTCGTGAATTAGTAGGGAGCCATCACGCAGCATAAATAAACAATGGGATGAATTTTTATTGTCACTGTCTCTGGGAGCTCTCATAGGGTCACAGATTTGAGATCTTGGATCTCAAGCTTTACTTGTATTCTTTTTTTAAAAAAAAAAATCAAGCAAGACATTTTCCTGATGCAGATTTTCAAGAATCTTCAGAAGCCAGAATGCACGGAGTCAGAAACTGTGAGTGCGCATCATTTGGCCTCAGTCCCTGCTTGGCCCTGCCCTGTTAAGGCCTGTCCCAGGCAGCCTGGTTCCTCTGCAAATGCTACAGGTCCCAGTCTTTTAGGAAGAGTCAGCCCTCTCTGACAAATGCCAGCGTGTGGTAGGAACTGCACTGGACCCTGCTGGACAACGCCCCACCCACCTCCTGCAGGAAGGAGAGGGTTAGGAATGATCTTAGGTCAACAGTAAATAGGCCCAGTTGCTAAGTGTAACTTCTGGGCTCCTGCGTTAAAATTTCAAAACTCAAAGGGAGACCTGTCAGATGAGAACACGTGGGGAAGACAGGTCCACAGAGAGAGTCAGATACACGCCAACATGCAAAAACTGAGTCCCAGAAAATCAGCAACTCACGTGACCAGTAGTGGCAGAGTCGGGCTCAGGCCTGGGTTCCCTCTGCCTATTCTTAGGGGGTGGGCTGTGTCAGGCTGGGCCTGCCTTTTTTGCACATCCAGATTTCTGTGTCTAGGAGGAGTACATGCTGAACCCTCAGTGGACCCTGGGCTGTAGGCACTTTCTGTGTCCCTCAACAGTTTTCCAGAAGGACCAGTGGACTGCAGTCCCTCAAAACATGGTTGGCGACATGTGACTTCCTCCTTCCTGTACAAGTTGAGCACTTGCCACCCTGCTGTCTGTTTTTCCTTGCTAAGGTTCAGTTCTAATTATGTTGATTTTCTTCATCCCACCCCCTCCTGGAAGCTTATTAGGTTGAATATTTTTATTTATTATCATTTCGCCCAACTCCTGCCAGCATTTCCAATTACTCTCCCCGCTTCCTTGTAATTGTCTTTCTGTAATGGCTCTGAAACAATTGCGCTAAATGAGGTGTCTCCTGCAAGATGAGAGTCTCACTTCATTAAAGGCTAATGTATTCTCAGCTCCAGCTCTGTGGGGCTAGCTTGGAAGGAAGACATTTAAACAGCTTCTTTTATTTTATAGGGAGCAACTTTTCAGCAAAGAAGATGTCTGTGGGGTATATGTATATGTGTGTGTGCGCATTGCCTGGATTTTAATTTAAAGAAAGTTTATGAAATAGCAGAAGTCCCCTTATTGATGAGGTTGTTGTCAGGTAGCTGCGATTTATGCAGCTGGGGTACGAGGACGGAAGTCGGAAAGGGGCTCACCACACACATACATCCCCTGCCTCTCTCTACCAGCGACACCCCGCCCCTCCCTCTGCTGCACCCTGCATGCAGGGTTAACCTCCCAAAGTTGCTCATCCCTCCACCCTGCCTCTACCTTGTGTGTCCAGATTCCACAGCAGGGGTGCTCTCCTGTTCTGCATTTCTGTAGAATCCAGTCTTTTCAGTTCATATGTCCTGACTCAATCACTCATTTATTCATTCCTTCTCTTGCTCATTGTCTATTCATTTGTCCTTTTGTCATTCATTCAGCATATGTTTATTGCCTGCTCTGTTTGAGCTCCATTCAGCAGGGGCTATGTCCTTTTGGAGAAATAGAGACAGATGATTGGTAAGCGGGCACCACCGGTACAGTATGGTAAGTGCTGTAATCAGGCACAGGCAGACACTCTGTGAGCAGCCAGCAGGGCACCTCAGGAAACCTCAGGGGATCCAAAGAGGTTCCTAGAGGCAGAGTGGTGTGGTCTGATACCTGGAGGATGAGGAGTTAGCCAAGTGGCGGGGGTGGGTGGAATAACTCCAGGCTGAGCTAACTTCATGAATCAAGTCCTGGTCGCCAGAGATAGCTTGGCAGGTGAGGGAAAATGTAAAAAATTTCCATCTGGTAGGCACACTGTGGGACAAAGGCTGTGCTGAGAGGTGGAGCTAACCATCAAGAAGGGTCTCGAAGGCTATATTCCCTAGAGACTAGTTGTGAGACACTGAAGAGTTCTGAGCAGGGGATTAATTGGCCAGATTTGTGTTTGGAAAAGATGGCTACTATTTCAGTATGTACAGTGGGTTGCAGAGAGGCAAGCACAGAGGTCAGGAGATCTTGTAGGCAGCTGTTGCAAGAGACCATAATGATCTGCAGTAGAGACAAGTGTATTAATCTGTATGATTCCCAGATGGAGCAGTGACACACTTGGGAGATGACGGGGCGAATGTGTGAAACCAGGGCAGGGTGTGACTCATTGAGAGGGCCGAGCAGCCTGCAGGTTGTGGGACTCTAGGCTCAAATTCTAGCAGATGCCCGTACCTTGATTACTGTCATCAAAGGCAGCTAGGCATTTTTGCCCGTCGGGCCTGTGGGTTGCCTGTGAACACTTGCTGACTCCTTCCAGGGATCCCAGGCTGCTGGTCTGGAGAACCTTTCACAGCTCTCCTGTATTGGTTGGATTTTGCACTGCAGTGAAGAATACCATAACACTTCACGTTATTTTTCAGTTCATGGTTGGCTGGCCTCATGGTGGTAAGACAGAGAGCATCCTAGCAGAGCGCACATAACGGAAGGCTCATCTCATGGCATTGACAAAGCAAAGGAGACTGGTAAAATGACTCAGTGAGTAAAGGCATTTGCCACCAAGCCCAGCAACTTGAGCGCAGTATCTGGACCTACAGGGTGGAAGGAAGCACCAGCTCACTCAAGTTGTCTTTTGACCTCAACGTACATGCCAGGGCACACACCCATGCTGCTCGCTCCCCACCAAAAAGAAATGCGATAAATGTGTCTTTAAAAAGAAACAGAGCAAAGAGATTTGAAACATACCGTAGCTCCCAAGTCTTGCGTGGTTTATTTTTTCTAGTCACTTCCCAGCTCCATCATGTCTCTAGAATGCCATCAGACAATAGACCCATCAATGTGACTGATTAGATAGTAGTTCCCACATCCAATCTACCTCGTAAAGATCAGATCCACTAACTGAGGACCAGCCTTCATTTTGAAAAGGTTTTAGGGGACACTTCCATCCAATTCATAAGGACCTCTGTGCACTCAGCCGAGAAGGTGTCCTATGAGCTCTGTCTTCTGCCCCCAGAACATGACCTATGCTAAGACTTCGTGTTGCCCCAGGAGCTCCCAAGCCAGAGGACTGGCTGCTTCTTCCAAGGGAGTTTTGAGTTCTGAGTCTTGAAAGAGTAAAAGGCTCATCCTCTTATGTTTGGGTTGCAAGGATTGAAGTAGAGCCATCAGTGTCTTTATGCCTCAGGCAACTTCACTAGGGCCCTTGGACACTCGCCAGCAACAGTGATACGAAAGATAATCATCACAGCAACACCCGTTGTCACTTGTCAAGGGAGCCACCTTTTCATGCAGTTGCACACATCTCGTTCTGGCCTCACAACAGTCCTATCATGTAGATGTTGTTAGAGTGTCTATTAGGGAAAAGAGGAAGCTAAGGATCAAAAAGAATAAGCGGGCCTCCAGGACACCCATGGTTGCATTTCCTGCTCAGAATAAAAGAAGGAAGAAGTCTGGCTACATGAGAGCTAGCATGGGTCCTTGGCTCTGTCCCCATTTACTGATTCCTTTGCTGTCTTCATTTGGACAGATCCTTCCAGGTTCTATGCAAATGTCACTCCCTGCCTCCCCTAGGCAGAGCCAGCAGTTCCTTCCTCTCCGGCTCCCAGAATACATATATTGCTCAGTTAGCGCCCTGCTGACTTGCTTCTATTTCTTTACACGTCTGTCACCTCTACTTTGGATTTTTAAAGGAAGGGATCTTAGCTTCCTCCTTTTTATATCCTGGGCATCCAGCACAGAGGCTGGCACACAGTAGGTTTTCTATGAATAAATAAATGTTGTCAGGGAGTCCTGCGCACTCAGGGGAAACCTTAGAGGCCACAGCAAGAGATCCTCTGTTCTCTTTCCTTACTAGGCAGCAAGCATTCAAAATAGGCTCTAGGGTGGACTCCAGGCCCCCAGGAGCTGCCTGGTAATAAGGGGACAGTCATTGGGATCAAAGTCTCTCTGTGAACCCTGGGTAGATGTGGGGCTGAGGTGAATGTCCCTCTTGAGTGGGATGACCAAGGAAACGGTGCATCGTCCAGCTGGATGTTAGCTCTGATGAGGTGCTTATGTAACACCAGGCTCCCCCCAGCTTCCAGGGACCAATGAAGCGAACAAACGGAGGCAAGGAGCCCTTGTGCTGTTGGAGAACTGGAGAGAAGAGCTATGCACATCTGATGTCCTAGCAGGAACGGAGCACAGCCTTTCCAAACAGCCTTTAGGAATAGAGTGATAGCCACTCAGCCATAGCCGCTATGAAAAGTCTTCCCTCTGGAGGAGTGGGGTCACAACTTCAGCCGCTCCCTTCCCACACTACGCAAGCAGGACTCCTCCACGGTCCCCAGGCAGCCAGTAAGGACAGTGGGGCTGGGGGTGGGCAAGTGAAGGGAAGTAGTCTTCCCCGACATCTGCATGGTCCCCATGCCGATTTAACTAGGCAAGGATGAAAAATACTCAAGGAGGGGAAAATGCAATTGTAGGGAACATGTGCCAATTTCCCCTTCTTGTCATCAATCCCTAAACAATAGTTCATCAACTATTTTATACAGAGTCTGTGCTGCAGTAGCAATTATGAACAATATTTTAAGAATATGGAGCCGAGTGTGGTGGTGTACACCTTTAATTGCAGCACTTGGGAGGCAGAGGCAGGCAGATCTCTGTGAGTTCAAGGCCAGCCTGGTCTACAAAGGAAGTTCCAGAACAGCTAGGGCTGTTACACAGAGAAAAACCTGTCTTGAAAAACAAAACAAATGAATAAGCAAAAAGAATATGGGAACATGTTCTAGTTATATTTGGTCACTATGAACTATTTAATTTATGTAAGGGACTCCACCATCTATAGATTTTGGTGCCTGTGAGAGATTCTGGAACCAATCTTCCGGAAACACCAAGGGACAAGTTTATTGTGCAAGCTCCAAGAGCCAGGGACCTTGGTCTTGAAACAGGGTCACTACATAAATAGCTGCATGACTTTAAGTGACGTCCCCCTTTTGGAAGCTCAGTTGTCAATGTCTATAAGATGAAGAGAGGGGTCAGTTCTACCCTGCCTGACTCATATAAGCTGGTGGGAAATCTACGTCCCATGCAGAGTAGGGGACCACAATCGCTGACTTTGCCCATCTTAATATTTGGGGTACAGAGTTCTCTGTCTGCTCCTCTTCTCTCCTGCCCCAGAGTCAAATCCTTCCATATGTTGCTTTCTCTGACGTCAAGAAAATGTCAGGTGAATTAAAAATCTGAGGGCCCGGGGGAGCTCTTGGATGTAAGAGATCTGACCTCTTGAGCCCAAGGGAAATGAGAAGCTGGCTGGCCCATGGCAGAACAATAGTCTGTAAGAAGTCATAGGAACCTGACATGGAGCTAGTCAGAATGTCACTTTGGAAGCTGAGGCTGTACCTTAGTGATAGAGGGATTGCCTTGAGTTCCATCCCCACTGCCATAGGGAAAAACAAAATGTCACTTAGTTCATGAGCTCTGACTGATTGAAGACACACCATGTGTCATCTAAATACTGAGGATGGAGCAGTGAGCAACACAGTTCTAACCTTTTTGAGTTAGTATCTCTCCATGAAGGAAAGAGACTGTCTCAGGTTTGATAGCCAGTAAATGGACTTAATAGAAGCCTATCTTGTGTGGATAAAATGAGCTGATACATGCGATGGCTCTTAGTGAGGACTCTGACCGTATACCTCCTACCTTCCAGACTCTGGAGTGTTTCCTTTATAGCCTCATTGGCCCTGAGCCCAAGCTGCACTCATATCTTGAGATCAGGAACTTGACATGAGTCTAGCCTATTTCCATTCTGAAACTGACAGAAATGACACTAATCTTGAGCCCTCAGCTTTGACTCTGGCATTTTATCTAATTTGACCAATGTTTATAGAGAGCTTGTCACATGCCAGGTCCTGAGGAGCAATGCCCAGCCCCTAGACAACTTATATTATTTTAGTTGTGGGGTAAGGGGTATGTACAGAAAACTTCATAGCAACTTAAATATACACCTGACATTTTCTGAAAGATATAAATTCTATACAGCGAGGAATGGCTGTTAATATTTTTCAGTGGGGTTTGGGGACAGGTTTTGTTCACCTCTGAAAGCTGCCAATCTTTCAAGCTCAGCATTCCAAATAAACACCATCAGTTCTCAGATGGTCCCTGCTCTATCTCCCCTGCCCTCAGTGAGAAGTAATGCCCCCTGTAGTGGTCCCCTGCTTACTTTTCACGAGGATCCCCTCTTTGGGCTCAATGATCTCCTTCTATTAGAATCATAGAAATCAGGAGTAAAGGAATGTCTACTGGATGCTCCTTTAGCTGCGTCATCAGTGGAGCTTGACCTGCCCAGAAAGATGGAAGGGATGAGTCCAGACTGATGCCTGGCATGACCAGGGTGATGACTCCAGTCCTGGGGAGTCACAAAACCTACTTTACTACACAGCAGAGGAAACCACAGTAGACCGATGACAATATTCTTACTCATGTGCTGGGAGAAGCTGCCTCTCCCTTCACAGGCTGCACTGCTGGCAGCATCCTCATCACCTTGGGACACCTTTGGGTTGTCTCTTTCAGAAATCATTGACTTCTTTTGTATTTGCGTGACTTTGCCTCCTATGATCAGAAGTGAATGGGCAGCCCCAGGACTGGCACCCAAATGCTATTTTAAGGAAGAAACTAAGATCTCCTAGTTCACTTTCTAATTCAAAGAAACAAGTGGAGTGAGTTTCCACTGTATCTCAGGGTCCAGCCAAACAAAGCCAGGAGGCAGCCTAAGGAGTCAGACGAGGAGAAGAAACTAGGGAGTGTCTGAATGAAGTTGGATGTAGAACCCTCTTGATCTACAGTTCTTGCTTCAGAAATCCCCGAGTCTGCCTGGAACCTCAGGAAGTTATGTTATTCCCATTCCTAAGTGGGACTTCACTTGACCAACCGCCCAACCAACCAGCCATGACATTGTCTCTGTCCCTAGGATTGCCTACTCACAATAAGTAGAGAAGATATATGTGGGTGGTTGGGTGTCACTTCTCAGCGGCTGAAGAGATTCCCAAGAGAGAATAGCAAGTCCTTGGAGGCTTGGGGCACTAGACTTCTGGGTCTAGCATCCACTAAGTCTCCTGAAGTCTGTCAGGAGCACCCTTAAAGAAACTTGTTACTAAGAGTGAAGGTTCTACCTTCCTCTGGGCCTGTTGCCCAATTCTGAAGTCCTATATAGGCCCCTGAAGGGTAAAACTGGAACACAGAATGCATTTTCTACCAGGTGGTACTCATTGTGCTTGTGTGAGGGAAGGAGGGCCCCCCACATTTCTCTACAAAAGTGCCCTGATGCTAACTAAACCAGTGCTGGGCTTGAAAGGCGTGGGCTGCCCTCTGAGGCCATTCACCTGGTTTGGAGGACTGGTGATCACTGGAGCCTCCCCTGCAGTGCTTTTATCCTTGTCCCCCTGGTCCTCACAGTTCCCTTTTTGGTCATCAACCCTCTGGCTCTGTAGCCCCCGAGGGATGTTTCCTAGTTAGCTAGTTGGCCACCTCTTGGTTTCTCAGGAGATCAGTCCTAATGTTCTTCTCTGCCTCAGCTCCTCATATGTCTTAGTCATGATCTTCTTCCAGGATCAGGGGAGAGGGAGGCCACTGACTGTCGCCTCTGCTGCCCACGTTGAAGTCTTCCAGTGTGGCTTTGGTACAATGTGAAGAACGGCAGGATAATTAAGTTGCATTTCTGCACATTGTTTACTGTTGCTCTCAACCAATCACTATTCCACAGGGGCTAATCTGTGCAGGATTTTTATTTTTTATTTATTTTCCTTTTCAGTGCCTGTTTGTATCACATTCCTCATTATGCTTCAGTGACAGTTTTAATTTTACTATTATTAAATCTTCCCCAAAGCTGTATTATTCTGTGCCTCTGAGCTGGAATCCCTGATTTGGGGACTGTTTGCATCTGGGCTTGTTGGCAAATGATTGCTCTTGTTCACCAAAGAGTATATAAAGCCCAGGGCTGGAGGAATCCCTCCGCCTTGCCCCTGACCCACCTGGTTATAGGAAGTCAGAGAGGAGTGACTAAGCCATGAAGCAGAAGGGATGTGACACCTCTTGAGATTTTGCTGTTGAAAGAGCATCTTCATAGCTTCTAAGGACCAAACCCGTGGAGAGGCAGTGGAGTGCCAGGGCTGGGCAGGAGCTGGAGACTCCAGTTCCAGAGCCCACAGTAGAAGAGTGCTCATTCCAGCAGTGAGCCTAGGCATAGGCTTGGGAACCAGATAAAGGTTTCAAATCCAACTTCTCCATCTACTAGACATCTAAAATTGAGTACTTACGTAACTTCTTTCAGCCTCAATGTACTTGTTTTAAAAGATGGGAAAAAGGGGGTTTCTTATCCTCACCCTGAGGAGCTATTGACAGTTGATGGCTTCAGGGATAAGGGAGACAGTGGTAGACTCTGCAAACTGCAGTAGCTGACTGGGAGCACGCGGTCAGCACAGTTGTTCATGCCTTTAATCCCAGCACTGGGGAGGCAGAGGCAGACAGATCTCTGTGAGTTCGAGGCAGGGCTGGACGACAGCCTCCAAAACAATACAGAGAAACCCTGTCTCATAAAACCAAAAAAAAAAAAAAATGAGGTTGGGGGTGGAAGGAGCTCTAGGAGAAGGAGTTTAGGTAAATATGATCAAAAACATTGTATGAAATTCTCAGAGAATTACCCAGGTGGTGGTGGTACACACCTTTAATCCCACCACTTGGGAGACAGAGGCAGGCGGATCTCTATGAGTTTGAGACCAGCCTGGTCTACAAGAGCTGGTTCCAGGACAGCCTCCAAAGCCACAGAGAAACCCTGCCTCGAAACTCCCACACACACAAAAAAAAAAAAAAAAAAAAAAAAAAGAAAGAAAAGAAAAAAGAAAGAAATCCTCAGAGAATTAATACAAATGTATTTGAAAAGAGATGAGATGAGAAAGATGATGGTATTGCTCCAAAAGCTTGGAAGAAAAGAGACAGCGTTCATCTTGGATAGTGCCTGACAAAGGCAAGGACTTATTAAAGAGTGGTATAATAATCTGCTTCCATTGCCATAACAAAATACCTGGGGAAGGGTACTTTATTTAAAAAATGAATTTGGGGGATTCTCAGACTTGTAGAGATTCAACAACTAGGTACTGGCCCCTTTGGCTCTGCTGAGGGCCCCGTGGCAGATGACATTGGTGGGACAGAAATGAAGAGTTCAGGAGCGAGGCTTAGCCTTAATATTGATGGACTCATACTCTCTTTGAGGTCAGCATCTCCAGTGACCTAGCCACTTTCTATTGGGGTCCACCTCCTAAGGGTGCCACCACCTCTCAACATCATCACGCTTCCAGAACATGAAACCTTGGGAGAGACACACCCACACCGTATCCAAATGGCAGTGAGGATGAGGTGACGTTGTTGGCATCATCATCATTATCACCCTTCTGTCTCTTTGTCCTTTTGCTTCCTCTGTCATCCATCCGGAGTTTGCTTGCTCACTGACTTTGCATGAGAACTCCGAGGCCCAGGCCTGCGTCTGGTCCCATCACTAAGCCAGTGGAGTGGAATAGGAAGCACGTTCTATACGCTTTTCATGGCTGCTGATGGGAGAGTTAGTGACCTACCTTCCTCAAATAACGGTGATAGATTCCAGGACACCTGGTCCTGCGGAGGAATCCAGCCCTATTGCAGCCAACAGTGACTGCTCCTGGGATCCTGAAAGCCCAGAACCAGCTGCAGGCCTCCATGGCCCAGGCTGGCAGCCGATCGAGTCAGTGACTCCCACCTCAGCTTCCCTGTGCCCTCAGCTGCCTCCTGGACTTCCATTTGCTCCTTCCTCCCCCATCACCCTGTCCCCCATGCTGCCACACACACACTAAAACCATAACTTTTTTCCCCCTTTCCCATTATCTCTAACCCATATACTCCGGGAAGTTTAATTTGTTCTCGGTAGTAATCACCATTAACTAGAAATTGTCTTTCTCTGTGTAAACACGTCATTAGTGAAGCTGGTTTTCTGCAGGGTCCAGATTTCATTTTTATTAAAATGAAACACTTTCAGGCGCCTCACTGTGTCCAAGGAAAGAGAGTATAATTTTAACCCATTGGGTTGGCCACAGATAATTGGGCTGGCATTTGATTGGACGATTAGGGAAATATCTTCTTTGCATGCGGTATAATTTGCATTTTTTTCCCACTTATATGAAGCTAAGTCATGCTTTCGTACACAGGCAGTTTTAATGAGCATTATAAATCCTAATGAATATATTTTCATGTTCATTTTATTGGCTTGTTTTTATTACTAGAGGTCTGAAAAACAGGGCCAGCGAGGGAGCTGCAGAGGAAATGGCAGTAGGGAGAAATGCCTTGGCGGGCTCCCCACCCCTCCCCTTCTGCCTTTGGCAGCCTGGGATGTGAGGATGGCAGGAGGGGTCATCTAGGTTTTCTTTAACCAAGTCAGGAAGTGCTTGTCTCCCAAGGGAAACAGAGAGCATTTCCCTCACCTGGGGACCATCTGAGCCTCTGCCTGAGCTGCAGCAGCAGCAGACTATACTGCAGAAGCCGTGAAAGCAACAAGCCCCACTTCATCATGGCCTATGATGGAAAACCATGCACAGTGTTTGCTGCATGGTGGGATCTCACAGCAGCTCAGTCAAATGGAAATAAATTGAGTCCTGGTTCACAGGGGAGCCCCATAGACACAGATCACCCATTTTCAAACCCAACACCGAAAGTAGTTAGCAAATATGCAGAGCATGATCTATCTTCTCCTGGATGGATTAGGAGGGTTGCCAACCTCTCAAGGCCTTAGCACATCACTACATGGT
Source organism: Mesocricetus auratus (assembly GCF_017639785.1). Lineage (NCBI taxonomy): Eukaryota > Metazoa > Chordata > Mammalia > Rodentia > Cricetidae > Mesocricetus > Mesocricetus auratus. Next base: position 16,095,083 of record NW_024429203.1, on the reverse strand, counting down.
TCAGCTACAGGCTTCAGAGTTCTGCCAACCTCTAAACGACAATATTTTTATTTGTTCACTTACTCATTCGGCGTCATGTATGTCTACAATGTTGCCAACACTTAGGCATAAACAAGTAGTCCTGGGGTTCTCTGCCAGCTTCAATACTTAAAAAAAAATTCAGACATAGGGGATCAATAAAATGTTCTTTCTTATTCTATCTTCACGTACACCAGGAGTGTGGTCTCTTTGCTTGTATATCTTAAGTCCCCTAGTCGCTCTGCCTCTATACTTAATCAGCACCCCAGGAATCTGCCCCTGCACTTCAGCACCCCAGGAATCTGCACAGATCAGGCCTCTTGTCTATGCTCCTGTGCGCTGGGTCTAACCTGTGCACTTCTGCTTTACTCTTTCCTCCAGCTGAAGGACATCTCCCCCATTTCCTCTTCTCAGTCCCTAGACAGCCACCCACCTGTCTTTGTTTAGGAGACCTGACCCGCGTCCTGCTGAGGGAGCCTGTGTGGAACCTGTGTGATCTCAGGTGGCCTCCACCCAATGACTCACTGCTTCTCCCCACAGCCAGTAACTGGCCACCCCTGTTCTGCCTCCCCCGTTGTAACCCTCTCAGTCTTTGCTTTTTCTGTTTCACCAGTAAAGTATTTGCTGCTCACCTAGGTTGGGGATTTTGAGAATGTTTTAGAAATTAAGTTTAAAAAATCTAGATCCATTGCTTTTATCATCATCCTGTCAAAATGACAGCTAAATGCCTGGGGGGGTGTCCCTTGCAGCAGGTCATGCATGCATGTACTTGCTGCAACATCTCCCTTTCTTCCCCAAGCCCATCTTACGGACAGGGATGAACACATCTTGCAGCGGCCTTCAGGACGAATTATCACCTTCCAGCTGGGCATACATTCACTGGACATCTGCCATGTGCTGGTGTCTGTGAGAATAGGAAACACTAACACCGAAGCCGTGTGCTGTAGGGTAAGGGTGCTGGCCCCAAAGGGAGTCTTGGTTGGTTAACTTTGGCCTTGACTGATGTGTGCTGCTCTTCACTCACCTACGACATGATGAAAATAAGCTTTCATTGCAGCACAGGAGGTAATAAGGGTTTAAATAAGATGGTGATGGTGGCAATGATTTAGAAACTGTAAATCCTGGTTCATTATTCAAATGGGGTATGACCAACCACAAAGTGATTTAGAACTTGGGTCCTGGTTCCTGGTTCCTGGCCTACCCTCTCATAGTAAGGGGTGTAGAGAGATGCTTGCTATTAGAAAGAGATGTTGATGCTTCTTAGAGTCGGGCTGGATGGGATGGCTTCACAGACCTGGCTTCATCCTCACCTTTACACTTTGCTTAAACCCAGTCACTGCTCAGAGTGCACAGCACTGTCCTGTCCCAGAGAAGCAATGTCCTGGCAGTGCCCTCTGACCCACCAGCCCCCAGAATCCTCTGCTGCCTCTCACTCCTGTAGTGGGTCAGGGTTGTGCTTACTTTATCATTGTAATTTTCTAGTCAGGGGCCCTTGTCCTGATTTCTTCTCCTGATCCCTCCTCATCATCATACTCAACGGAGCGAGGTATGGAATTGGGAGTTATCTTGCTTATTAAATACCTTCATTGATCTCACTGACCAGAGTGGAAGCACCAGCAGTGTTCTTGACCAGCAAATCTCCCTCCCAAGTTGAGGCTGAGTTCACAACTCATCAGTGGGTCTTGTACAATGGAGAGTTGGTCAACCAGAGAATCAGGGCTTCAGCTCTAATGAAATCCTTGTCCAATCAGTAAACATAATGGAAATAAGTCTCTCAAGATATCACTTTTTTTTTCAAGAAGTTAATTAGGTGGTGTGTGGGCAAACTCAATCTGCAGGTCCATTACTAAACCAGACCTTCAATTCTGGGGTGTCATAGTGACTGTCCATTCCCTCACCCAAGTTCCTTGTCCATGCGGCCAAGGCATCATAAGAACAATTCCTTGGAGACTTAGGAGAGCATGGGAATGTAGACAATCTGCCAGTGCCCTGTGACCAAGCTTCAGTTGACTGGTGGAGAAGTTAGTTCATTGTGAAGTGAGGAGGAAGGGGTCTTGGCCGGGAGCAAAGAGGGTTACTGGATCACAAGATGCTTTTGTGGCAGACCCAGCTCTACACGAAAAGTGGAAGGGTGAGGGCCTGAGTGGGAATGTGGAGGTGGCCTGGGAGCAGAGCTTCCTCTGCGTGCCTCTCCTCCCATGAACAGGAAGGAAGATTCCCGAGGGTCAGGAAAGATGGTCAGACTGGAGGGAAAGTAAAGGCTTGTATTCTGGCCTACTGCTAGGAGACAGTGGGTTGGCTGGCCAACCAATAGGGCTGCCCAAGGAGGAAAGTGGTCTCACCTCCCTGTCTGGGAAGTTCTTTTTAATAAGTTACCTTTATTTTATGTTCATTGGTGCTTTTCCTGCATGTAGATCTGAGTGAGGGTGCCAGAAGCCCTAGTTACAGACAGGTGTGAGCTGCCATGTGGGTTCTGGGAATTGGACCCTGGCCCTGTGGAAGAACAGACAGTGCTCTTAACCACTGAACCATCTCCCCAGCCCCCTGAGAAGGTATTTGTTGAGCATCAGGCCCTAACACAGATTAATACAGTCATGGCTGGGCAGGTAGTTGACTGACATGTTTGTTTAAGGCCACCTGAGGAACTCTAGGTATTACAGAATGGCAGGAGATACCTCCCCCAAAATCCACTTCCATGCCTCTCCCTCCATTTTCTGCCTCTTTCTGTGTTTCTTGTCCTGTCTTTCTGCTGTCTGATGCAATCCTCTGGACTGAAGCCTTCTTGCCAAGGAGGATTGCAGACCACAGCTGGGGAGCCAGCTGCTAGGCTGTCTATCCCTCCCTCCTCCTCTCCAGCACCTCCTCACCTCTCTTTCTCCTCCTCTAACTCCCTGCCTCTCAACTCTGTCTACTTCTCCCACTCGTTACCATCTGCTCAGCAACCCATGTGCCTTCTCCTCTTTGTGTGTTCCTCCCTATTCCTGTAATCAACTCTCCACATCCCAATCCCTCCTGCTCTGGTTACTCATTTACTGATGCCCCTCCCCCTCTTCCCTTGGTGGGGTCTGGGAATGACTCTGGTTAGAGGACCAATCCGCACTGTCTGGAGGCATACTGGAATGAAGACTGAGTTGCCATGGGAGCACAGGAGCATGGAGGGCCAGAGCCCTAGGCCAGCCCAAGCCATGTTCTACTTGTATAACTGGGGTCCAAGACTCCTCTTCCTTGGGTCTCAGTTTCCCCAGAAATAATGGAGAGGATGTTGCACCCTTTAGGATAGGCTGTGCTTCGTAGAGATCTTCCCCTGAGATAGTGGAGCTCTGCACCCCCTATTCCTGTCAAGCCTGGCTGACACCAGACTCCTTTCCTGGCTAGAGCAAGTATGATGTTTGGGGTAGGTTTGGGGGTGGGGGTTGGAGCTCACAGAGGGGCTCTGCAGCCCAGCCTAGTTTAGGCAAACAGCAGGGACTGCTGGCGGCAGCTCCAGCCCCCACTTATGCTTGTAACAGCTGCAGTCCAGCTGCTGGCATCCCTGCTGGGGGAGCGTGCTAAACCTCTCTGGGGTCAACGCTGTGGTATGTCGGTTTCCATAGCAACCAGCCAACGGGCCACTTTCTCAGAACAATTCCCCTACTCAGCCAGGTTCTGGACTTAGCTCAGCCCAAGGGCATGTGCTGAGGAACAGAGCAGGATTGGGGAGAGGAAGCCGAGGGTCCCACTCGGCCGCACAGAAAGTGGTTATCTCAGTCTTGTCTTCTCACAGCGGCCGGATCAGAGGCCAAGACTGCAGGCAGTCTTCCAGTCTGGCTGGCCCTGATCCCCTCTCAGTAACACTGCTACCTCCCACCCGCCCATTCCCAGACCCCCAAGCTTGGGCTGGTTGGAAGATAGCTCAGGCTTTTGTCTGGGTATGGACAACAGCTGCTTGCTTGGCCGGGCTTCGAGCTGGAAGAGAAAGTCTGGTTGATGTACAATGTAGGTATATGTGTGTGTGGTATGCGCGGGTGAGAGCACTTTTCCTTCCTTCCATCTCCGTATCCTGGCAGGCATAAATGAACCCCACTTGCCTCAGTCCTGTGACCTCCTGGAATAGCGCCCCAGTCAGCTCTCTCCCCGTTTTTTTTAGAGGTGGGAAATGGTTACTGCACAGGAATAAGCTTTCTGAACTGAGCAGTCTGGGATGGTCCTTGACACACCCAGTCTAGGAGTTACAAGGGACCTCGGTCCATTTTCTTGACAAGGAACTGACACCCCATGGAAAATGGATGCCTGGGGGCCATTGCTCAACACCAGTACTCTGTCTGCTGTGTGCCTCCAGGAACTTGGCCGGTGCCCGAATGTATCTTAGGCCCCTGGGGACTTGCATTGAGGACTTTGTTTCTGAACAGGAGCTCATTTCTAAAAAAGACCCACTAGGAAATAAGGAAAGTGAGGTTATGGATAGAGTTGATGAGTAACTCCAAGAACTACAGGGTGAGCACTGGGTTTGGGACTTGAAGGCGCCACCTGGGTGGTCCCTGAAAGGACCCAAGAGCCATCCAGTGTTATTAGGGGAGCCTGTCCAGCTGTTTTGATCTGTTTTCTTCAGTGGTTTCACTTTCAGGGAGCCCAGTTCTGCCATCCCCACTCTCTTAAAACGAGGGGACAGATGTCCATGCGCCACAGCTGCACCCAGACACACAGTTTTCTCTAAGCCCTGGAAACAGGTGTGGAATTAGCCCCTCCTCCCTGAGGGGAGCGCAGGAAAATGACCAACGTTAGAAACCCGTGGGTCTCCCCCATCTATGGAACTGGAGAGCTGCTTCGGACTAGTGTTTCCCAGCGTGGACTCCATAGCACAGAAAGCTCTGAGGGGTAAAGAAAGTTCCAAAGCCATACAGCCCCCGAAGAAGTCCAGGTTCCTTACAACTTCAGAGGCTTTAAAAAAACACAACACTAAAACCCTAAAAACTCCATTCTACCTCCACATATGGGGCCATTGTACCCTCATTCAAACCTTATGAAGAAACCCACTCCAGTAAGCACTGGCTTCTATAAGAGGTTCCCAGAACTTTCTCTGCTCATGTTCGGCACAGCACAGCCCCACCCCTCCCCCTCACTATGTCTGAGTGCTTATGGGCCCACTGTGGCCTCTTTGCTTTCCAGGGAGGGAGGGACAGTGCTCTAGAGCAAGGGAGGAGAATGCCACCAAGAACCTACCCACCTGCCTACTCAGAGGAACCTTAAAGGGGGGATATACTTACTCCCTCATGAAGGAGCCGGGGGCAATACTGACCTCCAAGAGGTGCTCATAAGTGTGGGCTGAAGAGCATTAGTCCCCCTCCCCAAGGGGGAAGGGAGGAAACCAAAACACAGATAGGTGCTTGTCCAAGGGAACATGGTGCCTCCCGGTTTACCTCTTCACTTCCAGGAACACATGCATACGAGGTAAGAAGTCTAGCGCTGATTTCCTCTCCTTGAGAGCCTTTCACCTTCCTGGGCAATGAAAATGTAAGAGAGAAGTCAGACAACAGCTCTGAATTTTCTGTGTTTTTGGAAGCTAGACAGGTATATGCAGATGTGAGAAGGGAGGCATTACTTTGTTTAAAAACCAGATTTTAAAATTGTAGGTTTATGAGTTAAATGGATATCTTACTTTTCAAAGAGTGAAATACCTGTCCTCTTAGAAGGAGAGATATCCAAGGTCCTCTGGTAGATGTCTGTGGATGGTATTCATATTGGTGTGGTTCACCCTGTACATACATGCTATGACAGAGTTTAATTTATAAACTAGGAACAACATGGTGCTAACGATAATGATAAAGTGGAACGATTATACTGTAATGAAATTGCCAGTTGTCATTACTTTCATACTTTGGCGTCATCATTAAGTAAAATGAAGGTCTCTTGAACATGAGGCTGTGGTGTGGTGACATTCCATCTGAGAAAGGAGCCAGCTGCTGAGTGACTAACAGGTGGGTAGGGCATGCAGCATGGATATACTAGACAAAGGGGTGACTCATGACCCAGGTGGAACAAAAAGACAGCACAGGATCTCACCCTGCTACTACAGTGACATGCAATTCAAAACTTATGAGTATTGCACCGAATTCCTCTTTCCTGGTCCCACATCCCAGGCCCCCACCCTCAAGAACCTCTCCGACGAGAACCACAGAATGCTGAGTCAGCAGCCATGAACCTCTAGATCCCTTCAGCAGAAATCAGTTTTCATGTAAGGGGAAGACTCCTCAGGAGAAGACCTTTTGTTTAGAAGTTTCTGCCTTAGTTTGACTTCTTATTGCTGTGATGGAACACCAAGACCAAAAGCCACTTGGGCAGGGAAGGGTTTGGTTCACTCTTCATGGCTTGCTCAGCCTGCTTTGTTATACAGCCCAGGACTGCCTACCCAGGGACGGTACTACACCAGTCATTAATCAGGAGTGTTTCACAGGCTTGCCAAAGGCAGGTCTTATGGAGGCATTTTCTCAGTTGAGGTTCTCTCTTCTCAGATGACCCTAGCTTGGATCAAGTTGACAAACAAACAAACAAACAAACAAAAAAAAAGCAAATAATGCCAACTAGGACATGTAAAGAAATGGAGAACAAGTAGGGGAAAAAAAAGACAACCCCAGAATGTCTAGATTGTATCAGGGTCTTAGAGCGACGTGTGTGCAAACATTGGGTCTCCCTTTTGACTTGTATGTATATGAGAGAGGGGCTATTTGGAACCCTTGGAGGCGAAACATTTTATCCCTGTAACGTATCAGAGCTGACATTGCTCTCCCAGGGACTGTTCCAGCCATCAGCCACTGCACAGACCTGGGCCTGTGACTTTATTCAGCTAAATCACCATTTCTTATGCCAACTCCCTTCCTTCCCTCATTGCCTAAAATTGTCACAGCCACAGAGCTATGTTTATGTTGCTGAGGCTGGCATACCAAGCATCTTCACGAGTTTATATGCATGCTCCGGTACCCGTGTGCATTTCACTCTTGTCCTGGGATGGTACCCTTAGGAATCAAGAGATGGGTCCTGAAAACTCTACCCTGGTCCTGGAGGCATGATGGGAAAGGGCTGTGGCTGGAGCTGCTCCTTCTTGCACACTCATTCCCTGTGTTTGGTGGGGGCTTTTCCTGCCCCTCCAGGATGGGCTCTTTCAGTTGTGAGAGAGAAGAAAGAGGGTGCTACCTAGAGGAATCCTCCAGTCTCTACGCTGGGATGATGACTACTCTGCTCATGTCACTGAAAGGGACAACCTGACTTGAGCAGGTAACTGGGAATAAAGATACCAGCTCAAGTCAACTCTCAGGGCCAGCTCTGCAGCTCAGTGTCCCACTTCAGGTGAGATTTCCTACCCAGCTTCCTGGTGGAGGGTGTGTGTGCACGTGTGACTGTGTGAGTCACCTTCTCTGATTTGCACCTTGTGAATCAGTAGACTCAGGAGGAAGAGTGGGCAGGAGTAGGGAATTGTCTGAGAGCAGAGGCCTCATTAGAATAAGGATGTAATCAGCATTATTTATGAAGGTGTTCTGGGCAGAAACTGTGGTAAGTGATGTGTGTGTGTGTGTGTGTGTGTGTGTGTGTGTGTGTGTGTGTGTGTGTCTGTGCATGTCTGTCTGTGTATGTCTGTCTGTCTGCCTGCCTCTGTGTGTGTGTGTGTGTGTTTGGGGGTGGTATCTCTGTATGAGGGTAGAGGGAGAAAAGGGCAGGATACTTTAAAACCCAAGGGTCAAAGACTTAGAGAAAATGTTCTCGAAAATGCTCCTCCTTGACTCTCCGGGCCTATAGTCAACCCAGAGTCTCTGAGAGCAGAGTGAGGACAGGGTGGGGGCTCCATGTTACTTACCCCACATAGTTGTGATAGTTTGGGACCCCATGCATTGCAGCCGCTCTGAAGTCAAGGGGTACAGTTAAATAGCACCTTTCATTCTGGTTTCCATTGTCCCTCACTATCTAGTGTTTCGGGGACCATATGCTGTAAGAGTCACATTGCCACAGTGGAAGGAATTCACTTTGAGAGAGGGAGATCTTGGACCTTTTGGAACATGGGGTTTTGTGTGTGTCAAATGAAAGTTTAACTCTGTGGTTCAAGCTGTGTGGGGAAAGCACTCCATAAAGGAACGCAGACGTATGTTCTGCTGTTTGCCTTGGAGTTTGCTCACCAGCTTCTTCAGAATAGAGCAGGGGCAGAAACTGGGAGCAGATCTTAATGCAGAAGTTACTCTACCAGTGCTGAAGGCTACTTCTCCCTTATATCCAGGTCAGTACTGGCTTGTGGTGACAGGACAGCCTATAAAACTGATTTGTCAGCTTTGGAATAAAAACACCTGTAAGGGCACAGGGGCCTCCTGGCTGCATGTGACAAAAGCCTCTTTCTTGGAGGAGTCCTCAGTTCAGTGTGTGTCTAGCATGCACCCTCCTGCTCAGGACTTGGGTGAGCACTTTAGATGCACATCTTGGCTGTATCATCTCAGAATTCCATGGTCCTCGTGGGCAGGCTGGAGGCCAGGAAATGGCATCTGGTGCCATGCATCATTCTGGTACCAGAAACCCAACAATAGTAGCTTTCCAGAGGAGAATTGGGAACGGAGCCAGTTTCACAGCAGGTGTCACAGGGGTGGTGGTCAAACAGCAGCTACTGTCCTTGCTCCCTTTGTGACCCAAATGCTGCTAAAGATGGTCCCTGGCACAGTGACCGCCAAGTGCCCCATGGGAGGAGAAGGATGAAAGAGATTGGAAATTCTCGTAAATTTTTAATCTGAAAAATAAAGAAAGTGTGAATTAGAATTAATGCAGGTATTAAATATTTAAACTTTCTGTACTCACTTTCATTTTTAACATATTCCTCCCTCAAAAGCCTCCCTAACGCTTGTCAGATTTGTTCTCAAGATGTCCCTGTCTCTCTGCCTCCCCCCAGGCCCAGCCCCAAAGTTACAATGCAGGGCATCCATCATCCTGATGGAAATTTTCATTTTATTTCTCCTACAGGAACCATCTGATCCCTCTCTCTCTCTTTATATCTATGCTTTCTCTATATGGCAGCATAAATAATTAATGCCATTATAAACACATCCTATGCAAAATATTTATTAGAAAAAATAACTCTTTAATTTGGCATGTCATTTAATTCCAATCATAGCACGCAGGCTGCAGTCAATGCCAGGGCTGGGTTCCAGCCCAACTGCTAACACTTGCACAGGTACACCGAAGACCCTTGGACGCTTGGATGCTTTCTTACTTGTACTCATTTGATTGATGGAAGTGGACAGCATCAGTTGTCTAGTGAGGGCGGGGCAGGAAGTGAGCCTGTGGAAGGAAGACAGCGATTCACTTCTGTCTTTGCGGGGACGGCAGGCAGGGCTGTTCTGGGTCCCTTCAAGTGCATTTGGCAGCAGGCATCTGAAAGGCTGAAAAGCATTCGGATGTGGGCCGTTTGGTACAGCTCCATGGGACTGGGTCAGGTCCTTGGAATCCTAATGGGTCTTCACAAAGGCCTGGCTTGGAGTGTGACAGCAAATAGTTTCCTAGAGCTGAGTTTCATGCATGTATTCATTTAACAAATATTTATTGAGTGTCCTACGTGTGCTGGGCACCGTGGTGAGTGCTGGGAATATAACAATAAATAAGATGGGGGTGGAGATGAGGATATGCAGTTCCTGAATATTTTACCGCTGCTCAGTCCTCTTTTCCAGTCAAACACACTTCCTGGCTATCTTAAGGAATCTGTCAGTGTAGCTCCACCCGGGTTTAAGAAATCGTGGCTAATATTTGAGTAACTCAGTGTTCCTCGTTTTATGGATTCCCATGGGTCAAAACCTTGCCAATAACACTGCAGCTACCGCCACCCACTCTTCACTGGGAAGGATCCTGAAAACCATATGACTTATATCCACATCCTTCTCTCCTGGCTCCAGTGTGGTCTTCCCTCTGCAGTTAGGGGAAGTTTCTTTGGGGGAAACCATTGAATTCACCGTGATATAGTTTACCTCCACCAGTCACCTCCAGGGCCCAGACTTTGAGGGGTTTGATTTCAGTTTTAATATGACATTTTCTGGCCTTTCCTCCATTGACCGTCTTCTGCAAGTGTCCCCAGGCCTGGCATCATTCGGTTTGTGATCTGAAGCTTAAACGCCATCCATCCACTTGTGCCCCAGATTCTTGATACTTTTTCATGTGGCAGAGAACAATGAGGGACAACACATGGCTTGGGAAAAGTCTTTTGCAATTAACAAATTGTCAGCCTGTTATAACTTCACCAAGAATGAAATGAAAACAAATGGCAAGTTGCATGTCTCCAGAAAATAAGATGATGGGGGGAAATGTGGAACTCAAAACTAGTACATTGTTCCTTTCCAGACTTGAACTCTTGATGTTGGGTCCATGTTCACTTCACTGTTGCTTTTGTTTCCCTTGATTTACTTTCTTTTTCCCTTCCTTCCTTCCTTCCTTCCTTCCTTCCTTCCTTCCTTCCTCCCTTCCTCCCTTCCTCCCTCCCTCCCTTCCTCCCTTCCTCCCTCCCTCCCTTTCTTCCTTCCTTCCTTCCTCCCTCCCTTCCTTCCTTCCTTCCTTCCTTCCTTTTTATTTTTTGACACAGGATCTCACTATGCTTGCTTTGTAGACCAGGCTGGTCTTGAACTCAGAGATCCACCTACTTCTGGCTCTTGAGTGCTGGGATCAAAAGCCTGCACCATTGCAACTGTCCTCAGACTAGTTCATATAATAGCTGAGGATGAGCTTGAACTTCTGATCCTCTTTCCTTGATCTCTCAAGTGCTAAGATTATAGGTAGCATGTGCTACCCTGCCTGTCTATTGCAGAGAGAGTTGATGTCTGACTTGAGAGGTCTTTAGGTATAGAATGCACCCTCATTTGACTGGAGTCAAAGATGCTCAGCTTCAGCTGCCATGGAGGTGAACCCCTAAGATTCTTCAGGGATCACATCTATGGTTCCACCTCTGAGCCCTTCAGGGGAGCTGATGATCCTATGTAGGGATTTGTAGCATGAATATTTAAAGGACTTCTCAGTCCTTGCCTGAGATGATATGTTGCTGAGAGTCAGAGAATGGAGCTTGCCATTAGCTAACCATGAATGTCTGGAGGTCTCTACTGACAGACAGGAAGTGAGATAGCTGGGTGGAAACAGGATATAAGCAGGGAGAAACAGGAAGTCACTCTCTTGTCTTCTGAGACACAAGGAGGTAAGGCATGGCTGTGGCTTGCTGCTTCTCTCTGATTTCTCTGCATTTTCCTCTATATCTGACTCCAGGTTTTTATTATTTTGACCTATTAAGAAATCCATTTACATATGTCCTTGCCATTTCCGTCCAATAGGCACAGCCGTAGGACTAGGTCCTACCGAGGATCTAGGATCCATTCCGACCTCCTTTATTAGGAAGGTGGCCAAGAGCTCTGTATTAGTCCTCTTGGTCATTTTGCTCTTCTTTCAGAAAGTAGGCTTCTGTCTTACTTTTAAGACCAAACTCCCATTTGTACACTATTTTCAATCTGATAGGACATTCAGAATCTTTCTCTGGGGGCTGGAGAAATGGCTCAGCAGTTAAGAGAGCTGATTGCTCTATCAGAGAACTGAATTTTAGATCCCAATACTCACGTCAGATAGCTTACACCTGTAAGTCCAGCTCCAAAAGGTACAATGCCCATTTCTGACCTCCCTTGGTATCTACACACATGTACACATACACACACACATACACACACACACACACACACACACACTCGTAAACAGTGCCTGGATACACCCTCCATGATTCTTTCTTCATTGGACCTCCCTGCTCTTTACTTCTGGGTTGCTGTACAGGTCTGCCTCCATCCAAGTCAGAGCACTAATGTGGTTCATCTCTCAGCCCATTACTGGCTTCACTCATTCATTCACTATTGACTATGGAGATACCACATCTCAGGGTGCATTGCTGGTCACTTGGGTGTCAGAGGAGACTCGGTCTCTTCCTTCCTGAGGGCTCTGATTCCAGTTCTATTAAGCTTTTCAGTGAGTGTCATGTTAAGGGGGAAATCGCTGTCCACTGATGATGTTTTCCAGAAACAGAAATACAAGGCCTGTGAAGAAGTGCTGTCTCTGTGGACCTCAGTTCCTCCCATAGCTCAGAGCCTTTTCCTGGCACTGCTTAGCACACAGAGCTGAGCAGTGACCCGACTCCAAGAGGATCAATGATGAGGCCTGAGCTCTGATGGGAAGCCACCCCTACCCCATCCCCGGTGACAGATGCACCTTCATGTCCTTTGGCTTGGTTAATAAAACCTGTTCTTGCTTTTCCTAGTGTCCAGTGCCTGGAGTGGCAAGGCCATAGTCAGTAAGTGTTATAGTGACAAACCAGAGAACATTATCAGCCTGGAGCCACTGAGTACCTTTTATTGAACTAGACAAATGTCCAATAACCCAGGCCTCTGGCATCTTCTCCTAGAATATTTGATACAAATTGGATGGAAGCTTGAAAGGAGGGGTATTTTAAACAGAGAAAAATGCTGGTACCTCTGAGTCTCTAAGAACAGTACAGTGTAAGAACAGTTCTCCAGGTCCTTTCTGTAAGTCCGTCTCAACATGATTGATTCTGAATCTTTAAGTACTTGATCTAATGGATGGATAAAAATCAAAATCTAGACAGTCTGTTATGATTACCAAGCCTAGCCCATGCATATGTCATCTCAGGGAATGTTTGCCTCAACTCCGATGGACTCTGTTGTCCTAGTTTTACAGCTTAGCTGACGGAAACACGGTTTACCATGTGAAGAGACAGACAATCAAAGCATAAGCTCAGACCTTGCTTTTGTGTCTCGTGTTCCTTTGACTGTACATTTTCTCCAGTGAGTGCCCTTTCTCCACAATGCAGAGGACCCAGGCCTTGTTCTCCAATGGAACTGGAGCATGCATTAAAGAGACGTGTTTTAAGCTTGGATCCTGTCAAGAAAAAAGGATGCAGGGATAACACAGGCTTTCTTTGCAAGGCATTCCCCCACTTTTAGTGCCTTCAATATAGGGCCTTGTATATTCAGCCATGGTGAAGTGAGGAACCAGTGCTTCTAAAAATCGGTTTCCAGGAGTGCCTCATGCCTCATGCCTCTGTGTCTCCAGTCTATCACCATTGTGGGTGGGAACCTTTAAGAAGGCTAGGCCTAAGGCCTAGATCTCCTTGTCCATCACTCATGTGCCTATAGTCTTGGACATGAGCTGCTGTTGCCTGTCTGCCCAGATGAGCGGCAGTAGGCTGGCCAAGAGGTAGCTGCTAAGGTGGACAGATTCCCAGATCAGGCTCAGGCCATTGTGGGTGTTCACCTTGACAGCCCAGTGTGCTTCTTGCCGCTGATGTTCTCCAAAGACCCAGGAGAGGAGCTGAAAATATCCCAGACAATCTGAAAATGAAGAAGGGCTCAGCAAACAGAGCACAGCTCCTGAGCAAACAGCCAGAAAGGCGGGCAGGCAGGCAGGCGAGCAAAGCAAGAAGAGTGGAGGATGCGAAAGGGGACTCTGGACAGGAAAAGTTGAGGGAAAGCAAGCCAGAACAAGATGTGGATCCCATTGTCCTTTGTCCAAGAGATGCCCTCTCTGCCAAGAGAGGCACAAAGAAATATTTCTTAGCCTTGGGCTAGATGGAGAGATCTTGACAGGGAGTGTCTCATGTGCTATTTTCTTTTCTTTTTCTTTTAAAGATAAGGTCATGTATGACCCAGGTAGTTTGGATGTGCTCTGTAGATGGAGATGCCTTAGAACTCCTGATCTTCCTGGATTCTGCCTTCTAAATGCTGAGATTACAGGTGTGTGCCACCATGCCTGGCTTTTTCTATCATATTCCTACAACAGAAAGGAATTTGGAAGCATGTGCCTTCCCATGAGTTGGCAGAGGCCTGTTTTCAAAACTTCATTGTCACTATGTGGCTTTGGATAGCTACATCTCTTAGGCAAGGATGTTCTGTAGGCTTCTAGGACTGAACCCTACGTCTTGGAAAGGGTCTACTTCCTTACTAGAACCTAGAGGGGGGGACTCACTGTGGGGCTGTATGCTCTCACAATGGTGGTCCATACACTGGAGTCTACAGGGCCAGTTCATAAAACCATGGCCTTATGTTTGTTTGCATGTGTTTTTTTCATTAAAATAGTAATCATACTATACAGAAAACACAGCATTCAGAATGCAGACAATGTTTTGCAAGCAAGTCACACAGCAGGAGTAGACTGCAGGCTACAGGAAAGAGGCCTTAGCCCAGATCTGGGTGGAGACCCTGTGGGTGGCGACCCTCCTGGTTGCTGTCTTAACTGTTAGATTTCTTCATCAAATACTCTAGGGCTTGGAAGAGTGAATGGCAGTCTGTAGGGAATGTTAGGATAAATGGCAACTCTTGCTTTGCACTGATTATAGGGCAGTCCAGTCCTAGAGCTCAGAGACTGGCTTGGCAGCACAGCTAGCTGCAAATTGCATCATCCCAGTGACAGGCAACAGACAGTAAGTGTGTACTATGAACAAGGCTTTCTTACAGAAGCAGAGACCAATGCTAAACAAGACAGAGTTCCTGTATCAGATATTTCACAGTCTAACTGCAGAGGAGGAAAAGGAATAAGCAAGGAAACAAATGTAGTCATAAAATTTTAGGTCTCGATACATGTGTTGAAGAAGATGCTGTGGGAGAGTGCCTAGGATGGAGACTGGGAAGGCTCCATGAGAATGAGATGCAGGGACTGAAGGAGATGGATGAGAAGGTGGCGTCTGTGTATGGACAGGAGGGGAGAGCATCTCCAGTTGAAGGAAAAGTAAGAGCAGATCTTCAGAAATGTATGCCTAGAGAATTAGTAGGTGAGAGAGGGGGAAAGAGAAATTAGAACTAGGCAGAAGCCAAATGAAGGGTTTTAGGGGTCCCTTGAAACAGAAGCCATTGGGAGAGAAAACTGAGGAGAACTGCCTGCCATAGACGCATAATTCTGGCTGCTGTAGAGTCTCATATCTAGACAGAAGACCCCGCTGGTTTGGTCTTGGTCATGGCAGTAAAGACAGAGCATGGTTGTTGAATTCCTACTTATGGTGGGAGTAGAACTAGGAGGCCTCCTATAAAGAGGAGGTGAAAAGATGACCAAAGACCCGAGACCGTCTTTTCCTTACTGGATAGAGAATGCACTTTTCACTTAGTTGGGGAAGCTCATTTAGGTGGGTATAGAGATGTGAAGCAGATGAAAGTAAAATACAAATCAGCTTTGTATATGTCATGCTTGGGATACTTCTGAGATGCCTAGGTCGGGATGCTAAGCAGACAGTTGAGTACTCATATCTGGGACGAGGGAAGGAGAGCTAGATGTCAACCTGAGAGAGTGTGAGATGGCATTTGAAGCAACAGGACTCGGTAGGATCATGTGGGGAGGGACAATAAGGAGGGGGAGAAGATTCCAATGTTTTTTAGAAAATGACAACAGAGGTAGCCGAGAAGGAATGCCAGTGAATTATGGGGAAAGTCAGGTCACTCGGAGGGCGGAAGCCGGAAGAGATGGGGTTTTGAAAAGTAGCAATTGAGCACCTATGCCAAAGGCTGCTGGGAAATAAAGATGAAGACAGCCACCTGAACACCTCCTCTGTCATGGAGAGCTGCTCACCACCTCGGTACACGGTCATCAGTGGAGAGATGGGTGACTGGAGTGGGTTGAAGAGAGAAAGTCAGATGGGAAAGCGGACACAGAGACTATAGTTCCTGTGAACAGACTTGCTGGGGGGAGGAGTCACACAAGGTTGGAAAGTGCAGTGGGAATGGAGTTGAGGGAGAGGACAATGTGGAAGCATTGTTTGTATGCAAACAGGACGGTACAGTGATACAGAAAGAGGCAGGACGGTTGCTTTTTATAAAAAAAAAATCCTTGTCCAAAGTGCTGAGGATAAGTGTCAGACGAGTGCTCGGCCACAGATAGTGCACCTCTATCGTACGCTCTCGCTAATACCCATGGGACGGAAAGATTGTAAGAGCCAGAACTCAGGGAGGACCAGAACCAAACAGTATCTTCTGGACACGATTAAGACTGCTGCATTCAGCCGGGCGATGGTGGCGCACGCCTTTAATCCCAGCACTCGTGAGGCAGAGGCAGGCAGATCTCTCTGAGTTTGAGGTCAGCCTGGTCTACAGAGCGAGTTCCAGGACAGCCTCCAAAATAATACAGAGAAACCCTGTCTTGAAAAACCAAAAAAAAAAAAGGCCACTTTAATCACAAACTCATAGCAGCTGTTGTTACCTATATGAGTCAAGATCAACCCAGTCTGCATTCTAGCTTGGAGTAGAAAGAAGTTCATGAGCCCCTACCCATAACTGAGGAGCTTCAGACAGTTGATGGCTTCTGGAGGAGGGAGAATCAGTTTCCTGTGTCCCTAGTAGGTTTTCTCGCTTTAGTGGTTAACCCCATACCCTGCAGTCTGTGGGCAACATCTGTGGGCAACACTAACTGGAGCCGTTGGATTATTGTTTTAAAAAGACAATGAAGTTGAATCAGGGGATAAGGTGGTGAGAATCTGTGGCTCTGGGACAACTTGGGGGAAGCCTAGGGGCGAGCATGATAAAAACACGGTGTATGAAATTCTCGAAGCATTAATAATAAAAAATATTTTTTAAAGTCTTTGAAATAGCAAGAAGAATGGGTTGAAAGGCAAGGGAAAGTGCTGGCCTTGTCCAGATCCATTGTGATTGGGGTGTGAGATGGCCTGAGTATTTTGGTTCTGATGCTGATGCAATAAAAGGGTTATTGATGGGAGAATGAAGTAGTTCTCATCTCATAGAAATCCCTTTTGTCTATGAAATATATTGCAAGGTCATCAGCTAGAAATGGGGTTGGGGAGGGGCATGGTGGAGACTTGGGGAAGGAGAAGGAAGTGTGATGGCTTCCCCAGAGATTGGGAAATTGAATTTTCTTGGGAAGTGTAGTAGGTTCCTCTGAGAGTGTTGAGTGAGATTTGTGGTCATGGTTGCAGTGACTCTAGTCAGCAAATTTGTGTCATTTTTCTCTCACCGTGTTCAGCTGCTCTGTGCAGGCCCTGAATAAGTGGGTAGGCTACCAGGGCTGGACTTCTGCCAGCCTGGGACAATGGAAAAAGAGCGACAAGAAGCTCAAGTTATTGACAAGGGGTAGTTTTAGTGTTAAATTATGCAGTCCAAGATGGATAAAGAAGGAATGAACACACACAAGGAATGCTAGACATAGATAGCGGAAGGATAGTTTTTAAATAAAGTAAGGTCTGGGAATGTCAGACTAAGGTAACTCTAAATAAGGCAATGGAAACAGAAGTGGACTTCCAGAGGTAGGTGACTCAGTGATCAGTGTGATGCAGTCTAAGGAATGGCTATGGGAGTGAATCAAAAGTTCATTAAAACTGGGGTATCCAGTTTTAGGCCAGGGCATTGGATGGGCTGTTTCGGTAGATGCTGACTTCTCTGACAGCGACAGCGGGAATAACGATGAAGGAGCCGGTGATCTAGATGCTAAATACATGATGAGTGGGGGGAGAATGCATATGAAGGTAGATGGATGACAATGCTGTATATGTAGGAAGGCTACTCTGAGATCTGATGGATGCTTCAAGTGAGCTTGAGCTCTGAGTAAAGAGAGTGCAGAACTTGCAGCGGATAAAGTGGGACACACACAAAGTTCTGATGGACGTAGGTAATGGAAGACAAAATTGCCATCACTGGGAAGGGCTTCTGATAAATACATCCTGCTGAAGCTGAGTTTCACATAAAGGAGGAAGTACACACACACACACACACACACACACACGAGAGAGAGAGAGAGAGAGAGAGAGAGAGAGAGAGAGAGAGAGAGAGAGAGAGAGAGAGAGAGAGAGCGAATGGAGGACCTATCAGAGTGCACGGAGTTTTCCAGAAAGTATGGGGGCAAAGGATGTGGGTGCAGAGTCAAAGTCCGGGAAGTAGAGTCCTGATGGTAACTCAGACATGCTAGGTCCATCCTGAAAGGCACAAAAATCTCTGAATGTTTCTGCTAGTGATGGAGCCTCCAGCTGGAGACCCAGGAAAAGCTAGAGTATGTGCCATGTGGTGACTGAAGATCTGGGTAGCTCACACCTACAAGTATGTTAACTATTGACACAATTAATCATATCAGGAGAGTGGCAAAGAAAGAAAAGCCTTTAGGTGCCTGTAGGGTAAAGCCTTTTCCTTGCCAGCTGCTTTGATTTTTCCCCACCAGTCACCTGGGCTATGCCACGTTGTAGTCCCCAAATATCACACAAGACACTGTATTAATTATGAAGCTGTTGGCCTTTTGCTTGTTTCTTACTGGCTATCTCTGACTTAAGTACTTACCCCACAATTATTAATCTAAGTATTTCTCTTACAGGAGAAAGGTTCTGAACTTCTTATCCCTATGGCGGCTACATCGTGATTCCCTGTGTTTCTCCTACCCACAGTCCTCCTGGACTCCTAGTCCCACCTGTCTTGCTTCCCTATTGGCCAACAGTGCTTTATTGACATATACACAGGACTTCCCCATCAGGTGCTCATAGTTAACAATTTTCAGATAAAGACTTTGAAGCCCAAAGAGGTAAAATAACTTGTCCAAGGTCATAAGTTACAAGGTTTATTCGAAACAGTGGTACATACAGAGTTTGCATACACTGTGTGTCTATGGTAGGTGAAGGAGTAAGAGACCTGGAGATATGGGTACTGGACAAGCTAGGAGAACATGATGTTGCTGGGCTTCTTTTAGCTTGTGCTCATCATGGTGGTCCCCACTAGGAACATGGACCGAGTTTACGGGGATCACTAGAAAGTATATTTGCTCCATTCCTATTACTCGCACAGTGGCACCTGGATGGAGTATATTAGCTGGTTTTAGGACGTCCATTCTTTCTTGTGGTCACCCCTGTCTAGCAACAAGTAGATGACCTTGGAAATAAGGTGGGTGACACTACCTTTTAAGACTGGCCTGTGGCATCACATGGACTGGCTGAGTGCTGATCAAATGGTTGAGTCACTGACTGAGTGTCCTGTGTCCTGCAAAGATGTGATGAAGGCCATATCCCAGTAGAGGACACCACATTTATCCTCAAGGACTCATGGGCTTAGTGATAAAAGAGGCATGAGAAGTCTTTGATCCCATTTGCCTCATATCCAAACAGAAGCAACAGAACTTATGACCCCAAGTGCATCATGGCCATCTGCTACCTTTTTATTTAACTTGACCCAAGGGGTTCCCCATCTAAGGGTCTGTATCATGAACCTGATCTATCTACTTCCTCCTGAATCTTGAAAGTGGAGCAGGAAGAAGAGCTAGCCCCTATGTGGAGATCAAGGGCAGACACCCGATGAACTGTGGCACCCAGGGAACCCTTTGGCTGTTCAGGAGAGGATACCGATGAACTTGACCCTGCTGAGCTAGGTCCTGGTCCTGCCTTCCAACCCCTCTCTCTTCTCAGCCTGCGCAAGTGTTAAATACAGCATCAAATTAAGCAAAATTAAATACATTTCCATGCAGTATTTTTCTCTTGACGGAATCAAACAATGCGGTTGCCATAGAAACAGCCTCTTCTGGAAAGGTCACCTGCAAGAAACTGTGTTTTAGGTACAACTCAAGGAGATTATGGGGGATTAACTCATTTTATACATATATATTAAATATATATTTTTTTCTTCAAAGGGACTGTTATGAAGGAATAATATCCAACAGAGCCAGAAGATACCCACAGAAAAAAATTTAAGTCCCTGATAAAGGATTTTTTTTCTTCTCTCTTTTTTTTTTTTACCCAGCATGCAGTGGATATCTGAAATGGCGACTTTGTGTTTTTACTTGGCTTTAATTAAACCTCAGTCGGGGCTGAGAAATGTGGTGAAGCGAGATAATTGCACTATTCCCAGTACAGTTTTTAAACTCCAGCTTTGATATGCACCTCATGACAGCCTGAACCTGCCCCCAGACTCCTGAGGCTGCTTGAGGCTCAGCTTCTAACAGCCCCTCTTAACCTGGGGCTCAGAGAGCCCTATGGATGGGGGATCTCCAGTGTTGGAGATTGCTGAGACTGAGGCTGGGGGAGTGGAGGTCATGTCTCCTCTGAAAAGTTTAGCTCTAGCTCTTGGGAAGGGCCAGCATGAGTCAACCTACCTCCCAAGCAGAGTGGGACAGTTCTCTTGGTTTCCTGAGAGTGAGAGTCTTCGGTGCCCTCTGTAAAGCTCTTAAGCAAAATTCCCTGGAGAAAGAGGTTCAAGGCTTCATTCATGGCACCCCCACCCACCCATCCCCACTCCTACAGCCAACCACGGTAACTCAGGTGCTACACGTTCCGACTGTTCTGGAGTCAGGATGAAAGACTAGCAGAGATGTGCAAGAGTTTGCCTGGCCCTTTTGATCTACCCACTTGGGACCATTTGCTTTCCAGACACACAGAGAGCAGGTAGCTGTCACAGAACAGGGGGCTTAGGGTCTGAAGCACAGAGGTAAACAGAGGACTGTGTTGGCTTCCAGAGCACTAGCTAGACAGCTTCTCCATCATTAGGTGGGTCAGTCACATTCCAAAGATAATCCACAATTTGCTGTCCAGGGCTGACAAATCCTGGGTGTTCGTGGGGGGGGGCAGGGAGAGGTGGAGTCTTGGAATATATACCTGTGATAGACAACCATATGTATGTGTATAAATGTGATATACATAGAGATAGAGAGAGCTGCGTCACTCTAGCCATGTGCAGTATAGGCTCAGTTTCTACAAATACATTCTGATCGCTGACCTGACAACATATGTACTTTCTCTTCCTTTCTGGCCCCAGATTCCAATAACTTCCCTTAACTGATCCTTCTGCTAAACAAGATAAGCTTGCATAGTATAGCAAAGATAGGCAAATCTGAGTTTGAGTTCTGACTGGCCACTTAACAGCTGCATACTGCTCTTTCCTTCCCCATCAAGTAAGGGATAACAAGAGCTACTGTCTTAAATCACAGGTCCTTATGGGATTGTTGTGAAGATTAAATGAAATGACCTGAGGGATGGGGCTGGATAACGGAGGTGCTCACCGGATGTTTGTTGACTATTTGGAGAACATGACTTTTGTACAAAACAAACCGTGTGTTTCTTTCCTGTGAAATCCAGCTTGCCAGCCTGGGGACCACTGCAGAGATTAAAGAAAGAACAGCAATTTCTATCTCTAATCCACAATACAATCACTGGAGGGTTTCTTAAACTCTTTAAAAAAGCAAAGCGACGGTTATTCGGGGAAGGATTTCATTTTTAGGGCAACCCAGTCCCCTCAAGACAATGCATCCTTAAAGATCCCCTAGTGTCAGATCAGACCAGAAAAGACTATGCCCCCAAGTAGAAATGGCATGGTTTTTGTTACCTCCTTTTTTAATTTAGAACAAGGAAGCTCTGCCTTGTCCTTGAATTCTCTCCGCAGTAGATGCCTCATCCTCATCCTTCCAGTGGAGACATCCCCATATGGCAGCAGACCTTCAGATAGATGTAGTTGTGAACCACTGGCCTCGTGTATTTACTGGGAGCCATTTCTAGTGGATCTGGTGGGTATCCCTTGACATCATCTGACTTACAGTTAACTGGGGGTGGCTGCTGCCACCAAAGCACTGTTGCCCTGGCTGCTTGAGGGGCTTTAGCCATGTTCCTTTTTCCTGTCCTGTCCTTATTACTGAGCTTGTCAATTAAAATATGCCCAACCCTTTAAAGGACACTTGACAGGGAGGCTGTCTCTGCCAACTTCAAGTTGGGAGCCTTAGAAGCTGGTAAGATGAGGCTTGAACTCTGCCTTTATTGTGTGAACTTGGGCTAGTTACTTCCTGTTCTGAACCTCAGTTGCTGATCTATAAAATGGGAATATGCTGCTAATCTCACAATGCCATGCCACGCTTAACTGAAATTAGATTCGTGGCAGGGCTGCCGTGGTAACCAGCACATAGCCTTCTCAGTGTGTGACAGGCATCAGAATCACCTGGAGGTTATTACCCATACATTGGTGGACCCCATCTCTGCATTCAGTAGGTCTGTCTGGCATGGGCCTGATTATTTGCATTTCCAAGTTCTTGGTAATATTACTGGTACTGATGCCACACGTTGAAAAACACTGATCTACAATCCAGTGAGATCATGGTCCACTTAAATTAGAATCTTGAAGGTAACTAACTTCACTTAGGAAGGCATCCAAGTAGACAAATCCACAGGGGTGGAAATGTCTTTATGCTATTCTGGCCAGTTTGGTAGTTGCTAGCCACATGTGATTATTAAACATTTAAAATAAGGCTAGGCAAATGTGGGACTGAACTACTTTTACAATTAATTTTGATAGCCCCATGTTTCAATTACCTAGCATATACGATGGTACAGACCAGATTTCTATAAGCCCATCCTAGTGAAGATGTGTCATATGGCCAGGGAGATGAATGGATTAGCAAGTATCACCTCAAGATCTCAGACTGGGGTCAAGGCACAAAATTGCAGTCACCTGCTCCTTTGGTATGTTCTCCATACTTAAGGACATTTTCAAGACCTTAGAGGCCACCTCATGAATCTCTGCCCTTCCCTCATATTCCTGAATGGCTAGGTATCCTGTTCAGTCAACAAGTCAGGAACAGTTGAAATGTAGGAAGCATAGGGTCTGCACATCCAAGTGGAATGACGATGGACTTCTTAGGGACAATGACATCTCGGCAGAGATGTCCGAGGGTGGTTCAGGGACAGAATAAGATAAAGACATTCTCTGGATGAAAGTAGGGGGAAAAAACCCAAAAGCAGTGTGATCTGTTAAAATATGGAAGAACAAGAGGGTTCATTAGAGGAAAATTTTGTATGACCCAAGGCAAGACAGCTGGTAAAAGTTTGAAAGAGAGGAACTAATCCCGCATGGTGGTGGAGAATGGAAATTATGAAAATGATATCTCTGGGGCTGGAAAGGTGTCTCAGCAGTTAATCACACTAACTGCTCTTCCAGAGGACCTGGGTTCAATTCTCAGCACCCACATGGTGGACCACAAACATCTGTAACTTCAGTCCCAGGGAATTTGATGCCCTCTTCTGATCCCTGCAGGCACTGCATGCATGTATTACACAGACATACATACAGGTGAAATACCCATATACATAAAAATAAATGAATTTTTTTAAAAGACACTGATGTCAGATAAAAAGACGCTTGCTTTCAGAAGGGTTCTTTGTTGAAGAAAACAGGAATGTTACTCTCTCAGAGTCACTCTGATATTGTTCCCCAGGGAACCGTTCATCTCATGCCATGTCTACTGGGCTATAGAACATCATGTAATACAGCAGTGAGGCTCTCTGGCCCCAAGAGTCCACAGAGATATTGCCTAAAGCTGTTTGTGCCACTCAGTAGCCCTCGGACTGTAGGCAAATAGGCCACCTCTTTAGCCTTGGTGAACAGAAGTGATCATGGAAAATTAAATGAATCACTAGTAGATCCCAAGTATCGCTAAAAAAAAAAAAAAGCAAGTGCTTTTTAGATGGCAAATGTTATTACATACCTGTACCACTGACCTCTCTCCTAGTCTCACGCCGGCAGTACAAGAGTGGAGACTCTGGGAGCCTTTCCTAGAGCGTGTCTTACTCTGGGCCCTATGACTGAGTAGAGGTGACCTCTCTGCCCACAGGCCCCTAGGGGTGTGCTTTTGCTCCACAAAAACAGCCATGATGGATTGTGGTGCCTGATACCGCCAAGACACAAGAAATAGCATCACCAGAAAACCAACTTAAGCCTGGCCTGATTTAGTGCAGAGAAAATGACAGCTGCTGTGCTCGGCTGGCTTCCACCCAGCAGAAGGCTATTTTTTGCAAATAAAATGGTAAGTTGCTAATCAGAAAGATAAATTAAGAAGCATTAAGATAATGATGGTCTAATCACTGTCCACACAGAGAATTGCTAGAGTGAATATCCAGGCTACCAAGTGCTTGAGCACATTTGGTGATTATTTGTATTATGAAGGGAATGATGGATTCCAGGCCTGGAATCAATCTAGCTCAGGAAATACACAAGTCCAACCTCCACCAGGGACTTCTGGAGGTCAACTGTTCCCCTGCTGGCCTCCATCCCCAGATCTGAACAGCCTTTCTCAAACCATTCTTCATCTGGCTGTCTCTTCACTGAGTGCTCCCACCTCCTATGAAGGCACCTCTTGGTCCAACCATTTAGATGCCCAGTCTGCCACTACTTTGAAACTGGGCTTGTGGGGGGGATGCTCTACTTTGAAAATAACAAAGTGGTCCTGTCTGGGAGCAAGTTGGCTATATGACAGAGGGTGGGATCTAGGCTCCTCCTTGCTCTAGAGGCCTGCTGGGAAGAAATGCTGTCCCATCATGCCTTAGAGTCTGGAGTCATCAGGACTGTGCCAACAGTTGTCCCTTGCTTTGTTACTGAGGATCCAAGGCCTATGGGGTACGGCTTGTGCACTGGCTCAGAGACCAACATAGGGATTTAGCCAATGCTCCTGATGAACCCTAAGACTCTAACATTAGACTGAGAAGGAACACTGAGAGACTCTGTGCCAGGGCATCAGCACAAGAGCTCTGAAGGGTGGCATAGACAGACTAAATAGAAAACTTCCCATTCACAGTCTTTAGAGGCTAGCAAGCTTAGATTTCATCCAATGCTGAATAACCTGATGTCTTTAAACTTCCATGTAACTTCACCTACACCCTCATCTGTGAGGTGGGAAGTGAATGACCTCAGCCTGTAGTCTGTTGCACCTCACTTGCTGAGCTGGTGTTATTCCTGTTGATATGGGGCATGAGCATCTACAGCTCATCAGGGAGCAGCAACTGGGTTCTAGGCAATGGGGTGCTAGGGACATCTTAAAAGAACTGACTGTTTAGTTGTCAGAAATTTCACAAACCAGTGGCTATACACGGCCATTCTCAAAATTAAATCATATACATTTAGTGTCAAATGTATTAAGTAGGGCATAGTGTCACAAATCTTTAATCCCAGTACTCAGGTTGCAGAGGCCGGTAGAGCTCTGTGAGTTCAAGATTAGACTAGTCTATGTAGTGAGTTCCAGGATGGACAGAGCTACATAGACCCTGTCTCAGAACAACAAATAAGTAAATAAAATAAAAAACAAAGGTAATAAATACTCAAAGTTCTTGTCTTCCTCAGCATTCTACCTATCAGATATATAGGGGAAATACTGTATTGCATGTTCTACCGAGTCTCTTCCCAACTTCTTAGTTGATGACTTTACTTTGATAGCCTAAAACAAACTATAGTGAAATGTCCTTCTAGAGAGCTGGTTAAGTTGGCATGCCACTGACTTTAGAATGCATGCCACAAATGAAGGCTGTGGAATGGTGAAGGTTCCTAAAGCACTGTAAGAAAAACCCTAGCCCATGGCCAGGCACACAGTGCATGCTCAGTTCATGGTAGATGTACCTGGGCAGCATGGATGCTGAAAACCAACACTGGTCTACAACACTGACCTCAAAGACAGGTTAAAAACTGCAGTGGAGCCGAGCAGTGGTGGCCCACACCTTTAATCCCAGCACTCAGAAGGCAAAGGCAGGCAGATCTCTGAGTTTGACGTTAGCCTGGTCTACAGAGAAAGTTCTAGGACAGCTGGGGCTACACAAACTGCTCTCAAAAACCCCAAGTCAACCAACCAATCAAATAAACAACAACAACAACACAACAAACAAATGAAAAGCAAACAAAAAAACCCAAAACACCTGCAGTGGGTAGGTGTTGAAAATCTGAGAACCTTATATGTTTGGATATCCAAATACTTGCATCCTTGAAAATCAAATTAACCAAAAACTGAATTGTAGAAATCCAAACCTTATAAGTATTAGGAAGTGCCACTAGAAAGTAAAGAATGCAGCTTGGAGAGATGGCTCAGAGGTTAAGAGCGCTGTCTCTCTTCCAGAGGCCCAGGTTGGGTTCTCGGCACCCACACAGTGGTTCACAGCTGTCTTTAACTCCAATGCCATCTTCTGTCCTCTGTCGGCCCTGCATAAATGTGGTGTATAGACAGACTTGCAAGCAAAACACTCAAAGTTAAAAAAAAAAAAAAGAAGAAGAAGAAGAAGAAAGAAAGAAAGAAAAGAAAATGAAACAGTTAGGCAAAGAATCTTTCTGGAACATTTCCCCGGGACTGGAGAAATGACTTATTAGTTAAGAGTGAGTACAGCTGAGTTCAGATCCCAGGACCCATGCAGGGTGGCTCCCAACTGCCTCTAGTTCGAGGAGTATCAAGCATGTATAAGCGCGCAAGCGCACGCGCGCGCACGCACGCACACACACACACACACACACACACACACACACACACACACACACGAGACTTACAGGAGTTGTTGTTTCCTTCTGCCTTATGGGTCTCAGGGATTGAACTTGGTTGTCAGAATTAGCAGCAAGCACCTTTACCCACTGAACTACCGTGATGGCCCAGAAAAGGTGTTTTGCTTGCTGCTTTTAAGTGAGTTTCAGCATCTAATCTACAGGCACTAGCTGGTGGGCACCGTGCCACCTCTGTACATTTGTGAGCTTTTATAGGGCCACTCCTTGCTGCCTACTGAGGTTATAGGGAAGGGAGTCCTGAACACCTGCCCCTGCTCTCAGCCTTCATCATCTGCCTGAGCCCTACTGGTCCTCTCAGGTGCAGGCCACCAGGATTGGTGGGACTGTGGCCAGGGCAGTACTTTGAATTGGCATCTTCCTCCCTTTCACAAAATTCCTTGAGCATCTGGCCTTGAGTTCTGACTTTAGGAATATCTGTAGCCTGACCCTTCCCCCATACCCATGCCTTTAGTGGGAGCTTGGCCCATCCTAGTGTTCTAAGGGCTGGTGTTGCTGTCTGACCAGAGCCTTGTGGAGATGCCTTGATCAGAGCGCTTAAGGACAGCACACACTGTGTGTACACAGACCACAGGATGAGTTCTCCTTGTCCCTTCCCAAGAGGGAGGACACTGCTTCTGCTTTCATCCGGGAACACATGTGCTGTGTGGACTCTGGAACAAGCGCTTCTGCATTTCCTGCTGCCTGGGAGCTTGCCAGGCCAGGAGAGGAGGTTCTCCTCGCTGTGGTCTTTTCTCCCTCTCAGGATATGGCAATAATAATTTTATGAGGTACACATTTTATTATCCCCATTTTATAGAAGGGAGCACATTAGCTTAGTCAAAGTCACATGGCTTAGTAGGTGATGACACTGCGCCTCAGCTGACTCTTGAGCCCAGCCAGACCCCACCACAGCACCATGCCTTCTTTCCACAGCAGATTGTGGATGAGGGAGGGGGTCACAGCAAGGCTTTGGGAAGGGCACAGTCAAGGCAGTCTCCATGCAAGATGCCTACCCTTGCACCTCCACTAACCCGACCTGGTAAACTTGAGTCTGGTAGGACAACTCTTACCACTTACGTAAAACTGCTGTAGCTGCCGCCCTGGGGAAGGACACATTCATCGTCAAATGCTCTGGGGTCCTTGTGGAAATAGAGGCTCACACCTCTTCCCCATCTCTTCAGGGAAAAAGGGGTGACCAGGACCTGACCCTTCCCCCATACCCATGCCTTTAGTCAGCAAAGGATTCCTTCCAGCCCCCTAAGTCTGGATATCTCCGGGCTGACCTTGGACAACATCTGGCTTTGGGTTAATTCCTGGCTGACTAGGTGGGGGAGGAAAGGAATTGAAAATTCTTGAAGACCTAAGTCTTCTGAGGGAGCAAATGAATCTTCTTCCTCCCGGGTCTCCTCGGCAGCTGCTGAGCTGTAGAATTTATCGGAGTCCTTCACGCTCTGTGACAGACTGCTAATGAAAGGGAGACCAGGCTCCTGTGCCTGCCTCCTTTGGTTTCTTATTTGTTAGGGGATTTTTATCCCCAAGAGAAGACAGGGCGGTGACTGGAAGCCAGGAGGGCCTCACAGAACCCTGTAGCTTGTCAGCAGGGCTTGGCTTGAAAGGGCCCGGCTGAGGGCCACCCAAGGGGCTGCTCCCAGCTCCAAGTACCTGCCGGGGATGTGAAACATGCCTGGAGATTAATGGGAACCAGATGGGCAGGGAGGCCCCTCCACCTGGCCTCCTCCATAGCACTGTTCAGACTTCTGGCACAGTGGAGAAGGTTTCTTAGGGGTTCTCTGATCTTGTGTTTTGCTGCAGGCCACATGCCCAGGAACAGAAGCCAGGACTCCTGGCTCTCACTGTCTGTATGAGAAGATGAGGAAGTTAAGTGGGATCTCAGAGCTCAGTTGTTTAGAAGGATAGCTCTGGGCCCTGGGTACACATGAGCTTTTTAACGTTCCCTGGGCCTGAGCCCTACCCCAGACCACTACATTAAAAACTGTTGGGAAGAGGGTCAGGCCCTTGTTATTTAAAAATTTTTCCCAGATGTTCTCATATGCTGCCCAGGTCGAGAATCACTGGATTCCTTGTAAACACTTCTGGATTGAGGAAGTGGCTGCTCCAAGGTCACACGGTCAAGGCTGGAGACTGTCTCGGGCTCCCAGCCTTGAGTCTGTTCTTCCATGTTGTAATGGTCCTCCCCGAGTGTCCCATGATCGTCAGCTCCACAGAAGGCCTGTGAGAGGCAACCACCGCCATTTTCCTTCTACTCTGTATATTGTTCCTTGACACTTTATGCCCCCTGCTCTCTGTGAACCATGCATGCATACACAGCCTCTAGGCAGGTGCTGTCTGACCACCCTGGCTCCTCTGAGTTCCCAGGATGGGGCCTCACTGTTCAAAATGTGGTCCAAGGACCGGAGACATCAGCGTGGACTAGGAAATGGTGAAAAATGCCTCTGCATGCCTCCACTCAATCCAGACCCTGGAGTCTGGAGTCTGCGTCTTTGCCGCATCCCCAGGGGGTTCGTAAGCTTCGCTGCCTGCTGTTCAGAGTACACCATCTATCAGATTCTCCCCTGTAGGTTCTGTCTCAATAACAAAGCTGCCTTCTTCCAGAGAGGGGATGATGTCATGCCCTTAGCTTGTGGCGACACAGCACAGCTCAAAGCACACAGTAAGTAGTAGGTGCCCTGTACCTTTTTGCTGATCTGAATCCATCTCTCTCAGTTATCTCAGGCTGAGAGGCCCTATGAGAATGGACAGCTGGAAAGTCCTCAGCTCTGTTGGCTGAGCCTCCGGCAGTCCTGGGCCCTGCTGAGCAGGTGGACTCTCTCCATTGTCCTATGGGAGTTGCCGGTGGGGTACAGTTGAGAAAAGAGGGACAGAGCCCCTTTCGCGGGTGACACCGAGCAGGGATGGTGCTCAGCTGCTCTGTTCCCACTCAGCAACTTAACGCTCCTGACATCCGGCAGAGGATGCAGTGTTTGTCTCCCGAGCCTTGTTCTCATCTCATTACATTCTGGGGGTCCCTTTCCACGCAGGGGCACTTAGAAGGCATCCAGCAAGTGCTCTTAGTGAGAATCACAGAAGTGAAACATGTTGATACCCTCAGAGGTCGCCGTCTTATCGTTCCTCTTTCCCATTTTGTGAATGAACAAACAGACATCATTGTCAGCCCTGAACTTTCAAGTTCTGGGTCAGATTTGGACAGTAACAGGTGTCCCTGGTCCTGCGACTGGAGTCCCTGGGGAAGAAGGATACGTTCATGAAAGATCAAGTAACAACCACCCAGGGTCAGAGTGGGACTGAGTTTAGCCAGATCTGAGTGAAAGGGGCAATAAAGGTGGGACCGAAGATGAGAGCCTTAAATCACTCCCCTAAAACAATTCCTGCTCACCGCTAACATGTCACCCGGTGCTCATTAAGTGTGTAAGCACCTTCACCAGAGGCCTGTGCCTTCTGGATGCTTTATCCTTTGCCCAATAACTGTTAATCAGCCAGCAGCGGCAGCACAAGCCTTGTGAGGGCTGGGTCTTGCCTGGCAACCACAATCTGCTCCTGTTTCATCTAAAATAATAATAATAATAATAAAGTGGATGGAATGTTGTGTTTCTCTCCCCATCTCCAGCATGAAAGAGTCTAGGATCAGAGCACTCTCCCAACCCCCACCCCTACCTCTTGATGAAAAATTAACCAGCTGTGCAGTGCGAATGAATCCCTAAAGGAGAATGAGGTCTCTGATGTGAGCTGGGCTGGGAGCTCCAAAAAAAACCCTCCTGATTGTTAATTCTCTCACCCCTAAATCCTCAGTGCGGCCACCACCGACAGGTGTGCGCAGCATGCTAATTGGCCACTCCTTCCACAGCCAGCTGTGCCCAGCAACTGGTGGAGCTGAGAAGCCCTGTTTGGTCTTTTGATGTGATGCAAGGCCCCGTGTGCTTCTGGGGCAGTGAGTCATTTGGGGTATACTTCTCATTTACTTCTGTCTATATCTGCTCTTTGGTGGGCTTCCTGAGAGCAGAACCTGGATCTCATTGGCATCGGACCTCAGCACCTGACAGAGACTGACACATAGAAGCCATTGTACTGAATAAATGAATGGATGAATGAATGAGGGCTTGGCTATAGGCCAAGTCTATGTACCAGGCACATTTCAGTCCTTGGGACCCCATTCATTCACACACCCATTCATTCAATAGACATTCATTAAGCAACATGGTTCATTCATTCTTTATTCTCATTCATCTATTCATTCAATGTGTTGGCCTTGTTCTAGGGCTAGGGATGCAGAGATAAGATGCTCATTCTCTATTCTCATTATGTTGATAATGTGGTAGGATAATAGGTCAGTAACCTGAAAACAAGAAGTGGGTGATAAGAGCCTCCAGAATGAATTCAGGAAGCACTGTGGGAGCCTGAGGTGTGTACCCAACTCCATCAAGGGAACAATACAGAGGAGTCACGCCCAAACTGAGTCTGGAGAGTAGGCAGGAGTTAACCACAGGAGTCTGACAGGAAAAGGGTGTGCCCGGCAGAGCTTGCAGACACATGGGATGATGCCCTAATATCAGTGTCCTGGTGATGGTAGAGTTAGGCACCAAGGGTGCCTTGAGGGATCCCGTGTTGCCAAGCTTGGCTCTGGCAGGATGGTACAGTAGACAGAGCAGGTCCAGAGCCTTACATCCATCAGAAGCAATGAAGTGAACCTTATGGAGGGCTGCCTCCTGCGGTGTAGCTTTAGGGTGGACCTTCTCCCAGGTATGGGTGAATATGCTAGAAAGCAAACTTAGAGAGCCAGAGGATTATTTCTCCGAAGGTTCTTGGTGCTCTTTGTACCTATTCCTGGGCAGGCAAGCGTGCTGTGTGGCCTCTGAAAACCACTGTGCACAGCACTCTGCCTCCTGAGAAGAGACTGAACCATCCTC
This sequence comes from Mesocricetus auratus, assembly GCF_017639785.1. Classification (NCBI taxonomy): domain Eukaryota; kingdom Metazoa; phylum Chordata; class Mammalia; order Rodentia; family Cricetidae; genus Mesocricetus; species Mesocricetus auratus. The sequence continues at coordinate 16,063,879 of NW_024429203.1, read as the reverse complement.
ATAAATCCTAGGGTAGCTGACACAGTGGATCCTCATGAAAGTAAACAGAGAATTACCATTTGAGCCAACCACTCCCCTCTTACATGTACATTCCAAATAATAAAAAATAAAACATAAAAAAAGCCCAGAGACTCAAACATGTATTTGCACACCCTGATTTATGGTTGTGTTTTCACATCGACTGATCAAATTCTAAAAATAACCAAGTCTTCATGCACGGATGGATGGCCATAACCATCCAATGGAATCTTATTCTGCCACAAAAAAGGAATGCCACTGTGGCACATGCTACAAAATGGATAAACCTTAGAAACATTGTACTAAGAAAAAATGAAGGATATAAAATGACAAAATACTGTATGGTTCCTCTTTATGAACTGTTTTGAATTCGGGAAGGAAATCAGGGTTGCCAAGGACTGGAGCAGGTGAGAATGGGTTGTTACTGCTTTAAAAGGCACAGAACTTCTGCTGGGGTGACAAAAGAGTATTAAGACCAGGAAGTGGTGAAGTTTGCAGGGCAGTGTGAATTATGTCGATGGGTTGTGTTGCTGTATATGTACGCTACCACAATTTTTTGTTTTGTCTCGTTGTTGTTGTTTGTTTGTTTGTTTTAAAACAAGGTTTCTCTGTGTAGCCCGAGATGTCCTAGAACTCACTCTGTAGACCAGGCTGACCTTTAAATTCAGAGATCTGCATGCCTCTGCCTTCCAAGTGCTGAGATTAAAGGTAGGCATGGTGTATATTCATGCCCTTCAAGCCTACAGCAATCTGTATTCCCAGGCAGTCTCCCATCCAAGTGCTAACCAGGTCTGACCCTGCTTAGCTTCTGAGATGAGATGAGATCAGGCACATTCAGGGTAGTGTGTCTGTATATTGTTACCACAGTTTTTAAAAACACCCTTTACTGGCTTTTACAAGAGACCCAGCAGTCAATACTCTGCTGCTGTCTCCTCTCAGGCCTGCATACCCAGCAGGCCTCCATCCCCCAGGACTCCTCTCGAGTTCTGCCAGGCTGGTGTGTTTCATTTTTGTTTTTATTTCCTGCATCTGCTGCTACCAGAATCTATTATTGCTCTCTGGGGCTCATGCCCCTGACAGCGATTATTTGTACATGTAAATCAGAAAACCAGGGACAAAGCTTTAATGACAGGCTCTTTGGTGGTAGCAGTGACAGCAGCAAGAGATGAGCTAGCCCCCACTGGGCCCCTTCTGAGGGCACAGTGCTCAGAAGCCTGGGCCAGTAAGGGTACTGATTCCATGGTCCAGGCTCACAGACTGCTTTGTGAAAGGCGTGTGGATTCTGGATGCTCTTTCTGCGTGTGTCCTGCACAGATGGGATTCAATCCTTGGCTCTCCTTGCAAGGCTGGGCCCCTAGCGGGTCCCGTTAGGACCGGTGCAGTTAGCACACAGAGGAAGACAGCTTTCTTTCCACTTTCCTTTGCCATCAGAAGCAGGCTGTAGCTTCCCTTCCACACAGTCCACGGTCCTTATGCCTGAGACGTGATCACCGACAGAGAGGAAGGGCATCTTTTCGAGAGTGGGGACACTAGACAAGGGAGGTGACTCAGTGGCAGAGCTTGCTTTTGCATGCATGAAGCCTTGGGCTCTGTTACTAGCTCTCCCCACAAGACTGTGACATTTATCAGACCCGAGGAACACTGGAAAGGTGGGGGGGGTCCAGGGTAAACTAGAACCCACAAAATAGGGGAGTGTGGGTGTTACTTGGCTTTTTGTTGTTTGATTGGGCTTTGGTCTGGAGGATAGGATAAGATGGGATGGGAATGGGGTGGAGATGGGAATATACTTCCCTGAGCCATCTAAGCCTGTTAACAGCTGATACCACAGGACAAAGTAAATTACAGAGTATACTGGTTTACATTAGAAACATGTTTGTGTACTTGAAGGGTGGCCCAGCTTTTACCCAGACAACCCACATCAAAAAACTGAACATGACTGCGTGTTGTTGGCACACATCCTTAATCACACTTGGAAGGCAGAGACAGTTGAGTTTCTGTGAGTTTGAGACCAGCCTGGTCTATAGAGTGAGTCCTAGGGAAGTCAGGGCTATGCAAAGATACCAGTCTCAAAAACAAATAAACAAACAAGCAAACAATAAAAACCAGGCATAGTGGCACATGCCTTTAATCCCAGCTCTTGGGAGGCAGATGAAGGTAGATCTCTATGAGTTTGAGGCCAGCCTGGACTCCAAAGTAAATTCCAGGACAGCCATGGCGGTTACTCAGAGAAACCCTGTATCTAGAAACAAAACAAAACAAACAAAAAAAAAAAAAGAGGAAGGAAGAAAGGAAGAAAAAGAAAGAAAGGAGGAAAAAGAAAAAAGAAGAAGACTGAACACGGTCACTTCCCAGCACTAGGGAGACAGAGATAAGTAGATCCCAGGAGTTAGCTGGTCATCCAGATGATCATACTTGGTGAGTAACAACAGGCCAGTGAGAAACCCTGCCCAAAGGCAGAAAGAAGGTGGATAGTGCTTAAGGAACAGTACCTGGGTACCCAAGGTACCTACACACACACACACACACACACACACACACACACACACACGTGCATACACACACAAAACCCACACTTACATATGCATGCAATATCCCTGGGAGGTAGACACAAATTATAACAGTGATTGCCTCTGGGGGTGAAGTGAAAGGATGGAGGACTCAGAGGCAGGAGCAGGAGAAATACACATGTGGTTCAGATACATACATCTGCATACATATTTCTTACATATGTAATATATACACATATATAATTTTCTTCCGCTTAGGTTTCTTACCATACACTTTCACCTTTTTATTTATTTCAATTTTAGTGTGTCATAAGTGGGCAGATGAGTGGCATTCGGCTGTCTTCATCCTCCCTCTGGTTTCCCATGGTGTATCTCAGGAGTTTGGAGTAGAGAGTGGCTCTTCAGTCTCTGGGGTACTCCGCCAAATGATGGATGTCACCTGAGTTCCTTCCCTTTTTCCTGTTTTTTTGTTGTTGTTACTGTTATTGTTTGTTTTTTCCAGACAGGGTTTCTCTGTATAACAGCCCTGGCTATCCTGAAACTCATTCTGTAGACCAGGGTGGCCTTGGACTCAGAGATCCACCTCTCTCTGCCTCCCCAGTGCTGGGGTCAAAGGTGTGTACCACTACTGCCAGGCCAAGTTTCTCCCCTTTCAACTGTCTATGTCCTTGTTTTCCTAGACAGGAGCTCTGATCTTGTATTTTGGTTCTCTTTCCCCTTGGGCACCGTGTTGTTACTGTTCAAAACTCTCCCTGTTTGTCTTTTGTAAATCTTGTCTTTCTAAACTCCAGGAAGAATCCATCCTCCTAAGATCACATGTAAAGCTTTCTTTCCCCTCTCCCCATCTCCCCTCCATCCTCTCCCCTCTCTCCTCAGTGGGTGGCTACCTCTCCCATCTTCCTTTTATTTCTTACTTAAATGTCTTCAAGATGGCTGGGAATATTACCTTTAATCTTGTTTTCCCCAACATTGATTAAAGGAGGTTTTTTATTTTTTTATTTTATGGAATGTTCCAGAACATTCAGAGCAGTGGAAAACAGCATGTAAGGAAGGAAACTGCCCCCTCAGCTGGGCTCTGTAGTTCACCGCCACTAATGCTATAACAATATTTTTCCTACATCATGAAGCTCCCTGTCCTCCCTATCCTACTTAATTTTGTAATTTCAGACAAGGACTTCCATGCTAATTAGAGGAAACACATAAAAATACGAGTGATTCCCATTTGAAGTTGTTTTGAATATTCCTGGTGAAGAACTAGTTGTTACCAGATTTTCATTGCCCTAAGTATTTATGGACTATATCCTTTTGGGGGTCTATCCCTTAGTCAACCTTGAGTTCTGAAGCATAAAAACTCTTATTCTCAGAGAGCTTACAGTTCATAAGAGCGAGATGAAAAGGAAGGAGCAGGAGCTGAGGAAGATGTCCTGTAGGAGGCCAGTTCACACATGCGCAGGAAGAAGCCAGTGCTGATGGCTATGCTTGGTGAAGTTGGCTTTAGTGAAGGACTGGGAGCCGGGGCGTAAGTGCCATCGGGAGGTGGGGCATGGAGCAGGGTGTAGAAGCAGCATAGCAAGAGAAGATGTTGGGAAGTGAAGACCCTGAGCCAGCTCTCGTCCGTGGGAAGACAGTGCAGATGCAGGGCACCATGTCTATGAGAGTAGCAGGGGCTGCCCACCAGCCCTGTGACTTGCTGGGTGTCATTCTAACCAAGAATCCATCTCTCCACCTCCAGAGTGAACAGATCTAGGTCTACCTTGCAAGACTGTCATGGGGGTTATGTGAGAAAGGACTGGCGCATCTAGATCTATCCAGAAACTTTGGCTCTCCACTCCATTTTTCTTGGGTAGAGAGTTGGCGTCTTCTAAGAGGAATAAGACAGGATTAGGAGGAGAAGGAAGGGTCCGGCTGAGGTGCCAGGGCTCTGTCTTGCTAGGAGTGAGGAACCAGTCGGAGCCTTCAGTTTTTGAGCAGAGAGTGAAAATAGTTTATTCATATTAATTAGGAAGATTGACAAGACAGCAAAGCAAGATCAGGGCCATGGGATGCCAATATTTACATAATATACAGTTAACTCTAGGCTTGGAACCAGTGTTGGGATGATCATGATGCCACCAACATGCAAAGCATATGTCCACTTGAGATGAAAGTCCGTGGCAGAATGGTTGGCCCTGGAAACACAGGTGTGAGAGCCAAGCGTTCCCCTGAGTCAGAATGCGTGTTAGTGCAGGTGAAAGCGTGAGTATGTGCACATATAGTTGTGTGAACACGTGTGTATATGTGTCTGCTTGTGTCTCCTGAAGACTGCAGTGAGGACTCAGGCATGTCCTTTGGGCAACAGTGGTTTGAGGACAGGACATGGTGTGCGGAAAGACAAGTGGGAAAGAAGCTTGTAAGGAAGCTGAGGGCGGGAGTCACGGGGAAGAAGGCAGATCTGAGCAGCTGTAACAATGAGCTACAGGACAATGAAGTTTGAGACACACTCACTTCACTGAATTTGTCAAGAAGGTGACCTTCAAAGAACAGTGTCTGAACCTGAGTTGCCATGAATTACCTCCTTCCTGAAGGTTGACCTAATCCCTTCTTTGTCTTTCATTCAATGCCCAACATTGAACTCGGGACCTCACCAATGGTGGGTAAGCGCCCAGCTGCTGAGCCACACCCTAGCCCAGCCCCCTCCTGTCTGCTGTGTGTTGGCACTTGGCTTCTGCCGGGTTACTCCCTCATAGATGGTTATTCTGTGCGCTTCCCTCATTAGATGTGCAGTTCTCTCCGTCTGATAATGTTTAAAAGCTCTCTGAGAATGTTCTTTTGTTCTCTCCACCCCCATACCAGGCAGCACGTGGAAGGCAGGCAGCCTTCGCCATTCGGTAAAGGGCAAATCAATGCTTCTAGTCACTCAGGTCTGTGAAGGGAGGGACTGGGAGCATAGTCAGAGGAAGAGTACGTCCATTGGGGTTATCCCAACTCCTTTTCCTCTCCTACTCTCCAACCGTGTCTTCTGAAAGCTCATCGGATGTGACACACCCCCACTCTCCTGCCCCGCCCCCTGCCCCGCCCCACTTCCTGCTGCCTCCTGCCTGGATTACAACAGTAGCCTCCTAACCTCTCACCCCACTTTTTCCTTCCCTTTCAGTCTGTGAAACACCCAGCTGCCAGAGTCTCCATTTAAAACGACAGTCAGTCAGGTCGTGTCACTCTGCTGCTGAAAAGCCCTCAAGAGGATTTCCTGCAGAGCAAACACTGGGAGCATCCCCCACAGCTCACAGGCCCTTGGATGATCCAGATTCCTGCCTGTGACAGGGCTTCTCCAGGTCTCTGCTTCGGGCTTCCTGGGCCTCCATGCTGTGCCCCCCTCCCCCACTCCCCTAACCTAAGACAGGCTTCCTCTGGGGACACACAGACATAGGTCACCGGAGTCTGTTCGATTGTCGTCTAGCCGAGCAGCTTCTATGGCTGCAGATCGTACCCCTGCTCTCACTCCTAACCCTTTAAAATACCGTCATGGCTCTTCTCTGCATCTGCATTTGCCTCTTTGTGACCCGCTGCCCCCAGATTGAAGTCCGTCCTGTGAAACTAGGGATTTCATTTAATTTGCTGCTTTGAACTTGGTGCCTAGAACAGTGCCTAGCAATTACTAGGTGATTAATAAGCCCCAGGTAAATGAAAGAGAAGGAAAACCCACACATGGGGTGTTTGTTACATGCTAAGCAGCGCCTTAAGCATTTCCACTCATATTGTTACCCTTCTCAGCAATCCTTGGAGCACAGTTGTCCATGGGGTGTCCATGGGGGATGAATTCCAGGACTTCCCTCAGGTACCAAAGTCAACAGATGCTCAAGTCTCCTAAGAAAAATGTGGCAGCATTTGCATATAAACTACACACATCCTCCAGTGTGTCTTAAATCATCTCCAGGTTCCTTTCCAGACCTAATACAATGTAAACGCCATGTAAGTAGTTATTCTGCAATATTGTTTAGGGACTAAGGACAAGAAAAAGTGTGTGCGTGTTCAGCACAGATGCAACCTAACAACCATTAGGTTGCAGGCGTGACCACCTGGCACAGGTCAGCAACTATTTCCATCCATCAGTAATTGAATCTGTGAATGCAAACCAGGGGCATGCCAGGCTGACTGTGCCGTGCGTCCTAGTGTACAGATGAGGAAACACACAGTCTTTGTTGAAACAGTTTAGAATGGAGGCACACGTCAGGAAGCAAGTAAATTGTTGGACTCCTGTTTGAGCTCATTCATTCAGAGGTAGACTATTTGTTGGGCACCTAGTATCTCCTGTGCTCCGTTAGTTTCTGGAGACCTAAACTTGGGTAGAGAACAAGTCTTTATCTCCACCCAGTGGGGGCAGCACCAGTTAGGTGAGAGTGAAGCCCAGTGAGTGACACTGTAACAAGGACTAGAGGCTTCAGTTGGGACTCCTGAGGAGAGATTAGGGATACACAGTCAGAGGTGGAGTGCTTGCCTACACCATTCACAGGGCCCTGGGTACCACCCCAGTGCTGGTATGGGGTGAGTCAGGGAGCGCTCCTGGAGTGAAGGAACTGGTACTATGCATTAAAAGCCAAGTTGTTCCCGGCAGGATAAAGACTAAGCTTTGAGCCTGGCGTACGGGACCCTTCCCGCCTTGGCAGCCTCACTCAGTGCAGTCCTTCGTCATCAAGGTGAACGTCCTTTCCCGCTGTGTGGCGCCTTTACTGTCTTTTTGGATGCAGTTTCCTCTGTCCAGAACACTCTCCTCTTACCCCACCCATTTTTATTTGTTGAGGCTCAGCTCAGTCATTGCCTCTTCCTGGGTGAGCCTTGTGCCTGCCCGTGGGCCCCATGTTTCCCTCCTCATAGGTCTGTTTGTTGTCACCTTCTGTGTGTGACTCCCGACACACGGGAACCCCTCAAAGGACCCACAGCCTCCATCACCTCTGTTCTGGCTGGTGTGTGACATCAGGGGACCTGCCACATGGGTATGAGAGGCATGACTGTTGGCTGGAACTGTACTAGAGGAGAGGGCTCTGGGGGCTTAGGAAGTCCCAGGTTTGGTGAAGGCGGTTGAGGGACATGGAGTCAAGAGCGGCTACAGTGAGTGGCTGCTGGGTGCTCCTCAGAAGGTGGCGTCGAGGAAACAGATGGACGAGCATCCTGGTGCTGGAGATACAGGCAGAGCCAGATGTTGGACTATGGGCATCTGGAGAAGCAAGCAAGCATCCTGCTGAGAAACAACCCTGTCAGCTATGTTGTCTCCTGGGCTGGAGGCCGCGTGTGCAGCAGGGGCAGCACATTTGGCCATGGAGCTGAGGCACCTCCTCCCTCCCTGCACACCCTGCACAGCCTTCGGCCCTGGAGTTCGCTGACTGGGAGGCTCAAGGTAAAATGAGGCTGAGCCCTGCTTCGACAGCTGGAGAGGCTGAGCTGACTCTGGGCTTGGGAGAGTTCAGTTGTTTCTTCCCCAGTCCCTACAAGTGGAGAGTCTGGGTCAGGTGCAGACAGGTCTCCATGTTCTGAGCAGTGGGACGAGCAGCATGTATCGTGTATCAGATAAATAATTAGCATGAAAGAATGATGGATGAATGACTTAGTGAAAGCAGAGGTTTGGACCTGTTGCTGGAGTGCAATAACAATGAGCAAATGAATGAACGGAAGTTGAGCTTTAGGGCGGTTGGAAGCTCCAAATGTTGGTCTCAGATTACAGTTCTTGACCTTTAACACGTTCTCTGGGCCTTTTCAACCCATGTGGGTTGCCTGTAGGTAAGTCCTTTTCTGTCCCTTTCTCAGACCTGGTCTGGCCAGCCATCGTTTGCTTATCAGAGTGCAAGAAACTGGGGCTAGCATGTTTTGGGGGTACACTGAGTCATAACCACAGTCAGAGTGCGCCACCCTTCTACCCGCTCCACCCCCATAAGATGTGTGAGCTGGTTTGCATGAGTCACTCCACCCCCCCCCCACCGTGAAACAGAGATGATCAAGGTCCCTGGGAGAGCTGCTGGCAGTATGAAGGTGGGCTGGCCTACGAGTCAGGATGAGGAAGTTTGGATCTTGCTGCCCTTACCTACTAAGGACCTTGAGCATGATGCTGTGCAGCATCTCTGGGCCTCAACCTAGTTATCAGTTAAGTGGGGTTAACGGTACTGGTCACGTTGGCCTCAAAGGACTGTTGTTGTGATCAATTGATGATGTGTGTTTTTACAAACGCCACTGGTAGAAGGCTGGAGTTGCTGCCCTGACCGGCCTCTTTACTGCCCTGTTTGGAGTGGGTGGATCTTCCTGCATGGCCCTTCTGCTTCCCTCAGGCTGCGACCCTGAAGAGAGCAAGGGGCTCCCTAAAAGATGTGGCACAAACCTAGGTCTTCTTTCGTTCTCTGAACTGCCTTCATTGCACTGTGCTGGAGATAAGCTGGCTGTAGGCCCAGGAGGCAGATGACTCTTGTTCTCCACAAAGCCCTACACTGATGGTTCAGGGTCAAGGGCACTGTCCTCTGCTCCCTGCCTTGCTCTCTCTCCAGGGAGGCACAGGGTGACAGCTGAGCCCCAGAGTCACCAGCAGTACATTGTGGAGGTGGAGAGGGGATGGCAACAGAAAGGAGACCAAGGCGAGTGACTCACACCCCGGGTATGGAACGGCATCGTCAGAGGCAGCAAAGCTGGACTGCTGTAAGGCAGGGGATTTCTCTTTGCCCAGTCCACTTTATTCCTCCTCCGGATACTTCCCATTAGAGTAACAATAAACTGTGGGTTTGACTTAGTAGTAGGGTTTTTGTCGAGCATATACAAGTCTTTGGGTTCCATTCCCGACATGGCTGATTGATTACTTAATTAATAATAGCAGCAAGTATTGTTTTAAAAGATTTGTTACATTTATCTATTGGGGTGGGGTGGGTAGTGTCAGGGTGTATATGTTGAGGTCGGAAGGCAGCTTGTGGAAGTCAATTCTCTCTGTCTACCACATTTGTCCTGTGGATTGGCAGCGAGTGCCTTTGCCTGCTGAACCATCTTTCTGGCCCAGCAGCTAGAGGTTTTTTTAATAGCATACACTTGGCACCATGCTAAACAAGTTATTGTATTATTCCATTTACTATTATATAGCCTTATTGGTACCCCTGTTTTATAGATGAAGCCATGGAGGCACAGATAGGCTAAGCAACTTACCACATTTCCCCAACTAGCATTAGAACCAGCATTAAAACCTAAGCTCACACTCTGAAGCACTAGGGAAGGGAATGGGGGAAAGACACGTTACTAAGCAGAGCCTCCAGGTGTTCGATGTGTTTCAGTGTGTGCGCGCCTAAGACTGGGAAGTGGCTGCCGAGTAGGGATTTGAGAATGCCGACAGGAGCCAGACTTGGTTTGCCCCAGTAACTTCCCCTGATCCAAACCGAAAGAGCTCTGCACATTGTCTCTGTAGGATCCATGAAAGCTGAGCTCCGTGGTCTCACAGAAAGCTGCCGGGCAGAGCACAATGCCTGACGTATCACAGGCATGTAATATTTGTTCAAGACCCAAAGGTGATTAGACAAATAGGTACATTTCTCAGCTAGGTGTTTTGTTGCAAGAAGGGGCTGTAAGAGCTAGCAAGATTGCGGTGTGGCTCGGAGCAAGTCTCAGCCTCTGTCTCCAGCTTCCTCAGATGCTCATGTCGGGCCCCAGGGCTGAAATATGTTGTCCCAAGTTGAGAGTCTGAGCAGCAGCTTTGTAGCCTCCAGGGCCCTGACTGGTGCTAAGCTCAGGAAGTGAGTGTTGTTTGTGTCTCGGATCAGCCTTTCCGATCTGCTGCTGCTGCTGCTGCTGCTGCTGGAGCCCCTGAGAGCAGCACATGCAGAAGGGCAGAGATGGAGTCTCAGGTGTGCAAGATCCTGCAGCCTGTGGACCTGAGGGCAGGGAGTATCAGGCTGCCCGTTGCCTTGCCTCGATCATGCTTAGGATCCAAAACTCTCACCCTGCAAATGGGAATAGACCTCTGCATGCAGAAAGAATATGGCATCTCACTTCCCACAGCTGGCAGCATCAAGTCAATATTTTTTGTGGCGCAGACAGAGTAAAGAGAGTGTAAAGTGTTGAATTGTTTGGCATTATCAAGGATTTCAGCTCCCCAGGACTCCTGCATAAAGAGATGGAAATTTTAGCTGCCAGAGCCAAGAAACACACAGAAGTATATGAATTTATTACATATTATCTTTCCCTCTTCCAAACAGCCTTGGAAATGTCAAAAGATCATCTATTGTCTCATCGTCAATAAGGAAACAGTTTGGATTTGGTGGACTCAGGGTTTGGGCAATGAGAGACCATTGGGAAAGATAGTGGTTGCCCAGGACACCCTTCAGGAAGCCCAGCCATGCCCCAGCCCTCGTTTGCTGGGTGTTGATTTCCTGAAGCCCGGAAAGGATGCACTGCCCTCTGAGTCAATGTTTTCTAAGCACCTACTGTGTGCAAGTTCTGTGCGCGGAGAGGGCAGACTACTACAAGGAGCTCGGAACCCGATGGCGCTTACCTGATGACGATCTAAGAGCACTCTTGACAGCTTAGACACGGCTCTTTTGCCTGCCAGGAGAATCCAGAGCTGGGGGTGGCTGTACAGCCTGGAGGACATCCAGGGAGCACTCACAGAAAAAATGACATCAGAGCTGGACCTTGGAGTAGACACTATGCTGGCAAGGAGGGGAGCAAAAGCATTGCAGGCAAGGAAAGCACAGCAAGGATGACATAACTGGAAAAACCACATTTGTTCTTCAGACCTCGGAGTCTGAGGCTTGAGAGATGCTGAGGACTGGTCGGTCACTTCTGGCCATGAGTTCTCCCCGCCCCCTCACCATCCACTAAGTAAGCAGGTCATGTCGGATCAGAGACCTGCTGGCAGCTCCCTCTGATGTCAGCAGAGCGTGAGGCTCCACTTGTGGCACCTACTGACCACAGCACCCCCCACCACCCCCCCACCCCGCCATCGGCAGCGTGGCTATTTTTTGTTCCTTAACTAAACTTGCAGGCTTCCAGGGAAGAATTCAATCTCTGGCTTGCTCTTCACTGCCCTTCTTGGCTGGAGGTAGCCTGAGTTAGGGAACTATTGACCATTCATTCCATACTCCAGTGAGGGGATCAATTCAAGGGGGTTGAGGCAGGCCAGGGGAATGTTACTGGCTCTGGCTCTATCACCAGGAGCCACAGGTATCCCTAGCATCTGATGAAGAAGCAGACGCAGGTCCTGCTGCCAAGCTTCTCTGGGCAGACACTACCCCAAAGGGCCATTTTAAATCCCCTGCTCCATGACCTCCTGGGAAGTCAGAAAACAAAGGGAATGTCTGAGTGGTGAAAACCTTGGAGTCCCTGGGTGCAGCTACAATCTGAACACAGCAAGCATTCCATTCCTAACTGTCCTTCCTGGCCCCTACCTCCAAAGAGAGATAGAGGAGGGGACCCTGTTTCAGATCAGCTGGTTAAAAGGGAGCCAGCCATTTGCCTAGCAGCTCTGCCTTCAGAGAACCAGGTGAGAAATTTCCAGCCACAAAGACAGTTTCCATCGTCTTCCAAAACCTTAACCCCAGCTGGTTAGGAGGAATCCCCGATCCCTGGAAAGAAATGCAACTGAAATTCCTTACTTTTGAGCTTACTCTGCTCTTTTTTTTTCCAGAGCCTCTCCACATTTATGTTTCTTAGGACCTTCCCATGACCCCAAGGGTGCTGTAGAGTAAGCTTTGCACTGTTCTTGTTTTTACAGTGGTAGGATAAGCTGTGGGATATACCTGGGGTTACACAGCTAATTGGTGGCAAAGTTGGCACTGCGATCCAGACTCAGACCCCCTGATCACTGCCCCAGATCCCCCTGCCACAGCCCTAGGCAGGCTCCAGGCTAGGAAAGGATACAGCAGGAGGGGTACATCCTTCCTTACCGGAAGCCTGAGCTGCTGTGGGTATGTGGGTAGTGAGCTCCCATGGCCCTGCCTCAGCCTCTTTCCCCATGAATCACCATGGCCTTCAGAAATCTTCCCAACGCCACATGGCCTGGCCCCGTGACACCGTCCTATGTATCCTCCCCTTTTTTTGTCATAATTGCATCAGTGATATTTTTCTTCTTTGTGGGGAAATTTGGATAGAAATAGAGGATGAAGCTGTGTCCACATCACTGAACTGGTCATGGAATTAACAAGTTAAGGGAATAATGCAGAAAAACACTGCCTAGGCTAGGGTCACTGCTGCACTTGGGAGGCTGAGGCAGGTCAGTCTGGATATATAATGAGATCCCATCTCAAACAGAAAATGGGTTTGCTGCACAAGCCTGACGATCTGAGTTCAATCCCTGGGACCCTCGTAAAAGTATAAGGAGAACTCCGACTCCACAAATACAGCACTCACTGGCCCCCTGCAATAATAAATACAATTATTAAAATAAATAAGTAAAGATGGACAAGCATGGTGGTGTACACTTTTAGTCCCAGTATTCAGGAGGTAAAGGCAGGCAGATCTCTGTGCATTCAAGGTGAGACCGGTCCACATAGGGAGTTACAGGACAGGCGAGACTACATATGGAGACCCAGTCTCAACTCCCCTAAAAGTGTGTGTGTGTGTGTGTGTGTGTGTGTATGTGTGTGTGTAAGACACCCCTCACAACTGAAAGATATATCATTTGTAGGGAAGCTGTTCTGCTTATTGTGTGTAGGGTGCTTATTTTCTTATCCACAGTAAGACTGTCTCCTCCTCTGTGGTTCCTCTCCTTTTCCCTCACATAGATACAGGCCACTCAGAGCAAAAAATGACTGGGGCACAGTACAGGTGAATCCCCAGAGGCTTCTTGGAGAATACAGGATGCTGCAGAAATCTAGAAGGACCCTCTGTGGTGAGCTGAGAGCTTCAGGTGTGGTGGCCTTAAAACAGGTCTCCTTGGGTAGAGACCAAGGAGCAACGGTGCCCTAGACAGTAGACTTCCTTCCCAGGGCTCTGTCTAGCTCCATTCTGGCCTTGAAGTCTTTCCAGTCTCCTTAGCTGGAAAACCCCTGGCTTACGGGAAGCTGGGTGTTATCTTAAGGTCTGTAATCGGCCTGCCTGCTTTTCCAGCTGGAGCTGTTCATTCAGAACAATTAGCATGCAGTTTAGAGCTGGAATGGAACATATGGCAGGGGGTCCCCAGGAGCCAGCATGCGGCAGCCCAGGAAGGAGGGGAGCAGCCTGGGAGGCACAGGAGGGGGTATTTGGGGAGGCGGGCTCGAAGCCTGCTGCCGGGCCCAGGTACACCAGCTTTTCATCTTGGAAGGATGGAAATGAGGGTTGGAGGTTCTGAATGCATTAAATGTCCCCCAAAATCAATACTTTATGTTAAGAAGCTTGAAAAGTCCCATCAGCCTACTTATATGACATTCTCCCCAGAAAGCTTCAGGGTAAATACTTGAGGGTTACCCAGGGTGAGCATAGCGGAAATAGAGGTACTCACTCATCATATAGTATATAGTCCTATGTACTGTCCTAGGTGTTAGTGGTCAGTCTGTGATGGGAACAGTGAAGCCCCTTGCCTGCATGGGGCTGTCATTCCAATGTGGGGCATCACTCAGTCACCATAGCCTGCTGAGGATGGTGGAGGGCATGTTAGCCTTCAGAAGGAGTTAAGGATCTGAAAGCTTGGACCAGAAATGCTTCCACGGCTCAGCTTGCTTTGTTTGCTTATTTCATTTTAGCATTTGCATGCACACGGAGGTGGAGAGGAAGCTCGAGTGCAGACGCGTGTCCTTGGGTGTGGTGTACACGTGTACAGGCATTCAGGTGTGTGCACATGCGTGTAAGTGAGCACCTGAGTGCATGTGCATGGGGGTAGAGGCCAGTGTCGGGGTGCTCCGTCACTCTCTCTGCGTTGCTTTTTGAGAAAGGGCCTCCCACTGACCCTGAGCTCCCCTTTCCCAGTGCTGGGGTTATAGGTGTGGACTAACACATCAGGCTTTCTTAGTGCCGGGGATCCAGACTCAGGACCTCGTGATTGTTTGGCAAGCACTTGGCCGTGGGAGGCAGCTCCCTTTAGAGACAAGATTCCTTCATGTTTCAGGCACATCTTACACACATGTCCTGGAAGTAATAACATGTGGTATCTATGGTGGACAAGTGTTTTCGTTACAACCTGTTACATGTCAGGTATGGGTTTTCCCACTATCATACGGGTGCTCTAAATGGTTCAGATTTTAGAGGACTTTTTGGCTTTTGGATGGGGAATACTCACCCTGTACCTAGCATTATTTAATTTAAATTCAGTGATGTGAAAACTCAGATTTCTAGAAAGCACGGTCAGGTTTTCTAAGCTAGTAAGTGGCAGAGTCTTGATCTTAAGCCTCTGGCCACACTTGCCTTCCCTCGAAGATGGAGAGGATGCCTCCCCAAATGAGGTGTTTGCTTAGGCCTTTCAGAACGCCCACAGATGTGTTTTCAGAGAGTCTCTGCCAGCCCTGTGGTCTTTTCCCCTCTTTACCACAGACTTCTCAATACCCCCCTCCTGCCCCAGCTCAGAGGCCATCATGATCTGGACAGTGTCCAGTTCTCGGAGCACCCACCGGGTCCTCTGAGGAGGAACTGCTGAATCGCACTGCCGCCCACCCCTTCTGTGCTCAAAGGACCAGCTGTAAGCAGGTGTCATGCAGGGTCTGGAACACCACAGCATCCTGACTTGGAACACAAATGGCAATAACAGCTCTGAGGGTGTCTGTGAAGGTGGAAGGAGCAGGAGAAAGACGAGCTGATGGAAACACTGTGATTATGAGACTTCAGTTGGAGCCCAGGGCAAGTAAAGAACGGAGCTGTAAATCCTGCCTTCTGAAAGAATATTCTGGGGGCCGGAGACACAAGCTCACTTAAAATATGTCTGAGATGAGAGGCAAAGATCGTTAGTTTTGAGAAAGGGTATAAAATGCTAAACATGGTCTTTATTGGTCCTTTTTAAAGCCAGGTGTAAAATACTGCCATTCTCAAGATTGTGTTTTTTCTTTTCTTTTTTTAATGGCAGAAATTAAAATCTCCTTAAGCTATTAGCAGTCACTTCCCAAGGTGAGCCCCTAAACCAGCTCTGCCAGAGAGCCCCGCCTCTTACTCCAGAGGTGTGGTAGCCACCCTGCCAAGCTTCTTGCACGCCTTCCTACCCCCCCTCAGTCTGTGCTGGCACCAAATGCCCAGCCAGCAGCAGGTGGCTGAAAGGCTAAGAAGTTTTATGGGTCTGCCCAGCGGACCCTGTCTCACACCCGTTGCCAGCTTGGCTGGCTGGTTGCTCCCTACTCTCAAATACCTAACTCTAAAGATATTCACACACATAAGCCTCTACCCCAGCCCTGACTAGGCAGGCCTGCCCCTGGGGGAACAGCGCTCGGAGAAACAGCCTTCAGGCTATCCAGTGCTACTTCTGTTCCCAGGACTTCCTTTCCCCGGCTGGCCTTTCTTTTCCGTTTCATACTTTCTTTCTTTTTTTTCCCCCTTTCTTTCCATCAAAGGCTGGTGCTACCCGAGAAAAAGTTCATAAAAATGTTATGTCCACCATAAAACCCCTAATGTGGCATTCTGCATGATCCATGCATTAACATTAACATTTCCCAGACAGTTATTGTGAGATAATGGGCCTGGCTATAATTCAGCAGTAACGTTCCTTCGAGCAAATGTTATGGAGGAATAAATGACTTGCGGAGTGTGCCTCTGTGGTGGGGGCAGGGAAGAGGAGAGCAGTTTGGAAATGCAAACGCTGGACCTTAGAGACCCTGGAGTGGCTGACAGAGGGACCTGGGGCTCTTTCGACATCTGACCACAGGCCTCCCTGTGCCGCTGGTTCCATTTTACACACACCTATCTTTCTTCATAGCTACCTTGGGAGGATGTGCTATGGGAAAGGAGTTAAGGTCTCCAGATCATAGGACAGGGTAAGGGTGACGAGGGGCTTTGGGGTTTTTTGTGGTTCCCCACCAGTATCCCTCCTGTGTACCTAGCGTCCGTTACATTAATCTCTGCTCAGGACTATCACTTTGTGCATTATTATTGTCTTCAGGATGTGTTTTATTCTTCGCTCGTTTCATGCATGTATACAATGCAACGTTATCATATCCACTCCCCTCCCTCTCCCCCCAGACACCTACCACCATGTCTCTACCCCCCTTTATGTGTTTGCTTTTTTGTTGTTTTGTTTTAGCCCACTGAGTCCAATTACTGCTGCCTGCTGGAATATGTTAACGGATCATGTCGGCTTGATCTTGTGCAGGTACCCATAGCTGCAGTGAGCTCATGAATGCAATGGCCATGTCGTGTTCAGAAGATGCCATTTCACAGCACACCTCCCCCTCCTCCATTCTTTCTACCCCCTCTCCTACAACTGTTCCCTGAGTCCTGGGGACAAACGGGGTTGATATAGATGTCCCATTCACAACTAAGTGCTCAGTGGTGACTTATCTTATTCTTAGCATTTTGACTGTTTAAGAGTCTCTGTGCTAACTGCTGCCCACTGTTAGTCTGTGCCTAAGGATGAGAGCAGCATAATTTATAAGTATAAAAGTAAATGTTTAGAAGCATTTTGACAACTCGTCTTTTTAGTAGTAGATACTGGTCCACCACCACACCAAGGTCTATAACCTCCTAAGCCATGGACTTTTGACCATGTTTATACCACCAGGCATGAAATCTGTCCTGTGGAACAGGTCTCAAATCCAACCAGAAAGCAGTTGGTTACCTCTATAACCTTCATGTCACTATTGCACCAATGGGCATATCTTGCCTGGAAGATTACTACGGTAGCATTAGTTCACTGCTGGGTAATACTACTGATGACTTTACTCCCCTAGAAGCCTGCATAGCATCTTTCTACTATGAAGACTAGCTAACAGGAAATTTTCAAGTCAGTTTTGACTTGGTTTCTCTATGTCTTACACCTGAGTGTATTGTGTCTTCAGCAGTAGAGTTTTACTTTCTGGTTCTGGTGAGCAACCAAGAGCAATGGCAATAGCCTGTAGTGTTTTGGGTGATGTGGGGGGCCTCCTTGGCCAATAACTCATAGAGAGGTATCCTACACCTACGCTGAAATTTTCATTTAATAACTATGTCTTCCAGGAAGCATGGTACCTGTGTTCAAAAACTTGTTTTTACTAGCTTACAGAGACATTTGTTCATATGTTCTTAGTTTTGATAAACCTACTCCTTGCTCTCACCTCTCTCCCCATATAAATCCCCACTTAAACCTTGAATCCCAACTATTTTCTCCACTTCTACTTTCAATTCACATGAGTTCTACCATCCCCTCACCTCTTAAGGCTTCTTTCTCTAGGTCTCATAGGCCCTGTTTGGCTTCCTAACCTCTATAGACACCCCCAGATTAAAAATATAATATCAAAGCTGGGCAGTGGTGGCACACACCTTTAATTCCGGCACTTGGAAGGCAGAGGCAGGTAGATCTCTGTGAGTTCAAGCCCAGCCTGGTCCACAGAGTGAGTTCTAGTACAGCCAGAGATACACAGAGAAACTCTGTCTTGAAAAAACAAAACTAAAACAAAGCAATAAACTTCAACCATACAATATCATTAATTCTTCATGCTCATGTCCCCAAGGGTTACCACACTGTCCTCTTTAAGAGCAATGCACCTATCTTAGACTTTTTGATGACTTAGCACAAAAGCAGTATTCAATAAATGTTGATAGAAGTAAGGAAAGATGGATAAGTGGGTGGGTGGATGGATGGATGGATGGATGGATGGATGGATGGATGGATAATGGAATGACAACACAGAAGGATTCAGACTAGCACTTGGGAGTTGGAGGCAGGAGGATTAGAAGTTCAAGGCCATCTTCAGCTACATAGTCAGTTCAAAGCCAATTATATTTCCTGGTGTTAGTGGCTCACGTCTTTAATCCCAGCACTCGGGAGGCAGAGGTAGGAGGGTCTCTGTGAGTTCTAGGCCAGCCTGGTCTACAGAGCGAGTTCCAGGACAACCTCCAAAGCAATACAGATAAGCCCTGTCTCAAAAAAAAAAAAAAAAAACCAAAGCAAAACACATCAACCATGCTCCAGAGATAAAGGCAGAATGTATGGGAGGAGATACCATTCAGCAACATTTATTGACAGAAGTCATAAGACAATGAGCCTGAATGTTCACTAGAGAAATGTTGCTGTATTCATTTTACTGTCTACAAAGAAATGACCTAGATGAGTTGGGTCTAGACCTCTGGCTGCCATCTTGCCTCCAGTGTACAGACTAACAGTAGGCAAAAGAACCCTCTTCACCTTCAAGGAGCTTGCCCTCTGATGGAGGGCACACCCCAAGCACAGACAGAGCTCACCACCGTCTATCACAGAGCACAGTGAGTGTGGTAGGGAGAGCATTCTTCCACAAGGAGACCAAAAACTATTGCTACGGAAAAGGGAGGGGGACACCCAAAAGGGTAACAATGGGGAAAGTTACATTTGAGACAGAGAAGCAGCGTGGGCAAGCTGGGCAGAAGTGACTGGAAACAGAATCCTCACAGTCACAGTTGTCTTGATGGGTGTCCAGCATATGGTCCCAAGAAGCCGTTTGCTATGGGCAAGTTTTCCTTAGGTGCCCCATTACCTCTTGTTGCAGCTTCCTGGTGGATCGGCTGCTCGACCACGAGGGTGAGCTATGTGCCTTGTGTCTGAGCTGGACACAGGAAGATTAAGAGGGAGCCATATTCATCCAGAAATGTGGGGGTGGGGACTGTCTCTGTGAAAAGCATGAGGGAAAATGTTGGCTCCTTTCCAAATGCCACATGTCATGGCCACCACAATCTCTCCCAAGAGCCTTCCCCAGAATGTAGGATGAGATTTATGATTCCGGTGAAGGGAATGGTGACCTCTGCAATATATTCACAGGACTCTGGGGAGGCTGTGCCCCAATCAGAAACATCTTGCTCAGTCAGGGGTCTCATAATGTCCTAGAGCTCGAAGGGGCCTTAGAGGTCAACTGCTTTAACCTGTCACACTATGGAGGGGCCTGCAACAGGCAGCTTCCTTTCTCTTTCTAATGACTCTTGGCAAAGGTGGATCTCCCGTCCCAGGGCAGTTCTCACTGGGGAAAGTCCCTCACACAGAGGGGGCATTTGTCTGTTACTCCCACCATTCTGCCCTAGACCTAGTCCCAGGGCAGCACAGTGGAGGCCAACTGTCTTCCATACAACAGTTCTTCAAATACGTCTTGAAGTTATCAAGCTCGCCCCTCCTTAGGCTCTTTGTCTTGGAGTCTGTTCCTTCTTCCAGCATTCAGACTTCTTCCACAGATGGGCCCTGTTCTGTCAGTGTTCTTCTTGTGAAGTAAGCATGTTGCTCCATGAAGCTGGAGGGATGAGGACCTATGTTAGAATTAAGATGCTATGTTGTGCTGTTCCGTTGCATGGCAGGGTGACTGTAGTTACATCATGCACTTTGCATTTCAGAAAGCTTTGCAGGGATTTCTGGATATTTTCACCAGAAACCAAATATAGGTATGTTTAACCTGATTTCATGCAAAGTATACATGTGCTGAAACTTCATATTGTACCCCACCAATATGTGCATTTTGCTATTATGCATGAAATAGAGATCAATTTAAATATAAGTGGTCCATTCTGGACAGTTAGAAACAAAATCATGCTCCTTCCATGAATCTGAACAATGATCTTCATGCAGTCATGCTTCCTTGTTTTCTTTTGCTTCGGATAGGCGCCCCCCAGCCAGCTGCTACCTGTGGAATTTTCAGCCAGGCTTCTTTTTTTTTCTCCATCGTGGAATGCTTTATCTCCAGCCTGTACACTTTCGTTATACATTTATTCTGATAGCATAAATGTATATCCATCCCTGTCCAACATCACCCCTTGCTTTTTGCCTCATGACTGCCTCGTAAGCTGTTTCTCAGTCACTTTTTCTCCTTAAACATATCAACTAGCCCTTTTGGCGCTTGGGTGGTAAGTGTAACTTAGATAATGCTGCAGATCAGTGCTCCACGCTGCACAGCCAGCTATTCAGTGTGAAACATCTCCCTTCAGACTGGTCTAGGCTTCAGTACTGGGGACGGGGCGGGGAGTAGGAGGGAGGCACTCTGATGGTAACGGTTTACCTGCCCATCCTCCATCCAGCGTTCCTTCCCCATGCATCCGGAAATATATCGTGCAACACTGATGTATTTCTTGCTGAAATCAAGATTCCTGCCCCCCAGCATTTTCTTTTCTTTGGTTTTAATCTTGAGTGTGAGTGTGTGTGTGTGTGTATGTGTGTGTATGTGTGTATGTGTGTGTGTTCAGGCACGCACACACCAGCATCCATGTGGAGGATAGCTCAACCTTGACTGTGGATCCTTGCCTTCCACTTTAAGGAAGTCTCCTGTTCACTGCTGCACTTACCAGGCTAACCAGCCTATGAGCTCCCAGGGATTCTTTCCATTTTGCCAAAGGAGTGATGGGATCGCAGACACGAGAAATTCTGCACCCATCTTTGTGTGGGCCCTGGGGATCGGAACTGAAGTAGCAACCTCTCAGATTTTCTGTATCTACCAGTCTAGAAAACCTCCCCACTGTGTGTGTGTGTGTGTGTGCGCGCGCGCGCGCGCGCGAGAGAGAGAGAGAGAAACAGAGAGAGAGAGAGAAACAGAGAGAGAGAGAGAAACAGAGAGAGAGAATTTGTCTGACATGATTATTTTCCAGTGAAGTCATTCTGCTCTTTGGTTGTCCCTTTTTTCATAAGGAATCCATCCAAATACAGAGTTTTTGTTAGTAATTAATACCAAACACTGCTTGGTGGCTCACAGAATCTGATGTGTGTTGTGAAAACAGGGGCCTATTTCTGTTTCCAACATGATTCCTCTCACCTGGTCCCAGCTAGAGTGGCCTCCAGTCCACCTTGGGCTCTCCCTACCCTAAGGTGCCAGCTGCCACTGTCTTCAGCCTTGAGTTTATGTGAAGCTGTGAAATGTAGTTTACCACTCTCTCACCTGTCTCAGACTTGAACCCTTTTAAGATCATCCTTCCCGTTTGTTGATGTTGTCCTTGGAAAACACAAATGAAAGTGAAAGTTGAAGCAGGCATTTTCCTCCTGCTATCCAGTGGCCTCCTGTGTCTGCCCTGGTGGAGGCAGCCTTAAGCTCTTGTGTTTCTTTTTCATTTTGCTTCAAGTATTGCTTTCTACTGGAGAGAGAAGTGAGGGAGGTGTGTGTTCAAAGACATTTTCAGGCTCCAGTTCATTCTGGTCCTTCTAAGTGTCCTACTGCATTTACGACTTCCGGCTACTCTCGTGTATTGCCTGGTATTTACAAGACCCCTGTTGAATCTTTAGTACACCAGCCTTTAAATCACCACACAGCTCAGATTTGAAGATGAGGGTTGAGTCAAAGGTGTGGTGACCCTACACTTTACAGTCGCCACTAAGAAGACAAAGACTGAGCTTTGCGCTCTTTACCGCCCCAATTCAGGACACAGCAATGAAATTGCACCCAACTAATATTTTTTGATCAGCTCTTATGCCCAAGGCACGATAGTACATACTGTGAGTGACACAGACGTGAACCAGATTTGTCCCTGCCTTAGGAGGGGGCAGACACATGAACTGCTATAGCCCTGGGTAAAATGAGACAGTTAGAATCTTGGAATATATAAGTACTGTGAGAACCTCAAGCCAAAAAGAGGCCATGTGTGCCCCGGAGATGCAGGGGTGATTCAAGAGGAAGACAGATACATTTGAGTGGTGGCAGAAGTCGGGGCCAAACCGCAGTCAGAAATGTATTATGTATAAAAGAGAAAAGGTAAAAAAAAAATAAAAATAAAACCAAGTCAGTGTTGAGGAGTATCAGACAACTATGTGGTCAGGTTGAATAGTGGTCAGAGGTAGAATATAGCTCTAGCCACTATTTCAAGTTTCCTGCTCTACTTGGGGTCCCACCAAAACCATGCGTATAGCATATCTTCAGACAAATCTCTCAGCTCCTCCTCTGCACCTGTCCTTAGTCTGTAACCCTTTAATACAAACTGTTTTTCAGCTGGATGTAGTGGTGCACATCTGTAATCCCAGCGCTCAGGAGCCTGAGCTAGGAGGATGGAGAAGGCAAGGCCAGCCTGGGCTACACAGCGAGTCTCTGTCACAAACTTTTTTGCATATTTTTTCTTTCCCCGTGTTGCCCCCACCCACCTTTGAAGTAGGGCTGTGATAGCCTTGAACATTCCTTTTACCTCAGCTGCCCAAGTGGTAGAATTAGAGGTTTTTTGGTGAACATTCTGACACTGCTGTCTGTCCGTAAACTGAGCTTCACATCAGAAGGTCTGGATCTGAACTGAAAATTAGGTATTTTAGGTCATAAGAGTCACTCCTCCCTCAATCTGTAAAATGGGCAGCCTGACTTTCCTGAGCACACAGGAGAGTGGTGAGGGCCAGATGCAGACGTGTCAAAGATGCGACATGGAGTAAGACTAAGTGACCCGGTCCCAAGGCCCACACCACACCTTCAGATGGAAGCAAGCTTCCCTGTGGCCAGCGCCTGGCTGTCATCCTGGTGGAGATGCAGATTGGGAAGCCCAGAAGCAAAGGGAGAGGCCGGTTTGGAGGTCATAGACCCAAGCCTGCTCTGGTCGAGGGTACAGGAGGCTGTTTTGAAGTATCCTGTGAAGCTGTCAGAGTTCATGCTGAGCAGCACAGCCCTGTTCTGTGGGAAGTCTCCCTGCTGTGCCTCAGGAGAGCAGGCTGTGAGGTAAATCAGGAATGCTCCTCAGCACCTCCCTGCTAGCTACCCCATGGTGAGAAGGGGGTTGGTGAGGGAGGGTTGAGCAGAAGGTGATTGCATATACCTGGACACCTCACCCCCACCCCCCTCGTGTGCCATGCACACTGATGGCCTATCGAGCACAAGAAACACCCAGATACCTCAGAGGGCACCGTGGGAAGGGGAGACACACGTGCCTGTCTTTGCCAGTCAGTAGGGCAAGCGGAATCGCCCAGGTGCTTGGGGCCGTGGGAGAGCAGGGGTGAGGTTATCCACTGCCTGAGGTAAGGGGACTCCAACACAGCTCCCCAGGGAGCATCACCTGACCTGAGTACTGCAGGTAGTGGTCTCAGGAGATGAGGAAGAGGGGAATAGCAGACCCAAGAGCATGGAGGCCTGAGAAGCTGCCTCAGGCTCCAAGAAGCCCAGGGGCAGATGGTGGTGAGGAGGTTGAGAGAGGCTTCAGAGCGGGGAGAACCCCACAGGCTTTGGGGACTATACACAGCGGGGTGGGAAGGAGAGGATTTTTAACATGCATTTGGGAGGAACTGTTAGCTTCCCCCCAGAGTAAGAGGAGACAAAGGAGGGAGAGGAAGAGGATCGAGTTTGTTCTGAGGAGCCCACGAGGCAAAGGGAAGACCCGACAGAAACAAACACAGCTAGAGCAGGCCATCCCGGCTGTAGTGGAGCTGGAGCTACGGTCCAGTCGGTTCTGTAGGAGACCCAGGTGGCATCCGAGCCCATCAGGGTTCCCACCTGAAGATCACTGCCCTAAGTAGACCGAATTGGAAGAACCTGGAGGCAGATAGCGAGTCTTACTCATTGTTCCCTAGAGGCATGCTCCCATTTCACAGACTTGACGTTCGAGGGCAAGTGGGCACATCACAGTCTTGTGGGTTGAACTCCGTGTCCTGTCCTTACTGTCTTCACCTGCTTGGTTAGTGATGCCTGGAGGGCAATCTCATGGGAAAAGTGAGTGAGCCTAAGGAGTAGACATTTTTCAAATCCTGGCCAGGCTCTTCACAAACGGCTGGCACCGAGCACATTACCAGCCCGGCTCTCTAAATGTGTGCTAATGTAGGAGCCGCTGGCCACCTATATATTTAAATAAAACTGAAAATTAGATTAAAAACTCCAAGTCTTGGCTGCAGCACGGATAAAATGTTCCCATCTCTGCAGAAGGTTCCATTGCTCGGCAGTGGGTTACTGTGCCGTTGTAGACATATCTGACCCCCCAGGGAAGAGTGAGGCCACTGAGAGCCACATGTGTGAGGCACTGGGCTTAGCGGCTGGCACACGGAACCTTCGGCAGATGCTGCCCATCATCACTATGCATGAATGTGAAGCAATAGCGGGGCTTCTGGCCCCAGCGTGGCAGTGTGGTTCACAAGTCCCTTAGAAGACTCGGGGCCAGAGGAACCTGAGAGTATGACAATGAGCCTGGGAGAGCTGATAACTCTTGGAGTTTGGTATTGCTGTGATGGGCAGGTAGGCCCTCAGCAGCATGCACAGGGAGATGTCTTGGGGAGCTTTCAAAACCCTGACCTCAGGACACCTGCAGGAAAAGGCCCTCACTGTGATGGCATTCGTTTGGGACGCCACAGAAGCTGGTTAGGCACTGAGCCTGGGTCCCGGCTGCAGCAGGGAGCTGGGGTGGGAGGGAACTAGCAAACCCTGTTTAGAACTGCATTGACCAAAATGTGGGGAACTCTATGGCCTGGCAGTTTCCTGGGGAGCATGCTGCACGCCACGTGCTTTTACCCCCCTTCTGTCAGTGTTGGAGAGGAGCAGAATGCACCCATGACCTGGGGTCAGCAGGAAGCAACCCCCGTGTGTTGCAGAAGGCCTGAGGACAACAGCCTGGGGATGGGCTATGTGCCCACAGTTGGGAACTGAGGAGGTAGAGCTCTAGCTGGATGCTCTGTCAGAGGCTCCCCTTCTCAGAAGCCATTACGGAAGCCATCTTCTCTGTTGCCACGCCTTACACGGTGCCCAGCAACTCACCTGGATTAGGGGGCAGAGATTTTTCCAGTGAGGGTGCCCTTGATCACTACTCCACAGACAGGGTTAGCCAGGCGCTGGCTTATCCTTGAAGGGGTTCCTTTGGCCTTCCCCCAAGGAAACACAGAAAATTCCCTTGGGCTTGGAGGAGGAAGGAGTTTGGGAGGAAACTGGGAGTAACAGGAAAACAAAACAAAACAAAAAAACCAAGCAGGTTGGGTCTTGGCATGGGAAGGGAGGGTTGTCACTGCTCCTCCGGTGGATCCTGGAGAGTCATGTCCCTCTGGTCATCCATACAAATTGCTTGACCAGGTCATTTCCAAGGACCTTTCCAGTTTTGGCTTATGTCTTGTGTGTGTGTGTGTGTGTGTGTGTGTGTGTGTCACCGGTGGGGTGGGCCCGCAGGTTTCATTTGAAACCTGCTTAGAGACAAGCCGAGGCCATCATGTTATTGTAACCCTTCTGCACAGCAGCCCTCCCCTCCCCACTGGCTGCCTGTCCTCCTCCCTAGCAGGATGGATGGAGGCAGTGTGGAGAAGCCCGAATAACTAATCAGAGTCCTCATTAACCCCCTGCTGGGATGCTCAAACATTCACTTTGCTGTTTGTGAAGCAGAAAAAAATCCTCTCCCTGCATTAAAATTGATGCATTATTAATCCCTGTGCTCCTGACCTGGTGGGCTGCTTCACCATCCTGGGGGGAGGGGGGCAGCCTGAAGTACCTGGCTAGGGCACTGGATTCTGTTATGTATTGGCCCGGTGCAGAAAGGCCTCCTTGTGGTGCGTAGACTCGACACCAGTCAGGTGAGAGCCTTTTTTTTTTTTTTTGTCCTGCTCAGTTTTATTAAGAGTACAGCTGCCAGTCTGCCCTGGTGTTGTGCTGAGGTAATGCAAGTCTAGATGAGCACAAAGGCTACAGATGTGTGTCTCCAGACCTGAGAGGGTGAGCTAACCGGCTCCCCACTTCCTGTGAGCCAGCCAAGGAGCCAGCTGCATCTCTGTCCCCATGTGGCCTGAGCTTAGGAGGCCTTAGTGTTAGGCCCAAGATCGGGGCTTTTTCTGCCCAGCTGGAGCAGCTGTGCCCTGTGGCTTCCTGGTGCTACACCTGACCCAGAGCTTAAAGCTACTCTCTGGCTCTGCGCCTTGGGAAGGCAGCCTCCTATTAGACACCCTTTGAGCAAGATTAGGAATCTACAGTCTTGCTCAAATATGGAAAACCCGATGCCTAGAGCTGTAGGAAGTCAATGACATGGAAGGCACAGTCTCTGTCCCCCAGGAGCTTGCTTTGGAGTGGGAGCAAGGTGTGGGCATGTAAAAGAATACACTACTCCAGCAAGGAGCCGGGGAAGGAAGGCACAGAGGGAGCAGGGAGGAGAACTTTTTGTTTGCTCTTGTTGTAACAGACTACTACAGGTTGGAGTGTGTGTATGTGTGTGTGTGTGTGTGTGTGTGTGTGTGTGTGTGTGTGTGTGTGGTGTATGGTATGTGGTGTGTGTATATGTGTGTGTGTGGTGTATGGTATGTGGTGTGTGTATATGTGTGTGTGGTTTGTGGTGCATGTGGGGTTGTGTGTTTGGTGTGTGATTGTGTGAGTGTGGGTGTATGGTGTATAAAGTGTATGTGCATGATGTGTAGTGTGTTTGTATGGCATGTAGAGAGTGTGTGCGTGTTGTGCATGGTATATGTACGTGTGAATATATGATTTGTGGTGCATGTGTGTGTATGATGTGTGATGTGTGTGGTGTGTGATGTATGTGTGATATATATATATGTGAAATGTAGTGTGTGTATGACATATAGTGTGTGTGTTGTGTATGGTATATGTGGTGTGTGTATGTGTGAGTGTGGTTTGTGATGCATGTGTGATGTGTATGGGGTGTAATATGATCTGTAGTGTGTGTGTGTGTATGTATGTGTGTGTGTGTGTGTGTGTGTGTGTGTGTGTGTGTGTGTGTGTGTGTGTTCCCTCACAGTTCTGGAGGATGAGAAGTTCTTCTGGAGCAAGGGCCTTCTTGAGATCTTCATCATGTTACAAAAGGGCAGGAGAACGTGTTCCTGTCAGAAAGAAATCGGCCAAACTCATTCATTTCAGCAGAAACCCATTCTAGTAACAAACAGAGAACCCTCCATGAATCCAGTTGTGAGAGCAGAGGCCTTGTGGCCTAGTCACCTCTTACACATCCTCTTAATCCTGACACAGTAGCAGCTGAATTTCAGAGGGGACCATTCAAGCCACAGCACAAAAGGGAAAGGGAGAGGCGAGGGAGTGTCCTAGAGGGGAGAACTCCTCTCTGGGTGCTCAGTGAGCTGCCCATGCTGTGGGAAGAAAGAGCATCTGTGGCCACCTGACCCAGCTGGTCAATCCTGGCTCACCCTCTTAATCTGTGTCCGTTTGCCCTCACGTGGGTTGGTCTTGTTTGGTCGCCTTAACCGGTGAACTCACAGCCAGTGCCTGTGCTGTGTGAACTCCATTTTGTGGCCTTCCAAGCACTAAGCTCTTAGAGGTAGCTCTGTAAGAAGGGAGAAGAGAAAACTAAGAGCAGAGAAAGAGCAGAGACAGGTAGGCATCCCTACCTCGTGTGTGTGTGTGTGTGTGTGTGTGTGTGTGTGTGTGTGGTGTGTGGTGTGTGTGTGTGTGTGGTGTATGGTGTATAAAGTGTATGTGTGTGTGTGTGTGTGTGGTGTATGGTGTATAAAGTGTGTGTGTGTGTGTGTATGTGTGTGTGTGTGTGTATGGTACAGAGCTCTTAGAGGTAGCTCTGTAAGAAGGGAGAAGAGAAAACTAAGAGCAGAGAAAGAGCAGAGACAGGTAGGCATCCCTACCTCGTGTTTTGTCAGTCTGAGAAAAGGTCAGAGGTAGCCACCCCTTTGGCTTCCATTGCCTGAGTCTATCTTGTCAACTAATTTTTTCCCTTTGAGACAGACTAGCTGATGGTGTAGCTTGGAGTGGCTTTGAACTTCTGATCCTTCTGCCTCCATCTCTCAGGTGCTGGGATTTCAGATGCATGCCAGCAAGCACGGTTTATGCAGTGTCAGGGATAGAATCCAGGTCTCCATGCATGCTGGGCAGGTACTCTACCAACTGAACTACATACATTCCAGCCCCTAATATTCCAGCCCCTAATGTTAGTAGGTTCTGGGGATTCTGGGTAGATAAAAAAAAAAAAACAAAAAACTAGGTCTCAGCCCACATGGAGTTTTCAGCCTAATGAGGAAAACAGGTCTCACACAACTAAGTATGTAATTCAAACTTGAGCAAGTGCTACAACTCAACTAGGAAACACAACATAGGGAAAGAATCTTATATGGTCCGAGAGGCCAGCTAGAGCTTCCTGAAGAGAACGGGCCTTAATCTGTGATCTGAAAACAAATCAGGCTGTTACTAAAAGCCATTGAGGAAAGGGCACCTTCCAGGGAAATGTGAGAGCTTATGCAAAGGCCCTGTGGTGGGAAGAAGCCCATCAGTGAGAAAGGTCAAAGCCATGCCTGGTAAACACAGAATGAGTTAGGTGATGCTGGAGAGATAGGCGGGGCCAGACCTCATTGACCTTCATTGACGTCATAGAAATGTGGGGGCTGATGTCAAGAGGGATGGCAAACCAGTGGTGTATTTGAGGCTGGGGATATAGTAGGATGAGATTTGCACTTCAAAAAGATGTCTGTAGCTGTTCAGTGGAGAACAGATGGGGGAGTGCCAAGAATGTTAAATGGGTCATCTGTCCCTTGCTGTCTGCTGTCTCCTATTTAGTGAGCAGAGGCCTATAGAGTGTGCTGAAGCTTTATGTAGGGAGATGCATATCTAAACTCTCATCATCCAGCATTCGGCCCAAGCTCAGAGCTCACAAAAATAAACTCAGATCCTTGAATTGGCTCTTTCCTCACATCGCGAACAGCCAGCCAAGCTCTTGTGACTGCCTTGGCCATTGTTAGCCCAGCACTTTGATGCCTGTGGGGACCCTGTAGAGCAGGATATGTGCCTAGCCTCCAGGAGGCCAGATGTCAGGAGGGCAAGCTGCTGAGAGGAGGATTAGTGGTTGGGAGACAGCCAGTGGAGAGCTGCAAGGGAGCCAGGCATTACCCAGGAGCCCAAGCGCATGGTGGTCTGTGGTTCTGGGCAAGTGGGCACGTCCACACGAATACCAGCCCTGGATGGCACCAGCTGTAAACTATGCATGGAGTCAGCGGCTCCTCCATTCACTCATATCCCAACCAAGAAGGTGTCATGCCGAGCTTTGGGCCACACTTTCCTTTATTTCAACAAGTGTTCATTCATCACTGTTTCATGTAAGGATATTCTAGGGGTCAAACATCCCCTGTATAAAGCCAGCTGGGCAGTACACATCTGGAATCCCAGTACTTGAGAGCAGAAAAATCACAGGCCTGAGATCAGGCTAGGCTACAAAAAGAACCCCTAACTCAAAAGAAAAAGAAAGACAAATCCACCATTTCCCTTCCCCTAAACATGCTGCCCTTAGAGGAAGTTAGCTAGGAGGCCAGTTTTCCTCTAGAAGGCAGAAGGAAACGGACACTAAGACACTGGCCCATGTGACCTGCTTTGCCTGGAATATTCTCAGGAGAAAACTGTGTAATTATAATCATGCTTTCTTTCACTCTGAAAATTATTCCAGGGTGACAAATGAATTGTGTGGTCACTCCAACAATATGCATAGTTTTAAGAGATGCAAGAGATTTGGGTGTTTTTTGTTGTTGTTTTTGTTTTTTGCAGGAATTCAGGAGGCATCACATAATAAGTAACATTTGAGCTGAGTTCTTACAGAATGGGCAGCTATGAGAACATGGGAAGAGAAGGTCCAGCCTGGGAACAAACACAGGCTTGGTGGGATCAGGGAGCAGACGCCATATAGAAGGGGCGAACCATATCCTAGAGCATGGTCAGCAGACCTTCCCTGCAAAGGTTCAGACAGAAAGTTTTCTAGGGTATTTTACTCTTCTAATTATTCAGCTATGTCATTGTAAAACTACTGGGCTCAGCTATGCCATAGAGTGGGAAGCAGCCATAGATAATAGTCAGCCGGATGGGTGTGGCCAGATCCTAATAAAACTTGTAGCATGAATTCTCTTTGGTTTTGTTAATAAAAACTTGGAGTCAGCTATCAAGGGTGAAAGCTGAAGGATCAGAGAAGCAGAGTGGCCAGCCTCTAGAGTTCTCACCTCTACCAATGCTCAGACCAAAGGGGCGATCCTGTTCTGAGACTGTATCCTCAGACTGACTGCTCAGCCTGCACTGAGCTCCTGCCTCCTCCTTATATTTCTCTCTCTGCCCGTCCATATCACTCCTGTCTCCCCTTCTCTAGTGTTGGGATTAAAGGTGTGGGATCACATCTGTGTGAGGTCTGTTTCTCAGACTGGATCAGTTTCGTGTAGTCCATGGTGGCCTTGAACTCACAGAGATCTGTCTGCCTCTGTCTCCTGAGTGCTGAGTGCTGTGGTTAAAGGTGTGTACCACTACTGCCTGCCCTCTATGGCTAACTAGCGTGGCTAGCTCTGCACTCTGATCTTCAGGCAAGCTTTATTTGTTATAGCATAAACAAAACATTACCACAAAAACTATATTCGCAAAAACAGTCTCAGTTTGGCCTGTGAGTGTATGCTTTGGTCTGTTCATCCATCTTAGCCTTGATAGTTATTAACAAGAGTATGCATTTTCCAGTTCTAGAGGCTGCAAGTCCAAGATCAAGTGTCAGCAGACTCAGTAAGAGTTCAGTCTATGTAGATGATGCTTGTAAGATGGAAGAGCTAGGGAATGCCTGTTAAGTACACACACACACACACACACACACACACACACACACACACACACACACATCCCATCCATGAGGATGGAGTCCTTATGACAAGTCACTACATGTTCATGTCACCACAATGGGATGAGGTTTCTTTCTTTCCATTCTTATCTATCTATCTATCTATCTATCTATCTATCTATCTATCTATTTATTTATCCATTTAGAGATGGTTCTATGTGTAGCCCTGGCTGTTCTGGAACTTACTCTGTAGACCAGGCTGGCCTCAAACTTGAGAGATCCTCCTGCCTTTGCTTCCCAAGTGCTGGGATTAAAGGCTTGTATCACCAACACCTTACTGGAATGATGTTTCAACATGAATTGTGCAAGGCACATTCAGGTCATGGCAGTGTAACTTGTCAGCTCTACGGTCTGGGCACACAAAGGAGAGTCATAAGAGATAATAATCTTGGAATGTTAGGCAGGAGCAGGGTTATGAAAGGTTTGAAACATTTGTGTGCTCAAGATGTATCTTATTTTTAATAAGGGCTTGGGAATGGCTCATCATCTGGGGTCCTAGGATTTAATCCTGGTGTTCAGAGGGTACTACAGGGAAGCAGGGAGCTACAGTAGGGAAAAAGGGTTTGAGTCCTCCCTTGGTGACACATGGGGCTGCTGCTGTTCATCCTTCAGGAATGTTCCTTTCATTCCAAATTTCCTTCCTGTTCCCTAACCTCTAAGGGTGAAAACCCCTCTGTGCTTGGTCCTCGGCCAGTGTTGAGTGGCAGGGCTATAAGAAGCATTAGCTATTTTCTCTCCCCTTATATTCCCCAAGCCTCTCTTTCTCTGACTTCACTCTCCTTGTGTCAGCTTCCTGGCTGCAGCCCCTCCTCTTCCTCTCAAAGCTTCTGTTTTGTTTTGGTTGGTTGGTTTTGGTTTTTTGAGACAGGATTTTTCCATGTAGCTTTGGAGCCTGTCCTGGAACTCTCTCTGTAGACCAGGCTGGCCTCGAACTCACAGACATCCGTCTGCCTCTTCCTCCTGAGTGCTGGGACTAAAAGCATGTGCCACCACTGCCCGGAACCTCCCAAAGCTTTTGCATGTGTTCATATTGAATGAAGGCATGGGGAGAGGTCTGCCTAGACTCAGACACAAAATTTAAGGAGACCCCCCACAAAAAGAAAAACTTCAATCATCAAGTGAAATAATATTTAATGTAATTGTTTTAAAATGAGAGATAAAAATTAATGACACAAATGCATGGTAAGCAAACTATCATAAATTAGAATAATTCTGTGCATGTTCACAGGACACAGTGTGGTATTTTGATACATGCATACGTGAACCAGGGACAGTGCTGCAGATTTTTCCTTTAGCCTCAGTGAGAGGAGGCAAGGTGTGGCTGCTGTTGCTGGCCTTGCTCGGTTCCTCCAGTTTTGGTGCCTCTTCAACTCTGTGCCTAAGAGGAGCACCTCACTTACCTGCCGTTAGCCCATGGCCTGAGAAGATGCCAGAGGCATGGAGAAGGAGTGTGTTAAACTCTGCGCACAGAGAATTAGAAACTTCCCCTCCTTATTCCAGCAGGGGAGGCTTCCCTTGTCCATTCTTCCCTCCTCAGTCTAGCAGACACCTTGATCAAGGGCCCGATTCCCTTTAGATGCTGTCTTGTCTCCTCTCGGCGGAGTTTTAAATCCCTTGATCTCTCAGACTCTGGCCTATTTTCCTATCTTAGAGTTACCGGAGGGACTTAACTTTTTTGTCTTTTTAAAAATTAGCATTTATTGATACTTGTTTTTTGGAGGTGCTGGTGATCTATGCCAGGGCCTTACACAGCGCAAGCAAGCATTCTACTTTCTCAGCTCTTACTAGTCTACATAGGAAGCTGAAGTACGGGAATTACAAATCCAAGGCCAACCTGGGCTAGCTCAAAGCCAGCCAGCCTGGACAACTTAGTAAAACCAGGTCTCTCTCTCTCTGTCTCTCTGTCTCTGTCTCTGTCTCTGTCTCTGTCTCTCTGTCTCTCTCTCTCTCCCTCTATCCCTCCCTCCATCCCTTCCTCCCTCCCTCCCTCTCCTCTCTGTCTCTGTCTCTCTTTCTCTCTCTCCTGCTCTCCTGCTCTTTCCTCTCTCCCCTCTTCTTGAAACAAGGTCTTACTGTATAGCCCTGGCTGTCCTGGAACTTAGATAGACCAGGCTGACCTCAAACTCAGAGATTCTCCTGTCTTTGTCTCCAAAGTCCTAGGATTAAAAGTATGTACCACCACTGTAGGCTAGACCTCAACATTTAAAAGAACCAAAAAAGTTGGGTGTGGCTGTGCACACCTCTAATCCCAGCACTCAGAATTGGAGGCAGATGGATCTCTGAGTTCAGCCCAGCCTGATCTTCAAAGTGAGTTCTAGGACAGCCAGGGCTGTTACACAGAAAAACCCTGTATTGAAAAATCAATAAATAAATAAAATAAAGAAGCAAAAAGACAGGTGGGAATATATTTCAGTGGCCAGTGGTTTGCCTTAGCATATGTGAAACTCTCAGTTCAGTTCCAGTACTTAAAAACAACAGACAAGGTTTCGTCATGATATTTGCATATATGCAGATAATGCACTTTAATCATATTCATTAGCTGCATTTGATACTGCTCTTTTGCCAAGACAAAACACCATGACCAAGGCAGTTTGTAGAAGAGTTTCATTTGTGCTTACAGTTCCGGAGGGGAAAGAGTCCATCACAGATGGAAGGCGTGGCAGCAGGAGCAGGAAGCTAAGAGCTCATGTCTTTAGCCACAAGGAAGAAGCAGAAAAAGAAAACCTGGAGGTGGAGCTTGACCTTTCACCTCAGAGCCCACCCCAGTGATGTTCTTCCTCCAGCAAGGCTGCAGCACCCAAGTCTTGCCCCTAAAGCGTTGTCAACTGAAGACCAAGAATTCCTGAGACGATGGGGAACATTCCTCTCAAACCTCTCAAACCGCTACACCCACCATTCCCCCACTTGTCTGCCCTCTGCTCCCATGTCCTCTCAACGGAAGGCTGTTGACTCTTGACCTTTACTATCTGCCCTTTACCTTCTTACCATTGTCGGCATCTGACGCGGTATTCTACTTATAAACCGCGTTTGTTGTCTTGTGATTGTTATCACTGCTTCCACATCTCTCCCAACCAAGTGCAAGCCTCATCAATGCTGGGCTTGTCGTCACTTCTGGTCACGATCCTGAGCAGTTCCCCACATAAAGCAGGCACTCAGCTAACACCTGTTGAGTGGGTGAATATTAGCTTTTTTCCCTTTCTTTCATCTTACCCCTCTAATAGCTGGGGTCTCTTAGGAAAGGTCTCTATCCTAAGCCATATGCAGTTCAATTATTACTCAGCCAATCTGATCTAGACAATAAGAAAAAAAAATTGGCCAGGCATTACTAGCGCATGCTTTTAATTCCAGAACTTGGGAGCCAGAGGCAGGCAGATCCCTGAGTTTGAGACCAGAGTGAGTTCCAGGGCAGCCAAGGCTACACTGAGAAACCCTGTCTCGAAAAAAAAGGGAAAAAATTGTTAGTGCCAACTCTAGGGCTCCCGCAGCATTGTGTTATTGCTGTTTTAAATAGAAGTGACTCGGTGGAAGTTAATCAGTGCTGATTCTTTTTGTGACATTCACCAAGACTCATATGTCTCAGTTTGGATTTCTGTCTGTTTACTAGAGGTATTGACTGTAGCACTACAAGGTGTGCAGCTATTGTGCAACTTACACAAAAAGTCGATGGACGTGACTGGACACATTTTGGGATGCATACATGGCCTAGCAGATTCAGAGGTATGGAAATCCCTACTAATGTGGCACCAAGACAGAGCAAGGGGGCCCCTGATACAGACCATGCTGGAAGTGACCATCCAGTTCTAACCTCATTTACATAAGGAGAAACTGAGGCCCAGAGCAGCATAATGCTGATACATGTTAATCCCTGTGTGCTTTCTGACCTCTTGGAGTTTTCAAGTATTCATTCTGTATAAGAACATGCATCCTGGGCTCTAAATTCCCCATGGTGGGAAGAGAGTTCTGGTTCTGGGGTCCTTACCAATCCAGCCTATTGCAAGCAGCTTGGGGAGGAAGGTGTTTTAAGTGTATTCCTCCTGCATCTCTTCCGTTGCTGAGTGGCGTCTGAAGGAGAGTTTTATGGGCATTTCATTTCCCTTTCTTTTTATCCTTCCTCTGCTCTCCTCAGAGAAGGTTATGGTGGAGGCCTTGTAAGGCGCAGGGCATAAATCTCCCTGAGTGGAGCTGTGCCTTGGGCAGCGGGTCATCTGGTTGGCAGCATCTCCTGTGAAGTGTGATCACACAGGAGGGAGCAGGCCCAGAGTCAGGCAGGGCAAGGAGCCACAGAGAGATTAATCTCTTCCATAGCCTGATTCTTGTGCATTCCTTAATGACTGAAATTTTCATGTGTGGGAAAAATTGCAGTTTTCCCCAGAGGACATAGAAGGGAGTCAGTCCCATTGCACTGTTTAGCAAGTGGGGAGGTGGGGAGACTGTACATCTCCTGACTTGGAGTGCTTTGACTTTTTATTGTGTGTGGCCATGACCATGAGCACAAATCAGAATCTGTGCATTTGTGTGTGTGTGTGTGCGTGCGTGTACGCATACGCGCGCACGCCCACATGCACACTGTCCTTACCATCGTCATTGTGACTATGTGAACATCAATGTGTGTTTCTTTAAAAATATGTATTTCCTTTTTCTGCATAAATTACTCCATGTAAAGGCCATCCGGAGATCAGTTCCTGGCATCCCTTTTCAATAAAGCAATATTATCAGAGCTTGGTCCCAAAACTAGTCCCGGGAGAGGCTTTTCCTACATCCTTTGTCAAACGAAATGTCACTGACTCACCAAATGATGAGAAGAAAAATTCTTCTTGTTTATTTCCCAAGTGAGGTAGAAGAGCTCTGCTTCTTGATGTCTTTCCCCTGGCTAGGGGGCAGGTGGGCAGAGGGGCAGAGGGGCAGGTGGGCAGAGGGGCAGGTGGGCAGGTGGGAAGAGGGGCAGGTGAACAGGTAGACAGGTGGGCAGAGAGACAGGTGGGCAGAGGGGCAGGTGGGCAGAGGGGCAGGTGGGCAGAGGGGCAGGTGGGCAGGTGGGTAGAGGGGCAGGTGGGCAGAGGGGCAAGTGAACAGGTAGACAGGTGGGCAGAGGGGCAGGTGGGCAGAGGGGCAGGTGAACAGGTAGACAGGTGGGCAGAGGCACAGGCGCTGAGGAGCTGTGCTAACAGGGCTGTGACACAACCCTTGGACCCTGCTCTTTCATTTCTTCCCGTATTTCGAGAAGGTCACTTGATTTTCCTATTCACAGCTTCACTTTGCACATGGGACTGGTGTTAGCCATTTCACAGGGTGGTACAAGGATTAACTACTACACTGGATAATATCCCTCTCCCTCCTTGTGAAGGAGATCAGCATGTAGTATGCTAGCATGGCATATCCCTCTGATATATGTGTATACATATACATATATATATATATATATATTCCTTCATCAACAATCAAGAGATATTTGCTAAGCATCTGATATACACCCAGTACACATTGGGCTCTCAGGAGACGTGTGGATTTGAGATTCTGCTGAGGACTAGCTAATCCTGTGGATCCTAGGAATACAGACACCTTGCACTTAGACCATCACAAACTGGTGCGATAAGAGCTAAAGACCTGGTCATAGGAGACGCTAGTGCTGGAACCATCCTTGCAGTGCCAAGCAGGGGTACAGGAGCAGAAATGGGCCAGGAGGCTCCTGCTAGCTAAAGCGTGGCAGCGGAGAGGAGTGGAAAGGCATAGCTAACTCCAGCAGGGTCAGAACAAGCACAGCCTGATGCTGTCAAGACTGCACTTACCTTTCCCTGCTGCTTCAGCACCTAGGCAGAGTTGTCCATCAGCCTGAGGAGTAAGAAGGCAAGGTTCAAGGTTGGCGGTCTGATTACTGGGAAAAGACTTATGTAGGGAGACTGGGATGGAGGGAGCCAGACACAGGCAGGCTTTTTGTAGATCTTCAGTGTTGAAGTCTTCTACTAAGGGTCCAAGTTTTTCCCAAGAAGTAAAGCCTTGTGGGGTGAATTTAAGGGTGTCTTTAAAGCTGGGGTGAGACAGGATGGTCTTGTTCTACTGAAAAGGATAATTTACTTTCCATGATCGGCAACCTGTCACCAGTCCTTCCCATAGCTCATTTCTGTGTCTGGCCACATCTCTTGACGGCTCATGGCATTCCTGCTCATCTGTCCATCCCCTGATTTTATAAACACACACTGAGAGGGATGCAGGGCTAGAGATGCAGTGTGGGAAATCTGAAGCCCTTGTTCTCTGGAAGCTCGGGGCTTCACAGAAGGACGCGTGTAGGAATGTGTGATACTAAGTCAGTGAGATGGCTAAGAACTTTGAACTCTTATCCTAGAGGTTTGATCCCAATTATTGGGAGAGCAGAAGGGAAGGAATGATTCACCCTAGATGGAGAAGGGTAACTTGAAAGAAAACTTTGGAGAGATGAATCTTAAAACAAAAACAAAAACACATGGTTTTAGAAGCCTTATATCCATTTTTCATATATACTAATATCTTAGTTTAGATTTTTGTGTGTGATTCTGGGGACCCAGTCCAAGCCCTTGTCCGTGCTCTTATTGCTGACCTATATACCTCTCTATTTTCACACGTTTGTATGCATAAACGTTGTTACCGATGGCTCAACAGTAAACAAACCAAAACCTCTGGGCTTAACCTTTACTGTTTTATTGTATATATTCTGTAGGCAGAATTCCAAGTCTCAAGACTAAGTGTGAAAAGCACTAGGGAGACAGCTTGTCAGGTGAAGGTGGCTGCTGCCGAGCCAGAGGCTCTGAGTTCCATCCCCAGTACTCACGTGATAGAGAAAACGGGCACACAATTTCTGACCCCCACACCATGATGCGTGCATCTCCACAAACACTGATGATTGATAAAATAGAATATGAATTTTTTAATATTACAAGTTTGGGAGTTTTGAAACCAAAGAGAAGGGTGAATAGCAATAGAAGGGTGAAAAACAATTTTATGGCTATAGTAATAGATGCCTAAGCAAGTGCTTGTTTGCTTGTGTCTCTTCTGTATTTTTAAGGCAATTTTGTTTTTTGAAAGGCAGTGTGGGGGCTGGAGAGATGGCTCAGAGGTTAAGAACACTGACTTATTCCAGAAGATCTGAATTCAATTCCCAGCAACCACATGGTGGCTCACAGCCATCTCTAATGAGAGCTTGTGCTCTCTTCTGGCCTGTAGACATACATGCAGGCAGAACACTGTATACATAATAAATAAATCTTAAAAAGAAAGAAAGAAAGGCAGTGTGACAAAATTCAAAAAGGACTGGAGTCAAAAGTTATGGTGAAAGTCTGCCTTTATTAACTGCATATGACCTTCCTTCCTAGATAACTTCAAGAGTTTTCAGGCTATCAAGTAAAACACCACAAACGTATTATTTTATGTTGGAGAGCCCTTCCAGCGCATTCCTGTTATTGTTTGCTAAGACTATTCTTCAGCCTCATTTATAGCATGAATAGTTATAGCATAAAACAGCACCCAAATATAAAAACGCACATATAAGTGACTTACAGGGACAAGTTGAGAGAGTTACCAAATCGGATGCAAGGAGTTATGCATGGCAAAGAATTTATACAAATTTAGACTATTTCACGAGCAATGCGTCTCCCCAGTTTAATACTCCTTTTCCTACTTCCGTTAAATATGTTGACTCTGAAAATGCATAATTAGTACAGGAAAACCATTTCAAAGATTGAGATTCAGAAGCCTAAATCAGACAACAGCAATGGTAACAACAAAACCAAGCAGCACCAGCCCAGTAGCTTTAGATCATGTCATTTCTACAGTAAAATGAAAACCACCCATGTGGTCAGTATAACTCTAATACAGGACAAACGCGAAGAGCTGACTCGTGGAGGACGGGTAGATGTGTGCCATTACTATCACTACTGTGAATGACAAGTCAGTCTCTATTGAAGACCTACTCCTCAGCACTGCAGAGCCCCTACTCCCCACTAACACACCTTGTGTGTGATATGATACCACACCATCCTAAAAAACACCCCACGCATTGCTGTTTACAAAGTAGGAAAGCTACCACTGTGAAGCTTAGTCAGGTTACATGGGAAAGAAGAGTGAGGTCCGGCATTGACTCCATGTTTGACTAACACCACTTCTCTATGCTAGTTTTCTCCTACTCGGGGAGTACAGGAAGCATGTGGACTCATCCTCAGTCAAAAAGCACTCAATTCGGGGACAGTGAAGTATAGAGAATTGCAATGCCCTCGGCCATGAATACTCATAACTAAGTAGGCAAACTCTTGACTGAACTGATTCAGCATTGATCTGAGTTAATATTTTCTAGTAATGTATTCTCTCTGTGTGACAGGAATGATCACTTGCGTGATCTACACAGGCTCAGTGCTGACCTAGGCAAGCACAGGGGTAGGTAGTACAAGAAATAAAGACGACACAGGTTGATGACGTCACCAAGGAGATCTCATTTAATTTAAAGAACTGAAGTTCGGAAAAATACAATAAGGTTAAGGGCCCATCATAGACAGGGGTCTAAGGGGCAGATCTTCAGCAACGGAGGGCTCAGACTGGAGGTAGCCTTAGCGATTGGTAGGAGCCGGAGGCAGAAAGACAGGAAACACCAGGTTCTTTAGCAGTGAGCGAGTGCACAGATCAGTGTGAACTAGATCAGGTGTTGGATAGTGGCAACCTCTCTCAGCTGGTGTTCAAGTTGGGGATTGGGTCAGAGGACAAGGTCCAAGCTGATAATAAAAGGCAAGAGGGAAAGCTTAAGAAATCTAGGCTTTCATCTTCATGGTCTTAGAAAGCTGCTGAAGTTTGCCCAGACGATAGGCGGGAAACACGGCTGTACATAACAGACTCCCAAAGAGCACCTCCCCCGCTCCCACACATTACAATCGAGCTTTGGAGTCCCGTGTCCTTGCTCTTGTTGCATTCTGGGCTTCCCTTAGGGTGACAGTTTGGCTCAACTGATGATCAAGAATCCTCAGGGAATGGGATGGGAAGTGCCACATTTTCAAGCCCACCTTCTTGTCTGTAGAAGACGATGAGGCCAATGATAAGAATGAGGCCAGAGATTATTACAGATGCCCACCATTGGGGAATTGCAGGAGAGACACTGTAGGCAAACTAACTGCATTGTCACACCTACACTTACTGAAGCAGTGGTCATCAAATAGACTCCAAAGTGAGTGAACACTCCTTCAAGGAATTTAGTACTAGGACAGATATCAGTGGGGAGTAACTTGCCCAAGTGGAAGTGATAGGCCTTAGCTTTGGACCTCTGACCAGAGGTTCCAGCGACTCTCTTTATTACTGTCCTGCTCTCTGCAAAACACCCAACCGCAAGTTGGCACAACAGGTGAAGGCATTCTCTGGGGAGCTGCCCTCCCTTGGCAGAGGGAGTCGAGCTAAGATGAACTTGGGCAGCCAGGAGTGGCCCTGTGGAACTAAGGAGCTGAGAGCTTCACTCCATTGTTTGGGGAAGTAGTAAGGACGAAAGGGACTTTATCTTCAAATCAAAGCTCTGGTCCCTTCCTGGCCTCCCAGACATCTGGATATTCATATGAGGTCACACAGGGCTCAGTTCTCTGGGTGTCCTTCAGGCTGCCTCCATGACTCAGCCCCGTCTCTCAGGCTGTCTGTCTGTCCAACTTCAGCTCAGGATCAGGCAGTGTTGTCCCAGGCTGCCTGTTGAAGGAGGAGGCCTTCGAACAGTGAAGGCTAACGTGGTGGGGGTGCTTGCCCTGGAGAAAAGGGTTGGCTGAACTGACTGAGTTAGTCAGGATGGCAAGCGCACTTCTGCAGCCTCTCTCTCCCTTCCGCCCTCTTTCTGTCTTTCATCTTCCTCGGCGCTTTCTGACACGCGAGCTGCCCTCCTTATGCTCAGAGGAATCACTGCCAGTGACAGAAAGGAGATTATAGGCTATATTTCTGCCTCCGAGCTTCCTGTGGGCGGCAGGGAAACAAGTGGAGATATCTGCTTGTCAGTTCTGGGAAAGGAGAAATCTATGTATATTGTAGCCCTGAAGCTGTGCCCCACGCAGGGGCACGCTGGTGTCACCTCTGATCATCCTTCCTCTCACTAATGTGCATTTTATTAATCCCAGAGCGGGAGGCAGGTAGGCTTCTCTTGACTCACACTGCTCTCAATCTTATCCAAGGAATCCCAGCGTCACCCCAGGGCAGGTGCGGGTACAGCCAGAGCAGAAGTCAGAAGCCTATGGCTGCCACGGGACCTCAGGAGGGAGCTCTTCCTGACCCACAGACACACAGGGACACACAGGCCCTCCGGGGTGTACGGCGCACGCTGCGAGACAGGAGCTGGAGGACATGAGAAACAGACAGAGCTTCTTGCCTTGCCTAGCCCTGAATGTAGGCCTGACCCTGACCTCATCTCTCTGTGCTTGCAGAGGAGGGGATGCCGAAGCAGCTGCCAGAAGCAGCACCACACACACAGGGCAGCTCACGGCACTTCCCATCCATCAGTCGTTCCCACTCGAATATGAAATCGACCGGACAGGAAGAGAAAAAGAAAGAAGGTGCAGGGAGTAAGGAAGAAAAGGCTTGGAGCGGGGAGAGGAAGAGAGAGGTTAGGGATTGATTGACTCGTCTTTGGGCTCAGGTCCAGGCACATGGTAGATTCTTAATACACGGGCTAAATTGAAGCAATTCGCACCTTCACAGAAGAGGAGAGGGGGTATCATAAACAGTAGCTCGCACAGCTCTCCCATCTGCCGTAGTGGTCTCAGAGACCAGATGAGGAGGATGACTTTGGAAAGGCTCTAGAACGG
The DNA here is from genome assembly GCF_017639785.1 of Mesocricetus auratus. Taxonomy (NCBI): domain Eukaryota; kingdom Metazoa; phylum Chordata; class Mammalia; order Rodentia; family Cricetidae; genus Mesocricetus; species Mesocricetus auratus. The sequence continues at coordinate 16,022,082 of NW_024429203.1, read as the reverse complement.
CCCTCTAGGCATGTCCACCTCTCTCTTCCCCTCTGAGGAAAACAGCCCTGAGTTAGCACTGCCAACTGCAAGTGTTCTCTCTGCATTGGTAAGATATACAAGAACGAAGAGGGCAGGGTAGGGAAATGAGATATATGAAACCTCTAATACTAGAAGATAAGACGTGAATGTCCCTGTGACTTTCCTAAGTCTTGTCGTCAGCCACATTTAAAAAATGGGAACAACTTCTTGGCAAACAAAAAGACGTTTCTCCTATGCTGTTGGTAGGACTTGAATAAGTATGACCCTCCTGCAGGGAATCCGTGGATGGTCTTTAAAATGAATGCATCTTTGGACTTGGCAACTCCACGTAAAGCTTACCCTAGGAAAAAAAGATCAGGAGTGGGGTAAAAGTCAGTTGACAAGAATGCTCATTCTTTGTTGATGGTTGAAAAACTGGAAATAATCTAAACAACATAAAATAAAAATTTAGATAAATAATTATAGCATGTTTATAAAATATAATGTCATATAGCTGTTGATGGAAGTTTCTGTCCCACCTGGTCCCACTGTCCTTTAGTTCCAAATAAATACACAGAGGCTTGTATTAATTATAAACTGTTTGGTCTATGACTCCAGCTTCTTATTGGCTAGCTCTCTCTTAATTATTAACCTATTTCTATTACTTTGTGTCTTGGCTTACCAGTGGTGACCAAGACTCTTGCTTTCTTGGCAGCTACATAACATTTCATCACAACTCTCCGAGTTTCTCTACCCAGAATTCTTCTAGTCTGGTAGTCCCACCTATACTTCCTGCCTGGCTCCATCCTGCCTGTTCATCGGCCAAAACAGCTTTATTCATCAACCAATAAGAAACGCATATATTCACAGCACACAGAAGGACATCCCCCATCATGTAGCCATTAAGATAATGAATTTTGCTAGGCAATAGTGGCGCGTGCCTTTAATCTCAGCACTCAGGAAGCAGAGGCAGGTGGATATCTGTGAGTTCAAGACAAAGCAAGTTCCAGGACAGCCAAAGCTATTATACAGAGAAACCCTGTCTCAAAAAACAAAAATAAAATAAAATAAAATAAAATAAAAGTTTAAAAAAATGAAGACCTGCTGGACAGTAGTGGCAAATGCCTTTAATCTCAGCACTCAGGAGGCAGAGGCATAGATCTCTGAGTTCAAGGCCAGCCTGGTCTACAAAGTAGGTTACACGACAGCTAAAGCTACACAGAGAAACCCTGTCTTGAAAAAACAATAATGATGATGATGATGATAAATTCCCCTTGCATGAAAGTATTTGTAGTATATTGTCAAATACTAAATTGTGTGCATAATATGGTACTATTTTAAGAAACAATCATTTTATGTCAAATATCAAATGTGGTCATCATAGTATAGCATTACAGCTAACAGCTTTACTTCTCTTATTTTCTATAGTAAGTGGATGTGTTTTGTAAAGATGATAAAATGCTACTTCTACAATTAGTTTTAAGAATGAAATATGGTTTTTTTCTATGGGTTGTTCCTAGCTGTGAGGCTCACGGTTTGGAAAGAGATGACAGGATGTAAGATGACCGTAGCATGAGACAGAATATGGCAAGAGCCTGCAGAGATGGACAAGCAGCACGCTACTTAGAAACACAGAGAAAAAAATTACTTTGGGCTACTGAGGCAGCCACCAGATTATTTGAGATGAGCATTGAAAAATAGCTAGGATCCTGTCAGCTAGAAATACAGAAGGAGGGTATTGTGAGAACTGCGAAACTAGGGGCCAGGTATGGCAAAGGAGAGTGGTTCTGCTTGGGTAGAGATTAGTGGACCCTGGGTATAGAGAGGAGGATGAGTCTAGACAGACAGGGGCCCAGAGTAGGCACCCAGAAAGCTGTGCTTGGCCTGACGTAGTCACTAGAGTTCTGAGTGCCTGCCATAGCAAGACACTACTGGGCACCCATGAAAGGCCATGAGTGCTCACTGCTTGTAGATAAGTCACTGGTGTGGAGGCACTGAGGGGGAGTGTGACAAGTGTGACGGAGGGAATGGCCTGTCTAGGGTGTGCCCCGGGGGATGGAAAGGAGGAAAGAGGTTCTTTACTTCTGATTAGGAAGAGAGGAGAAGGGATAGTGACAGAGAATGAAAATTGCATGGATCTTGGAGAAAGGAATCAGACATGCCTCCCAGGTTTGCAGCCTCTGTGCCCAGAGCCCTGGGGCTCATTGAAGAGTTCACGGACAAGGTTACGCGGAAGAGGAGCAGGGTGAAGGGAGTGAGCCATTGGTGTTGGTATCTCTGGCCTCTCTGAGTGGCTCTCTCAGGGGGCCAGAGACATGCAAATGTGGCCCAGCATTCTTAGGAGGAGTGTGGATTCTGAAGAAAGCTGGGCAGTGACTTTAACCCAGAGGGTATTTGTTCGTTGAAATGCAAGGGCTACCTGTTTATTCTTGGAACATCTCTCAAACTCATCCTATCCCATCACACCCCTCCTTACTCTCTCTTGCAACTAGGAATTTGAACCTCCCTGAGGTTCCTTGGATATTGTCGTCTGCCACCCTCAGCTCCCCAGCAAGGGTTGCACGTGCACACACACACACACACACACACACACACACACACACACACACACACACACACACACACGAGGCAGGAAAGCCTTGTTGCTCAGGCTGATGTCTAGTTTCTGTTTCCCCTGCTGCAGCCCCACCTTGGGCTGCTCTTCTCGGCTCTTGTTGTCAAGCCACTAGTTAATTACATTCTTCGCTGAGGTGCAAATGTGTTTTCCCTAAGCTGGTGTTAACTAGGCAGGGCCTGCTGATGTTACAGGTGCATCTATCTGCCTGGAGGCCAGGGCTAAGGCTCTTGGCCAGAGCAACTGCCCACTGCTGCCCTGGAAATATAGTTTAGAGTAGCCCCTCCTCCATCCCAGCTCCTAGCAGAGCCTCCCTAGAGTCATTCATCCTCAGGAGAAAGTGATTGGGTGGTTGGGAAACATCTGGCCAGACCTAACGGCAAGGCTGACCACCCAGACTCTGCCTCAGACATCATGGTTCATTTCAAATACTGTGAAAATGAATTTACTTGAACCTAAAAATAACTTTTAAAGGCAGGCAGCCAAGCCCCCCTTTAGGCTAAGGGTTGTCTTTCTTTGGTTCTTTGGTTTCTTTCCCTTGCCTGACTTTTCTTCCCCATTTCCCTGTTTTCCCCAAGCCCCTCCCATCTTCACCCAACCATTATCCCTTCAGACCCCTAGTCTAAGCCTGCCAGTCAGCACCTCGACCCAAAGCTCAGCCTCAGATGGAAAGAGCATGCTGTTCCCGTCCTTCTGAGTTCCCATCTTACAAGGTGTCAGCTTGTCTCAGTGTCCAAGTTCACTTCTAGAGACCTTTCCACTGCTGGGCAGGAACTTCTCATCAGCCTGAGGTCAGGAAATCAGCAGGCAACAACAGGGCAAGTCCAACTGCGACAAAGTTTGGGGCCTACAAAGATGTGGGCAGTGCTCAGTAGGCATGCTGAGGAGAGTTGTACACAGTAGGATCATACGCAGCAGAAGTAGAATCCATTCTTTCTGTAATAACACATGTCCTGGGGAGGAGGAGGAACTGGGTGAGAGAACCCAGTCCTCCTCTGTGTGGATGCCCACCCCTGAAACCCTCTGTGTGGATGCCCACCCCTGAAGCCCTCTGTCCCCTTCCTTCTGCAGGTGCTCTCTCTGTGGCTGACAAGAAGCATTTCTGGCCCAGCAGGAAGTGAGAAGAGGGGCCAAGGCTCCTGAAGACCATCCCAGAGGCAGTGGGATCACCCAACAGTAAGGCGTGCTTTTCTGCCCTTTGACACATGCTGAAGCCCCGCCCCCCCCCCACGTATACACTGTCTTTCCCCCAGAACTCCCTCCAGCACCTGAGCAGAAACTTAGCAAAGACAGCTTTAGGCAGCCTTACATTTTCGTGTCCTTCTGTCACCTCCCTAGGCAGGCCTGTTGTGTGCTCTCTGATCTTCGTGTTCCGTGAGGTGCAGGTGGATGGGCATTGTACACACTCGTGGTGATGATCACATTTGCACAGTGCTGTGACAACTGTCACCTGAGAACCACCCTGGGATGTTGGTGGCAAATGCCAGTCCCGTGGTCAGAGACCCTTATTCTGTGACGTAAATGAGGACCCACACATATGCACCCCAAAGGACTTGATGAATGTGGAGGAAACTGTACCTGGGTGTTTATGACTGATTTGGAGAAATAATTCCTTAGACTGTAGGAAGTACTTCGAATAGAGAACTCGCATGCAAGCCTCCTAGCAGGTGTGGGTGTGGGTTTTATTGTTGTTGTTTTGTTTTGTTTTTTGTTTTTTTTTGTTTTTGTTTTTGTTTTTTTGCTTTTTAACTCCCTTCAGATGCCACAGGCTTAGGAAGCAGTGTAGTTAGCAATTTAGAAGCCCCCTATTCAAAACAACCCCTTTTCTCTTCCTGTATGCTATGGTTGGGGCTGGGTCTGTTATGGTGAGATCCAGCCCCAACTCCCAAGGACCTTGTCTTAGATTTTGTTTCCATAATGTCTTGGGACCCCTGTAAGCCTCACTGTCCACCAGCCTTCCTTCTGAGGTTGGTAATTATTGCCATGTTGCTCAGAAAAACCTGTCTCTCTTCTAGAGAAGGAGAAAGTTGGTAACACAGGCAGTGAATGTGACTGTCCCAGTTTCCCAAGCAGGCAGTTAGTGGTCACAGGCCCTCATAGATAACTGTGTCTGAGAAAGAAATTGTAGGCAGCAATGACTGTCTCATTTCCTGTCCGGAGGCACTGTAGTGCTGGTGTGGTGATGGGGCTTACTTAACATGCTATACGATGAGCAGACATCCACAGAGGTCAAGACAGAACTACATTTGGGGGGGGCAGTTCTCCTGAAGTCATGGTTGACGATGTTTTTGGCATTTGGAGCCTGTGCACACAAGGATGGTACAGGTAGTTCAATGTGCGCAGAGGCTAGAAGAATACCTTGCCGAATATGGGGGTCACATGAAGGGTAGAGAGAAAGTCTGAACCAGGCTTGCAGATATGGTGAACTAGTGTGAGTTCAGCGACTTTCTCTGGGACTGAGGTGGTACTGCGGCTGTCCCCATGGACTACCTGGTAGAACTCTACTCTCTCCTGGCTAAAGTTGTTGCTAGGCTCATACAGGCCAGCCTGTGCTCCTGTGCCATCTTATAGCTGCTGGTATATAGGGGGAGGGCTTGTCTGACTGATAGCTCCTGTGTGGCTGTGTGTTTCTGGAGAATGGAAGGCTTCCATCAAGAAGATAGAAGTCAATTCAAATAGGAATCCAACCACTATCCTAACCCTAGACTCCCTGACACACTGACTCACCACTGGATTGTCTCTCCAAGTGAGTGGTAGGATGGTGTGTCCTGGAGCTTAAGCACAGTTGACACTATTGCTTGGATGGGTGTGACTGGCAAGGACAATTTTTGTAGCTAATGCTGGAAGTGTGGCAATCAGAGAAGCCGCCAGCTGTCTCACTTAAATTCTTAGCTCTCGCTCTCTTTTTTTAAAATCGTTTTGCTTACATAATCCACCCCCTTTTTATTTTCTAATTCTCTCCTTGCAAAGCTGGCAGCAGAGGGGAAGGGCTGGGGTGGAGGGGTAGCAATTACACATCAGTTTGGGGAGCATTTACATTTTGCAATTACAATTTAAAAATAAGTCTCGTTAATGATCTCCACGTGTAAACGACAAACCTTAACTGACATACATATTCTCCTGGGTCTGCCTGCCTGCATCCCTGCCCCCTAAGCTCAATGGAGGCAGAAGTTCTCAGGAGACACAGAAGGGGTTATGGAGGCTAGCTCAGGTCTAATGGACAGTTAGGGCCATTAATGTGTGCCTGAGGTTGATTAGAGGACAAAGGAGGGGCTCGAAATATGCAGACCAAGGGCTCCAGTGTCTCTCCTCCTTGTACTCATGCTGGGTGTTGGCTCATCCCTCAGAGATGCAGAGATGCATGGTCAATCTCTGTGTCCTTAGCAGGCACCATCAATGCTCAGAGCTGGGGAAAGGGGTACCCCAAACTGCAGGTGCTTTCCCATGTGGGAACTTTCTGAGTCCTGTTGAGTAAACATGAATTCTAGTCTATCCCCATGGATCAGTCGAAGCACCCAGATGGTGTCGCACTATGAAGAGGGGTTGGTTCCCTACTCAAACTCAAGAAAGGAGCAGCACACATTGTTTCCTCAATGGGGGAAGACATGTCAGCATGTGTTGATTGGAGTCCTTGAATTCTGCATAAACTCACATCTTAAATTGACCCAATAGGGCTGGGGCAGTGGTGACGCATGCTTTTAATCCCAGAACTAGGGAGCCTAGCTGGATCTCAGTGAGTTCAAGGCCACTCTGGTCTACAAAGTTCCAGGACAGCCAGTACTGTTACACAGCGAAACCATGTCTCTAAAGACCTAAATAAATAAATATAAAAAACAAATAAGTTGACCCAGTAGAGGCTCAGTTCCTAGCTGGGCTATTTGTTGGTTGCAGTACTTGGGCAAGCTCTAGACCTTGGGCCTTTTATCATCATTGCCCTTGTTACCCTCTCCCTTTCTTCCCCAATCCCACCTTTTCTCCCTTCCTCCCTTTCTTTCTTTGATTGTTTTCTAAGAGAGGGTTTTAGTTATGTATCCCAGGCTAGCCTCCATCTCCTTCCCTATCCTCCCAAATGCTGGGGCTACAGGTACAGACCCAGGTCATCACTCTCTATGTAACCGCAGCAGAAGTCTGTCATAGGACTTTCATGACAATGACCTCACAGTTTTGGTGCATGGAGAAATGCTCAGAAAACATCACCTCTTGTCAAAGGCAGCTCCAAGGTACCTTCTGCCTACGCTGAATCTGTTTCTTTTGAGCTATCATGGACTCTAAGCAAGGAGGGTCTGGCCTCAGTTCTCTAGCCGTCTCCGAAGTCCAGCCATCTGCCTACTTCCCCAAAGCCCAGCCAGCAGTTCTAAATGCTTTCCCCATGAAAGTTCTCAAGAGCTCAGCGTCAGGCTCCTAGTCTAGTTTTCTACTGTTTACTAGGTGTTCTGTCTCATTATGGGCAGTTCTGTTTTCTAGCCATTTCTTCAACTGGTGGCTTTTCCTCAGCCTTGTTGCTCTCTGGGCCCCAAGTAAGTCTATTGTCTGTGAACGAAGATAGTGAGCCAGGGGCCCTCTAAGAGGCCTTCCTCAGCTCTCCTCCACCAAACCTCTGTGTGGATGCTATTCATCTTCCAGGCAGCTTCACCTAGGCCAGTCTGAGCTAACACTTGCAGACAAGAGCTCACAGTTTCTGAAAGTCATGGTCTCACACACCAGCAGTCCCAGCCCTGGAGAGACCAAGGCAGGGGGATTGCCACCTTGAAGCCAGCGAGGGCTACATAGTAAGACCCTGTCTTAAAACAACAACAATAATAATTATAACCCAATATTTGATGGTATTTCCTAGTATATAGTATTACATATTATATAGTAATACTATGTGTGCTTATAAATTTAAATCTTAACAGTGTAAAACATTTACAAAATAATATATAGTATTGTATACAATGCAATTATACACAATCCCATATGACACTATATATGCTATTTAGTATATAACGTATGTACTATATTCTATGTATTATACCATATAATATGTAGCATTATCTATCATATGTGCTACTCTAGATTTATATATATATATATATATATTAAAGTTCTAAGTTCAAACCTCTTTTCTCTTTCCTCCTTTTTTTCTATTTTCCTTTTGATATTTGCGATTTTGAGGAAGATTCTCACTATAACTCCTGGCTGGATTGGAACTCACTATTGTAGATCAGACTAATCTTGAACATACAACATTTCTCTTCCTTCTGCCCACTGAGTAATATTCCAGACAGGCATACTCCACAATGCTTGACCTTTCTCTTTCATCTTAATGACATTCCCTATATTTTTATTTTTAATTTTGCAGTGAATAGTCATGGAAACTCTATACTCTATATTATGATCCTATATGCTATTATGGTATATAAAATATAATGCTTTAAAATGTTTTAGACCTATTTATTTTATATTTTATTATATGTAATTGTTTTGCTTGTATGTATGCATGTGTACCACATGCCTGTCTGGTGCTTTCAGAGAATTGGATCCCCTGGAAATAGAGTTATGGATGGTTGTGAACTATCCTGAATATGCTAGAAAACGAAGCCAGGTCCTCTGCAAGAGCAATAAATGCTCTTAACCATCTTTCCAGCCCCAAATATAATGCTTTAAAAATACTCTGTGTAATATTTATTATATATCTAAAATAAATATAGATATATGAATAAAATTTGCCAAAGCATGGTAGTACATGCTTATAATCCCAGCTCTCAGGAAGCTAAGGAAAGGTCAAGAATTCAAGACCAACCTGGGCTACATAAGGAAGCCCTGATTTGGGGAGTGCCAGCCTACAATCCCACAACTAAGAGAGATATGCATGGTAACCCAGAGAAGGGGAATAGGGCAGAATCTTCTGAGGGGATTGGGAGCACAGAGGAGGATGTGCTGAGGGGTGAGAAAGCTGGGAGAAGAGGAGGGGAGAGGAGACTTGGGGGAGCAGGAAAGTTGAGTCTGAGGAAGAATAGAGGAGAGCAGGATCAGAGATTCCATAATAGAAGGACCCATTATAGGTTTGAAGAGAGATCTGGCACTAGTGAGATGTCCAGAGATCTACAAGGATGACACCAACTGGCAATCTAACCAATAGTGGCGAGGCTACCTTAAATGCCCTTCCCTGATAACGTGACTGACGACTTCCTTGTGTGCCATCCTAGAGCCTTCATCCAATGGCTGAAGGAAGCAGAAGCAGACACCCACAGCTAAACACTGAACTGAACCCAAGGAACCCAGTTGCAGAGAGGGAGGAGTGATTAGCAAAGGGATTAAGACCTGGCAGGTGAAACCCACAAAAACAGCTGACCTGAACAATGGGGGAGCTCATGGACTCTGGACTGATAGCTGAGAGGCTAGCATAGGACTGATCCAGACCCCCTGAACTTGGGTGTCTGTGAGGAGGCCTGGGCATTCTTTGGGGCCTTGGGCAATAGATCAGCATTTATCCCTGTCAACCAGATGGACTTTGGGAGCCCATTCCACATGGAGGGATGCTGTCTCCACCTGGACACATGGGGGAGGGCCTAGGCCCTGCCCCAGATGATATGATAGACTTTCGAGATCCCCCATAAAGGGCCTCTCCCTCCTTGGAGAGTGGAGTAGATGGGGATTGGGTAAGGGGTTGGGGGAGGGTTGAAGGGGGGCAGGAGAAGAGAGGAGGGAGAGGGAACTGGGATTGACATGTGTAGCAAGCTTGTTTCTAATTTAATTTTTTTAAAAAAATGCTGGTGAAATTTTAAAAAAAGGAGGCCCTGTTTCAAAAATGAAAATGTAGTGGCACATGCCTTTAATCCCAACACTCAGGAGGTAAAGGCAGATGGATCTCAGAGTTCCAGGCCAGCCTGGTCTACAGAGTGAGTTCTAGGACAACCAGGGCTACACAGAGAAACCCTGATTTGAAAAACCAAAAAGAAAATACTGTATTTATCAGTATAACATCTAGCACTATATAAAAAAACATATACCGTTTCATACAGTGTGTATATAGTTTAGTGATAGTATAGTATCTACATTCTCTACCTTAAGACTTAGAAGATTTGCATTCTGCTGCATAAGTGTAGTTACCTCTAGATTCTGACTGGAGGTCAGTTAGAAGTCTGAACTGTGCTGGGCAGCAGTGAACACCTTTAATCCCAACATTCGGGGAGACAGGTGAATCTGAGTTCAAGGCTAGCCTGGTCTACAGAGCAAGTTCCAGGACAGCCAGGGCACACAGAGAACACTGTCTCAAAAAAACAAACAAAACAAAAAAAGGACTGAATTATATTGGGAGGCATTGAACCCAGTGTGGACATGGAAATGTCACTCAGCCACATAATCTGGGTGTGTGTTTTGACTGCAGGAAGGAGACAGATCCCCAGAGTCAGGAACAGTAGTATAATGACTCCCTCCCTGTCCCTCTGGATTTCCCTATTCAACAGAGTCATCCTGAGTGCTTCTTCTTGTGCAAATACTGTCCTTTCCTTATATGTTACAATATGCAGAACTGTTGGTTTCGCTGGAATATCACCTCTAGATATGTGTTTTTGTATTGCTGAATGGGAATTAGGGTGAGTTCTCACACAGCCAGCACTGACTTCGTCTACACCCTCGGTTGACAGCTTGACTGAGCTCAGAATTTTCCTCTCAGGCCTTTTTTGTTTGCCATGCTAAGAATCAAATGCAGGGCTTTCCACACTGGGCAGATGCTCTGCCACTGAGGAGCACCCTCGGTTCTGCCCCTTAGGTCTTCATGATGATGCTCCCTCATCATATTTCCTGCTTGTGGATATCCGTGGAAACTGTGGGCGCCATTCTTCTTCTTTTTTTTTTAACATATTTTATGTGCATTGGTGTTTTCCAGTGCGTATTGTGTCTCCTGGAACTGGAGTTACAGACAGTTGTGAGCTGCCATGTGGGTGCTGGGAATCGAACCTGGATCCTCTGAAAGAGCAGTCAGTGCTCTTAACCACTAAGCCCTCTCTTTGGGGTTCAGAACTGGTATAATTTGGGATCTGAAGCTTGCTTTGTTTTCATCTTTCTCTTCCCAAGTCCTTGGGATCCTATTGATTCTGAAGTTAACTGCTTGGCTTCAGCTCAGGGAAATTTTCATCTCATTATTTCTTTAGTCATCCACCCCACCCCCATAGTCTCTGTCTTCTCTGTAGGGCACATCCATGGCTCACACAGTGCCTGGAACCTGGTAGTTGGTTACTGAGCCTGCTATTTGGGACCTGAGTTCCAGTGATGACCCTACAGCCAGCCAACTTGCTGTCTGGCCTGGATAGATTTCTGAGAAGTCAGCGCTCCTGGTTGTTCACCTAGCTCTCTTAGCCCTCTAACAAGTAGCCCTAGAACCTGCATCCCCACTGCTTCTGAGCCAGGGCGGAAGCAGTAAAGGGAAAGCTGGGGTACAAATGAGGACAGCATGACAGCCATCCCCCTCTGCTGGGGATCACTGTTGTGAGCCCTCTATCTCCCCAGCCTCCACTGTCTTTGACCCTTCCAGACCCTCTGAAATGGGCTTCCTTACATCTTCATCTCTCTCTCTACTCATCCTGACTACTCCCCTGTATTGACTGGTTTTGTTTGTCAACTTGATACAAGCTGGAGTCATCAGAGAGGAAATGTGTCCATGAGATCCAGCCCATCGTGGGTAGAACCACACTTGGGCTGGTGGTCCTGGGTTCCATAAGAAAGCAGACTGAGCAAGCCATGATGAACGAACCAGTAAGCAGCATCCTTTGTGGCCTTATCAGCTCTACCTCCATGTTCCAGCCTTGCTCGAGTTTGTGTCCTGACTTCCTTCAGTGATGTACAGTGATATGAAAGTGTTAGCCAAATAAACCCTTTCCTCCCCAACTTGCTTTCTGGTCATGGTGTTTTGTCACAGCGATAGAAACCCTAACTAGGACACACCACCACCCCCTTTTTATAAGCTCATGCACATGTATACATCTCTTGTCAAAGAAATAATCCTAGTGGTTCAAGACTCCCATTGGGATCATTGTCTTCCTTGTACAAATCCAGGACAAGGGCTTAGCAAGTTGCCCTTCTGAGTGTCCCAGAGCAGAGACTCTGACCACATGCAGACAGGTACCTCAGAGAGAAGAAAGCACGGAGAGGCCTGCAGAGAGCAGGGTCCATCTATCCTTCTTGCCCTTGAAGGGTCTCAACTTAGATGAAAATCCTACTTCCATCCTTCCCATCCCGATGACCTCCCTCATACAGCTCAGTTTCCCTGCCTGCCTAGGTCACCCTGATCTGGACAAAGTGAGTTAAGATGCTTAAGTTCTTTACCTTTGGCAGCCTGACCCTGGAAGATGCTCAGCTCCCAGGAGATTGGTGTCTGTTGTAAGTTGGAGCCTCTTAATTGGTCCTTAAGGACCAGTGGGCAAAATTATCTTCTCCACTCTTTCTTCCATCCACTGGTCCTTGCCCTGGCACAGGGGAGGCTTATCTTCTAGGAGAAAGAAGGGGAAAGAGAGGCACAATTTTTAACTTGCTGGAGGCAGGGCTAGTTCTTTTCCATCAACATCATAATGATAGGAAATTAGTCGTCATTGCAAAGGTTCCATGTGAGTTATGCTTCTCAGACAAGTTGCTAGTGTTCAAAGAGTCTGCTGCCAATATGAAACACGTCTCCAGGTCTGTTGCGGCTGGAAGGGCCGAAGCATGACTAAAGGTTTCCCTGGTAGAAGCCAGAGGACTGCAGACTCCTTCCTAAGAGTGGGGTGAAGGGGAAGGGGGCTGGCAGGAGGAAGTCAGGAGCCAGTGGGAGGGAAAACAACCAGTGCTCTGCCCTTGTGTCTAACGGCTGCCTGCTTAAGAGGCTGTGAGATATAATGCTATTGTTGACCTCTGACAATGTCTCTATCAAATGTCCATGCAGCTTGCTGCCTGGCGTCTCTCTGGGCTGAGAAGGAAGGAAAAGGCTCAGGAGAAAGGCACAGCAGAGGGGGCTTCTGTGGAAAGAGACAGACCTTAGGCAGATATGAAAGGAAGGGTCACTTCCTAATGATGGAGTGCCCTGGCTTAAAACTCCTAATATTTACACTGAACTTTGGAAAGAAAGAGACACGAGTCTCTGCCTTTGGATCATTTAAGAATAGAAACTCTTCTTAGTAACCATGGAAAGTCCTGGAAAGCCATGGTGGGATGGCAGAGAAGGCCACATGGAGATGGACTGGCTGACTACAGGATTCCCCTTCCCCTACTCCACCTAAGCCCCAACAAGGCGCTTGAGTCCAGGTTGACCGGGAGTCACTAATAGAAGCTGGGTCAATGTGAATCAGAGCACTGCGGCATGTATGGTGAGGAACAGGCAGCCTGGGGCTTGAGCCTACAGTGTGTTTTCAGAGTTCCTCCCAGATAGGGAAATGCAGCATCAGGTTCCCAACTATGCGTCGCCTCGAGATGAGACGCAATCTTCAACCAGACACTCATTATCTCATGTTCATTCTTTGATTTTATTCTTTTCCTTCCTGATTGAGCACACAGTCCAGTGAAGAAGACTCCAGATCTGCTGCTATCAGCACGCTAAATGCCTTCCATCTTTGTCTCGGTTTTATCATGTTACGAGACCCTCCTATTCTTATCTCTGGTATCAGCACTTTCTTTTCTCATCTCCTACTCATTCATTTTTCTATAAAATAACAAGAGCAAAATGCAATCAAATATTTGCATACATTTGGACTAGCCCTGCCTGCTACCAGGATAACCGCACCAACAGGAGGGAAGAGCAGGGAAGGAAGGAGCAGCCCCACCGAGGGAAGGTACGGGAACCACACGCATTAGCTCTCACCCACATCACACACAGAAGACACCAGTGTTGTCCGCATGATGTGATTTTTAGAAGTCTGGACTACATGAAAATCAAATGACAGCCTCAGTAGAGGGTCAAGTCCAAGATGGCCGCTTGTCTCCATGAGCTCTCTGGCTTCTCTGTGCGGGGCTCCTTTCCTACGTTTACCCCGAAACGTTCGCACTGAAGGTTAAGGCCACAGCAAATGGCGGCGGTCGTTATCCGTTCCATATTGCTGTCTTACCTCCATCAAAATTAGTGACAAGGGACGGGGCTAACAAACTCGTTTGCACTGGGGTCTACATAGCAGCTGGACCTAAAGGGACCCGTTTGCTCCTTTTACACTTTAACACTAAGCCAGGGAAATGGACATGTAGCCACACACAGGCTGTGCATGAGGAGAAAAGAGACCTGTGAACTCACCCTACATCCACTTTTACCCCGCAGAAAAAACCTGGAACATGGCAGCCCTAGCCATGAGCTTATTTGTGCTGGGGAGCAAAGAGGTCACTGGGCAGGAGAGGACATGAGGTGGAGGAGGGAGTTTGTGATGGTTTAGAATTGTGTGAAGCAGCCTGCCCTGCCCTGGTGCGACATGTCTCCCTGTGGCAAGGCTCGGAATGTGCTGGCCTGGGACGGAACGGAAAGGAAGGCTTCATAGTCAAAGTGTTTGGAGCAAAACTTTGACGAAGGAATTGACAGGGCTGTGAAATATAGAATACTGTCCTGGTGGACAAGAAACATAGCAAAAACTGCAGAAGGCGCATCTTACAGGCACAGAGGACACGTTTGCCGGAAAGGGGTATGAGTCTGGCGCCCAGGAATAGACTCGCTTCCCCTCCTACCGGAGCTATCATCCTCGTCACTCTGTGAGCTGTGTCTTGGGATATCGGGAACGTAGAGTCAAGGCGCATGCCCCATTCTAACAGCAGTAAGGACCCACATGGACTCCAGCTGGACCAGAGTAGGGCCACCCACTGGTGAGAACACAAAAGCTGCTGGTGATAATCAGAGCCCAGCCCAGAGATCAGTGCTTTCCAAAAAGCTGCTTCTTGACCATTTTGGTTTTGTATTTGCTTTCTTCTTTTTCTGGAGGTGAATTTAAAGACTTGGGGCCAGGATCATCCAGCCAGAGAATATAGGTTGGTGTTTCTCAGAGAGGAAGAGGCCTGGCTGGGCCGCTGTAGAGTCTCTGGCTCACTGGGAATCTGAGACTGTCTCAGCTAACAGGCTGAAGAGGCTCTGGAGTCCAGTGCTCTGGGCTCCAGCCCTTCGCTGCCTCCCCTCCTCCTCAAGTAGGTGGACCGCCCTCAGCCCTCAGACAAGTGAAGGGAGGCAGGCAGAGCTTCAGGAAGGTAGACGTCTAGCTCCCGTCATCCTGGATCCCCAGCCTCTGAGCTGTTTGTCTCTGCTGAGTTGTGAGCCTTAGGGGCCAGGCCTGTGTTGTTTTCTCAGCTCTGTCCCCGAAGCTACTGTCAGCTCTCCACAAATAATAACAAACCTGGGAATCGAGCTTGTCAAGGGGGACTTTTTTTTTTTTTGAGTCCCTGGGTTCATCTTTAGACTTGTTTCTTTTCATGTGTGCAGACAAGAGGGAACGCGCGTGACGGTATCTCAGGAGGCCAAGCAGGATCTCCCCGGTGCGCCGGCAATCTACTGCGGCCAATACCCCGTGGAGCATCAGGCGGGCTCTCCTCTGCGGCTAGTAATCGCTGAACTGCAAAGGAAAGGGCACGATTGAACCAAAGGCCTCAAGTCCTGTCCTTTGTCTGCTCCTCTCTTTCTCCCACCGGTGGTGGCCTCAGCACCTACCCACTTCCGTGACGAGGCACTGTCATCCTCAGTAGTTTCTGGTGAGCCTTTAGCATCTGTTTTTAAAACAAAACAGAAAACGGAGGGTTCACAAATCTATTTTTAGGTGAGAGGTTCGGCTGAGGGGTGGGCAGGGAACTGAGGCCCTCACCCTAGGCCAGCAGCCTGGGCTTCCCCTTGCTTTCATTTCTGAGCACGGCAGAAGACAGAAGAGCGTTTGGGGAGGGGAAATTTTCTATAAATTGAACATCGTTGACAAAAACAAGACCCAGCTTCAGTGAGTGTGAAGAGTAAGAGGCCCACAATACCCTACTGGGGCAGAGTGGTACCCCCTTTCAGCAGCCTAACCCATCAGAAGTAATGGAACCACCTCTGCTTCCCAGCAGCAGGGAGACAAACCTTTCTCCTGGGAAAGTGCTGAGAGCCAGAGCCATGCTTCCCCTTACAGCCGACGTGCCCCCCCCCTTACACCCCTTTCTGGTTTTGTGCTGTTTTATTTTGTTTAAAGGAACCAAAGGGAGAAAAATTGCCAAGTTGTAAAGTGCTTAAGGAAGAGATGAGAATCTTCATCAAAATGCTAAAAGCTGGAGGGGAGAGTAATGTGCAAACTCTTGCCTGCTATTTATGGGATTGATTCTCAGATCAAGAAGAGGCGAGCAGTTGGATGAAAGGAATTATTGTTAAGATCCTCAGTAGGAGGATCTAATGGACAATTGCTGCTATCAGGGGGAATTAAATTGCTGTTTCAGTTTGTAAAATATATCAGCGGCTTTTTGGAAGCCACTGAAGGTGTGACAGCTAGGCAGGGAGGCAGGAGACAGATGCTCCACCACTCTGCTGAGCTGGTATCAAATGGGAGCAGGTGGGGGGGGGGCTCTGGACCCTGGTCTGTGTTTCCAGGCTAAGCTGGAGAATGGCTGAACCAGAGGAAACGTTGAGGGGAGACGGTAGTCAGTGAACTGTGGACCCTGATAATCTGGGACCTCTGCGAGTTAGAGCTGTGTGCCTCCTGGGACAGAGAATGACAGTAGGGCTCTGTGGGACACCTGCCCAGACTGGAGTCCAAGGAGATTGAGTTCTGTCCATTGAGGAGTGAGGGGATGCTGAGGGCCGTGATGAGGCACTGTGGTTCTCAGCAATCTCCAGTGCTCCCAGCAAAGCCTGGGGGCCCAACCCAAGACCCTGTTAAATCAATTTCTTTGCCTTATGGGACCACTAAGCACCCCCCCCCCAAATGCGACGGATACCAAGGGATGCCGAGTGGAAAAATAACCACTGTATACACTCCAGAGATGACTTCTAGAGCAAACTGGTAGTCGTCTCTAGACTGCGTCATAAATGGTTGTGTGAAAAAGACTCATTCGTCCACTTACATGGTGACACATAATGCTGTCCCAGATAAGGGCAAGCAACAAAGTGGTCTTTGGGGTGGAGAAAGCTGCTGTGTGGAGAGCCTTGGAAGTAGGCCTGCCCCTTGAGGTGAGGAGGCAAAGGAGGTCTGCAATACTCATTTGTTCCATGAGGCACTTAGGGCTGATGGAGAAGAGAGGGAAAAGGATTTTCACATCTCTGAAGGAATCTGCTGTGTCCCCACTCTGTTCCCTGGAGACTAGCATCATGATACTAGGGTGTGACCTGGCACCACCTTCCGTGCAGGAAACCCTAGATAGGTAACAAAGGATCGCTAACACAGCGAGCTGTTGGTGGCCAGAGGGCTTGGTGGTCTTGCTGTCATTGCTACTTCCTGCTCAGGTCTGTAGACACTTGTTGAGTGTCCCAAGCAGGATCTAGAGGAGCATTAGAGAAGGGGGCTGTCTGGCTGTGTCGTTCTGCAAGAACCTGGGCTCTGCCTGTGCCCTGGGACCTGAGTAACTGTAGAGCAAGCCAACCTTGGGACACAGAGAAGTGGAAGGATCAGGCCCGACAGCAAACCCTTCTCAGTGATTATTTCACTTATCCATCTGTTGGTGATGTGACCACAGATCCTGTGCCTGGCTTTCACGAGCCACTCTGGGCTTGGCCTGACTAAATGAAGGACTGCCGTTTGCCCCAACATCCTGAAATCAAAGGGAGTAGGAAGTGATGTCTGCTGGCTATGGCCTTCGTGTCACCACACTTCTGGTCCTGAGACTTTCTCCCGGCCACAGCTGTGCACTCATGAGTCATCTTGTACAGTGGACTCTGCAGCGTTTGATGAGCTGCGATAACTCACGGGTCAGGGTCCCGGGGTACCTGTCTTCCCCAAGGATCCCTCAGCTCCCATCATGAAGACCCTGCGTTGTCTCCCTCCTTTGGAAGCATTTCAGTCAGGAAAACAAACTTGGATGTAAAGTCCCTGTTTCACGTTTTAGAACTTTGTAGCCCGCTGGCATCTTCTTTCCACGCCACCCTCCTTTACCCCCCACTGGCCTCAGATGTGTCCTGTCCTGTTCTCTAACTCCAGCCGTCCAGCCGTCCAGCTGAGGGACCGCAGAGTTCCTGTAGACACTCAGCTTCCAGTGTGTGGTTTCTAGTCTTTACTGAGATTTACAGAGACCTAGGGCGCACTGTGTATGTGTGTGTGTGTGTGTGTGTGCACGCCTGCGTTTCTTTAGATAAATCCACAGAGTCACATGAAATCAGTGACAGGTTGACACCGTTATTTCAAGATTCATCGCTCTGAGTTGCCAGCAGAGGAGACCTAGCCAATTCCTTCCCACCAACAACACTTTTTTTCCAGGCATAATTTATAGCACTGGGGTGAATTTGTTTCCAAAAGATGAATATCACACTATCAGCAACAGCTGCCTCTCATTTTTATTTGTTTTTAAATCTAACTCAAAGTCCAATTCTCTATACACATCCGAAGCTGTAAATCCTGAGGCGACTGATTACTTGATTTAGTAAACAGGTTATATTATATAATGCCACTAAAGAGGGGCCTTACGACACCACCTGCAGGTGGCTTCTGGGAAGGAGCTGGACTGGAGTCAGTCGCAGGGGACAAGCCTTGTCTGAAGGAAAAGAAAGTGTGATGGAGCCAAGGTTGAGGCAGCTGCCTCTGAGGGCGAAGCTAAAGCCAGCCGGGTTACTAATGCAGCCTCCCTCCTAACTCACAGTGTTGTTCCAGCCTCCTGCAAGTCTGTCTAGACGTCAGAACCGCTGCTCCGGGCAGCTGTACAGAGAGGGGAAGGCTTTGGGCGTGCAGGTGGAGGAATGACCTAGGAGGCTAAGGTCCAGGAGAAGGAGGGTTCCCGGTTCGCCAGCCTCAGGACCCTCCCCCCTCCTCCACTTGCAAATGAAGTGGGGGAGGAAGAGGAATAGGGAACTGCAGACCCTCGGAGTGAAGCAGCAATCCGATTGGTGGCATTCCGGTCAGCAAGCTTGTACGGGATGCTAGTCCTGCAGGTGTTGGGGGGGGGGGGGGGCTTCTTTTATTCCGCAGTCCAAAAGGAAAAGTGACTTGCACAAGAAAGTCTATAGGTTGTAGAGCTTAGCCTTTTGGACCCTAAGCACAGGCTAGAGCCTGGGATTTAAGGGCTGAGGATGACCTTGTAAATCTCATTCAAATGGTTCTGCAGATTGGGAAATTGAGACTCAGACCTCCGTAGGCTCAACTTGTACCGAGCAAGGAAACCTAAGGAAAGAGGGAGGGAGGAGGGAGGGAGGGAGGGAGGGAGGAGAGAAGGAAGAGGGAGAGAGGAAACAGGGCTCCTAGAAGAGTCTCTGAGAGCTCTCTTAGCTCTCTTAACTGCTTATTCGATCACCCAGGACCACCCCAACACTACAAGGACGCATTGGACTCTGTAACTTCCCATGTTTTTCTGCTTAGGAAAAGTAGGTGGTAGCATTATAGAAAACCAGTCCCTGAAGGGGAGAGGGCACTCACTTCCCAGAACCAACCAGATGTGATGGTGTACATCTGCAATTCCAGAACTTACTCTAGAGGCCGAGGCAGAAGGATACGGAGTCCAAGGCTAGCCTGGGCTACCTAAGGAGACCCTTGTTCCAAAAATGAAGTATAAAAGAAAATGAATAAAACAAGACCGCAGGGGGAGGAGGAGGGGGTGTCACAGATGAAGACACAGAGCCATCAGGTCAAGGGTGGAAGTACAACCCCCCCCACCCGTCCTTATGCCAGCCACCTGCCCGGTTTCCAGTCTGAAGCAGAGGAACAAGACAGGGAGGGGCCAGAGCAAATTTGGCATTTCCTTCCTTCTCCTACCTCAGCACCGGATTCGAGGATACAATTTAGTCCCAGCTAGGGTCAGGGGCCAGGAACAAATGCTGTCAGGCCAGCTGGCCAGACAGTTTCCAATTAGACTTTGTTTCTCATCCTGAAGGCCTTGAGCCTCCAACCCCTACACCCCTGCCCAATTACTGCCCAGCAGCATTAACCCCTTGGTGCCCCGGGCCGTTAATGGAATGTTAATTGGTCTAATGGGTTTCATGTCAACAAGTCCTAATGAGCTCCTTCTAACGAGCTTGGCGATTTTTTTTTCTAAGCCTGTGTTTGTCAACACTCTGGAGTTTGTGCTCCAGTCTGAGGGGCATCATGATACTGGCTCTGTGGAGCTGGTGCTAAGAAGGCAGGGAAGGGGGCACCCCTAGTCCACACGCTCCTGTCTCTCCTATGCCTGCCTTTGTGGCCCTAGTCCCTCACTTCCTCACTCGGCTCCGGCTCCGGGGCCTGCAAAATGGCACTTTGGGCTCCTTTGGATGACAGTAGCAGCCACACAAATTTCCTCCTCCTGGATGTCTCGTGAAGTTGAATGCTGTGTGGGATTTCCCCCACTCCGTAGCTGCCTGGTAATAAAGGGTTCAGCATTAAAGAGAAAAATCTCAAGCAGAGCTTACAGAGTGAGGAATTCTCCAGGGTAAATGTTCCTCAGAGCCCTCCGATTACCGCCTTGGCTCTGGTCCCTTGAATGCCCTGGTGTGGTGTCTGGTGACAGAAATGAGAGGGCCTCTGGACAGGACCAACAACCTCACAGGCCTGCTGGAAAAAAAAAACCTGGAGCCCTGAGCCCTGAACCCCGAGCCCTGAGCCCCAAGCCCTGAGCCCTGAACTGGGTCCTCTTTCTGCAGCCAAAGAAGCTGCATAGAGCAGGTTCAAGACCCCAACTGTTGCTGAAAGGACTCCCCCACATCCAGACCCTGAAGGATCCGTCAGATCCCCCACATTCCTCTCCAGGATGGGGTCCATGCCCTTGCAAGGGAGGGTCAAGCAGGATGGGGGTGGAGGGATTAAGGGTACAGCAAGCTTCCTGGGATGAGCATGGGGGTGGGGGTCTCATGGCAGCTGAGCTCCAGAGAGTCAAGTTTCCAGAAACTTCTGTGCTTCTTGTAGGAGCAGAGAGAGTAACTTAAGCCTCTTTTGAAAAGGCCTCCCTTTCTCTTGCAGAAGAAATCCTTAGAGGGCAATGGGCAGTGAGTGGCTGAGGGGCTTATGGTGACTTCAGAGAAGGGGAGGGGCCAGAGCCATCTGGGCTCCCTGCTGCCCAGCCTGGCAGGCTCAGCACTGAAAAATGTTTCTGCCTTGTGCATGGTTGATTCTAGGAACAGAGCACTCGTGACTATCCTTCCTGGCTCTGCCACAGACATTACTGAGGGTCGGGTCTCTTAACTGACCCTGCCTTCATTGGGGGATCCTGAGCAAAAGAGTGAGGATTATGACTTTTCTGACTAACCAAAATTCTCCTGAGTTTCTTTGAGTTTTCTCTGCCTTGACTTCACTATGATTTTCTCCTTTACGGAATGAAGTTACCAAAATACTCAAACCCAATGTTGAAAGAAACAGTTGCCACCCCGGGCATTGGTGGCGCATGCCTTTAATCCCAGCACTCGGGAGGCAGAGGCAGGCAGATCTCTGTGAGTTCGAGGCCAGCCTGGTCTACAGAGCAAGTTCCAGGACAGCCAAGGCTGTACAGTGAAACACTGTCTCGAAAATCCAAAAGAAGAAAAAAAAAGAAAAGAAAAAAAGAAACAATTGCTCCAACAGGCTGAGGAAAAACCTTCCTGGATTTTGCTCCAGCAGTGTCTCTGCCATGTCTGCCCTCTCCTGGAGATTTCTGGCATTGCAGCCCTTTCAGTCACTGAACAGCTAAGACTGGGCACTTTGCCAAGGAGTCTCACTCACAGTCTATCAGATGCCCCAAACCCTAGGTCCAGTCAAAGCTGCTTTATCTGGCAGAGCTCTTAACGACCCCCAAGATCTCTATTTCCTTATTTTCTGAGGTTTCAAAAGAGAGCTCATATACTCGTTTTGGGGGGACAGGAGGGTAGGGAAGCAGGGTCTCAGGATGTCGCCCTACAGGCCTGGAACTCACCATGTAGACTGCCCTCAGAACCTGCTGTGCCTCCCCGCCTCTGCTTCCCAAGCGCTGGGATTACAGATGCCTGCCACCACACCTGGCTGGCTCCCTTCAAGAGTCTTCATTTGGGATGTCTTTCTGATATCTCAAGAAATTTGCCTCTGGGCTAGGGATGTAGGTCAGCGGTGGAGCACATGCTCAGAACAACACAAAGTCCCGGGATCTCTAGCCCTGCAAAGGGGAAGGAGGAAGAGGAAGTAATCTGCCTCCGCCTTTTCCTTGTGGAATTCTCTCTAGTCTGCCCTTGCTTACTATGGCTGGCAACAGCCCACACAGAGCCTGGTGATGAAGACAAATCGTTATCCTTTTTCTGACAGGGGAGACAGGCTTTCCCACGCTGCTCTCTCCTAGGCTCCTATGCAAAGGATAGCATGCATCTCAATGCCCGTCATGGTGAAGTGGACGCAAGGCAAGCCCATGGCCTGTCCTCTGAGGCAGGTCTTGAGGGAGAGGTGTGCAGGCCTTGAAGCCAGGGTGATCACTCTGTCCAGGAAAAGCTGCCTGCGGCTCCCTGCCCTGTCATCCCCCCTGCCCCTCCCCCCCACACTCTACTTTCTTCTTTCCTGCCAAATTGTCGCCTCTTCTACCAACCACACTCCCTGTAGAGAAGACCTGGCCTCCTTCATCCATCCTGCCCCACTCCCGAGCTCCGGTCCCTGCACAGAGTTGATATGTGATAAGCATCTGTTGAATGAAACATGAATCCCCGCTGCTTTGCCTGTGTGCGCTTGAGGTCAAAGCGTGCCTGGTACTTCGGAGACTTGGGTCAGGCCAGGGTAGTCCTTTCTTTCCCTCCCTGAAAAGAGAGATAGTAACAACAACCACACGTGTACACACACACACACACACACACACACACACACACACACACACACACGCATGCACGGCACCCCCGAGATGCCTGTAAGTTGCTATAGACCTCGGGTATGTGGACATTTTGGAAGGTCCTGGGAAGAAGACTGGTGGAGGCAGCCCCCTCTCCAGGATGCAGTTTCCACCGCTCCATGTTCTTAGGGCTTGCCTGCCCCATGCTGTATCATCAACTAGCCTGTGAGAGTCTGGCTGTAAATATTTCAGAGCATGCACTGCAGCTCAGCATCTCTCCGGGCATTCTGTTTCCCGGGGTTGGCACTGCCAGGCCTGTCTCCACTTACAGACCACGGTCCAGTTCAAGGAGAAATTTTGAGGCCCCAAGGGGGATGTCCATTTGCTGATGATGGGGTGGCGTGGGGTGCAGTGGAACAGACCTGTAAAGCACACACACCTCTCATGGCCTGTCCCCGCCTGCGTAAGAGCCATTCTGGCTGTACATACTGGTGACTCTATGTCGAACCAAAATGGAAGCAAGTCTTGGTCACAGCACGCACCTAAGAAAACCAGGAAGTGATTAACGCTTTCCTGTTCTTTCCCTTCCCCAAAACCTCCATGCACATCACCTCTGGACTGGTCTTGAAGAGGGCAGATGGCCCATGTCCCTTGCTACCACCAGGGGGTGTGAGGAGCACACTTGGGAGGCTAGGTCTGGTGCTTGGAAGTTGGAGGCAGACGGGCTTCTGGCCTGGGCGAATGCTGATGGATGGTTTTCCCCGGTGCCTGGGAAGGGTTGAGGAGGGAGCGCCCTTGTCAAAGTGGGAGAGCTGACGTAGGCCTGCCACCAGCCGAGCTACCCCCGGCCTCCCCTCGCCAAGCAGGCCTGAGTTGATGCTGAACGAAGCGTCACTGCGGGGCACAGATTGTTTTGCATATCATTTGAATATTATTTCTTTTGTGTCAAAATAGCACAGCAAACCCCTCTCTACCTAGCCCCCTCCCACAGTTCTGACTTGTTCTCCTGAGGAACCTCCAGCCCCTGCATGGCCCATCAAATCCAGGCGTTCCAGGTGGGAGGGAACATGGAGCTCGTTGGTTCCTGAGTTGCCTGTCCTCTGTACTAATGGTGCGGGGCCCCTTTTCTTCTGCCCGCAGATCCTCCATGTGAATCAATCCCATGATGCAACATGCCTCCCCAGCCCCAGCTCTGACAATGATGGCCACGCAGAATGTCCCTCCCCCACCCTACCAGGACACCCCCCAGGTGAGTGTGCCAGGGAAGAGTGGGGAGGTGTGGCAGCCTTGTGAATCCATTGTGAGGGCGGAACTGGGGGGCTGGGGGGGGCCGCCTGGCAGCCCTGGGGAGGCTTCTCTGGAGAGTCTGGTCTGGTGAGTACAGATCTTGAAGAGTCATTGGACTTGACAAAACACCAGACTCGGAACACCGCCTGGGTTAATTCTGTCACCAGGACAGAGTTGTGATCATAGACCTGTCTGCTGCTCTCACCCTGCAGACACTGAAAAGTACAGCTAAAGCCCTTTGTCCTGCTCAGGGCAAAATCCACACTGGAGATGAGAGACAGCATGTGTGCAGCCTTCTTGAGAGTGTGCAGACTCCCCCACTTACTCCCGTACCGAACTCCCTTCCCCTGGTCTCTTGAGCCCTCACACCAGTGTCCAGCTGTCTGCCTGTTAGAAGAATCTCCTGGGGGCTCTGCTGGGCTTCCACCTAGGAAAAGCAGGATTCTTAGTCCCTGTCTTCACTTCCGCTCCCCCAGCTCCCAGCTCCCAGCTCTAGTTCAGTTCCATGTTCTTCTGAGACTCCTTCCCCGGTTGCCAAACCTGTGACCTTCAGCAGCAGTGTCTTCCCGCTACTTTGGGTCCCTCTGGGCTTTTTGCTTTAGTTTGCTATTTATTATTATTATTATTATTATTATTATTATTATTATTATTATTATTATTATTATTATGTTGCTGGAAGCTTCTGGCTGGAGTCCCTGAGACCCATCATCATTCCTTCTTGTCCCTATCTCAGGTGCCTCCCACCAGCCCTTGAGTCTCCGGAAGCCTGAGTTCTGGGGCTGTGCTTTCACGGGAGAGACCCTCACTTTTGGCCTCTGCCTGGTGTTCTCCTCCTTTCTCGAGGAGAAAGTCTGGCCAGTCCATACCAGTTCAACAATTATCTACTGGGCACACGTCATGGGGATTGCCCCCACGGGAGTGCTCGCTTGGCGGTTAACCGAGGGAAGCCCTCCATCTGTGCGGCTACGATCCTCTGACCTTCTCCATGCCTTGCACACCAGCATTTCAAACATGGTCCTCCTCGCAGGCCACATGGATGTGGAGACAAGGCAGAGGACTTTGTCCACATTAGGACCTGTGGCCTCTTGGTGCCCCAGCTTAGTGTGAGCCCAGAGCAGCTGTCCTGTGCGTAATGTCTGGGAAGCTGCCAGATGATGTGAGGCCACTTTGCTGACCACCTTTGACGCCTCTCCCCGAAAGTACGAAAGCACGTATCATCCGGTGACCATCCGGCACATGTCCTTGAGTCTCCTGGCTTGCTCCTTCTCTCGGTCTCTTCAACCTTAAGGAGTTGGGTGTGGATGGGGCTGTGGAAGAAGGGTTATGGAGTGGGTGGAGGAAGCAGGGGGAAGGTTTTCAAACGGAGGCTGCAGCAGCTTCTGGTCCATGGAAGAGGAGCTGCTTCATCTGGTGCTGGCCTTTAGAGCCGGACAGTCCCACAGGCCCCTTTCCCGTCCTTTAGGACCAGGGTGGCTCTCCACGTGAGCTTGGCTGCGAGCAGCTGGTCCCCCTGCCTTCCTCCCTCTCAGCTTTCAAGAGCTAACTCCAGCTTCTCAGGGGAGAACTCTGCTCTATTTCCCTTGTAATGTCATTATCCCAGGGAGCCAGCTGCTCTCTGACACGGCATCTTCGGGAAAAGCCTGGCCTTATAATAGGACGGTGGGTCAGGCACACAGGGGACTCATCTTAAACGGGGACTCGAAGGAAGCGAGACCCACTCTTCATTACCCCTTCAGGTCTAATCTTGTGACTTCTGTTCCCTGTGTGACACCACTCCATGTCACCTCCCCGGAAACCCAGTTTCTTTCCCAGGCAAGGAATGGACAGTCTCTGATATGGAGTCCCCAAAATGAGAAAGGGAGAGAGAAGCAGAGCCGCTCCTCCGAGACCCTTGCAATCGTTTTAATAATGTTCCCGTTGTGCTAAGGGCTAGCAATACTGAGCATAATCTATTCAAATGCACAGGAGAATGTCACTTTGGAAAATTAGGAATCTGCATTAAAAAATTCCCAAGCCCCGGACCTTCTTTATAATAAATTAGAATTTTTTTTTCTAGGCAAGTTCTTAACTTGGCAATTTTCATTTTGAAGTTTGGGGAATAAAGTTATTAAAAATGAGGGAGACTTTTTTTCCCTTTTCCATTTTAGTAGAGAAGCATTAATGGTTATGGCCCCATGCTATTTGGGCATAAGCCAAAGTGGTATGATGGCTAAGTGGCTTCTAGCCTCTCTGGGCTGTTTGAGTTTGTCTGGGGAAACTCTGTGACTTCTCATAAGGACATCATCCTGTTTATTATGCTCTAAAGACTGATTGTATATTTAGAAATTGCAACAACAACAACCCGGTAGAACCCTTCAAGCAGACGACTTCTCCAAGCGGCTTTCTGCTGAATTCTGTTGAAGCGGCAGCGCCCTCTAGTGTGTGGCTCCAATACCTCATACTCTGGTTTCTCTTTAGATCACTCTTCAGTATATTTTTTTACCTTTTTAAAAAACTGTGACATCTCAGTTCCAATGTGCTGTGTCTGTGCCCTTGATCCAGGAGATAGAGGTGGATTGTTCAAACTCAGAATTCTGTAAGGATTGGTTAATGAAAGTGTTGTCTACAGGAAGGTTGGCTATGAAGACGTATGGGCCCTCAGTTCAATGTGTCGTGTCCATTCCTTTATCATCGTTTCTGTTCTTATGCAACCCTGTCACAATGAGCCTGGCTATCACAGTCGCTGGGATTTTTACAGCCGCCACTACTACCCCAGAACTGCTGCCGACTTCCATGGACCTCTCAAAGTCATGTCCCTTTATTAAACATTCATAAAATGCCAGCGCTCTCACTCCAGAACTCTCGTGGTATCAACCACCCTGTGGCTCCTTCTAGCCATAGACCCTTCGTTCGCATGCTCTCTCCCCACCTCAGGAACACCTTGAAGCCTTCCTGTCTCTTGCCAGGCAGCATATGCCCATGCAGCCCACCATGCCAAGTTCTCCCCTCTGTAGCTCCACCAGCAACTGCAGGAAATGGATTTGCTAGTGAGGGCAACGGCTTCCCCACCCTTCCCAAACCCCGGGAAACCACAAGGCAGCAAGCCCCACCCTACTCTGCCTCAAACACAGACACATGCCTACTGTTCCATAAATGTTCTTGGTTTACAGGCAAGACACATATTTAAATCATCTGGTCTACTGGTGTAGATATTCAGTGTTTAATATTCTCTGTCTGCACATCTCCAACAAACCCCTGCTGCGTGAACACTTGACCGGGAAGCAGGAATCTTAGTGGACCCCTTTTCAGCTCTGGTGGACGTGACGCTCAGTGGGTAGGGGAGATCAGGAATAGATGGACAGGCAGGCAGCTGGGAGCTGACATTGAATGACATGACAGGACTTGCTCCGAAAGGGACTTGGGCAGTTTACTCAGAACTGCCTTCCTCATTCATCAGAGAGCGCAAGATGGCAAAATGAGAACTCAGGATCCAGGCTCAGCTGGGGACATTCCCTTCAGATGGAAGCCCCGTGAGGAAACAGAGTTCCATTGCTTTAGCCCTCTGCAACCCTCAGAGTAAAGAGAAACCGTGCTATATCGAGGGTCAAAGGGGTGCTTTCCCACCTTCCTGCAAGGGGGGGGGGGAGGTAAGACCAGGCAGAGACCAGCTACAAGGCATTCTCTCTTGCCCCAATACCCGGGGCTTCCCCTCTCTCTCCTGGCCCTGATGCTCCAAGCAGAACCAGGGGTGCATCAGGCCTGGGGAAGCTGGCTGGGCTTTGATCAGTCATTAGGATCCCCATGCTGGTTTCATTAACAAGGCAGAAGGGGGTGGATGGGGCCCCTGGCTGTGAATGGCCTCCATCCAGGCAGTGCAGCTGTGACGGGCAAGCAGGTTCAGATGTTGTCACACCCCTTTACATCCCTCTCATCTCTTTAAGGCCTGGAGCCCCCTGCCTTGCAGGGTCCTCTGCTCAGCTGCCTGTGAAACACATTCACTTTGCAGCACAGAGTTAATTCATCTGCTTTGAAAGTCCCCCTAAGCCTTTTCTGTAGCTATGATTGACAGTTCCCTCTGCCCCTGGGGGCAACACCCCAGGGACCATATGGGAGACCCATCTTCCTTCGATTTGACTCATCAAAACAGATTCTTTGTTTTGCTGTGGGCCTTTCTTCCCTTTATATCCAATGACCTTTCTCCCTGCCTGCTTGGGCCACCCATGCCTTTAGACCTGGATTCTTCATTGCCTAGAAGGCAGAAGCAAGCTTCAGGTCTAGCTGGGCCCTTTGTGCCCCTGCATAGGAGATGATGGACTAGCCCCAGGACTAGAAAGCCTGTGACGAGACAGGCTCGGGACCCGGTTTAGGATTTGTCTTTGATTAACTTACTACCTCAGTTCCTGTAGTTATCGGAAGCAGAGATCTTATTGTCTAACTTCTTGTCTCCAAGCAGGCAGGACAAGTGCCCTAAAGAGCTACAAAAATAGTTGGCGGTCCAAGGATGCAAAGCCTAAAATAAATCAGGGAGCAGGTGATCCAAGTCAGCAGCCGGGCTGAGAGCACTTGACATGTCCTCTCCTGTGCCACCTTTGAATTGATTCAGTGTCCCTGCGGCCTAGCAGGAGGGGCTGGGTGAGTAAGACCCCAGGACTCCTGTTGCCCTTGGAGTTGGTGGTCTGGAGAATAGGATGTCCACCAGAGCAGACACCCAGGCATCTTGGGGAAGCCCCTCACCCTGCTGCTGTATATTACACAAAGTCAGGCAGGTAATTTCAGCAATGATCTCCTCCATTCGCTCATCTTTTTAACAAATGCTGAGTGCTTCCTGCAGGCCTTGCCAACTGTGTGCTGCATATCAGAGGCGCAGAACTAGAGTTCCTGCCCCAGTGGGGCCTTAGTTTCCGTAGGGGTAAAGAGGAACTTCTGCCCTTCTTGCCCTGTAACCCGTGAACACTGTCGTAGGAACCTGGGATGGGGTTTCTCAGCATCTGCTCACTATGCATCTTCTGTGCATCTCCATGGCCCAGATGGGATTGCACTTTAATTACGTTTTTATTAGGAACACAATAGGCATATCAGATATGTTTTTCCAGCTAACACACACGGGCGCGCGCACGCGCGTGCGTGCGCGCACACACACACACACACACACACACACACACACACACACACACACACACACCCCAATCAGACTCTGTTAGGCTTCCTAAAGGGCCTATTGGAAATCACTGGCTGGCTTAGGACTGTGACAGTAGTAAGGGATCCTCTGGAAATAAACGGGAAGGAGGGGAGTGATCACACCCCCCAAAACTATACAGAGTTGGGAAGTGTGAGACAGGGTTTCTCTCCCTTTCCTGGCCTCTGTTGTAGCTTCTTGTCAGTGATGCCCCAGGTATGCAGTCAGGGGGAGAGAGCAACTGATAAGACTTGCTTTGGTAACCAACCCAGT
Source organism: Mesocricetus auratus (assembly GCF_017639785.1). Lineage (NCBI taxonomy): Eukaryota > Metazoa > Chordata > Mammalia > Rodentia > Cricetidae > Mesocricetus > Mesocricetus auratus. Next base: position 15,992,953 of record NW_024429203.1, on the reverse strand, counting down.
GCTTATAAAGCTGTGTGTAATGAATTAATTAGTCCAGGACACCACACACACACATTGCACAGCACCCTAACTCTCTGGCTGGCTCAGGGATCCTGGTGGAGGGGCTCAGGCCTTTTGTCCCAGAAGCCCCTCACTGTCAAGTGCTGTCCCGATTCTGTCACTGCCTCCTCTCCGTAGTGTGACTGCAGACATTTTGAGGAACCCTCTGTAGCATTTTGTTTGTCGGGAGCCTTTCAACTAGCACTCACCCATTCTGTCCTCCATTCAGTTGTTTTTCATTTTTCGAGACAGGGTTTCTCTGTATTGTTTTGGAGCCTGTCCTGGAACTCACTCGCTGGGTAGACAGGCTTGGTCTCGAACTCACAGGGATCCACCTGCCTCTGCCTCCCGAGTGCTGGGATTAAAGGCGTGCGCCACCAATGCCCGGCATCCATTCAGCTGTTTAACAACGCGCTAGAGCCAGGAAAGCTATTCACCCAAAGACTTTGAGACTGGATACAAATACAGAGGAGGCAGAGGTCCTGCGGAGTGGGGAGAAATGAATGGATTCTTGGGAGAGTCAGGACTCCAGCTCCTTCCTACAGAGGCAGCCAGGGGAACCATCAGACATGTTCAGGCAGCCCAGAGCACTGGGGTATGAGGGGCAAGAGTGTAGAGAAGAGTGCTGGTCCCCTTGCTGGGGTTCAGTGAACTGACCCGGCTTAGAGCACTCTGAGAACATCATTTCCCTCTCCAACACTGGTCATGCCCGATGCTGTCTCCCACCTGTTCTGCCCAAAGCTGCTCTTTACCAAATGACTTCAAGCTCTGACCCTCTCCCAGGCAGGTCTTTGGATTGTATACTGGATGCTAGGGAAAGGAACCCATGCTGGCTTTTTCCTGCACTAGAAGGAGTTGCCAGTTGCTGCCCTGAGCCTTTGCAACCCTTACTGGGTGAGCTAGAGCCACTCAGAACCTGTGGGGCTCCATTAGGACTGCCCGTCCTGACTTTCTCTGGCCAGGTCTAGGACTCAGAGGAGGAGGGGATTGTGTCTTAGAAGTGTCCTGCTGAGAAGGTACAGGTACGGGTCGATCAAGGTTTGTAGCAAGGAACCTGAAAAAGACATATGATCAAAGGGCCACAAGAGCAATACACTATGGTGAGGAAACCCAGAAGGTATGGGCCCTGGGGCCTCTCAGAAGGTACGGCAGAGTCGGGCATGGATTCTGGGGAAGACTGGCAAAAGAAAACATCAACAGTGCTTAGTGGCCCAAGGCTATAGCTCATGGGTAAAGCACTTGCTTAGCATGCACAAGGCCGTGGGTTCCATCCCCGGCACTACAAGATCCCAGAAAGTGCTATGAAACAGTCAGCCAAGCACCCAGTCTTTGCCATGCTCCTTTATGGCCTCCTGGCAGACATGGGGAGAGGTAATATTCACTCTGTTCAACTGGGACTCCACAGAACTGAGTCACCTACGCAAGGGGACAGTCGGTGACTGGTAGTGTCTGTCTCTGTCACCCTGTGGCCCCACTTCCCTAGGAGTATTACAGAGTGGGTTCCTTGGGCAGAGGAACACTAATGTGACAGGACCGCAGGGCAACCCACAGGGGAAAAGAGAGGCAGCCAGCTAGCGGGTGCAGGATTTAAGATGCAAAGATTATATTAACAGCAACTGCCATGCTGCGGCTTATTAGGCTCCAGCTGCTCCTCCTGCCCTATCTTATTTCATCCTAGCAATCCCTAACCATAGGTATAAAGAATTCTTCCCATTTTATAGACAGGGATCAGAAAGGCTGAAGAATTTGCCCAGGTCCCACAGGCAGACAGAGCCAAATGTAAAGGAGAGGCCACCTCAGCACATCTGACCTGCTGAGGTCCCTTAGCTCCGAATCACGGCAGGGTGCCCGCTACTCCAGCCAGTGTGTGGTCAGACTGTAGGCCTCCCTGTTACGACCTGAGACATTTGGAGTCAGCAAGAAAGGTATCGGTGTATGATGGGAAGTCCTAGCTGCTCCACACCAATCCTCCTACATTCCATAGAGTTTGGATGGCCTCTGTGTTGGGCAATGAGGTTACAACAGTAAACATGAAAGATCTGGCCACTGTTCACTCCATGGTGTCTCCACAAAGGGACACGGATGGTTCTACCCACCAGCCTGGTCCCACAGCTGCATCAGCCCCAAATGAACACACAGATGCTATATTAATTATAAAACTGTTGGCCGATGGCTTGAGCTTCTTATTGGCTAGCTCTGTCTTAATTACTAATCTGTAACTACTAACACATGTATTTCCAATGGTCTCATCTTACCAGAGAACGCCTGACTGGTGTCCTCTCTTGCGGGGCTCACATGATAACTGCTGTCTGCCTACATCTCCCAGAATTCTCCTCATCTCCTAGCCCCTCCTATCTTCCTGCTTGGCCAACCAGTGTTTTATTCATTAACCAATAAGAGAAGCATATATACAGAAGGACAACCCCTTCAAAGGGGGCATCTACCCTCTCAGCAGGGATGGGTGTAGGAAACATCACTGTTCCTCAGATAAAGCATCGAAGGGAAAGTTACATATGAGAAGTTGCCCAGCAGTCAGAGTCAATGATGGGATTTGAAACCACTTTTATGTGACGCTCATAACTCTAACTCTGCTCTCCCCAGCACAGAGTGCCTTTCTAGCATGCTAGGATGAGTTTGCTCCATTTCTCTACTCAAGCCCTAGCCCTAACCCTAACCCTAACCCTGAATTCAGTGAGTATCAGAGCAGAATTCCCAGTGGATTCTGGCAGTTGACTGCAATTTGGAGCTCAGGGTTGAAGCCCCTAGCCATCAGCTTTTTCCTCTAACTCAGGTTCTCCGGAGGATCTGTTCCTCTATGGCCTCCAAGAGAAAAATCAACACAGCAGTAGGCCACTTTGGGCTAATAAGCCCTCCACACTTCTCTACTTAGGTTCTACCTGTTAGAAGTGTTTTTTAGCACAATCATTGTTGTGGAAATTGACTTGAAGTTCTGTTTGAGAGGTCTGTTGGGTGACAGATACAGGCAACAAGGGACTCCAGGTTTCTTCAGCTGCCCGATGTCTGTTTTCTTGTCTGTAAAATGGACTGAGGGACTGCACAGGATTGCTCATCAGCATGAAAGCCTGCTGCAAACTTTCATTTTATTCAGGGAGACTCTGATGGGCGGCAGCTGTTCCCCTACAACTGGAGAAGGCAGGTGCTTAATGAAAGGTGTCATTCAAGTATAGTGAGGGCAGGCAGAGTGGCGTCTCTTACATCCACCCCCAAAATTCTTCTGCTCACCCTGGTGTAAAGACAAGACTGTCAGAGTGGTTGGATCTCTTAAGAACTGGGACAAGGGAGCTGAAGAGATGGCTCAGAGGTTAAGAGCATGTGGTATACAAACATACATGTAGGCAAAACATCCATGTACATACCAAAAGGAAGGAGGTGAAGAGGAGGAGGAGAAGGAGAATAATTGCGGCAGGGGTCCTTGAGCTCTTCGATTTGGGCTGGGCTGGTTCCACCTTGAGGACACAGGGAAGCTTGGTGATTATCACATCCAAGAAAGGGAAGCAGGCGGATGCTGGTCCTGGGGTCTTCACTCCAAGAAGGACCCACAGCTAAGAGAAGAGGCAAGAGTCACATAGATGGGCCTCCCCAGGGCCAGCACCGCCTTGGCCTGTCCACTAGACGTGATCTTGTTCTCTTCATTACTCCTCGAAGTGTGTGAGCAGGTATTTCTCCTGCAGCAGGAAACACAATAGTGTCAGGGGGCTTGCACCAAAACATGTGGCTGAGGACCGGGAGAGGCTCATCAACCCTAGGCCTGATTCAGGCTGTTTCACTTGCCTGAGTCTTTCCTGCTCTTGGGCATTGCTTAAGCCTTCCTCCTCCTCCTCCTCTGTGCCCTCGCTTCCTCTGCTTTTAAAGGGATAGTGCTGCATGTTTGCATTAGTGCCATTCCCCACCCGGTCCACAGTGAGCCCCACAGGTAGAATTCCCTTAAAGGAAACATGAGGGTCTGGAGCGGCCGTTGGAGACCAGCTGTGAATGTAAGGCTAGTTTCCTCCCGTGTCACACCAAGGAGAATGGAAGGAAGTCACTTGGGGAGTCCCCTGGCATTAGTGGTGTGCTGGTTAATATCTAACAATTGGCTCTTGGGGCAGGGGTTGGAAAGGAGGGTTCAGCCCTGATTTGCACCATTCACCAATTTCCTAGCTGTAAGTGCTCCCACCGTGGCCAATTTCAAGGCACCCAGACGCCAACCAGCTTGCAAAATTCCCGGAAACTTCAACCATCAGTTTTCACAGGCAGATCCATGGGGCCATTTAACAGTCGTGCCCTGCTCTGGTTCACCCAGCCTCTCCCCCTGCTCCCACTCTTTAGACTTTGCTGTCCCTACCTAAAGCAGATTTCAAATTACCCCCACATCCCTGTAGGATCTCTGACCTTGTGCACAGGGGCTGGTCTTTGGATTCCAGGTCTTTGGAAACGGCTAGTGAAGAAAACCTGTTTGGAAATAAACATTCATCCTCCAAACCGGAAAGAAATGCAGATTTTGCTGAATTGGCCCCCCTGGGCCACATAAATTTGAGTCATCCTCCTTCTCAAACCAGGTCTGGTCTCTCCCACCCTCTAACAGCCTCTCAGGGTCTCTCGGGAGATCTGCAGATGACTGATTTTGATTTAATTTTTATTCTGAGCATTCATCTTTATCCCATCAGCGCCTTCCATTACCTTTCCCCAGTCCAGGCGGAGGACCTCCCTCACCCCTCTCTGCTCTAGAGGCCCGTCTTAGTGGAGGCCTCTGTGGATTCCTTCAAGGACACCAGACAGTTTACTTAGTGGGCACAGCAGAGCGTACCAGCGCATTGACGTGTTACCCTGTGATGCGTTGTGCTGATGTCGCTGGGCTTGCTTTATGACTAGAGTACGTTCGACAGCTCTCGTGTTTCATCATCATCCCCCCATTGAGATATTTGACGGGGGAAATCTTGTCTCCCCTGCCCCCTGCTTACCAAGCCATGCTTACACATTCTAGGGTCCTTTGGATAGTCTTCAGGTAACAAACTACAGGATCCCTTCACCATGCTGCACGGCTGTCCTGGGGACATGCCTTCATATACTTGTTTAGTCTGAGGGGGAACCGGATCCTAACCTCCTCGCTCTGTGTGCGCTAGGCTTTCATTGGTAGAGCACAGAGTGCCTCCTCAGATAGCATTACTTCATGTTGGGATTCGCTTGTTCGTTGCTCACAGACGCATTACGCCTTGGCTATATCGAGCTAGCCATCAGCTGATGCACTGATGCCAGCCCCTGCATCCCCAGTTCTGTGCCTACATCATTGATTGTGTTTTATTTTTAGAAATGTGCAATTTTAACTTATTAGATGAAAAAATAATCTTATTAGGTTTGCCCTATTGTCCAAATATGTAAAGACCTGTTGGGTCCAAGTTTCTCATTGTCCACAGATTTGTTGAACATTTCGGCCTTTATATCACTAAGAAAAAATGTTTTTAAAAAGATGACCAAAAGAGAGAAGCATGTGGCCTTTGCCTAGAAACCTCCCGCATGCTGACATCCGTCCTTTAATTGTCATCTGTGAGGTATAGTTCACAGTCCGTGCAATTGTCCACCAGGCTGAGTACAGTGGGAAATGCGTAGCCCAGGTGAATTACACTGTCTTCTCCTCGTCTGCCAGATTAACAATCTTGCCCAGTTCTCCATGCTGCCAGGCACTGCTCTTTGTGAGCCTAGAATGTAGCGCAGTGCCGGAAGCACCTGCAAACATGTCGTTAGTGGGTGAGGATGAGAGGGTCCAGGCCAGATCACTGTGAAGAGGACCGCCGTTTTCAGAGTATGTCCTCCTTCTACGTCGTGAAGGCTAGTACAATATTTGCCTCACTCTTCATTCATGTAGCACCTCTTTAAGGAGCAACCAATCCCAAATGCATACTGATGAGGAAACAGGATCTTAGGCAACTTAAGGGATGTGTCTGAAGTCACAGGCGAATCAAGGGACAAGCAATTGTCGGCTGGTTTCGAGGTACTCTGTGCTCTCCCAAGCCTCCTCTGCAGCGAGTTTGCACGTGTATCCCATAGTGGCAGGGATGTTTCTTGTTTGACAAAAATGATACAGTATAGTAAATCACAGATTTGGGTTTTTTTTACAGTGTCCCATTTATCCTCTGTTATTCATTAATCCACTGATTCAACATATATTCAATGCCTTCTAGTGACAGAATACAACTGCTATGAGCCCTCCTTGAGTTTTAGAGACAAGTGGGAAGAAGATATCTAATATGCATATAGCTTATGGTCATGGTGAGGAATATACAGGAAGAATAAAGCAAGGGGCCTGCGGGTGAGGAGGGCTAGATTTTTCCTTAAAGGGTGGCACCTGAGCAGAGATGTAAGTAGAGAAAGCAAGAGCTGTCAATGTCCTGGGGACATGCACTTAGCAATAATGAGTTGTAATCACAAAATACTTTTTCTTCTATAAAGCAGGAACATGGATCCTATTATGAACTCCCAAGCAGTGAAATTCCTGATTCCATGTATTCATTTATTTATTCATTGACTCTATTTTTTTTTTTTTTTGGTTTTTCGAGACAGGGTTTCTCTGTATTGTTTTGGAGGCTGTCCTAGAACTCGCTTTGTAGACCAGGCTGGCCTCTGCCTCCTGAGTGCTGGGATAAAGATGTGTGCCACCAACACCCAGCTCATTGACTCTTTTTATTGACAAATGTTTTTGTCAAACCTCAGTCATTTTTATTTAAGTGTGGTCAGTTGAGTGGTGGTGAATAGGCATTAGCGCCAGAGACAATGTGTGTTCTGTCCAAGAACAGTGTGATAAGTGCTATCATGGTGTCAGGGATAGGTGAATGGAGAAGAATAATACAGATGTGTTGACACATCGCCATTCTAGGGGTCTGTTTAACTAACAGAATATAATATAAAAGAATTAAATTCTATTATAATGGCTTTCAAAAATTTTAGACATATTGGACCATTTCATTAAATGAAAGTTAGCCAGGAAATCCAACATATTATATTAAAGGAATTGGTGTAAAATTGTCACCTTCAAAACCCGATGGTATGCTATGAAAACCACTTCTCTGAAGTTGTTGCTATGACCAAAAGCAGACATCTGTTCATTGTCTATTAAAAACTCCATCTTCAAGTAGCCACATAAGCCAAATTTGGAGAGCCATCCATTCAGCCATCAAAACTACTAGAAGAGTTAGCTCTTGGCTTTCATTAAAAGGAATAAGTAAAACTGTCCAAATGAAAAATAATTCAGCCTCTTTCCCCTTGCTTTTTAAAGTTATCTAATCAAACCCAATACTATTCTAAAGACTCATAAACAGGAGCTGCAGAGTTGGCTCAGTGGTTAGCAGCGCTTGATAGTCTTGCAGAGGACTCGAGTTCAGTTCCCGCTCCCACATGGTGGCTCACAACCATCTTTAGCTCCAGCTTCAGGGGACCCCCTGCTGTATTCTGAACTCCAAGAGCACCAGACAGGCACCTGATACGCATGCATACACACACACACAAAACCGCTCAAATGCAAAAGACTCATAAACATAATTTAAATACTCTATGGCATTGTGTTTTGTAGTGGTTTCATTTGTTCGTTTTCACTTCTGGGCAAAGATCACATTTACAGTCAGAACTCTTTCTCACGTCAAAACGCAACAGCTACACCTGTAATCCCAGTGTTTGGGAGTGGGGACAGGAAGCTTGCACACTCACGATGCACCTCAGTGACATTTCAAGTTTGAAGCCAGCCTGGACTCCAGGAGACCCTGTCTCAGCAAAATGAAATAATTTCTTGGTTTTCAAAGTGTGGAGGGCATCCATCCCCTGGTTACTACGTTGTTTCCTAGCACATACTCATTTCAAGAAAATGGGAAGACTGTTTTACTGTGGCACATGCATAAGGATGCATGTTACATCTCTACTGCTCTCTTGTCCACATTCTTCCAGGTACAGCACAGACCGAGGAAGACCCCGCCCCCCACTCCATCTCATCTGCCTCCTTTCTTCTCTCCGCAGATGACAGCAACTACCCAGCCACCCGCCAAGGCCCAGGCTGTCCACATTTCAGCCTCCTCAGCTACCGCCAGCACACCTGTGCCCAGTGCCCCCATTGATCCCCAGGCCCAGCTGGAAGCTGACAAGCGCGCTGTGTACAGGTAGGGGACTCTCCAGCCAGTCTTTCCGAGCTTTGAGATTGCAGATCAGAGGGTAGGCTCGTCAACAGTGATGACCAGCAGCGGCTTGCCCGAGCAGCCCTCAATTTAGAATCCACTTGCCCGCAGCGGGTCACTGTGGGTTTATTTTAGCTTGCACGAGGTATCTGTGAGAGATAGGAAAGGCTGGACAGTGTCAGCCATGAAGACTCCCTTCCCATCTCAAGTGGGAAGATGGGCCCTAGTGAACACCAGAAACCCTCAGTTCAGCCAATCAAACCCTCTCTCTGCCATGGTTCTCATTGCCTTCACTTCAACAAGCTCGCCGGTCATCTGGTTGCGCCATCTACAACTTGGTAGTGAATAAGCTGTGTGTGTACAAACAGGGAGAGCTTATTAAAAACACGCAGTCCTGGGCTGCAGGCTCAGACAGGTCGAATGAGTTGGTCGGTCAACGGGAAAAGGGATGTGAATTGTCTTTGTCAGCATTCCAGTAAACTTGGTGCAGCTGTTGTTTGGGCTGTGCTCTGGCCCATGCTGCCTGGCAGTAGGTGTCGTGTGTGGCTGTGTGGGTCCTGGTGCTTGCCCAAAGTGAGCATGCTGAGAGCAAGTAGCTCGTCTATCTCATTCTGCCTGCACCCTTTACCCAGGGCAACACCTGAATGAGAAGGTGGCGAGGCTCAGGTTAACCCATTTGCCTTGATGAACTCTAGTTCTAGTGCGTGTGCTTGGGGAAGAAGGTGTAGTTATCTAAAAACAGGCCTGGATGAGGTTTGTATTGTCATCTGTTCACCAGGATCCCCCGGTACAGAGAAAAGAATCCCAAGTCTGCACTATGTGTTGAGGCTGGCTGCTGCAATTTCTCATGTTCTCATGCAAGTGCAGTGACCCCTGGCAGGGTATACATCGCAGCTAATGCCAGTCACTCTGGGAACGATGCACCCAGGACAGGCAAACAGGAAGACAAATGAACAGGAAGATTGATTCCTGCCCCACACCCCAAAGACAATGCCTTTATGGTAATGGTGGTAATTAGTGATGTTATCATCATTATCAGCAGCATTATTTTTAGTTACTCGGCTAAACTGATTGCCTCTAATGCTAACACCTAGGTCCTGCAGAAATATAAAGCAGTACCTGGTCCCTCCCTGCCTTGCGCAATGCACAAGTCAGGTCTACTGCCTGTGGATGCAGAGCTCTGCCCAGAGAATTCTGGGATACGCTCACAGTAACTGGAGTAACTGGCACTGGTAACTCTCAGAGAGGACAAACCGGCCTCCCTCCTTCCCTCCTACTGAATCATTACTATTAATATTGCAAGCACTTTGTTAGACTCCTGGGAAATGGGGTGAGGTAGGAAGGTAAATACAAGTGCTTGTCACCCCAGGACCCAATAGATATGCAAATAAGAAGGCACTACTGTGTACTCAGAGCTACTGGGCAGATTTCCTTTGGGAGGCAATGTTTGTGACTGGTCTTATTGGCGGAGCAAGAAACTCCACCAGATAGAGAAACACACAGGCAAGCCCTTTCAGGCTAAACAGAACTTGCTGTGTTCTAGGGTCGAGATCAGTCAGAGCACCTGCGGGTGAACAGAGACATTTCACGGCTGCCTGTACAGGAGACTGGGCAACTCTTGTAGGTGTGTGTCTTGGTGAGAAGCAGCTTGAGAAGGAAAAGGAACTAAGTGGCCTCTGAAAGCTACCTGGTGACCTGAAGGATCAGGCTTATGCTCACAGTGCTCTGTTTAGATCAATACTCCAAATGTGTTCCATGGGCCAGCAGCATCGCATCATATGGGGGCTGACTAAAAGGCAGTGTCTCCTTTAATCCCAGCACTTGGGAGGCAGAGGCAGGCAGATCTCTGTGAGTTCGAGACCATCCTGGTCTACAGAGCCAGTTTTTGGACAGCCTCCAAGAGCTACAGAGAAACCCTGTCTTACAAAAAGAAAGGATGGAATGAAGGGAGGGAGGGAGAGAGAGAGACACAGGGGGGTGGGTGGCAGTGTCTCAGGGCTCACCCAAACCTCAGGATTGAACACCTAAAATTCACATGGTCTTGGGTGATCATATGCACATCAGAGGCTAATCCTGGGCATGTTTGCAGATCCACAGGGATGGGGTGTGTGGCGTGCATCATTGAGAGTGCCTCTGATTAAGAGGATCTTTGCGGGCTGGAGAGATGGCTCAGGGGTTAAAAGCACTGACTGCTTTTCCGGAAGACTCAGATTGATTCTTAGCACCCACATGGCAGCTCACAATAATCTGTAACTCCAGTTCCAGGGGGTCCAATGCCTTCTCCTGGCTTTGTGGTACGGGTGAAACATTCACATACACAAAAGAATACAGTTAAAGAAAATAGGTGCTCTTTGGGAGAAGCCACCACGGTGGCTAGGGTGAGAGGCTCTGTGAAGACTCTGCTTAGTTCACGAGTAAAGCCCTGGCTGGTCTTCCTTCCATTCTCCTAATTGCCCTAGGCCACAAACACAATTACCGATCTGCACCCAGTCATGATCTCTGCTAGGCACAGAAAGTTTCTGGACCCCCAGGCTTGCTCCTACCTCTCACCGAGCTATAGGCTCATGATAGACACAAGCAGCATATTTAGTAAGAGTTAATGAGGCAGCCCATGTAAGCACCTGGCACCGTGGCTGGCATAGAGCAGAGTCGTACCTCACAAGACCATCGCACCCATGGACTCCCGGTCCTTCTCACGATTCCAGGCTCATGCTACACCCAAGCCAAGTTGCAGGAGAGGTGACCCACTGCCCCTCCAGACCTGTCCACCATGTCACGTGAAGTATGCCCCAGATCATCCTGCAGTTAACACTTCTTCCTGCTCATCCTTTTTCTTCTCTGGGGCTAACCCAACAAAATCCCTTAGCATTTACCTAAGGTAGGCTGTGGCCGTCTGACCCAGTACAGGCATTCCTAGGCACCCATGGCTGACAGGCTCCGACAGATAGATAGGTTGAGGCTAACGCCTATACCATTGCCCAGCTCCTCAGCTCTCTAGTCTCCTACATTCAGAGCTGGCTCCTACTTCACACCTTTCCCTACTAGTACCAGCAGCCCCATCCGCAGCCATTGCTTAGATGCCCAGCCTCCTGTAGGGTCGGTAATTTTAATTAGATTTGCCTGCCCGGGGCAGTTTGGTTGTTCCAAAGCACATCAGGGAGCCCACATTTTATGTCAATAAATATAACAAGACCCTTTCCATTCAGATCAGTGCCTAGCACCACTGTTTTTTGGAAGTCTTCCCTGTGGCCCCTTCCTAGATGGAGGAAGAAGGGGAAGCTACCCCCCCCCCCGGGCCTACAACCCCTGCTGACAGGCAGAGGGGCAGTATGACAAAGAGGAGGGATCCTGCCAGTGCCCCCAAGGTTTTATTTGTGTATAAGGATGTGTTAATGAAATGTATTGGTTCCCTTCTGATCTGGAAGCTGGGGGAGGGGGCGAGCAGAACTTGTCTTTAATTGGATCATACCAGAGCATCATCTGGGCTAATCAGCAAGGCAGCCAGGAGCTCCAGCTCAGATTAATGATTTCAGTCTAATCCAAGCAGATCCCATGATTGGATGCACATCCCGGGTAATTGTGTTTGTGGCCCAGGAGCAATGATGAGAGGGAATCGGACGAGGGGAGGCCTGTGGAGAAGGAGCCTTTAGGTTCGGATGGCCCTCAGTTTTCACAGCCCCCCCCCTCCGCCTCAACTTGGATGTTTCCTTCCCGAGAAGTTCAAGTGTAACTTGGACTGCTGCACCCACCTGCCATGTTGCCAAACGGTGGTCAGGTGTCAGCTGCAGCTTGAGACCGACCAACTGGGGATTAGGAGGCAGAGCAGACCCGGGGCCAAGAGGGTGAGGTTAATCCAGCTTTCACTCCCCACCTCCCCTGCAGTCTCCTTCGTTCCCCTTTGAAGTGTGTGTGTGTGTGTGTGTGTGTGTGTGTGTGTGTGTGTGTGTTCCCATGGAAACCGTGATGTCCTGGGGAGCAGAAGAGTGGCAGGGAGCTGGGCTGGCCAGGTGCGAGTGGGGGAGGAGGGCCACTTTGCCGAGCATGCTCAGCTAAGGTGTCGGCTGTCTCTCCTATGGCTGCAAGATCCTCTCTGAGAGCTGTGACCCAGCGGCAGTGCCGAAGTTACCTTTCATAAAGAGCATGGAGGCCTGAAGAGCAAGAAAATACTAAAGCGGTTGTGCTTTGCTTCCCCACGAAAAAGCAGTACAGGGTCAGTCAGCTGCAGGATCAGGGAGGGTGACTGCTCTTCTCTGCCTCCTTTTCCTTTGTGTCATTACAATGAACTTAGTTGGATTGATGTCTGGGTTAACATGTCTGTGTCCTCCTCTTGCTAGACTTAACTCCGCGAGGACAGAGTTGGGTTCCTGTCTGTCTTAGTCATTGCTCTGTCCCCAGCACCTTATACAAGCAGTGTAGGTAAAGAGGGTGCTAAAATGTTTGTTGAGGGGACTAATTAAGTAGTTTAGACAGTTCCCCATAATCTATGGCCCTAGGTTGATGTGCCAGCAGTTGGCTGCGGGCAGGGGGATCGAGGAGCATGAATTGTAGCATTTGCCAGTTTCCATGGTGTAAATGCTCCTTCCGTGACCCAAATGGCTACTGAAGAGTTGGAAAGAGATACGCAGGACTCAGTCTTGCCAGCGTGAATACAATCCCCATACAAGGAGCCAGGTCACAGACACACAGCCCCTATTTTCAAATGAGGGGGAGGGGGGAGATTATCAATCCTACATGGAGTGGCCTTAAACGGCCTTGATCCTAACTTGGTTCTGTCCTCTCGGGTCTCACATTGGAATCTCAATTTGAAATGTTTTACCTTTAATGACTTAATGCTTCAAAAAGTGCCCAGGCTGGAGCACATGCTGTATAAGTGTGTAAGCACCAGGGTGCTCCAACGGAACCCCAAGGCAGAGAGTTTTCTCCTTTGGGGGTTCCGCACAGTGCTTTTCTGTCTGCTTCTGCAAGTGCACTGTCAGTATCCACCCTTGTCGAAGAGCCTTTGCAGGCTTACCAGTGAGTGAACCCCTTCCCGGCAGCCCCGGAACCTGTTCAAACCCCTCTTGTCATCTCCTCTTTCTTTCCTCCTGTCTTAGACTCTTGGCATACTGCACGTGTGAACCTTCCAATCCGTCCCAGATCCCATGAGCCAATTAGCTGGGAGCCTCCACCCAGGTGTGCACTGCCCCCTGCGATCTCGTGCCAAGTCCAGCTGTCACTCAGTACAGCAAGGTGCAGTCCTAAAGCTCTATGCCTATTATGCTCATTCCTGCCGCATCAGACTGGGTTCCTCTCAAATCCACACCTGCCAGGGAAGGGAGGAAACAGGACAGTGAGCAGTGTGCAGATCACTCCCATGAGACCATCCTAAAGGTCACCGAATCCCAGAGCCTTGATCCTGACAGTCCCTTTAGCTGGAGGTGCAAATTCAGCCTAGCAACCCATGCTAGGCAGGGGAAATAGAATAATGTTCTAGAAATAGATGTGGCGATAACTAACTTTGTCACCTTCGGTGAGTTAATCTCTCAGAGCCTCCATTTTCTCAACTGGAGAAAAGAAAACACTAATAGCCAGGGTAAAGTTACATAACATTAGGTCATGCCCAGTGCAGAGAACAGTGTGTGTTCCGAGGACTGGAGGGTCATAGCTCAGGGCCCCCCTCGTGTGACTTTGGCCTGCTCAGTCTGAAGCATTCGGTGATGGAGGCCTCAGGGTTAGGGTTAGAGCCTTGGCCATTGCCTGCTTCACCCTCTGGCTCCACACCTGGGCACTAAGTCTTTTATGTCCCAGCTTCCTCATCTGTAAGCGGGAGTGAAAGTAATACTACCTTGTCATCAGGGCTGCCACGAGGATTAGATTGACACAGGCCAAGGCTTAGGAAAGAACCTGGGTGGGGGCAGGTGCTGGGGAGAGGCTCAAGAATCAAGAGCTTGCTGCTCAAGCATGGAGACCTGAGTTTGGGTCAGGAAGAAAGGAAGGAGGGAAGGAGGGAGGGAGGGAAGGAAGGAGGGAGGGAGGGAAGGAAGGAGGGAGGGGGGAAGGAAGGGAAAGGAAGGAGGAAAGAGGGGGGGAGCGGGCAAGGTGGTATTTGTTTGTAACGTAGTAATGGGGGTACTTGGGCAAGTGGCTCCTGGGGGCTCACTGGCCAACCAGCTTTAGCTCCAGGGTCAATGAGAGACTCTATCTCAAAAAGTAAGGTGGTGGGGTGGCGGGAGCAGAAAACACCTGACACCTGCATCTGGCTGCCCTACACATGGGCAAGTGTACTCCCCACGCACACGGCACATACGCCACACACACCACATACGCCACATACACTACACATGCCACATACGCCACATACGCACACCTGGCAGATGGAAGTGGTCTCTGTAGGTGTCAGTTCAGTTGAGCACATTGGAAAACTAAAGCAAGCAGGGTCATCAGGGCTAGGAAGTAAAGGGCAGGAGCTGTAATGATGAGAGGGGCTCCCAATCAAGTGATTCTCACAGTGCTATTCGATTAAGCATTTATTTAGTGTGCTGTGTGCTGGAAAGCATCGCACTGAGTCCTGAAGGCATTACAAAAGAAGAACGTGCAAGGAGAGAGGAGAGTAGACACAGAGAGTAGCTGAAGTATACGCTCGGCACCATGGTAAGGGCTCCAAAATGCATCCAAGTATCTGGCTTAGGCATCTGCCCTGTGTGGGAGAGCCACACTGCTTTTCCCAAGGGGGACAAATCCCAAGAGAATGGCATTGAAGCGCCATTCCAGGAGGCTGGCCTGGGAGATGCTAGGAAGTCAGTGTCCCTGCGATCAGGCTGGAGGGGGGGAATGTGGGGGGGGGCGGGGCAGGGATCCTGTTGTGACTATGGTCCTCAGCAGCTTCCTGGCCAGGACCCTGGGAACTGCCGCTTCCTAATGATGCGTCACTGAGGGAATTTGTCCACCCTGTGACCAAAGAGTGTTCTGGCTACTACTAAGTGACCCTAGGGGTTAATTCTCTGTCCTTACTGGCGCTATGCTTGGTCATGTATGGAATGTGTTGGATAAGGTATCCTGAGAATGGCATGAGAGAAATGGAACCCTTCCAAGGAAGAAATCAGGACCAGAGCTCTAGGCCAAGGCCTTGGAAGTACTAGGTACAAGGGACAGATGTTCCAGGCTGTGTCCTTGGCTAGGCTTTATGAGCTAGAAACTTTAGTGACCATTCCCTGTTCTCTGAAGCAGCTGGATTTGCTTGCATGGGAAGGAAAATCTCAGCTAGTGGCTGTCACCAGGGGTTCCAGTCTTCTGGAGACATTATCTGGGAAGTGACACCATGCTCTAGTGTCTCTGGTTCTGAGAAAAGCCCATTCTATCACCTCCCCATTGGCTTTTGAAGGCTCTCAGCCCAAGCTCAGCTTCTGCCCAGGTTACTGGCAGGCCAGTGGGCTGTTGCTGACATGTTCTGGAGCAGTGTGTCCAGAGACGGTAAGTTCTGTGCCTCCCTCCCTCACGATCTTTGTGTAGATAGAGCTGAATTTTCCACAGACCATGCCCACACCCCCATCAAGATGCAACTTTCTAATAAGAGAGCCAGGAATCCAGAAGCCCAAAGACATCCTCACAGGTCATGGTCTACCCGGTTCACAGAGACCTCAGGGACCAGTGGCTACAACAAGGATGCATACTCCATTGTCCCTCTTTACAAAAGGGAAAGTAACCAGCACTGGTTCTCCCTGATACTGCAAATGAGGCAGGATAGGGTAAGAGAAGAGCATAATGGGGCCTTAGGGCTTCTGTCTCCAATGGCTTTTTACCAGGGTCCAGCTAACCCAACCCCCTCCTACCTTAAACAGTGGCTCTCTGCGTTTGTTAGGTGCTGATCCATTCCATGATTATGTGAAAAGAACACAGAGCAAGGCTTTGGTCTACTGAATCTTGTCTGAAAGGCCATTCTACTCTATAGAGTAGACATCCAATGAGAAAAACAGGCTCTGTAGATGCTGAAGCCTTGTCCCCACACAGAGAGGTGTTGCTAGCAGACGATGCATTTCTGGAAACCTACCCGATAAACCAGAGATTTCTTGTCTTGGCAGAAGTCTCGATGCTTACGGATACACAGGACAGCTTGGTTTCTGAACCCAAGATACATAACATTCAAGAATAGTGGAATAAAGAAAGAAAGGAATGAAGTGATTCAAAATTAGCATATGGGGGCCAGTGAGATGGCTCAGTGGGTACTGGTGCTTGCTGTCAAGCCTGAAGACTTGAGTTCAACCCTCAGAACACACACAGTGGAAGGAGAGAGCCAACCCCTGCAAGCTGTCCTGTGCACCCATCTACCCACAAATAAATAAATAAATGTAAAAAAAATCTAAATTACCACGTGGAGAAGGGGAGTTCAGCATTTGGGGTTTGAAAATCCAGGTTTAAGTTTCAAATCACTTATTAACTTGATGAAATCATTCAACCACACAGTGTGTCAGTTTGCTAAGCAGTAGAATGGGCATGTAAAGGGCACAGGGGTAAGAGCTCTATATAACTCAACACATGCCACCAAGTATGTGTGGAATGTGTTCAGTCCCTGCCAGTGACCGAGGTAAAGTGGGTAGAACTCTCTTCCCCTCCTCTAACCCAGTCCTCTCCTGCTATAGTGTGGCCTGCTTGTGAGCTGGCTGGTTTTCTGGTGACTGGGATTTGACTGCCTCTCGTTAGCTGCCTAATGTCAGGAAAAGCCGATTCTTTCCGGTGCCTGTTACCTCTGCTTTTAATGAAGGGACTGGGCAGAGTCCTATGTTAGTTTTTTTTTTTTTTTTTGATTTTTGCTCTTGTAGACTAGAGTTAATATCCAGTGTTGAGATATCATATTGATTTTGTTTTTGATGTGCCAGGTGCTCTCTCTCTCTCTCTCTCTCTCTCTCTCTCTCTCTCTCTCTCTCTCTCTCTCTCTCTCTCTCTCTCTCTCTGTGTGTGTGTGTGTGTGTGTGTGTATGCAGGCATGTCCACAAATGTGCATATAGATGGAGGGATATGGCCCGCCTGAGTCCCACACTCACCATCCACCCACCTGGGGGAAGAGAGCTGGGTTGCAGCCCAGGAACCCTAACAGATGCAGCTCCAATTTAGTAACAAGAAGAAGTCCTCTCCAAGGCAACACAGGCGAACATACCGCCTACTGGGCAGGACTAAAAATAATCCTGCATGCTTCCAACGTCACACCTGAAGTAAAAATACACCCAACCAGGGGCTTCTGGCTTGTTCTCCCACCCTCTCTGTTCTCTCCATCTGGTGCTTTTGAAGTCGGGGGAAGTAGAGGCTGAACATGCACCTTTTTTTCACACTCCATCCCGAGACCTTCCACCCCTCCCCACCCACATACTCCGGCAGAAGCAGGTCCTTTTGCAGCAACCATGTCCACAAGCTGTCAGATGGCTAACTCTGACTCAAGCTTGCCCAGTAACAGCAGATTCTCAGCCAGAAAGAACTTCAGGCTCCTGTCTCAGAAACCTCATCTCTGGAGTTACTGCTTGCCTCATCCGAGTCTTCCATTCATCAGCGCTCAGAGTGGAACTGGTCCCCTGCTGGTACCACTCTCTGTTTCTACATTCATTGGGAATCTAGGAAGTTGTCGGGTCACAGACAGCAGGCTTTCACCTTGTAGTAAGGAAGATGGTGCCACGTGCAGTAGCTGTGGTCAGTAGAATGAAATAAGGAATTCTTATTAGCTGTGCTGTTTTGATTAAAAGAAAAGAAAGGTTTGGCTGGGCCCGGTGGCTCATGACTTTAAGCCCAGCACTCAGGAAACTGAGACAGGAAGGTTGCTGGTGTTTGAGACCAGCCTTAGTTCCACTGTAAATTCAAAATCAGCCTGGGATTCATGGCAAAACCCTGTCTCAGTAACCCAAAGGCAGCATAGAGGGAGCAGAAGACATCACTAGCGTGGGAGGGGCAGCAGAAAACAGTGTCCCCAACACATGACCTGCTCATACGAATACATCAGAAAATTATTATGAGCTCCTAGACATTAAAAGCACGATGTCGGGCTGGCGCGCTGGCTCAGTGGGGTACGACGTTTGATGCTGAAGCCTGAGAACCTGAGTTCAGCTACTCAACCTCCCATGTGGAAGTTGGGTTGGGACGGAGTGACAGGAAGGTCTCAGCTTGCCAACTAGCCGAGCTGAAACAATGAACAGTAGACTCAGCAAAAGATTGTGTCTCAAAGACTACAGTGAAAACTGACAGGAAGTTGACCTCTATCCTCCACGTGAGCATTCAAAAGAGGAAGGATGAAATGAAGGAAGGAACGAAGGAAGGAATGAAGGAAGGAATGGTTTTGCATTCTGAAAATGGCTCACCATCTCTCTCCCCTGTCTTCCTGAGCCTCTGTTGAAATTAGCACTTGGGCTCATTTTCCAGCCAAATGAGTCAGCAGACAAGGGGAAATAAATGTATTGAAGTGGATGGCATCATTGCTGCTTTGCATAAAGGACTCCACACACCTCCAGAGGGATAAAACAAGTATTCATTGATAGCTTACTCAATGCCAAAGTCTTTCTGTGTCTCTTCATTTAATTGTGCATGGAAGAGATTATCCCTGTTACGTAAAAGTAGAAACCGAGGCTCAGAGACGTTCAGTAACCTGCCCAAACATCATGCCACTGTCCGTCTCCAAAGTCTGCATTTATTCCAGATTCCCCTGTTTCCAACTCTGAGTTGTGAGTGAAGTCACAAGAGAAACCCAAGAGTTTCCTGTGATGACTATGAGAGGACTAGACAACACGGCTGTCAGAGACACCCATCAAGTGTCTTCACAGAAGAGTTGGTGTGTGGAGTTGGGTTCTGCAAGCCATTAGAAGGGAATGGAGGAATTCAGAGGTGGGAATCCCTGGTGCAAGGAGTCACTGGAGCCCAGTGCGGAGCCTGAGCCTAGAGAAGTGCCTTCTGGGATATTGTCTCTGTGACCCCAGTGTTCTCTGGCCTGGGATACCGACAGGAAAGCATCACAGTGCTAGCCCCTGGATAGAGTTTCCAGGAAGGCAGGCCTTTGGCAGCCATGCTTGTCAATAAGGGTAAGCAGTAGCTCTTGCCAGCTCTACCCTTAGTGTCTCACCCTAGCCAACCTCTGGCCAACAGGTTAGTGTCTTCTGGAGCAGACTGACACAGACAGGTCTGTGACTTTGGCCCTTCTAGATTGTGTCCATCCAGAAATCTCTATCACATATCATCCACCCCACCCTGGTCATCACCCTTTCCCAGCTGGGAAGGGCTCTCCTTCCCTTTGGAAGGAACCCAGGGCTCTAGGAGATATGAGCACTGAGCCTGGGCTCCCTCTGCCCATACCTCAGCAGGATGATTCTCGTGGGCTGGGGGTGGGGGCTGAGAGAGTCTGGAGGCTCTGAGGGTGACCACAGGGACCAGGAGGCAGTGGACAGCCCTGTCAGGTGGCCACATACTTGGCTGGACCCATAATTGAAGTCTGTAGCCTGGCCAAGGTCACTCGGAAAGAAGGGACAGAGGCTTGACTGTGAATCACAGGATTTATCACCCAGAAAGAGCAAGGGCAGTGTCCGAAGGCCTGGGACCATCCCCAAGCTCCTCCTAGTCTGCAGGGGCCTGTTTCTAACTGTGTGTCTATTCTGACTCTGTTGTTGTTCATTCTTGAATCCCAGCCTCTCCCAAGCTGCTTTTGTCCTCCCCACTGTTTCTCTGCTTCTCTGCTTCCAATAGTAGGAAACAAAATTTTAATTCAAAACAAAAGAAACAACACAGCCAGGTTGTCTAAGGAGACAGAAAGGGAAATGGGAAAGGACCCAGCTGTCTTTTCTTGTGTCCTTTTCATAGGGAGACTTGTGCTGCAGCCACAGAGGGGGGACTTAAAGTCAGAATACACTGTGAAAGACTGCCCGAAAAGTTGCAGGGCTTCAGAAACTTTAAGGAAACTTATCAGCTGCCATCTTTGCTAAGAACCTGTCTGGAAGTGGGAGGGAGGCATGAAAAGGGCTTTGTGGGTTCTCACTGGCTCCCAGAAGCCTCAGGGAGGTAGGGTAAGCAAGTTCTGACCCTGCAAAAGACTCTTGCTCTTGGTGGAGGGACTATCTAGATCCCAGGGGTCTCAGCCTTTTCGGCTGAGGGGAGTGACAGGGACTTCCGCAAAGGGTTTCAGCCAGCAAGTCATCTGTGTCTTATCTGTTTTCCCTGGGGAGAGCAGTCCCACCTGACTAACCCCACACTGGGCACTCTTGACCAGCATATTTGGGTGATGTAGAAAACACGAAGGCAGAAGTGTCAGAAGTAATTAAACCAAACGATGACTTAAACCCCTGTAGAAATCAACACATCCGGTTTAATCACCTTCTTAAGCTAGCACAAGGCTGCAATTCTATGGAGAGGGCTTCTTTATTTCTTTGGATCGTTAACAGGAACTGCATACCTTGGACTTGATTTTAGTTCGGATGCTCCTGGGGAGAGGTGATGAGGATGGGGGTGGGGCCGGGGGCTCGGAACAGAGAAAAGAAATAATGAAATGTTATTTGAGATCATCCCTTCTTCCCCTCTCCCAGAGACCAGCCTCGTCTCTCCCACCCTTCTGCCTCTGTCTGTGCTCCCAGCACCCAGGCTGAGGCGCAGTGCTGAATGTGCTAAATTAGGCCATTAGAGAAATTCATTTCTCTTTATTAGTCTGTGTCAAATCCTTTTTATTAGTGGCTGGAAACGACCTCTCTTCTGCAGTAAAATGTCATGCCAGTTCACTCCTTTTATTTGTTCTGCACTGACGAGGCTCAAACTCGCACTGAATTAGTGCAGTGAGATTTATTTCCTCCAAATTTTGAACGGCTTAAGAGAGATTGGGGTGGAGGGGGCGGTCAGGAGGGAGGTGGCCTGTGGGGAGCAGAGTTGGGAAGGGATGGGGAGGGAGAAGGTGAGCTCCTGTGGAGGTCACATGTCCTCTGCTCTTTGGAAATAAAGTCTAATGGCCATCTCTCATATCTTGTTCATCTTCTGGGCCCTGGGGACTAAGTTCCCACACTCCTGTTTCAAGCTTCGGGAGGGTGTTGGTGCACAGTCAAATGGACACGGACAGCAGGAAGAGGGGCTCCCTTAAAACCTGTGTTTTGGGGTGGATGTATAGCTCAGTCATAAAGCACTTGCCTGCTAGGCAGGAGACCCTAAGTTTGATCACCAGCACTAAAAAGTAAATATTCCAGCAGGACATACTGACATGCTAGAAGCCAAGGTCTCTGTCTGTCTGTCTGTCTGTCTGTCTGTCTGTCTCTGTCTCTCTCTCTCTCTCTCACACACACACACACACACACACACACACACACACACACCACACAAGGAAAGTCTTCCTCCTACTCCATCCCCAGGGCCATTTCCATCCCTGATTGCTTAGATGTCAGCTCCCCTAGACCCTTCCATAGTCAAGCTGTCCCCAAGCCTGAAGCAGAAGCTGCTGGAGAGGACTACTCAGTGGTGCCCAGTAGGGGCTGTGGCTTCTCCTCTGCTTACGCATCAGGGATCAGGGAGGGTAGCTTATGAAATACAGATCAAAACTTAGGCAGGCACATGATGGACAAATGTGCAAGGGACAGGTGGCTCATCCGTAACTGCTCTGGGGACAGCCTTAGGGAAGCCCAAAGCCATGGCTGTAGCCCTGGAACCCATTGGGGTTACTGGTTGATCTAGAAGGAGAGCATGGGTAGCCCCATTGGCTTGGCATGGTTCCTGAGGATAGGGCCCTGTGTCGGTGGGATGAGGCAGTCACAGGAGCCTTGTAGGATAAGAGAAGAGAGGTTTTGGGGTGCTGACAGTGCTACTCAACTGCCCTGCTCAGCTCAGGTGGGGAGCAGGAGGCCAGGAAAATACCATGGACTGTAACCAACATAAAAAGCATGGAAAATACCCCATAATGTGGCCCAGCAAGATGACTCAATGAGTTAAGGTATTAGCTGCCAAGTCTGGCAACCTGAGTTCAGTCCCCAGGGTTCCACCCAGTGGATAGAGTCAGCTCCTGAAAATTGTCCTCTGACCTCCATATGTGCGTGTGGCACATGCACACCCCAAGTAGATAGATAGATAGATAGATAGATAGATAGATAGACAGACAGATAGATGGATGTAATGGAAGAAGGGAAGAAAATACACCCAAATGAAACAAAAAAGGCCCAGATATGCTTCCCACATCCATCCTAGGGAGACCTGACACCTGCAAGTGGAAGGCTTGTAGTACAGACCCAGACAGAGGATCTGTAGAAGACGGGCCTGGAATTCCTCATTATGTTTGACACCACCGCCTTCTGCCCCACCCCCATGCCTGAAGCCTGACTCTGTGGCTCTGTCTTGGGCCTACTGAGTACCAATAACCTGCTGCCCTGTTCTCCACATCACTTTCTCTCCTTTCTGCCCCCTGTCACACCGTCACGCTTGGCTGCATCACCCACCTCAGAGCGCCCTGCTCTCGTTCTCCCTGCAGGAAGCACCTTTCCCTCAGCTCTTTGCATGGTTGCCCCCTCATCATTCCAGGCTTAACTTAAATGTCACCTCCTCAGAGAGGCCCTCCCTGACCATTCTAAGGAAAGCTGCTTGCTGCTCCCTGCAGAGGCAAGAGAAGGAGCGAATGAAACCTCTGTGCCTGCAGCTAGAGCATTGAATCCTGGCAGGCTCCACCCACCCACCCCATATGTCACTCATGCTGTGTACACAGAAACACAACTCTTCACACACACTACAAACAGGCAAGGCACACACTATACTCATGGCATACAAAGCCACCCCCCCAAGTTGCATGTACACAGTCCCATGTGTATATGTCCTGAATGAACACAAAATCACATGCACACACAGTGAAACACACATGCTGGCATAGGACAAACATTTGCTCTACGGAAAGCCTGCAGTCAACTCCAGTTCACACATGTGCACACACACACATGTGCACACACACATACACACACATGTGCACACACACATACACACATGTGCACACACACACACACACACACACACACACACAGAGCTACCGACCCTCCCTCCAGCCAGTGAGGAAAGAATGTGCGGTGACCGAATGGCTGCTGTGGGTTGGGGCATGGGCTGCACCCCCACCACCTGGCACGATGCTTCGGATTATTAGTTCCTGGTAATTTAGTGCCCTTGTACAGAGTCGATTTGTGCCTTTCATTCCTAATTGATCTAGTGGCTGTTTAAATGGCAGCAGGCATCTGTTGAGAGTAGGAAGGTTCATAAGGCGCAATAATTCATAACACCGTCTGGAATTTGCCTTTCATGGCCCTCAGCTAAACCACTGCAGGGCTCTGCTTCAATTACAGCCACTGAGGCTTTCTTTGGTATTCCACTCAGGGCCAGGAGAATCTTGCATTAAACTGGGATCAGGTTAGATTAGACTATAATATGCTGCAGTATTGGAGGCTGCAAATGAAGACTTATAGTGGAGTTTAACCCCTTCACCCGATGTTCTCTTTGTCTTCAGCTGGGTAACTAAATTCACCCATTGTTTTTCCCTGTCAACTCCTTACTGGGTACAACAGAGCTTCTGGCAATTCTGGGATGCACAAGTGCAAACCTTAAATCTTGGCCTCTTCCTTGCATACTCTAAGCCCACTACACAGCCTAGGGGCCCAGGAGTTTATGCATCAGCTCTTAAGGATCAAGCCGGTCATCTGAAGTGGGAATTTATCTCCCTTTATCTGCCCACCCCTCCTACACTCAAGTGGGAAAACCTAGGCTGGGTGAGTGTGATTTCATGAGGCTAAGTGCCCCTGTCTGGGATTCTGGAGTGGGACGAGCATCAGGGCCTGCCCCAGCCCACCCAGTGATACTGAGTACACTGGGCTGGATAGATGCTTGGTTCTGCTCTCAGTGCACCCACTCGGGGAGGGAGCAGAGTCTGTTTTCCCTCTCAGGACCTGCTATGTTCTCCAATATGGCGGCCACTAGCCACATGTGACTATTAAGTTTGAATTCATTAAAATTCAATAAAATTAAAGATTCAACATCTTAGCCGCACTGGCCACATTTCAAGTGTTCATTGGTCTCACATGGCTAGTGGTTCCTGTGTTAGGTGGTGTCACTGCAGAAAGTTTGGTTGGAAAGTGCTAGCCAGGCCACCCCTGTGACAGAAAAGCAGCAGCCAGGCCCAGCACACATTCCCTTCTTCCTTTCCCACCAAACAGTGCTGCATAGAAAATAAAGGAGTAGATGCTGTGTCTCAGCAGGATGTGCGGATGCTTTCTTGGGAGAACAGGGGAAGGGATTGGGGCTCTCTCCATCCCAGAGTCAACAACCTAGGCACACATGGGGGCATATGCTGCAGAAATAAATGTGGTGTGTGGTTATGTATGCAAACGAGCATGTAAACATACCATGTTTGTGTCCAACCATGTCTGTGAGGATTGGCACACCTCTGCCACATTCTGGGTATTCGGGAGTGAATGGAGAGGTTTGATTCCTGGCTACAGTCTAGGTAAGTAGGAAGATAATGAAAGGGAAACTCAGAGATTTGGGGGAGAGAGATAGAGACGGTGGACAGTCAGAGAAACTTCTAGGAGATGGTGATCTCTGCATTAAGACCCACAGACCCATTTGATTAAACATTTATGCTCAGATAGACATATCTTAGAAACACACACACATCACACAATTTATTCATTGATTCAGTCACCAGCTATTTATTAAGTGCCTTCTGTGAGTATACATGGTAAGATTCTTGGATTCGACAGTCATTTACAGAAAGACAGTCCTGGAGAAAAACATATAATGATGCAAATAGCCATTTAATTACAGCCGTACTAAGGATTTGGTGATGGAAGTGTAGGGAGATTGTAGGAATGCAACTGGGATATTTTGATGCAAATTGAGTCTGCCAACAGACACAATATGTGGATGAGTTTAACTTGTGTACACTTGTAAACATACAACAGTTTATACACATCTGTTGCCCTCACCTGACTTCAGTGTGTGTGTGTGTGTGTGTGTGTGTGTGTGTGTGTGTGTGTGTTTCTATAATGGACACAGGCAAGATGAAGTATTTAACATAAACGGTGCTATGAATCTTAGCTTGCAGGGCACCTAGTGCTAACATTCACATCCAAGAATTCTCCAGCTAGTTCCCACATTTCCTTCCTGGATTCATGCTGAGTCTGAAATGGACACCAACACCCTTGAAGAGTTTTAACCTCCCCATGCAGTTTATCTGACCAAACGGAAAGGGTAGGAGCTCTCTGAGGCCCCAGGCTCTCAGTGGGCCCTCCATGCCAGAGAACAAAGTGCTGCCACCTTGGCACACCCTGGGGACTGGGGACATTCTCACGGAGTTGGACCCTGGGAAAAGAGGTGATGGGACTGCTGGAAAGGAGGCCTGGGGGCTTCCCAGTCCCAGCAGCAGCCTGGTCTCTGTGCGCATGTGTGAGCTCTTGATGTCCCCCACAGGCACCCTCTTTTCCCGCTCCTGACGCTGCTGTTTGAGAAATGTGAACAGGCCACGCAGGGCTCTGAGTGCATCACCTCTGCCAGCTTTGATGTGGACATCGAGAACTTTGTCCACCAGCAGGAGCAGGAACACAAACCCTTCTTCAGCGATGACCCGGAACTGGACAATCTGGTAAAGACCCTCCCCCCTCCATCCTGGTTGAAGCCTTCCCGCCCCGTGATCCCATCCCAAATACCCTAAAAGCCCCCCTTTCGTTCACTGATTCAACAGAAAGTTTGGAGTGCCCACTTATGGAACCGGCACTGTGTGGCTATTTTCATGGTTGAGAACCAATTCCGAGCATTTTAGACCAAGATTCTAGCAACAGGCTTTGCTGCCAAAGCTTCCTCCACCTCTCCCTGTGTGGCGCCAGCGTCTGGCCACCCGCTGCCTTACAGTTCAAACAGATGGAAGGGGGGACCAGCAGCTAGAAGGCCAAGGGTAGCTCTTCCGAGTTTGCGCGGAGGACTGGTGGCTGCGGCGAAGGACGCAGGTGTGAGGTTAAGAGGTATGTTCAAGCAGGTCCATATGGGGAAAGACCTGGTCCTGAGGAGAGATTTAGCAGAGGCCCTGCCCTCTTACTGGTCTCAAAAGATCGTGTTCCCAAGTAGTTTTTCACTACACCCTGCAAAACGCAGGTTCCTAGGCTGAGCTAGGGAGCTGTGATTCTGTAGATTCAAAGGGGACCTATGACCCTGCTTTGTATGTCCAGGGCAGCTGCCGTCATTAGCATCAGTGGCTCCCAGGTCGGATGGAATCTGAAATTCTCATCTATCCTGGGAATTCTACAGACGAAGAGTGTTGGAGAAGCCTCTGTACTTGTCCAACGTGCTGAGTCATCTCCTGGAACTACTAACCTCTGACCTCATGTTTTGTTTTGGCTTAGTTTTTGCTTTGTTTGTTTGTTTGGCTTGGGTTTTTCGAGACAGGGTTTCTCTGTCTCTGTTCTGGAACTCCCCTTGAAGACCAGGCTGGCCTTGAATTCAGAGATCCGCCAGGGCTCTGCCTCTCAAGTGCTTGGGACTAAAGGTGTGAGCCACCACCGCCTAGCAGGATCTGATTTTTTTTCTGCGTGTGAGCTGGCCAGATCATCACAGTGAATTTGGAAACTCTGCAGATCTGTCCCCCGAGACACACACACACACACACACACATACACACACACACACACACACACATACACTGGTGGTAATGCTGGCCTCTTCTACCCAGAGTCTAGCTGTTATCTGCCCCCAGAAGAGAGCAGAGTTAATTAGGGAAGCGAAAGTGTTACAAAAGGAAAGGAAAATGACACGTTCTCACAGGCACACACACACACGTGTGTGAGCACATGTGTGGACACATATTTAGTACACACACAGACCATCACAGGCACACAAACACACATGCGTGAGCACACGTGTGGACACATATTTAGTGCACACACAGACCATCACAGGCACACAAACACACATGCCTGAGCACACGTGTGGACACATATTTAGTACATACACAGACCATCACAGGCACACAAACACACATGCCTGAGCACACGTGTGGACACATATTTAGTACACACACAGACCATCACAGGCACACAAACACACACACATGTGTGAGCACACGTGTGGACACATATTTAGTACATACACAGACCATCACAGGCACACAAACACACACATGCATGAGCACACGTGTGGACACATATTTAGTACACACACAGACCATCACACACACATGCGTGAGCACACATGTGGACACATATTTAGTACATACACAGACCATCACAGACACACAAATACACACATGCGTGAGCACATGTGTGGACACATATTTAGTACACACACAGACCAGATGGATGACTTCGGTATTACCCAGGGCTGTGAATTTTTCACACCGTTGTTTCCCTCAGTGTTCAGAGCAGTGGTTTGTGGAGTCTCAGACGGCTTCCGGGAGAAGGCCACCTGGCCTGGAATTTAGGGGTGTCGTGATGATTTAAGAATGGGAGCAGACCCCAGACATGGAAGAATGCCAGGAGTATTAGAGGAGGCACTGTGAACCCCAACGCTACCTCTGCTCATCCCTGACCCTCCCTCTTCCCTAACAGGCTGCAGCCTCTCAGAACCCGGGGAAAGCTTCCATTGAGCGGGTCTTCTAGCTGGACCGTGAGGGGAAGGCTGGCTTAAGCCCTGCCCTGCTCTTCAGCTGGCCAGAGTCAAAAGATTCCACAGTTTGGAAAGAAAATCCTCAGGGTCCAGCCTCAGGCAGTTACGGAGCTAGGAGACAGCTCTTTCTAAAAGTCGACTTGAGACAGGGCCCTCACACACGTGTGCACACACATGTAGTGAGCCTAGCGTCATCATTTATTGTCTGTGTGATCTTGACGACTGAGCCTCTTTGAAGCTCAGTGGCTGAACCTCTTTGAAGCTTAGTTTCCTCATCCATACAGCCAACTGCACCTACCTCGTGTGACTAATAAATTAAGGGGGTGGCTCATGGACGTGGCCTTTAAAAATGCTTTGCATCTGAAAATTAGTCTCACTGTGGTAGTGTTTCAAATCCCCGAACTTACCCCCTGGCTGTCAAAGACACAGCATGGTCTGGGTCCTGCAACTTTTGGGGTGGGGCAGGGGAACCCAGCAGTGCCCTTTGCCACCGGTTCCTAGCCCAGTGTCAAAAGGAGGAGACGCAGAGGCCAAGCACAGGAGCCATCATTAGGACAAGAATCATGTCGCCAGCACAGCCGAGATGCACATAATTAGAAATTAGAAAAAGGTCAGATCCCGTTATTACCAGCTCAATCAGCTGCCGAGTGCCACAGCCAGTTAATTTGGCATCTGTATTTTTTACAACCCCGCACACGTAGCCCAACGGACTGTAACTCTTTCTCCGGACAGATATACTGCGCAGCCGAGCAGGGACATAAAATGAGGGACCCCAAGCAAATGAGCTGAGATAATTGAGAGATTTATTTTTTATATATGTGTGTGTGAGGGCAGCTTTCCTTTGCCCTTGAATATTGACTTTCATAGATGGGATTGTCAGGAGGGCACTTGGGTCCCCCAAATCTTTACCCCTCGGAAGGTCCTCTCCCAACACCCTCCTCCAGCCTCTCCCTGACTCTCCCCTGCTTTCTTCCACCGCTTGCACAGCCCCTAAATGTTCTTCTCCCCCCCCCACGGAGCTCTTTGCCTGCCTCACCCTCCCGTGCTCCTCACAGGCTCCCAGAGCCGCTTTTCCAGACAAATCTCCATGGAAACAGCTGAGTCAGCGCTCCCAGAGCTGCCCCAAATATGTGAGAGGATCCCAGTCACAGATTTCTGAGGGAGGGACTCCTGCAAGGCTGCCGCTCCACAGCGCCTCTACTGGGAGGAAGACGTAATTACAAAAAAGTTGGGGTTTAAAAATCCAACCTTGGAAGGGAGTCCACTCCCACAGCTTTTTCTACTCGGCGATCCTCACATCCACGGAGGAGAGCCCTGGCCTTTGACTCCTGATTTTGTGCCCGGCTCCCATTGGCACTCCGCCCCTCCCTGGCGACCATGAAGCCCCCATTCGCAAATAAGAGAATGATGCCAATAATATCTCTCCCTGGAGCCTGCACTAGGATCTTCCGTTACTCCGTTTCTGTGCCATGAAGGTGGCTTTCCACTCCCAAGTGGTTAATCTGGAATCCCCGGTGAGCTCTCTGGGATCTACTACAATTCCTACACCAGGCTTCTTTCTTGCCTGGCCTCCAGAGCCAAGATCCCTTCCTCTGGCCCAGCAGCCTCTGACTGGCACTTGGTAAAGTTTGTAAAATTTGCAAGTTCCCCAAACCCCTTTGAAAGGTAAAAGCTTTTTGTTTTATGAAACCTGATTTACGGGCCCCCGGTGCAAGGCCAAGGTTTTATATATTATGCAAGATTTCAAACTAAGGCTGTAAAACGTACGGTTTCAGTTTCATGCATGGAATTTTTTTATGTGTAAATTTTTTAACATTTATGGGGCACGTTTTAATGAGACTCTGGTGTGGCTCCAGGGACAGATTATGGCTGCCTGACCGCAAAGCCAGTTCCAAAATGGGGCCTCCTAGGCCCCTGGGCCCACTCTGAAGAGGCAGGCCTGGAGGCCAGAGTTAGGAGGGAAGAGCCACATGAAGGAGTCAGCCCAGAGCTGTAGGCCCAGAGAGACCTCATCCAGCCCTGATCTGAGAGTTACTCAGCAGCCTTCGGTCCAGGCACTCTGCCTAGAAGGGACCTGCAAACCTCACAGACACCAGGGAAAGGAAAAGAAATGAGAATATCAACGATAGTCATAATTAACATTTATAGAGCACTTACAGGTACCAGGTGCTATCCTAAATTATTTGCATCTATTATCTTATGTAATCTTCATTCCAAGCCCACAAAGCTTAGTATTAATATTAACAATATTATGCCCATTTTGCTGGAGGCAGTTGGCTTAGTCCTCAGAACACTCCTTTCTCTCTCTCTCTGTCTTTCTCTGCTCTCTGTCTCTCTCTGTCTCTGTCTGTGTGTGTGTGTGTGTTTAAGTCTTTCTCACTGGTAGGGACTGGAGTTCACCAATTCTGTCTCACTGGATATCTGGGAAGTCCCAGGGGCCCTCCTGTCTCTGAGCCCCTAACACTGGGATTACCTGTGCAGGCCACCACATTCATCGTTATTGTGTGAGTCTAGGGAATAGAACTGAGGACCAACTGAGTCATCTCCAGGCCCCGTAGTCCTCATTTTAAGAAGTGAAATAACATGCAGGGTCATGCGAACATGGATAAAAAGAAAAGAGAACTGAGCCATGAAATGTAGCTCCACTCTAAACTAACACACACACACAGAGACACACAGACACATACAGAGACACACATACACACACACACACACACACACACACACACGGAGGGGGAGAGTGAGAGAGTACTAATATCTTCTGACAAATTTCTAGGAAAGGAGTCAGGTCTTGCTTTAGTTTGGTTTCGGGGATTTTTGTTGTTGTTGTTTTTTTTTTTCCAGCCACATGAAATTCAGTGCCCAGCACAACAGAGAGTCATTTTTTATTTATTCTTGAGGCTCTGGAGGTCAAATGCAGAACCTTGCATGTACTAGGTGAGCTTTCTGCCGCTGAGCTCCACCCCGAGACCAGCAACATCACTGGTGTCTTATTTTACAGCTGAGGAAACTAAGGTACAGCGATTTAGAGTTGTACACGGCCTCCAGGTAGGAAGACAGAAACCTCTCCGTCTCCAAAACCATCTCCTTGAGTTCCCCACTTTGCTCTTCAGATTCTCATGTGAGCCTGGTAGAGAGCCGTTATGATCCCAATTTAGTAGAGAAAGAAACCGAGTAGCAAGTGTCCCATAGCCAAGAAGTTAGTTACGTGGTGGGGCTTGAAGAAAGGTCCTCTAACTTGAGAAGCCGGGCTGTCCCCTCTGGCCCCTCTCTGCCTCTCCAAACTCTGATGCCACCCAGGAGGAAGGGCCAGTCCTGACTCACATGGGATTTAACTTGCCTTTCATGATAGCTTCCGTAAGACATGCCTTTGTCTGGCAGTCCTCCAGCTCCTGGCTTTCACCTTTCATCCCTGTGACCCTGAGCTCCCTCCCAGTGGGCCAAACTGCCCCAGCCGGGAAAAATTCTTCTTTAGCATTTAGCTTTGGCTGCTTCAGTGACCCACAGGAAATATCAGCTCATGGTTTAGGAATGTGTGTTTGTAAACTTCTTCCTCCCCACATTTGCAGAAGGAGAAAGTGGAAGGAGCTTGCCCCCCCCCAAGGCAAGGAAGGCGACAGGCTATCTCATCTCCCAGCCTCTGTTCCCTTATCTCTAGCAGAGTGATGGATAATCTTGCCTGCATCCCTGGGGTGAAGAGGCTCAAATAAGATAATGGAGAGAGAAGCCTTTTGCAAATTGTAAACTGCTGTGTATACAAATGTTTTGAGAGACAAGGAGCCACTATGATAAAATGAAGAGGCCAAGAGCTGCAAGAGAGGCAGCCATTTAGAAAAGAACTTGAAGATGTGTGTGTGGTTGGGGGCCATCAGGACAAGGACTTGACATTTATTCAACACCTGTGATACATGGCAGCAACATTTGCAAGCATAATGTTACTCAATATTCACAACGATTTTAAATCGTGGGTATTATTATTAACCTAACTTGCATAGATAAAGCTTAAGCTACTTCTCTAAATGCCCAGGTGACAAATAATAAATTCAGGACATCACGGCATGTGGCTTTATAAGAATGAAGTTGTCCCTGTCTTAGGTACTTTCCTGGGACTGTGGGGCACGTGAAAATGCCAAAATGGGGTTGCATCTTGGTTTGCTATTCGAAGGGACCATCTTCAAAGAAGGCAGAATCTTCCATTTGAAACAGAAAGGGGAGAAAGAAGCTGACAGAATAAAACTTGGGAAACTGGAACTAAGGATACATTCATCACACATAGTGGTGGTATTAAATTAAGTGGCATTCCAGCTGGAGAGATGGCTCAGAAGTTAAGAGCACTCACTGCTCTTCTGGAAGGCTGGAGTTCAGTTCCCAGGACCCACATTATACAGCTCACAGCCACCTGTAATTTCAGTTCCAGGGGATCCAGTATCCTCCTTTTGGTTTCCGTGGGCAACTGCACTCACTTGTTCAAACCCTTACACTGACACACACATATACAAATAATCAAAACTAAGTGAAACCTTTAAAAAAATAAATTGTCATTGCTGATGTGCTGAAGGATTTGGAGTAAATATCTATGACCCAAACCATTTAGAAAAAAATTGGTTAATAAGTCAGCATTTTATTCTCACTTAGAGGCAACAACAGCAAAAGTTAGAGACATGGGATGAAGAATGTTTTATTCGCTGCAAACATAGAGGGAACCCCAGGAATTATTTTTCCACTAGTCAAACATCGGACAGCCATAGGAAAGCTAATGGAGTATGAGAAATTATTCAAAGAAGGCTAGGTTCTGTCTTGTTTTTAGTGTGTATTTGGGCCCTTGGGAAGTAAAGGCAGGAGAACCATAAGTTCAAGATCATCCTTGGCTACATAGGGAGTTCCAGGCCACCTTGGGCTACATGAGACCCAGTCCACAAAACCACAGAAAACAAAAAATGTACTTGTTTCTTTGTGATTTACAGAGTATGTTCTTATTTTACCTGCTGGCCCTGAGAAAATCTTGAGAGTTAGAAATATCCCTTGTCTGCTGGGCATTAAAGGGTGGTGCACGCCTTTAGTCCCAGCACTCTGGAGGAGGCAGAGTCCGGCGGATCTCTGTGAGTTCAAGGCTAGCCTGGTCTACAGAGCGAGTTTCAGGACAGCCTCCAGAACAAGACAGAGAAACCCTGTCTCCAAAAACAAACAAACAAAAAGAAAAGAAAAGAAAAAAGAAACCTTGAACCTGTCCCCCGGCACTAGAAGAGCAAGCAGTGGCCTGGGCTGGCATCCAGTTTGCGTGGCGGTGAACCCATAGGTCTTTGCCTTGCACACAGTGCCCCCGCCCTCGTGCGCAGCGCTGCTCATCTATTTCTCTAATATTGAAGAGGTCCTACATATTCATTGCCTCAGAGTACCATTATGATTTACTCTGCCTTCTTAAATCTTTAAAGCAATTCTATTAGCCCATAAAAGAGTAATCCTTCTTCTGTGCTTTATCAGACCCCAGGATATGACTGCTTTTGGCCCCTGCACACCAAAACTAGTTAATGCACACCATGCATGTACTACATGTGGGCCAAGCACTCTGGGTATATAGATGAATTTTTGCTTTTCATTTTGCTTCACTTCTCTGGAGTTTTTCCATTTTTGCATAATAAATACATATTGGTTATATACCTAAATGAACTGAGGTGCATGTTTTTCGGGGGCATGCAATGTTTGTATAAATTTATACAAGCATGTGTAAGTGTGTATTCATTCATAAGACTGTTTTAAAATAAAATGTTGATTTTTTAATTACAGACTATGTCTGGGCATAGCTGTGATAGATCATTTACACAGCATGTGAGAGGTTATGGTTCTATACCCTCCTCCAAACATTAAGCAGGATAGGATAGTCTTGCTAATGAGAGATGAAAGATGAAAAGAAAAAAGAAGGAAAGGAAAAAGGAAGGAAAGACAGGAAGGGAGAGGGAAGACAGGAAAGAGAAAAAAGGATAATATTAGGATTGGGTTTGTCTGGACAAAAACAGTTGAGCAATTTATTCAAGCCAGATGACTCGTCCAGTGCACAGATATATTAAATGAAGGAACTGGATGTCCTTGGTTCTTCAGAAGGCTGAGCAAGCCTTTACAGTAAGGCAAGAGAGATTTGAGTCCTGTGTGAGGAAGAACTTCTTAATCAGCACATTGAAAGAACATAAAGACAGTCTGAGACAATGAGGTCAGGTCCCAGTGGCAGGGATGGCCTAGAAGAGAGGCTGCAGGCACTGGTCCTGGTGTGTTTGCACAGTCCCCTCACCTTGCAGGCCACTTACCCCCAAACCATATACCCTTTATACGACCATCATCGTTTTCAACATACTTATCTCCCGGGAGACCAGAGAAGGGTAAAGCAATTTGGTCTCAGGGATAAGCACATGAGACTTCATATTGCTTACCAGCTGTATGACCTTGGGATGAAAAACTATCTGTGGACTTCATTTTCTTCAACTATAAAATCTGGGCAGTGAGAGTGCTTGCCTACGAAGGTTGTTGTCTAGAATAAATGAGACAGAGCATAGAGTGGGCTTAACCAGTGGCAGATATACAGTAAGAAATGTTTCATTGTTGTTGTCAATCCATCCACAGTGTGCTGCATCTCATTCTGTGCTGATTATTCTAGACACAAGACTAGGCCTGCTAGGCTGAAGCCAAGCAGGAAATGTAGACAAGAACATGTCTTTCTCAAGTTCCTTTTAGTCCAGACCACTTACACTGGCATCACCACTCTCCAGTCTCAGCCTCATGGAGTTGGCATCTGTAGGATGAGACCTTGTAACAGAGCCCTGTGTAAAGCTTCAGTCTGTGACTCTTAATTCCGGTTTTACTCGAGAAAGCCTGAATATCAAGCTCAGTGCTTACTCATCACAGTCAAAGTTCTCAGGGAGACAGCTTCTTCTTTGTGTTTTTAACACTGACTTGGCAATCATGCTCATGCTTGTGGCCTTGTGGCAAGTGCTTTACCAACCAAGCTATCACCCCAGTCCCTTGTTTCATGTTTGTATTGCCTGAGTTTATCACCAGGCATCATCATGATACCAAAAGCTAGGAGGCTGGCATTAGAATCCCCCACGCATTATACATGTCAACGTAAGAAGATACGGGAAGGCAGTAACTCCACCTACATGTTTTTCTTTTATTTTAATATAATTATAAACTTACATGCAATTGTAAGCATGAGTATGAGAGGTCCTGGTCCTCTTCTTACGTAATCAGAGCTCAATTTCACAGACAGGAATAACTCACCAACCATATTCAGATTTTTGTCAATTTTACACAACCCACTTGTATATACATACATGTGTGCTA
Source organism: Mesocricetus auratus (assembly GCF_017639785.1). Lineage (NCBI taxonomy): Eukaryota > Metazoa > Chordata > Mammalia > Rodentia > Cricetidae > Mesocricetus > Mesocricetus auratus. The sequence goes on along the minus strand of NW_024429203.1, from coordinate 15,957,836 downwards.
AGTTCTATGTTGAATGTGTTACATTTGGATTCATGTAAACATATTACAGTCAAGGTACAGAACAATTCTTCCCTCTTCCCTGCATTCTAAACCACCAGTGGCTAGTCTATTCTGTCTGTGTGCTTTTGTCACTGTAAGGATGCCTTGCAAATGTCACTGTGCTAGTAGTATATATTCCTTTAAGACTGGTTTTTCTCTCATGGCATAATTCCCTGTGATACATCCAAGTTGTTGGGTGTATTAATAGCTCATTCTTTTTTTATTGCCAAGTTGTGGCCTGTGACATGGGTGTACCATAGTTACTTCATCCATTCATGTTTCCAGTTTGAGGCCACTCAATATAAAGCTGCCTTCAACAGCTGTTCATGTATGGGTGTGTGTGTGTGTGTGTGTGTGTGTGTGTGTGTGTGTGTGTGTGTGTGTGTGAGAGAGAGAGAGAGAGAGGGGGGAGGGAGGAGAATGTACATTTTTATTTCTCTGGAATAAATGCCCACAAGCTGCTGTGTCATATGATAACCACATGCTTCGTTTGGATGTTTTGTTTTGCTTTGCTTTGTTTTGTTTGTTTGGTTTTGGTTTTGGTTTGGAGACAGGTTCTCACTATGTAGCCCTGGGTGGCCTAAAACTTACTAGACAACCCAGGCTGGCCTTGAACTCACAGACATCGGCCTGCCTCTGCCTCCAGAGTACTGGGATTAAAAGCATACATCATCATGCTTGGCAGGTTCTCTTTAAGAACAAACATTTTTAATTTTTGCAAGCAAGTGATTTTCCTTTTCTAGATTATGCTTTTGGTATCAAGTCTAAGACTTCTTTGCCAAATCCTACATAACAAGATTTTCTGTTTTCTTTTTTTCTTCTTTGTTCTTTCTGTTTTTTGAGACAGGGTTTCTCTGTGTAGTACTGACTGTCCTGGAACTTGCAATGCCAACCAGACCGGCCTCAATCTCAGTGATCTACCTGCCTTCTGTCTCTGAGTGGTGGGATCAAAAGTGTGGGCCACAACACCTGACTCTGTTTTCTTTTTTTCTAAAAATGTTACTTTTTTGTCTTATATTTAGTTCCATGCTCCATTTGAATTAACCTTTGTGTTAGATGTGGAGTTTAAATTAAGGTTCAAGTTTTTTGTTTGCTTGTTTATGGATGTCTGGTTATCCTAGCATCGTTTGAACAAGCCCCTGTTGGAAAGCAATTTGGGTTTATTTGTCATGATCCATAGCAATGTATGTAGATTTTTCTTCTGTCACTCTTGGGAATTCATACTGAGGAAATAATGCAGAAATGGAATGCAAAGCTACATATGTAAAAATAGTCTCTATTGTGTGTGTGTGTGTAGATCAAGCCAAAGGCCTAATGAATGCTTAGGCAAGTGTTCTACCATTGAGTTAAATCCACTTTGTCATCTAGCCTCATTGTGTAACTTTTTTCTAAATAAGACTAGAAATTTGAATGTATTATAAGTACCCAGCAACAGAGAACTAGTTAAATAAGGCACACATATGGACTCATATGTGACAATTGAAAATAATTCTCATCCGTTCAATATTTATTCTATGTAAATAAGATAACTCTGTGAGCCAATTAGACGTCATTCCTGCCTCCCCATGGCTCACAGTCCAGAAGAGAGATAGAGAAAACAATTCTGGCACTTAGAAAGGCATATTTGATGAGCTAAGAGAAACCCAGAAAGCAAAATTGTATGTAAAAGTTTATTGGAGACTGGCTAAAATACATGCATGTAGGCCGGCAAGATGGCTCACCTGCTGCCAAGCCTGACAACCTGAAGTTCAGTCCTGTGGACCCACATAATGGAAGGAGAGACCTGACTCCCACAGTTGTCCTCTGACCGCCACAGGAGCACCCTCATGTAAATAAAACAGAAGTTTAAAATAAATGAGGGGAAAACTGAAACTTTTCTTTTAGGGTAATTGGATAAAAACAGTTGTGGTTTTTTTTCATCCTGTGCTTTCCATACCCTCCATATATTTTCCTTTTATGACAATTAGAGCAACAGCTGAGTTTGGTGGTACATGCCTGTAATCCTTGTGTTTGGGAGATAGTTGCAGAAGGATTGAGCTCAAGGTCATCCTTAGCTATATAATGAGTTGGAGACTAGCCTGGGCCACATGAAACCCTGTCTTCAAAATTGATGAAATGGAATAAATGAAACAAACCCCAACAGAAACAATAATGACAACAAAGAAGAAAGCTTCAAATGCAAAGAAGCTTCCAGCCACGCTAGGATCAGGGATGTCCATTTGAAGAGGCCTTTGTGCAGTAACCCAAAGGGCACAGTTGGTACCCAGCACCCAGCTAAGTCATGCTGGATTATCCAGTCCGTCAGCAGGTATCAGAGTAAGGCAGCCCATATCACATGAAGCACACAGAATATAAATTTAAGAATAGACAATGTCTGACCTCTGGGGCATTTCCAAGAAACTCTGACCTCTGTCTTCTTTGTTTTTGCCTAGTACTTCATGCTTCATAGTGAGCCACGGTCCTCTCCCACGATCCCTCAGCAAATGTATAAAGTTGTTGGGGAGGGTTTAATAGTCCTGTTTGTTAGACACGAAGCGGGCATAGAGAGCTTAAGTAAGTTGTCCAAGGCCACACAGACAACCTGCGGCAAACCTGGAGCTTGAATCTAGATTCCTATTTCTAAAGTCAGTGCTGTTCTCAGAAGACCACAGCTGCCTCCAGAACAGCTGTGATAGCAGTGGGTTAAAAGCAAGTGAATAATCAACAGGTCACATGGAGAGTTTAACCCATGCGGATGGGGAGGAGGAACCACAGCCAGGAAGGGTGCCAGTCCTCTGCTGAGCCGGTGGCTGGGAGCTTGGCAGGTAGGGAATATGATGCAGACACCCGGGCTTACAGCTCCTCCTCTCCCCAGATGGTGAAGGCAATCCAGGTCCTGAGGATCCACCTGCTAGAGTTGGAGAAAGTCAATGAACTCTGCAAGGACTTTTGCAACCGTTACATCACCTGCCTCAAAACCAAGATGCACAGCGATAACCTGCTCAGGAATGACCTCGGGGGTCCCTACTCCCCCAACCAGCCCTCCATAAACCTTCACTCACAGGTAATGCAACCGGATGGACCTTAGCTCCTCAGCCAGGGGTGGAGGACCCCAGTGATCTGGGCAAAGGAGTTTGAATCATCGGCTCCTTTTACAAGGAGGCCCTCACTCTCTCCATCCAACAGCACAGACCCTTACTTTTTATTTGATTGTTGTTTGTGACAGGGCTTTAGCATGTAGCCTAGGCTGGCCTCAAACCCTCAATCCTGCTACCTGCTACCTTAGCTACCCCCCTTTTTTGTTTGTTTTGTTTTACATAGACTCCCACCTGCCAGGGTCTGAGCACACCCTAAATGACCAAATCTAAGAGAGCCAGTGTCCAAAGAAATTCCTGGCTTCCTATTCCAGGATTTACCAAGAAGTAGGTGGGGCCTGGTCCATAAAGGAGAAAAAACACTTGGCCTAGCTGGCAGCTGGGGACAGTAGGTAGACCTCCTGGCCAACGTCATCCTCGGAAGGGCATGATGTGGCTCTCGGCACTCCTGGAAGATGCCTCCCTGGGAAACTGGTCCTCCAGGCAAATTCTGCCCACCTAGTAGATAAAGACAAATTCTACAGGACTGCTTCTCCTCGCTCATCCTCTGTTTACCTGCTACCTCTGCCCCCACTAAGGTGCAGGGTGCTGTAAAAGACACCTCAACCAACCCCCTGCTGAGATTCCCCCTGCCACCTCCTCCCAGGAGATGCTGTCTATTTATTCTACACTATGGGGAAGAACGGAACCAGCACATCTCGCTAGGGCAGAATGCATTCTCCAAGTCTACAAACTCAGAAAGCTACCTGACTTGTCCTGTACACCACGCTTGCTGACATCTACAGAGACTGTAGACTCACAGCCTTGTTTCCCTCTCACTGAGTTGCTGAAGTTCAGAAAGCACACACAGATGCCCCTGGAAAGCTCATGATAGCCCTTCTCCTTAGACGGGGGTTGAGATGCAGGTTAGCATTCTAAGGGTGAGCGGTGGGAGCTACTGGGAAGGCTACCTGAGAGGCCATGCTGCTTTCATTTTAGGTATGTAGTGATTCAGGTTGGCAGGGGGAAGGGAGGACACACTTTGTGCATTGCGACAAACCCCCCCCCCCCACACACACACCTCCACAGGTACACTGAGTGTTGCATCATGTTTACCCCACAGGGATCTCTCTGGGACCTGATACTAAGAGTGACATAGGACATGGGGCAAGAAGTTTATTTCCTCCTTGTATTGCTTAAAATCACCAAATCACTTTATTATAGATCTAAAAACAGCAGCCTTGGCTTCTGCTTGCTAATATTCTCTTGAAATAGACTCATTCCTTCAGAGTCTTATTGTACTTTCCCTTATGATCGAAATTAGCAAGAAACTTGCATAAAAGAGGACAATAATTGCTCAACGAGCATCTCGTTTGTAATTTATTAGTTTCTATTATTGTGGGTTACCATGGTGACGCCGCGCAGCCCCGGTGACGGGAGAGATGTAAGATAGGAGCTGAGGAGGCTGCGAGGCCTCACCAAATGGAGATGCACATTTTTATCAGTAATTTTCATGAAAATAATAAGTGAGGAGTTAATGAGATGGAAAGCCATCCTGTGGCTATTGTGAATTTTTTTTAAGTGTTGATCTAATTAGAATGCATCGGTCAGGAAAAGTAATGAGGATTTAGTGCCTCACAGAGATGTGAGGATCATATCAGAAAATTAGCACAAGTCTTTGGAAATAATCAGGTCCTTGGAGAGGCCCTGGATTTCCCCTCCTGGGCCCTCCGACTCTACCTTGAGCTTGGAGTTGGGGGTGTACCAAGGTAGCGGGGTGGAGGGGCAAGGAAGGAGGGACTAGAGACACAGCAGCCACAGTGGCCCCTCAGGGCTGGAGGTCTGTCTGAGGTTGGCAAGCTAGCCTGGAGGAAGCAGGCATTTGCAGTTGCAGGGAAGTGGAGTTTGCGGGGAAATCGAACATGGGCTCTATATGATCCAGGTGATAGAGCCACCGACTGTAAAAGCCAGATCTCTGGGGTGTGCCCAGGCTCCGCGCCTCTGAGCTCCACTGACAATAATGGCCTTGGGATTGCCTTTGCAGGGAAGGCCTCAGACCCCAGAGAAAGAGAAACTCAGTCTGCAGAGCCAAACAAAGACACCCAAAGGCAGAGGAGGAAAGACACACAGTGAGCGATTCCTAGCGGGTGTAACTCAGATCGCCCCCCTCATTTCCTCTGATGGCCACCGCCTCCTTTCCGCCTGTCTTCCTCACCCTCCGTCTGTCAGTCCTGCCCCACACCAGTGCTCCCTTACACTGCCGCTGGGTTTCTCTTCCTGAAGGCCACATGGTCTTCGGAGCCTGACTGTCACCGGGACTTTCGCATCTGCCTGCCTCAGTGTCCATTCCTGAGCCACATCTCTCTAGGTGCCACAACCATTGTCCCATGCCTTTCCTCAGAGGCGGTGGTGAGGCAGGCTGCTGTCCTGTGGGGGGTTCTCTCCCACCCCCTTCTGTGACAGACAGCCCTTTCCTTCTTGCAGCCCATAGCCTACCGTTGATGCAGCGAATGCCACATGTGATGTCAGATGAGAAGTTGCACATCTCCCTTTCCTCTCCTAGAAAGCACGTGTTGTTTGTATTGACACAGCGTTTTATATATTTGAAATCACCAAATCACTTTATTGTGGATCTAAAAGCAGCTACGAGTGCTTCTGCTGGCTAATAGTCTCTTGAAATAGACTCATTCCTTCCATACTGTTGCCTTCCGATGCCAGCTGTGGCCACGATGTCTTCGGTGCGAGCAGGGGCCAACAGGCACTGGTTGAAGGAGGTGCTGCTGTGGGGTGCAGAAGGGGGAAGGAGGAAGAGGAGGGAAAAAAGAACCAGGAAAAGGGGAAGGGAAGACATCATTGGGGGGGGGCAGGACGAGGCCTGAGTATTGTCAGAAAGGAGCAGTGAAGGGAAGGAGACAGAGAGAGCTGACAGAGGCAAAGGCTGTGTGTTAGGCTGAGGTTGAAGGACAGCAGGAGGAGGAATGGTGGCCACAGTGAGAACTTGAACAGAACAAAGAAATGAGTTGCTGGGAAGCAAGAATTTGGAAGAGGGGAAAAGAGGTAGGAAGTGAGCAGAACCCTGAGGTGCTGGGCTTGGCAGCCTACTAAGGAAGCCCCTCTTAGCTCTGAGACTTCCTGGCAGCCTATGGAGGACACTGATGGCCCCTCTCTCCCTCCCGAGGGTGAGCTTCTCTCTGACGTGCAGTTCTGCTTTTCCACAGTGGTCAGGGGGCTGAAGGCGGTGTGCTTCAGTCACCTCTGCCAAGGACTGGGACTTATGTCTCATGCTGAGCATCCTGAGGGTGTGACCTGTGACTTTTCAGGCCAGGTGGGGGTAAGGGGAGGCGGTCAGCTTGGAGGAATTACCACTTAGATGAACGTGAGCTTGCATACAGTCTGGGTATAAGGGGCGAAGGTGAATAGGACTTGTTATCTATGCATCATCCTCCAATCTGGTCCTTGTCACTGTCTCCCTGAGGCAGGATGGGTGGGGTCTTGCATGAGCTCATTTAAGAAAGAGATCCTTGGCTTCCTAAGGACTAGGACCAGAGTCTTAGTCAATAGAAGTGGCAGACCTTAAGAGCCAGCATGGGAGAGGAAACTGAGTGGTTGGATAGTGTGTGTGTGTATGTGAATATGCTCATTCGTCATGCTCCAACCTTAATCCCTTCCAGCCTGAAATAGCTGCCCCAAGTGCCAGCCTGACCTGAGGAGGGGGGTTGCCCTCCGGAACACGATCCCGCAGCTCACCGTCTCAGCTGCCTGCCAGCTTTGTTGCAAGCTGCTGGCTCGTGGTTTTCCCTGAGTGCTGATCACAATGCCTTGTGTGGCAAAGCAGGAGACATTTTTTTTGTTTTCCAATTGACAGTCCCATTCCCAAATGATACCTTGTGCCTTTCACTCACTCTTGGAGTCTGTCCTGTTCCCAGCTTGGTCTTCCATTTCTATCCATCAGTTTTCTCTGACTAGGTGAGATGAAGGTGGGGATGTGCAGACACTGATTCTACCACACAGAGGTGGGAAAACAGTTTCAAGGGTTTCACCTGGCTCGGTACGCTTAGCTGCTTCCACCTCCCCAGGAAGCTAGGCTGTCCTGCTCCAAGGTAACCCGCAGGCATCCTGCAGGGGCAGCTTCCCCACCACCACACTGTAGACTCAGCTCTGGGTTCTCCTGTCCTTAGAGAATGCTAACTAAACCACCCCACTAAGAAGAACTCAACTCTCACCTCACCCAGCGCTAATTTGATCTGAAAACCATCCCTCTCTCCATGGAGAAGTAGAGTCAACTCTAGTACAGGCACACTAGACTGGGACATGGTTCTCATTCAGTTCCCAGTCATTTGGGGATGCTTACTGTGTGCACTGTATTAGGTCCTGGGAGAGCCCGGGTGACTAATTCTGGGGGACCTCCTGATTCCACGGGGAGTGAGCTATGAGTCTAGAATGATTTCTGTCAGGCATAGAGTGCTCAGGGCCTGGAGTGCTGGGAAAGACAGAAAAGGAACAGCTGAAGAGAAAGGAAGGGGCTGGATGAAGGAGTCCTGGACTGGGAACACACCTGTGTGGCTAGAGATCATCCCACCCCACCCTCAGAGAGCCAGGCCTGACACCCAGCCAGCACAAGGTTCATGGCCAGGTCCATTTCTGCCCCAGAACAGGATGAGCAAATCTCAGCGTGGAAGAGGCTGCAGGTTCATTGGTCAGGCTTCCTGGGGGAGGTAGCCTTTCAGGAAGACTTGGGAGAGTTGGTAGCCTACTGACATCTCTAGAGAAAGTGTTCCCAGGACAGAAAGAAGTCTGAGGAGAAGCTAGGGAATAGCCTTTTGGAGTCCCTGGAGAGAAGGGAACAGAAAGACATTCAGCCGTGCATCATATATTCATTCAAGCACTTGTGGAACCTGTGAGTTCTGGGGACATAAAAATGGATATGACAGTCCCTGACCCTGAAATGGAAATGATAGAATATCTTGAAACTAAATTTATGAGGGGGATATTTAAAATGTTCTTTAAATGTAAAAAAAAAAACATTTATGTGTATGAGTGTTTTCCTGCATGTATGTCTCTGTATCATGTGGGTACAGTACTCACAGAGACCAGAAGAGGGTGTTAGATGCCCTGGAACTAGGCTCATAGCTGAGGGCTGCCATGTGGGTGCTGGGAATTGAACCGAGGTCCTCTGGAAGAGCAGCCAGTGCTTTTAACCACTGAGCCATCTCTCTAGCCCTAAGGGAGATATATTTTTATGCCAACTGCTAAATATTTTAAAGAAAATAGGGATATAAGCAATAGGATCACAGCTAGAGACACAATGCAAGGCAAATTAATTGAGCTTTTATGACTACAACAGGAGCTGGTGAGAAAACTCCACAGCACTAACTGAGCTCTCAGTCTCAAACATAGCATGTACTGGGTACCTTACCGCTCACAAGACTCACAGAGATGCTCCTACCTCTGTCTTCCAAGTGTTGGGGCTGAAGGCATGCACCACTATGCCTGACCCACTGGTTTCTCCTTTTTGTATCGGAGGAAAAGAAAAAAAGAGAAGTAAGGACACTGGCTCAGCACCACACACTAAGTAATAATCATGTGTGTGATTACCGCAGAGCCTGTGTTGTTCTTGTGGGATGGTGGCATCTTGTTACACGCATGGAAGTGCCCCTAGCTCAGAGATGCAGAGACTAGAAGTGATGTAATGGGTTACTTGGAAGCATGAATTTGGATTTGGTAATTGACTGGAAGAGGGGAGAAGAGGTAGGAAGTGAGCACAGCCCTGAGGTGCTGGGCTTGGCAGCCTACTAAGAAAGCCCCTCTTTGCTCTGAGACTCCCTGGCAGCCTATGGAGGACGCCGATGGCCCCTCTCTCCCTCCCGAGGATGAGCTCGTCTCTGACATGCAGTTCTGCTTTTCCACGGTGGTCAGGGGGCTGAGGGCGGTGTGCTCCAGTCACCTCTGCCAAGGCCTGGGGCTTCTGTCCCGCGCTGAGCATCCTGAGGGTGTGACCTGTGACTTTTCAGGCCAGGTGGGGACAAAGGAAAGTGGTCCACATCCGGACAATCACCCCTTAGACAGGAAAGCAACCCCCCAGACAGAGGAGACAAGAAGTGGATTTATTCTGATTCCTCCAGAGCGTTAGCGCTTGTGGCTTCTGTTGGTCCTCAGCATGTGGTTCTCTGCAGGGTGAGTGAAACCGGAGAGCAGAGTGCAGCTCCTTCCGGGAAGGAGTGTTCCTTAAGAGCAGCAGCTGCAGCTTGTCCCTGCAGGCCTGGGCTGCCTTTCCCAGGAGGTGGAGGTCAAAGCCCCCAGCTGGGGTGGAACAGGACAGGATTAGGTGCCTTGTTTATATGTGCTTAGCTTCCTTGCGTCTGCAAACCTAGCTCTTCTCAGCCTCAGACGGCACTCTGGCTGGGATAGAACAGAGGGACGCTGCCAGAAAGGGTGTCTGGGGACAGAGGCAACCTCCTCACCCACCTAGACCCGCGCAGCCCAGGTGAAACACAGGTCTAGCAAGCGGCTAGCACACACTCCACACTGTGCTGGGCGGTGTCAAAGGGAGAGCCAGCTTTCTTTCCCTCAAAAGCCTATTCCCAAGCTAAAGCAACGGGACATCTGTGTGTCCTGTGTAAGGTGACGGGAAGCAGTGAAGGGTCAGGGGCACTGTCCGTGGCCATGTCTAGCAAGGTGGGACAAGCTCTCCAGTGGAAGTGGGACAGTGAAATGCATCCCATCCTCCTCTCGGGTCAGGCAAATAAGCCTTGGACCTAGCCTTCTGGAAGGGGTTGGTAAGCTGGTCTGAGGCTGTGGGTCCACAGAGACCCCTAGTGGCCAGGGCAAGGATGGCAGATTGCTGGACCCTGTATCTGGGCCCTGTCCCTTAATCCTTTCTTTCACTGGAATCCTAAGGACCATCATTGGTCTTTCCTTTAATCCTCAACTGCAAGGTCATCCAGTGTATCTCCCTGTTCTTCCAGGGGCATCCTAGGATGATAAAAATTTCCAAATATATAAAAACATCTTCAAGAGAAATGTTTCCATCATTTCTTTCCTTGATACTTTTTATAATTTTCCAGCCCACCATGTTTTGTTTTGGTCTGGCTTGATTTTTCCCCAGAAATTTCTTCTGTGGGTGGAAAATAGCTTCCTGGGCATCTTAGGCCCTATTGAAAGTGAAGATAGCAGGTGCAGGCGGGCTCACTCCCCCCAGCTGAAGTCAGACCACACGTGCAGACTGTGTGTAGTCACAGTCGGTGTCCATGTGCCCCGTGACCACCTCAGACGCTCACAAGAGCCTTTCTTGTTTCTGAGGAAGCCACCAAAATGAGACCTGGCGTAAAATGACCATGGACATCCATAAGGATGAGTGATGACCACAGGAGTGACATGGCAGGCAGCAACAAGTTCACTGCTTTTATAAACTTGCCGCTCCCACCTTCTGAGGGACCTATTGCCTCTGTGTCTCATGGGATGGGGTGAGGGTGGGGCATGGGGAGCTTCTAATAGTACCACCTGTGGAGCCCGAGCTGCCAGTGGCTCTCCAGAGAGGCCCAGTAGAGTTCTTGGGATGATGGACAAGCAGCTCTCAATGCCCAGACAGCTCAAGCAGGGCTGCGAGAATGGGTGCTGGAGAGGCCGCTAACACTGCAACCATGGTGCTTCTCGGCTCCTGTGGGTGTCTCTCTGTGAGAACACAGCAGCATCCACCTGGGAACAGTCAGATAAGCCTCTGAGGAAGCTGTTGAGGAGATGACAATAGCGTGTGTTTAGTCAATAGATTCTTCCCCAGGGCTTCTGCTGCTGCCGCTGCGCACTAGCTTTTTTCAGAAAAGACTCAGACTGTCCCTCGAGAGTTAGAGCTGCCTTGTCACTGTTCCACAGAGCTACACACTGATGTGCAGCCCGGCGGCACCGCAGAAAGGTGGAGTCGTGGCTCTTTTCTGTGAGATGCGGGCTATGCTTAGGTTTCTGAGGCTTAGCGCCAGGGTCCAGGGGTGCATTGGACAAGACCAATGGAGGCATATGGCAAGGTTTGTGCTGTCCTGTCTGGGTGTGAAGCCTCAGCCGAACTGCTGCTGCTAAGAACACCAGGGCTCCAGGACCTTGAGGGCAGAATTTAACCCCTGATCTCCCACTCAAGGGACCTCAGCCATATGAAGTGGGAAATTCATCATTAGACACCTGAAAGTTCCAGGAGGTGTGTTTGTAGTAGAGCCTATGGATCTAACTGTGTGCTCTCTGTCTCTGTCTCTGTCTGTCTGTCTCTGTCTCTGTCTCTCTGTCTCTCTGTCTGTCTGTCTGTCTCTGTCTCTCTCTCTCTCTCTCTCTCTGTGTGTGTGTGTGTGTGTGTGTGTGTGTGTGTGTGTGTGTGTATGTAGAGCGCCTCCATTCCACACCCAAGGTCAGGAGACTTACAGCTATTTGAGTCAGACAAGTCCCTTCCGTTCTCTGGACCTCAATCCCTTCAAGGAAAATGGGACAATCTCTCTCCTGTTGGCCCTGTAAGGTGATGGTGAGGTTAACATGAAATCAAGTGGTTTTCATGCGCATGGTAAATTGGTAATCTTCAGATCCATCTGATGCTGGAGGGCTACCTGAGGAAAGTTTTGAAAAAATACAGATTGCTGAGGGTCTGATAGGATGGCCCCGAGAATCCGAGTCTTTAAAAACATCCCACTGTGGGCTGGAGAGATGGTTCCGTGGTTAAGGACTTGCACTGCTCTTGCAGAGGACCTTGCAGAGGTTCAGTTCTTAGCACGACATCAGGTGGCTCACAGCTACCCATAACTCCAGCTCCCGGGCAGCCAATGGCGTCCTCTGGATTCTGAGGGCATCTGCGTCCTCGTGGGCACATACCTGCACATAGACCGGCACATCCACAAATCATTCAAAATAAAAACCATTTTTTCACATCCCGGTGAAGCAGCCCCTGTTTGCGGATGTGGGGGATGGACACCAAATGCCGGGAAGCCAGGGTTTCACCTTCTCTTTCTGGTCCCAGCTAAGACGTGGCCACCCCTGGCCCTGCTTGCACTCTCTACCTCTGAAGTTTTCCGTTCCACTCCTTTGCTGGGATACTTTGGCTCCCTCTCAGCCCCTCACAGCCAAACAAGAGCAGGGTGGAGAGGAGCAGGGAAGAAAATGATCCGAGCCAGAACGAAAGTTGCCTTTAGTTCCCTGAAGTAAGTGTGCATGGAGGCTCTCCAGGCCACAGGAAGAAACCAGGCAGAGTTTGGGTAAGCAGGTGGGGTATCCAGGTAGGACTCATCCTTCCGTCTTTGGCCAAAAAACGGTGTGCTAGTTGAAGCCCAGGAGGCAGTCTTTTATTTATGCTACTCTTTTTTGTGTTTTCCTAACCTTACTGGATACAGGGTGGCAAAGGGAGTCTAGGACAAGTCTTTACATTTAAAATCCTCATGTATCTCTACCTGAATAGGAGTGCCATGACATGGCTGATTCCAAATGAGAGGTTGTTGTGTAGTTACTTCCTGTGGCTTTAGACCTAATGGCACTGAAACACCCCCCCAACTCCCACCCCACCCCCCACCCCCACCCCCACACTCCGTGAAATCTACATTGTAAGCTCGATCCTGCTTCAACCATCTTTGGTACTGTTTCCATCCAGGGGGAAGGGTCCTATGGGAAATTGGCAGCAGGAGATCTCAAGCCTCAAGCCTGCAAACCCAGGCTCTGAGAGCTCCTGGATGCTAGCTCAAACCTACTCTATCAGGAAGGGGCATTTCAAGAAGGATATGGCATGTCTTCTCCATGCTGCTTCGAGACTTGGGGTTGTTTTTTATCTTCTGTGGGTAGGATTCAAGAGTCTCTTTAAACCCAAAGCAGTTATTCAATATTTGTGGCTGGGGTAGGGGTGGGGGTGGGCTGAGTTCCAGTCCTGTGTCTGGCAATCAGTTGTGTGACCTTGGGTAAGCCACCAGGACCTCTGAAGAACTTTACTTTCTTCCTTGTACCCTTCAGGAGGTTGGTATATGCAATGACTTTTTGCGGCTTCTAGGCTTCAGCATGCTAAGCTCGGTTCTAGACTTCAACTCTGTGACTGGACAGATCAAGAGATGAATCTCACGGGTGGGAAGCTCTCACAGAGCTCTCTAGAGGGAAAGCCAAGGCAAAAACTGCACTCTCCCTTCCCCAGGGTCACCAAAGCCAAGAACTAAGAATAGAACTGAATCCCCTTGCCTCCCCCTTGGAGAGAAGCTGGCCCAGAGGCCCCATGTGGCATGTGGTGGTGGGCGGGGCGGGGGACTGGGCCCCAGACCTTGGTACTGTTTATCTAGAAGTGCTAGTCCCCCAGCTCTGGACTGGTCCTGAGGGTAAAAGTGGTAACTTGGGAGGGGACACAGAGGGAGATTCACCAGGCAGAGGAATCAAGGCAAACTCACATCATTGCTGCTCCCACTGCCTTCAAGACTGTTGACTTCCATGAAGCCACAGTAGAATGAGCAGTGTTGTGACTGTGACTGTGACATTTTCCTTTTGTTTGTAACTACCAGTAGGCAGTTGTTGGCTAAAGCTTTCTTCTAACCATGGGTACCTTCTCAGTCCAAATTCCAAGCTTCCCTTCAAGGCCAAAGGCCCAGATAAAAGTCCTAAGATAAAAGTTAAGAAGCTAGAGTCATCCCACCCGTATTTACTCCATTTTCCTGGCTGTATACCTGTCTCTGAGTCCTTATTCATCATGCCTTCTGACCCCAGATTTGGGCTTTGGAATGTGGGCCTTAATGGCCATTGGGTTCATTAACTAGTTCAAGCGCTGTGTTCTGACGAGGGTCTGAGGAAGAGCTCAGAGAGGCAAGCTCAGCTCCCAGACTTCCCTCCTCTGTACCTTATCGCCCTCTTTCTTTCTCTCCCCACACCTAAGCACAAACCCATCTCTCACACATTTGGTTCCTCTTTCGCAACTCTTTGAAGAACCCAGCCACCACGTTCGAGTGTCCAGAAAGCAGGGAGGGCTCTCATTGCTTCATCCCCGAGGCCTGCAGTGAAGCCTTCCTCCTCTGGTGTCAGGAGACCTTCAACATCATAGCCATGGACTTCCTCACCGACCGCTAGAAGGGAATGATGAGGGGAACAAGGCGCCAGGAAAAACCTTATCTTCTTGGCTGCCTGGGCTGGGTAACAAACTGGTTAACAATTTGGGCCAAGGGGATTCTGGTCCCAGTATAGAATCGATAACATGTGGCTGAAGTCAAGGTTCACATGTGCTGCCATTAGAAGACAGGTTATGTGGTGACACAAGGTGGCTTTATTATGTTTAAACAAATGTTTTAGTATGATAATATAGGTACTGAGGATGTACAGAGGCAAATCGTTGGAGGGATGGGGGTGTGGCTTGGGTGGTAGAGCACTTGCCCAGCGTATACACAAAAGACAGCACTGCACAGTTGTTTGCTGCCATGTGGGTGCTGGGAATTGAACCCCAGTCCTCTGGAAGAGGAGCCAGTGTTCTTAACCACTTAGCCATCTCTCCAGCCCCTAACGGAGGGTTTCTGCGAGTCAGAAACACCTGGGGAGTTTTGAAAACTCCAAAGCCTGGAACACACCCTGACCAATCAAAGAGTCTCTGGGCTTGGAACCCAGACCTCACAACCGCAGATTCCAAAGTGAGGCCCACAGGTTTGGGGGTCATTTGTGCCTCACGTCACCTGTAGAAATGTAAGTGTAGGGTATTATGGGCCTTTGGTTTGTTTGTTTTAAGATTTCGACTTCTTATTCACACTCCTTTTTAGAAGTCCTGAGAGCTGCCTTCTGGTTTGTGTCTGGGAGGAACAGGAGCTGTGTGTTGGGGGGGAGGGGACATAGCATCTAAGCTCTTAGGGACATTGTCACAAACCATCCCTTCCTTGCTGCCAGGACCTCCTGCAGAATTCCCCCAATTCCATGTCTGGAGTCTCCAATAACCCCCAGGGGATTGTGGTCCCAGCCTCAGCACTCCAGCAGGGCAACATCGCCATGACAACCGTCAACTCACAAGTCGTGTCAGGTTAGTACAGGGTTCTGGGGACTGTGGGAGCATCTTGGAAAAAGAAGGGGTACCCCCTGGGAATTCCAGGAGTAGGGAGTGTCCTCTGCCAAGGGAGGGACTTCACCATTTAGTTTCTTGACTGAAATACTCTGCACATGGTGAGCACCAAGACCTGGTTTTGATGGGTTGGAACAAATTCAAGTCAAAATCTCATGATTTGCCCCTACACACACAGGAGCTCTCTCTCTCTCTCTCTCTCTCTCTCTCTCTCTCTCTCTCTCTCACGCACGCACGCACGCACGCACGCACGCATGCACGCACACGTACTCATGCACACACATCCAAGACTGAGTAAGGCCCTGTCCCTTCCCCTAAATACTTCCCTCCAAAAGCTCTGTTTTTCTCTCTTGACACCATCTCTCACCTCACGCACTCCTCTCCTACAAAGGGAACAATCACACCCTGCCACTGCCCTCAAGAATCTTCCCGTGTGTGTGTGTGTGCCAGGCAACTGGGGACCCTGCTTGCCTGCTCTTTTCCCGCCTCCATGGCAGGGGACCCCAAAACTGGTTGTCTCCTCAGGTGGAGCCTTATATCAACCGGTTACCATGGTAACCTCCCAGGGTCAGGTGGTCACCCAAGCAATCCCCCAGGGAGCCATCCAGATCCAGAGTACACAGGTGAGTGTGTAGGTGTGCGCACTTGTGCATGTAGTGAGTGTGTAGGCGTGCACTTTGCATCCAGGTGAGTGTGTAGGCGTGCACTTGAGCATGAGCAGTGGGAGGCTACCAGTGACTGCTTACTGTCTGCTGGGCACTGTGACAAGTGACTCACTTAATCTTCTAAGAGGCCACACTCTGGAGAGGAAACTGGAGCTAGGCAAGGCTTTATCAGCTCTGGCGATTTGGCTGCCTCCAGAGTTTATATCAAAGGACTCTGCATTTCCTGTGCTTGGTCTCCAGCTCCAAGCACTCTGCACCTCAATGATACAGAGAGATCAGATCTATAGAAAGATCTAAAGGCAGATGCCTCCGACCTGACGTTAACTCTGTGATCTAGCATAGTCTCTTAACCTCTCCGGGCCTCTTTATCAATAAAGAGGGATTAATGCCAACTGCAGACGGCCCAGCCAATCTACATGACTGGGATGAGGATTAACCGTGGTGAGGGACAGTGCTTTGCAAACTGTAAAGTATCACAGAAATGCTAATGACTGTTGGGTATTTCTGGCAAATTCACATCTTCAGTGCTTCCTGCATGATCCTTTTCTACTGTTTCTTCTCCCATCCCCCCTCACCCCTCCTCCTACTCCCCTGCTCCCCTCACCCCAAGCCTCGTCTCCATTCTCTGAGGGGGTGGTATGGGGTGAGAGGAAAAGGTGACCTCCCCAGGGCCCTAAGAATAACTTGGGAAAAGAGGGTTGGCAGTGAGAGTGTACCATTACTATGGCAACAGGCCCCAAGCCACTGGCCTCACAGGCTGCTGATGCTGATTTTTTCTTCACGTGCCCTGAAGGTTAACCTTGACCTCACCTCCCTCCTGGACAATGAGGATAAGAAGTCCAAGAACAAACGAGGAGTCTTGCCCAAGCATGCCACCAATATAATGCGTTCTTGGCTCTTCCAGCATCTCATGGTGAGTGTGTGTGTGTGTGTGTGTGTGTGTGTGTGTGTGTGGACATCTGTGTGTGTGTGCATGCTGGGGTGTGCAGTTACAGCAGGGAGTGATTAATAGCCTACTGCACAGGTACTACACTTTGCATGCAGAGACTATGACCTCAGAAAAAGGTTTTGCTACAGGGAAGATCTGGAGGTGGCTTAAGTGATACCTAGAGCCCAAGGATTGGCTGCTACTGGCTCAGGAAGTGGGGGGGGCGGGTATGTAAGAAGATGATGTGGGAGTGGCCACTGGGCTTCCAAAATCATAATTCAGAACTTCAGGGATAAATGGAAAGCCTAGGCAACCTTATCAAAATGAGCACCCGGTAGCCATCCTAAGTAGACCATGGCTGAGTCACACAGTCAGAGTCGCCAAGGGCGGCATGGTCAGCTGTGCACACAGAGACAACCTTCTCACTCTCCAGCTCCAGCAGAGACACTAAAAGCTCCTGGTGACCAGACACAGTAGAAGGAAGACAGGCTGAAGACAGGAACATTGGGGTATGGACTGTTTCTCCCACTCGCTGGATAATAATTCCAGTGGCATTTAGTTCTCAGAGTGGTGAAAGTTGGAAGAGAGGACAAACATACAGAGATATAAGGTCAGCCCTTAACAAACTGTTCACTGGGTATGGTGGTGGTACCCATCCTGGTACTTGGTAGGCTGAGGCAGAAAGAACATGAGTTCAAGGTTGGCCTGGGCTGTATAGCAAGACCTTGCCTAAAAGCAACAAAAAGAAATTCTTCCCTTTTGAGCTTTCTACTACAATGAACAAAGAGCAAAGTCGTATATGGTTTGGTTTTTTTTTTTTAAGATTTATTCATTTATTATGAATACAGCATCCTGCCTCCGTGTATGTCTGCACCCCAGAAGAGGCACCAGATCTCATTATAGATGGCTGTGAGCCACCATGTGGTTGCTGGGAATTGAACTCAGGACCCCTCGAAGAGCAATCAGTGCTCTTAACCTCTGAGCCATCTCTCCAGCCCCATGGTTTGGTTTTATTGATTTCATTTTTGAGACAGGGTCTTACTGTGAGGCCCAGGCTGGCCTCAAACTCATGATCCTCCTGCTGCAGTCTCCCAAATGCTAGAATTACAGCTGTGTGCCACTACACTGAGCCTAGAGCACGTTTTTCAAGGCTGAGTCCGAATAGCCATGAACTCCAGAGGGGAGCAGCTGATTGTCATTTTGATCTATAGTGCCTGATTTTAAAGTGCTGATTTTTGCCGTCCTCTGACACTGAGAGCAGACTTCCTATAGTGTTTGCTGTAGGTGTGGGTGTACCTGTCTATATACACAGTCTCTCCAGCTGCAGCGAATCTCCCAATAATAGAGGCTTTGCATCATCCCGTGAACCTTAAATCCTTGACTCACAGTGTTATGAACCTTCTTGGGACTTACTCGGTCTCTAAAAGGCTATTCCATGATGAACTGTTTTACAAAGTTTTGTCTACTTTTTAAAAGGTGTGTGTGTGTGAGAGAGAGGGGGGGGGGGCGGGAGAGGGAGAGAGGGAGAGGATGTAGAATATGTATTGGTTGCATGGGGTGGAGTGTACTTCCTAGTGCTTGCATGGAGACCAGAGGTCAATGTCCATCCTCTTCCTCTATCACTATTCACCTTAGTCTCTCAACAGAGCTGCAGCTCTGTTTTCCCTGGACTGGCTGGCTAGGGAACCCCCCCCAAGGGGCCCCCTATATCCAACCCTACAGTGTTGGGTTTATAAGGCAGGTGTGGTGGTATACACCTTTAATCTCAGTTCTCAGGGGGCAGAGGCTGGCAGAGTTCATGAATCAAAGCTAGCCTGGTTTGTGTAGCAAGCCCCAGGCCAGCTGCACAATGAGATCCTGTCTGCAAACAAACACCTGGTGGTGCGGTTACAGATACACCACCACACCAAACTTTCCATGGGCGCCCGGGGTCCAGATTTGGGTCCTCATCCACTCTACCCACAGAGCGTCTTTACAGCCCGTCTTCTTTACTCTCAGTCTACCGAGTCACGTGGTGGATTGCAAGAAGGATAAGGTTCAAGATTTCTTCCAAACATCTGAGCTCTAAATTATATGTGATGTCATTGTTGCTCTGAGGGAAAAACCAACCCTGGGATCACAGTTATTGGGAAATCCCACTCATGGTTCCATATACTGGGCAGATACTGGCTGACTGCCCAGCATTAGGAGAGAGAAGAAGGTGTGAAGGTACTGTAAATGTCCTGTCTCCAGCTTTGTTAGCACAACTCGTTTATGGGTTGGTTAATTTGAAAGGCTAGCTAAAAAAAAAAAAAAAAAAAAAAAAAAGGAACAGCACCCAAAAGACAAGCTTCATGTTAATTTAGAAGATATAGATGTATTCATGTGCTAATCTTTTGGTAGAGAGCCAACATCTTTTTCTGACTAAACTTTGTCATTTTACTTGCATAAACCTTTCTTATAATAAAACATCTTCGAATCCCGACCTCACATCAAGTGCAGCAAGAACATGGACTTTGGGACTCTAATCTTTCTAGATCTTTATTCCAGTCTCTCGTGTGTGTGTCCCACCCAGTCTGAGGTAGTCAGCATTTTAAAGCCAATTAGATCTCAATTTTTCCAAAGGTTTCTACCTGGTTTTCTTAACAACAATCACTCTTTCTTTCTGCATGGTACTTCATTCATTGGGTCCCAGAACCGCGGTGTCACGTGTAGCTGGCACGCAGCAGTCTGGATACAGGTGTGGCTGGTGGAGCTTCCACAAAGGCACTCTATTCAGCTGCATCCTGGGTGTGAAAGCAGTGGATGGTTTGCAGGAGATGCACAGAGCGTCCCGTAATCTGCCACCTCGGCTGGGCTGCGTAGTGATTCTGAGCACTTCCACAAACACTGGCTTTTCCTGTTGCCGTTCCATCAGGCAGAAGGTGTAGTTTCCTCCTGCTTCTGTCCTGTGTCACAGGCCTCTTGTTTGCGCCGCTCTGTGCCATGAGCAGTTACAGAGATGCACTGAGATGATAGAAGCACCTGGAGGTTAACGCCCCGAGCCTTCTTAGCTCCAAGGCTGGAACGAGACCGGGACACTGTCATCCTTAGCTGCTGGCTTTCAGTCCCTGAAGAATGCGGTGACATTTTCTTGCTATTTCGTTTTGGCTGAAAGAGGCTAAACTCCAGCTGGAACAATAGGTCCACAGCGACACAGGTCAAGCAGGAAGCCCTGGCAGAGGGTCCTCCCTATGGAGGAGGGAAAGTCACCCCTCCTCCATCTCAGCAGTAACACCACCCCTGCTACTCCCAATACCCATCACCCAGACCTGTTAGCAATTCTATCCATTTCCATCCCTAAACCTGATGATCCTGTGAGCCAGGAGGGCTTGGAGAAGAGCCCAAGCCCCAGAAGGACCCGCCATTCCCCACAGCAGGCAGCCTATGCTCTGCACTTTGGTATACAGTCTCATTTAGCCCATGCAAGCACCCCAGGAGGTAGGTAGGCCCTACTGTCCCGTGTTACCAGCGACAGAACTGAGACTCAGAGAAAGCTCGAGTCCCATAAGACCACACAGATAATAAGAACAAGCAGGAACTGAACCCACAGCAGTGTGGCCCGAGGTCTCATTCGGAGCTGCTGCTTTCACATTGACCTCAGGAAGCGGATGTGCAGTGCTCACACCAAAGTCTAAGTAAGACAAAGCTGAGTCCTCAACTTCTCAGCCAGAGACCTGCCGCGGGAGAACGGTGGTTTTAGAAGCCACAGTGAAGCTGCCTCACACATGTCCTTCCCTACCAATCCGTTTCATCAGGCTGGTGTGGCTTGCAGCCAGGGCCAACTGGGCTCCATTCGTTCCCACCTCCATGGCAGCCACACAGAGCTCAGGGCCATGCTCCAGATCCTCTTATGAACCCTGCTGTGGTAGGTAGGTAGGGGGAGAGAGAGAGAGAGAGAGAGACAGAGAGAGACAGAGAGAGAGAGAGACAGAGACAGAGAGACAGAGAGACAGACACAGAGAGAGACAGAGAGACAGACAGAGAGAGAGAGACAGAGAGAGACAGAGACAGAGAGAGAGGTCAGAGGGCAAAAAAGAGGCACCAGGGGCTTCCTCTGTATAACTTTTTGAATGTTAACGTCGCATACCATAAAATTTACCCTTCAAAATATGCAATTCCTTTAATCCCAGCACTCGGGAGGCAGAGGCAGGCCCAAAGTAAGGGTGTATGGCTCAGTTGGTGGAGTGCTTGCCTAGCAAGATAGGTCCCCAGCACGGAATATAGGAAAATACCAGGAGCCATGGCACATATATGTAATCCTAGGACCTGGAAAGTGGAGTCAGGAAGATCAGAAGTTTTAGGTCAAAGCAAGTTTAAGTTTCACAACAAGTTCAAAGCCAGCCTGGGCTACAGATAATATCTCCAAAACAGAGATGATAGCACAAGTTTTAGTACCTTTACACTCTTGAACAATCATCACATCTGCCTAGTTCCAGATATTTTTCTTACTCCAAAAGAAATCCCACAGCCATTAGCCAATACTCCTAGCATCTCACAACCTGGACTCTACTCTTCCAGAAATCTCACTCAAGTAAATCATAAGATGGTCTTCGTGGCTGAGTTCTTTTAATTGGTATCATGAGGCTGGAGGCACAGCTCAGTGGTGGAGTACTTGCCTAATTAGCATCATGTTGTCAAGGTCCATCCTTGGAGTAAGCACTGTCTTTCTCTTGGGCTGAAAGCACTCCACTGTGTGTCTAGACCACACTGTGCTTACATTCCTTCATCAGTTGAGGGACACTTGGGCTGTTTCCATGCTAGACTCTGAGGAAACTGCTCTGAATGTCTGTGAGTATAGCAGGATTTCTGACAGTCTTGTTTCCCAGCTATCTTACCAGCATCCCTAATGCCTTGCAGGCTAGGCTGGAGGGTTGGGGGAAACTGGCTACACTTCTGGGTGGAGTCCATGCCCTGTACAGGGCTCCGGGCCAAGGCAGGCAGTAAAGGTGGAAGTCAGCCAGTTGCCTATACGTCTTGTGGGTTCTGTCAACCACCCCTCAGATGTTCCTTGCATTCCCTGCTGCCTCCCTGTGCAGAGCACTGTGCTAAGCCTTGAAAGAATTATGTAGATGGTCTTGTCACCAACTCACTGGCAAGACCCACTATCCTCAAAACTAGACACATCAATGTGCCCCATAGAGAGACTGCAGTTTCTTGGGTAGGACACAAGACAACCTGGAGGGAGTTCCTTGACCTCATGAAGTCCATGTCCTCTGATGAAAAATGGGAATGCAACATCCAACTTGAGTGGCTTGTGGTGAGGATAGAAATACTTCAGTTGACACAGGCATAGCTACTGCTCCAAATGCTTCCACTGTCACTCGGGAAGTCCTTGTAATATTACTTGTCTTAGACAATTTTAACAGAAATGTAAGAGAATTTGTGGAGGGAATTACCAACCTCTGAGAAATCAAGGAGGTGACTTGAGGATCTGATTCATCTTGTTTTCTGTTACTTTATCTTTTTGCTCTTATTGTTGGAGGTTCTACTGGGCAAGTGTCCATTTAAATTACACCCCGAGGTGCTGGTGGGAAGGCATGAGACCATCAGTCATTCACAGCTTAGCATGAATTAGTTCAAAGTTGACTTTTCTACTCTACTTGCATTCAGCTAAGGTTAATTGCAGGTAAAGAATGCCCACCCTTGTTGGAGAACACTTTACCACCATGTCTTGAGAAATAAAGCCAGAATGGGGTGCCGGAGGAGGAGCTAGAAGTTCCCTAGGTTCTGTCTCTTTTAATGCTCTGAGTTTATATCATCAAAGACATATTCGGAGAATGTGACCTGGAAGTCCTCGGGGCCTGGAAGTCCTAGATGGAGAACCCTGACTGTGGGATGACACAAGAAACTAGGATGCATGAGAAATGCCTCTAAGTGAATGGGAGGCTTCAGAAAGGAAACACTTGGGGCCAGTGACATGCTTGGCATATAAGCTTGCCACCAAGGCTGACAACCTGAGTTGGGCAATCCCAGAACCCACATGGTGGAATGAGAGAACCAGTTCCCACAGGTAACCCTGACCTACACACACACACACACACACACACACACACACACACACACACACACACACAAATACTAATAATGAACATCTTTTTATTAAAGCCGAGAGCCAAGGTGGGACAGTCCATGCCTATAATCTAGACGCCTGTAAGGTAAAGGCAGGAGAAACAGGAATTCAAGGCCACCCTCAACCAATTACTGAGTTTAAAGCCATCCCAGACTGTCTGAGACCCTGTCTCAAAAGCAAACAAAACACTTCTGTACACAAAGCAAACACTCCAAAGAGTAAAGAATGCCGGAGTCCATAGAGGGGAGAGGCACTGGCTGCCTGTGCTGGTCGGGCACAGAATAGCATGTCCAGAACCACGTATGGAGTTAGTTACACAAAGTTCTCTGACATCACATTCAGAGATGTGCCCAGCCAAAGAGGGGGATGTCTGTTAAAGTGACCAACAGGAGGCATGTCCTCTGAGGAATGGATAAAGGGACTATGCATATCTGGCCCATCCAAATGTAGGAGCAGCATGTTTAAATACTGCAGCTGGCAGAGCATCAGGAACCTAGCTTGGGGGGCACGAAGACCTGAAGTGGTCCTACTCGGCTCCATGCCCACTTGCTCTGTGGCTTTCAACAAGTCAGTGGCTTCCCTGGCTCTGAGGTCCTCTTCCTAAAGCAGGTAGACCAATGCCTGCTGTTGTAACTTTGTGTCTGTTGCTGTGGTTAAATATCCTAGGAAAAGACAACTTAGGGGAAAGGTTTTTTTTCTTTCAGCTTGTGATTCCAGGTTATAGTTCATCATTGTGGAGAAGTCAAGGCAAGAACTTCAAACAGCTAGTCACGTCACATCCACAGCCAAAAGCAGAGAGAAATGGAGGAGGTAGCTTGCTTGCTGCTTTCCTTTCTTATGCAGACTAGGCCCCCAAGCCCAGGGAATGGTACTGCCCATAGTTGTCTGGGTCTTTCCCTATCAAGACAATTAAAAAGAACGTTGTCTCTGGCCGGGCGTTGGTGGCACACGCCTTTAATCCCAGCACTCGGGAGGCAGAGGCAGGAGGATCTCTGTGAGTTCGAGACCAGCCTGGACTACCAAGCGAGTTCCAGGACAGCCTCCAAAAGCCACAGAGAAACCCTGTCTTGAAAAACCAAAAAAAAAAAAAAAAAAAAAAAAAAAGAACGTGTCTCTGATCACACACACACACACACACACACATGCGCCAATGGCCGACCTAATCTAGACAATTCCTCATTTGAGCCTCTGTTTCCAGTAATTTTAGATTGTGTAAAGTTGGCAAAGCTAACCATCACACCTACCATGTTTTAGACAATTGCTAATGTGTTCTCAAGCATAGTGCTTGGCAAGGGGCTAGCAGCAGAGATAGAATAGCCTGGGTTAGGGTACAGGGAACACAAACCCTGCCACTAACCTACCTGCGCCTTACTACTTGCATAACTAGATCTAGTTGATATGCTCCTCTGAGATCTTTTTTCCCCCCTCATATGTAAAATGAGAACAAAGTAAGTGTTAAAAGTTAGCATCCCACAGGGGTAATAACTACCGCCAACAGGTGGGGAATGTCCCCATAGATTTCTGTATGACTTCACGGGAGTCTGGTTGAATGATTTCACGGGAGTCTGGCTGGAAAGGCACAGAAAGGTAGATGGAGTTCAACAGAAAGCCCTACTGAACCGTCTTAGAGAACCCTGCGCCCTGAGTGACATGCGATGGTGGCACTGCAGAGCCCAGTGCCCCAATTGTCTCAGAATAGTAAAGTCATGTGCTCTGCCCGCAGTGCATACCAGTCAGGGGCCTCTGACCAATTCAGACCCCCAAACCACAGCTGGGGTAAGGTATCACGGTCTCTACACAGCCCCTTCTTGAGCTCCAGGGGGAAAGGATGGGCTCCAGAACTCTTCCGGCTGAACAGTTTTGAGGTGTTTATTTACAGGGCTTAGGGAAAGGAGTTGGCATTTAGGCTAGACTTTAAGGATGGCTTGGGTTTGGGATTGAGTGGAATGTGGGTGGTCATTTTAGGTATCGGTTGCCTCTCAAGTGATCATCTTTAGCTGTTGCTTGAACACTTTAACTGTTGCTGACAGAAGGGACTAAAGCCTCCCTCCAAAATGCTCTCATCATGAAGTTTTCTTCATCCCTATTCTTACCTTGGAATTTGATAACCCACATGGCACCTTGGCATGGCTGGAATGGGGGGGCAGAAAGCAGCCTGGCTGTGTTCTTGACTACACCTGTCTCTTGATGCCGAAGAGACTTGGGCCTCGAATTTCTGCTGTGGCATTAGACTGTTTTCTTCCACCTACTTTTCATTGTACGGAAAGAGAAGCTGCCTTCCAACTCCCTAGGGAGGATGACGAAGTGTCGGAGCATGAGCAGTCCAGAACACTCCACAGGAGACTGCCCTCCGAAAAATGTCATGAGAGGTGTACAGTCTCACAGCATCCCTGGGGAGCCTGAGCAGGTTAGGAGAAAACACAAGTGTGAGGACCTAGCAGTCCTTGAGGATATAGGAAAGGAAGGCCTTCAGGAGAAAGGGGGCATGGTCCACCCGCACATAGGATGTGGGCTCCAGCCAGCTGCCAACAGACAACCCACAGCTTTTTCAGAGCTACAGCTGAGTCAAAGATTTCCCTTTCCCTCTCTGGTCTCTTTTTAACAAATACACAGTAGGGCGATGGTGGCGTACACCTTTAATACCAGCACTGGGGGCGGGGGGGGGAGCAGTAAGACATTTTCACAGTGGAAAACTATACAGTAACAAAACAAATAACTACAGTAACTCAAAGGTGTGAATGAACAAATGATTTCATAATATACTGTTCAAAACCTAGACAAAATGTTGCACATGCTATAATCCCAGCACTCAGGAGATGGAAGCAAAAGGATCAGAAGTTCAAGGTCATCCTTGATTATGAGTTTAAGACCAGCTTGGGCTATATAAGACCCTATCTCAAAAAAATGAACAAACAAAAACAAAACAAAAATCAGACAAAACTGAGCCATCATGTTACAGGACCGAACACATACAAATGACTTAAGGAAAAGTAAGGAAGTGATTGTCATAAAAATTCTATCTTTGGGAGGGTGGTTGGAAGGGAACAGAAGGAGCTCCCAGGGTGGGAGCAGACTCCCATTTTTTGACCTGAGAGTGGATGAGTATGTGAGCATTTGCTGTGTGGCAGTGGGTGATGCTATGCCGCTTAGTTCTCTGTGATTCTCTTTGTGTTTTTAAGGGGGTAGGAATAACAATGGGCAGTCTAAACAGGAACAAGTGCAGCAGGGAGAAGCCCATCACTGTATTTGCTTCAGTCATTCTAGGCCTGCTTGTTTGCGTGTCTGCTTGTCTGCTTGTCTGCTTGCGTGTCTGCTTGTCTGCTTGTCTGCTTGCGTGTCTGCTTGCGTGTCTGCTTGTCTGCTTGCGTGTCTGCTTGTCTGCTTGTCTGCTTGCGTGTCTGCTTGTCTGCTTGCGTGTCTGCTTGTCTGCTTGTCTGCTTGCGTGTCTGCTTGTCTGCTTGTCTGCTTGCGTGTCTGCTTGTCTGCTTGTCTGCTTGCGTGTCTGCTTGTCTGCTTGCGTGTCCGCTTGTCTGCTTGTCTGCTTGCTCTGTCTACTCTACCATCTCTGAAATCAGGGTGCATCTGTCATCAGTGGCATGTTAGATATGATGCCACATGATCATTTCAAAGTTCTGGCGCTGCTGGCTGCCTCCCTTTGGGTCACAGGCTCTCCTGAGCAGTGGCATGCCTATAGAATGAAGGCCCCAAAGGAAGCCCCTGACACATGTTGTTAAGGTTCGGGGGCTGGGGGAGAAAGGAGAGCCCAAGCTCCCTACTGAGTCTATGGCCCAGTCTAGTGCCAACATGGGCTCCCCTGATATCCACAGGCTGATATTCCCCATGTAATAGGTCCCTTTGTGACCCGGGCAACCACATGGTGAAATCCACATGAGCAAAGGAGGTGGAAGGATCATCCCAGGGTGGGACTGAATGAAAGAAGGTGCCAGAGATAAAAAACAAAACTCAGTACTGGACTAGTTTCTTTTGACCATAGTTCACTCTTCAAACTAAAATCTGTGTCCTTTGAGCTCATGGGGATAAGAGCTGTGTAAGTGTGAAGTCCTAGTCTTGAGTGCCTAGTCTGGGAGGCCGCTGTGCATCTGTCAAGGTAACAGCACACTTTTTCTACCAGCCCATTGCATCATTCTGAAGTCTGCAACAAATGTGTGCCTTTTTTACTTCCATGACAACCACAGAAAGCTAAGGATGAAAGATACAGGACAAGCAGCCAAGGCCAAACAGTCACCAGATGGCTGGGCAAGACTCTACCCTCTCTTCAATGGCTCTTCACCATCAAGCAGCCTTGCACAGTTGTAGAGATCTCCAAACTGATAATGAGAAGGATCTGGAATTTTCTAGTCAGTGCTATGCCTTTTTCAAGGAAGAATCATCCACTTGGAGGGAGCTGCAGCTTGGGCCCTTCCTTTCCGCCTCCAGGGGAGTTCCCCCAGCTGGTGATCACAGGGCCAGGGCGGCGGCTTCCATGGCACAGTGCTTACCTCCCGAGGTCTCATTTCACTCCCTCTCTTGTCCTTGGCCTCAAGCCTTTCCAGCTGTGCTAAAAGTAGCGCTGACTAAATCGTGGTCTGACCAGGAGCCAGGACTATTTTGACTCTGTCCTCGGGAATCATGTGGTCTGAGGCGTGTACAAGCTGGACTGCTCCTCTGGCACTCAGCTATCGTGCCAGGAATGTTCTGGCCCACACACCTGTTCCCAAAGCTGGGCTAAGTGTTTCTACTTACTCACAGCCTCCACCCCGTGCCTCCTGAGGTGCTGCTCTGAGAAGGAGAGGTGGTGGGACCTAGTGGTTGGAGTAGTAAGAGGCCTAACATCCATAGCCATAGCAGAATGATCAGTGAGTATTGGGCAATGCTCATTATTTGAGCTGTTAGATGCAAGTCTGTCTGTCTGTCTGTCTGTGTTTAAGGTATCCAATCCTTGAATGCTGGCAGCAGAGCCCCCTTAGAGATGGGAAGCACCATCCTTCCGTGCTAGGCTGGAGTCTTCCCTCTCTGGGGCCTTGACAGGGGGAAAGGTGAAAGATGCTCATCTGACTGGCTTAACTAAGTCATGGGGTAAGGTCCGTTTCTCTCCTGGAGTAGCTCAGCTATTCCTCAAAGCCCAGTTGAGACCCCACCTCCCTAGGCAGCCTCCCAACCAAACCAAGCCACCCTTCTGCTGTGACCCAAAGAGACCTTGGTACAGACTACCCTCAACAGAGGGGCACTTCCGCCACCACACAGCTGTGAACCCCTAACTTTTTCTTTACATTATTCCCCTAAATATTGTGGAGTAACTATTTCCACATGATTGTCTGAGATATCGTAAGTACTCCAGAGATGATATTCGGCACCCAGGAGAATATGGCCACCGCAAATTCCCTTCCTGTAAGGTTCCAGAGTGCTCTGTGTAGGATGTAGAGGCCACGTAT
Organism: Mesocricetus auratus; assembly: GCF_017639785.1. NCBI lineage: Eukaryota > Metazoa > Chordata > Mammalia > Rodentia > Cricetidae > Mesocricetus > Mesocricetus auratus. The sequence continues at coordinate 15,929,600 of NW_024429203.1, read as the reverse complement.
AAATGTCTCACAGCTAGTCACGTATAAATGTTGGGTCATCTACAGATACTGATGTCTTTGAGGATCTTGAAACCAGTTCTCTATGGATAACAAAGGAAGAGTCTATTTTGTTCACATGGATGGGGAGGCTGCTTGGCTCCTTCCTGAGAATCCTGTGATGTATAGTGGCAGTGTCATCAGGGTCCCAGAGTCCCTGCCTGCCCAGCGCCTGACATCTCCCCTTTTGGCCTCCCTCTGCTCCTTCCCAATTAGCATGAAATTGGCTATAGTAACAGTGGTGTGCGTTCCTTCTTTTTAGACTCTTAATATTGTATGAATCACCGGGTCGGGTGCCCTGGTGTGGTGGTCAGGGTCAGAGGTGTGAATTTAAGCAACACACGATCCTGATTGCTTCAGGCAGGGGACATGGAGGCTGCTTTCCTCGGTCACTGCTAATGACAGCACTTCCAAGGCTGTGACACTCCAGTTCCTCCCTCTGTGAGCTTTAAACATCTTGCCCCCATCACCCCATCCTCACAGTACAAACTCTTTACAGGCATTTAACCATTACATAACTTAATAATGTCTTGTTAAGTGCCATGCCTCGGGTCTCACAGCTAGTCACAATAGCACTGGCTTTTGAGTCCCAGTCTCTGGGACTTTAGAAAGTCCACGCCTTTCTTTTCTACTAGCAGCACGAGCAGAAGGAATGATCCTGGTCTGAGAATGCTGGATGGCTTGATTATGTACCACCAGGTCTCCCCTGCTTCTAGGATGAATCTTCGGCCCCTTAACTCTCATCATGCCTACTGGATATCAGACACCTGTGCCTACGTTCTCCCTTTCTTGTTTTTGTTTCCTTGTTAGGATTGTTTTCCCCCAAGAGTGCATCTGTAGACCAGGCTGATCCCCCTGCTTTGGCCTCTGAAGTGTTGGGATTATAAGCAAGGACTACCACACCCAGTCAGACTTTTCCTGTCTCTTATGCCTCTCCCCTCAGCCATCTTCCCACTGCTCCGGCCAGTGCATATTTCCTTCCCCTAAGTTTCCATAGCACTCGGCGGCATCTCCAGCCTCGCCTTTGTTTTCCTCCATCAGTAGTCATTTGTGTGTGAGAGCAGTGTGTGTGCACTGTGCCTTCATGAAGTGAGGTTGAGAGCAAACATGTAATCAAGGCTGAAGCGAAGCCTGCAAGCCCACAGGAGACACCCGAGCCACTCAGCCCTCCGCAAGGGAGTAAGAGCCACAGTCTGAAGAACTGAGTTGGTACCGCCATCCGAGTGACCGTGGGCGGTTTCTTAATGTGACCCACCTCACAGCCTGAACGGTTGGTCTGATGAAATAAAGTTGAATGTATGGAAGCATTTTAAAGAGTTAAAAGGTCCTGTGTCAATGGTGTACAGTTATATTTATCCTGTCTTTCCAAATGCCTGGTGTAAATCTGGACACATAGTAGATACAAATAACAATGAATTCAGATAGCATTCATTCATCCCCTTCTCCCACGTACTACCTGCTGGGGGCTTTGGAGGCCATTGCTAACCCAGCTCTGAGAAAGGGGTCAAGTGGGCAGCAGGGGAGGGTTCCTGGCAGGCAGGCAGTACTGAAGTGACTCTAGAAACCTCGCTGGTCCGAGTTGTGACAGTGAGCTAGGAAGCCTAAGGCACTCTGGGGCCTCTGTGCCCACTCCAGGCCCATTGTCCTCGAGAACAAGCACTGCCCTTTCCCAGTTTTGGCTCAGAAGCCCTTGGGTTGTGTCCGTATCTTGATGGACACCAGGACAACCTGGCCCCCACACGCCTACAACTCCTCATCAGCCCTCCCTTCGTTTCAGCACCCCTACCCCACAGAAGACGAGAAGAGGCAGATCGCGGCCCAGACAAACCTCACCCTCCTGCAAGTGAACAACTGGTGAGTTGGCATCGCCTGCCCACAGGCTCTCAGATCCAGGGCGCACCTACCTCAGCCTCAGCTCCACTGCCAGGCCAGTCCTGGTCCTATGTGGGTTAGATACAGAGAACCTGAGTCAGCCTGTCCTGGGCTTCAACTGCAGCTCCTCTGCGCCCTCTGCTGGGAAATTGGGTCAAACACATCCCTTCTTGACTTTAGAAAAACCAACACTGCAGATGATAACCTGGGCTCACTAGCCCAGTGGAGACAGACCAGAGGGTCTTGCATCGGGTACCAAAGGTGCAACCAGCTGTGGATATCTGGTCTACCCAACTCCATGTGCGCTGAAACCAAAGCGTTTTACAAAGTAAAAGGAGGAAGGTGCGTTGGTGGCGCACGCCTTTAATCCCAGCACTCAGGAGGCAGAGGCAGGCGGATCTCTGTGAGTTTGAGGCCAGCCTGGTCTACAAGAGCTAATTCCAGGACACAGCCTCCAAAGTCACAGAGAAACCCTGTCTCAAAAAACCAAAAAATAAAAAATAAAAAAGGAAGGAGAGGTGCCTTCTGTACTCACAGGGATCACAGGGATGTCAGTGCCCTAGACCCTAAAGCTGGGCTCCTGTTATAAGTGCAAGTCAGAAGTTGCTAACTGGTGACTGTGACCACAGCTCTTCCCTTCTCTTTTCAAATCTGGTTGATCTTGAGTAGGAATTTGTGACACCTCCTTATGCATTCTTCCCATGCTGCCTGCGATCAGGAGCCCCCAGTAATTCACAGATTCCTCAGCCACAGAGGGCCTTTACCTCGGGGCAGCTTAGCTTCCCCACCCCCGACACCACCCATGTGCCCCAGATAGTGACTAACCAGACCTTCACCATCACCCGTGCGCAGGTTCATCAATGCCCGGAGGCGCATCCTGCAGCCCATGCTTGATGCCAGCAACCCAGACCCTGCTCCCAAAGCCAAGAAAATCAAGTCTCAGCACCGGCCCACCCAAAGATTCTGGCCCAACTCCATTGCTGCTGGGGTCCTGCAGCAGCAGGGTGGCACACCAGGGACGAACCCTGACGGTAAGATCCGGACTGAGGATGCCACAGGTTGGGGTTGGAGAAGCTCCTGGAAAGCAAAGATTCAAGGGCTGAATGTCTCCTTACCTGGCCAGGGTCCCTGTCATTACTACTTCACAGCGCGTGCCCCTTGTTTTTATAGATCTGACAATAAGAAGGGATGGTTTGTGCCTGTTTGTGTTGTTTGTGTTTGTGTTTTGTTTTGTTTTGTTTGAAACAGAATCTCAGGTAGTCTGGCCTCAAACGTACTACATAGCCAAGGTTATTCTTGTATTTCTGATCCTCCTGTCTCTGCCTTCTTAGCGCTAGGATTATAAGTATTACCAAAAAACAAAAGCAAAACCCCCTCCAGCTCTTGTATAAAATTTAGCAAACTTGAAGCAAGCTCACAGAGGAGTGGGCGGTGATGGTTCTTGGGGTCAGTGGCTGCTCAGCAGAGCCCCTCTCATTCCCCATACTCCTGAGCTGCTCAGTACAGTCAGTATCTGCTTAACTTTCCAAGGCCAAGGCATCTATAAATACCAAGGCAGGCATCTGGCTTGTGAACAGAGGCCAAGGGAAGCTTTGTTCTTCCAGATTCTCCATCACACGCTCCTCAGATTGCTGGTTTCCTGGTGAACAATGAATAATTTAATCAGCGAGACATTGCTGAGGTTGGCGTGTGTAGACCACTGTGTGGGCAGTCGGGCGGAGACACCCATGTGCACGCATGCGTATCTTCATGCATATGGCTGCACACCCGTTCCTGTGTGGTGGGCCACCATCTGCCGAGGTAGAATAGGAATCAGTAGAGGTGGTGTTAGATTTCAGGAAATCCCTGCTCTGTCAGGGTCTTGAGCCCCCCATTTAGTTTCCTCCTCTTCAGAGTGGGGATACTTCACAGAGTAGTTAGAAAGTAAAATAAATAAAATGTTTCCTATACTTACATACTGAGGCTGTGTTAGCCTGGAGTGTTACGACATGGGGCTGTACAGGAGAAGCCGAAGAACGGTGAATTGCCACTCAGTGTTTGGTGGGCCCACCATTCCATAAGCCCACCCATCCACCCGGTCCATCACCAAGGTTGCTGGCCCCGACCAGTAGCCCTGTGTGTCCTAACCTTTGTCCTCTCCCCTGCAGGTTCCATCAATTTGGACAACCTGCAGTCCCTGTCCTCAGATAATGCCACCATGGCCATGCAGCAGGCCATGATGGCTGCGCATGATGACTCGCTGGATGGGACAGAAGAAGAGGATGAAGATGATATGGAAGAGGAGGAGGAGGAGGAGGAGGAGCTAGAGGAGGAAGCAGATGAGCTGCAGACAACGAATGTCAGCGACCTGGGCTTGGAACACAGTGACTCCCTGGAGTAGTCAGGCAGCCCAGATGACACTGGTCACCGAGCAGGAAAGGAGTGTCATCAGAAGGGTTCAGGGTGGGAGGGAGAGGATATGGGCAGGCAGCACCAAGAAAGTTGAGCCCTCGCTTCCCCAAATCATAGCTTGAAGAAATGAAGAGGCGACACCCTGTTCCTTTCCAACCACCACGCTTCAGTGAAAACCTGGTTCCGGACCCTCGGACTGCAGAGCACTCCATTGCTGGGGCCAGTGAATCCGCCTGGGAAGAAAGGCAGAGTGAGAGCTGGACTCACCAAACACCTGAAGACAGATGATACCCACGGCTCCACACGGAAAAGGACTTGGGGTTGTGTATAAGCCCTGCCCTGTGAGGTGGACAGGTGCTGTTTGCAGAGTGGACCTTCGTCAGGGGCAGACTGGGAGGGAAGGATGAGACGGAGGGGTCTAACATCCCCCACCCCCGGAGAATCTGAGCTCCCTTGAAAGACACTCAAGGACAGGAGGGAGTCCCAGCGCATAATTGGAGGCCAGAGGAGGAGGCAACACCATACCCTGCAGATCTGACTGGGACATGAGCTGTGCAGGGCTCCAGCTTGTCCCACCAGGACCCTGTCTCTTAGCACAGCAGCCATGGACGTAGGAGAGGGGGAAGGAAGCCAAAAGAGACTCCTTCCTCCTCTCCTGGAAATATATTGTCAGTGGGTCCAACCTAAAGGGGTTAAGAGCAGCTCTTCATCTGGGTCAGCTCTAAGACCAAGCAGGCGGTAGAATCTGGATCGGGAGCCATATTAAGATGACTTTGGGGACCACATCTATCCCTATGTGGTCACATCACAGCTCCTGTAACAATAGGACCATGGTGTCTTACCCTATGCTCCTATCCTCAGACGGAGCTCTTCAGATACCCTAGCCCCTCCATCAACCTTTAGGGGGGCAGGGCTTCTTCCCACTCACAGGTCCCCGTGGTAACCCTCTGCTCCCAGGCTGGTACCACCAACCTCTAGCCTCCTTCCTCATTCTATCCTCCAGAGAAGGCGGAAGACACGTCCGGAAAGAATCATCCCAGTGGGAAGCCAGGGTCTGAAGAGGGTGCTAATGCTCTTGCCTTCAGTACCCAACATGCCAGGGGAATGGCGGGCCAGCCGATCTGCACACACCGTCGGGCTCCGCACTGAAGGAACTGGGGGCTCCTGGGAGGAGGCTTCCTACCCCCTGCCCTCACACACACTCTCCAAGCCCAACTTGGAGGACCCATGATTGGCACCCACTCCTCCTGTCCCCTCCTATTCTATGGCTGTGAATGGCAGGACTGACCTCGTGTGTGTTTTCCATTGGGTTTAATGTGATGGGTGTGCAGTTTCATTTGTAAATGTGCATTAACCATCTCCTTCAGTGGTAGGATGTGAGTGGCTATCTGACTCAACCAGAGGGGACCCTTGGGACCTTCTGGGTCTTCCCCTCTTCTTCCTGGTTGGGTGGAGCAAAAGGATAGTCACTTTTCTGAGGTCTCCCGGAAATGAATGTATTTCTCCCCCAAAAGAGCTGATATTTAATGTTTTACTAGGGATTTTTGAGAAACAAATAACCTTATTTATAATCTGGGTGATCCAATCATTTTTTTACTCCCTTTTGATGCCATACCTAGAGGAAAGGCAAGCTTTTTTGACGTGAGACTTTTGCAACACGCAGTGGATAAAACATATTTCCCCTTCTGGTTCATTCTCCTCATTAAAATGCATACATCCACTCATAACTTCCTCCACTCAGCACCGTGACAAGCACCCTACTCAGCACGGACATGTGTGCACATGCGCACATGGATACACGTGCCTACATCTCTTCCTCCCAGCCCCTTCCACCTGCCTAATGTTATGCAACCTCCTTCCAGTGTATCCACCAAACCAGTACTGAATGTGGCCGCGAAGTTTTCAGTAAACCTTATCACCTACCGAAATGCTGGTGCACAATTCTCTCTTCCTGTGACTACCTTAGAGGTTCCCCATGCCTTCAGTGGGACCCTGGGCCAGAATCTTGAGGATTCCACCCACATTGAACTGGCCTCCCTCAGAGAGGGACGAAGTAGAGGGCTTTCGGGGGTGACCTCTGTTAGCTGGTCTGGAGAGGAAGGAAGATGGTGCGCTTTGGATCTCTGGAGCAGACAGAGGAAGCTCTGCACTGCCCTCTCGTGGCAGTTCTCTGCTCTGCAGTGAAGAACTGACCTCAGCGGCCCTCCTCCCTTGTAGACCTTTGCATTTCCCACTGTTGGCCCCGGACTTTATCATCCAAGTCGGTGCAGCCATGGCCCACGTGTCACTCTCAAAGGCACACCTCCCTTTGTTCAGAGGTGGAAAGTCCTAGAATATGGAAAGAGATGCCTCCTGGGCTGCGGCTTTAACCCTGGTTCTATGTCCAGGGCAGGGTCTGCCCAGACTCCCAGGACTCATCTCTGCATCCCCTGCAGCCAGGCCAAGGATGCAGAAGGGGTCGGAAGAGGCAAAAGATTAGCAAAAAGATGACAAACACATTACAACTTCACCTCCCAAATTTGGAAAGATGGAGAGCCAGCAGTGGCAGACCACATAAATTGTCCTAACCCCAAGATGAAGACAAAGGGATCAGAAATTCAAGGCTGTCCTTGGCTACATAATCAGCTAGAGGACAGCCTGGGCTATGTGAGGCTTGTCTCAAAAAAAAACATAAGTAAAAAAGGGATAACTGGGGAAGACTTCATTATCATCTCAAGCAGAGGTTTTCAAGGAATGAACGCACACACACAGACACCACATGTTCAAAGGGACTGAAGAGAAGACTCAGCAGTTAAGAACACTTGATTTTCTTGCAGGGAGGACCCACATTCATTTCCCAGAACCCACCTCAGACAGCTCACAACTGCCTGTAACTCCAGTCAGGATACCTTTCTCATCTCTGCAGGTACCAGGTAGGCACGCCGTGCACATAACATGCTTGGGGACACGCATACATACAAATAAAATAAGAAATATACATTCATATATGTACACAGAGAGAGAGAGAAGAAGAAGAAGAAGAAGGAGGAGGAGGAGGAGGAGGGGGAGGAGGAGGAGGAGGAGAAGGAGAAGGAGGAGAAGGAGAAGGAGAAGAAAAAGAAGAAATTCCATAACCAAATTAGCCAGATACTCTTAGCTACAATAAATACCAACCAAATTAACCCAATGTTCTTAGCTGAATATACCATACATTATGTGCAATGCACAATATAGTCAAGGCTTCAAAAAGTCCTGCAGGAAAAGAAGCCTGTTTAACTGTTTACCTGTCCCTTAGATTCACTTGCTCTATCTCTGCTTCTTCTTTTCAAGTCATATGTACTAAGGGCTCTGGGAAACATACAGCAGAAAATATGTCCTAAAGAAATTAGACAAAATGGTTTTCCTCCCCAAGATTTTACACCCTAGGGTGCCATCTTTTCAACCATGCTGCCAACTAAAAGTGGGTTTGTGGTGTGGGTGGTTGCATTCTCAGGAGGCAGCAAGTGCCATGTCTGTGTGACCCAGATGCTACCCAACCCAAAGAGATGTTCCCTGTGGTGATGACAGAGCGGGGATACTGGGGGTGGAGGTTGGATTTCCTTAGCCTAAATGAAGCTCTGATATTAGGGCCCAAGAAACTGGCCAGTCTAGCTTCTGTCCCTGACTGCCAGTCCATCTGAAAGGTCCCTTCAGACTTGCAAATCCTGCTGAAGACTTAACCATCCTTGACCCAGAAGCCCCTCTACTGATTTGCATAGGCCAGATGATGGCAATAACTAGCAGTCTGCCACCAGCTTGGTCTTAATCCCAATGAGCTCACCATCCATCCATCCATCCATCCGTCTGTGTCAGCACACAGTTGCTAAGCTCCTACTGTCCTGGGCTCTGTTCTACACGCCAAGGATACAGCCATGATTATGAAGCCCTTCCGGGGAGTTCATGTTCTAAAAGACTGGGTTAGAGCCAAAATCTGATCATTATGGGACATTGATCTCTAACTTTATTGCTCAGAGTTGCCAGCAAGAGCTGTTCAGGTCAAGTGTGATGTTGTGATAACATCCTGTTTACAGACATGTTTTGCTCAGAGCAGTTGGTTTTAAGATTTTTACACCAACATTGAGAAGTTGGGAGACTGTACCTTGAAACAGATGAGATTCCTGGTCTGTCAGGCAGTCAGGCAATTTGGGATCTACATTCCTGCATGACTATGATTGGGACCACTGAATAACTGCCACCCTGAGATACACTCTCTAGTTAGGACATCCCCCACTCCTGGGGTAGCCCAACACTGAGGCCGAGGTCAGCTGTGGTTATGCTGGGACTGTCCTTATGTGGTTAGTTATGTGTTCTCCCTTTTCTTTTTTAATGTGTAATTGGGTTAGAATGTTTTGTTTTAGGTGTTTGGTTTGGTTTGATTTGGTGGTATTGGGGATTGAACCAGGGCCTTAAAAATGCTGGGTAAATGTCCCACCACTGAGCTACATCCCAATTCTTTGTGTGTGTATGTGTGTGCATGTGCGTGTGCGTGTGCCTGTGTGTGTATTTAATTTCTGCTTTTCTTAGTCTCATTAAGTTGCCCAGGCTGGCTTTGAACTTGCTCTGTAGCACAGATAGGCCTTGAATTTGTGATTCTTTTGCCTCATCTTTCCAAGTAACTGGAATCACAAGCCTATACCACCAGGCCCAGTTTGATCTATTTCATTGAGGGGAGGGGTGTCTTTCTGTGTAGCACAGGCTGGCCTGGAACTAGTTAATGTGTATCAGGCTAGCCCCAAATTCACTGTGCAGTGTAGGCAACCTTGATCTCTTCATCCTCTTATTTTAGACTCTAATGTTGGAATTTCAGCTGTGTACCACTGGGAAGAGTTTATAAGTTTATAATAGATGTTTACAGGAAGGAAATATTTCTCTAAACTCACTTCTCCATCAAGAATGAGAAAGCAAGATCATCCAACTGCCTTGGTGGCAAAATATTGGAGACAATATATTTGTGGAAATGCAGATAATCCTGCCTTTTCTTGCACTTTGTACCTATCTCACACCCATATACCTTCATTTATGTGTCCCATCTGCCTATCTGGCCTTGAGAGGTAATCATGAGCTTTGAGGGAACAAAAACTACCATGACCGCTGTTTCCTCAGGAACATTGCTCATAGAAAACAGACTTCAGGACCTTTCAGCTCAGTGAGTAAAGGAACTTGCCACCAACCCTGACCACCTGAGTTCGATTCCTGAGGCTCACATGGTAGGAAGTGAGAACTGAGACTTTCAAGTTGTCCTTTGACCTCCACACACATGCTATGGCATATGTGCCTCCTAAACAAATAAATAAAATACATTCTTAAAAAAATAGGTTTTGGAGCTAGGCGTTTGTACCTGTAATCTAAGCATCTAAGAGATAAAGACAGGAGAATGGAAGAGTTTGAGACCAGTTTGGGCTACATGAAGAGATAAGAGAGAAGAGGTAAGGCAGGGAGAAGAGGAAAGAGGAGTCTCCAGCTCCTCTTTCAACTTCCTTCCTACATAGATCTCTTCTTTCTTTTTTCCATATAAACTCCAACTTCAAAGCCATTTATCCATCCCTAAGCTGTCATCAGTGCCTACTATGCACAGGTCAAAGGATAATTCAGCTTTGTAGGGCATCACAGGCCAGGGGATAAGAACCAAGGCCAGCAGATAGTGTTGACCGTATCATGGTTCTTGACATCTTATTTCTAGCCCACAAACAAGGCAGGTCATATTACACCACTCCCAAGTATGTCTTCTACTTTTATATTTCTCAGCCTCTCTCTGGGCCAACCTCACTCAGCCCCTTTGCAAATTAAATTCATCTCATTAAGTTGAACCCATTTAGGACAATGCCCTTCAGGTGTGTGCATCTTTCATTCTAAGACAAGTGTTTGATTTATTTTCATCTCATTAAACTCTTTAAAATTATGTGCATCTCATTACACTCAGCACACTGAGATGACTTATTTCAGGTGTAGACATTACACCCAGTATTACCAGGCAAGAATATGATTTTTTTTGTTTCATTACAAGCCTTACAATTTATGTACATCTCATTACAATCAGCCATTTAAGACAATTCCCTTCAGTTGTATGGATCTCATTATACCTTTTCATTTGCTGATTTTTTGTCAGGTTATTTATTCAGAGAACTCACTTCAGGTGTGTACGTACCTCATCTTCACCTGTTACTCATGTGAATTTCTGGGTGGTTGGTCACATCATTGCATTGTAAAATGTTTATTCTATCAAACTTCTTGAAGGCCAGATATGCCATCCTGTGGGCCTCTTGTGGTGGCATAGACTGGAAGAAAGCTGTGCTTCTCTGGGTTTAGTCAAGACTCTGCCAACAATTCCCTTATCACACAGAGATCATCAACAACTGTCCTCATATGCACACTGAGGAGGCAAACGGTGTCTAAATTCTCCTTCAGTTGAAATTCATGAAACTGTAGCGCTGTAGATGATGGCTCAGCAGTTCTTAACTCTTCCTGGAGAAGCTGCCCAGATACCAGCCAGATAGGGAATTAGATGAGTACCATGACACCCAGAAGAACACATACTTCCTGCTTATCCATCCATCCCTCCATCCATCATCCATCCATCTCTCCAGTTACTGGGAATGGAACCTGGGCTCCAGCTCTAGGCAGGTGCTCTACCACTGAGCTACACCTTCAACCCATGCTCTCCTTTAGATAGAATGGAGTGTGTATCCACACAGTGACTCCTGTTGGAAGGAGGTAAAATAGCTTTGCCCTCTTATGATGGAATCTCTGCAGCTCCCTCCAGACCTAGTAGCCTTTGTTATCTCTCCTGTCGCACCTGCTGTGCGGCCTGCATCTGAGAATGTAGCGAGATGGTCGGGATAGATGACACAGAGACCGGTCGGTTGCTTGAAGAAAACTTTATCTTCCCAAGTCAGCTTAGGAGGAGACCCCAGTCCGCTTAGGAGAGAGCTCTCAGGAGAAGTCTCTCTAAGAAAGAACGCTTCCCCTTTTTAAGGACTTCTGCCATCCATCTACATACAATTCTTTCCAGACTTCTCACCCTCCTGGCTGGTGGTTTAATCTCCGGCCCCAGAATCGGGGAGACACAGCAGGAAAACAGGAAGAGGCATCTAGCCGTAGGGAGTGTGAAAGGCATGGTATTTCAGTGAGCAAGCCCTTATCTGAGCCCTATCAAGAGCTTTAGCACTGAATTGTTTTCAGTAAACATTACACAGCTGCCTGCTCCCAGGCCAAAGGGGAAGTGGGTTTCTGCTCAAGGTCTGGTGTCCCCACACTCTCCTCCAGTCCTGTCCTGGGGATTCTCAGCTGGAGTGCACTTAGAATTGCTGAGCAGGAGTTTTGGAGTTGCAAATCAAAGTATTTCAGAGTCTGAACCAGTAGGTGCATTTTCTTCTCTCTCTCTCTCTCTCTCTCTCTCTCTCTCTCTCTCTCTCTCTCTCTCTCTCTCTCTCTCTCTCTCTCTCTCTCTCTCTCTCTCTCTGGCTCTCTGGCTCTCTCTCTGGCTCTCTCTCTCTCTGTCTCTCTCTCTCTCTCTGTCTCTCTCTCTCTCTGTCTCTCTCTCTCTCTCTCCCTCCCTCCGTTTTTGTTTGTTTGGGTTTGTGTTTGTTTGTTTGGTTGGTTTGGTTTGGTTTGGTTTTTCGAGACAGGCTCCCTTTATAGCTTTGGAGGCTGTCCTGAAACTTGTTCAGTACACCAGGCTAGCCTCACACTCACAACGATCCTTCTGCCTCTGCTTCTCAAATGCTAGGATTAAAGGCATGTGCCACCATCCAACCAGTAGGTGCATTTTCAACAGCACTTCAAAGAGTCTCAACTTGATTCACGAAAGTATCTTCAGGGCAGTCACTTGGAGCTGAAAATGCTGGATATTCTCAGCATTGTCCCTCCAAGCTTGCATTTGCTGCTCAACAAGAGTCTAAGTTCAGAACTAATGAACAAACCCCCAGACAGGAGACATGTGGGTCAGTGAACCCTGTCACCTGTGGCATATAGGAATCTCCAGTCTGCACACTAAGCATGGTCTCTCCTCCCCCTCACACTGCCCATTGCCTTTGGCCAAAAAAATGCCAACTCACTACACAGAGCCAGCCCATGACTCCATTCTCCATCCAGATGTGAGGAGTAAGTGTGGCGGCGCAGGGATGCTGCCTGGCTCTGGGGCTCACGTGCTCAGGGAAGCTTCCCTGCAGGGAGTCTGTGTACTTCTGGGTGTCCTGGATTCGTCCTCAGGTCCCAGCTGTTTCACCCAGCTCCAACACTGGGTCCTAACTCAGGCAGCAATCCCTGAGTGACTCTGGGCTGCTTTGTCTGCTTCCTCTTCTGCCACTCCACCTGTCGCCTTCCAGTGAAAATAGAACCTATTCTCTAAACTCAGAATAGCTGTGACTTGACACCCCTCCTCTTCCCCCACTTCTTGGAGTGAACCTGCTGAAGAATCGGAATGCATCCATCTCCTGCTGCTTCATCTCTTCTTCCCCAAGCCCAGGGGCCCAGGAGTTCTACAGTTAGCCCGGGGCCTCCCTGGCCTCTCTCACCAAGCAGGATTTAATATGGATAGAGTTGGCATCATTGATCAAATCTGCAATCCCAGCACATGGAAGGCCAAGGCAGGAGGATTACTAAGAGACTGAGGCTAAACCAGGTGATGGTAGGGCACACCTTTAATCCCAGCACTCCAGAGGCAGAGGCAGGCAGATCTCTGAGTTCATGGCCAGCCTGGTCTACAGAGCGAGTTCCAGGACAGTCAGGGGGAAAAGAAGAAAGAAAAGACAGAGAGATTGAAACTAGCCTGAGCTACATAGTGAGACGCTGTATAAAAACACAAAATAAAACAAACAACAGTTACAAGGCTAGTGTCCCTGTAAGGTTGACTTAGAATAGACTGCATCTGTCTTCTTCTTTTAATTTTTATTTTTAAATTTAAATTTGAAACAAGATTCCTTCACATGTCAATCTCAGTTTCCTCTCCCCTTCCTTCCCCTCCTCCCACACCCTCCCACCAACCCCCAAATACCCCCTCATTTCCCCAGGGAGGGTGAGGCCCTCCATGGGGGTGTCCATAGTCTTTCATTTCATCCAGGGCAGGGGCTAGACCCTCCTCCAAGAGTCCAGGGTGAGAGTGCATCTCTCATTGTTGGATGGGCACCCAAAGTCCATTTGTATACCAGGGATAAATACTGATCTACTACCCAAGGCCCAATAGATTGCCTAGGCCTCCTGTATCTGTCTTCTTTTGGTTTTGTTTTCAGGACTTCTGTGTCTCTTGGATTAAAAGATAATGACCACCTCCAAAGCCACAGGGTCCGACCCTGTCACCGGGTTCCTCAAAATGTACTAGTAAAAGCCACTTATGGAGCACTTGAGTATACATTCTAGACACCACTGAAATTTTTACTAGAAATATTACTATCATTTTAAAATATAGAAATTAAGGCTAAAAGAAAGTAAGTAAATTAAGATATATGTGTGTGTGTGTGTGTGTGTGTGTGTGTTACTTTGGGGGCAGACATGGCTCATGCCTGTAATCCCAGCATTTATGAGGCAGAGACAAGGGGATCAGTAATTTCAAGGCCAGCCTTGGTTATATAGGAAGTTTAAGGTTAGCCCGACTATATGAGAACATGGCTCAAAAACCTAATAACAACAAAAATCTAATTAAAAATCAGGTTTTAGCTAAGCATGGTGTTATGCACCTTTAGTTACAGCACTAGGTGGCAGAGGCAGGGGGGTTCTGTGAATTCAAGGCCAGCCTTCTCTTCATCACAAGTTCCAGGCCAGCCAGAGCTACATAGAAATTAGTTTTTAGGTTGGGAGCACGGTTCATTGGAGGAGCAAATGTTGCACATGAGTAAGACCCTGGGCTCAATCTCAACAATGAAAATAAAATTATTTGACCCAATATGTAGTACAGCTAAGATTGAGTCCTAGGTCAAACCACAGTCTTTATATGAGACATCCTCCCTAAACCTTGGCTTAACCAGAACCAGCTTTCAGGCCAAAGGAGGAGACCTTTCACCCCTGAAATCCTAGGAGGTGTTTTCTCCCCAACATGCCTTCACCTGTCTTCCACAAAGGGACTGTACTCAGTCTGGCTCCCCACAACAGTCTCCCTCAGGGAAGGGGCAAGACAGAACTATGTCTTCTGAAGTCAGGAAGCTGCTTTCCGCGATCTCTGCCGGGTGGACAGATGGTTGGATAGGTGAGGTTTGGAGATCTGTGTGTGTTGAGCCTTCCCCTCTGACCTGTGTACAAAGGTAACTCCTCTCCCTCCAGCCAGAAGAGCGAGGTCTGGTTCTTAGGCTTTTAGGATGACTCCTGGGCGCAAGGACACAATCAGGCTGGAAGGAGGAGGAAACACAAACGCTGGGCGCCTTTGGACAAGCTGGCGCAGAACAGGTGCCCACACAGAAAGGGAAGCCAACTGAGGGCAGAGGACTGCCCCAGCGCGCGCTCGGGGCACTGTCACACCCAGCGGTGTTGGTGGTGAAGGATAATAAAATAATTCTGTTCCAGGGAGAGGGAGGACAAAGGCGGAGGTGGAAATATGCTGGACCGGAATGCAAACACCTGGCTCCTCACTTCTTGCAACCTATGATTCATTTTCTTGTTCTGGGACATGTGGGGGCAGGGAGAGCAGGGAAGGTGGGGGAGGAGGAGGAAGGAGAGAGGAAAGAGAGCAGAGGGAGAGAGAGGGGAGAGAGAGGGAGAGAGAGAGGGAGAGAGAGAGGGAGGGAGGGAGGGAGGGAGGGAGAGAGAGAGAGAGAGAGAGAGAGAGAGAGAGAGAGAGAGAGAGAGAGAGAGAGAGAGAGAGAGAGAGAACTTGTGTCCCTAGGGTTTTTTTTCAGACAAAGCTATTATCGAAATGCCAACCCGCTCCTGCCTGACTAATTTGCATATTCCATGCTGAGCTCTGGGAAGCAGGATGAATATGCATGAGGGTTTGGGTAAGATGTGGGGCTGCTGGGCTGCGGGCTAAGGTGGCGGCTCATTGTTCTTTAGCAGCAAGGCCTTAGAAAGCTAAAGCACCTTCCGGGTCAGCAGAATGACCTGTGCTTCCCTCCCAACGGAAGGAGGAGAGCAAACCCCAGGCCCAAACCGAAATCCAAATGATGACGATCCTCTCGGCCTCACAAAGAAATACATGATCAGGCGCCATCAAGAATGGAAGTGTCTCTTCTCCAAAAGTAGCATTTAATTACTCCCCTCTCATGCATGCTAATCATGGAGGCTGGCTCAGGGATGAGAGTTTCCTCTCCTGGCTTCCAGGAAGTGAGGCTCCTCTCCTTACTTTTTGCTTTCTCAACAGGAAAAAAGTGGGCACTCACTCTGGGGTGCCCCAGCTTTCAACCTCCTATATATACCCTATAATGCCCAGTGACCAGGCTATAATGGGAGAGCCTAGGGCATGGTGGGTGCTCAACCATGCCCGTGGGATGGATTCAGACAAGTACATGAAGATTTAAGTTATAATACATCTTTTTTTGTTTTGTTTTGTTGTTTTGATTTTTTTCAAGACAGGGTTTCTCTGTGTAGCATTCACTGTCCTGGAACTGACTCTGTAGACCAGGCTGGCCCCGAACTCCTCAGGCTTACCCTCTGCCTCCGGAGCGCTGGAATTAAAGTAGTGCACCACCACTGCCCAGCTCAAGTTGTAAGACAATGGGGTTGGTGGTAGGGGTGTAGATCAGTCGGAAGGGTATGCCTATCTTGGGAAGGTTCTGATCATCGCTTACTCATTGACAGTCAACCCTTTATGACCACCAACTGAAGATGGTTCTTCTCCAGACATTGGAGTGTAAGTGGAAAGGCCTTGTTTTATAATTTCACAGAAAAATTCTAATTCATCCTACAAAACTTGGGGCCACAAAACACTTGCTATGTTTTTTTCTTTTTCCTGAAGAATCACAGCTGTCACCCATCCTTAAGCAGGAAGATAAGACTGCAAGAAATGCTTACCCTCCCACCCCACCCCCAACATGTTCTTCCACTCCACGTAATTAAAGACTGGCCTCCAGCCCATAATGAGTTTTCTTCCCAGGACTTGATCAGACTAGGTTTAGAAAAATCTTTTAATAGAAACCCACTTGAAATCAGGGACCTCCCAACTGGCCAGACCATCACTTTAGCCTAGACACAACTGGGCTGCCTGGCTGGAGAGATGGCTCAGAGGTTAAGAGCACTGGCTGCTCTTCCAGAGGTCCTGAGTTTGATTGGCAGGAGGCAGGAGGCAGGAGGCAGGAGGCAGGAGGCAGGAGGCAGGAGGCAGGAGGCAGGAGGCAGGAGGCAGGAGGCAGGAGGCAGGAGGCAGGAGGCAGGGGTGGGCTTTGTGATGGAGTGTGACAGACCCCGAAATGCAGCTCACCATCTGGGCTTCCCCTCCACCCCTCATTACTTTGGTCCCCAGAACGATGGGCAGAGAGGAAGCCTGAGAAGGGCACCGGTTTCACCTGCTGACACGGCCCAGCCGTCCTTGGGTTCCGGCTCCATACAGAGGGCTAGTAATACTTTGCCAAAACTTGTTGCAAATGCGGGGAGGGCTTGGTTAGACCAGGGTTTTTTTCCCTTTTTTAGGTGTGGTCAGTACTGCTGGCCACCAAATCTTGGCTCACAGGACAGAGAGAAGGAAGGGCAAGTGGTACAAATCTTGAGGGATGGCTTTCACATGCTCTTTTAACTCCTGCTGCAGGAAAGTTAACAAAATCAAGGCACCCTTCTCCCCCTCTTCCTGACAACCTTCTCCTGGAATAGGAGGGTCCCAGACACTTGAGTTTTATTTTTAGCTCCCACTGGCTTTGATAAGCTTGTCTCTGGCTGCTTCAGACACCTGCTGGCAGGATAAATTGGGGGAAAAGAAGTGGCTGACCCAGATCTGGTAAACCAAAAGCAGGAAGAAAAGCGAATGTGTGGTGTGTGTGTGTGTGTTTTCATTATTTCCCCTTTGTTGAAACTGATGACAAACCCTGCAACCTGCAAAGCAAAATGTTAAACTTCTGGATGCTCTCATGCCGCCAGGGGCCTTTGGCATCTGTAACTTTAGGGCTGATGAGTTGCAGAATTGAAGGCACTTTTTTTTTTTTAACCAAAGGCCTAGTGTCCATCTCAGTGTATAGATTCTGATGTGTGTGTGTGCTTCGTAGTCTCTCCCACCTTACATAGCAGCACGGGTGTTCTCTGTGTGTGTTCTCAGCACAGTTTGGTGAGCACACACAGGACAGAGCTCCGGGTACTCTGACAGCTTCCTGGTAGAGTAAGCTCCTCCTCCTTTGCTTCCCACCCACCCGCAACAATTGCCTCTTACCTACCTCAAGAAGAGCAGAAGCCTGGGAAATGAGTGGCAGAGGACCCACGCTGTCTTCCAGTGTCACCCTTGTCAGACTTTCCATGGAGTGCTCCGTGTGGTTAAGCAAGCACTGTGTCCTAAGCATCAGTGGACATCTACCTGGATGAAACCTAAGAGTCAGTCCACCTCGACTGCCTCCTAAGGAGCCTTAGGCCAGTTGTGGACCATCTCTGCTTCATGGCTTTCTCCTCTGGAAAATCCAGAAGCTATGAATACGTATCTGCTTCGGTTCTAGGTTAGTGTAGAAAGGGTTGGGCTGGTAGGAGGCATGCAGAGACCACCCTGTAAAAGACCAGGGGCATGGGAACTGGCAGTGTTAGTGTCACTCAAGCTAGGTGAGAGGCAACGGAATTCAGGCTCTGCTCTGCTAGGGCGGAGTCAGCATCCGGGATATGAGGGCAGCATTCACCCGCTGTTATTGAGGCTGTGTGGAGGAGTTGGTGCTGCTGGGCCTCAGGGATGCCCAAGGAGGAGCAAAGTCATGGGATGCTACTCTGTTCCCACAGGCCACTGAGGGCAGACAGGGAGTGGTGCCAAATCTCAGGGCAGGAAAAAAGGTGCATCCTCCCAGGTAGCTGAGGTCAGCAGAGCTACTTCCCTCCAGCCCCCCCCCCCAGTTCAACCTGACATCCCCCCCAGAAGGCCTTGCAAACACACCACTTACTGGCTCATCCCTGGGATTCTCCATCTCTGCCTAGCTTCAGACCAGCTAGTTTCTACCCCCAAATAACATAGCCAAGCAGTGAGACTTAAGGGACTACGGAGGGCCTCCTTCTGTAGTGTAGGCAGCCTCACCATATCACGTGACCACATCACGTGACCCCACCCGTACCCACCACAGAGCATCAGTGCGGTGATCACAGGCCAGCACTGGAGAACAGCCATGCATCATTTCCCTAGAGGCTTTGGAACACGGAGCCAATGGACACCACTCTCCAAAAAGCATGAAGAATATTAATTAAATGAAAGTTTATTTCAAAATTAGTCTTAGAGTATAAGCTGGGTGGAGGGCTGGAGCCAGACTACGTAATGAGTGGCTAGGGCACCTGCCTTCCCCAACACAGGTGGAGACGAAGCAGCGTCCTGCGCCCGATCATGCATCCAATGATTACTAGCACTAGAAGCCAACAGCAAAGGACCCCGCGCGTGCGCGGTTGCTCATGTTTAATCCTGGTTAAGCTATACATGTTTAAATACACGCCGGAGGTTACGTGGTGTCATGCAATCCCAGTGATGGAGTGACTTTCTTGCTCAGTGACCTCCTGCAGTGAGGCTGCTCCAAAGGTGAGGTTAGGTCGGACAGAGCACTGAAAGGAGAAGAGGACAGAGGTCATGTAGGGGTCACGCTGTGCAGAGAGCCACCCCCACGGACCAGGCAATGGCTGCAGCCCTGAGTCATCTTTCCAGGAACAGAAGAGAATGACAGGTGTCTGTCACAATGAGCAAACCCTGCAGACTCGAGGACCCATGGATCTAAAGCTGTGACTTTCAGGCAATACCTTGCCTGATCATGCCTACACTAGGGGAGTACCTGAGCTACTCATAGGGTTGCTGAGAGACTTGTAAAATACACCCCATCAATATACTACTTTTATAAATTCACTGACATTTCAGTGGGTCACAGCCTAGCCTGCAGCTCACCAACCTCATATAACCCATCTTGACACACTTCTTTGAAAAACTTCTATTCTTGCAGAGTCCTTAAGGGTCACGAGCTCTTCCTGATTTTTATCCTATTGAAATTTAATATTAATCTCTCTGATCCTCATAGAAAAGAGTACAGTTTGGGATCTCATAACCAGGTGCCACAAGCCTTTTGCAACTCTTCTAGGTTTTGTGTGGATGAGGAGCAAGGACTCAAAGGTGATAGGTCCAGACAATGTGTGGTCATCAATGGCCAGGAGCATACAAAAAGAAGACAACCAGACAGTGTAGGGCTCCTCACCCGGGGTCTGCAGCAACCCATCGTGTGGTTGGTGTTTAGCTAAAGTCCCGAGCCTGGACCTCATCAAGCCTCTTGCTCCATCAGTTACAATAAATAAAGGAGACAGGCAAATTGATTGCATTATACCTTGTTATACCTTGAGCTGAAATTAGGCAGAATCTAGGACAAAGACATTCTATAATTTAACAAGTGAATCTAAATAATGAAGAAGAAGGAAAGGGAAGGCTATATATGTTTTGTGGGTTTTTTGTTTGTTTGTTTGTTTTTTGCTTTTTAAAAATTCTTGGCTGAGCATGGTGGTAATCCAGCACTTGGGAGGTAGAGGCAGGAAGAGCAGGATTTCAAGGTCTTCCTCAGCTACAGAGAGGGTTTGAGACCAACCTGGGCTACCTGAGACCCTTGGGGATGCGGGGGAGGGCAGAGACACAAAGACAGACAGAGACAGACTTAGGAGATAAATCGTAAAATTTTATGGAACTTCATCAGGTCCTGATGCAAACAAATAACAAGGTGATCTGAACAGAGATTAGGTCACCAGTGACACACACACAATGCTTAATTTTGCCCTTGTAGCCTTCCCTCTTTTCTTTTCATTGTTCTGGAAATGGAGCCCAGAGCCTCATACTTGCCAGGCAAGCACACTACAACCAATCTTTTTTTTTTTTTTTTTTTTTTTTGGTTTTTCGAGACAGGGTTTCTCTGTGGCTTTGGAGGCTGTCCTGGAACTATCTCTTGTAGACCAGGCTGGCCTCGAACTCACAGAGATCCGCCTGCCTCTGCCTCCCGAGTGCTGGGATTAAAGGCGTGCGCCACCAACGCCCGGCCACTACAACCAATCTTAACTCTACAACCAGCATTAACTCTTTAGTTGTGATAATGACATAAGGGCATATGTCCAACTTTCAGGTTTTAGAAATTTACACTGAGATATTTATGAATGAAAAAATACTAACAGAAATCTGCTTCAAAGCAAAATTTTTGGGTAGGAGTAAAAGTCTGGTGTGGGCTGGAGAGATGGCTCAGGAGTTAAGAGCACTGGCTGTTCTTCCTGAAGACCCAGGTTCAATTCCTGGAGTCCACATAACTCATAACTCATAACTATCTAAACTCCTGTCCCAAGAGACCTGATGCCCTCTTCTGGCTTCTTTGGGCATACATGAGGAAAACAAACACATGCAGGGAAAACACCTATACACATAAAAATAAATAAAAAGTAAAAAACAAAAAAGCTAGCAGTGAGTCAATCCTCTTTACTGTTGCCTGCACTGAAAACTTCCATAGTAAAATGTTCAAAAAGAAATTAGAGGTCAATGGAAGGATGCTTGCCTAGTATGTACAAGCCCTGGGTCTCCAGCTGTACTCCCTCCCATAAAAGGTTATGAAAAGACAAACTTGACACCATTCACCTTTCAAGTTAATGCAGAAAGTATTAACTTATTTTCAGACTTTGTTTTTCCCAACTACATATGAGGGCACAAAAGCCACAGGATTTCCATAGTACATCCTTTCTTTGTTGGTGTCCTGTTCTTTAGGACACACACTGGTGACCTGAAGTAACAGAATCTCCCCAGTCCTATTTAGTGACACCCGTTACCGTGAAGCTCTCATGATGACCGTGTAGCTTATATGACCACCGCCTGGTCAGCCTGGGGTGGTTGATCTATGGGGGCTGCAGCATGAGCTCCACAGCTGGATTGGGAGCCCAGAGGCCCCCTTCTGTGTGGGGAGGGGGGCAACTGTTTTCACCTTTTAAAATGTAGTCCGTTAGCAAAGTAGGCACCTTCTCATTATCCTCCTTCATGGCGAAGAGAACTAGAGGAGGAGAGAGGGGGAGAAATGAGCTAAGACACTGTCAGGGTATGGAGATTGCTTCTAAGAGAACTAGAGGAGGAGAGGGGGAGAAATGGGC
Source organism: Mesocricetus auratus (assembly GCF_017639785.1). NCBI lineage: Eukaryota > Metazoa > Chordata > Mammalia > Rodentia > Cricetidae > Mesocricetus > Mesocricetus auratus. The sequence continues at coordinate 15,908,111 of NW_024429203.1, read as the reverse complement.
TAAGACACTGTCAGGGTATGGAGATTGCTTCTAAGAGAACTAGAGGAGGAGAGAGGGGGAGAAATGGGCTAAGACACTGTCAGGGTATGGAGATTGCTTCTAAGGCTAGACAACTTCCACCCTAAGCGAAAAAGAAATGATCTGAGGAAACCTGGTGTTTGTTGAGCACAAGTAGACACAGCCCTCTTGGCGTGAGAGAAAATACCCACAGAGAGTCATAGGATGGTTTCTAGAGAGTGGACCCACCAGTGACTTCTTTCGACTTTCCCCTTTTGGCTCATCTATAACTTCCATACATCTACCAAATGTGTATCTTTAATAAAAGGAAATGAAGCAATGACCCAAAATGATAAGATCAGTCTTTGGACATGGTCAACCTAAATGTTAGATATTAACTGCTGAATCACTAATGTAACTGTGCTGTTTTGTTTTGTTTTGTTTTTGAGATAGGGTTTCACTATGTAGCCCTGGCTGGCCTGGAACTCACAATGTAAACCAGGATAGCCTCAAACTCACAAGAGATCCACCCGCCTCAGCCTCTGGAGTGCTAGAATGAAAGACATTCCCCACAATGCCTGGTTATGAAACCGTCTTTAAGAATATTCTACTCACATTAAAAAATGTTACTGTAATAATCTTCACTTCCAGTTTATTGACCACAAATGAAGTTTATCCAACAAACCTTTATTCTATGTTATGTCCTGTGGGGAGGAAATGAAGTCCTGAGTGAATGTATTTGTTGACATGAGTACAGCCAGGTCAAGAACCCTGATGCCTCAGACCCAGGCAAATGGTAAAACTGCATTTTCTAGGAGTGAGACTGTAACTCACTTTTATAAGCAGAGTGAACAGTGAAGATCTGCGGGCCCTGAGTCAGGAGGCAACCATGACAAGAGTGGGATCCCAGATCTGCTTCTGAGATCCCAGATCCATGTCCATGTTTTCCTGGTTTTGAGTCTGGGTGATGAAACTTGGAACAGGGTCATAACCAAGTGAAGAACAGGACCCGATATGATGATGATACAAATCACCAGCCATGGCCTCAGGGAAGAGATTGAACCCACAGTCTATCAGGGTTTTGTTTCCTTTATGATTTTGGAAACATAGTCATTTCAATGGAATTAGATGCTGGGGATCCCAGTTTCTTCTGTTTGCTTTCTGCTGTATCTAAAAAAAATTCAACTACATGTAGTGTGGTGGGTGGGTGTGTATACCAGGGCATGCATGCGGAAGTTAGAGGACAACTTGTAGGAGAACTTGGTTCTCTCCTTTACTATGTGGTCTCAGGGACGGGACTCAGGTCCCCAGGTGTGGTGGCAAGGGCCTTACCTGTTGAGCCATCTTTGTTGGCTCTGTGCTGTATTTTTAGATGCAAACTCACAGAGAGATGGCTCGGCATTTAAGAGCACAGACCACTTTTCCAGAGGTCTCCAGTTGAATTCCCAGGACCCACACGTTGGCTCACAACCACCTGCAACTCCAGGTTCAAGGGATCTGATGCTGTCTCCCATCTGATGCATGCAAGTGCTGCACAGCCATACAGGTAGGTAAGACACCCATACACATCAACTAATACAATAAACTAAACCTCTGCAGCTCATGAAACTGCAACTATCTGGGAAGCTTGTAAAATACAGGTAAAATGCCACAGTAGTAACCATGACGATGGGGGAAATGAATGTTATGGTTTGATCTGAAATGTCCCCCAAATGTTCATGCACTGAGGTTTGGATTCTAATTCAGTAATGTTCAGAGGTGGGGCTTTGGGGGCATGACTGGGTCATGAGGGCTCTGAACTACCAATGAACTGATAGGTCCACATTTTGATGGACTTATCGGCAGGTGATGGAAACTTAGGAGGTGAGACCTAGATAGAGTATGAGTCCCAGCAGTCATGAAATGAGCAGCTCTTGGTCACTGTACCCTCTCCTCCATGACACTCTTGTCTCACCATGGACCCAGAAACAATAAGCCAAGCAGATGGACTGAAACCTCTGAAGCACTGAGTCAAAATAAACCTTCGCCCCTGAAAGCTGTTTTCTCAGGCATCTTGTCACAGTTACATAAACTGACCAGTACACCGAACGGCTTTGTTCTCTTTCCCATATTCTAACGATGGGTACACTGGTTATGGTTTTAAAATAACACTTACTTAGTGTGTGTGTGCTCGTGCATTTGTGTGCATTCAGGCCACGGGTCCTATGTGGAGATTAGAGGTTCTGTCCTTCTACCTTTATGTAGGCTCTGGGATTGAACTCAGATCCCCAGGCTTTACCCACTGAGCCACCTCCCTGACTGGCACTCTTCTTTTTTAAAGAATTGAAAAATAAAAAACTGGGGTTTTTTTGGTTTGTTTATTTGTTTTGGTTTGGTTTTTCGGTTTTTCAAGACAGGGTTTCTCTGTGGCTTTGGAGCCTATCCTGGCACTCACTTTGTAGACCAAGCTGGCCTTGAACTCATAGAGATCTGCCTGCCTCTTCCTCTTGAGTGCCGGCGTATGTAAAGTTCTAACCAGGCTCTTGAAAAAGGGAAGAACTATTCATTCCTCATTACTCATATATAGAAAGCTAGTGCAATTCTCTCTCTTATAAAACAGTTTTTAGGCAAGCGTTAATGGCGCACACCTTTAATCCCAGTACTTGGGAGGCAGAGACAGGAGGATCTCTGTGAGTTTGAGGTCAGCCTGGTCTAGAAAGCTAGTGCCAGGACAGCCTCCAAAGCAATTCAGAGAAACCCTGTCTCGAAAAACAAACAAAAAAGAACTTTATGTAAAGAAACCTTTGAAATTTGTCCAAGTTATCTTTCAAATATTTACTGCTGTGAAAAGATAAGCACCTGTAAATGCTGTGTGTGTGTGTGTGTGCGCGCGCGCGCGCAATATTGAACACCAAATGTGAGTCTTGTGAATGCTCAGCAAGTGCTCACCACTGAGATATACCATGGGGCTAAAAGAGGTTGCATTTGATGTTCTTGTAGACGACCTAGGTTGGGTTCCCAGCACCCACATGGCAAGTCTCAACTTCTGGACCTCAAATTCCATGGAGTACTCTTCTGACCTCTGCATTGTACACATGTGGTACGCTCACACGTGAACAAAAACACTCATGCACATGAAATAATAATACACCTTTTAAATGGTTCATTAAGAAAACTTATGGCTGCTGATCCGTGGTGGTGGCATACACCTTTAATCCCAGCACTCGGGAGCAGCGCCTGTCTCAAGGTTAAAATACAGAGGGCATAGCTCTGGAGTAGCACACCCAAATCCCTAGGTTTGATTCATAGCACTGAGAAGCAAAACTCAGTGCATATTTTACACAAATGTAGAAATCTAAACAGAGCAGACAAAAGCGCTTGGCAGTTAAGATCCCTGATTCTCAAGGACATGATGGCTATGGGTGCTGGCAGGATCTGTTTGCTGCACACTCCTGCTCGTGTTCTCTAGATGGATAGAAAGGAAGCCTTTCTTCGCCCTTAACTGTGGCATGGAGCAGAGTAGGGGACAGTTGTCTTCCTAGGCTGAGCAAAGGTCCCTCTCCCTGTCTCTAGCATGACCAGTAGACTGGCACTGGCCCATCCCCTCCAGGGCAGCCACAGTGCACTGAGCAGCCTTGTGAGCTGTCCTTTGGCAAGCTCGGTTCCCTGGGAAAATGGGGTTTCTATCTGATCCACTGAGCATATCACCAAGTCTCGGTCTAGGATTTTCTCCTTCTAAGAAAGCTGAGACGATACCGCTATAGACGCTGGCCCTTTGGGGGCTGATATATATATATATATATATATATATATATATATATATATATATAGAGAGAGAGAGAGAGAGAGAGAGAGAGAGAGAAAGAGAGAGAGAGAGAGAGAGAGAGAGAGAGAGAGAGATACATAGATACATGGACTCTGCCTACAAAAATCGCTTTATCACACATTGCTTCTCCCCCACTCCTCAAAATATCTATCACTGCAGAACAAAGCAGCTTAAGTAGAGAAGAGGCAGTCATTCTCTGGAAGGAAAACTATACTCCATTCTTTCCAAGCAGCCTCCCCCCACTCAAAGCCTTGCTTCACATTAAGAGTACAACAGGGCTCCACTGACAGCTCTCTGATCCAAGGGGCCCAGATGTAGACAGCTGAGGTAGAGAAGAGGAAGCTCAGGGAATTGAAGGGAAAACAGAAAACCCCACCCACCCCATCACTCTAGTCCCTCCCCACCCCCCCACACAAAAAAAACCCCAAACCTGGAGTTCAGACTACTGAAATTTTTGCCTTGTTCAAGAGGATATAGGCAACATGTAGACAATGTTGCCCCATGCAAAGTCATCCTAGAGAAACCTGGGAACTGATGACAAGAGGCGCACAGGCAAGATGGGTGACATCCCGGGCCTGGGGCTGAGGAAGAGGAACTCACTGTTTGTCAACATCTGCAGGTCTTCCACGGAGGGAGGAGAGGATTTCTTCTCGTAAGGGATGACTGTGTTCAGATACTGCCAAAACAAACAGGGCGGGCAGAGCCTGAGTCTCTGGTCTTTCTTGGGTTGAGGCACAGTGGGCAGCTTCTACAGAGACCATGCTTTTCTTTATAATCTGGGTAATATTCATGGTCACTAGCACACCGATATTTCAAAGCTTTCTTCTGCCTCCTTGTGTATTATCTCTAAAGTAAGGCTTTCCCCATATTAAATTTCCCTTTGCCATAACTTGTGCATTTTTTTTAAAGACAGAGTTTCTCTATGTAGCCCTGGCTGTCCTGGAACTCACTCTGTAGACCAGACTGGCCTCAAACTCACAGAGATCTACCTGCCTCTACCTCCCAAGTGCTGGGATTAAAGGTGTGAGCCACCACCATCCAGATCAACTTCTACATTCTTAATATGCTAACATCCTTTTGGTTCTCAGAACCCTAGGGAGCTTTTCCCCTCCTAGAAGATAATAGCAGGGGCAGTGGCTACAGTTTTAGTCTTCACAGTGTAATTTGAGAAGAAATTATTTCTCTTTTGTCAAATGACATATCCACCCCACCCAAAATCTTGACTGTCAGATTTGTTCCTTCCTATGCCATAGCAAACCCTGAGGTACCCACCCAGTGGGCATCAAATATCAGAATGCCAGAGAGATCTTGTCAGGCCCCAAGGGAGCCCAAAGTGATAAGTTCAAGGCCAGGAGTCCTGTCACTGGTAGTGAGACCCTGGAAAGCTGCCCTACAACTCTGGACCTCAGCTCTCCCAGGAACAGGAAGGGCTGTTTAGATGTTCCTAGTCTTCTAGGCTATGCTTGTACAATTCTAACCCTTAGGATTCAGCTTCAGCCATTGAGACAACACACACACTTCATGATTACTTATCCCCATTTTCAAAGTTGTCAGTGCACACTCTGTCAAGTCCACTACATTTTGTACTCCATGGGGGTAGGTGGGGAGGCCTAGGACTTCTCCTTTGAACCTAGCAACAGATCACAGCACATAACAGGCAAACGTGTTGAACTCTGCCTTAGTAGCCAGAATTGCAAGCTGCATCACAGATGCTGCAGTCTGGATGTAATGTGTCTTCCAAGGGTCCATACGCAAAGCCTTGATCCCCAGGGGTCATGGTACTGGTATGCACCATGGCCCTTTAAGGGGTAGGGCCCAGGGGGAGATCATTATTCAGGTCCTTAAAGGATATTAAGTGTTCTCTCTAACTCTTATGTGCCCCACCCCATTCTGTCTCTGTTTCTTCTCTCTGTCAAGTTTAGCATGGGGCTGCTTGTTCCTACACACACCTCCACAATGGTGCCACCTTACCAAATGCCAAACCAATGAGTCCACCCAATACAAATAAATGAGCAACACTTTGCTCTTTCTAAAGTTAATTGCCTTGGGTATTTCACTGCAGTACTTCAAAGCTGACTACAAGTTATTGACAAATGTGGGGCAAGAAAGATGTCACACTGTGACTTACAATCAGAGCTGGAGGCTGAAGAGGCAGTATTGGTGGCACTCTCTGCTGACTGCCCAATATGATAGAACTGATTAGACTCTAAGATGAGATCTATTATGAAACATTTCCCCCAATACACTTTATTCTTGTGTATTTGGTTGTGAGCTGAGCCATCTGTCCAGCCTGCATTTCATTCTTAATGCAAACCAATTCATAGATCTACATTTGGTGCTGAGTTTTACTCATGTCCCAGAATAAAAGGTCGAAAACCAAAACGGCCCCTGAAAGACATTTTCTGTGTCTTTCTTAAGAGTGGAAGAAAATGCTAAGGTACCTCACGCTTGCCCAAATTCTAGGGCAACTCTGTTGTGTCTCCACCTCCCTCATTTCTAGTGAGGAAGCTGAGCTATTAGCTGTCTAGAAGAATAGAAGAGCAAACGGGCTGTACATACCTGTCTGTCGGCTCCTGAGGAGCCAAAGGTCTGGCGGATGCCACTCTGCAGGATGTTGGAGATGCCTTCCATGCTGAAGCGCTAAGGAAGAAACACACTCAAGATGACCAAAGGCTTCCTGCCCCAGTGACTTCTGTGTCCTTGCTCAAATGCTCATCAGCTATCACACTGCCCTAGATAAATGGCCACAACGACTAGAGAGCAAATGTAAGTCAATGGCTCGCACACATAGACCAGAGTTTAATCAAGAAGAGTTAACAGTCTCCAAGATTCATCTTGGTAAGTCCTAAAAGGTTACAAGACTCCTTTGTGACCCACTAGACATCTTCATTTCACCCTGTATCATGTAAAGAAGGATAAGATGGAATGGTCGAAAAGACCGTAGAGGGAAACAAATAATGCAGCTATCAGGAAGGGTAGGCATCTGAAGTGGCCCGGCCAAGAGTCACACGGCCCAGGCCTCATTCAATAGATCTGTGATGGGGCTAGGCAAAGATGTGTTGAAAGCAACTTAGATAGTTCTATGGACTCCATCCTGTCAATAACCAATAGGCCATCTGGTCACTTTCTGGCATGAACTGCATGGTGACCATTGCTGCTTCACAAAGTTCCAGCATTTTGACTTTGCAGATCACGATTTTCCAGCACCCTTTTGGTTTTGCTGTTTAATGATTCTCACTGTGTGCTGTGGGAGTTTCCTTATGTCTTCCCTTTGGGAAATTCTGTGCGGGCTTTGAAAAATGAAAATGTATAAAATGGCAGCCTCTTTAAGCAATTCTATGGAAATTACTCTTAAGTAATTCTCTGTAGACCAGGCTGGCCTTGAACTCACAGAGATCCACCTGCCTCTGCCTCTGCCTACTGAGTGCTTGGATTAAAGGTGTGTACCACCAACACCTGACTTCTATGGAAAAAATCCCCACCCCCGTGGAACCATACAGCTGATGACTCTGCCAACTCCCATACAAGTTAACATCAAGCTGCTAGAGAATTTAGATAAGTAACATATACTTGATAAATAAAGGTATATTTAATAATCAAGATTTATAAATTCCTAAGGTCTATTCAGGCTCATAGTAATGTTTGTCGAGCTTCGTCTTTGCTCACTTTAAGATTTATCTATTTGGATAAACTAAGTCATACAAAAAACTGCAATGTCCTATTATGTAGTGTCTGCTCCTCACAGAAAGTCCTTTGCCAAGGTCAGGCATTTAGACAAGTCTCCATTCCATCAGGGGCTTAAAGGATGTTCCTGCTTGCTAAAAAGAGAGACATTCCTATCTCTGGCAGGAGGAACTTGAGGCCCTTTCAACAACATATGATTGGTGCCAATTACCTTGTCAAGATCAATGCCAGCTTCTTCAACCCCTGATCTCAAGGCACACCCCAGCTCCCATTTACTACTATGAGCAACTACAGAGTATAAAAGGTGCATTTTTATTTTCAGTAAGCACACTGGCAGTCATCCTGATTCACTCTCAGATCCTGTCTGACTCCCTCCATCGGCACGCACCCTGTGCCAACTCTCCACACATCCTCTTTGGGACCTGAACCCCACCGAAGCAGGGCCCCAGCAATTTTCAGCCATTCAGACAGCTCAACAACAGCCAACACATGCCTCAAAGGGACCAGCCTGGGCAATAATCCATGCCAAGGGCAGAGATCCCGAGCTCCATCTTTTCAAGGAGCAGCCTGGAGAACTTACTAATAATGCTTATCCGTCCTGTCCTCCACTTAGACCAGAGGCCTTCGGGGAAGCTGGGCAAGCAGGTGGCATCCCCTTCCCTCCTGACCCACTACCTGTCACAGCGTTCTTCACACGGTTGGAACTCAGTAACTGTTGAGGGGTCCGCTGCAGGTAGGTACCAGGACGTGTGACGGTTAGGGCTCACAGGGCTGGCTGCTCACGCACCTTGAGAGGCATCTGGCTTCCCTTCTCTATCCGGCTGCTCTGCAGGCTCAGCCCCTTCTCTTTCCGCCTCTTCTTTGTCAGTTCTCGGTGCTCCTTCTGCTTGTTCTGAACCTCAATGAGCACCGTGATGAAGGAATTCTTCACTTCCTTCTCAAACTCCAGCTCGTCTCTCCGGGCCAGCTGGTGGACCAGCTCCTCTGAGAAGTCACGGATGGCACCCTCCACCTGGTCCAGCAGCTCTGTCAGCTCCGACCCAGACATGTGCCTCAGCCCTAGAGAGGAAGATGAACTGGGTTGGGTGAGATCTGCAGACAAGCGTGAACCTGCTGGAGATGGGACCATTCTTAGAGGGGGGGGCGCCAACTCTTAAGAGTTTCTCTGAAAGACCGTCACAATTTAGGGGAAGGGCCAGGAGGAAAGGACATTTTGTCATGTATAGAAGAGAAAAACCCAACTCAAAAAGCAGAGGAGAATAAAGTGTCCACAAGGGAGCATGGGAACGCTGTCCCATTAAGGACATGCCTGCCTTTGATACTTTGCTGTCTGTGTGTATCTGTCCTCCGTCTCTGTCACATTCACATAATATGCTGATGAGGGACATACTGAGGCTTTGGTATCTGTGATGAGCACTGATGTAGTGCTTCTTTTTCCCCAAGAGGTCATGGAGACAGCTGACACCAAAATGAACATGACCTGAAGGGTTATAGTCTTATGCCTCAGTCTACACTGTAAACTATGCGAGACCCAGGGAAGACTGGGGAAGGGGAGTGAAAAATGAAGCCTTATCAATCAGCAGGCTACTTCCAGAGTCAAAGAAAGGGAACTGGAGATTACAGACATGGATACCTTTAACATCGTGTCTCTTAAATCTGTGTGATGTATAGTTTCTTTAGATCACTGTCAGCTGACTGACTACTTCAAAAAGGGTAGGAGATCCAGGCATTGTGACACATGCCTTTAATTCTGGCACTTGGATATAAGAGGCAAGTCAATCTCAAAGACAGCCTGGCTTACATAGAGAGTTCTAGAACAGCAGACAGAGCTACATAGTGAGCCATTGTCTACTAACAAACAAACAAACAAAATAAAGCAGTAGGGAGATTTTTTTAAATGTATGTGGGTGTTTTACCTGCATGTATGTCTGTCTGTGTACCTTGTATGTAAGCTGGTACCCACAGAGGCTGGAAGATGGCATCAGATTCCCTAGAACTGGAGTTACAGATGGTTGTAAGAAGTCACGTGGGTGCTGGGGAATTGAACTTGGGTCCTTTCCGAGAACAGTCAGTGCTCTTAACTGCTGAGCCATCTCTCCAGCCCTAGCTGTTTTGTTTTTTGAGACAAGGTCTCAGTATGCAGTCAAGGATGGCCTTTAGCTCTCATTCCTCCTGCCTCAGCCTCCTGGATGCTGGATTACAGGTGTTTGCTACCACATCCAGTGAGCAGAAGGGATTTGAAATCTTCCTGACCCAGGGCTGAGGATGGAGTGGGTGGTAGAACATTTGCTTAGCATGGAAAAAGCCCTGAGTGACAGAGAGAGAGAAAGAGAGAGAGAGAGAACCCCATCAGAAAGAAGTGATTATGTGTTAGATGACAGAGAAGCCAGTAACTAGATATATGCATTGCATGTTGTACACAGCATTGAAGTGTTTCAAATGACACTGTATTCCATAAACACATAAATTTGCCATATGCCGGTTAAGCACATTAGTAAGACAGAGTTAGAGATCCGCTTTAGTTTCACCTCCGTGCCCTCCTTCCCTCTCCTCAGCTGGTGTCTGGCTCACTCCGTTGGCTCTTCCTGCTGTTTTGCTCTTTGAGCTGTCCTCCTCTTGTGTTTTTGCCATTTCACTCTGCTTTGCCGAGTGCTTCTATGTTTGGGCCCTTTGTGTGCCTGAGAATGGCCTGACTGGGCGGGTGGTGAATGCAGCGAGGCATCCAAACCCACTCCATCACCCTATTGGCTTCCTTTGGCGGCTCTGCCTGCCTCTTCTCCTCAGGGCCAGGCAGTTTTGCTTTTAGGACGCAGTGCTTTCATTTTTGCCAACTCCACCCGAAATTTAGACCCAGGTTTCCTGACAGACGCGCCTTCTCTTTCAGCCCCACAGCCCCTATTCCTAGCAACCTCGCTGTAAGAGTAGGCCTCCTCCCGCGGCAGTCATCCCTAGGACCACTGCTGATTTTCATTTCACGCTTCATCCAGCCTGCTGTTTGTATAGTCAGTCATCACTATAAACCTGTGTTAGAGAGGTAATGTGAGACAGGCATCAAAAGACTGGGCTCCGGAATTAACCTCCCTGGCTTCAAGAGCTCTTTGCAGTGCCCCTTATAATGCATAGGAGGTGTGAGGAAAGTGTCAGTTGAAAGTGGGGTCTTCACTCTACCCACTGAAAGAAAGGAACAGTGCTGAGGGTGTAGCTCAGAGAGAGTGAATGCATGAGGCCCTGGGTTCAGTTCCCAGCCACAGACAGACAGACAGACAGACAGACAGACAGACAGACAGACACACACACACACACACACACACACACACACACACACGATGGGGATGTCCTGTGTATATGCTGTCTTATTGGTTGATAAATAAAGCACTGCTGGCCAATAGGGAAGCAAGATAGGTGGGACTAGGGGCCCAGGATGATTCTGGGAAATGTAGTCTAGAGGAAAGAGTTGCCATGTGATTCCAGGAAGAGAGGATGCAAGCCAAGATGGCATCCTCGGAAAGATAAGTCCTTATACATATATTAGTAATTATGAGTTAATAATTAAGTCAGAGCTAGCCATTAAGAAACCATAGCAAACAGCCAACAGCTTCATAATTAATATAGTGTTTGTGTGTTATTTGGGGGCTGAGAAAGTAGTGGGACCCAGGTAGCTGGCCGGAAAGAATACACGTTACACACAGAGAGAGAGAGAGAGAGAGAGAGAATTTCTCTGTCCTCAAATATATATTAAAAATTCAAATAAGCCTCCTGCCTCCTCCCATCTCCACAGTTCAGGAAGGTTTCCTTCAGGGATGTGGGAGCCACTGCTTTGAAATGTAATCATCAAGGCAGATAAAACCTGATCTCCCACTGTTCTGGAAGCACAGGGCCTAACTCAACCACCTGACTCCACATTGCAAAACCCACTTAAGGTAATGGGTTCCATTCACTTAGTTATAACAAGAGTACAGTTTCCCTCGGTGTCCGTTGCCCTTTGGAGGACTGCCTGTGACACGCAGACTGTTCTCATTTAATGCTTACTCAGTAATAAAATTGCTCCCCACCCTACTTTTGTGGAGAGGATTTCTGAGTTTTTGTTTCAAGTTCTGTTTCTCCAACTGTGGGCTTGGACAAGTCATTCAACCTCCAGATGATATAAGCATGGTGTGAGGTTGATTTGAGGATGGCATATAGAAAACATTAAGACTACTAGCTCTCATTCTATATGTGTGTGTGTGTGTGTGTGTGTATCTGTCTCTCTCTGTGTCTCTGCTCTCTCTCTCTCTCTCTCTCTCTCTCTACACACACACACACACACACACACACACACATACACATACAGGATATTAGAATTTGGACCTAGGATACTAGGATATCACACATGAAAGCAAGGCAAATGCTCCTCTGTCACTGAGCTACAGCCTCTGCCCATATATATATATATATATATATATATATATATATATATATATATATGTTTATTTATATATTCATTCCACCCCCATTGGTAGCATCATTGATTGCATCTTGTCAGGTTCAGAGGGAGGCCTATTCATTCTACTTTAGTATTGTCTGGTTTGCTTTAGCACATGAATTTTATTTTATTTTTTTCTGGAAAATGCTGACTTTTCTCCTCATACCAAATCAGGAAGGTGTTGCCTTTCTCCTGGATTTGCAAACTCTGCTCTAGGGCAAAGACCAAGTTCTGACAGCCATATGTAAACAGTACTCATGCGGATGGCAGAGCCTTTTAATCTGAGGCAGGCAGAACCCTGTGGGATCAAAACAAGTCTGGTCCGTATACTGAGTTCCAGGCCAGTCAAGGCATCACAGGGAGACCCTTCTAAAAAACAAACAATGCACCAAAAAATAAATAAATAAATAAAAATAAAAAAATTGCCTGGCGGTGGTGGCGCACGCCTTTAATCCCAGCACTCGGGAGGCAGAGGCAGGCGGATCTCTGTGAGTTCGAGGCCGGGCTGGACCGATAGCCTCTGAAACAATACAGAGAAACCCTGTCTCGTAAAAACCAAAAAATAAATAAATAAATAAAAACAAACAATGCAGTACGGGACACCAAAGAGGTGTTTGGTCCTGAGTAAGCCCTGCCAGGGGCCCTCACCTTCATAGGACCAGTTGTTGTTGAAGGTCCTTGTCAAGGCCTGCATCTCTTGCAGCAGGACTGAGTCCGCCTGGGATGAGACTTCTCCTCCATCCTCCTCTTCCAGCACCTCCTCTTCCTCCTCAGGGTCTGGGGAGTTCTGCATCATTTCTTCGATCTCCTCAATCACCTACGGATAAAGTACAAACTCCGTTCCCTCCTGGGGGTGTCCCAGCTCACTTGAGCACTCAGTGGCATTCCTAATTTGTTCTCTGTCTTCATAAATATTGGATAATAATAAAAATAGACCCGACCAAAGCCTGGCATATGTTCTGCCTTTAATGTAAAGCACTCTCATGTAAACCTCTTCCAAGTGCTCCATTTAGAGGAATGCATTATTGGAAATTAGCCACTCTTTCAGGAAATGAAGCAGGGCTGCCTGGAAGTAAACATTTACTTCAGTTTGCTAAGCATTTTGTTTCTAAGTGGGAAAATATTTTATCTGCCCAACTACCACACAAAACCCAGTCCATTAATTGTCACGCTTCTTGTAACAGGAGAGTGGGGTGAGGAGGGGGAAGAACACACACATTCCCAGAACAACCCGAATTGGGGAGGAAAACAGCTGTTTCTCCGGAACTCTCCTGGACAGGAAACTGAAGCTGTCCAGTAAAAAGTGAAGCTAAAGACCATAAAATGGTAGAAGGTAATGTCTGGGGAGAAAACACAAACAAACAAAAAACGAAAAACTAGGTAAGAACCCAGCTCTGAACTTGACTGTTTTTTTTTTTGTTTTTGTTTTTTTTTGGTTTTTCGAGACAGGGTTTCTCTGTGGCTTTGGAGACTGTCCTGGAACTCGCTTGGTAGTACAGGCTGGTCTCGAACTCACAGAGATTCGCCTGCCTCTGCCTCCCGAGTGCTGGGATTAAAGGCGTGCGCCACCAACGCCCGGCCTGAACTTGACTGTTAATGGGGCTCGGCTCCTACAAGTTGAGGGTCAAGATAGTTGCTACCAAAAATGATGAATGGACACCAGCTGCTCGCACATAAAGAAAGGGAGTAAGCCACGACCTCACGGGGAAGAGGGCCTGGATGAGCTTGATGGCAACAGCACATGCAGACATGTCTTTCTTTTCCCAGTGCTGCGAGGGACTCAACCTCAGACACCTGTAGATGGTGATCTGGGAGGTAGGTCTCTTTCTGCTGGACTGCACTGGAAGTAACAGGATTTAGGGTTTCTTCTTTTGAAACAATCCCTGTTTTTTGTTGGTTTTTGTTTTGTTTTGTTTTGTTTTTCAAGACAGGGTTTCTCTGTGTAGGAACTCTGGTTGTCCTGAACTCACTTTGTAGACCAGGCCGGCCTCGAATTCACTGAGATCTGCCAGCCTCTTGCCCCCCGAGTGATGGAATTAAAGGCATGCACCATCACACCCAGCCAATCCCTGTTTTTATACACAAACTCTCAAATTGAACTGCAAATTTGGGATATGCCTAGTCTTGGGGAGTAATTCTCATGTGTCTGTGATGGTTAATGTCATAGTCAGCTTAACAGCCTCTAAGTCATCTGGGAGACAAGCCTCTGAGCATGTCTACAGAGTAGTTCTAATTAGGTGAATTGAGGTGACAAGACCCACCTTAACTGTGGGCAGCATCATTCTATGGGCAGGGAGTCCTGGAGGGGACAGAATTGAGAAAAACGAAACCAGGTGTGGTTGTGCACACCTTAAATCCCTACACCTGGGGGTGCAGAGGCAGATGAACCTCTGGATTCAAGGCCAAGTTGCTCTACAAAAGGAGTTCACGGTCAGCCAGGACTACACAGGAAAACCTGGTCCTGAAAATAAAGCAGAAAGGAGAAAAGGAGCTGATCACCAGCATTTGTCTTTCTGCTTCTTGAATGTGCAGGCCACGCGACCAGCTGCCTCCTGCTCCTGCTCCCGTGACTTCCCTGTCATAGTGGACTGTACCTTCAAACTAGCAGCAAAATGAACTCTTCCCACCTTACGCTAGCTTTTGTTTGACTAATAGAGAGCCTGTCATTGAGGTACAATCCTTTCCTTCAAGTCACGATAAAAACCTCTGGCTCGGGACTGTAGCAGTGCCACAAGTACAGGCGCTTGCTACCGCTCTTCCAGAGGACTTAGGTTCAGTTCCCAGCACCCACCTGGGCACTCTTGTAACACTTCCAGGGGTGTGGCACCCTCTTCTAGCGTCTCCAGGCACCAGCATGCAAAATCACCCACATATAGACGTAAAATAAAAATAAATCTATTAAAAAAAGATGTTTAGCCCTTGCTGGGTATGTTAATTTGAAGCCAGCCTGGTCTACATAACAAGTTCCAGGCCAGCCAAAAACAAAGCAAGACAGAACAAAGTAAGTCTTAGACACGTCATTTCATTTTGTGTCTATATGTTTTATTGGGTTTGGGGGGTTATTTTGTTTTGTTTTTCAAGACAGGGTTTCTCTGCATAGCTTTGGAGCCTGTCCTGGAACTCCCTCTGATGCACCTGCCTCTGCCTCCCTAGTGCTAGGATTAAAAGGCATGCATCACCACCGCCCAATACTCTTGGTTTTTTTTGTTTTTGTTTGCTTGTTTGTTTGTTTGTTTGTTTGAGACAGGCTGGTCAAGAACTCCTGACCCCCTCACACCTCCCAAGCACTGTGTTTTCAAGCAAGGATATAGTACCTGTTCTTGACATGATTTCCTTCAATCCCCTATTCTTTTTTTTTTTTTAAGATTTACTTATTTATGTGTTTTAAGTACACCAGATCTCATTACAGATGGTTGTGAGCCACCATGTATTTGCTGGGAATTGAACTCAGAACTTAACTTCTGGAAGAGCAGTCAGTGCTCTTAACTGCTGAGCCACCTCTTCAGTCCCAATACCCTATTCTTTACCCATATTAAATCCTACCTACTTTTTTTTTTTTTTTTTTTACTTTTTGAGACAGGGTTTCTCTGTAGTTTTGGAGGCTGTCCTGGAACTCACTCTGTAGACCAGGTTGGCCTCGAACTCACAGAGATCCACTTGCCTCTGCCTCCCAAGTGCTGGGATTAAAGGCATGCACCACCAACGCCTGGTTAAATCCTACTTTTTACAAAATAAAGAGATTAAAAGAAAAACAAACAAACAAATTAATCCCACTTTCAGTCATAGGCACGAACATATATCTCTACTAAGATGCTCTTTCTGGCTCTGCTGGTTTCCAGTGGTATGCATTCTGAACAGCTCATGAAAATTTGTAAGGTGTCCAACCCAAATAAGCACTTATTTGTTGACTGAGAAGGTGAATAAGGAGACTCAACACTTCTGAAGTGAGAAATCACTTAAACGACAACATAATAAACTCTGTCCCCCAAAGTGAAACATGGTTCCCCCCCAAATAAAGACTAAGACTCCTTTTGGAAGCCTAAAACTTTTCAGGATGTGATAAAACATCCATTACTCAGGAACCTCATCTGTTGCTGCTTCTTAAAAAAAAAGGAGCATTTAAGACCCCTCCTAACTTAAGTGTCCAAGCTCTAAGTATAAGAAATCCTCAGAGAGCTGGGCATGGTATCACACTCCTTTAATCCCAGCACTTGGGAGGCAGAGGCAGGGAGATCTCTGAGTTCTGGGACAGCCTGGTCTACAGAGCAAGTTCTAGAACAGCCAGGGCTCTACAGAGATATCCTGTCTCAGAAAACCAAAATTGTGAAACAGAAACAAATAAACAAACAAAAATCTATTTACGAAAGAAATCTATGAGGCTTCACAGGAAGTAAAGCCAGAAAACTAAACATGGCTCCAAGTCTCATCGTCAACTGCTACAACTAATGTAGGTATTAGGAGTTGTGTCCATGTAAAATAAACTGAGGTATAAAGAGAAATTAAACCTCTTATCAAAGGTACCGAACTCATCAACAAGGCCCTACAAGACTGTGCATCTTTCTTCTGACTTGGATGAATGTACCAAGTGTGCTGTCTTCCACCTTTTCCCTATTAAAAGAAGGTTCCAGGGACGTGGGAGGGGGCTCTCATTCATACCTGATCAGCTGTGAGCAGCGGCTCTTCGTTGATGCCAGAATCATTTTCACTCTTCTCGTTGAACTCTTCCTCTTCCTTCTCGTGGACCTGAAGGAGAAGGGGAGTGGCATTCTATCCATCACCAGTAGATCCTCTGCCCCTAGACTAGCTAGCCGAAGGGCCCTGTTAGCCTCCCACTGTCAGAAGAGGGAACACAGAGAGGAGTCTGAGTTTCATCTTGCTCCAAATCTGCTACATCACACAACAGGCATTGCCAGCATGGCCAGAAGAAGACAATAGGGTGGTGGTGAGCAACACCATTTGGACTCAAGGGGATCAGCTGTGTTCTCTAACTCCTTGCACGAAGCAGGGACCTTCTCACAGTGAGTAACATTACATCCAGCTCATGCAGCAAATACAATTCTTCAAGTAGTGTCAGTGGGGCAGGGGTGTCCAGATGTTTATCTTAGTGAGCACTTTAAGGGGTTGGTTGTTTCCATTCAGTCACAGCTTTTAGAATGTGATAAAATGCCATCTGCCTTTGGAATCCAGGTGGGGTTTCATAGGGGATGAATCAACATGGGATATAATCCCATGAACTAAAACAAAAACTGAGCCAGGATGTGATGGTATATGCCTATGAGCCCAGTGTTCGGCTGTAACCTCCCAAGCCCTATAACTCTTTCTTCCCAAATGCGACCCTCGCCGGGTGTTGGTGGTGCACGCCTTAATCCCAGCACTCAGGAGGCAGAGGCAGGTGGATCTCTATGAGTTCGAGGCCAGCCTGGACTACAGAGTGAGTACAGAGTCCAGAACAGCCTCCCAAAAACAAAAAACAAACAAACAAACAAAAACCCAAATGCCACCCTCTCAGAGAATCTTCAAGAAAGATGACAAAAAACCCAGTTCCAAATTCTCAGCAGCTAAGGCAGCTCCTCCCCTGAAGTTGCCATCAACCGAAATCCCCCCAACCCCGAAAGTGCTCAGCTTTTGGCATGCTTGGGCACAAACCTAGCTTACAGTGGACACGTCATCACCCCTCTATTACAGGCTATATAAGCTCCCTGCTTTAGTTCAGGTGTGTGACTTCTCCAGTGTGGCCCTCTGGGGCTGGAGAACTCACCCGGAAGTGGCTGTACTCAAATAAACCTGTTTTTACTTTTTCAGTTCGACTTGATCTGGCTTACTGCATCCGAGAAACCTGTTATCTTTGTTGTGCCCAAGTTGTAAAATCCCCAGAGACCACCAGGAAAACAGACCCACTAAACTGAAACCATGACAGGGTCCCGGCCTAACAAGCTGACGCAGCAGCCTCCAGAGGGAGTGACGTTCTCTGTCTACTGCTAGGTTTTAAAGACAAAAGTTACAGGATTACAGGTACAGGTTGGTTTCTGATTGGTTGACATTTAGAAACAATTAGGAGAATTTCTCAAAGTCATATTTTGGCATGAAATATCTGTGTACCAATTATTTTCATTGGTCAGTGCTGAGAGGGAACATTCTGTGGTTTCTATGGCATTGTCTTGTTACTTGCAGGTGGCCTGTTGTGTATAGATACCAACAGTTTTCAGAACTATATCCTGGAGACTACAGGGGAGGTTGTGGTTCCCCCTGGAGATTCTTTTGTGACCAAACAGTTCCCAGAAACCAACTATCTATAGGGTGGGGTGGGGGTCTGGAGTTTCTTTGTGTTCCGTTTTGGCCCTAGACTCTGGGAGGCCAGAAGATCTGGAGTTTCCTTGTGTCAGAGGCCTATGTGTCTTTTCTGTAGCCTGTCATCGCTGCTAAAGCAGGGGCTGAGTGAGGGTTTGGTCCCTTTATTTCTAAAAGTGAAGTCTTTGAGTTTAGTTTACCCCCTTTCAATCTTGATACAGAAAACCTATTACCCAGCAACTTAGGAGGTAGCCCCAAGGTGATCAGGAATTTAAGACCATCCTCCTACTATCCCTACCTAGCAACTTCAAGGCCAGCCTAGGTTACATGAGATACTGTTTAAAAACAAAGCAGCAGCAACAATAATTCCAGGTGTGAGTGGTACACGCATGTAAGCCCAGCTCTGCAGAAGCAGAGGCAGGAGAATTACAGAAAGTCCAACGCTATCCAAGGTCATAGAGTAGCTCCTTGTCAAAAAAAAAAAAGGAAGGAAGGAGGGAGAAGAAAGAAGGGAGGGGTAGAGGGAAGGAAGAAGGCAAGGAGGAAGATGAAGGGAAGGAACAAAGGAAAAGAACAAAAAGGGCAAACTAAAGCCTAAGAAAAACACTGAGAGGAGAATTCTGTTTAACTCATTTGTCCCGTGTCTCCTAAATACTATAATCCTAAGACTCTACAAGTTTACAACTATTGAGACTCCAGAAGGTGTCTACATCCAACAAGATACTTGTTAACAACCCTGGCCTCACCGGCCATATTTATTGCAAACTGGTGACAGTCCAGGGTTCACATTCACATCCTGCACACATCCAATCAACCTAAGAACCTTTTCTTCCAGGAATCCAGCTGAAAATCACAGGAGTTGGCAAGAGAGATCCAGGAAATCCCTCCACAGAGCCACTCCCCATGCAGGAACCACTTTTCCTCGGCCTCTAAGAGCTAACCTGTTGATTGGTCTGTCCCCCGGGGCCTGTCTTCCTATTCTAACAAGAAACACCGGGGGTGAGGTCCCAGCTGTCGTGTATTCCAACCTCAAAACTTTCATCTTTGAGCTCTGCTTTGGCAGGTACCCCCTAACCATGCACATCCCCTCCTATCTCTGCCTAGAGCCCGGACATTGTCTCTATAAAAAAGAAATCAAGCAAGTATATCTTGAACGCCATCTGTCCTCACGTGGAGAAGGGACAAGGCAGAGAGGAGAGGGAATCACCAGAGGAGCTGGCGGGCAGATGGCAGCATCTATTTCTGCGATGGAATCCATATGTTTGTGTCTCTGCCAAGACTACCACCTGTGGTACCGCTTGTTCCCACGGCTCCCCACTGGGCAGAACAAAACTCCTGGGGCCACACTTTGTTCACAGCGACACTGACACGGCAGAAGTTCCCAAGGGTCGGGCGGTGTGGCTCTTACTAGAAAAAGGGAGATTTTCTTTTCAGTTTGAGTCACATTTTTTTTTTGCTTGTTTGTTTGTTTTATTTATATGTGAGTGCTCTGTCTGCATGTACGCTTCATGCCAGAAGAAGGCATCACATCTCACTCTAGATGGTTGCGAACCACCATGCAGTTACTGGGACTTGAACTCAGGTCCTCTGGAAGAGTAGCCCATGCTCTTAACCACTGAGCTGTCTCTTCAGTCCCTGGAGTTACTTTTATAAGCTTCTGACAGCAATGTTAGTCCATAACTCAAATTCAGATACGAGGGTTGAAATGAAGGCTATGAAAATGCAATATGTACCTAGGTACGGTGGTATATACTTGTAATCCTGAGTAGCCTGCCTGACTCCATTTTGAAGGCAGGAGCCATAGTTTCCTGGAACCTGACCTTCCCTCCTTCCCTAATCCATGAACTTAACCTTTTTATTCTTTTTTCTTTCCTTTCCTTTCCTTCTTTTCTTTTCTTTTTCTTTTTTTTTTTTTTCTTTTTTTGAGACACAGTTTCTATGTGGCTTTGGAGCCTGTCCTGGAACCACTCTGTAGACCAGGCTGACCTTGAACTCAGAGATCCGACTGCCTCTGCCTTGGAGAGCTGGGAGTAAAGGCTGTGTTACTACTGTCCAGCCCCTGATTTGTTGAGAATACCTTTACCCTCCCAGATCCTCCTTGGTCACATGTTGACACATGATGTTCTTTTTTTTTTTATTTTATTATTTTGACACATGATGGTTTTTTTTTTGGTTTTTTTTTTTTTTTTTTTTTTGGTTTTTCGAGACAGGGTTTCTCTGTGGCTTTGGAGGCTGTCCTGGAACTCACTTGGTAGTCCAGGCTGGTCTTGAACTCACAGAGATCCACCTGCCTCTGCCTCCCGAGTGCTGGGATTAAAGGCGTGCGCCACCAACGCCCGGCGACACATGATGTTTTATTGAGTTTTTTTTCTGTATTTCCTTATTTCCCGATTGTCTCTCTTCTGTTAAACCTCCTTTGTAACTACTCCTGATTTTGCTCCTTAAAATGGGCCCAAGAAATGGATTTGGGGCTGCTCTCTTTAACCCAATTTAGGAGGCAGTCACTGATTGGCTCTTAGGTGCACCCCAATAAAAAGCAGGCTCACTTCAAATTTGGCTCAAACTGTGGTAGTGGTCTTATTCTTGCTAATGGGATTAACAATACCAGCACTCAAGAGGCTAAGAGAGGCTAGCCTGAGCTACATAGAGCAATCCTCTCTCAAAAATAAATAAATAAATAAATAAAACAATATGGATACAGCTCAGTGACAAAGCCCTGAATTCCATCCCCAGCAATAAAAAAGATGATAATCTAGGACTATAGTTCAGGGGTAGAAAACTTGCTGAACAATTGCAAATTGATCTTCAGCAATGAAAAAACAACAAAAGGCAGATGTGGTGGTGCCTGCCTGCAATCCCAGCAGGCATAAGATCAAGAGTTCAAGGTCATCCTCAAACCATTTCTACACCAGGAGTTCAAGGTCCGAGCTCCAGGAGACCGAACACGCAGAGGGAATGCTTACTTTTTCTGAATCTGGACGGTCTCAGTGCTTTTACTTCACTAATTCAATATTGCACCTTTGACCTAGATCTCCCTCCCCAAGTTTCTACCACAGGTGCAGGGCGGGGCTTGCAGGGAAGGAAGGCTCCAAAGGGCTGGGCAGCCGTTAAAGAGCCCCCAGCTGTGGCCTAAGTGCTCCTAGAGTGTTCTTTCCTGTTGCTCTCTAAGGCACAAAGTTTATGGATCTGCGTCTAAATTGTTAGAATAAGATAAAGAGATCTGGCCAGGAGGTGGTGGCCTTTAATCCTAGCACTTGGGAGGCAGAGGCCAGTCTGGTCTACAAAGTGAATTCCAGGACAGCCAGAGAAAACACTATCCTCAGAAAACCAAAAACCAAAAAAAAAAAAAAAAAAAAAAAAAAGATAACGAGATCCGAAAGGCAATTACAGTCTTAGAAAAGCCATCGTGAGTGTGTTGTCATTCCTTGTTTTCTTATTTCTCAGAATCAGCCATGAGGAAAAAATAAAACAAAAGGCTCAGAACACACAATGCACCCCAAGCGAGCCTGGGCTTCTCCCTGCTCCTCTGCTCAGTCACAGGCTTCACCACATCTACCCTATTTCAGGTCTCCCTCTTCTGTCCGACTTGAGTTCTAACTCTCCATCCTGTCTCGCCTCGACCTGGTTCCATCAAGCCTGTGGTTTTTCCCCTCAGCCCTCCCAGACTCTGCTTTGCTCTGACAGCTCCTGTCACTTCTTAACAAACCTTTTTCCTTCCTGCTGTCTATTTACAGACTCCACTTGCCCCCCACAAAACAGAGGTAGTGTCTTGAGCAAAAAGCTTAAGGGAACAAGAGAGGAAGGTGTCCTGGAAAACAACCGCACTGAATACAATGGCTTGGGGATACTCTTGGTCCTATTATGTGACACAGACAAGAGAGTCACTTCCTTGGCTACTTGTGTGGTGATGAGTAAGGTACCTGCCCGAAATGATCCACAAGCCTGTCACATGGTGTCCATTTCCTTGTGGGCTAGACCTGACAGTCATTTGCATACTGTCAAATTGAACGAGGCTCTTGTCTGGTATTTCCAGAAGGGGCACTGACCACGGCAAACTTTTCTTCATCTTGCTTTGAGGGAAAGGTGTGCCTCAGGATTGCCACTGTGCAATCTAAAGCTAACGCAGAGCCCTAACACTTAGACCTCCTCATGCAGCAGTCCACGAAAGCCTTAAGGGTGTGGAGGCCTTGTGTCCAACAGCAATTATAAGCTAGGGTCTTTGGCTAAAGCATTCCAGTTTATCCTGTTCCTAGAAAAAAACAAGAACTTCTACTTCATAGTTAGCTCCTTTATATTTTTCCCTCCCCTTCCTCCACTGATTCAAATGTGTGGCTACTGCAACGACTTTAGGAGAACAAAGATACATTTAGTTTTTTACCTCCAGACAAAAAAAGTAGGAAGAATAAAAGAAACCCAACAGTGTGCGCTCAGCCCCAGGAAAGGGCACTGTGTCCCTTTTGTGCTTGTGAACAACCAGGAACCATCTGTGTGGGCTGAGTCAAGGGCTCTGTATTCTCACAGCAAGATGTTCCACAGTATTTGGTCAACAAACACTTATTGAAAGAATTATTGAACAAATGACAAAGAGAGGACTGAAGTGCAACCAGGACCTAGGTTCAGCCCCATCTCCAGCCTTTTCGTTGCCTGGAGACTAAGAAGATGGATCTTTCTGTCTTGGATGTCTGTCTCCTCTTGTCTTAGGGTCAGTCACGATCTGCTGTTAAGAAAAGGTTATGGGGGCCGGGCGTTGGTGGTGCACGCCTTTAGTCCCAGCACTTGGGAGGCAGAGGCAGGCGGATCTCTGTGAGTTCGAGACCAGCCTGGACTACCAAGTGAGTTCCAGGACAGCCTCCAAAGCCACAGAGAAACCCTGTCTCAAAAAACCAAAAAAAAAAAAAAAAAAGAAAAGAAAAGAAAAGGTTATGGGGGTCAAAAGATGGTCTTTACGTCATAGCCAGGAACAGAAAAGAGTGATTCATTAAAAAACCCAACCAGAGTGGATAACTGTTAAGTAGTAATATCTACATGTATAATTCAAGGATATAACTTTGACCTAAAATATAAGAGCACACTATGCCATGATGGGCCTCTAAGAGGAGTCCCACATAGTCTTTCTTGAAGTTCCCACATTATACAATTATTTAAACCACCTCCTGTTTCCATTTATTTCCAGTAGAAGGAAGGCACACTGGATATTGCTCACACAGTTACCTCTTCTTCCTGCCCAGGCTCTAATAAAATGAAAGTAACTGGATTTAAAATAAGAGTATCTAGCTGGGCGGTGGTGACACACGCCTTTAATCCCAGCACTCAAGAGGCAGAGACAAGTGGATCTCTGTGAGTTCAAGACCAGCCTGGTGGTCTACAAGAGCTAGTTCCAGGGCAGCCTCCAAAGTCACAGAGAACCTTGTCTCAAAAAAACAAAGAGTATCTCACAGGGGCAAAATGAGTTCGAGAAAGACAGCACCTAAAAAGTGCTTGCTGGGAAGCAGCTGCTGGCCCAGGGGCTGGAGAGCCACACCCTCTCCAGTAAAGCTTCAAAGGTGAATGGATTCACACTGAAGATGTTGGAAAGCTTGGGGGCGGGAACCCTCAGGTTGGCATTGTGAATGACACTAAGGCGATGAGGACTTGGGGGCAGCTGGACCTCAGCTGTCTTCTAGCAGCCATATAGAAAGGCTATGGCAATCAATCCTGTTACCCTCGGGAGACCTAGTGACTACACTGGTGAGGTTGAGCTAGTGAGGTTCCTGCCTCAGACAACTTGACAGAGCCTGGGGTGGGGAAATCAAAAAAAAAAAAAAAAAAAAAAAAAAAGGAAGAGCAGGGCATGGTGGCATATGCCTTTAAATTCAGCACTTGGGAGGTAGAGGCTTATTTCACATGTCAATCCCAGCTCCCTCTCCCTCCCCTCCTCCCCCCCCACCCTCCCCACCAGGCCCCCCAGTTCTCCACTCAATCTCCACTCTGATCCCAGAAAATGGTGGCACATGCCTCTAATTCAGCATTTTGGAAGTGGAGCCAGGCAGACCAGGAGTTCAAAACTAGACTGAACTCCACGAGAGCCTGGCCCAAACATTTTCCCCTCCTGGTATAGATAAATAAATACCATACGTGCCCCAGAAAACAAAGACACAAGATCAGGCCTCTTCCAGGCCTTCAGAACAAACATCATCGGACCCACTCCTTCTGCCAGAGCAACTGTATATCTGAACAAACCCTGTGAGGCTGTTGTTTCCAGGCACCAGATGCAGGCAGTGGAAGGTTTCGGACTAGAAAGAAGTGAGGGAAACTTGGGTCCACTAAAAAGCATAAGAATACCATCAGTGGCAAGCATCAAGACTTTTGTTTGCTTTTGAGTTTTATTTGATTGGTTGGTTTTGCTGCTGTTTTGAGATAAGGTCTGTTTTGAGGCTAGAGGCCCATGTTGGATATCTTCTGCTATTGCTGTCCACATTCAGTTTTTGAGTCAGGGGCTCCCAGTGAACCTGAAGCTCATGATTCAGCTAGACTGGCCAGCTGGGTAAGGACCCTCTGACTCCACTCCCATTCCTGAGAATGCAGGTGCACAGGCCATGCCCAGCTTTTAACATGGGAACTTGAACTCAGGTCTTCATGCTTATGCACTGAGTATATAGCCCATTGAGTGATCTCCCCAGACCTCTGCATCATATATTTCAAGGAATTTATCCATTTAATCAATCTATGAATGTATTAACCATGAATTTATCTATAATCTTCTTTTAATTTTTTTATATTAACTTTTTTGTGTGTTTGTGTGGGACATACATACATGTGTGGAAGTCAGAGAACAACTTGGGAGAATCAGTTCTTTCCTTTCCACCGTGTGGTTTCTGGATATTGAACTCAGGTCATCAAGGATGACTATAAATGACTTTACCAGCTGAGCCCTTTACCCCCTGAGTAGTCAGTCTTACAAGCTCTGCAATCTTCCATTTCGTAGTAAGGTTTGTGAGATCTGTAATGCATTTCCTTCCTTGATCCTGGTAGCACAAATGTGTGTCCTTTCTCCCCGTCTATAGGTTTATTACTTCTATCAAACTTTTTAGTTTCTTTGGTTTATCTCTATTGTTTTTTATCTGACTCATTTTCTTCATTTTTAAAAGGAGTTATTTATTTGTATCTTATTTGTATGGCTGCTTGCTTGCTTGCTTGTTTGTCTGTACTTATGTGCCTGGTGCCTGAAGAGGTCAAAAAAGGATATTAGTTTCCCTAGAACTGGAGTTACCCATAGCTCTTTGCTGCCATGTAGATGACTGGAATTGAACCTGAGTCCTCGGAAGAGCAACTAGTACTCTTAAACACTGAGCCATCTCTCCAGCCTTCTTAATTTCTTTTTTCCATTTTCTTTGGCATTACATTTTGGGCCTTTATCTATACCTTTATACCTCTTCACTTTGTTTGTTTTTGAGAGAGGGTTACACTATGTACTCTGGCTGTTCTGGAACTTACTATGTAGACCATGCTGGCTTTGAACTCACCAAGATCCATCCTCCTGCTTATGCCCCAAAGTGCTGAGATTAAAGGTGAGCCACACCATGCCCGGCTTTTGTTTTGTTTTGTTTCATTTGAGAAGGGAGCAGGAGTATCTCACTAGCTTGTCAAGCAGTCTTCAGCCTTGAAATTCTGCTTACCCTCCTAGATCTCTGGAATTACAGGCCTGTGTTATCATGCTCTTGGTATTTTTATAGTGTTTTCTCCAGAGTGCATTGTAAATTTCAGTTTTCATAGTCTATTTAGAAGAAATATTTTGCCTCTTCAGATAAAAGTGAAACTTGAAAGTTTGTCTATTTCCTCCATTCTTGTGCTATAGTCATGTATTTTGTTTTGATTTATATTTATACTCCACAATACAAAATGATTTTTCTGACAGAAGAAAAAAAAGATAATTAAAAATTGTTCTCAGAGCCGGGCGTTGGTGGCGCATGCCTTTAATCCCAGCACTCGGGAGGCAGAGGCAGGCGGATCTCTGTAAGTTCGAGACCAGCCTGGACTACCAAGCGAGTTCCAGGACAGCTCCAAAGCCACAGAGAAACCCTGTCTCGGGGAAAAAAAAAATTGTTCTCAGACTGATCATGAAAACACTGCAACCCCAGAATTCAGGAGACAAAGACAAGGGAAGGCTGTGAATTCAAGGCCAGCCTGGCCAGCATAGTGAATTACACACACACACACACACACACACACACACACACACACACACAGATTCAGAAAAAAATTAGAAAATCTGAAGGCCTATCTTTCTTTGTTACAGAAATTAAATTCACAATAACTGGGGCTGGAGAGATGGCCCAGATGTTTAGAGCACTTACTCTTCTTCAAGAGAACTTGAGTTCAGTTTCCAGCACCCATGTTGGGAGGCTCACAACTGCTTGCATCTCTAGCTCCAAGGTCAAACCTTTGGCCTCCATGAGCACCTACACACACACACACACACACACACACACACACACACACACACACACACACACACCTAACCTTCTACAGAAAAGTTCAGCCCCAATGGTGTCATTGCAGTAGCCTATCAAACATTTAAGGAGGAAACAATAGCAACCTAACATAAATTCTTTCACAAAACAGGAGAACATCCAGCTACATAAATGTATGGCCTTCTGCTACATAGCTGTTTGCTCTGAACTGAAACATTCCCTCTGAGCGGGAAGAGGAAGACTCACAAGACTGGGGAACTAAATAAAAAGCACCCTAGGAAATAAATGATATTTGCAAGACTCAGGAAGCTTCCAAAAGTTACAAGAGTCACACAACCCCTCCCTAAGGCCACAGAATCAGAAAGGATTGCAGTAGAGGGGAGACTCTAGGTGTTCAAGGAGCTCCAGGGATGAAGTTTTCACAAGTCTTCACCCATGCTGGGTTGGGAAGCGCTGCTCAAGGATGCTGTTACTTTTGTCCTCCATGCTCCTGTAAGTAACCTCAATAAATGCACTGCCTTACTTGGTTAGATTTGGCTATAATAATTTCTTTGGTTTGTCATCAGTGCCCTATCAAAGGTAAATAGACATTTATTCATGTTTCCCTGAGAAAGTCACATGATACCTTAGAACAAAAGAAAGCTACAAAAAAAAAAGAGAGAGACAGAGAGGAAGAGAGAGAGGGAGGGAGGAAGGGACGGAGGGAGGGACGGAGGGAACTGGGGTCAGCTAAAGTCCTTCTACTATAATAAAGCCAAGTGATAAAAGGAGGATGAAATAAAGCAGACTTCCTCCATCCACTCTCATCACCTGTCCTGTGCCAGACTATGAAGGAAGGAAGGAAGGAAAAAAGGAAGGAAGGAAGAAAGGTAGGGAGGATAGAATTGGGCCTATTGGCCCACAACCTATTATAATCCCCACCCATACAGGCTGAAACGGCAAAACTGGAAGTTTGAAGGCCAGCCTAAGCTGCAAATTAAGTACTAGGCCAACCTAGGCTACATAGTAAGACCTGACCTCAAGCAGGTAACAAAAGTTGTCCACAAAAGTTCATAATCTATTGCCAGTCCCTTAATAGTTAAATATAGATCTGCCATATGGCTCAACCTTGCTTCCCCCCGCCAAACAGGTTTTCCTACAGAGAAATGGAAGCACATGTCCCTACAATGATGTAGGTAAGAATGTCCAAAGCAACTTTGCTTGCAATTTTAAACAACTAGAAACAGCCCAGTATTAATCTACAGATAAGCGAATAAATTTAATGTAAGGTATCTATACAAGTGAATACTATTTAGCCGAGGGGTGGTGGCACACACCTTTACTCCCAGCACTCGAAAGGCAGAGGCAGGAAGATGTCTGTGAGTTCAAGATCAGCTTGGTCTACAGAGTGAGTTCCAGGGCAGCCAGGACTGTTACACAAAGAAATCATGTTTCAGAAAAAAAAAGAAGAAGGAAAGAAATGAAACAACTTTATTTACTTTTAAAAGTAGTTGCTATTAGACAACAGAGATCAAGGAAGGCCCGCCTGCTTGATCTTTTGTTTATTTGTGGTTTTGTTTTCACGATAGTTTCCCTATGTAGCTTTGGCTGTCCTGGAACTTACTCTGTAGACCAGGCTGGCTTTGAATGCATAGAGATCTTTTAAAAATATATAAATGTGTCACCTTGATTTTTAACAAAGCCCAAATCATTGTCAATGCAGTCAGGATTGAACAGTGTCTGTGATATTTAATTCAATTACTTATTTTAGTCACAAAGACAAGCATGAGCCCATAGAGAAACAAACAATTGATTCTTGGCAATGCCCACAAAGTGGGAGATTTCAAGGACTTGTGAAACTGAGACTGCCCAGCTGTGTGCATATACCACACTAGCCCTGGTTGGCTCGGCAAACAGAAGGAATTCAGAGTACTGGTCAACCTGTGGAGCCATTTAAACTAGGGTCAGCCAAAGTCCTACTATAATAAGGGAGGTGATTTTTAATCAAACTTCCTCCATCCACTCTCATCATCTGTCCTGTGTCGGAATTAGATAAGAACAATACAGCTGAGCAGAACTCAAGGCTATCCTTCCCAGAGTCTCTCAACTCTCCCAGAACATCAGCCCCCTTGAGGGGGAATCTACAGGTAAAGATGAACTAAGGCAGCTTGCCTTATGTATCCATTGGTTTAATTCACAAAATAAGCTGGAAAAGTGGCCAGAGAGATAACACAGCAAAATCTGCCTCTTGTATCATGACAACCTGATTTGGTTTCTGTAACTAGACTCACTGCAACCTTTTCCCTTTCATTTTAGGTAACTACGAGGAACTGTACATACACCTGCAGCAAGAGAAAAATGCATAGACAGGGGTTCAAAGAGGACCTGAGACCCAGGCTCCAGTGTCAGTGTTGATTGTTCTCGAAGTCAATCATAGCCTCGAAGTCACTGTCTTGTCTGTCAATGAGGCCTTCAGGTCCTGAGTATTCTGTATTGTTCATGATTACAAAACTAAAGAAGGCTCTGCAGCCACTTTTTCACAAATGCTGATCCCTTCGCTGAGCTATTCTGAGCAATAATCTGCAGATACAGTGCCCAGTCAGGGAAACATGCTTCCTGCTCTTTTACTCAGGACCAATTCTTGAGCTCCCGGGAAGGTGCCATCAACCACTATGCCAAAAGTCTGAATTTCATCATTTGCCGAGTCCCCAGGGCTGTGCCAGCACTTCCTGAATACAAAATTGTCAGTTTCTCTTCATGGCTGAAACTAGAAAGTCAAACAAGGTAGAAACTGTCTTTTAACACAAGCAGAGCCATTACGTGATTTGACCTTTTACTGTGATAAGGCCTCTTGACCATCATGTAGCCATTTCACCTGGACATTAGCTCAGTGTCTCCCCCCACCTACCACCCCTCGGTATCTGTGGAAACTGACCTCCAAAGTGACAAGCGTGGTAGCCCCTTGGGGGAGGTGGTTAGACATCCAAATCACGAATGGTATTAAGTCCTTATAAAATAAACCGTATTTTGTACCTTCTACTATGTGTGGACCTCACAAGAAAGAGCCACATATGAACAACCTCCCCACAGACTCAACTGGCATCTTGGTTTTAGACTTCCAGTCTCTAGAACTATGGGAAATAAATGTCTGCTGCTTATAAGTCAGTCAGAGATACCCTGCTCTGCTGACTGAAATACCACTACAGATATAGTACATATATAGTCAGCCACCAGGAGCAATCTGGATTTTCTGAGACTATATAATACCTCAAAAGAAGTATCCAGCCTCCTTTTTTAAAAAAGTTTTTTAAAGAGTGTGTGTGTGTGTGTTTATATGAGTGAATGCCATTTGCATGAGGGTGCCCTCAGAGGCTGAAGAGGGTATCAGATCCCTTGGAGCTGGAGTTACAGGAGGTTGTAAGTCATCTGACATGGGTGCTAGAAACTGACCTTGGGACCTCTGCAAGAGCAGCAAGTGCTCTTAACCCCTGAGCCATCTCTCCACCCCACTGAAGTCCTAAGTTATCCTCTGCACATGAAAAGGAACAAGCAAACACAACACCTTCCTACCCACTGTGCACCACTCCACCGAGCCCCAGCTCTAACCAGCAGGCTGGAAGGTCTACCAGCCCTTGCTGAAAGTCACTTCTGCTGGGTGGTGGTGGTGGTGGTGGTGGTGGAGGTGGTGGCACACGCCTTTAATCCCAGCACTAGGGAGGCAGAGGCAGTTGGATCTCTGTGAGTTCAAAGGTGGCCTGGTCTATCGAGAGAGTTTCAGGACAGACTCCAAAGCAACACAAAACAAAGTGTGTGTGTGTGTGTGTGTGTGTGTGTGTGTGTGTGTGTGTGTGTGTGTGTGTGTGTGCGCGCACGCGCGTATGAAGAGAAGTCTGTGATAGTCACTCTTCCAACTTGCTATGCAGACCATGATACAGAGATCAGCAGTAGAAGTTACTTTGGGTTCCCGGAGTGCAGTCACTGGCAGTGTGCTTAACATGTACATGGTCCTGATTCCAGCCCCAGCACCATAAATATGGAGCAGGAAGAAGGGGATAGCTTGGGGAAGCGGGTAACCATTTATGAAGGTTTGAATAAAAATGGCCCCAGAAGGCGTGGCCTTGTTGGAGAAGGTGTGTCCTCATTGGGGGAAGTGTTTTAGTTCTTTTTCTGCTGTCTGCAGATCTAAGATGTAGATTTCTCAACTCCTTTTCCAGCACCATGTCTGCCTGCTAGCTGCCATGGTTCCAAGCCAGCCCTAATTAGATGTTTTCCTTTCTAAGAGTCGCTGTGGTCACTGTGTCTCTTCACAGCAAGAGAACCCCTAACTAAGACACCATTCTTACTCTTTTTATATATAACTATCTCAATTACCTCAGACATACTGATCTCCTTCCTACCTTATGTTTTATCTTCCTCAACAGCATGTCAAGAGACATTGAGTCTGGTGATGCTATACTCCCCACAATGACACTGAGCTATCGCTTTAGAAGGCTACTGAGTTGTTGGACATTTTCCTATCTGGATTCCATATCTTCCCAATCCTGACTAAATAGGGGGCCCCAGAGAGGTACCTCAGTGTCAGAGTTGTTGCCATTCAGAGCCTCAATGTTTGGGTCCCTCCAGTCTTCTGAGAGTGAAGGGATGTAATTGTCTGTCAGAGCATCCCAAACCCTGTAAACAAAGAAAAGCTCTCATTAGCACACATCTGCGGCCTGACCCCGCCTGGAGGAAGGAAGAGCCGAGCCAGGCAAGAGACGGGCTGCTGTGTGTGCCAGGCTGAGGTCATCTGCCTTCCAGCATGCAGGGGCAGCAGCTGAAACACAGAATTCGAGGCATGTCCTGAGGAGAAAGTCATGAGCATGGGCCCTGTTCAGAGGCTTCAGAGGGAAAGGTGTTTGGTTTTTGCTGAGAAATTAATCTGCACCACAACCATACAGTTTGTTTCTTTCCCATAGCTCAAGAGAACCAGTGGGTAGAGGGAGGGGTTGGGCAGATGCCCTGACTGAGTCTCATTAAGATTGAGCAACACATTCCAACTTCAGAGGCTTCCAATCTTCTCTCAGGAATCAGCTCCTTGATATCTAATGTAGGCAAGAGAAAAACACCAATTAACTGCTCACTTCTTTTCCAAAATGCTCCAGGGAGCCCACAGCAACACAACCCTGCTGTCTCATGTAGAGTTTAAAGGTGCCGTGTTTCCATTATGGATATTAAAGCAAATGCACAAAAAGGAAAAAAAGCTGGGCATGGCAACATTCACCTCAACCCCAGTTCCCGGGAGGCACAGAGAGTGAATCTCTATGAGTTTGAGGCTAGTCTGGGTGACATTAAATTCCAGGCCAGCTGGGGCAACTATTCACACAATTAAAAGAGAAACCAGAGGATGACTTTGGGTATCTTCTATTGCTCTTCACCATACTTTCTGAGACAGTCTCTCATTGAATCTATCATTTTGGCTAGACTGCCAGGGCCAGTGAGTCCCCATGCTCTACCTGTCTCCTCCCCGGCAACACTAAGGTTCCACAGGAACTCTGCTGGTGCACTCAACTTTCAACATGGGTGCTGGGCATCCAAACTCAGGTCCTCATGCTTGTGAGGCAAGCACTTCATCCAGGAAGCTACCTCCCCACCCCAGAGCCTGCATCCTAAACCATGGATGCTATTTCGATTACTGTCAGGCACTATTAACGCTCTATAAAGCCAAATCCCACTGG
Organism: Mesocricetus auratus; assembly: GCF_017639785.1. Lineage (NCBI taxonomy): Eukaryota > Metazoa > Chordata > Mammalia > Rodentia > Cricetidae > Mesocricetus > Mesocricetus auratus. The sequence goes on along the minus strand of NW_024429203.1, from coordinate 15,875,732 downwards.
CATTGTGGAACCAAGAACAAAATGACTTGCTAACTCAAAGAAAATGCTCCAACCACCACAGCCACTGGAAAGGTCATAGACCTACTCTTAAATCACTGTTACATTAGTGCTTCAGGAAAGAATACAGGAGTATTCAGCTGTGCCCCTACAGGAAATGCTGGAGAAGTGAGATTCAGCAAAGTTCAAAATAGGCTGTCCTTTGCTCCTGGGGGGAAGCTGGGACCTCAAGGGACTGCACATCTTCTATTGAGCTTGAGCTTGCTTAAGTCCTGAACCTGACAGCTGGGAGCTCTTCTGCCCTGGGCCTTTACTGACAACTCTGTTGTTGCATTTTATTTTGAAGACAGAGTTTCACTAAGTTCCTGGCTGGCCTGGAACTTGCTAAGTAGACCAGGCTGGCTTGAAACTCAGAGATCCAACTGCCTCTGGGATTAAAGGTGTGCCTCACCTCTGCCTGCAACATCTGAATTTTCATGCTAATTCTGGATTCTAGGCAACTTCCCAGCCCTGTATATCTAGAAGACTTCAAACTGGGTGGGTTTTCCTTTCCTTCTTCCTTTTTAATCCTTCAAGTATGCAAATGGCCTTCAAGCTGAAGGTCCTGTCTCTTGCATACCCTTCCCACAGTCACTCAGGGGTGGAGGTGCATACCTTAATCTCAGCACTCAGGAGGCCGAGGCAGGACGACTTTAGGCCAATGTGGTCTACATAGAAAGATGCTGTTTCAAAAACTAAAAGGATGCCAAGAAGTGGGGGCAAGTACTCTGGAGGCAGAGGCAGACAGACCTCTGTGATTCGAGGCCAGCCTGGTAGAGAGAGTTCCAGGACAGCCATGGCTACACAGAGAAACCTTGTCTCAGAAAACAAAAACCAAAAAAACCAACCACAAAACAAAACTGAAAGGGTAAGGAGTTGAGGGGGAAAGGAAGAAAGGGAACGAGTGAGGGAGAGTGGAGGAGAGGAGAAAGAGTAAGAGAGAGGAAAAGGGGAGATGATTGAATCTGAAACAGATTCTGAATTCAAAACCAAATAGAAAAGAGATAGATAGATAGATAGATAGATAGATAGATAGATAGATAGATAGATAGATAGATAGACAGACAGACGACATAATACATACTATTGAAATCTAGCTCCCCCTTTAAAGTTAACGATGGTCTCCTACAAACAAGACTGTCCTTGAACTGATGTTGTAGCCTTGATTTTGTCATCCTCTTGCCTTGTCCTCCGGAGTGCACAGGTGTGTGCCACCATACCTAGGCATCTCTCCTTTAATACCAGAAGCTCTATGCCCTGAATCAGAGAAACACTGACGATATATCAATCAATTCCCTATTGGCCACATGGTTCCAAACTACGTACAGAAGATTTGTGGGCAATTACTCCATTTCTTCTGTTTTGTGCTGTCTTAAGGAATTTCATTTAACTATGAATCCTCTTGTTTTTTGTTTTGGACTTCTACTCTTTATCTCTAACTCCACTCAAAACACTTGCAGCTTATTTGTGGATGAGACACCTCTCTAAATGGTAAACCTGAGCGGGTTACCACAACAATACTAGAGGAGACTAACGACCAGGTTAGCCTTTGAATCATCCTTTTCCTTTGCCTAGTCACAATTCCACAGCTGAGAGATCTGGATAGTGCCTGCAAAAACAATGTGTGCAATGTGATTCTGTCTCATTTTGAGATTTACAGAGGTTCTATGTACACCATATGCCTAGAAAGTGCAGTGCTGATTTCTCCCTTCCTCCCTTCTACTCCCTACATCTCCTCTAGCTCAGCAATTATCCAACCCTAGTCTCTTAGCTGAGGCATCAATAAGGCAGTCAAGACAGAAAACCACTGCTGAGAAGCACCATAGTCCCATGTGATGGTAATTAATGTTGAGAGGCCTCTGCTAATGTGCCAGGTGGGAATGAGAGGCTGTTCACTGGGCTTTCACCTTTAATGGGCAGTGGAAGGGTTCGGATACAAAGAGATGATTAGCTGGAAGCAATACTATAGGAACTGGACTCATCTTAAAATGCCATTTTCAGAGCATGTCCTGAGTGAGGGAAAAAATTCCATGCTCTCTGCAAGACCTTAGGTCTACTTCATCAAGAGTTCTGGAGCTTTCAAAATTGAGGACCCATGCAATCTGCCACAGTTAAGTGACTTGAGCAAGGTCACACAGAGAGTATGAAAATTAGACTTCATAGCCTCTTTGTTTCCTGGTGCACTAAAAAAAAATCTAACAAAGCCCAACAGCTTTTTTTTTTGTAGCATACCATAACTGGCTCAGAATTTTGATAGAATCAGCTGGAAACATTAAAGCTCAACTGAAGCATGCAACCCACAGTCATAGTTCTGGCCATCAGAGTGAAATGTACGATCATGAACTAGAGAAAAGAGGGGCCTAGAAATACAATGCATGGACCTACAAGGTTAGTTATTAGTACTCACACTGCACATTCACTGGTATAATATTCCACTCAGAAACACCGTTTGATCACTTACTGCACAGTAACCCCTGTGTGAGAGGCAAGGGTGTTGAATAATGAATAAGACAGACCTCGTACAGCCCCTTGTTTTCAAGATGGGCAGCCCTATCTGTTTTCAAGTAATCAAGCAAGCCTCGCCTCATCAGGTTTCTCAATGTATTTTTTTTTTTCGAGACAGGGTTTCTCTGTGGCTTTGGAGGCTGTCCTGGAACTCACTTTGTAGACCAGGCTGGCCTTGAACTCACAGAGATCCGCCTGCCTCTGCCTCCCGAGTGCTGGGATTAAAGGCGTGCGCCACCAACGCCCGGCTCTCAATGTATTTCTTACCCAATTACTATGGGTGGCTCTTTCTATTCAGGTCCACCGATGAAAGAGGGGACCTGGGAAATAGATTAAAGGTAGCACAGTTGTCTAATATGTGCAAAGCCCTGGCTTAGAGACTCCTCATGGGTGGGGAGGAAGGAAGCACATTTGGTCCTGACAACCCAACTACACGACATTTTTTGTTATTTGTGAAGAATTGATGCATTTTTTATCCATAAAGGAATTCAAGCATTTCTTCTAAATCGCTAAAACCCTTTCAATACATTCCCCCCCCAGACGAGAGCTCATGCATTCAAGTTGGCCCCCAACTGTATATGTAGCTGAGGATGACCCTGTGCTTCTGATCCCCCTGCTTCCACCCTCCGAATAACAGCTGCAGTTACAGCTGTGAGTCACAACACTCAGTTTACTTGAGGCTGGGGATGGAGCCTACAGCTTCATGCCGGTGGCGGCGAGGCAACCATTCTACCAACAGGGCCAAGGTCCCAGCTGTAAAACGCTCTTCTTCATGTAACAGACTGATTCTCTTCCTCGCTCCTCCTCAGGTAATGCATCCCTCAGACTCCTCTCCTTCACAACTAAGGCCCTGGAAGGTGGCTAGCAAGCCCCACGGGAAATCTACTCAAGGCCTCAAAAGCCACATTGCCTGGTTCCAAGTTTCCCTTGTCCACGGCTCTCAATTCAGATGCTGTCTTACTTGGAAGTAGCTCAATATCTGTGAACTTTGCAAGTCTGGGGCTTAGAAACGATTTTGAGATTTGCAATTCTGTAATCTAGGTGTTTCCTGAGGCAAACTGTCCACTTTATGAATAATAGACCATCACAGTTAAATTAATTCTCTTCTGGATCTTATTTTTAATGTCTGGGAAGATTACCACAGGGAAGAGAGAGAGGCTGAAAGATGGCTCAGTGGGTAAAAACACCTACCACCAACCCTGACAACCTGAGTTCAATCCCTGGGACCCACATGATAGAAATAGACAATTGTCCTCTGACCTCCAGATGATATGTGTGTGCCCACACATATACACAAATACATACAAAAATAAATAAACACGGAAAAAGGAAAAGAGAGGGGCTAGAGGGATGGGTCAGCAGTCAAAAGAAGTGGCTGAGCTTCAGAGGAACACTGTTCAATTTCCAGAATCCAATGGAAGTCCACAACTGTCAGTAACTCCAGTTTCAGGGGATCCCACACCCTATTCTGGCCTCTATGGGAGTAGGCACAGCCGGGCGTTGGTGGCGCACGCCTTTAATCCCAGCACTCGGGAGACAGAGGCAGGCGGATCTCTGTGAGTTCAAGACCAGCCTGGTCTACAGAGCGAGTTCCAAGACAGCCTTCAAAGCCACAGAGAAACCCTGTCTCAAAAGCAAACAAACAAACAAAAAAACAGGAGTAGGCACATGCGTGGTACACACATATACATGCAGACAAAACATCCATCCACAGAAATAAAAATAAATCTTTAAAAAATAAAAAGAGAGAGCTTTCTCCAGGTGACTATAAGGGACACCTAGGGAATAATGTCAGCTGTCGCTGAGGCACTGGCTCACTGGTGACGGAAGAATGTGAGTCCTGCCCATGTAAACTTTAAGACGGCAGCTCAAGAAGCCCAACTACGGGCTCCGTCTGGTGCAGCAGAGGGGAGCTAAGGCTTCTTACTCCTCGTCCTGAAGAGTCTCCTCCTCCTCCTGGATCTGCAACTGGTTCTTCACCGGAGCCAGGTTCTCTGTCTTGGCGTTGTAGTTCCGAAAGCAGACATTGAGCTTTTCATCAAACTCATTCACCAGGTCCTCCATGGACTTGAAGCTGATTATTTCCGAGGAAAAATTCTCAAGCTCGGAGAGGGAAGGGTCCTCCAGGTGGTGAGGAGACGAGCCATAAAGAGACTGCGGCTTTTCCTCTGGGTCCTCGGAGCAACTGGGCCTCAGGTCCTCAAACTCTTCGTCCAGACTCACCAGTGGGGCCTCCATTCTGGCGCCACAGTACAACGACAGCGACTGTCAAGCTCCCTTTCCCTGGAAGAAACACACAGGGCGGCGTGAGTTTGGACTCGGCTTTTGTGCCAGTTCTGCCAAGGGACCCGATCACATCTTCCATTACTCTACATCCCCTGGAAAACAAAGACTCATTCTCTCCTGTGCAAAACCTACATTGAAAAAAATGCTATGAAAGTAGAAGGGGATAAGATAAACGCTTGAAAGGGACCAGTGGAAGAGTGACTGGGGGGGGCAGACAGGGAAGGTAAAGGAGGGGGATATGATCAAGGCACATTATATAAGTGTGGGAAAAGATCATGATGACACACAACTGTGATTTTGTATAATTAATATATGCTAACAAAATATGTCTAACAAATTAGAAACAAATCCAGGGGCTGGAGAGATGGTTCAGAAGGTCAAGTGCTTGCATAAGCATACCGCCCTGAGTCCGGATCCCCAGCATCCACCTAAAATTGGGGTAGAGCAGTGTGTGTCTGCAACCCCAATGCTGTAGGGTGGTGATGGGCAGGTGACTCACAGGCCAGACAGTCTAGCTACAATGGCAAGCTTCAGCTCCAGTGAGAGATTCTGCTCTACAAGGTAAGGCAGATGCCGTGAGTACTTTCAATGATGTGGCCCTGTCATCTTGACAGGCTATTTCTCATCTATACTATTACTCTGCTCTGGACAAAGTTTCCTCCGTTCTTTGGGGAGGGGGGACGGGGACAGGACGGACCAACAATGAGGTGGAGGAGCAATTGAGGAAGCCCTGTGGACATCAACCTCCAGCTTCCACATGTACCCACATAGGTAAGCACAGTATATACATGCACACAAGGATACAGCACATATGTACACACATTCACACACACACACACCACCACCACCACCACCAACAACAACAATAGTAGATTATACTTTACTGCAGTATCTGTGGCTTCTGAAGTTACTTACTACAATGCACTTAAGTAGCTCAAATATCTTTGTATATCTACTGAATGTGAGCAACCAAACAGAGCGAACTGTGGAGCTGCCCCAAAGCACAGTGACGAAGTGTGCAGCCCCCAGGCCAGGATGCTCAGCTTTTGCGTTCTTCTATCTATCGCTATTGGCTATGACCTTAAGCAAGTTACTTAACTTCTCTGTGCTTTCCTTTGTCCTGTTTCAAGCCAGCAAAAAACAACAGGACCTACCTCAGAGGTTTGTTATAAGGTAAAGGAATTAACAACGCTGAGAAAAGTGCCTGGGAAATGATAAATACCAATATTATTCAACATTCTCTCTTATTATTACTATTACTCACAGGTCCACGCCCTTAACTGTGTTCCCAAAACCTAGGATGGTGGTGGTGATGGTGGTGGTCATCTTCTTCCTCTTCCTTTCTTCCTATCTCTCCACCTTCCCGGGACCTTGTACATATGAAGCAAGTGTTACACTAGTGAACTACATTGTCAGCCCTTTTTTTTTTCAAGACAGGGTTTCTCTGTGTAACAGTCTTGGCTGTCCTGGAACTCACTCTGTAGACCAGACTGATCTTGAACTCTCAGAGATCCGCCTGCCTCTGCCTCCCAAGTGCTGGGATCAAAGGCGTGCACCTTCGATGCCCGGCTTCTTCAGCCCTATTTTTACTTTTTCTTTTGAGACAGGCTCTCCTTAGATTATCCAAACTGGCTTTGAACTCACTCTGTAGCCCACACAGGTGCTTCTGCTGGGATTGTTTTGTAGGCTTGTGCTATTATGCTACAAGACCTAGTTTAGTTTTTTTTTAAGTTATTTATTACATATACACCAGATTGAATTGTAGATGGTTGTGAGCCACCATGTGGTTGCTGGGAATTGAACTCATGACCTCTAGAAGAGCAGTCAGTGCTCTTAACCTCTGACCCATCTCTCCAGCCCCTAGTTTAGTTTTTTTATTTGTTTAGTTTTTCACAACTTCTTGCATCAAAACCCAGCATGAGCTAAACTTATTTGACAGTGAAACCTAACATGAATATACAGCTGCTTATGGTCTTTATTTATCACTGAGAATGTTGTACTAAAGACATATTAAACTTTTTTAATTACAGAAGGAATGAGAGTGTAACTGAGTAGCAGAGCAGAAGGCCAGATTCTTGAGGCCCTGGGGTTTCATCCCTAGCACCAAAAAAAAAAAAAAAAAAAAAAAAAAAAAAAGAGTAACAGAGCTCACTACCTCGGACCACAGTGGATAAGATGCCAAATATGCAGTTATTCCCATCCAAAAGTTGAAGTAATCTAAATTTTGAAACATGCTCGGTCGGGCCCACAGGTCAGAAAAAGTGATCCTGGATCTAGACGTTACTCTTCTCATTAATAAACCATAGAAATGCATAAAACACTGACAGACACTTTGCAGCCCAAAACTGGCATGTGTACCTGTAGTCACAGCTGCTCAAGAGGCAGAATAACTTGAACCCAGTGCCCTGACCAACAGGGCACAACGAAGGTCGAGCCCTCGGGAACCTAGAATGACGGGGACAAGAGGCACAAAGAACGGACAGCAAGACTGACCTATTGATCAAGCTTTGAGATTTTCTTTTTCTCAGGCCCATTATATAGTGGTTTGGAGAGTGGGGGGGGGGAGACATGGGACATGGGACACAGGACTAGGTAGGGCGGATTAATCAAAGGAAAAGGGTTGTTGCCTAGTAACCAGGCCACTGAAGGGGAACAGATAACAGGTGTTGGCAAGGTTAAATGGTCGCAGAGGGAGGAGTTAAGTGATCGATATATAATTGTGGAAGGTTCCCTTTTAGCCATCGGCTGTTTCCTTTGAGCCCAAGTTCTATTCATTAGGAAGCTGGGGAGGGGATGGACTCTTCTTAAAAAAGACTGACAATATTTACAAGAGTTTCTAAATAACAATGATCACTCCCTATAGATAGCTTGAACCCAGGAACTTGGGGCTAGCCTTCAGTCTATTGTCTTTATAAGAAATAAAACCCCAGGGCTATAAATCTTATATCTTATCTTATATGTGAAGATCCCTGTGTATGATCCCTATCACAGGTCTACCCACTTTAAAAAAGTCTACACAGAATATAAGGAAGCTTTTAATCAGGAATGGAAGCTCACAAATATAACTCTAGCATCTGGGAAAACGGGGTTCAAAACCTGCCTCAAGTTCCAGGCCAGCCAGAGTTACAGAGTGAGTTCCAGGTCAGTCTGGGATACAGAATGAGAAATATCCTGTTTAGAAGATGTGGGGGGGAGGGGAGGGGAGGGGGAGAAGGGGAGGGGAGGGGAGGGGAGGGGAGGGGAGGAGAGGAGAGAGGAGGAGGCTCAACCTAAGTGCTCCAAAGGCCAAGTCCACATCCATCTTGGGTATTGCACAATGGCTACACATCTAGGCCTCCTTCTAAATCCCAGCAGCTGAGACTCCCACACCCTCATCCAGCCCTCTTCATACACACGATCTTCAACAGTGATTTATGCTTCAGTTCCCACATCCAGGGCCCTTCCCAATTTTAATATAGATTCCTTGAAGGCACAGATGTCCTTTGGATATCCTCCATGGCTTTAGCACACTGACTGCCTGTGGCCAAGCAACCAATCAATGTGTACTCATTGAGACATGCTCTTCTGTCCCATATACAGTTTCCAACAGCATTACAGTCTGTCACCCTTCTACACGTGACCAACTTCCTTCCTGGTAATGCAGAAAGGGAGCCCAGCTTTTCTCTTCCGGTCTGTATGTTTGCTGGTCAGTTAGATGTGTAACCCAGAACCACAGCCAACAGACACCAAAAGTCATGGGGTCTGCCCAGCGCGTGCTCACTCCCTACCTCTACCTATGAAACTAAACTCTATGCAAGGCAGAGCGCATGCTGGGCGAGAACTTGCCCTTACTGTGATTTCGCAGAGATCAAGCCAGTTACCATGGCATCAAAATACATCCTGAGCATTTCTAGTTTGTAAAGGAGACATGACTGGGATAAACACGTGAAAGGCCTACAACCAGAAATGGTAAGTAAGGCCTGTCTGTATACCCAGAACACTGGGGACACAAGCAAGTAAATTGCCCCTGACTTCAATGCTATCGCGGTCTATGTAATGAGTTCTAGACTAGTCAGGATTACATAGTAAGACTACATCTCATAACAATAACAAAACAGGAAGAAAAAGATAAACAAATCTCTGAGGAAAAATACACTCAAAACCCAGGTTGAGAAAGGTTGGAGATGTAATGCAGAGGCAGAGGCCCTGGTTTCCATCCTGTCCTGGCTAGTTTATTGCCAACTTGAGACATGCTAGAGTTATTTGGGAAAGGGAGCTCTCGGTTGAGAAAATACCTCCATAAGATTTGCTTGTAGGCAAGTCTACAGTGTATTTTCTTAATTAACAATTGATATGAGAGGGCCCTGCCCATTGTGGACTGGGCCACAAGCCCTGTCAGGCATGTGGAGGTCATATAAGCAAGCAGGCTGAGCAGCCATGGATAGCAAGCCAGTAGGCGATGGTCCCACACGGCCTCTGTCCCAGTTCCTGCCTCCAGGCGTCTGCCTTGAGTTTCTCTCCTATCTTCCTTGATAATGGACTGTGACGTGGGAGCATAAGCATTGCTTTTGATTCTCAACTCAGAAAAATAAGATGCTGCCAAGACTCCTGAGTGCAGTGCTGCTTGATTGGCATGTGTCCCTGCATCTGGTTTCCTCATGAATTACCATAAAGATGCTGGTAGTGAGCTGATACCTTGAATGGCATGTATCCCCGCATCTGATTTCCTCATGAATTACCATAAAGATGCGGGCAGTGAGCTGATACCTTTAGAAGCTCATTTCAATAGCTTTATATTTTTAATTATAGAAACATTTGTTTAATCCAATATAGCCAAAGCATGGCCATATTAGTATATAATTCATATTAGAAATACAGAGATCACTATATTTTATACTAAGGCATTTGAAAGGCAATGTGCATTTTATAGTTACACTCTTTTAGACTAAGCCTCCTTGCAAGTACTCAACAGCCACACGTGTCTAGCAGCCACATTACCCCAACACAACCTTAAAGCAATGCTCAACCAATCATCAATCAGAAGCCCTTCCTCTATGGTGTATGAACACCTACAATCCCTTTGGCGATACCTGTATTTCAGTGAAATTGGTTTCCCTTTTCAGTCACAGTATTTTGTTTTGTGGATTTAAAAATATCATTCAGTAGAGCATGGTGAAGCATAATAATACTAGCAGCAGAAGGTAGAGGCAGGAAGATCAGTTCAAGGCCAATCTTGCTACAGCTTGGGCCACTTAAGGCTCTGTCTGAAATAAATAAAACAAAAAATAAACCAGGTATGTTGGCACATGAATTCCGAGTTCTAAGCCAACCTAGTTGACACAGTGAGTTCTGGGCCAGCAAGGGCTACATAGAGACCCTGTCTCAAATAGACAAACAAATGTTTTTTGAAGAAGGGTTTCTCTGTGTAGCTTTGGCTGTCCTGGAGCTCACAGAGATCTGCCTGCCTATAAAGGCATGAACCACTATTGTCTGGCTAAAAATAAATAATGTAAAGGAGAACTCCATAAGTTTCTCCAATTCTCCAAACTACTAAGGTGTTTCATCACGCGCACACACACACACACATACACACACACACACACACACACACACACACACACACTCCTTTAAGGGAAAAAAAAAGCTACTGGCTGAGCAGTGGTGGTGAATGCCTTTAATACCAGCACTCGGAAGACAGATGCAGTTGGATCTCTGTGAGTTCGAGGCCAGCCTGTCTACAGAGTGAGTTCCAGGACAGGGTCCAAAGCTACAGAGAAACCCTGCCTTGAAAAAACAAAAACAAAAACAAAAAAGAAAGATCCAAGCTGACTGGGCTACACAAGTTCAATGTTAGCCTGGCAACTTAATGAAATGCTGTATTAAAAAACCAAAATCAAGCCGCACTCGGGAGGCAGAGGCAGGTGGATTCCTGTGAGTTCGAGACCAGCCTGGTCTACAAAAGCTAGTTCCAGGACAGCCTCCAAAAAAAGCAAATAGATAGATAGATAGATAGATAGATAGATAGATAGATAGATAGATAGATAAAACCAAAATCAGTCCTCAGATGTGAGTATATAACTTGAGGTAGCCATTAAACCCAGGAAAGCAAAGATGTCCTGGCGCAAGGGGAAGGAGTGCTGGAAAGGGCAACACCAGGACACAAGTGATACAAGGGGAGATGGGGAAAAGAGGGTGGGTCTACTAGGAGATGGGAAAAATAACACTAAGGGATGCCTGAAAAGGCCATAAGGAATCATTATTTTTTTATTTACCTAAAATTAATATAATGCACGTAAGTGTATATACATATGGTTTAAATAAAATTATGCTACTTGGGGTGACAATGACTATTTAACAAAAATCCTCAGTACCAGGCATATGGAACCCCCTTTTAAATTGTTGGTCAAGAGTCCAGTAGATTCCCAAAGCAATGCAGGCCATCACTGTTGCCCTTGGTTGCCCATCTGAGGTTGAAGGTAAGTCCCTATTGCTGAAGACAGTATGTATTTCAGAAACATGGGGTTTATGAGCTAGATCTGACCTGAAAGCCTCCTCTTTGAGGGCTAGCTTTCACAGCACCAAAAGGTGCTATGCAAACTTTCAAGGGAGAGAAGCAACCCATACTCCTACATATGAACTGCAAACATGACCAGCATAGCAAGATATCCCCAAGGATGTGACAGTGGCACTCATATCTTGGTTGTAACCAACAGCTATCTAATTGGACTTAGGGCCTGCTTGATAGAAGGAAAATCATGTCTGGTACTGAAAATCTAGCCAAGTAGCTAATGACATTATGGATCTTAGAGATGAACCTACTCCTGCCATTTTACTAAACCAGCAGGAGGATCAAGGTCATCCTCAATTATATATCAAGTTTGAGGCCAGCCTGGCTTATACGAGACCCTGTTGAAAGAAAGAAAAAGAGAAGAAAGGAAAAGAAACTAGAAAAAGGAGAGTGACAGAGAGAAAAATCACTGTTTGAAGGACAACGTAAGATTCTCTTAGCCTCATGCAGTGGAAGAGGAAAAAAATGGGAAAGGATAAAAAAATAATTAATTAATAAAAAGTGGGAAAGATGTGGCAATCCTAATGATGGGTCAGAAACAGAAATTTGCCAGGTATTCTGAAGCTAGGTGTCTGAGATCTAGGATGACTGAAACTCAGCCTAGAAGAACATTTTAGACAGTGAATGTGAGCCAGGAATAACTCAAGGGTACTAAGAAAGGTACAGAAAATCCAAAGGATGAAGATACTGTGTATGCTAATAAGCACACTTCTTCCATCAAGGCCATACACACTCCAACAAGCCACACCTCCTAGCAGTGACTCTCCCTATGAGATGATGGGGGTCAGGTCAATTACATTCAAACAACAACAGGAGTAGTCATGAAAAGGTGTTGCAAAATAAAGCCCTGAAATTTTAGCCGAGAGAGAGAGAGAGAGAGAGAGAGAGAGAGAGAGAGAGAGAGGGAGGGAGGGAGGGAGGGAGGGAGGGAGGGAGGGAGGGAGGGAGGGAGGGAGGGAGGGAGGGAGGGAGGGAGGGAGGGAGGGAGGGAGACAGAGACAGAGAGACAGACAGACAGACAGAGACAGAGAAAAATCTCACAGTCCCACATCAAAAGTAGAAAGATCTGTGTCAATTGAGACTATTGTCTGTGATGATATCTGAGAGCCTAGACCCTCACTTCTACTTCCTGTCCTGGTCTTATGGACCTCAGCTGTGAGAATTTGGGCAAATGATCTGCTCTTTATGCCTCAGTTTCCTCATCTACAAAATGAGCTTTAAAATAGCGTTTATGGGGCTGGAAGATGTCTCAGGGGTTAAGAGAACTTGCTTTTCTAGAGTACACCTCAATCTGTTCCCAGCACCCACATCAGGCAGTTCACTACTGCCGGCCTGTAACTCCTGCTCCAGGGCCCCGATGCCCTCTTAAGCTTCCAAGGCTCCCCACACACGTGTGTGTGTACCACCCTGCACATACACACATGAGTAAAGCCTTAAGAACAATAATAAGTAGGGGCTGAAGAGACGGCTCAGTGATTAGGAGCACTTGCTGTTCTTGCCCAACTCAGGTTTGATATCCAGCACCCACATGGCAGGTCACAATCTTCCATAATCCCACTTCCAGGGGATCCAACTCCCTCTTCTGACCTCCAAGGGGACCAGGCATTCAGGTGGTACACAGACATACATTTAAGAAAAGCACTCATACATACAAAACACATAGTTTTAAATTTTTTTTGTTTTTGTTTTTTTCGAGACAGGGTTTCTCTGTGGCTTTGGAGGCTGTCCTGGAATTAGCTCTTATAGACCAGCTGGTCTCGAACTCACAAAGATCCGCCTGTCTCTGCCTCCCGAGTGCTGGGATTACAGGCGTGCGCCACCAACGCACGGCTAGTTTTAAATTTTTTAAAATAATAATAAACTGAAGGTGATTTCACTTTCCTTAGAAAATCAGGCTATATTATGATTGCCAGGAATGGTAGCTCACAAATTTAATCCCAGAATTCAAGAGGTAGAAGCAGGCAGATCTCTGTGAGCTGGAGACCAGCTTAGTCTACATAGTGAGTTCCAGGCCAGCTAGGACTAGATAGTGAGAACTTGTCTCAAACAAATAAACAAAACAAAAGCAAAAATTTGCGGGTAAGCATGTGTCAAATGAAAAACCATGCTCTGTGTGATGCTCTGTGTGCACTGCTTCAAAATGTGTATCAAATGAGAAGAAAAGCACCCGGGGAATTTAGGCATCTTTTTCATCAAGGCCTCTTTTTTAATTCATTTGGTCAAATTTTCCTGGATCACAGGTCCCAGTTTAGAGAGATACAAAAGCTGATCAGTTGGCTACAGATATGTATTCTTCCTTGGAATGTGTGTTTCTCTCTGGGGGTTTCTATCTAGGATAAGAAGGCCATGCTACTGGGAGAGCTGATTCCTCGCTGCACAATCAATATTGTCAACCAGCAGCAAAAGCCAAGCCAACCAGACTAAGGCAACTTTAAGCCGTTTGTAGCAATGATGCACGCTTGGAATCCTAGTACCGGGTTGATGGTGGCAGAAATATTAGGAATCCAAGGCCCTCCTTGGCTACATAGCAAGTTCCACGACAGCTGAGGCTACACGAGAGCCAGCCAGCTTTTTTTGTTTGTTTGTTTCAGTTGTCAAGACAGGGTTTCTCTGTGGCTTTGGAGGCTGTCCTGGAACTAGCTCTTGTAGACCAGGCTGGTCTCGAACTCACAGAGATCTGCCTGCCTCTGCCCCCCAAGTGCTGGGATTGAAGGCATGTGCCACCACTGCCTGGCAAGAGCCAGCTTTAAAACAAGCAAGCAAATGAATATACTGAATGTTGGAAGATCATATAGATCTTATGTGTGCTTAGGAGTTGGAGAGATGGCTCAATGGTTAAGAGCACACGCTAATTTCAATTCCCAGCACCCATGCAGGATGACTCACAACTACTTCTAACTCCAGTGCCCTTCCCTGGGCGGGGCATGGATCCAATGGCCTCTTGCTTTTATGGGCACCTGCACTCATGTGCACAGACACACATAATTAAAAAATAATCAAAATAAATCTAAAAGAAAGGAGTGTCTATATTTGACTCAGACAACCCCTAGAGGAAAAAAAAAAGATTCATTTACAAAATTATAAAAGAAATGGATTTCCTAGATGACTCTGTGGCTCAGAAGTGTTCACTTTGCAAACCTGAGGGCATAAGTTTGATCCCTGGATCCCACAAGGGAACTAACTCCTAAAAGTTGACCTTTGACCTCCACACTGTGCTGTGGCATATTCTTACACACCACATATACACAGTTGATGATAAAAAATGAAATAAAACTTTAAAAAATATCATAAAAGAAGACATGACTATCAAGGTTTAGATTCCAGAAACAAGGCTGGTGGAAACAACCCATAATATATCCTGTTTGGTTTTCATCAACTGACTACCCAGGAGCCATGAGGTAGCATGTGAATGACCTGGCAGATGATGCTATCTCTGAGAGCACAATTGGGAATCGGTATTTAATACGGTATCTCAGGCTGTGGTAGAGGAAACGGGAGTCAAGCTTCAGGAAGGGCTTCACTGGCTTGGAGTGTTGGCACATCCCTGTCAATGCCTCCCCCCACCTTCCTTCTTTCTTTTGGACTCCTCTAGGTGGGCTGCCTTTATTTCCCAACCGAAATGTCTGAAATAACCCTCCATCCTTCCATCCTGGCAAGCCTTCTGGGTCCTCAGCCTCTGCTTCTCTCCCTCCTCCCTTAAAAGCTAGCGTGAAAGCTGGGAGGAGCAACTCAGCCGCAGAGCACTTGCCTAGGGTGTGTGACACCTGGAGCTCTGTTTTCACCTCTGCCGCACACACAAAAGTTAATGCTAAGACACAGTAGTCATCTTCTTTGCGCATCCAAAATAAATAGCTACCCGAAAATGGCAGAGAGGGAATCACAGGAAAGTCACCATTTTCTTCTTTATTATAGACCACAGTACAGGACTATAAGCGTTTCATACAACCTATTCCGCGTAGCCTGACTCCAAATGCATTGTGTAATTTGGAGGAGAAATGCATACACAGAGAGAGCTCAACGGACACTCTGTAGGAAGCACACAAGCCTCTCCCTGTAGCCTAATGGTACAGTAGCCGCAGCTTGGGTCTGCAATACAAATCACCAGCCCCTGCTTCACTGAGCCGAGTGAATGGTGGATGGAAGCGAGATTTCACCGTGCCTCCCCTGCTGGGCCTCTTGGCACCTTCACATATGCCTATTCCATCTCCCTGTTCTTTCCATCACTTCCTCTATAGACCAGTTGACTGCATCCTCTTCCCTCTCCTCCCCGCATAGGTCCTTAAAACGCCCTCGGTTATCCACTCGCAGTGCTCTTCTGCAAAACCTGGCTAGTGTTAGCTGTCCATTTTGCCAGAAAGAATAAATACTCATTTGCACATGGCCCAGCAACCCTTTCACCGGACTCCGTACCCTTCCCCCCTTTCTTCTGTTCCATTCACCTCCATTTCAGACCTCCTCTCCCTCTTCTGCCAGAGTAAAGAAAGGCTCTTCTAGGCAGCACAATGGCTGGCACTCCGAGGAAGCCCAGTTCATCCCACGCAGCCCCTGCACATACTCCACTGTCCCTTTGCCAAATAAGACCTGGACGCCTGGAATGGGGAGTCGTGCCAGGAGACGGGATGCAAAAGGGCCGAAGAGCGGACTGTATAACACCCCTTAAGCTGAGCCCCCACAATCTGCAGAGCCCTGGGCCCTGAGGACGACAGCCGGCTCTGCACACACCACTCCTCTCCACCACACTCGTCCTTTCTGCGACCCTGCTCTGTGTAGTAAAACAATCGCTCCCCCAGGACTGCAGCCAGAGGTTCTGACACTGCGAGAATGCACCGGCTGGGGAAGCCTCCACACCCCGCGGAGGGGCACAAGTAGATTGCAGGGTCAGGTTCTTAGGGACAAAGATGATTTTGAGACGCCTAAGAGAACCCGACCGGATAACGGTCCTGGAATGATTTATGGAACCACATTGCTCCAGCACAATCAGGCAGGGATTCCCGGTAGTGTGTGCAATACACACACACACACACACACACACACACACACACACACACACACACACACACACGATGCTCTGAGATGATGTTACCAGTATCCAGCATCTCACTCCGGGGCCCTGGTGCTGAGCTCCTGCAGGACTGGGTACAACCAGAGAGACGGCCCATGGGCCCTTCTTTGGATGTGAGGATGAGAGTTGTGCATACCCCAGAAGTCCTAAGAGAGAATCTGGATGGCCTTCTTCATCACCCGGATTCGACTCTCCGCCCCAGCCCTGGGTCTAGTCCAGACTAAGGTTGTCCTTGACCCCTCCCTCACCCCGAGACCTCACCTGTGTGGGTCCTGGCGGAGGGACGCGGATCCCGGGGCTCAGCCGAACACCCCCATCCACCGGCTAGCGGTAGCCGGGAGCAGCGCAGCGGCAGCGGCAAGCCAGCCAGCCAGCGAGCGCTCCCCCGCTGCTCCGGCTGCGCCCGGTCCCAGCGCTCGTGCCCGTGTTCCCGGAGGCGCGCCCGCACTCGGGCACCCGCCCAACGGGCGCGCCCAGGGCCTGGACGTCATCCTTCTAGTGAACATTCATAGCTTTCCTTGGAGCACGTGGACCTGCCTTTATTAATATTTATGAATTGCCGTTTCTCCCTTCTTTGATAACGGCCCTTCTGCTTCCCACATGAATATTCAGAAGCTCCGAGATGGGGGCGTGCAATCGCTACCAATATGGATTCTTCAGAAGGCCTAACACTAGGTTTTGTATAAAAATGCAGGCAAACGGAGTAGATAGATGGGCAGGCGGATGCTGACAGACACATTCAAAGAACCTCTGGCACTTTCCCACTCTCCTTTCTATTCTGTTAGGAGCTGACTTGGACAAGCCAAAGGATGCACTCTACCCTCCAGTTGTTCATAGCTCAAGGTCAAGGTGAGGGACTGGATGGCGGGAATCATTTTTGTCACCCAAAACAGTAGGATGCAGGTGAGATATTTGAGTGAGAGGGTTCCAGGAATAGAAAGATTTTAGATAATAGAGGAAAATTCCAGAGTGTGAGAGAGGCTTGTGAGAAAGTCCTGGAACTGAGAAACAATTTGATCTTTGAGAGTACTCAGGTTTTTGGTGGTTTTTGTTGTGTTGTGTTGTTTGTTTGTTTTTCCAGACAGGGTTTCTCTGTGTAGCTCTGGCTGTCCTGGAACTCACTCTGTAGACCAGGCTAGCCTTGAATTTACAGAGATCTGCTTGCCTCTGCCTCCTGAGTGCTGGGATTAAAGGCGTTCTCAGTCTCAAACCCTAGAGTTCAAGCCGAGTATAGAAGCACAGGGAGGATCCACTATGGAGGGCCTCACCCTCCTAGGGATCAGAGTGGAGATTGAGTGGGGAACTAGGGGGCCTGGTGGAGGGGGGAGGGGAGGAGAGAGAGGGAGCTGGGATTGACATGTGAAACAAGCTTGTTTCTAATTTAAATAAAAATAAATAAATAAAAGAAGCGCAGGGAGATTGTGATTTCAGGGCTAGCCCGGATCAAATGACATTTTAAAAAAAAGGTACAATGGTAAGTATTTAATAAGTTAATTATTTTGCTATTGGTTTTGTGGGATTTGGGAAGAACTACATGAGGTCTGTTGGTCTAGACACCCCAGGGGAGAATGTTCTCAAAGTGAACCAAGGTAGTTTTTCAGCATTATTACTTTTATGATAAACATGTATAACACAAAAACTTACCATTTTAACAATCTAATTGTACAGTTCAGGGACTTCAATACTAGTGAAGCAGCCATCACCACTCTCCATCTGTACAATGTTGTCATCATCCTCAATGGAAACTTAATTTTTTTTCTTTTATCTGTAAATTAAAAAATAGTATTTATGTCCCAGCACTTGGGAGGCAGAGGCAGGTGGATCTCTGTGAGTTCAAGGCCAGCCTGGTCTATAGAGCAAGTTCCAGGACAGCCTCCAAAACAATACAGAGAAACTCTGTCTAGAAAAAAAAATAGTATGTTTGTATGTATGTATGGTATATGAATTGTTCCTTTGGGTGTGTGCATGGGTGTGTATGCATGTGTGTGTCCCTATGGAGGGCAGAGGTCAATGTGGAGTGTCTTCATCAATTGCTCTTATATATAGAGTTACAGATGGCTCTTTATTTAAAATTCTCATCTACCAAATTAACATTTTCTACCCAACCCGAGGAGCAGAGATCTTCACAGACTTCACAATCTTTTGCTTAGGTGCTGCCCTCATGGGGGCCTTAGCAGCAGTCATTGCTGTCTTCTTTGATGCCTGCTTAGCCGGGTTTTTGTTGTTATTGGTTTTGTTGTTTATTTGTTTGTTTGTTTGTTTGTTTGTTTGGCTTTCTTAGCAGCCACAACAACCTGCTGCTGCTAAGCTTTCCGAAGTTCTGGTTTCTGTTACAACTTGGACATTTCATCAGCAAGAGAGAGACTAGTGATGGCTAGATGGAATTTGATTGCAGTATGAGTTCTTTTCTTTGGAATTTCTTCCAGCTGTCCTTTTTGCGTTTTCTTTTGTAGAGGACAGTGTTCAGTCTATCTGCCAAGGATTCCTTTTGGAAAGGCATTCGGACTCACATTTTGCATTAAGAAACTGGAAAACCAGCCGGGCATCGGTGGCTCAAGCCTTTAATCCCAACACTTGGGAGAGAGAGACAGGTGGATCTCTGTGAGTTTGAGGCCAGCCTGGTCTACCGAGCGTGTTCCAGGACAGCCTCCAAAACAATACAGAGAAACCCTGTCTCGAAAAACCAAAAAAAAAAAAAAAAAAAAAAAGAGAGAGAGAGAGAGAAAGAAGAAAGGGGGGGCAGAGAGGGGAGGAGGAGGAGGAGAAAGGGGAGAGGGGAAAAAAATGACCCAAAGAATCTTCGAACACAGCCTAACCACCTATCTGATACACAAACCGGCATTCCTATTAGACAGTGCTACTGTGCTACAGAACCTGACATCACAAAGCTGTCCTCAGTGTTCCCTTTTTAAATGGCCTTTAAGGCTAGAGATTGGTTTTTTTGTTTGTTTGTTTGTTTGTTTTTTTGTTGTTTTTTTTTTTTTTTTTTGGTTTTTCGAGACAGGGTTTCTCTGTGGCTTTGGAGGCTGTCCTGGAACTCGCTTGGTAGTCCAGGCTGGTCTCGAACTCACAGAGATCCACCTGCCTCTGCCTCCCGAGTGCTGGGATTAAAGGCGTGCGCCACCAACACCCGGCTTTAGAGATTGGTTTTGAGATTAGAAAATCAATGACAGCAGAATAGGAATTATAAGTCAGCATGCTTGATCTTCTTCAGAAAGTTCATTTTTGAAAAAAACTAGTTCCCATGACATTCTGAAAAACAAGTCACCAAGTCTTTGTTGCAAACCTATGAATGAACTGGGTGTGCAGCTCAGTGGTAGAATATTTGCCTGGCACATGTTTGTCCCTACATTCAATACACAATACAAAATAAATAAACAAACACCGTTTATTTTTTGTATTGGTTTTTTGTTTTCTTTTGAGACAAGGTTTCTCTGTGTAACAGCCCTGATTGACCTGGAACTCATTTTGTAGATCAGGTTGGCCTTGAACTCAGAGATCCATCTGCTTTTGCCTGAGTGCTGAGATTAAAGGTGTGTGCCACCATTGTCCTACAAAATTCATATTTTCTTTCCATTTTTTCTTCAGTCCTGTGAGGCAGGGAGGTCAAATTTTATGTATACCTGGTATGTTATTTCTGAGCTGTATCCCCAGCTATCTTTCCAGATAAGCTCACTCTATAGGCCAGGCTTGAAATCACCCTGCCTCAACCCCCTAAGTAGCTGAAATTACAATTTATGCCACAGGCCCAGATTCATCTCCATTTTTCTTTTGTCTGTGTGACTGAGTCTCACTATATCTTCAACTGGGCTGGAACTCACCATATAAACCAGGCTGGCCTTGAACTAACAGAGATTGGTCTGTTTCTGCCTCTTGAGTGCTGGGATTAAAGGTGTGTAACACCATGTCTGGCCTTCTCCATCTTTAATCTCTCTTTCCTTGTCTCTCTAATTTTCCCTCTCTAGTTTCTCTCTCCTTCCCTCCCTCCCTCCTTAAGAGTCAGGGTCTCAGACTATAGCCCATGCTGACCTTGAGCTCACTATATAGCATGCTTCAAACTTAGTAATTCTCTTGTCTCAGCCTTGCAAGCGCTGAGATGTTGTATAGGTATTTCCTCTGAATTAAAGGATTCTCTCTTGAAGCAAGGAGAGAGGCAGTGAATCAGGAAGTAAATGAAATACCCAAGGCTCAGGAAGTTCCTGAAAATCACAAGATTCATAAATCTCCTCTTCAAGTTATATAAGCATTAACAATTGCTGAAGAGGAGACTTACCAGCCACACTGTCTATAGACCATGCAGGGAGCTCCTGGGATACAATTTTTGGTCACACATGCTGGAGTAGGATTTTCAGTGACCTTTGTCCATGTTCCTACAAGTAACCATTTACCTGTACCCAAAATAAGTAAATAGCCCCAGTTGTGCTGGCTCACAGAGCTAGAGGTGTGTGGAATTGTTTCTCTGATCTGTCACTGGTCCTTACATTGGGTGTTCACATCTTCCTAGAAAAGTTAACATACGGGATTACGGGCATGAATCACTACATCAGCTCATCTTTAATCTCTTGTGCTGATTAAAACTCCCCGGTTTGTTATCACAAGGGAGACAGTATATTCTCCAAGTTTCAAAATCTATTCTTAGCTACCTCATCAGCAAGCAATTACTCTCAACTACAAAACAAATGTGCTGAGAAGCAGACCATGTTACTTTCAAAAAGAATAAGCAGTTGCATAGACACTGATAGCAAATCATTGCAGAATAGTCACCTAATGGAAGCGTAAAATACCTGGGTGTAAAGACATGCCTATGATCTCAGTCCTTAAGAGGCTGGGAAGCAGGAGGACCAGGTCATCCTCAGTTACACAGTAATTTTCCTACCTGGGTTACATGAAACATTCCTAAAAAAAAAGGACAAAAACCAAAACAACAAGCCCCCTCCCAAAATACACAAACTAGCTAACAAAGTCACATCCCCCAAGAGAACAGAAATTCCTATAGTACAAATGAAATATTTTTTCTTTTGATTTTGGGTGAGATCCTTTTGTTTGTTTTTATGAGAGGGACTTTCCCTGCATACCCTAGGCTAGCTGGACTATGTAGCCCAGTCTGGCATTGAACTCAGATCTCTTGCCCCAGCCTTCCAAGTGCTCAGATGTCACGAATTTGCTTCCACATCTCTCATGAGTCTGGAGCTAGATATACAGTTTAGTGGTAGAGTGTTTGCCTATGCACAAAGCCTGGGTTTGAGAGCTGGGGAACAGCAAAGGTAGCAGTGGTTCAGCCCTCAGTTCCAGCACAAGAGGCTAGAGGGCAGGACCACCAAGAGTTCCAGTCTGATCAGGCTATGAGCGAGACCCTGTATCAAATAAGCAAAATAAAAAGAAAAGGAAACCATGTTTCATTCCCATTGTTTGGGAAACTCTTAGATTATAGTGGTCAAAAATAAAAATCAATCTTCCATGTCCTGTGGCTAAGTGACTTACCAATGTAGATCAGTGTGTGCCCTAGACAAATAAGACATGAGATGTCCTAGACAATAGTGTCATGGAGATGGGACACCTAGTTTAATTCTGCTTTATTAAACCCCAGGACCAACTCCCACTATTTCCAGCCTTAGATTCATCTCTATTTCTGCTGTCTTCCACATGCCCAGGTATCAGAAATGAACTTGAAGAAATGAAAATGGTGTAGAATATTACCATTCCATTGCACTTATCTAGCCAAATAACAATCACTTCACCACCAGCAAATCTGCAGAGCCCAGCATGCTAAGGAAATGCTGCTCCAGGCCACAGCTGTCCCGTTTCAGTCCTCAACGTTGAGTTATGACAGCGTTCAGCACTGTGCAAATGAAGAGAAGAGAGCTCCCATTCCCCATAAAGTCTCATTTGTGGCAGTTAGTGTTACCAACAAAGTCATTTCAGGCAGGGTTTAAGCAGGTCAATCTCTTCTGGTTGTCATACTCTATCAGGTGAGAGCTTACCAAGCCTGAACTCCAAACCTTGAAGAAAAGGTGTTCTGAATAGGTCGTGAATACAGTTGCTCTGATAAACACTGCTTGACCAAACTCCCATCAGCCTCCTAAACCTCTCTTAGTCCATTTATGCACTTCTTTATAAAAATCTAGTTTTAGTAAAAATCCTGCTAAGTCATTTTTGCAGAGCCCCCCTCTTCAATGTCTGTGTATCCTTGACACCTAAGCAAGGGTCTCATTCTCCACTCTACAGACAACCCGTTAGGCCAGGTTAGAACCCCCACGCATCCATCCATTCATCCTCACCTTCTCTTGTCTGATTCCCACCCTGCTTCTCAGCTATAATTTCCCTCTTGCTTTTGCTATTTTGTGAACTAAAGTTAATTTCTTTTCTCCTACTGCAGAAATCCCACTACTGTCATCCCTATGTCTACTAAGACGGCCCTAAAGAAACTGCATTTAGCCGGGCGTTGGTGGCGCATGCCTTTAATCCCAGCACTCGGGAGGCAGAGGCAGGCGGATCTCTGTGAGTTCGAGGCCAGCCTGGTCTACAAAGTGAGTTCCAGGACAGCCTCCAAAAGCTACAGAGAAACCCTGTCTCAAAAAAACCAAAAAAAAAAAAAAAAAAAAGAAAGAAAGAAAGAAACTGCATTTATCAAGTACTGCAATAAATATTACTGAATTGTTAAAATTGTGTGTGTGCATGTGAGTGTGAGTGTGAGTGTGTGTGTGTGTGTGTGTGTGTGTGTGTGTGTGTGTTAGGTTTCAGGGATTGAGCTCCAGGAGTCATTAGACTTAGAGGTAAGTGCTCTTACCTTGACAATTTTTAAGTTCTCTTAAAATTACGAAAGAAAAGAAACAGACAGAGAGACCGAGACAGAGACTGAAGGGGGCAAATGATGTCAAAAAATTCTTGACTTGGCATGGCATTGAAGCTGGGTTTTGGAGAGTTCTAAGATCACTGTTGGCTGATGATGGGATGCCTGGGCCATGAGAGAAGGCGATGTAACTGCTGTCTTAGAGACACACAAAGCAGCTGGGCACAAATGAATAGAAAGCCAGAAGCTTTGGAGGCTTGGCAACCTCACACCGCTGAAATCTGCATATTCAAATAAATCGATTCCTTCCAGGTTAGGAATCTGTTCACTGTGTCTAATAGTGGGGCGAGAATGAGACACCACACACAGAAATCAAAGGAAGCTCGTGCTTTGCCTCTTAGAAACGGTTCCCTGCAAGCCTGCGAGTAGCACCCTTCCCTAAAACCAAAAGAAATGAGTAGAAATCACTCATATCCTTGCCTTACCTTGTTTAGAACAGAAATCTCTACTACTGCTTTTGAGACTTGGAAGAAGTCCCAGCGTGGTGTTCCGTGTGTTGTGTGATTGTGGGTGATCTAACTGGATGGCGTTAGAAGCTTTCCTGAACTGAAGGGGAAGAAGGGCAAATTGACAAAGCTCCAGGAGTCAAGAGTCTGGGCTCCAACAGCAGCCTTACCTAGATAATCTGGGTGGCCTGTGGAAACCCACCTTTTTTTTTTTTTTTTGAGACAAAGTCTGACCCTGAAGCTCAAGTTGACCCGGAACTCACTATATCCACCATACTGGCCTCAAACTTGGAACAACCTTTCTGCTAAGATTTTGATTTTTGTTTTTCTGTTTTATAATTTTGTTGTTGTTGTGTTGAGACAGGGTTTCTCTATGTAGTCCTGGATGTCCTGGCCTCCTGAGTGCTGGGATTAAAGGCACGTTTGTTTTAGTTTCTGTTATTTAAGAGAGAGAGAGAGAGAGAGAGAGAGAGAGAGAGAGAGAGAACATAAAGTTGTTGGGTAGGGAGGTTGGGAGGATTTGGGAAGATCTGGGGGAAAGAAAACATATTGTACGAAAAAAATTTTCATTAAAATAATAAAAAACAAGTGTGAGACATCAGACCTAGATAAAAGTTACTATTTTTTTTTTTTTTTTGGTTTTTTGAGACAGGGTCTCTCTGTATTGTTTTGGAGGCTGTCCTGGAACTCAGTCTGTAGACCAGGCTGGCCTCGAACTCACAGAGATCCGCCTGTCTCTGCCTCCCGAGTGCTGGGATTAAAGGCGTGCGCCACCACTGCCTGGCTAAATTCATTATTTTTTAATCATATGTGTGTGTGCGTGTAGGTGTAGGTGTCGACAGAGGCCAGGGGCAGGTGTCGAGTTCCCAGGAGTTGGAGTTACAAGCAGTTGTAAGGCATCCTATCTGAGTGCTGGAAAATGAGTTCAGGGCCCCTAGGAGAGCAGTTGAGTGCTTTTCACTGCTGAGCCATTTCTCCACCCTTACTGTACTCTTATTTGTTTTACTTTATTTTGTGAATGTCGATGTTTTGCCTTCATGTTTGTGGGTGCTTGAAATTGAGCTCAATTTCTCTGGAAGGGAGTGATCTATCTCTCCAGTACCACAAGACTATCATAAAAAAAATTGGGGGGGGTTGTCTTAGTCACTGTTGCTGTGAAGAGACACTGTGACCAAAGCAACTCTTATAAAATAAAACATTTAACTGATGGCTCACTTACAGTTTAAGCAGTTAGTCCATTACCATCATGGCAGGGAACATGGCAGCAGGTAGGCATTGTGCTGAAGCAATAGCTGAGGGCTACATCCTGATCCACAGGCTAAGAGAGAGACTCTGGGCTTGTCATAGGCTTTTGAAATGCCAAAGCCCACTCCCAGTGACACACTTCCTCCAACAAGTCCATACCTCCTAATCCTTCTAATCCTTTCACTCCCTGGTGACTAAGCATTCAAATATATGAGGTGGGGGGAGGGTGTTGGAGAGATGGATCAGCAGTTAAGAATGTGCACTGCTCTTAAAGAAGATCCAAGTTCTCTTTCCAGCACTCACGTAGGGAGGCACACAACTGCCTATAACTCCAGCTCCAGAGGACTTAATTTCTTCTCAGATGCCAAGTGCACAAACCCACAGTGGCTGGAGTGATGGCTCAGTTTTTTTTTGTTTGTTTGTTTTGTTTTTGTTTGCATGTTTGGTTGTTTTTTTCCAGGCAGGGTTTCTCTGTGTAGCCCTGACTGTCCTAGAACTCACTCTAGACCAGGCTGGCCTCAAACTCATAGAGATCCACCTGCCTCTGCCTCATGAGTGCTGGGATGAAAGGTGTGCACCATCACCACCTGGCTATGGCTCAGTTGTTATGAGCAGTTACTGCTCTTGCAGAGGACCCAAGTTTGGCTCCCAGCACCCACATGATGGTTTACAACCATCTATAACTCCAATTCCAGGGGACCTAATGTCCTCTTCTGGCTTCTGTGGGCATCAGGAATGCAAGTGGCGTACTTGCATATATACAGATAAAGCACTTATACACATAAAACACAAATAAATAAATACTTTCAGGGAGAACACACACACACACACACACACACACACACACACACACACACACACACACTGGAGATCAAACCAGGGACCATTGTCTGAGTCCTAATATATACTCATCTTAAAATATTACCCAACACGGCATGGGTACACATACTTGTAATCCCAACTTGAGAGATAAGGGCAGGGATTGAAGGTCATTTTCATCTACTGGGAAATAGCAAGGTCAGTCTTGATTACGCATTGAGACCTTGTATGAAAAAATCCAAATCAATCAACCAAAACAACCCTGAATAAAAATAAATAAAACATTACTCATTATTTATCCAAGATTCAAATTTTTGTTGTTACTGTTTGTGTTTCTGAGGCAAGGTCTCACTCTGGAACCGGTGGTCCTCCTTCTTCAGCAACAGAATTTTAGTCAAAGAAAATTATTGAAGAAAATGGAATTTGGAGTTAATTTATAGATTTTAATTTCTTTTCTCTTCACATAGGACTTTGCATAATTAAAACTTTCATCTGGGTGATGGTGGCACACATCTTTGGTCCCAGCAGAGGCAGATAGATCTCTGAGACCAGCCAGGTCTAGAGTGACTTGCAGAACAGCCAGGACTAGACAGAGAAACCCTGTCTCAAAAACACACGCACACACATTTTTTCATCTTATTTTCTCTCATTACCCTTATAAAGTGTATGTCTGCAAGTGGAGAAACAAAGACAAAGAGATTAGAAGACAGTGCATGGTGCCCCCGCGACTTTAAAGTGTAAGCATGGAACTCTGCAGTTGTGTTGCCTGGCATTCTGGAGGCCCTGTGTTCGAAGCTCGGCACTGCAAACGCAAATCAAAATAAAATACAGTAAAAAAAATTTAAACAAAGTTGGGGGGAAGTTGAGATCAGGTTTGTTTTATTTGACAGAGTCTCAGGTGGCCCTAGCTGGCCTTGACCTCACTTTGTAGATTGTGCTGATCTTGGATTTCTGATCCTCCTGCCTAATCACTTTGCCTGATTTTATGTGGTGAAGGGGATTCAGGCTTTGTACATACTAACTAGGTAAGTAATCTGTCAACTGAACTAATAGCCTGGAGTCCCCTTTTCAAAAAAAATGAAAACAAAAAAACTACAGGCCGGGTGGTGGTAGTGCACGCCTTTAATTCCACCACTTGGGTGCCAGAGGCAGGAGAATCCCTGGGAGTTAGAGGTCAACCTGGTCTATAGAGCTCCTTCCAGGACAGCTGGGGCTACATAGAGAAACCCTGTCTTGGAAAAAAAAAAAACAAAACTCACAGAAATGGGGACAAGTGAGATGCCTCAGGAGGATAAGGTCCTTGTTACCAAGCCTGATGACTAGAGTTCAACACCTAGGATCCACTTAGTGGGAGGAGAAAACTGTTTTACTCTGCTCTCCACATGCCCACTCTGTGTGTGTGTGTGTATGTGTGTGTGTGTGTGCCTTTCATGAGCACGTATACACATACTCACACACCATTAATTAATAAATGTAAAAAAGGAAAATATAGGGTGGGGATTACATGAGTATAGCACCATCCCTGGTCTTCACAGGCACCATTTCTTTACCTGATGTTACTGTGCAGACTGTGACACTTGATATGCCATAAAATAAAGCTTGATCTGTAACCCCCCCACACACACAATCTGGTATCCAAATGCTCATAGCAACTTTAGAATACACCCCCCACACACACACACACACATTGAGGGTGAAAGAGATGACTTAGTGGTTAAGAGCATGCTCTGATCTTACAGAGGACTAGGGTTCAGTTCTCAGCACCCTCATGGCACTCACAGCTATGGGTAACTCTGGTTCCGAGGAACCTGATGACTTATTCTGGCCTGTGAAGTCACCAGACATGCATTCATGCACACACCACTACCCATGCATGGGTAAAACATTCACACACACACACACACACACACACACACACACACACACACACACACACCACACCACACCACACACCACACACACAAAGTCCTTAAAACAAAAAAGTAGGAATAACCCAAATGTCTACCAAGAAATGAGTAAAAATATATTGGTATAATCTCTGACACGTGGGAGGCTAAGGTCTCCAGAGTATAAAACCAGCCTGGGAAAATGTAGGGAGACTCTCAACACTTCTTCAAAAAAGTAATATTATGTCATTCTGGTGAGTTCTTAGCTCATTTATTTGTTTTACCTTTACCACATGCCCAGCCATTCTCAAACCTACCAAAAGATTAATTTCCTACTTAAGTACTCCTTAGAGAGTTCCTCATCCCTAGACAACTATAATAAAAGATGCTTTTTATTTGGCAATGAAAATTATGAAATACACTAGAGGTATAGCTCAGTAGTAGAGAGCACTTCCGTAGCCAGCATGAGGCCCCAGGTTCTGTCTGCAGAATTTGCAAAAGGAGATCAGAAGTTACAAAAGGATGTGTCTACTTAAGATGCTTGCGCTCATAGCCTTCCACAGTGCTGTTGGTATTTGCCTTAATCTAAGCTTAAAAGGAGCCTATCTATTCGTGTGCTGTGAGAGCCTTCATCCTGTTTGCTAGACTCTACTATCTGTTCGTGTGCTGTGAGAGCCTTCATCCTGTTTGCTAGACTCTACTCATTGTCTGGTGCAACCAAGTCTCACTTCAGAACCAAAGAATCATCAGCAGGTTTAGGTCTCCATGGCCAGGTTGGCATTTAGCTCTCCTACACCAACCTCCTGAACTGGATGAAGGACTGAGGCTTGATTGAATTCATGCCAGATTTCTCCTCGGGCCAGCCAGAGCGCTAAAGGACCAGCTGGACATTTTTTTCTCCTTTTCTCTCCTCAGCGGGATGGGAAGCTGCACCCCCTCCCCTCTTTCTCAGGGCTACAGCACTTCCCACTGCTTTCTCCCTTTCCACCCCCTGGCTGCCTCTCTCAGGGCTGCCAGGTTGCCATGCCAATAAGGTTCCCATGGTTACTAGGAGGCGCTGCTGCATTCCCATAGGCAGCTTCTATCTATTCAAAGAAAAGGGAAGCCGTTATTGCCTCCAGGGTCAAACGAATAAATATCTAAGTATAAAGGGACAGAGGCAGTCTCAGGCCAAGAGCCATTGGAGCTTCGAAGAATGATGTAAAAGTCTGAAGTCTCCAGGCTAGACCTTGGTAAGAATCCTGCTGCCTCTCTTAAACCTAGGGAGAGAGGTGCCTGGCACTGGTTCAAGCCCATTGTTTTGCCTATTGTGGGGTCTAAATAGACACCACATTGTGAGGATCATGTTAATATGTAAATAATGGATACATCTGTGCTCTCTGTGTGTCAAGGAAACTGGGAAAATGCAAAGCAGGCCCTGGCCTCTCCTCAGCTGGAGACAACAGTCTCGTCTGATTTTCTCCGCGTTTTCTCCGTGTGGTGCCATGCGGTGCTCTGCTCAGCACGGGCGGTCAGGTCGCACCTTGTTTCTGTTTGTTTGTTTGTTTGTGTCTTTTGTTTTGTTTGTTTTTCAAGATAGGGTTTCTCTGTGGCTTTGGAGGCTGTCCTGGAACTAGTTCTTGTAGACCAGGCTGGTCTCAAACTCACAGAGATCCGCCTGCCTCTGCCCCCCAAGTGCTGGGATTAAACGCGTGCACCACCACCGCCCGGCCCTTCTATTTCTTTAAGAAAACGTTTGTTTTCTTAAAATAGAAAGATGTGATTTTAGGGTAAAATTTAAAACTAAAGAAAATATGAAAAAAAATTACAGTTTCAAAATTAGAGTATGTTTCACAGCCATTGGGAGTTGGAAGCAAGGGTCTCTGAGGGTCAGTTATCCTGGGCTACCTAGTGAGTTCAAGGCCAGTGTGAGCTATAGGAGACCTTGTCTTAGAAAGAAAAAAATAAACAAACACATATAATATGTAGCTTAAATGCTTCATTTTATATTTAATTAACATAATAATTGTATGTGTTCGTGGGATATAGCATGATGTTTTGTCATACACATATAAAGTATACATATATATTACAAAATATAATAATGAAAACTCAGTAATTAAATTCTTAAAGCGCTCTCAAATCTTTGTGTTGAGAACCTGAAAACTTTTGTTAGAGTTTTATAAAGTTCAGAGTCTGGGACCAATGTTTTGGCTCAGTAGCTGAAGCTTGCTACCAAGACTGCGGACCTGATTTTGATCCCCCAAACCCACGTTGTAGAGAACTAATTTTCCAAAGTTTTCCTCAACCGTTCACAAATGGGTCACCCATTTACCCTTCCTACACACAAAAAAATAAATAAATAAATTTTTTTTTGTTTTTCGAGACAGGGTTTCTCTGTATCGTTTTGGAGCCTGTCCTGGAATTCACTCGGTAGACCAAGCTGGTCTCGAACTCACAGTGATGCGCCTGTCTCTGCCTCCCGTGTGCTGGGATTAAAGGCATGCGCCACCAACGCCCGGCTAAATAAATAAAATTTTATAATGTACAGTCTGTAGCTTCAGCTCAGTGGTAGAGCTCTTTAAAACAATATTTTATTTTTACATGTGTGTCTGAGTCTCTCTGTATGTGCACATGTGTGTAGGTACCCACTGAAACCAGAAGAGGGTGTCAGAGGTCCTAGAGCTGGAATTAGAAGTCTGTGAGCCTTGTGACATGGCTCTAGGAACTAAATTTGTTGCTGCTTTGCAAGAGCAAGTATTCTGAAGCAGCAAGCACTCTTAACCATGTAGCCTGTCCTCTAGCTCTCCAGAAGATTGCTTGACTCGGAGGTTTGCCATTCTGAAGATTTTCTATCTTTTATCAGCAATAAAGAAAAGAAATGGAAGCCAAGCGGTGGTGGCACACACCTTTAATCCCAGCACTCGGGAGGCAGAGGCAGGCGGATCTCTGTGAGTTCAAGACCAGCCTGGTCTACAGAGCGAGTTCCAGGACAAGTTCCAAAGCTACACAGAGAAACCCTGTCTTGAAAAACAAAACAAAAAAGAAAAAGAAAAAGAAAAAGAAAAAAAAGCCACATGACTATGACTATTACTCAAAAACAACAACTACAAAAATAGAATTGCTTGTTACCAAAATCAAATGTATGGGCTTCCAGTCACTCAAAATGGTCCAATTTGGGAAAAGAGAATTGATAGGAGAAAACAAAATCAGATGTATTCAAAGCTGGCCCAGAAGAAGGCAAGAGGGTCCAGCTTCTCAGAGCTCTGTGGTGAGAGACTCAGACCGATGCGTAGGGGAAGGAGGGCGGTGAGGTTGCAGGCAGAACTGGAACGTGACGACAGACCTGGACTTCAGCAGCTATGTGGGTTCGGTGGCTAAAAACAGATTTGGCAGTTAACACATTAACCATAGGGGCAGCCAGAGGATTAGGAATGGCAGGAGGTGCCGGACGTTAGTGGCGCACGCCTTTAATCCCAGCACTCGGGAGGCAGAGGCAGGTGGATCTCTGTGAGTTCCAGGCCAGCCTGGTCTACAGAGCTAGTTCCAGGACAGGCTCCAAAACAATACAGAGAAATCCTGTCTCGAAAAACAAAACAAAAGCAAAGAAAGGAATGGCAGGAGGCAAAAAAAAAAGAAAGGTGAAGGCTGATTTTGAGGCAGCCCTTTGGTACATTACTGTACCTGCTAGCTTCTATGTCCATTTGATACAAGCTAGAGTCATCTGAGAGGAGAGGACCTCAACTGATAAATTGCCTCCAAAAGATCAGGCTCTGTAGGCCAGTCTGTATGGTGTTCTTTAGTGATTGATGGGGGAGGGCCTAACCGGTTATGGGTGGCGCCCCTCTGGGCTGATGGTCTTGGGTGTTGTGAAAAGTAAGCCAATAAGCAGCATTACTCTGTGGCCTCTGCATCAGCTGCTGTCTCTAGATTCATGCCCTACTTGAGTTCCTGTCCTGATTCCTTTGAATGATGAATCATGATGTGGAAATGTAAGCAAAACAAACCCTTCCCTCCTCAACTTGGCCATGGAGTTGCATTCTATTATTGGGTAAGTATATATCCATGGCAAATGAAAATGCGTGTCAACATCAAAACTCATACCTAAAGCCGGGTGTAGTGGTTTATGTTTATAATCCCATCACTTGGGAGGACGCAGCGGGATGTGTCTGGAGATCAATCTGGGCTGTATAGTGAGTTTAAGGCCAGGCTGGGCTACTGAGTAAGAGATTGTATCTCAGGAAAAGGGGTGGTGGTGGTGGTGGTGGCAAAGAGCGGTCAACACAGCTATTGAATTGACAAGTAAAGTGTGGTATATTTATAGTAAAACAGTATTCAGTCATAAAAATGAGTTACGTATGGACATGAGCTACAACACAGACAAAGCTGATAGCCTTATTCAAGTAAAAGAAACCAGACACAAAAGGCTTATTGCATGACTCCATGGTATGAAATATCTAGAATCAACAGAAAACCAAGTATTGGCATGGCAGCGTGCACCTGTAACCCCCAGAACTTGGGGTGGGGCTTGAAGCAGGAGGGTCTTGAGCTTAGGGTTAGTCTGGGCAACTTAACATGACCATGTCTCAAAAACAACATGGGTGTGAGACAGGACGACAGGGAGTAGAAAGGGCTGAAATCCATTATATACATGTTTGAAAACATCAAATAATGAAATGCAAACAAATAAGACCAAAAAATTGAAATGAATTTACTCAGTGTCAAGGAACTTGCCTAACATGCACAAGACCCTAAGTCCAATCCTCAGTATTGTAAAACAATAACAGCAGCAACAACAAAAGAAGTAAAATTGGACAAAACAGGGACACTACCAAAAAAATCACATGTTTTGGAGGGTAAAACTGATTTTGAGAGGTGAGCATGGTAGTACATATGTGTAATGCCATCACTCAGCAGGCTAACACGGGTAGATCTGAATTCAAGACCGGTCCTAGCTATACAGTGAGAACCAGTATCAAAATAACAAATATGGCTGAGCAGGTAAAGGTACTGGCTGCTAAGCTGATGACCTTCCCCAGGACCCACATTGTGAAGGGAGAGAAATGACTTCTGCAAGGTGCTTTCTTACCTCCACACATAACTCAAGTGCTCCCACCTACATAAGCTTATACACAGACACACACACACACACACACACACACACACAATAAATAAATGTAAAAAGTTTAAAGACTGTCCTTGCGTTGTCTTTATTAATTTATTTATATTATTATTTTATTGTTAGAGACCAGAACCCAAGACTTTAAGCGTACTACCAACACTCCACCATGACTGTTGAGCTATACCTAGATCCCTAGATATTTGAGAGGTAGAAACAGAAGGACCAGGAGATTGAAGTTATCTTCAGCTAACAGTGTATCTACAGGCTATCCTGGGCTACAGAAAGTCAATAAGAAGGTATTGGAGTGCTAGCAAACTTCAGCTAGGAAACAGGAATAGAAAGTAGGAAGGGAAGAG
Source organism: Mesocricetus auratus (assembly GCF_017639785.1). Taxonomy (NCBI): domain Eukaryota; kingdom Metazoa; phylum Chordata; class Mammalia; order Rodentia; family Cricetidae; genus Mesocricetus; species Mesocricetus auratus. The sequence continues at coordinate 15,842,593 of NW_024429203.1, read as the reverse complement.
AGTGGAGGGGCAGGGCAGGGGAGGGGAAGGCAAGAGCATGAAACTTTGCTTAACTGGCCTCAATCTCTAGTACCTCAAACAAGCAAGCAAACAACAACAATAAGAAATACTCCTTAGATCAGCTATACTAACTATATAAAATTCTTGGCTCATGATGCTAGTGGAGAGGGTTCCCACAGCATGGTGCCTATGGCCTGTTGAGGAACTCAGGACTGTATATATCACAGCATGGCCAAGGAGTAGAAAGAGACACGGCTGTGCACAGAAGTGGCCAAACACTGAGGTGTCCTTGCTAGTCCTTTGCTTTCTTTTCCCCTTTTATTTTCACTCTCTTTTGCATTTATTTATTGAGTTTTGTTTTGTTTGAGCAGAGTCTCACTGTGTGGCTAGTCTAGAATGAACTCACTAAATAGCCTAGATAGCCTAATCATGACCTTGAACTTGTGGTAATCTTGTTGCCTCAGCTGCTACTTTCTTCTTTTTCTTCCTCCTCCTCCTCCTCCTCCTCCTCCTCTTCCTCTTCCTCTTCCTCTTCTTCTTCTTCTTCTTCTTCTTCTTCTTCTTCTTCTTCTTCTTCTTCTTCTTCTTCCTCTTCTTCTTCACCCTGTCTTGTAAAAACCAAAAAAAAAAAAATGGAATTCTTCTTCTTCTGTTTTGTTTTGTTTTGTTTTGTTTTTTTGAGACAGGGTTTCTCTGTGTAGCCCGGACTATCCTGGAACTTGCTTTGAAGATCAGGCTGGCTTTGAACCCATTGAGATCCACCTGTCTTTGCCTCCCCGGTGCTGGAATTAAAGGCATGTACCACCACCATTTGCCTCAGCTTAAATGATGTGGATTCACCCTGATGTGTGTGTGCTCTCTTTGTAACAACCTGCTCTTACAAGAGCTGAGTCTCTTCCCAGAGCAACATTAGTCCCTTCCAAGAACAGTCACAAAGTAATCATCACTTAGTAAGCTCCCTCTTTCTAAGTTTCTTCTATGCCTCACATGGGGGAGCATCCCCCCCCCCCAGCAATGAGCCTTGGGTGACACTGAATCACTTCCAGATCACTACAGCCCTAGCCATTTACCATGTTATCCTGGCAAGATTCTACTTTTGGTTTCACCTCTTTATATTAACAATGGAGATAAAAATAAGTATAACCTCTATTAGTTTTTGTAGGAAAATTTTGGGGGCTAGAGAGATAGCTCACCAATTAAGAGGACTCGCTGAGGCCCAAGTTTGATTCCCAGCACCCACATGAAGGCTTAGGACCATTTGTAACTTAAGTCCTAGGGGATCTGATGCCTTCTTCTGGCCTCCACAGGCACAAGGCATGCAAGGGGTTCATGGTCATGCATACAGACAAAATACCCACACACCAAGAAATGATTAAGTACATAAAATTGTTGTGATATATATGTGTTACACTTGTTTATGCTGTGGAACATTGTGTTACATCCTTTTATATTGCATTTGTTTGACTCTGTGAAGCTGTGTTGCTTGTCTATAACATCTGATTGGTTTAATAAAGAGCTGAATGGCAAATAGCTAGGCAGAAGAAAGAATATGTGGGGCTGGAAGGCAGAAAGAATAAATAGGAGGAGAAATCTGGAAAGAGAAGATAGAAGAGCAAGAAAAGGAGAGGAGGACTCCCTGGACCAGCCACTCAGCTACACAGCAAGTCACAGAGTAAGAAGTAAAGAAAGGCATATAGAAAGGTAAAAGTCTGCTGGGCGTTGGTGGCGCACGCCTTTAATCTCAGCACTCGGGAGACAGAGGCAGGTGGATCTTTGTGAGTTCAAGGCCTGCCTGGTCTACAGAGTGAGTTCCAGGATAACCTCCAAAGCTACAGAGAAACCCTGTCTGGAACCTCCCCACCCAAAAAAAGAAAGGTAAAAGTCGAGAAGTAAAAGGTAGATGCAATTGAGTTAAGAAAAACTGGCTACCTCAACTGAAGAGTGGATAGAGAAAATGTGGTACATTTACACAATGGAGTACTACTCAGCAGAAAAAAAAATGGAATCTAGAAATTTACAGGCAAATGGATGGCGCTGGAAGAAACCATCCTGAGTGAGGTAACCCAGTCACAAAAAGACAAGCATGGTATGTACTCACTCATATATGAATTTTAGACATGGAGCAGGGTATTGCCAGCCCACAATCCCACCACCAGAGAGTCTGGGGTGCAGGGAGATATACATGGTAACCCGGAGAAGGGTTAGGGGATGTGATCTCCTAATTGGATTTGGGGGGTAAGGGGAGGTTAGGAGGAGATGGGAGAAAGAGAAGGAGAAAAGAGGAGGGGAGAGGAGGACATGGGAGAGCAGGAAGGTTGAGCCAGGGTAAGAATAGAGGAGAAAAGGACTGGAGATACCAGAAAAGAGGGAGCCAGTATAAATTGGAGGAGAGATCTGGCACTAGGAGAGATCTTCACAGATCTATAAGAATGACACCAACTGGCATTAAGGCTACCCTAAGTGCCCCCCCCATGATAATGAGAATGATGATTACCTTATATGCCATCCTAGAACTCTCATCCAGTGGCTGATGGAGGCAGAGGCAGACACCCACAGCTGTGAACCGAATTGAACTCCTGGAACCCAGTTGCAAAGAAGAGTGATGACCAAAGGAATCAAGATCGGGCTGGCGAAACTCACAGAGTCAGCCGACCTAAGCAAGGGGGGAACACATGGACCCCAGACTGATGACTGAGGGGCCAGCATGGGACTGATCCAGACACCCTCCCCTGAACCTGGGTGACAGAGAGGAGGACTTAGCCATCTGTGGGTCCTTGGAGAGGGGAACAGTATTTATTCCTGGCACACAGAAGGATTCTGGGAACCCATATCACGTGGAGCAATGCTCTCTCAGCCTGGACACATGAGGAAGAACCTGGACCCTTCCCGGGATGATGTGACAGACTCTGAAAATCCCTCATGGAGGCCCTTGCCCTCCCTGGGGAGCGGAGGGGGAATGGAGTGGGGGTGAGGGGTTGGGAGGATTGGGGGGTGGGGGAGGAGGGGAGGGAGAGGGAACTGAAAATGACATGGGTAAAAAGTAATATATATATATGTGTATATATATATATATATAAGAAAAACTGTCTAGAAATAAGCTAAGCTAATGTCAGGCATTCATAAGAAATAAGACTCCATGTATTTATTTGGGAGCTGGGTGACACTCCCCCCCTCCAAAAAGAGTAAAGAGTAAAGAAAAAAACTACATAAAATTGACAAAGGAAATGTGGAATAAGCAAATGACATTTAACTGATTTCTTTAATGGAAACCAGCCACTCTTTAGGGGACATCTGTGGTATCATGAAAAATACATATTTGGTTTTTGTCCCTAGCTCCTGGCACAGTGCCCTAGATCCTTTGAAAATTACTGAATAAATAGGAGCATCTTTTGTTAGTTATAACTGTTCATAATCTGCTTCTTTCAGTCATACGTGGGTTCATATAAAGAATATATGAGGGGATTGGAGAGGTGGCTCAGTGTAGAGGAGACTTTAGTACTCTTCCAAAGGGCTCTAGTTTGGTTCCCAGTACCCACGGTGAGTAGTTTACAACTAACTGTTAACTCCAGTCCTAAGCATCAACATCTTCCTCTGGCCTCCACTGGCACCCCTGACCCCTCCCCCTCTCTCTCTCTCTCACACACACACACACACACACACACACACACACACACACACACACCCTCCTCTCGAATAAAATAAAAATCTAAAATTAACCTTATCACAGGTGTAAAAACACACATCATTTGGGAGGCAAAGGCAGGTAGATCTCTGTGAATTTGAGGGTAGTCTGATCTATATCAAGTTCTAGGCCAGCCAGGGCTAAAGAGTGAGGCCTCATCTAAAAAAGAGGGACCAACACAATGGTTCAGTATGTAAAGAAACTTTCTCTGATGCCTGACCTGAGCTCAGTTCCTGGAACCCACATGGTAGGGTGCCTGAGAGTTAGTGTCTGACCTCCAGGTCTTTCCAATGATATTCCTGAATGCACACAGGTACTTTTAAGAAATATATAAAGTTAGAAAAATACGATGTGCTGACGAGGGTGATCAATGGTATATGGAATATAATGTATTTATTTACATACAAGCTGAGGGGACAGAAAGCATGGCAGACTTCCAGAGGAGAAGAGAGAGAGTTTTCTTTTCTCTTTCACTTCCTTTTATCCTCACCTGTGCTAAATTTCCCTATCTCTGCCCTTATGGGCATGAAGAGTTTTGTGGGCTCACCCCTACAATTCCCCTTTTAGTCTAAATAGAAGATTTAAATTTGGTACAAATTTAAACATATGCAACATATATACATAGAGGGTGATAAGTAAGTTATAATCTACTTATATTCTAAGAGAAACATACCTATCCCATCTAAATTCTAAACTTATCTGAAAGGGATGCCCAAATCTGAACACTTCCTTCCAATCCCAACTCTAAAATAATTGAAAACTAAAATTAACAGGTGTAAATTATCCTGTGATATCAACAGTAGTGTGGGAACACCAGACCTTGAGCAGAGACCCACTTCCCCTTCTGCCTGGGAGTAGGCAGCTGTAAGACAATGTTTAGTAAAAACATGTTTACTAAAAACGATACAATAAGTTCCTGGAAAAGGCCTTCCCACGGAAACCACCCTGACCTCGACCTTGTCCAAAGACTAACCGCACCTTCAAAACCCACACACATCCACCTCTGGGGTCAGAGCAGAACCAGCCAGGGGAGAGGAGAGAGCAGAAGCTTCTCTGGTGGGAGCTTTTCTTAGGAGGTTTTCTTGAACCTTTTTGGAGCCTGTTTAAAGTTTTCTTTATATCGTTGAACGAGTCTCTGTGTTGTCAATCCCTGACACCCTCCGCACGTTCTCGGACACAGGCTGAGAAGCAGACGTGACACAGTAGGAAAAGGGGGTGTGGAATTCTCAAATTTACTTCTTTTGTGGGCTCACCCCTACAATGTAGTACAAGTTATAACACATAATAACATATAAATAAGATAATGTATGATATATACAACATAATTTGATGTGTGATGAGATTGCTCTTGGCAGAGCCCTAGATAGCTTCAGGATGGTCACCAGAAACACCAAGTCACACTGAATGGGCTGGAATTTCCAGCTTATCCCTCTCTCCTCCAGGAACAGGAAAGGGGCTGAAGATCGCCTTTATTACCAATGATTTAATAAATTTTAAATGGCAGGGTTCATAGAATCTTCCAGGTTAATGAGCATGGCCACATGCCAGCAGGTGGCATCCCAGAGGGGTGTGGGAGCTGGGAGAGAGCCTCTCCCTTTATCTCTTCCTTTGTGTCTGTTTCACCTGTTTACGATTTTGATTTTGATTTTGATTTTGATTTTATTTTTTGAAACAGGTGTCTCACCCTGTAGACCAGGCTGGAACTCAGTGCGTAGCCCAGGTTAGCCCTGACAGGTCATCAGTCCTGGTTCAGCCTCCTAACTGCTGGGATTGCCCGGCATGAGCCACCATGCCCACTTAGATTTTGTTAATTGTTACTAAGTTATATACAACCCCACCCCTACCTCCACCTCTACCTCCCGCACCCCTCTCCCCTAGGCGGATCTTGATCTTGCTATTTCTCTGAGGATGACCTTCAACTCCTGATCCTCCTGTCTCCAGGCTATTACTTTGTTTTCTTGGAGACACAGCCCAGCTATACACCTCAGGTTTGTGTCAAACTTTGACCCTACTGCCTCAGTCTTCTGGATGCTGGCAGGAATTACAGGAGTGTACCACTCTCCCAGGCGGCATTTTATACTTCATAATAACCTAGCATACACAAGGTTCCCTTGAGTCCTGTGAAACAATCTAACCATTATCAATCCTGGGGAGAATGTCACAAGAACTGGACATTTGTAGCTTATTAGTTGGAAATAAAGGTGTTTGGGATGTTAATTGAACTCACAAATGACTGATCTTGACTAATGGCATTAAGTCTAGCTACAAAGTGTCAGAACTTAATTGAATTTTTGAGCCCAGTTGGTGTCAGAGGGTTGGAAAGGTGATGTGAAAACAGACACATATTCAGTACTACAAAGAACACCAGCATAACTTCATGGATATCTGATTCTAAACTATCACTGTTCTGGGATACTTTACAATGCTGTAAATTGTAAGTAACTGATAGTCTTGTGGATTGATACATATACATTAATTCTGTGAGAGTGAGGTTTAACTTCCTCTTCTCTAACCCTTGAAAATGGTGAATTAAGTTGGCCTGGTAATTCACACCTATGATCTCAGCACATGAATAGTGAGACAGGAAAACTGAGAATTCCAGGTCAAAACCAAGCATGGTGTTTCATACTTACCATCTCTGCTCTTGGGAGATTGAGCAGGAGGATCACAAGTTCAAGACCAGCCTGGGCCACACAGAGACCAAGTCTCAACAAAATAAAACAAAACAAATAATAAAGATAGATTACAGTCTTTTCTAAATTCATTCCAATGGGGTGAGAGACATTGCTCAGTAGCATAACACTAGCCTTTTTTTCAGTTTTTTGTTTCATATAAATTCCTCTGAACTGCTTATAATACCTTACTAGTTTCCTCACTAATAATTTATTAAATCTCAGAGTTGAAAATCTTCATGAAAACAAGGTTTGGTAGCTCACACTTACCATCCTACTACCCAGGAGACTAAAATAGAAGGACCACCATCAACTGGATGTTAGCCTGTGCCAGTGAGTTCAAGGCCAGCATGGACTAGAGAATGAAACCCTGTCTCAAAAGTGAATAAGCAAGCCAACAACGAAACAGACTTATTTCTACTTTCATTAACTCATTTATGTATTTTCTCCATAAATTTGAGTGTGCACTCTTTTTTTTTTTTTTTTTTTTTTTTTTGGTTTTTCGAGACAGGGTTTCTCTGTGTTGTTTTGGAGTCTGTCCTGGAACTCACTCGGTAGACCAGGCTGGTCTCGAACTCACAGTGATCCGCCTGTCTCTGCCTCCCGAGTGCTGGGATTAAAGGCGTGCGCCACCAACGCCCGGCTTTGAGTGTGCACTCTTAACTGCAGACATCATCTAGCATGGGCACTAGGAATATAAAAAAGAAAAGCAGTAATAGGTCTTCACCTAGTCCAATGGGACAGAATAGTTAAAGAAGTGATCCCAAGTACAGGGCTGTTATTTTGATACCTACTGTTCAGGATGCTCTTGTAGATCAAAGGAGGAATGGGGAAGTGGCTGGGGAGTGTCTTAGGTACTGTTCTGTTGCTCTGATGAAGTACCATGACAAAGGCAACCCATAAGAGAAGCATTTAATTGGGGGCTTGCTTACAGTTTCAGAGGGTTAGTCCATGACTGTCCGAGCACAGAACATGATCACAGGCAGGTAGACATGGTATGGTGTTGAAAGCTGTGTCTGAGAGCTCATGTCTAATCTGAAAATTGCAGGCAGAGAGTGAGACTGGGCCTTGCTTGGGCTTCTGAAACTTCAAAGCCCACCTCCAGTGACACACCTTCTCCAACAAGGCCACATTTACTCCAACAAGGCCACAACTCCTAATCTTTGCCAAAGAAGTTCTCTAACAACATTGGTTCATCTTAGAAATCATTGCAAAAATATAAAGTTCAGGGGGGCATATGGTCAGAGTTATGAAGTTCTCCAAAGGCATAATAAGGATAGACAGGATGAGGAGTTTAGACATTCTTCCTTTGGAGATATGGGAGCCACTGAAGTGTTTAAGGAAGACAGACAAGTACTGGCTTTCCATTTTTTAAAGCCCTGTGGTGTGTGTGAAGAATGGACTAGAGATAGCTGGCTGATAGCAGGGAGACTTGCTATAATTTAGATGGAAGGCAACGGTGGCAGTAGAGTCAGAAAAAAGGAATGGTCTTAAAGTGTGTGTGTGTGTGTGTGTGTGAGAGAGAGAGAGAGAGAGAGAGAGAGAGAGAGAGAGAGAGGAGAGAGAGAGAGAGTAAAAACTACTTGGTGATTGTGGATGCCAATGGAAGTAAAAGAGGAAACTGAGCAGGACTTGGTCATATTTGTAGCCACCTTGTGCTTGGTTCTGAGCTTGATATCCAGCAGGCAGATTTTGTCCTGGTTGTTGGTTAGAACTCTCCATTTGGACCAGGCTGGACTAATACTCTGCCTCCTGAGTGCAGGGATTAAAGACTAGCACCACTACACCTGATCTCAAATCTCGTGGCTGATCCCCTTTGTCCCCTGAATTCAGATCTTAACTCAATCAACTGCTCAAGTTTGACCCTTTGGATAACCAATGGCAGCTACTTGGGCAGGCATTGGCTATTACTGAGCTCTCAGAAATCCTCCTGTCTCAGACCCAGATTTAATTTTATTCTGTTCTACCTTATCTCATTCTACTTGAGCATGACCTCTGTTACAGCAGACATCTTGTCTGCTTTGCTTACCACTAAATCTTATTATTTAAGAAGAGCCTGGCAGTTAGAGCCTGGCAATAAAAAGGATGTGTGTCTCTTGCCAATTTTCCTCCTAGTCTAGTCCCAGCGCCAGCAAACAGGTTCCAGTGCTCCAAATACACCCAGTGCTTTCCTGGAGCTGCCTATGTGGAGCAGAGTTCCCCTTGCTTCTAGTCTTTGCTAACCTCCTCTCTCCTAACGCTTTGTTTTCATTTTATTACCTTGTCTGTTTCCCCACTGGAAGAAAACAAGTTGAGGACATCATGTGTCCCAAACACCTAGCCAAGAGAGATAGCAGCCACTTAGTAAATGTTTACTGGGATCATTTGGGAAGCTGTTAGAACTACAGAATTTTGGCCCTCACCCCAGATGAACTGAATCAGAATCTGTGTTTCGCAAAGTCTCCAGGCAGTTCATTTTCACATCGAAACTAGAGAAACACTACTTTAGTGACGATGCCCAAACTAAACTTAATAGAAATAGTAGTGATCCTCAAGGGAAAGCAGATATGCTAAGTAAAAGGGGTGGCACTGGACACCAGGCAAACCTGCTTGTAAACAATACTCAGTAGACATGTGGTGCATGCCTCTTATTGCAGCACTTGGGAAGTAGAGACGGGGCTGGGAGTTCAAGATCATCTTCAGTAACAGCAAATTGGAGGCTCTCCTGTGCTATGTGAGACCCCATATTTAAAAAAAAAAACACTGAAAGTGGGAGGAGAGGAGGAGGAAAAAGAAAGACAGGGAAAAAGGAAGGAAGGAAGGAAGGGAGGGAGGGAGGAAGGAAGGGAGGGAGGGAGGGAGGGAAGGAGGGGGGAAGGAGAGGAGAGGAGGACAAGAAAGAAGAAAAGAAGGAGGAGGAGGAGATGATGATTGTGCAGTGTAAGGTTTGGTGGCAGAAGCCTATAACTCCAGCTACCCTGAAATCTGAGGTAACAAGATCACAAGTTCAAGGCCTGCCTGGGTTAAAGAGTGAAATTTTGGCTAGCAACTTAGTGAAACTTTGTATAAAAACAAATAAATAAAAAATAAAAAGAAGGCTGAGGATATACTTTAGTGGTAGATTGTCTGCTTAATATGCATAGGGCCCTATGTTCAGTCTCCATAATACACACACACACACACACACACACACACAGCACACAATACACAGCACACACACACAGCACACACACATACACACAACACACACCACACACACACACACACACACACACACACACACACGAGATTGTAAACTAGGAGATGTGAAAGGCCTGATAAAAATTAGATGCTTAATAAATCACAGTATCATTCTCCTTTGGAAGAGTCTAAGCCTAGAAGCTAGAGCACTTGGATTCTAGATCTGGTATTATTGATAGTTTGTGTGACACAAAGCCAAAGAAGAAGGGAACTTCTACTAGATTCCACACATTTTAGCATCTTAGTGGGGATCTACATCTGTATCTGTATCTATATCTTGTTTCTATGTTGAGTTTTGACTATTTTTTAGAGTTTTACGTTTTTATACTGGGTTACATGAGGCCATTTTCATGAAAAAACATAATATATTTTGAGGATATTTCCCTCCATAAGGGGCTCCCTTCCCTTTTTGACCTCTTGCCTACATTAGTCCTTTGTTCCAGTTTTGTTTCTGTCTTCATGTCATCTATATATATATGATTTTATGAATATATAGTCTAGGATCCATAAATGAGAGAAAATATATTACATACCTGACTTTTGGAGACTGTTAACATGATTATCTCCAGTTGTCTCCATTTTTCCTGCAAATGGCATAACCAATTCTTTATGCCTGAGAAAATTTCTTTGTGATGTGAATAAACTCCACTTTCTTTTCCATTCCTGTGCTGGTGGGCACCTAGGTTGTGGACAGTGCAGTGGGGTGCAACAATCTCTGTGACACGTTGATGTGGAGAGGATTAGACTGTGTATGTTGAAACAACAATTCTTGGTCACAATGACTAATAACAAGAGTGGCATCTTAATCCCAGCACGGAGGATGCAGAGGCGGGAATATTTCTGTTGGTTCCAGGCCACCCTGGTCTACATCTCAAGTTACAAGCCAGCTAGGGCTATATGATGAACCTCATTTGGGGGAAACGTGGTATGAGTCTGAAATTGAGTCAGCAGTTGCTGGGTATACTTACTTTTTTTTTTCTTCAAGACAGGGTTTCTCGGTATTGCCTTGGAGGCTGTCCTGGAATTCTCTCTGTAGACCAGGCCGGCCTCGAACTCACAGAAATCAATTTGCCTCTGCCTCCTGAGTGCTGGGAGTAAAGGCATCGCCACCACCCAGCGGACATCTTTCTTTTTACCTTTCAACAATGCTCTCCCCTTGTCTGACAGTGGTGTCTAATCCCACAGCAGTATTTGAATGCTCTTTGAAAATGAAAGGGATTGAGGAAAGGTAGAAAAACAGAAAAAAAAAAGGAGCATAACAAGAAAAAGAAGCCTCTCACCTTGGGAATAGTTTGTCTTTCTGTTGACTTAGAGTCAAGAAATTTCAACATAGAATCCCAGCACTGGAAAGACAATGGCAGCCGGGCGGTGGTGACACACGCCTTTAATCCCAGAACTCAGGATGCAGGCAGATCTCTGTGCATTCAAGACCAGCCTGGTCTACAAGAGCTAGTTTCAGGACAGCTCCAAAGCCACAGAGAAACCCTGTCTCAAAAAACCAAAAAAAAAAAAAAAAAAAAAAAAAAAAAAAGGCAGGTGGATCATTGTGTGTGAGTTCAAAGTCAGCTTGATATACATAGTGAGTTCCATGACAGCCATACCTACATAAAAGAGCCTGTCTCAAAACAAAACAACAAAAAAGAGAGAAAAAAATTTCAACACAATTAATAAAGCCAAATTTTTCTACATAGACAATGAATGTTTTCCTAAAGACAATTTGAATGAGGATGTTTAAAAGCACAACAACTCTGGCCAGGCGGTGGTGGCACATGCCTTTAATCCCAGCACTAGGCAGGCAGAGGCAGGCAGATCTCAGATCTCTGTGAGTTAGAGGCCAGCCTGGACTACAGAGCGAGTGCCAGGATAGGCTCCAAAGCTACACAGAAAAACCCTATCTTGAAAAAAAAAAAGGAATAATAAAGTTTGGATGAAGAGCTACTTTATGACTGATAATTACAAAAACCAGTTTATTACTGAAGCACTTAAATTTCCTTAAAATAAGATTTCTAAGCATCAGCAGATGAATTGCTTCTTTTAATACAAAATAAAATATGAAATACTTACAGTATCTTTTCTATATAGTTCTTGCTAATAACCTGTTGAAGAGATTTACTCACAGAAGACAAAAGAAAAGTTCAAGAATGTCCTTACTTGGACTGTTTGACTCTGTTGCCTGCGTTTGGGGCCCTTTCCTCTTACCAGGCTGCCTTGTCCAGCCGTAACAGGTGTCTAGCCTCACTGCAACTTGATATATACTATGACTGCTTGATATCCATGGGAGACCTGACATTTTCTGAAGAGAAGGAGTAGGAATGGATGGGGGAGGGGGGAAGGGAAGAGGGACTGGGAGGAGAGGAGAGAGGGGAAACAGTGGTTGGGATGTAAAAGACAGAAAATAAGTAAATAAAAAATGTCTCTTCTTGGGCTGGAGAGATGACTCAGTGGTTAAGAGTACTGGCTGCTCTTCTGGAGGACCTGGGTCCAATTCCCAGCACCCACGTGGCAGCTCACAACAGTCTGTAACTCCAGTTTCAAGGGATCTGACATCCTCATACAAATAAACATAAAATAAAATTAAATGAATAATTTAAAAAGGGATGTCCTTTCTTTTTTTTAGAGATTTATTTATTATGTGATGTATTCCTGCAGGCCAGTAGAGGGCACCAGATCTCATTACAGATGTTTGTGAGTCACTATGTGGGTGCTGGGAATTGAACTCAGGACCTCTGGAAGAGCAGCCAGTGCTCTTAACCTCTGAGCCATGTTTCCAGCCCCATATGTCCTTTCTTAATATGGTTTTGTTTGTGTTTCTGAGATAGAGTCTTCCTATGCTGGTTGAGAGCTATGTAGCCCAGGTTGGCTTCACTTTTACTGCAGTCCTCCTGCTTGGGCCTCCTGATTGCCGGGGTTACAAGTGTGTCCACACATGCCTGGTTTATAGCTTATAACCATCTGAGGGGTGGAGTCAATGGATCAAAAGACTTTTATGAGAATAGAGGCTTTGAGCAGAGATCCCCAGATCTAGATTCATTTTCATCAAAGAAGAGGTTGTTGTCCATGGCTGAATCAAACAAGAAGACAAGAGGTCTTCCCCATGAGAGTTTCCATATGTCAATCTAGAGTGATGATGATTACCATTATTATTTTGAATCAGAATCTCACTATGTATCCTTGGCTGGCCTGGAATTTATTATAGAGACCAGGCTAACTTCAAACTCAGACATCCACTTGCCTCTGCCTCTGTCTCCCAAGTACTTTAGTTTTGAACCACTACCATGAGGATTTTTTATTTAAAAAAACTATATATATATATATATATATATATATATATATATATATATATATATATATATTCTCCCAGGCTAGCTTTGAACTTGGAATCCTCCTGTCCTGATCTTTCTAGTGCTGTGATTACAGGTTTGCCCCAAGTACTGAGCAAGGACTTCTCTTTTTCTGGAGGCTTTGTTTCCTTCTCCACTTCACTGATTTGAACTTTGAGTTTCCTCTCTTTAAAAGGGAAGCTAAGAATCAGCATGCTGGGGAAAGGGGGACTTTATTCTGGAAGGGTTCTGGAAGAGAGCTGTCATCGTGACACAAGCTAGAGACTCACTTGGGAAGAGGGCCCATGAAGAATATGCCTCCAGAGGATTGCCTGTAGCTAAGTCTACATGGCTTGATTATCTTGATTAATGATTGACATGGAAGATCATTGAGGGCAATGCCGCACCTGTGCAGCTGGGCCTGGGTGGTATAAGCAGTTCAAACTAGCCTTGGAAAGCAAGTCAGTAAGCATGGTTCCTTCTTTCTTCACTTCCTGCCTCCAGGATTCCCCCTTGAGTTCCCATCCTGACTTACCTCAGTGACAGAATGAAACATAAACATGTAAGCCAAATAAATTCCTCTTCAAGTTGCTTTTGGACATGGTGTTTTGTTGTAGCAATAGCAACCTGACTGATGTAAGAGCCAAGAGGTCTGGGTATTTGTTTTGCCACTGACCTTGACATCTGGGTTTCAGTTTCTCTCCTCTTAAAAGGCTGCACTAAACAGCTTGTAATTATAAGCATTTGATTCTATAGGTGACACTATCAATAGTAACTCTAAGCATTGGTGGAGGCAAAGGGAAATGACATGAAGAGTTATGGAAGAGGTTGGGACTAGGGAAGAAAAGGCTTCTAGATGAGGCGAATAGTTGAGAGAGTAAACAAATAGGCCATTCTAAATCATGCCACTTTCCCATAAGGGTGATTTTGAGCTAAGAACACTTAAAAATGAAGCAAAAACCAGCAGGTAAGGAGCTCTCTTGAACCTAGGGCCTAAGACATATTAGTCAGGTCTCTACCACTGAGCTACCCTGTCAGGCCATGAGGTGCTGTTATCCTCCTCTTTCCTTCCCCAAAGCAAGGAGTTGATGCTCTTTAACCATAAGGAAGGTAACTTGAAAAGGAATCTGAAGGGTATGGGAATTTAGCTCAATGATAAAGCACCTGGCCAACATACATGTATACTCTGTCTAGATTAAAAAAAAAAACAGTAGGCTGTATACAAAACAACCTTATTAAAATAGTGATTTTTCCTTGAGCTCCCCCACTTCTCCGCATTGCCTTTCATTGAAAAATGTAGTATGAAAACATTTGGGCTGGGCTGGGCTGAGAGATGGCTCATTAGTTAAGAACACTGGCTACCTTTCCAGAGGTCCTGAGTTCAATTCCCAGATACCACATGGTGGCTCACAATCATCTATAATGAGATCTGATGCTCTCCTCTTCTGGTATGTAGGCTCTATGTGTAGATGTATAAAATAAATATTTTTAAAAAACCATTTGGGATCCGGGCATTGGTGGCGCACGCCTTTAATCCCAGCACTTAGGAGGCAGAGGCAGGTGGATCTCTGTGAGTTCGAGGCCAGCCTGGTCTACAAAGCTAGTTTCAGGACAGCCTCCAAGACAATACAGAGAAACCCTATCTCGGAAAAAAAAATAACATTTGGGCTGGGCAGTGGTGGCACACTCCTTTAGTCCCAGCACTGGGGAAGCAGAGACAAGTAGATCTTTAAATTCATGGCCAGCCAGGTCTACAAATCAAGTTCCAGGACAGCCAGAGCTACATAGAGAAACCTTGTCTCAAAAAGCAAAACAAAACAAAGCAACAATAACAACAACAAAACCATGAAAACCCTACAATATATATTTGGGTTTTGCTCTACTTAGGTATTTTATGGTCTAACTGTTAGGCATATACATCCTTTGATTTTTTTTTCTTTTTTGGTTTGGTTTTTTGAGACAGGTTTCTCTGTATTGTTTTGGAGTCTGTCCTGGAACTCACTCAGTAGACCAGGCTGGCCTGGAACTCACAAAGATCCACCTGCCTCTGCCTCCCGAGTGCTGGGATTAAAGGCATGTGCCACTAACACCTGGCTCCTATAATGCCTATTCTTGACTGTCAATTTAACTACATCTGGAGTTAATGAAAGCCCAAATGGCTGGGCACACCTGTGAGGGGCTGTTTTGTTTTCTGTTTTTGTTTTTTAAGACAGGGTTTCTCTGTGGCTTTGGAACCTGTCCTGGAACTAGCTCTTGTAGACCAGGCTGGCCTCGAACTCACATAGATCCATCTGCCTCTGCCTCCCGATTGCTGGGATTAAAGGCGTGCACTACCAATGCCTGGATATTATTTGAATTTTTAAAACAGGGTTTCCCCATATGGTCCTGGCTGTCCTGGAACTTGCTCAGTAGACGAGGCTGGCCTTGAACTCAGAGATCCACTTGCTTCTGCCTCCTGAGTGTTGGGACCACCATTCAGTTGGGAATACTCATTTTAACCCAGATCTTTTGAGGAGGGATGATTCACGTTTAACCTGGGCCACATCTTCTGCTGGCAGCCTATATAAAGGACACGGAAGAAGGACACTCTCTCCTTTCTGGCTTGTTCTGGCTCTCACTGGCACTGGCATTAGAGCCTACTTCTTCCAGGTTTCAATATATACTAAAGGTCATCTAAGGAGCTGTGAAGTCTGAAGATAGGCCCTTTGGTCTGAGCAGAAGTAGAGGTAAGAGCTATCTCTGAGCTTCACCTTGAAGCCCGGACCCCAATATCAGTCCTGGGTCTCATTTCTTTGTGCTACACCATGTCCCGTGTATATGGTGTTGGGAATTGAACCTAGGACCTTGTGCATGATTAGTGATTGCTTTATTGAGTTATTTTGTTTGTTTTTCTGAGACGGGGTCTTCTTATGTATCTCTTCCTTCCTGGTCCTCACTATGTAGCCCAAGCTAGCCTCCAATTTGCAAGAATTCTAAAGACTGGGATTACAGGCTTGCATCACCATACCTGGTTTATTAGTCTTTAATTAGAAAGCCTCCCAATTAATCAAGGTGACCCCTATCTTAATGTTTCCATCGTTTGTTTGTTTGTTTTTTCGAGACAGGGTTTCTCTGTGGCTTTGGAGGCTGTCCTGGAACTAGCTCTTGTATACCAGGCTGGCCTCGAACTCACAGAGATCTGCCTGCCTCTGCCTCCTGAGTGCTGGGATTAAAGGCCGGGCTCTATTATTTGTACTTAAAGGACTTTAGAAAGGTCAGTATTGCTGCAGATTGAGGAGGCTAGGGAACAGGATTACTGAGCAGTGAGAAAGGGGCTAGGGGCTAGAAGCCTGAAGTTGTACAACCAGGATGAACGCGGGACTCTCAGCTCCCGCCAACTACAATTCCCAGGCTCCCTGGCCCCGCCCCTCCTGGATGGCCCCTCCCTGCCTTGCTGGCCCCGCCCCCGCTCAGCGACCGGCAGGGTGCCCGCCCGACTTCCCAGCTGCCCCGTGCAGCCCGGGCATGCCCAGTGTGGGCGCAGCCCCGGCTCTGGGAGCGCCGGGGCGGAGCGGGCAGCCGGGTGCGGAGCAGGCGAACCAAGCCTCGGTGGGCGAGCTCCCAGGCCGGAGCCGCCGCGGCAGGGCTGCGGGGTAGGTGTGGGCCGCGGCAAACGGGGTGTCGAGCCGCTTGCACGTCTGGGCCTGGGCCGCAGGGCCCAGGGGGCAAGCGAGAGCTGTCAGGCCAGAGCTGGTCGGCGAGGTTCTGACAGGGGCTGCGGCAGGGACCCCGGCCCCAAGGGCCCGGGACGTGAAGGGCGGCGAGGGCAGGCCCTGCGGCGCGCGGCGCTCAAGGCTCGCTCGTCCTAGGTGCGGTGGGGCTATCTTTAGTTCCTGTGACCCGCGTTGAGCGTGGTTCGCACCCTGTGCGCGGCAGTAGCTGGGGAGAAAGACGGGTTCTCAGCCCAGATGCTCAGAAAGAAGCTCCCGGAGAGTAGGGATCGAGCAGTCCCGGGGGCCCAGGAGGCATTCTGCGGCCCGGTGATGAGTGAGAGTGTTTACCCTCTTCCTACCTGGAGAGGGAAACGCCGGCTTCCTGCCTTCCGGGACTTGGGTTTGGTGGCTTGGAAATGAAAGTGCAGGAGTATGTGTGTCTCAGCAGATGCTTAATCGGTTCTAAAGACTGTCAAGAATTTAGTGGCCCGCACAGCATTTCAAGGTTTAAGAAAGGCGATTTGCCCATGGGATGCTTGGGTTAAACAAAAAAAATCCTCGTTGCAAAGCTTAAGCAAAAAAAAAAAAAAAAGTTCGGACTGTGTTGGAACACTGAACTTCTGAAGTTTGTTGTAATTAGCTTTCGCTCGCTGATGGACAAACCGTGTAAGTTTTCCACCTGTAAAATATTGTGAACCAGAAGACGTATCTTGATTCCCCTGTGTTGTCGGAGCCCTTTGTAAATGGTGTGTTCTTAAATTGTGGCAGGTTATTTTTCTGCATGCCTCAGCAATTTGTTAAACAGGCTAATTCATACCAAATGTTCTTTCCCATAGGAAAGATGTTAGGCCTACAATATAAAATTGAAATGGCCTGTCCTTCAAAGGCTCTATTTGGTCAGTAAGTCCTTTGCTGGTTGCTACATGCAGAAGTATATTAATCTGCCAGGAGTCAAATGACAGTGGTTCTGGGCTAGGATAGATAGACATGTTTGAAACTCCCTGTCAGGGCTCTGAGAGAGAACTAGACCAAATAATGAGTTTCCTCAAACCTCAAGTCAGGTGCATTCTTTAATAGGATTACATCTATACAAAATTTTCAGCTTTGTTTATTCTGTTGCGCTCCACCCTGAAAAACCCTGTGAAGAATTTTACCATTCTTTATTTGTAGATGAGCAAGTCGTTGGTTAAGAGGGTGTTTCTATGTTTCTATGACAGTCTTCACACACTTAGTGCCTTGGCCCAGGATTAGACATTTACTATTCTGTCCATGGGCTGCTTTCACCACAACTCTCAGAACATTGCTAGAAAACACATTCAGGACACTCTGAGACGCTTTTTTTTTTTTTTTTTTGAGGGAGGAGTGGGAGTGATGACAGATGTTTCTTAACCCTAAAAACTAATCCAAGTGAGCACATTGGACTTCGGGAGGGATGATGCACATGGCGTTGTGCAGGTAGCCCTCTGATTCTGATCTCCCTGTTGGTCCAGTTCTGAGTGGCATTAGTCCAGTTGGGTCAGTGTACTACTGCTTGATGGGGTGGCCAAAGGTCAAACACGGTGTCCTTTATGTTTTGTAGTTGAGTTGTGTCCAAGCTGCCTGTGTATTAGTGTATTAAGATTATTACATCTCTTAAATTGGAGGTTCTCAGCTTGATTTGGTAGGGCTCGAGAACTTTGAAATCCTAAATTCTTAACATTTTTGCAAGTAGATTTTCCATTTACCTTAGAGTTTACTTTGAAGAAATTAATGAGAGACTGGTATTTTAAAATTATTTATAATATGGACTCTCTTGCCCTATCCAGTAGTGGGGGCTGCACTCATAACTTCAGAGCTTGGTGTATGTTAGGTGGGTTCTCTACCAGTGAACTATATCCCCAGCCTTTGTTTCTGTTTTTGAGACAGGATTTCTCTGTAGCTTCAGAGCCTGTCCAGGAACTCTGTAGACCAGGCTGGCCTTGAACTCAGAGATCCGCTTACCTCTGCCTCCCAAGTGTTGTGTGCCACCACCCCTCAGCTTGTTTTGTTTTTGAGACAAATTTCATGAAGTTACTCAAGCTGGCTTTGAATTCAGTTTATTCAGACTTTGAATTGGGATTATAGTACTGCACCATCAGGCCTCTCTCTCTCTCAAAATTTTTTCTTAGGTATTGGGAATTGAACATGCCATGGAAGCACTCTATCACTGAGTTATAGTTGTTCTCTTTTTCAGCATTTATTAATTATGTGTGTGTGTGAACCTGTGTGTGTGCCATGATGTGAGTGTGCATAAGAAGTCAGGGGACAAACCCATGTGGGTCCTGAGAATTAAACTTAGGTGGTTTGGCTTGGCAGAAGGCTCCCTTATCTGCTCAGCCACCTCCCTAGCCCTGACTGAGTTTTATTTGCAACCCTGTCAGTTTCTTAATTGTTGGAGTTAGCTTTCCCATTTATCTGAGAAATAAAAGAGAAACCCTTACTGGTTTATGGTTTTTTTGTTGTTGTTTAGCTTTGTTTTTTGAGACAGGGTCTTACATACCCATGTACATACCTCAAACTTCCAATTTAGCAGCAAATGCCCTTGAACTCCTGAGTATCTTGCCTCAATTTCCCAAATGGTATTACAGGTATGTGCCATCATACCTAGGCCTTACAGTTCTAAAGACTGCTTACTGCTGGGCGTTGGTGGCGCACACCTTTAATCCCAGCACTCGGGAGGCAGAGGCAGGCGGATCTCTGTGAGTTCGAGGCCAGCCTGGTCTACAGAGCGAGTTCCAAGACAGCCTCCAAAGCCACAGAGAAACCCTGTCTCGAAAAACCAAAAAAAAAAAAAAAAAAAAAAAAAAAAAAGACTGCTTACTAATGAGAACTTCATGAGTTGTTTTTGCTTTGTTTTGTAATGGGGGTTGAACCCTGGCTCTCATACATATTGAGCATACAGTCTACCTTTGAACTTGACCCTTCCCAAGCCTTAGTCAAGTTTAAAATTGTTTCCTACATGATTATTAAAATACATGCACAGGGGCTGGAGAGATGGCCCAGCGGTTAAGAGCACTGGAGGTCCTGAGTTCAATTCCCAGCAACCACATGGTGGCTCACAACCATCTGTAATGAGATCTGGCACCCTCTTCTGGCCCGCAGACAATGCTTTCAGAACATTATACATAATAAACACATCTTTTAAAAATGCATGTATATATATATATGTACATTTAAAACTAGAAAATGGTGCTGTAAGTCACTAGATTATTATCTTCAGGACTATGCTGGTGGTGGGGATGAAGTTAGAAAACATAGAAAGAGCTAATTAGAGGGCTTGGTAGTTTCTTATATCTTAAACTTTCCTGTGTATTTGAGGAGTATACATGATTAAAATGTCAAAATCAATTATTATTGTGAGAAACAGGGTTTCCTTAGGAAGCCCTAGCAGGTGTGAAACACAATGTGTAGACAGCCTGTTGTGGAAATTGTGGTTATCCTCCTGCCTCTGCCTCCTACCTAGTGGTAGAATTACAGTATACTGTAGTGCCTAGTTTCTTCAAGTGTTTTGCTTGTGTGTGTATGTGTGTGTGTCTGCATGTGAATTCAGGTACCTGTATAGGCCAGAAAAGGGTATTGAATCCCCTGGAGCTGGAGTTCAGATGGTTGGCAGAGGTCTGACACAGGCACTATGGTCAGCTAAAAGAGAAGAAAGCGATTTTAACTGCTGAGCCGTCTCTCCAGTCTCACCTTCAAGTGTCTGAGAATTCATAGCCATCATAAAAATTGCTTAAGAGGCTATTCAAACATTATTACCACTCATCTCCAAATCTTCAACAGTGTTTGAAGTGTTTAGGAGTAGTTGGGACACCAAGGCTTAGGAGAGACCACTTGTCCAGGAGGACATTTGTCCCCTCTATTTACTAGGGAAGCTGAGGCAGGAAGATCTGTCGAGCCCAGGAGTGTGGGGCTAGCTGGGACAACTTAATAAGACCTCACATCTCAAACAAAAAAATAAGCATCCTAGGTTTCATCAGTTACAGGCATAGTCTCATAGTTTATTGTATTAGTGCTACAGTCTATTACTCTTGTATCAGGGCTACTAGAAGGTGGAGTCATTTTGTAGAAAAAGATCATGAGGTAACTTATCTTTAACATAAGTATTTTTTCTCCGTCTGTTTCCAGGTCCTCCATGATGAGAGATTTGGGGGTACTTCCTCTCTGTGATTGATATTCTGGGCAGTGAAGAGATGGCTGACAGTGTCAAAACCTTTCTGCAGGACCTTGGTAGGGTGAGTATATTTTCATGGAATTTGTACCCCCCCCTTCTTTCTTTTGTGTGTAGTGTTTTCTCCCACCCCCCTTTTTATTTTTGCTAAAGAACTGACTAGGAAATCCTTCAGGTATTTTGTAACTTTTATCATATTTGTTGGGTCTTTTACATAGAATGTAGGTTTTCAGTGTCATCTACTCAGTAAACAGGAGTTTTTCATAGTTTTCAGGTTGACCTTGAACACCTGGTGGCTTTTATTAGTATGCCAAGTACTAGGAATGTAGGTATACACTATCCTGAGTCTTTTTTATTTTGCTATGCAGCCCTGGCTGATTTGAGTTAATTTCAGTACTGTCTCTCCTTCAAGTGTGAGCCTGTGCCTAGTTATATCCTGTGTCTTTGTGTGTGTGTGTGTGTGTGTGAGAGAGAGAGAGAGAGAAAGAGAGAGAGAGAGGAAGAGAGGAAGAGAGAGAGAGGAAGAGAGAGAAGAGAGACAGGAAGAGAGAGAGAGAGAGAGATGAGAGATAGATAGATAGTGTCATCTGTCTTTCTGTGTCTGTGTTTGTAGTGGACTTTTTTGAGCTGCCAACCAGCTCCCCAAATAGAGACATGGAGACTTATTATTAATTATGAATTCTTGACCTTAGCTTAGGCTTGTCCCAGTAGACCTTTTAACATAATTTAACCTGTTTCTATTCATCCATGTTTTTTTTTTTTTTTTTTTTTTTGGTTTTTTATGAGACAGGGTTTCTCTGTATTGTTTTGGAGGCTGTCGGTCCAGCCTGGCCTCGAACTCACAGAGATCCGCCTGCCTCTGCCTACCAAGTGCTGGGATTAAAGGCGTGCGCCACCACCTCCCAGCTTTCATCCATGTTTTGCCTGGAACTTTTTACCTTTCTTTCATTTTGTATGTCGTATTTTCCTACATCCTCATGTCTGACTGGCTGGCTCCTGGCTCTTTTTCTTTCTTCCTACAGCCCTAAATTCTTCCTCCTAATTAGTCTTTCTGCCCTAAAGTTCCACCTATACCTCCTCCCTTGCTATTGGCTGTTTAGCTTTTTATTAGACCTTAGGCAAGCAAGGTAAAGCAATAATACAATAATTAATAATAATTAATTATTCCAAACATAAACAAATGTTTATGTACATAGTTAAACAAATGCAACACATCTTTGCATAGTTAAACAAACATTCCACAGTATGTGTATATGTATGTGTATATATTTGTGTGTTTTTATGTGGTACATGCCTGTGGGTGTGTAGGTAACAATCTGATTCTCATATGGAAGCCAAAACAGAACTTTGTTTACCTCTGTTACCTCTTGCTGTCAGCTTTATTCTCTTGAGATAGGGTGTCTTACTGAACCTGAGTTGGCCTATTTGGCAAGCCTGGCTGGCCAGGGAATTCTCAGGATCCAGAAACCATGCCTAGCTTTTTACATGAAGGTATTGGATTTGAACTCAGGTCCTCATGCTTGCAGAGCAAACACTCTTACATGCTGATTGATTCCCAGCCCTTCTATCCTGCATCCTATGGAAGTTGGGAGACCTGTCTATTGAGTGCATTATCTAGCATTAGGATTCTGTTTAACTTGGCTACAGAGCCCTATTTGCTTGTTTTGAGACAAGTTAGTCTCCAACTGGCTGTGTAGTAGTCCAGGATGACCTTGAACTCCTGATGCCTTGCACTGATAGAAAATCCTGGGATTATACGTATGTGTCACTGTTTAGTTTGAGCCAGATGTAGCAGCACACATCTGTAATCAAAGCACTCATTTGACTGAGGTAGGAGGACCATAAGTTCTTGGCCATCTTGGGTTGTATAGTGGGACCCATCTCAAAAACCAAATAGCAAACCACCACCACCACCCCCACTACCACCACACACACACACACACACACACACACACACAAAGCTGCTTGAGAGATAGAGGAAAAGGATGGTAGTTCAACTCCAGAATTGACTTATATCCTCAGGAGGGGGCTACATGAGACCCTGACTCAGAAAGAAAGAAGCAGATTTTGAAAATGACTATCTAGGTTTAAGGGTAACATTCTAACTGCCTGTTAATCAAAATCAGTTTTAGAAGTAATAACCCTAGCCGGGCGTTGGTGGCGCACGCCTTTAATCCCAGCACTCGGGAGGCAGAGGCAGGCGGATCTCTGTAAGTTCGAGACCAGCCTGGACTATCAAGCGAGTTCCAGGACAACCTCCAAAGCCACAGAGAAACCCTGTCTCGAAAAACCAAAAAAAAAAAAAAGTAGTAATAAAGTAGTAATAACCCTGGGTTTATGAGATGGCTTACAGAGAGGTAAGTGACCTCAAGTCACTCATCATGGAGAACCTGGAAACACGAAAAAGACTTACATTGAGGGTGGTGGCATACGCCTTTAATCCCAGCACTCGGGAGGCAGAGGCAGGTGGATCTCTGTGAGTTCAAGACCAGCCTGGTCTACAAGATCTAGTTCAAGGACAGCCTCCATAGCCACAGAGAAACCCTGTTTCAAAAAAAAAAAAAAAAAGATGTATTACTTAGAGCAGGGCCGTGGTAGCACACACAATCAGATCTCTGAGTTTAAGGCCAGCCTGATCTACAAAGCTACACCCCCCCAAAGATATTACTTGATGTTTCTACAAAATGACTTCACGTTGTTGTAACCCTAATACAAGCAGGTAACAAGCCTGACACCAGGTTCAACCCCCAGGATTTTCTTGGCCTTCTGACTGAGGCACAGCCATGCTTTTGTTTTTGTTAGCTTTATTTAATATGTGTGTGCTTGGACAGTATGTCAGGTTTCCCGTCTATATATAGACACATGGCTGTCAACTTGGTGGCAAATACCTTACTTGCTGAGACATCTTGCTGGTCTTTTTATTTATTTATTTATTTTAAAGATGTTCTTACTCTTTATCCCAGACTGGGTTCAAATTTGGAGTGATCAGCTTGCCTTAGTCTCTCAAGTGTCCTAGTGCTAGTCTCATAGGAGTATACCACCACACTTAACTCTGCTTTTTTTTTTTTTTTTTTTTTTTTTGTCTTTTTATGAAGTTCACTATCCTGGTGCAATTATTCTACTTTGGACATAAATCTATTATGGCTTTTATTAAACTCTAGTGTGTGTGTTAAATTTTTAGTTTATTTGTATAATTTTTCTGCTTTCCTTTCAATAGTGGGGATTGAACCCAAGGCCTCTCACACGATAGGCAAGCACTCAGCTGAATCCCCAGCCTTTCCTTGTCTTTATTTTGAGGTAGAGTCTTGTAAGTCCTGGCTGACCTAACTTGAGTTATTATCCTACCTGTCTCCCATGTTGGTGGGATTACACTGTCTTCTTGGGCGGTTCCATCTGACCAAAGAATAGTTCACTGAAGTTGCACAATATGTGGTTGGTTGCATGGATGGATAAATGAATACAGTTCTTTGAACTGGATTACAGGTAATTCTGGAGTTTATAGCAGATATGATTGGAAAGTGCATTTGTCACTGTCTGTATGCAGTCTATACAAACTCAATAGCACTACCATGATGCTTCTGTTTGATGTGGCACTCCCTTACTATAGAGGTTTGTTTACAATTTGCAGCAATTATTTCTTTCCCCTTCTTTCTCTCCTTTTAAAACAGTAATTGTGTCTGTCTCCAAATTCGATATAGTGTAGTCCTTTCTTGACTGGTGTTTAGAGCTAGTATAGAATTCAAGGAATACTGCTGCAATTTAATTGGTACTGAAAGGGAGTAGGGAAGACGATAATGTGTTTTCATTGTATTGGTAAATGTAAAAGTGTTAGAAAACTACTATTTAGTGCTCATAATTCAGGATTGGTTTAGGTAAGAATCGTGGAAGGATGCTAAATTTGGGAGAAATCCATAGGCATGATATTTGCATGCCATCAGAAGTGTTTCCCACTTACTGTTTCTAGTTACTAGAGGAAAAAGTTTGAAACCATGGAATTAATATCACCACAAGGGCAAACAGTTACTGTGTGCCATTGTTTAGGGAGCGAGGGTGGATATGATCTCTTTGGACAGGACAGACTGGCTGTGTATCCATGGCTGACCTTGGATTTGGGATTTTTCCTGCCTCAACCTTGAATTTTGGAAAGAGACATGTGCCACCATGCCTAGCTTATGTGTTTCTTGGTGTGATACCATCAGTTCTGTGGTATTCTTGTTCAAAATGCTTAACCTGGGTAATCATGGGGAAACTTAAATCTTAAGAAAATTCCATGAAGTAGCTAGCCTGTATTTTTTTAAGACAAAGACTAGGGCTAGTGAGATGGCTTAGAAGTAAAGATTTTTTTGTGTGTGTGGGTACTTCCCCCCTACCCCCACGTGGTTTCTCTGTGTAGCCTGTTCTGGAACTTGCTCTGTAGTCCTGGGTGGCCTTGAACTCATAGAGACCACCTGGCTCTGCCTCCCAGTACTGGGATTAAAGATGTGAGCCACCACCACCCTGATTTTTAACATTTTTTTTTTGAGAAGTAAAGATTCTTATCATCATACCTGATGACTTGAGTGTGGTGATCCCAGAAACACGCCTCATGGAAGGAGAGAACTGACTATTACAAGTTGTCCTCTGATCGCCATGCATGCAACATACTCACACAAATAAAATGGAAACAGCAGAAGTATAAAGAACTGTTCTTGATTTAAAAATACTAAGGAGACATACAAAATGCATTATTTTATTCTGGATTAAACTCTCCAGGTGCGCAATGCCATGAAGTTCATTGTTGTGATGAATGGAAACTTGGAATGTGGACTATAAAGTATTTTAGTATTAAGTTTCTTGAATTGATAACTGCCCTATGGTTATATAAGAGTGTTGTTCTTAGGATAACTCCTGAAAAATGATCAACTGGTCATGTTGGCCACTATACTTGTGTTCCCAGTATTTGGGAGCCAAAGCAAGAAAATCAAGAGTTTGACATCAGTCCGACTTATGTAGTGAGACCCTGTTTCAGCCTCTGCCCAAGGGAAAACTGCATGAGCGTGATAAAACAACCTACTTGAATGGTTTGGATAAGTGTATATATTAATAGGAAAAAAATACTAACTAATGATTCTGGACTAAAGGAGTTTTAAAGTTCTCTATTGTTGCAGTTCTTTTGTAAATTAAGGATTGTAGTTGGAAATTTTATTTGGGCCACCAACCACCTCCAAAATAAAGATGTGTAGACTTAATATTAATTATGAATTCTCAGCCTTAGTTTAGGCTTATCCCACTACTTATAACTTACTTTAACCTATTTCTGTTTTGCATTGGACCTTTTTACCTTTCTTCCATTCTGTGTGTCCTACTTTCCTGCTTCCTCTGTATCTGTCTGTCTGCTGACTGGCTGACCCTGGGCAGCTCCTTGGTTCTCCTCCCCCTTCTCCCCTCTTCCCTCCCCATTCCTTCTCTGATTTGCTCTCTCTGCCTGCTAGCCCTGCCTATCCCTCTACTGCCTAGCTATTGGCCATTCAGTTTTTGTTTTTTTGTTTTTTTCAAGACAAGGTTTCTCTGTGTAGCCTTGGCTGTCCTGGAACTTGCTCTGTAGACCAGGTTAGCCTTGAACTCACAAGAGATCTGCCTCCCTCTGCCTTCCGTGTGTGCCACTGCCCAACTCAAGCCATTCAGCTTTTTATTAAAACACTCAGGTGCCTTAGCAGGCAAGTTGAAACAAGTGTGACACACCTTTACATAGTTTTAACAAATGCAGCATACCTCTGTAGTTAAAGTAATATTCTATAATGTAAACAAATGTAACACATGTTTACATAGTTAAAGTAATATTCCACAGAAAAGGATAAAGAATGCATAAAGGGTGAGGGTATAGTTCAGTGGCAGAGTGCTGCCTACTATGCACCAAGTCCTGAGTTGTTGCATCAGAGCACTGGAGGCACAAATCACTCTCCTTTAGTTCTGTAGCAAAGTGAGTACTGTGGTTTCCACTGTTACTCACTTTCCTGTGTGTAAC
The DNA here is from genome assembly GCF_017639785.1 of Mesocricetus auratus. NCBI lineage: Eukaryota > Metazoa > Chordata > Mammalia > Rodentia > Cricetidae > Mesocricetus > Mesocricetus auratus. The sequence continues at coordinate 15,815,818 of NW_024429203.1, read as the reverse complement.
TTTGCAAGGTCTCCAGCCCACAATTTCTCTTTAAAAATGTCCTTATCTACAGGGAATCAAAGACTCCATCTGGGGCATCTGTACCATCTCAAAGCTAGATGCTCGGATCCAGCAGAAGAGAGAGGAGCAGCGCCGAAGAAGGGCAAGTAGTGTCTTGGCCCAGAGGAGAGCCCAGAGTGTAGAACAGAAACAAGAGAGGTGAGGAGTGCAGGCCTACATCCTAAGCTGTCGCGGAGGGGCACATACTAAGACCAGGAAATGGCGGGGAAGGCCCTACACAGTAACTTAGAATCCTATTAGTTGTTTTTTTATTTTTAATAGGAAAATGTTATTAGGCGATTTTCCCCCCACCCCAACACACACACACACACACACACACACACACACACACACACACACAAACTTAAACTCAGATTCTTACTCAAAATGGCATGATGTTAAAAAGAAAATACACTGAGATAGCTCAGAGGCAAAAGGTGCCCGCTAAGCAAGTGTGATGGCCTGGATTTAGTCCTTGGAACTCAAGGAAAGCTGGAAGAAGAGAGCCAGCTCCAGAGTTGTCTTTGGACCTCCACATGCATCTTATACATACAACAGTAGATTAAACAGCAACAAAAATAAAATCAAGAGTACCAAACAGAGAAATAGAGGACCACAAACAGTGTTTGATTTAATGAATGCTTATAGTAAAGTCTATATGGATTTATTTATCGATAGACTAAACCCAACCCAGACTTTCTTATTTAATGTGCTCTAACCTCGGACTTTAGAGGGAAGAACACAGACACACACACACACACACACACACACACACACACACACACACACACACACACAAAAACACACGTGTACGTTTGTTTTATTTGGGGGCTGGATTCAGTTCCCAGCACCTGCATGGAGGCTAGCAGCTGTCTGCAGTTCTGGTTCCAAGGGATCCAAGGCTCTCTTCTAGCCTGCATGGATAATGCACATAGGTGGTGCACAGACACACATGCAGGCAAAGCAACCATATACATAAAAGTAAATAACATTAAAAATTATTTATCATTGGGAGAGTATGTCCATTTCACAGCACATGTGTAGATACCATAGGACATCTTTGTGGAATTAACTTCTTCCACCTTTTACATGAGTTCAGGGAACCAAACTCAGGTTGCCAGGCTTGTGACACTTTTCTCAGTAAGCCATCTCATCAGCCCCTTTTTAGTTTTTAAAGGAAAGCTTGTGATGCATAGTTTTAATACCAGCACTTAGGAGCACAGGCAGGCAGTTTGAAGCCAAATAGTGAATTCCAAGTCAGCCAGGGCTACATAGTGAAATCCTGTCTCAAACTGACAACAAAATAGAAAAGCTGGTTTCTTCACCTGGGTGTGGTGGCACATGCATGTAATACCAACACTGAAGACTGAGGCAGGGGGACTGCCAAGAGTTTGAGGCCAGCCTGGTCTATACAATGAGTCCCTATCTCTAAAACAAAACACCTGGTTCCTTGGACACATGGAAGCCTTTTCTTATGGACTGAATTGGAACGTTGGGAGAACATTAGGTGCTCAAAGATAATTTGGTGCCAATAGAAGCTGTAAAATGGAGAGTTATCAGATAACGTTAGAAGCAGCCTATTGGCCTTACAAGCTAAACTCATGATCTTTTTCAGTGAGCCACGTATTGTTAGTAGAATCTTCCAGTGTTGTGCTTGGAACGGTGGAGTATTCTGGGTAAGTTCTTTTCCATCACATTCTAGGTTCCCTATATGCATCTTTAGATTGTTGTTAGGTTAATATTTCTCAGCCGCTTCCTTAAAACACAAAGATATTTATCTTTGTTTGAGTTGTTTATATATGCTGATGATTATCACATGGGTAGGGGATGTAGGAGGGGAATCTGAGCAAGAAATAATTATATGTATGAAAATGTCAAAATGAAACCCATTATTTTGTGTGATGTCTAAAAACAATAATTGCCGTGTGTGGTAGTACATGCTTATAATCCTAGTACTTGAGAGGCAGGGGCAGGCAGATCTCTGAGACCAGGCCAGTCTTGTCTATGTAACTGAATTTCAGGCCATCTAGGGACGGTATAGTGAGATGCTGTCTCAAGGGAAAAAAAGGAATAAAGAAAATTAATGTTAAAGAAGATACCAGTGGGTTGGAAAGATGGGCCAGTTTTTAAGAGCAGTCTTTGCTCTTGCAGAGGATCTGGGTTCAGTTCACAGCACTTATACCAGGCATTTTAAATTTGTTTTTTATGTCTAGGGGATTTTGTATACTCTTCTGGCCTCCATGGGTACCTGTATGCACGTGTTGCATATACAGATAACCAGACATATATAAAATAATAAAAATTTTATTATTTTTTTGAGACAGGGTTTCTCTGTAGCTTTGGAGGCTGCCCTGGAACTAGCTCTTATAGACCAGGCTGGTCTCCAACTCAGAGATCGGCCTGCCTCTGCCTCCCGAGTGCTGGGATTAAAGGCGTGTACCACCCAGCCATAAAAATAATCTTTAAAAATATAAATAACAATACTTATAATATCAGCACTTTATGGTAAAAGCAGGAGCATAAGAAGTTCAAGGTCATCCTTGACTACATAGTAAGTCTGAGATAAGCCTGAGATATATGAGACCCTGCCTCAAAAAAACAAATAAATATGAATCGGGCATAGTTGCACAGACCTTTAATTCCAGTACTCAGGAGGCAGAGGCAGGTAGATCTCTGAGTTAGAGTCCAGCCTGGTCTATAGAGTGAGTTCCAGGACAGCCAGGGCTACACAGAAAATCCTAAACAGCAAACATGAATTGGATTTTGTACATCTTTGGTGAATTTTATTCCTTTCACTTATATCTGAAGAGATATCTGGGAGAGCCCTGCATATATGTGTGTTTGTTTATATGATCCATTGACAGGTTTTAGTGTTGTTATAAATAACTGTTTAGACATTTTAGGTTATCTATGGAATCAGAGAAAGTAGATGTTTCTGGTTGTAGCAGTTGATTATTATTGAGACTCAGATAAAAAAAGTTACCTATAATTAACTGAGAGCTCTCATAGTCTTTAGTGAAATATAAATACTGTTCTTGACATGATATTTAGTGTAATTCAGTTTGTCTTATATAAACATTTCACTAATATTTTCAGATGTTAACTTTAGATTTAATTAATAAACATCACGGGATGCTTAGTGTATGTCTTTATACATTGGCTTAAATGTTAGTTAAAATGTTTTCTCTATCTCAAAAGTCTCACTGATACATAGTATCAGTTAGCTGCATTGTCTTGGAGTTTTGGCAAGTAGGAAAGGTGCTTCTACTAATATTTTCAGATGTTAACTTTAGATTTAATTAATAAACATCACGGGATGCTTAGTGTATATCTTTATACATTGGCCTGATAATAAACATCACGGGATGCTTAGTGTATATCTTTATACATTGGCCTGAATGTTAGTTAAAATGTTTTCTCTATCTCAAAAGTCTCACTGATACATAGTATCAGTTGGCTGCACTGTCTTGGAGTTTTGGCAAGTAGGAAAGGTGCTTCTTTGGGCCTCCTGATTTATAAACTAGCAGTCTTGACTAGAAAGTCATTACAGTGAGAGCTGAAATGCCTTGCTTAAATTTATTATTGTTGTTATTATCCTGGTTTTTTTTTTTTTTTTTTTTTTTTTTTTGAGGTGGTTTCTCTGTGTAGCCCTGGCTGGCCTGGAACTCACAACTCACTCTGTAGACCAGGTTGGCTTTGATCTACCTGCCTCTGCCTCTTGTGTGCATGATGCCTTGTTTTAATTTAAGAAGGGTTTTTGATTATTGCCTCTTTCCTTCAGTTTAGTCTCCTCTTGTTTTATCGAGTGTTTATTCCTGTGCTTCAATCAGTAACAGCCCGGATTATTGGTGAGTATGTATGTATCTTGCTTCTGCTTGGGATAGAGGTTTGAGATATTTGTTTCTAGTCTTCCTCAGTTTCATAAGCACTTCCTAACAACACCAGCAATTTGATGTTTTTAGGTTTTTTTGTTTGTTTTTTTTTTTGAGACTGTTTCTCTATGTAACAGTTCTGGCTGTCTTGGAACTCATGCTGTAGACCAGGCTGGAATCTAACTCAGAGATCTACCTGCCTCTGCCTCCTGTTTTGTAGACCAGGCTGGCCTTAAACTCACTAAGATTGACCTGCCTCTGCCTCTGCCTCTGCCTCCCTTGTGCTGGAATTAAAGGCCTGCTTCCCTCCAGCTGATGGTTTGTTTGTTTGTTTGTTTTTTCAGCTGATGTTTTTAATTTGGACTTCTCAATGGCTTTTTGAGATAGGCATTGTTGAGCTGTCTATTTTATGGATAAGTAAATAGACGTTAAGTCATTGGTAAGTAGCAGAGCTGAGATTTAAATTCAGTTGGTTTCCTGGGCTCTGTGATTAGTCACTGAGACATTGCAGTAGTCACCAGGTTTGTTTCAAGAACAAAACTGTCATTGCTATGAATAAGAGCTGTGGCCAGAATGTGAGGCAGAAGAGTAGTAACAAAATAGTTCCATTTTTGCCGGGCGTTGGTGGCGCACACCTTTAATCCCAGCACTGGGGAGGCAGAGGCAGGCGGATCTCTGTGAGTTCGAGGCCAGCCTGGTCTACAGAGCGAGTTCCAGGACAGCCTCCAAAACAATACAGAGAAACCCTGTCTCAAATAACAAAAAAAAAAATTCCATTTTTGGTCGTCTGGTGTTCCATCTGTCTAACTAAACTAATAATTCTTCTTGCTTTTTTTTTTTTTTAGGTGATCCATCACTGCATGGAGATGTTTGGTCATGGCTGGAATTCTTCCTCACATCAATTTTCAGTGCTCTTTGGGTGCTCCCCCTGTTTGTGCTTAGCAAAGTTGTGAATGCCATTTGGTTCCAAGTAGGTCCAGGGTAGAATGGCGTCTGGGTTCTACATGATGGTTTACTAGGTTATACTCTTTGTAGCCTATGAAGTTAGTGGGCCATAGGGAAAACAGTTTTCAAGTCTTAACATTTTTTAAGCTAAACTGCCCGTTTGGTAATCTTTGTGGTTTTGTAAAATGAAATGACTATCTCAAGTTACTAAGGCAGACTTTTCTCACCTGGCAGCTCTGATAGCGAACAGTGGCATTAGCTGGGGATGGACATGGGACCATTAATTCATGTTTTGTTGTACTACTGTTCTCTGTTTCAGGATATAGCTGACCTGGCATTTGAAGTATCAGGGAGGAAGCCTCATCCATTCCCCAGTGTCAGCAAAATAATTGCTGACATGCTCTTCAACCTTTTGCTACAGGCACTTTTCCTTATTCAGGTGAGAGACATGGAAACATTTTTTAAAACATAAGAAAAGGAAGTTAGTGAAGGGGACTTCAGTATAAATGCAAAACCCGGATCTTTCTGGAGTACGCATAAATGCCTCCTGGGAAGTAATGATTTTTAAAGCACTGTTTGTGTGTGTACGATCTTCACACACAAATGGAGAAAGAGATCTCTCACTGAACCTGAAGATCACTATTTTTGGCTAGGGTGCCTGGTTGATCAGCAATCTCCTAGAATTGTCTGTGTCTGCCAACCCTCAAGTGTTGGGGTTACTGGCATATACACCCTTGCTTGGTGCTGGGGATTTGAACTCAGGCCTCTTGCTTTCACAATAGCATTTTTACCCAATGAACAAGTTAAATTGAAATTTATTAGTAAGAGATAAGAATTGGTACACACACACACACACACTTATTTAAGAAAAGGAAAACGGAAGCTGCAGAAATGACTCAGTGAATGGTTTCTGGTACCCACATAGTGACTCACAGCCATCCATGACTCTAGTTTCAGTTGATGCAGCATTCTGTTATAACTACCAACCACACATGTGATACGTATCCATACATACAGGCAGAATACTCAGACATATAAAGTTTTAAAATTTAAAAAAAATAAAAAAGTGAAAGGACAATAGTACCTATCTAAGGCATGAGTAATTGGGGAGGGGAGGGAAGAAAGGAGAGAGACTTTAAAAGCAGCTAGAGAGTTTAAATATAAAACACAAGAACCATGGGTTTACTTTGTCTTTTCTTGGAGACTCTGATCCTGCCATTAAACAACTTTGAAGCAGCTGGGAGGCCATCTCTGATTGGAATAGTGAGCGGGAAATGTCTGACACTCTGGAGTTAAGACTTGCTGCATTTGTTCCTCAGGGGATGTTTGTGAGTCTCTTCCCCATCCATCTTGTGGGTCAGCTGGTTAGTCTGCTGCATATGTCTCTCCTCTACTCGCTGTACTGCTTTGAGTACCGTTGGTTCAATAAAGGTAAGTCCATTAAAAAAAAAAAACTGGAAAAAAGACGCCTTGTTCAGAAGTGCTGGTGCTGCACACACTAAGCTGTTCAATACTCAGCTCTTAGATTTCTGAAAAGACGTGGCTCATTGGGAAGAGGGAGGTTACATTTGGCTTAGTCGGTTTATTAACTTTTGCAGCCAGGGAAAGTGGTATTGTAGAATTAATTACCATTTTAGTACTTAATGTGATTTAAATGTTTTTTAAATTTATTTTATGACATGGTCTTGCTGTGTAACCCAGGCTGACCTCCAACTTTCCAACTTCCTGCTTCTACCTCCCAAGTACTGGGATTACATGCATACACTATCAAGTCAAGCTCATTTGATTACTTTGAACTTTATCATCATTCTATTACTTTTAAATTTTGGTTGTTTTCTTTATTATTTTTAGAGTCAAGGTCTCATGTAGCTCATGCTAGCTTTGAACTTGCTATGGAGCTGAGGATGACCTTGAACTCTTCTGATCTGCCTTCTATTTCCAGAGTGCTGGGATTATAGGTGGGCACCATTATATCTAGCACTATTTTTTTTTTTTTTTTGAGTTGGGTCTTGCTGTGTGTAGCCTTGCTGGTATGTTTTTATGATCCAGGCTAGTTTCTAACTCCAGTCTTCTTGTTTTAGCATCTTAAATGCCGGGATTACAGGTGTGTCCCACCATACCCAGCTGGGAATCTTATAAAAAGACTTTGATGCTGTATAAAGGGGTCCAGAACTTGTAATCCTTGCATTTACTTTGAGGTAGAGAAAGGAGGACTTAGAGTTTGAAAGTAGCCTGGACCATATATAAGATCCTATATCAAAAACCACAAACCCAAACAAACAAAAACCTTTGCATATTCATCTTAGTGAGTGTGAAGCTTTCAGTAGAGATATCTCCCCCTACCCCCCACCCCTCAGTGTGTCCCTGGCTGTCCTGGAGCTTGCTCTGGCCTCTGGCTGCCACCTACCCCCACACACTCCACCTTCCTCACCCCCGAGATGCCATCCTTTTTTGATTTTTTGCTTTATTCTAGACTGTCCTGACGAAGGAAGCTGGTGCTAAAATTGTTACTTTGAAATTATGATTACTGTAAAATCTTTGCATTGAAGCTTTATGTCAGATATGTACAATTCTTTGAAACAGGGTCTTACTATACAGTCCTAGCTGGTCAGTAACTCCCTATGTAGACCAAATTGCCTCTGCTTTCTAAAGTCCTGGGATCAAAGGTTTGTACCATAATAAACCCAGTAGATTTGTATAGTTTATATGCTGTATCTGTGTTCTAAATGGAAGCTTTGTGCCTAAAACCTAAGCCTTTAATAATTGTGTCTGCCAGTTAGTCATGTAAATGAGTTATGAGTCTTAGGTGTACTACTGACTTCCTTGTTTTAGGAATTGAAATGCACCAGCGATTGTCAAACATAGAAAGGAATTGGCCTTACTACTTTGGATTTGGCTTGCCCTTGGCTTTCCTCACGGCAATGCAGTCCTCCTATATTATCAGGTAACTTGGCTAGAGAAATTCCAAAGACTAGAAAAGTAAAAGTAAGTAATAAAAGTATGTCTTAGGGGGCTGGAGAGATGGCTCAGAGGTTAAGAGTACTGGCTGCTCTTCCAGAGGACCTGAGTTCAAGTCCCAGCAACCACATGGTGGCTCACAACCATCTAAAATGAGATCTGGTGCCCTCTTCTGGCCTGGAGGCATACATGCAAATAAGAATACTGTATACATAATAAATAAATAAATCTTTTAAAAAAAAAGTATGTCTTAACAAGCATCTTTTATTAGTTTGCTTCTGACCTAGTATCATTTGACCATCAGGAAGAGGTTTTTTTGCTGTTGTTGATGATAATAGTAATTGACATTTGTCAGCATTAAAATATAGCCTATCTTATTCTGTGCTGTCTCCTGGAGGCAGATACTTAGAAATTTAGAAACTCTTCTGTTCATTTCTGAAGCTGTGTTTATATGATATGTTAACCTTTCATCACATCATGCTGTTTGCAAAGCTGGGAAGGAGATATGAGGCTTCCAGTATGTTTTCTAAAATCAAGTCTTGTGAAGTTGACTTTTTTGTTTTTAACAGTGGCTGCCTCTTCTCGATCCTATTTCCTTTATTCATCATCAGCGCCAATGAAGCAAAGACTCCTGGAAAAGCATAGTAAGTGCCAGTGATGAGACTTCTGCTGTATAAATCTCTTATGCTGAAGAAAACCCTTATGTCTTGTTAGTTTCTATTGCTGTGAACACCGTGACCAAAAGCAGCTTGAGGAGAGGATTTATATGTGGCTTACATTTCTCTGTTACTGGTGTTCATCATCAAAGGAAATCAGGATGGGAACTCAGATAAGGCAGGAACCTGAAGGCAGGATCAGATGTAGAAGCCATGGAAGTCTGCCACTTACTAGCTTACTCCACATGGCTTGCTCAGCCTGCTTTCTTATAGAAATCAGGACCACCAGCCCAGGGATGGCCCCTCTCACAATGGGCTAGACCCTCTTCCATCAATAACTAATAAGAAAATGCCTTACAGTTGTATCTTAGGGAGGCGTTTTTCTCAAAAATGCTCCCATCTCTCCATTGACTATAGTTTGTGTCAAGTTGACATCAAACTATCCAGCACACCTTAACATTTATTTTTATTAGTGTTTTGCTAACATGTCTATCTGTGTACCATGTGCATTCAGAGCCCATGTAGTACAATAAATGATATCATATCCCTTGGGACTACATTACAGGCTATTGTGAATGCTAGGAACTGAGACAGACAGATGGAAGAGAGAGAGACAGAGACATGAAATATATATTTTTGAGTATACATATATTTTTCCCCAAAATTGACACTCTCACACATGCTTGTTTTTTATTTCTTCCTGTGTAGCACTGTTGTATCTTGAGCTTGTGATTCTGTTGCCTTGTCTCCCAGTGCTGAGACTGTAGGTGGATGCCACCAAGTCTATCCATTTATACCTGTTCTTAAAATTTACCAGTTGTGCCAGGTATGGTGTTTCATGCCTTAATCAGAAAACTTGGAAGCCTGTGGCAGAATGATGAGCTCAAGATCAGTCTGGGCTACATAAAGAGTTCTAAGCTAGCAGTCACTAGATATAAGTTCTTTGTAAACATCTGAGTAAAGCCCATTTTTGTAATAATGGCCACTTTTAAAGAAAGTAGTAGGTTCTGTGTGAGAATCAGCAGTTAAGAGCACTGGCTATTCTTCCAGAGGACCAAGTTCAGCTCCTAGCATCTTGGTGGCTCACAGGCATCTGTAACTTTAGTTCTAGAGGATGCAACACCTTCTTCTGGCATTTGTGGTCAGCAGACAAACAGATAGTGCACAGACAAACTTGAAGGCAACACTCAATTCCATAAAATAATGAAATAAAAATTTAAAAATCTGATATAACTAAATTTCCTTTAAAAGCCCTGATACTGAAACTACTGATTGTAATGGATTTGTGGCAGCAGCAAGACATGCTACATCTGTTTCTTTTTTGGTTTTTCAAGACAGGTTTTTTGTTTTTGTTTTTCTTTTTTTGTGCTGGGATTAAAGGTGTGGGTCACTACCACCCAGCTACATTTCTTTTTTCAGTGGTGGGATTTAACTCACAGCCTCAGGCTGCGGGGCAAATAGTCTGTCCTGCTACTTGTTCTGCAGCCAGCATATTCTTTAACTGATAAATGTATTGTCTAATACCTCTATTGCTTTGAGTTCTGTTGCCTTGTTTTTTTTTCCCCCTATGTCATTTTAAACTTAAAAGTAGTCAGATAAACTGTAATTTGCTTGAAGCAGTTATGTTGATTAACTGGGAGCTAACCAGTAGGGTTTCTTGTCCTTTAGTCTTTTCCAGTTGCGGCTCTTCTCCTTGGTGGTCTTTTTAAGCAACAGACTTTTCCACAAGACAGTCTACCTGCAGTCAGCCCTGAGCAGTTCGTCTTCTGCAGAGAAGTTCCCTTCTCCACATCCTTCTCCTGCCAAACTGAAAGCTGCTGCAGGCCACTGAGTCCTGCTGTCCAAAGGGGATGGGTGGGTGGGACTGGGGAGAAGATGTGCAGCTATTTCTGTTTTCTGCCCCTGCCATAGAAGGCAGGACCCACTGCCAAGGGCCCTCTACATATTCCCTTCCCTTGGATGAATTGGAATTTTCGTCTCTGGTGCAGTAAGGCAGAATCTTCCCGACTCCAGTATGTGGGTTTTTTTTTACCACTACCCTAGGTCTGAAAGGACTGGAGTTTTCCAGCTGTTTCTAGCATTTGCCAGTTCCTGTGCCTGGACTTTTCCTATCCCTGTGTCATTTACCCTCCCACTTCTTCCTGCCTTCCAGCACCCCTGGATGAATGGGCTTTGTAATTTTAACTGTTGTATTTTGTGAATTTGTTGTTACTGTTTTTCTGTGAAGCACATACATTGGATGTGGGAGGTAAAGGAGCATTCCAGTTGCTCCAGGTCACTCCTTCTATAGCCATCACTGTCTTGTTTTCTTGTAACTCAGGTTAGGTTTTGGTCTCTCTTGCTCTTCTGCAGAAAAGGAAAGAAGAAGAAGAAAAAAAGGAGCCTGAAGAGATGGGACAGATAGACCACAGCTAAACTAGCTGGGTTTTGAGTTGTTTCTTTCTTTCTTCCCCTTGAAGGGAAACTGCTTTTTTCACTGGTACAATTTAAGTTCCCCAAGTATGGGGCAGTATCAGTTCTGGACAAGTGCCACTGCATCACAGAATGCTCAGAGGATCTGAACTTCTTAACCCTGAAGATGAAATTCACTGTTGGCCACTGCCAGGTCTCATTGGTGTTTTAAGGAATATTGGGTGCTTCATATAGGAACCGAAGGGGTAAACTTATTAAACCCATTCAACCTGTGATTGGTCATGTTTTCCTGTCACTTTAAGAGTCTAAATATGGGGTGGGAGGGCAGATGTAAAAAAAAAAATTGTACAATTTTAAAATATCACAATTAAACGTGAGCTCGTTTCCCATAAAATGCATGTTTGAGTTTTTTCTTTCTTTCTCTCTTCCTCCCTTCCCTCCCTCCCTCCCTCCCTCCCTCCCTCCCTCCCTCCCTCCCTTTCTCTTTTTTTTTTTTTTTTTTTTTTTTTGGTTTTTCAAGTCAGGGTTTCTCTGTGTAGCCTTGGCTGTCCCAGAACTCATTCTGTAGAGCAGGTTGGCATTGAACTCCCAGAGATCTGACTGTCTCTGCCTTCCCAGTGGTGGGATTATAGGTGTTTGTCACCACCACCGCCACCAGGCAGTGTTTGATTTCTAAATCACATCGTGAGCCAGATGTATGCATAGATTGAATGACTTTCTCTTGAATAATCTGGTTATAGATTTTAGAAATTAGTTCTGAAAGATATTCTCAGAATGATCTTGGGTAATAGTGTTAAAATTGTGCTTACTTTTTGTTGTTGTTGTTTTTTTGAGACATGGTTTCTCTATTGCTTTGGAGCCTGTCCTGGAACTTGCTCTGTAGACCAGGCTGGCCTCGAACTCACAGAGATCAACCTGCCTCTGCCTCCCTAGTGCTGGGATTAAAGGCATGTGCCACCAATGCATGGCTTTATGCTTACTTCTTATAAAAGACTTGGTGATTGTTGGTTTTTTTGTTCGTTTGTTTTCTTGGTGAGTGTTTCTATTGTGTATTTATTAAGGGAAAAAATCCTCTAGATTTCAGTATATTAAATGCTGTAATCCAAGGAAGAGGTTAAATATTTCACTTATAGAAACCTGTAATATGTATATATGATAACTGCAATCAAACTTTTAAGTGCTTATATAGTGGATGGACATGATTACAGTTGTCAAATTAATTGTGCACAAAAGTTGTAACAAGTGCCCTTAACCATTGAGTCTTGTTTCTACTTCCTATTTTATGAAAGTTTCAAAAGGAATTTCCAGGTCTGAATGGCAGCTCATCAGTAAGGAACACTGGCTGATCTCACAGAGGACCTAGGTTTGAACCCTAGTATCCACGTGGTGATTTACAGCTGTCTGGAACTTCAGGATGCACAGACACTAGGCAAAACACTCATACACATTTTTTTAAAAATGAATTTCCAGTGAACACTTGACTTTTTTGTTGTTTTACTTGATGCCTTATTAGTTTGAAGGCTCAGTTAAACATATCTGTAATAGAAATTGGGTCAGTCTCAAAGCATGCACACACATTGATAATTCCTAAATTATCGCATGTGTGGGAAGTAGTTTGTGCTGTGGCACATGTGTGGATGTCAGAGGATAACTTTGGAGTTGGTTCTGTTCTTCCATGTTTATGTGGATTCTTGGATTGAACTTAGTCTTGAGGATTACTTAGTAAACACCACTGCCCATTGAGCCATCTTGTTGGCCCCATTTTGTTTTTAAGATGGGGGGAGTCTCAATTTGTAGGCTTTGCTAGTCTGACTCTTTAGTCCATGATGGCCTTAAATTTGTGGCATCCTTTCTGCTTCTGCCTCATGACTTCTGGGGTTTTAGTTATATACTCAAATGCCCACCACAAAAGGTAGTGTGAACCTTTCTTTACTAGGCATGAGCATGAGGTAGTAATTAGGAAACTGGAGTCAAGGGAAAACTAGGCTCTGTTTTTTGTCAATTTCATAGTGCCAGTTTGAGGCAGACTAGTAATCAGCAACTAAAAATACAGGGGCACCTGTCTCACTAAAACTGAAAGTTGAAGTTAAAAAAAAATGGATGTGCACATGCATTTAGACACATGGCATGTGTGGCAATCACAGGACAACTTTTCAGAAGTTGTTTCTCTCCTGGCCTTAGTTCCAAAATCAAACTCATTCTATCAAGTACCTTTACCCTCTGAGTCATCTCATCGAGCCCTACCTTTGTTTTGTTTTTTTTGTTTTTTGTTTTTTTAAATGCAGTCAATGGGACTTGAGTTGCTTGCCAAAGTGGTTTTTGTTTTTGTTTTGTTTTACTAGATATCACAGACCTGTGGGTTTTTTTTTCCCTGCAGAGTCCAGATGTCTGTTATAACAACTTTTTTTTTAGTGGTATCAGGGATTGAATTCAGGACATTTTTTAATGCTAGGCAGGGGCTCTATAATTGAGTCATATGCCCAGACTATTTTAGCAACTTTTAAAGAGTTAGAAAGTAGGTGCTTCAGATCCCTACTGGAAATGTTATTTTGCAGGACAGAAATTGAACCCATGGTCTTGTACATGTTAGATACATGTACATGTTAGATAACTCTAGTCCTTAATAGAGGCTACATAGGGGCTAAAGAGGAATTGTGACAACCTGGAACAAATTCAGAAGTGGGAAGTGGGCATGGTGACTCTTGTCTGTAATCCCAGTTTGGAAGAGTAAGCCCTTGTCTCAAAAAAAAAAAAAATCAGAAGTGGGCAGCTACCGACTATTATTGGTTTGCAAAAAGATGGTGTCTGTGGAGGAATAAAACAGGAAACTTTGGTTGTCTGATCACTGTTGATTCATTTCTACTAAGCTTCCATGTTGCTTCCTAGTTATAACTGGCATACATTCAGTTCTTGTCTCATATTAACCTCTGCTACTGAGGCTGTTCTGCTACTCTACACCAGTTCCCTAATATGGTTAAAGTCTGCTCATTAATGTAATTTGAATATGCTCTGTGATCAACAGAAAACAAATGAAGTTGATCTGAGGTCAGTGTTAGAACGTTGTAGCATCAGTGAAAGATATTTGCCTAGCCCCAAGGTGAATCCACAGAGCAGTAACAATTAGGTGGGAGAAAGATGCCTTAAAAATGTAACAAGTACTTGAGCACCTCTGTCAGATAGTTGCAGAGTTCTGGTGAACCAAGTAAGGTTACCAGCCTCCTAGACCAGTTACTCCACTGAGGGAGACAAATGAACAAGGGAACACATGGCCATGGAGATATAAATGGTTCTAATAACAAAAGTTAAATTCTGAACTGAGTGTGGTGTTCCATGCCCATCCAGAACTCAGGAGGAAAAGGTAGGAAGAAGGAACTCATAAGTTCAAAGCCAACCTGATCTATGTAACAAGTTACAGGCCACCTAGGGATCCAGCCCTAAAATAAATAAATTTACTATTCCCACAGAAATGTAATGTTACTACATCCACAAAGCATAAGTAGCTTGCTATGAGTAGGAAATCAAAGCTGTGTGAAAATTAAAATGAAATGCTTTAATAAAAGTGGTACTGAAGGAGGACATGGTGGTGCATGCCTTTAGTCTCAGCACTTACGAAACAGAGACAGGTGGATCTCTGTGAGTTCTAGATCTACATAATGAGTTCCAGGCCAGCCAGAGCTATAAAGTGAGACCCTGTCTCAACAACAAAAAAGTGGTACTGAGGAGAGGTGGCTTATCACTTAAGAACACATGTTTTTGCAGAAAATTGCAGTTTGACTCCTAGCTTCCATGCTAGGTGGCTCAAAATCATCTGTAACTTCAGCTCTAGGGAATTTGACACCCTCTTCTAGACTTCATAGGCACCTGCACTCAAGGGCACACACATGCACACAATGATAATGAGGATAATTTTAAAAGGTGGTATTGAGTAATAGGCTTTCTGCTCCACCAACACAGTAAGCCAGATCAAGTCAAATTGAAAAAGTATAACATCAACCCTGCCCCCACCTCGCCCCCCCCCAAAAAAAGTATAACAGGTTTATTTGAACAAAGCCACTCCCGGGTGGGTTCTCCAGTCCCAGAGATCAAAGCCAGAGAAGCCACATGCCCAAACTAAAGCAGGGAGATTATATAGGTTCATGTCCACCACAAGCTGGGTTTGTGCTTAAGTATGGTCAAAAGCTGAGCACTTGGGTGGAGGCAACTTCAGGGAAAGAAGCTGCAGTAGCTGCCAAGAAAGAACCCAACTTTTTGGCACATTTCCTTTGTTTGGAGACTCTGAGTGAGTGGGTTTGGAGAGGGAGAGGAATGGGGCTTTCTGGTCATGCAGGGGCGAGCTGGAGGTTCCAACCCAACATTAAGGAGGTTAAATTGGTGCTACAATAAAAGTGGGAAATTTTCAAATTAAAAACAAAGAACAAGATGGCGGTTGCAGTGGCTTGAGTGTCATGCTCTGGGTTCTCGGTAGCAGCTGTGGCAGCTGTAGCCTTGGCCAGGGTCCTGTTCTCTCCCGAGAGTGAGCACAGCCTCTCCTCCAGTGGGACTGAGAAGTCTTGAAGAGAGAAGACTGAGGAAAGGTGAGAGAGAACAGCAGGCACCATGATTGGGATCCAGAAGCAGATTCTGGACACCAGGAAGCGCCTAGACAACGTAGTGGGCCAGGCTGGCGTCCACAAAGGCACAGGCACACCGGGAAGCACAAGGACGACACCTCAACCCCGTGCCTGGCTGGTGCAACAGGAAGTGAGTAAGTAGATGGTGGGGCTATGGGAAAGAAAGAAGCTGGCAAATAGGTGGTACCAGAGCAGTTTGTGCACCATGAAGTGGGCAAACAGGAGACAAGAGGGCAGTTACTGTTTTTGCTCCCTGGGAAAAGTCGAATTGCACTACCCATCAATAGAGCCAGTAACAAGCACAAGTGCTAGAAGCTATGCCTTCTTCCTTTGAGACACCTACGACTGAATGAGTCGCTGTGGCTGCCAGAGCTGCATCCTAGTCCAGGAAGAAGAGCAGTACCTGCGGAAAGGATCCCCACAATTGACTGGGCATGACCTGTGTGTTTACTTTTCATCATTGCCTATCTAGTTGGTTGTGGTGCTGGTTCAACCATGAAACTGGAAGACTACATGTTGAATTAGTTTTTACTGTGCTGAGTCAAACTTTGGTCAGAAATTTATTCCCTTTGGAAACTGGATTGGACAAACTCTTGACAACACCCAGAGACCCTGCCCACCCACAACAGATGTGCAAGTATGGGGTGGAGAGATGGGAGAGAAATAGAACAACTTGAGCACTATGAAGAGAGACTGATGGAGATGCGAGGGTGGGGAGGAACGGCCTGATGTGGTCGCCTACAAAGCTACCTGAGGCCATGCTGAAGTCCTGGTCCATGATGCTGAGGACCATGTCTGGGTTCTTGGCCATGCACTGACGGGTCTGTTTTGCTGTTCATGGTCCATGTTACCACCAAAGGCCATGTGAATGTCCCTGGTCTGGACTGCTACCTGGAATCATGTTGATGTCCAAGGATTGCATAGAGTTGGCCCCACCCACCCCTTATGGCTGCAGCACTTGGGAGAGCAGGTCCTGCACCTCTCCTGGGCACAGGTGAGCTGGCCCCCAAGGGTGCTGTCATGGCTAGATGCCCCTCCCCCTGCTCCTCATCTGTGTGGGAGAGCGGGCCCTGCACTACACTTCTCCTAGATGGACACAGTAGAGCTGACTCTGTTAGTGAGGTGTGGGTGAGCCTGCCCAAGGGCACTGGGAAAGCTGGCTCCACCCCTTGCTGCCTACAGCAGTGGATGAGCTGAGGTGGTGCTGAAGAGCTTACCCTGGTGGTGAGGATGAGAGAGAGCTTTCTGGCTGACAACTCAGCTACCACCCCTGTCCAGATCCAGGGCTATGAGTTGGCCCACCCCAACATCCACCCCATCTGTGAACTGCCGCAGCACATGAAGGGGCCAGACCTGCAGATCTAAAGCTACAGGGTCTCCATGACAGAGGGCACCATTAGGATAGCTAAGGTAAGTCCCAGTAAGGATCCAGTATAGCAGAAGCCAGAGGACTCAAACTGTACCAGTAATGAACATTTGTAAGTAAAGATGTATGGGCTAAAGGGTGCACTGTGTGACTCACTGTGTACTTTACAGCTTCCATAAGGAGATGTTTTCTTTTTAAATTTTTATTTTATTTTGGGGGTGAGGGAAGATGCAAGGGCAGAGGGCAGATATGAAGGGACAGGGAGATGAGTGGGACTGGGGTGCATGATGTGAAATCCACAAAGAATCAAAATATTCTGGAACCAAGAGACAAACCAGAGAAATGGAAATGTGTAAAATTGCCCCAGGTTCCAAAAGCAGCATTTGGAGTCAGACTTCAAAAGGGCTAATTGTAAAGCAAAAAAAAAAAAAAATTGAAACATGAGGTTACTAAGGAAGACTTAGTCACCAGACCTCTCAAGAATACAACTGAAAATAAATAATTGAAAATAAAGCCAAATTGAAAATAATCTATTGTGAGAGGACGGGAGGGAGGGGAGGACAGAGGAAGATACTTGCTTTATTCCTAAAACTGTTTGGGGATATGTTCTTTCTTTTGAAAATATGTTAGATTTAGAACTTCATACATGTATAAAACACGTTTTGATGATATCTTTCCTCCCTCCATTTTGTTTTTTTGATACAAGATCTTATGTAGCTCAACCTGGACCTTAACTTCTTCAATAGCCTCAAACTACTGCTTCTCTTGCCTTCACCTTTTGTGTTCATAACATTCTAAATGTTTGTTATCAAGAGCAGAATATAGGCATTTTCAAGCATGCAAAGGCATTGCCTTTCTTTCTACCTTTTTCCTCCCATATTTTTTGCTTTCCAAATTCAGCTTTTCTGAATACATTACTTGAAAAAGAATCCAAGGGCTGGAGAGATGGCTCAGAGGCTAAGAGCACCAGCTAGTGCTCTTTTTAACTTGGGGTTCAATTCCCAGCAACTTCATGGTGGCTGACAACTATCTGTAATGAGATCTGGTGCCTCTTCTGGCCTGCAGGCACACATGCAGGCAGAACATTGTATACATAATAAATATTTTAAAAATCCAAAAAATAGACATATATATTAAAAAAACAACCAAACAGAATGAAGCAGCAACACCAACAGGCAAGGTGGTGCACACTGTCATCCCAGCACTTGGAAGGTGGAGGCACAACCCAACTCCATTAAACTGTCACAGAAAGACAAAAACTGGGCCAGAGAAATGGTTCACTTGTTAAGAGCACTTACTGCATTTGTAGAGGATTCAGGTTCAGTTCCTACCACCCAAATGATGTCTCACAACCATCTGTAACTCTAGTTCAAGGGGATCCAATCCTATCCTCTGACCTCCGAGGGCACCAAACATACAAGTAGGGCACACACATCCAAGTAGGCAAAACATATGTGTAAAATAAAAACAAAAATTAAAAAACAATCTCTTGAAACTAAACAAAATTCCCAAACAACAAGACCACTTCACCCTTGCCCGCAGAAAAATAAAGGGGGAAGGGGAGACCTCAATAATATAGCTTTGAAACACACTTGGAGAAATGGGCTCTGTGGTCAGTTTTCTGCAGAGGGTATCCTACACCTGAAGCAGAGCAGCTTAAGCAGTGTGTGTGGGCAGCATGCGGAGGTTAGGGGACTCTCTCCGGGAGTTCTTGCTGTCTTTCTTGCTTTGGAGCAGGGTCTGTCTTGTTTCTGCTGCTTTGATGTGTATGCCATGGCTAGCTAGCTTTTGAGATTTTGGACGATTCCCTTGTCTATCTCCTCTTTCTCATTTTATCAGAGGAACTCTGGGATTACAGATGTATGCCATTGCATCCAGTATTTTTGTGAGTGCTATAGTTTAAGTTCCTTCTCTCCAGTTCTAGGGGTCAGATGTAGGAGGGTCCTCATACATGCTAAGTAACTGCTCTACCACGCACTGATTTATACCTAAGGCCTTTGAAGTTTGAATGTTAAATATTCCCCAAAGATATAAGTAATTTTAATATAAGTATTGAAAGCTTAGTTCCCAGCCCATGACACTGTTAGTAAATGAT
This sequence comes from Mesocricetus auratus, assembly GCF_017639785.1. Lineage (NCBI taxonomy): Eukaryota > Metazoa > Chordata > Mammalia > Rodentia > Cricetidae > Mesocricetus > Mesocricetus auratus. Next base: position 15,796,865 of record NW_024429203.1, on the reverse strand, counting down.
GAAACCGTTAATAAGTAGATCCTAGAGTGTAGAAAGTCTCTCTCTGTCCCACCAGCAAACTCCCAAATAATGACACAGAGACTTCTTATTAATCATGAAAGCTCAGCCTATAGCTTAGGCTTGTTTCTAACTAGTTCTTATAACTTAAATTAACCCATTTCTATTAATCTATACCCTATCATGTGGCATGTGGCTGTTACCTCTCCTTCTGGGCATCCTGCTTCCTCTGTGGCTGGTGACTTCCCCTTCTCCCAGTGCCTGGAAATCCTGCCTAGCTACTGACCATTCAGCTTTTTATTAAACCAGCCAGAGTGACATATCTTTACACGGTGTAATAAAATATCTCGAAATACTAGTGGAAGTAAGTTGGGTCACTGGGAGTATACCCTCAAAGGGGATATAAGAGCCCGAGTCTCTCTTGTTCCTATCTTTCTCAGCTGCCATGGAGTAAATAGGTTCAAATGTTAGACTCTTTCCATGATACGTTGTGCCAACATGGGCCAAAATAACAATGCCAAGTGATGAGCTCATTTAAGCCTTTCCTCCTTTTAAGCTGATTTTCATAGTGTTTTTTTTTGGTCATAGTCACAAAAATTAACATTTGCTCCCAAGCCTGAAAACCTGAGTTTGATCCCTGCGTGGTAGGAGAGAAGTGATTCCTAAAGTTGTCCTCTGACCTCCACATACATGTCTTGGCATATATGATCATATACACAGCAAATTATTTTTTTAATTAGAAAATGTAAATATACACTTCAGGAAAGGCAGCTCCGTGTGAAAGTCCTAACTCCTACAAAACATGATTATTTATATTATACCATTTGGTTATATGAATTGATGCAGTGTACTGCGGTGTCTCCATACACGTGCACTGTCTACAGAATGTATTCTCACACCCTTTTTAACTTCTCACCCTTACAAAACAAAGTATTTGTAATTATTTCTATGCATGTGTTCATGTGGGGGTATGTGCCCTTGAGTGAAAGTTCCTTCAGTGGTTATCAGAGCCCACACAGGTGAGAGTCCCAGTAAGTGGGTACGAGGAATCAAACTTGTGTCCTTTGCAAGGTTATCACACACCTTAGCTGATGAGCCACCTTACCAGTACCACTACCCTCACTTTTAAAGTTTTCACACAGGAGAGTACACATAATGCTTACCTTTCTGTCACTGCCTTGCTTTATTTAACATGATGCCATCCAGTTCTTTTAACTTTCCTGCAAAGGATAGGACTTCATTCTTTTTGGAGATTGTCCTGAAACTCACTCTGTAGACCAGGCTGGTCTAGAACTCACAGAGATCTGCCTGCCTCTGCCTCACGAGTGCTGGGATTGGCGGGCAGTGAGGCTGATTCCCTATCTAAGTTATCGCCAGTAGTGCTGCCATTAATGACTGATAAAATCATTGCTTCCTAAAGCCACCATCCCAGAACTGAATTCATATGTACTCTGTAGGCCGATTTGTATTTTCCTTTTCTGTGAGTTAATTTATAATAAAATTTTGTGCAACTTAGTTTTCCTGACTTCTCTGATATCTGTAGATTAGATAATTATACCATAATTATCATTAGCTAGTCTGGTATCAAAAACTCATCCTGCTCTTTTTGTTTTGTTTTTGAGAAGAGACAAGGTTTCAATGTGTTTCTCACTGACCTAGAATTCTCTATGTAGACCAAGCTGCCTTTACTCACAGAAATCTTCCTGTCTCTGCTCTTTACTAAAAGGAATTTTACTCTTAAAAATGAGAAGCTCATCACCTAGAAACTTCTAGGCCGAGTAGGCACTTTCACAAAGCCCGGCCTGAAGAAAGTGAGATGCCTCGGGAAACCTGTCAGGAGGGCTCCCTTTATCGGAGTTACTCGGACAGAGTCAAAAGCAATTCTTGGGCTCATCAGCCGAGCAAGCTGGGTTCTGGGGACCACGTCTGAGAGTCTTCATAACATGTAAGGCATGTTTGCTAGGCAACGGGCCGCTTCTACCTGATAAACAAGCGGCTCCGCAGCTCAACTTTTCCGGACGTGGGGCGACCTCCGCTTTCCCTGCGTATTTCCGCTTCTGGTCACATGGCTGGGGTACGGCGGCCGCTCCTTTCCACCCCAACTCCTTCCTACGCCGCAGACCGACACGTCACTCCTCGGTTCTCAACCAAACTGCTCATAGCATTCTCTTTCCGCGCCGTGCGCTCCCCTGCGCCGGCCTATCACGACTCGGTGGGCACCCACTGTCCCGCCTCTTTGTTGGCTGAGTGACATCTAAGATGGCCACTCAAAAAACGAGAACCTGGCTTGGTCTCCGCCTTCGGAATGACAGACAGGACCGTCATCCTATCGTTCCCCTGAAGTGGTCATTGACCCGGTCCAGCCAATGCGGACGGGCAGGGAGGCGGGCCTTGGCTGCTGTCAGGGTTGGGTGCGCCACTGAACGGATGGCAGGGAGAGCCGAGTGGATTCCCGAGGAGCATCCGCCGGGTGAGAAGGGCCTAGGGTAGTGCTTGAGGGTTAGCGGCAGGTGCAGTGCAGGGTGTTGGCGGGCCGAACCAGGTGCGGGAGGCAGGCCTGAAGCGGTGGGGAGCAGAGCCCGCCTGCGGCCTGGTTGAGGAGGGGGCGTGTGATGGGGTGTGGGGACCTCCGGGCATAGGGGCACCGGCGTTCGGAGGAGGGGTCTTGGCAGGGCGGTGCGTTCTGGCAGCGTGGGCATGGGACCCGAAATCTTGGGACTAGCTTGGCGTGTGCTGAGGTGTTGGGGTCGGGTTCAGGGGGTCAGTGCGGTGAGGGTGTGCAGGAGGACGTGGAAATGCTTGTAGGAAAACGGGGCCTCTGAGGCTGCAGCTAGGGTTGGGTCAGGATGTCAAGGCTTGCATGCACGGCTGAGAAGCAGAGAGATGCTGAGCGGATAAGAAAAGCGTCTTTTCCCCTTTCTGTACCCTGTCGGCGTGTGGAAATGACCAGAGATCAGGATGAAAACTGGCAGTACCCGGCTTTAAATTACTAGCCGCCGTTACTCGGTTTTCAAGTCCAGGTTTTAGCACTCTGGCTTCCTCTGCTTACTTTTCGGGTGTGTGGATCGCATCAGCTCAGTGGTGGTTTGTTTCCGTTTCAGCCATCTCCGGAGAACAGCTACAAAACCCAAGAGATGGGACTGAGTTGTTCACTTCCCGGAGTTAGTGCGTGATAAAGCCTCCCCTTTGCAATTATAATTAAATACTGGCCCAAACTGCTCTTCTGGGACAGTTAATTAAAGAAAAGATGTTCGACTTCTCAGTGTGATTCTTCGTATTTTCCATCTAGTTCAGGGTTATTCTTTTCCAACCTTTTATTTTTTTTCTTCCAGTAAAAGGGAATAAGTTAAGTAATAATGCAGTTTTCCTTCTGTATAGTTTTTAACAATATTCTCTGCTGTTACATTCTTTGTCCCTTAGTCCTTAACACAACTCTTGTCTGTAGCTCTTTACCAATCTGAACTGCTTGTGGATTTTTCCCCTCACCACCACTCTTACGTTCTAGTCTGTTTCAGAAGGAAAAAAATTATATTTTCTCTCTACATTATCATCTGCTGTTATGAGCTGCCCCTGGGTCATGGAATGAGTTGTTTAGGGTCAGTTACAGAGATGCCTTCAAACATGATCTGACAGGGAAAGAGATCTGAGCAGTAGTTAACAGCGTGACTTATGTGAAGATGGAAATTCAGTGGGCTGTGCATGCATTCCTCTTGGATTAGGGATCAGCCTGTACTTTAGTTGGCCGGGAAGAGTCCACTCTGGGATTTGGAACAGAAAAAGGTCGTAGCCATTTGTAGTCAATCAACTGAAGCTTAGACTTAGGGCATTCAATCATGATTTCTAGTTTTCTGCTTTCACTTCTGTAGGCCATACTCATTCCCACCTTCCTATCTTCCCTGCTTACCTCCCTCCCATTCCCCCCAGCTCCTGTCCTTTTAAAGGTTTGTATTTTGAGACAGGCTGTCACTGAATTGGTTAGTCTGGTCTGGACCCTTTGATCCTCCTTCCTCAGTCTCTGGGTTAACTCAGATTATAGACATGTTGAGGTAGTATCACTAGGTACCCCTGACTGGCCTAGAACTTGCTGTGTAGATCAGTCTGGCCTGCCTCTGCGTCCCGAGTGCTGGGATTAAAGGTGTGTGTCACCAAGCCTGGTCCTACCCATTTAGTCTCGACACATAAACCTAAAAGTGTTTGCTTCCTTCCTAGTACATCAGTCTTTAGTCAGAGCATGGGAGTCAGTATTAGCTCTAACATCTCTAGTGTTTTTGTAGCTCATATGTACTTTCTGATCTACAATAGAAGATTAACGTTAATTGAAGTAAATTAAGTTAATGTAATTAAATGAAGTACCTATGGTCTTGACTTTCCCCACTTTAGCTGTTTGAATATCATCAGTTACCACCCGTTGATGTCAAGATGACTAAGCTTGGATTTTTGCGGTTGTCCTATGAGAAGCAGGACACACTTCTGAAGCTTCTCATCCTGTCGATGGCTGCTGTGTTATGTGAGTCTATGCATGGGCTTCTCCTTGGAGTTGGAATGATGAAAAAAAAATCAAACATGGATTTTAAAAACATGGCTTATTCTTTTTGCAGATCGCTTTTTGTTTTTTTTACCACTTCTTACTGGTATAATTTTATGAAGACAAAATAAAATAACTGAAGAAATATAAAACAGGGCTGTTGCTCCCTTGGTTCTGTGTTCTCATTGGCTGGAAGAAAGTGGGGGCTGTTGGGTGTTGTATTTTGTGAAAGAATTATCTTCAACTCTGGCGCCTGTAATGGTTGATATTGGCAGTTTGATAGGATCTAGAGTCACCTAGGAGACAAGCCCAGGGCACTACATGAAGAATTATCTGCCGCCTCCCGTCTGTGCTCATAGCTCTCTCATCCTTGGACTATGAGCCAAAATAAACCTATTCTCCCTTCCATTTGTCTTGTCAGGGTATTTATCACAGCAATAGGAAAAGTAACTAGATTGAGGCATAGTTTTGCTATGAACCCAGATGGGCCTCCTTGCCTCCCTCAGCTTCCCAAGGGCTGGCATTGTAAGTGTGCACTTTATTTTTTCCCCCCAGAGACAGGATTCTCTGTAGCTTTGGAGCCTGTCCTTGAATTCACTTTATAGACCAGGCTGGCCTCCAGCTCACAGAACTCACAGAGATCCTCCTGCCTCTGCCTCCTGAGTGCTGGGATTAAAGTGTACCACCACTGTCCAGCCAAGGACTTACTGTTTTTAAAGCTTTCCCAGTGTTTCATGAGTCATAAGTTTATCTCTACTTGACATATCTCTTTTTTTGTTTCAGGATTAAGGTAAGGGGTGTGAGTATATGTAAAAGAGGTCAGTATATGTAAAAAAAAATGGCCAAATTCGATATTAGGCTTTGTGTAATACAACACATAGTTAAGTGTATTCCCATTTAAGTGAAAAATGTAGATAGTTTTGTCAGATTTGTTTCTTCTAGGTGGGGAGAAGTGGATGGAGACTATTCAAGAACTACTCTGCATTCTCTGTGACCCCAGTGCTAGATAATTTTAGTTTCTTCATAGTGTTAGTGCTTATCTTCTGTTGTTTTTTTTTCCCCGCCCCGCCCCTCTTCTGTTGTTCTTTAATGGAATGTTACCAATTGAAATATTTATTCTCTGGATTTTGCAGCATTTTCTACTCGTCTCTTTGCTGTCCTGAGATTTGAAAGTGTTATCCATGAGTTTGACCCGTGAGTACCTTTGCTCTGATAGTTCCTTCTGGAGGTGTTAAAGGTGGTGGGTTTTATAAGTGTTTACATTCTAATCAGTCATCAGTAATGGAGGTGTATTTTGAGTACATTTAAAAAATGATTCCTTCAGGTTTTCCAAGTGAGTCTTGTCAACTCAGAAAATGTAATAATATTTGCTGTTAAGCCTGCTTATGTGAGGTCTGGCTAGGCTAGGAGAAATCTGACTTTTCATTTGGATCAGGGGCAGTAATGTACATTAAGAAAAGAGTCCTGGGATCTGTTTAAGACTAAGACCATCACAAGTCATAAGCCTGAGATCACAACTTCTTTTCCTGTTTATTTATGTAGTAGGAATTGGGCTTATTGTTAAATTAGAAGGCATTGAAAACATTAAAACTATGGGAACTAAGTATTGTGACAAATACCTATAATCCTGGGCTGTATAATGAGATTCTGCCTAAAAAGTATTGAGGAAAACAAAACAAATTAAAAATAAAAAACAAACTGAGCATGGTGGTACATTTCTTTAATCCTAGCACTTGGGAGGAAGAGGCAGGTGGATCTCTATGAGTTCAAGATCAGCCTGGTTTACATAGTGGGTCCCAGGCTAGCTAAGGCTACAAAGTTATCAAAAAACAATAACAACAACAACAATAAAACAGCAACAAAACCAAAACAAAAAATCCCCCAAAACAAACCAAACCAACGTGGGACTGGAGAGATGCTCTATGGTTAAGAGCACATACTGCTTTTGACTACCACTTGTAACTCCAGCTCCAGGGGATCTGAGGCCTCTGACATCCTCAGACATATGCATAAACATATAATAATAAGTCTAAAATTTTGTTTATTATATTGAAAAAGATATGGTGAAACCGTCAGTAGTATTAATAATGGGCGTCATGGTACATGCCTAAAACCTCAGTACTCTAGGATCCAAGAGACAAAAGGATTGTGGCAAGTTAGAGGCCATCTTTGGCCACATAGTAAGTACTAGGCCATCTAGGACTACATAGGAAGACCATATTTCAAAAAACCCTGAAATGGGACAGTGATATGACTCAGTGGGTAAAGGTGCTCGCTGTTAGGATTGAGTGGTGGTGGTGGCACACACCTTTAATCCCAGCACTTGGGTGGCAGAGGCAGGTGGATCTTTGAGTTCCAGGACAGTCAGGACTGTTACACAGAGAAACCCTGTCTCGAAAAAAAACAAGAAAAAAAAAAAAAAGATAAGAATTGAGTTAGATCCCCAGAAGGAAAGAGCTAATTCTCAAAAGTTGTCCTCTACTCTCCACACACATGGCAAGACACCGCCTCTCCCATTCCGCTAAATAAAGAAAACTTTTTTTTTTAAATTTTTAAACCTAACATTTTCTAAGCATCTTTCTTTTTTTCTTTTGAGCACTGTTTTACAGATTGACTTTAAATCCTTAAAACAACCTGGCACAGGTCCATTTTTTTCTGTTGATGAGAAGACTGGGACTGTGTCCGAAGTTACTCATTTACTAGGTGGGAACTTAGATTCGGATTGGATGTGGATTTGTCTGATTCCACAGACTGGGGTCATTGTCAGTATTACCTAAAGTTGAGGCTTATGAAAAATGTAGAAACCAGAGTCAGATTCTTGAGTTATTGTGTACTTAAAAACAACATGTTTATATTTGGTGACACCGCTTAAACAGTCCAAGGCCTATACTTGGTTTTCAGACTTGTCTTGTTTTGTGTAGATCTTTTAAACAATTTGGAGGTATATATATTTTCTTTGGGGAGCTCTGAAATCAATTTATATTTTTTCTCATAAATGAGAAAATTTACTGTGTTGGTTAATTTTGACTGTCACCTTGACTCTAGAGTCTCCTGAGAAATCCTGAGAAAAGAGGCCTTTTTTGTTGTGTGTTTGTTTTTTGAGACAGGGACTTACTTTGTAGCCCTGTCTGTCCTGGAACTCTCTATGTAGTCCAGGCTGGTCTTGAAACTCACAGAGGTCTGCTTTCCTCTGCCTCTCAAGCACTGGAACTAAAAGTGTGTGTCCCACCGCACCAGGCCTGATTAGAGAGTCTTGATGAATTGTCTAGATCAGGTTGGCTTGTGGGGATACTTGTAACCCAGCCCCTTTGTTTTTTGTTTTTTTTTTTTGTTTTTGTTTTTGTTTTTTGTTTTTTCGAGGCTGGGTTTCTCTGTATTGTTTTGGAGGCTTTCCTGGAACTCGCTCTGTAGACCAGGAACCCAGCCCCTTTGTAAGTGGAATCATTCCCTAGGTCCTGAACAGTTTAAGAGAAAGATAGCTAAGAGCAGGCAGGCAGGCAGATGGACTGGCAGGCAGGCTGGCCTGTACGTGTTCATTAATTCTCTGCTGTTCATTATGGATGTGGGCAGCTGTTTCAACTTCTTTGCTAACATGAACTGGAGCCTGGAATTGTGTGCCAAATGCTTGCTTTTCCGCCTGTGTTATTTTTGTCTTAATCTAAGTACATTACTTTTTTTTGTTTTGTAATTCAAAAAAAATTAAAAAATAGTTAAATCATTTCCTTTTTCTTCCCAAACTCCTACCTTTTTTTTTTCAAGACAGGGTTTCCCTGTGTCCTGGAACTCACTCTGTAGACCAGGCTGGCCTGGCCTCAAACTCACAGAGATCCACCTGCCTCTGCCTCCCCAGTGCTGGGATTAAAGGTGTAGATCACCACCGCCTGGCTTACTTCTCTGTTTTTTGTCAGAGTATTTTACCATAGCAACAGAAATAAAAACACAACACTTATATCGTTTTCCTTCTTTTTGAGAGAGGGTTTTATGTAGTTCAGGGTAGCTTCTAATCCACTCTGTAGCTGTCTGAGGATAACCTAGAACTTGGATAGTCCTGTCTCCATCTCCCAAGTTCTGGAACTATAGGTATGTGCCACTATGCCTACATCTTTCTATTGTTTCTTGATTTAACTGTTAGCGCTTCATTCTTAGACCCTCCAGATGAGCAAATACTGAGGTGAGATTGATTATTTCTTTTCTAAGGAGGAACCATGCCCAGAGCTTGACCCTCATGCTTAGAGGTTGACCCTCGTCCACTAATTTAAACTTCCTCTTTGTTAGTCTGCTTCCTACTGGTAGGTAGTGGACATGGTTACAATACATGCCCACTGCCTCCTAGAACCCTGTATCTCTTGACAGTTACCAAAATAACATTTCTTTATGAGGAACAGAAGGATAGAGCTTATGCCATCTGCTGCTTCTCCTTACCCTAACTGCCAAAACTTGACTAACCAAGGAGAAAAATAGTGTTAGGAAGGTAGGCTGGGAGTGACTCTCCATAGTTGGAGACCCCATTTATTTCTTTGGTTTTGTTCCACCTCTCTTCTTTGTCATTTAGGGAATTGTTTACACAGCCTGGCTCTAAAAAATTATTTTTCCATGTATAGTTCTTAACATTTCTTGTCCAATACTTTTTATGTAATGTATAATGTTACGTTGCAGTGTAGGTGGTTTTCAGACATACTTGGGATAACATGAGTGGACCTTGTTAGAAGTTTAAACATTCATTAGGAAGTTCTTGTTATCATGTGGGTTAATTTTTTCCCGTCATGCATATGGTGTTATACCAATATCTTTATAGATGTTCATTACTTAAAGGTATCCATGTGTTCTTGTATGTGATAGAGGAACAAAATATATTTTTGTCACTTGAAAAAGGTCAAACCTCATGCTTAAGAGGTCTTGTCTTCTGGGTGCTTGAATTCTTTTGCTGGCTTTATTTTCTATCACAGACTAGCCTGCTGAAATGTGCTGTTTGAGTGCTTTGTATGAACATCAAGTTCATTTCCTTCAGAGAAAAGCAGTGCTTTAATTGATACAGGTGTAGAATAGAAGTAGACACTTAAGTTATTATAAATGATTTTCATGACATAATTTTTGGTAATAAACTTTATTCAAGTAATGCTGTGTTCCTTAGTGGCACAGTCTGAAAACCAAGCTCTTTGCAAAGTAGGTCACATTTGAGTACAGAGATGTGAAGGGACTTGATGCTTTTTCTTTCTTGTTCTAGGTACTTTAATTATCGCACTACCCGGTTTCTGGCTGAGGAGGGGTTTTATAAATTCCATAACTGGTTTGATGACCGGGCCTGGTACCCTTTGGGCCGAATCATTGGAGGAACAATTTACCCAGGTGAGGGGACAGGATTTGTTGTGTTTGTAAGGACAGTGTGGTGTTTATGTGCTGTGAAACAACTTTATTTCTGTTTGTTTCATTTCAGGATACTTGTAATTTCACTCTGAGTATAGATTTCCAAAAGTGGATCTTATGGAGAACATGTGTGGGATAGTGGAGATGTGAGGAGGGGGGATGTCTTACACATTCTGCATAGAATCTTTACAGAGAAGTGTATAAACCTAATACAATTGCTACGATACTATCTTTAGTGGTTTGTTAAGACCTGGGCTGTTACTCTATTGAAATTTGGATTGACATTTTTCTTTTTATTTTCTTACCAGGACAACCTAACCGGCTTGCTTTTTCCTGTTTCAGGCTTAATGATCACCTCTGCTGCAATCTACCATGTACTTCATTTTTTCCACATCACCATTGACATTCGGAATGTCTGTGTTTTCCTGGCTCCTCTCTTCTCCTCCTTCACCACCATCGTTACATACCACCTTACCAAAGAGCTCAAGGTAAAGGAGCTGAGTGACAGGAAGCTTGGGACTGACTCAATGTGGTTGAGTCTCTAGTAGATGCTTAGAAGGTTGGAGGAGTTGAGAGCCATAGAAAGTCAGGGAGTGATGTGACACAGGGGATATGTACAACATCTCTTCACTCCAGTTGGGAACCAATGACAGACCAAAGTAGGATACCCCCAAAGTTAAATTTGGTGAACTGATAAATTTTTGTTGGGGTTACTTAAAGGAATATGGGTGAGGAGTTACTTAAAAAAGCAGAAATGACTCAAAATGACAGCTACATCACGAAAAACCTACCTCAGCATGAGTGACAGTTCACAAAAGCCTACCTCAGCATGAGTGACAGCTCACAAAAACCTACCTCAGCATGAGTGACAGTTCACAAAAGCCTACCTCAGCATGAGTGACAGCTCACAAAAGCTGCAATGTCAGAGCTTACTGCATGACTTGCAACAGTTTGTCATATTGGAGAGTGTCTCTTCCAAGAAGCTCTGTTTGGGCCTCTTCCATGAAGCTTAGTGGATCTGAGCCCCTTCAAGGCTGCTGTACTTGTCTGAAAGTGTCTCTGAACAATTTTTACTATTTATATAAAATGGGTAGCCAGGGGCCTAGTGAATCTGGTTGGTTTCAGGGACTTCCTAAAGCTGTTGAGTTGTTTACTTTCTCAGGATGGAATACTTCCCTTTATAACAGGTTCGTAACCTGTTGGTTGTGACTCTTTTTGCAAACCATAGCCAAATTAAAGTTATGAAGTAGCAATGAAAATAATTTTATGATTGGGGGTCACAACAACATGAGGAACTGTATTAAAGAGTCGTAGCATTAGGAAGGTTGAAAACTCACTGTTTTAGAACATCCTTAGTCTTAAGGAGCTTCCCTTTAGGGTGGCTTGTTAGAACTTGAAGAAAACTGTTACACAGTGGGGAGCCAGAGATTAAAGACAACATTTATTGAACTGAATCATTGGAGAATATATGCTTTATTATCATTTGCTGCTGTTTGCCCCTTTAAGGGCAAATTGCTGTGTAAAGAAAAAAAGCAACAGTTAACATGTAAAATTGACATGTTTAGATTTTGAATTCCTGGGCTGGAATGATGGCTCAGCCATTAAAGGCTAGGCTGACACCAAAAATACAAGATTTTGAATTCCTCACCAATGTATGGAAAGAAGGGGATATAAAATACGTGTTTTCAATAGTGGTTATTTCTGTCGGAAATAGGCACTTAGTAATTATTTGTTGATACATTTAAAAAAAGTTTAGAAATCCTTAAGCATTTTGGCTTGATCATGCTGATTCCCTTCCTAGGTTTCTTTGGACTCTTATTTTGTGGCTGCAGTGTTAGGGATGTACCGGAGAGGTGACAGTCTAGTAGGGAAGCCAGTTTCAGTTTGGAAGACTTTTTATCCTTCAGTGTGATGATAAATAAACAAATATCTTTATTTACTTATTTATTTACTTTTTTGGATATTTTATTTTGTTTCTCTTTTTCTGACCTTAAAGGTTGTTTGGTAACCCTCCAACTTTATGGTCTAAGTTTCTGACATCCTCAGTCTGGGTAAATTGTCATTTTTTTGAGACAGGATTTTCCTATGGAGCCCAGGCTGACCTCAGAATTGCTATCTTCCTGTCTCCACTTTCCAAGTGCTGGGATTACATATGTTTGCTATCATGCCCAGTTCTTTGTTTTCTTTTAAAGTTAAATGATAACTTATTCTTTTGTTGTTGAACTGGTGATTTTGTGATGTGTAGTCACTGTTAGAGGAGGGGACTAATAAGTCTGGTGATACTTGTAGCTTTACATTCTGATGCAAATTTTGGGTTTTATTAAATTAATTTTAGACAGGGTCCTGACCCCAAACTCAGAGACTTACCTGCCCCCTACCCCCTGCTCCTTGCCCCTGAATGTCTGATCTTATTTAATTCCACCATCTTCCAAATGCTGGGATTATATAGGCATGCGCCACCATGCTTTGTTTATAAGTTGCTAGGGATCAAACCAGGGCTTCATGCTTGCTAGGCACATATAAATACTCTGTCAGCTGAGCTATATCTCTAGTTACTCTCCTCCTACTCATTTTTTTGTTTTTAGAAAGGATCATGCTGTTTAACCCAGGTTGGTCTTGGGTTTGTAATCTTCTTGCCTCAACCTGCTGAGATTTTAGGTCCTTTCCATTATACCTAGCAGCTCATATGATGTCTCAGCATATTTGTGTTAGATTTGTTGTCCTCATTTGGAATCGACTATCAAGTTTCGGGCTTTGTTGTGCTGGGTGCATTTCTAGCATCTAATATTGACCTTGGAGATTTTTGAATGCTGTCTGGGCCCCTTATAAACAGAATAGACTAGTAGGTCCTCAGTTCTCTTAGAGGTGTATCCATGTTAACTTCTGTTTTTAACAGGATGCAGGTGCTGGGCTTCTTGCTGCTGCCATGATTGCCGTAGTTCCTGGTTATATTTCTCGATCTGTAGCTGGCTCCTATGATAACGAAGGTAAGATTTAGAATGTTGAAAAGGATTTTTTTTTTAGACATGGTTTCTCTTTATAGTCCTGGCTGCCCTGGAACTCTGTCTTTTTCTTTATATCTATGATATAGCAATTGATGGACATTAAGATTGTTTACATTTTTTGGATTCTTTTTTTTTTTTACACTTTTTTTTGATTGATTTACTTTTTATATTCCAATCCCAGTTACCCCTCCCTCTTTTCCTCCCACTCCCCCCACTCTCCTCTTCCCATTTGTTCCAGGGAGATGGTAAGGCCTCCCCTAGGAAGTCTAGGTCTGTCCCATCATCTAGTTGAGACAGGACCAAGGAATATCTCCATCCCTACACCCCTGTGTCTAGGCTGGGCAAAGTAACTCTCCATATAGAATGGGCTCTGCTAAGTCAGTTTGTGAATTAGAGTTAGATCTTGGACCCACTGCCAGTGGCCCAAGTCACACCGTTGTCCCAGTCACACCGTTGTCACTTAAATTAAGGGAGTCTAGTTTGGTCTTACTGGACCCCTCTTTTTAGACCAAACTTGCCTTGAACACATAAAGATCTGCCTGCCTCTGCCTCCCAAGTGCTGGGATTAAACTCATGTGCCACCATGCCTGGCATGTGCTGAAAGGGATGTGTTCATTTTATTATCTACTGTAATTTCGTAAGGTGCTGAATTTGGGATCATCTCTATTGCGTAGCAATAATAAAACTGGACTTGGTGAGAAGATTAGAAATAGGCAGGAAGGGATCTTGGGCAAAATACTCTCCTAGAGAGGAATCTAGGAACTTTAAAACATTAATACCTGTTTAGTGTGTTTACCTACATGTATGCTTATTCTTGCTTTTATGTCAAAGTCAGAGGACAACTTGTAACTGTCAGATCTCTTCTATCGTGTGATACCCAGAGATTAGACAGCAAGTGCTACCTGATCTAGATGAGCAATTTCATCAGCTCTTGCTGGGAACTTCCTTTTTTTTTTTTTTTTTCTGAGACAGAGTTTCTCTGTATTATTTTGGAGCCTGTCCTGGAATTTACTCTGTAGACCAGGCTGGCCTCGAACTCACAGAGATCCACCTGCCTCTGCCTCCTGAGTGCTGGGATTAAAGGTATGCACCACCAACACCCGGGTGCTGGGAACTTCTTAACAGGCCTTTGTTTACTCTCGGGACTCACACTTAACTGTTATTTTAACATTGTGATCATTGTTCTTAATTTTCCTAGTGCAAGTGTCTTTAAAATTACAGTGACTTTTATTGACATATTTTTGTTGAAACATATTGGAAAAACATAATGTTCGGTATTATAAAGATAGATAATAAATTATTTTGTTCTATACTTAAGAAATTTAAGGGATATATAATAGATGTCCCATAATCTGTTAACGAATATAATAATGGATCTGTATAAGTAGCTCTAGATGAGTATGGTTGCTTATACCTGTAATCCTGGCACTTAAGCAGGAAGATGAGCTCAAGGCCATCTTTGACTATATAGTGATTTTAGGTCAGTCTGGAATACATGAGACATTGTTCTAGAAAGTAAAAACAATTAAAAAAAAATCTCAGTTCTGGCCTGATGTTTACATTGCTGTAATACTAGCATTCAAAGTGAAAGTAGAAGATGTTGAGTTCAAAATCCAGTCTGGGTTTCATAGTGAGTTTGAGTCTAGCTTTGGCTACATAGTGAATTTCAGGCGAGCCTTTGCTACTCAGCACAAACAAACAAAAAAACCAAACAACAGCAACAAGGTAAAGCCCTCGAACATTGTGCTTTGGGGATGTCTTGTAAAGAGAAATTAATTTGGTCTTGGGGATCAAAGGAAAGCTTTTTGGAAGTTGATCTGGACCCACATTAGGTAATTCACGAGGCAGTTTTTCTCCAGGGTAGTGGTGGAACTGTGGATTGAATTTAGGGCTTTGGGCATATTAGACAAGTGCTTTGCCCCAGGTCATCTATCAGTCTACTGTTAAGGTTAGCACCATTCTTGGTAAAAGGTCTGCCTTTATTAACATGCATATAGCCTTGCATATACTTAAGACTAGCTGGAAATTTAATACCTACAAATAATGTTCTGGCCTATGTTTACCAGTTGCTTTCTATATTCCAGTAACTATTCCAGGTGCTTTATGTGCACTGCATTTTCCTTTACAATGATTTTAATAAGTAGATATTTACTGTAGACTCTGTGGACTGGAGATACAGCTCTGCAGATAAGATTTGCCTAGCATGCATGAGGTTCTGTGTTTAATCCCCAGCACCAGGGGAAGAAAATTATATTCATCTTACAGGAAGCAAAGGCAAAGGCAAATAAAATAATTTGCCTAAAATTACACTTGTATAAATAGTAGTTTAGAAATGTGTGTTCCAGACTGTGTTCTTTTTTTAAAGATTTATTACTTTTTTTTTTTTTTTTTCAAGACAGGGTTTCTCTGTGGCTTTGGAGACTGCCCTGGAACTAGCTCTTGTAGACCAGGATAAGTCTCGAACTCAGAGTGATCCGCCTCTGTCTCCCAAGTGCTAGGATTAAAGGTGTGAGCCACCATCACCCGGCATGATTTATTACTTCTAATTATATGTATGTAAATGCAGGTGCCTGAAGAGTAAGACTTGTGTTACAGGTGGTTGTGAGCCACCAAATGTGAGTGCTAGGAACCCAGTTTGGTTCTTTGGCAACAGCAGTGTTTGTTCTTTGTAGAGTGTAGCCTTCCTTGCCAGCCGCCTAGGCCCTTCCACAGTTGTAGTCCCCAAATAACACACAAGACACTGTATTAATTATGAAGCTGTTGGCCATTTGCTTGTTTCTTACTGGCTAGCTCTGACTTAAGTATTTAACCCATAATTGTTAATCTAAATATTTCTCTTACCGGAGAAAGGGTCTGGACCTCTTACTCCTATGGCAGTTACATGATGTCTCTCTGTATCTCTCTTTCACAGAATCTTCCTCAACTCCTAGTCCCACCTATCTTGTTTCCCTAATGCTTTATTCAAACCAATCAGACACTTTTTTTTTTTGGTTTTTACGAGACAGGGTTTCTCTGTATTGTTTTGGAGGCTATCGGTCCAGCCCGGCCTCGAACTCACAGAGATCCGCCTGCCTCTGCCTCCCGAGTGCTGGGATTAAAGGCGTGCGCCACCAACGCCCCGGCAACCAGACACATTTTTACAGAATGACATCTCCCAACAGTTCTTAACCACTGAGCTGTCTTCCAGTGCCTAGATTTTTTTTTTTTTTTTTTTTGGTACAGAGTTTCTCTGTGTAGCTCTGGATGTCCTGGATTTAGTTCTGTAGACCAGGCTAGCTTCAAACTCAGATATCTACCGCCTGCCTCTATCTCCTAAGTGCTGGGGTTAAAGGCCCAGCTCCTAGAAATGTGTTCTTGAACCTGTGTCAGTGTGGCTTCTGAATGTCTTGTTTTCTGCAGGAATTGCTATCTTTTGTATGCTGCTTACTTATTACATGTGGATCAAAGCTGTGAAGACTGGTTCCATCTATTGGGCTGCCAAGTGTGCCCTTGCTTATTTCTACATGGTAACTATACACGTGTATTCTCTGTGTCTCTTTGTCTTTCTCCTTTTCTTTGTGCAGGGGCTTGAGCTCAAACTGGGGATCTGATTTACTGCTGACCTACTTCTCTACAAATTTTAATTTAAAAATTTTCTTGCCTCCCCCTTCCAAGTTCTTTCTGAGATGGGGGTCTCATGTATCCCAGGTTGGCCTCAAACTCTATGTAGTCGAGGATGTCTTCTGATCCTCCTGCCTTTATTTCCTGATAGCTGGGATTACAGAGGTGTACCACAATACCTGGATTATACAATGCTTGGGATTGAATTGAGGGCTTCGTGTATGCTAGGCAAACAGTCTACCAACTAAGTTATATCCCTAGCCCTCTTTTTTTCGGTCTGGTAATTAAAAAGGTTTTCAAATTCTGTATTACTGTAATTCAAATGGGTACATTTTGGTTGTCCCATATTTTTGTTATATTCCCCTTAAAAATTTCCTTTTCTAAGACAGTCTTTTTTTCTATGTAATTTTACATCTGTCTCTTGGCTTTCTTTACTTTTCTGCTTCTACTTAGATTCTGTGTGTAACACTATAATTGGCATCTAGGTTGACATTGTAGCTTGGTCATCTTTTTTTTTTTTTTTGGTTTTTTCGAGACAGGGTTTCTCTGTGGCTTTGGAGGCTGTCCTGGAACTCACTTTGTAGACCAGGCTGGCCTCAAACTCACGAGATCTGCCAGCCTCTGCCTCCCAAGTTCTGGGATTAAAGGCGTGTGGCACCAACGCCCGGCTTAGCTTGGTCATCTTATGTGTCACATTATCAGGATAGTGTGAGTCCTGCTTAAAGGGACTGTTTTCTGTCTTCTCACAGGTCTCTTCATGGGGAGGTTATGTGTTCCTGATCAACCTGATCCCTCTTCATGTCCTGGTGCTAATGTTAACAGGCCGATTTTCTCATCGGATCTATGTAGCCTACTGTACTGTTTACTGCCTAGGTACTATTCTTTCTATGCAGATCTCCTTCGTGGGCTTCCAGGTAAGCCTGAGGCTTTGTAGAGTTTTCAGCAGCCAAATGTTTCTAAGTAGCTCCAGCTAGATTATCTTAGGTTAGAGTTTTTAAGAATATGAATTACAGTTTTTATTTTGGGCTTGCTTACTAATTAAAACAACAGAATTGTTGGTTATGAGTCTGCTTCTACTACCACATCAATATGTGCTTGCATGCTGCTGAATTTAATGACTCTTTGGCTTAGGGTTCTGTGAGGAGAAGGGCCAGTTTAGCTAAGCAGGGTTGATTGGAGTGATCAAAGTTACAATTTCAAAAAACTTTAAAATTCCAGCCCTTTTAGTGGAAATGACCCCATTTAATAGCAGTGAACCCTGGTCATTGTAATGGGGCATTAGGTGAGCCCTTGAGGAAGCACAGCGCAAACCTTTTACCCAGGTTATTATGTACAGTTAATAGGAAATTGTGTTTTAGGTTTCTTTTGTAAAGTTCTCATCTTTACTTAGAGATAAGCAAATACTTTTAGTCACATAATATATGAAATTTGCTATTCTCTGGAAGATGTAGGAGAATGTTAAGTGATATGTTAGTCCTTGAGGAAGTTGAAGAAAGAAATATACATAGTTATCCATAGTCTAGTCCATAGTTCAGTAGTTCTAGAAAGTTGTTTTCAGAACGTTAACATTAATAGTGTCTGGACACATGTTAGAAATGCACATTCTGTAAAAGAAGGAGGATTAAGAATTCAAAATCATCCTTGACTTTAGTCAAGTTCAAACTCAGCCTGGTATGCATGAAACCCTGTCTCAACAAACAGATCAGAACAAACAAAAAAAGTACTCAGATCAAACCAAGCAAGTGAAATAGCAGAAGAGGCCTGCTGAATTAGGGACTCTTGCGTGGGGCTTAGCCACCTACTTTAACGTTTCCATTGGTTATGATGCCCACTAGAGTTAGAGAACCACTGTCTATGGAAAAGAGTAATTATATACTAAAGAAAACACATAGAAGAAGCCATTGATTTGTCACATTGGAGGGTTACACTGAATTTTAAATGATGAGTTTTAATGAAAGGGAATTGGGGGAAAATTGCAGTCCACACTAAGGCAGTAACCAGAGCAAATGGCAAAGATGTGATTGTGATGGTGTTTGGTATGCTTTGTTAGACTTTAGACAAAAGAAATCTGTTTGGTAAATGAAAGCCTCCTTGTTCATTTTGGAACTTTAGAACTTATTTGACTCCTTGGGCCAAAGTAGATCGGGAAAATGCCAGTCTTGGATGAACTCATTCTGTTTGTTTGTTTTAGTTCTGAATATTACCATATATGATTGCCCTCTTCCCTGCAGCCTGTCCTTTCATCAGAACACATGGCAGCCTTTGGAGTATTTGGTCTCTGTCAGATTCATGCCTTCGTAGATTACCTGCGCAGCAAGTTGAATCCGCAGCAATTTGAAGTTCTTTTCCGAAGTGTTATCTCCCTGGTTGGCTTTGTCCTCCTCACTGTGGGAGCACTTCTCATGCTGACAGGTAGAGGAGCATGCCTTTTACATATGGACACAGATTCTCTCTTCTATTTCTCTCATTATTTAAAGCACTGAAGTTAAGTACTTAAAAAAAGATTAATTAATTTTAGGTGTATGGGTCTTTTGTCTGCATATATGTCTGTGTACCACACCTGTGCCTGGTCCCTGAGGAGACCAGAAGAAGACATCAGATCCCCTGGAACTGGAGTTGCAGACAGTTGTGAGCCACCATCTAAGTACTGGGAACTGAACCCACATCCTCTGCAAGAGCAGCAAGTGCTCTTAACTACTGAGCCATCTCTTCAGCATCAAAGTCCTACTTTGCAAAACATTCATTCTGTTTGTCAGCCGTTTTGGATTCAGCTTGGCAGAGTGTCTTTGTAGAGCTGCTAACAGGACTGTTGAGGCTTGCCAGTCTTTACAGTTTTCTTTTTCTAATTGGTTGGCTTATAGAAATTCTCAAATTCTTTGTCATACTTTAAGTCATGGCACTCATCTCATCCTATGGAAGTTAAATCATGGCTATTTAGTTTAGTTGATATTCTCCTTTGTTTTAAACTTACACTTCTCAGA
Organism: Mesocricetus auratus; assembly: GCF_017639785.1. Taxonomy (NCBI): domain Eukaryota; kingdom Metazoa; phylum Chordata; class Mammalia; order Rodentia; family Cricetidae; genus Mesocricetus; species Mesocricetus auratus. The sequence continues at coordinate 15,777,393 of NW_024429203.1, read as the reverse complement.
AGCTAATTTGATTTTTGTAATTCATAGTAGTATGGAAGACCTAGTTCACGTAGATTCTAGAGTTGGTCTTGACTTATTGATTTGATCAGATTAAGTCTAAGATCCTCCTTTTCGGTAGGCTTCTCTGAACCCTCTTCCCCCTGTGAATTTATATATAGCCCAATTATTATGTTGACAAAAATACTCTCAAGTTTGAAAGGAGTAAAACACTGTAAATATTACTGATTGTAATAAACCAAAACAGTGCTTTTTTTTTAATCTCAGAATTTTCCTGAAATGCAATGTTGTGGATAAAAGTGTTTTTAGCGTAATCCTGCACTAGTGGGGTGAAGTGGGCAACTGAGACAGTACAGTCACTGAGAAGCTTGGAGCTTAGTTAGTCTGGAATGTGCAGAATGTGTGGCAGAAACAATAAGGAGATCCTGCCTCAGACAAGGTGGAAGGCAAGAACCAGCTCCATGAGTTGCCCTCTTACTTCAGCACTGCTGTACACACTAAGACACACTCCATAGGCACACTAGTAATACAAATAAAGTGGGATGTTGTGATTACTTAGCATTTTAGCTTAATGTTTTAGAACTATATGTGAAGTATTTATTGCCTTTTCTTCCAGGAAAAATTTCTCCCTGGACAGGGCGTTTCTACTCATTGCTGGATCCTTCTTATGCTAAAAACAACATCCCCATCATTGCGTCCGTGTCTGAGCACCAGCCCACAACCTGGTCCTCCTACTATTTTGATCTGCAGCTCCTCGTCTTCATGTTTCCAGGTCTGTCTTGCATTTTGAAGTGACCTTTGTATGAATCATCCTTTGGTTCCAAATATGTTAGCTACCCTCATCCTTTTTAAACATATATTTTTTTGTTAGGCTTTTTAAAAGAGACCAGAAGAGGGTGTCCAATACCCTGGAGATGGAGTTATAAGCAGTTGTGAGCTGCCCCATGTGGGTACTTATACCTAGTACTCACAGCATATTCCTTCCCCCTTTACCCAGTTTTCTTCTTGGCTATATTGAAGTTCTATGTTGAGGTTTTATAGTTAATGCCATTTTTATATTATAAAAACAATAGAGATAAGTTAAATCACACAAAAAGTATATTTTCACTGGTCCTTCCACAATTAAAATTTTATTTATTTATTTATTTATTTTCACAATTAACATTTTAAATTAGATGCAGTGATGAATGTCTGTAATTTTTGTATTTGGAAGCCGGAGACAAGAGAATTGTGAATTTGAGTTCGTTCAGGGCTATATAGTGAAACATTCTCACAAAGCTTTAACTAAAACCCATTTTCAGTATTAACTAATTTTGAGATAGAGTTTATTGGGTATTTGTGTCTAACATGGAACTTGCTGTGTAGGGCAGGCTGGCTTAAAACTTACAGAGATCTGCCTGCCTCTACATTTCTTGCACTTTCTGGGATTATAGGGACATGCCACCACACCCAGTCTCAACAACTTGTCTTAATAGGTACATTCACCTACTTGTTGAGTGTGAATGAGATCATTTGGTATTTTTCTCCCAGTCGTAGTAAAGAACAATGATTAGACACAGGGCTAGGACTGTGTCAGGGGTGGGACACTTGCCTAACATGACTGAGGCAAGTTTCAAAATTTCTGCTGATTTAAAATTTATGGAAATATTTTTTCATTTATAGAAGTGTGTAAAGATGTAGAAGAGGAAAGGGAGCTGTAACTTCTTATAGCAGTATCTTAATGTATTTTATACTTAAAATATGGTGTAATTAACCCTCCCTTATATTAGACATATCGATTATTTGTGGTTGTTTGGTATTAAGAATACTATGGTAAACATATTTGAACAATTTTATTTAGATAGATTCCTAGGATTACTGAGGTAAATGTGTGAAGTCATTCAGTCATATAATGAAGATATTTTCCCTTATAGGTTTCTGTCTTCAGAGCTCAGCTGCTTACTTTTCTTTCCTTCTTTTGTAGTTGGCCTCTATTACTGCTTTAGTAACCTGTCTGATGCTCGGATTTTTATCATCATGTATGGTGTGACCAGCATGTACTTTTCAGCTGTAATGGTGAGGAATTCCCTCAGTTCTAGCCAAACTTTATCCCTGACTCTGAGGTGCTTTCTTGTTTGTTCTTTTTTGCTTGGCTGAATTAAAAAAATACTGGTGATTATGCAAAGCTGCTTACTGTTGTTAATCTTTGTTTTGGAATACACAGACAATTATATTCTGTTTGTGGGGTCTAATTTTCTTGAGTTCATAGCCTTGTGTTAGGCACTTTTGTACTTCATTGAATTTGGAGCAGATTAAAGAAAAATATTTACATGGAGCTGGAGCTACAGGCAGTTGTGAGCCACCTGATGCTGGAAACCAAATTCTGGTTCCCAGAGAGACAGAAGCTTAACCACTAAGCCAACTCTCCAGCTCCTGGAGTGTGGATTTTTTAATGTTAAAGCCTAGAGAGTACTGCCTACTGCTTGGTTAAGATAGAGAACGATTTTATGTAAGGTACTAATATATTTCTTACACTATTTTGAAATTTATTATTATTATTTTGGTTTTTCAAGACAGGGTTTCTCTGTGTAGCAGTCCTGGCTGGCCTGGAATTCACAGAGATCCTCCTGACTCTGCCACTTTGGCCTTGCTTTTGAAACATTTTCATTTTATTTATTTTTATGTGTATGGGTATTTGTCTGAATGTACGTCTGTATACCACTCTCAGAGTCCAGAAGAGGGAGTTGGATCCTCTGGGACTGGACTATAAACTGTTGTATGTGCATGTTAGTGAAGGTGCCATGGAGGCTAGACACAAGCTATTGTGAGCCACCCCATGTGTTTGCTGGGAACTAAACTCAGTTCCTCTGCAGGAGCAGTAGATGATCTTAAGCCACTGAGTCATCTCTTCAGCTCCAACGATTATCATTTTTTATGTTTACTTATATGTATGTGTTTGTGTCTGTGTGTATGCTACATGCTAGTAATGTTTCCAGAGTCCAGAAGAGGGCATCAGATCTCCTTGAGTTGCCTAATGTAGGTATTGGGAACTGAACTCCAGTCCTCTGGAAAATCAATATGTGCTCTTAAACTGCTGAGCCATCACTCCAGCCCTTGCTTTGGCTTAACAACAAAAAACAAACAACAACAACATAAAAAACCCTTTTACTTATGTGTATATGTGTACATTCATATGTGCAGGTAGAGGTTCCCACAGAGTCAGGAAGAGGATGACAGATCTGGAGATCTAGGCAGTTGTGAACTGTCCAACATGGGTAAACTTAGGTCCTCTAAAGAGGATGTATGTGTTCAGAAGCCACTGAGCCATCTCTCTAGTCCTGGCCTTAAATGTTTAATTCTTCTTTCTTAGCATCTTGATTGGTGGAATTGCATATTTGCACTGCAACTGACTCAACTCCAATTTTCTAGTTTGATTTTGCTGAAGTAGAATATTTGTTTAAAATAGCTGAATTGGTGTCATAGTCAGTCTATTAATAGATTGAGGTCTTGTCATTTGTGAAAGACTGATTATACTAACCCTGTTTCTTGTACCTTTCAGGTGCGTCTGATGCTGGTGTTGGCACCTGTTATGTGCATTCTTTCTGGCATTGGTGTCTCCCAGGTGCTGTCCACATATATGAAGAATCTAGATATAAGTCGCCCAGACAAGAAGAGCAAGAAGCAACAGGATTCTACTTACCCTATTAAGAATGAGGTGAGAGTTGGCTTGAGAAAGTGTGCGTGTGTGTGCCTGTGTGTGTTTGAGAGGGTTATTAGAGCAATGTCTTGGGTTGTCAGAATTAGCTTGTGCAGCCCGACATATTTTGATCTCACATAAGAAGCTGTGTTTGGTTTACTGTACAATTCTGAAGGCGGAGTTTAAACAATTCTTTCTTCTATAGGTGGCAAGTGGAATGGTGCTGGTCATGGCCTTTTTTCTCATCACCTACACTTTTCATTCAACCTGGGTAACCAGTGAAGCCTACTCTTCTCCATCCATTGTACTGTCTGCCCGTGGTGGAGATGGCAGTAGGATCATTTTTGATGACTTTCGGGAAGCATATTACTGGCTTCGTCACAATACTCCAGAGGTAAAATTTGAGAGGAGTTGGTTGGATAGTGGTGAAGTCACTTGATATTGTAGTGAATCTGACATATTTAGATGGATAGGAAGCTTAGAAAAATTAGAAATTTAGAAACTCAGTTTTTAATAAGCTTTAAAGACCAACCTCCATGGAGCTTGTCTAAAGTAATGCTCTCAAGCTGTGAGTCGTGGCTCCCTTGGCAAACTTCTTATCTCCAAAAATATTTATATTACAATTCGTTCATAACAGTAGCAAAATTACAGTTATGGAGTAGCAACAAAAATAATTTTATGGTTAGGATCACCATAACATGAAGTGTCTTAAAGGGTTGAAGCATTAGGAAGGTTGAGAACTGCTGTTCTAGAGTATCTCTTAAATTCTGGATTCTGTTTCACACTTACATTGATATGGCAGTGGTTTTAATATAAGGTAGATCAACCCTGTTACAGAAGAAGAAAATGTTAAATATGTTTGCTATAAAAAAAAAAGCAGCAACTAGAATCAGAATCAAGGTAAACAGTTACCACCTAATAATAATATTTGGGCGTTGGTGGCGCATGCCTTTAATTCCAGCACTTGGGAGGCAGAGGCAGGCGGATCTCTGTGAGTTCAAGGCCAGCCTGGTCTACAGAGTTCCAGGACAGGCTCCAAAGCTACAGAGAAACCCTGTCTCAAACAAACAAACAAACAAACAAAACAACAACAAAAAATTTAACATCGGAAGTTATGTGTTTTGAGGCTCTGAAGTGATTTCTTTTGTTGTAGCTATTGGAAATAGTATTTCTAATTTCTGAGTTAGATTTGCTAAAATCCCAAACTAAGAATTTTTTTAAAAGTAGTATTGGGAATTGAACCCAGAACCTTAATACATGCTAGGTACATACTCTACCACTGAACTGTGTACTCAGCCTCCAAACTAAGAATCTTAATCCTTTCCATCATGTTTTGTGGCTTGTGTTTTCCCTTCTATCTCTGTAATAATTTCATAATGTTTTTTATAAATTTTATAATGATTTTATAGTGTTATTAGGGGTCAGTTGTTACCTAATGACAAACCAGTATTGGCACATGCCTTTAATCTCAGCATTGAGGATACAGAGGCAAGTGAACCTCTTGGGGCCAGCCTGATGTGCATGGTGATACCCTATCTCTAAAGAAAACAATTTAAGGGACTAGAGAGATGGCTCAAAGGTTAAGAGCACTGGCTGCTTTTCCAGAGGTCCTGAGTTCAATTCTCAGCAACCACATGGTGGCTCACAACCATTTATAATGAGATCTGGTGCCTTCTTCTGGTGTGCAAGCATACATGCAGACAGAATGCTGTATACATAATTTATAAATAAATCTTAAAAAAATTAAATTACCTCATGACACTAAGCTGTCTTAGCTGTACTTGATAGTTTCCCATACCTCTTGATCCATTATGCTTGTTTCAGTGATCTGGAATTAGGGTATTTGGGAATGTTCTTGACTATAGATGAGTGGAGGAGCAGTTGTCCCGATTTTATTTTCTTGTTAGGAGTACATTGCTTTGCAAAGAGGTTGATCAATTAGGCAAGTCTTTTTTTTTTTTTTTCCCCGAGACAGAGTTTCTCTGTATTGTTTTGGAGCCTGTCCTGGAACTCGCTCTGTAGACCAGGCTGGCCTCAAACTCACAGAGATCCACCCACCTCTGCCTCTCAAGAGCTGGGATTAAAGGCGTGCGCCAGCAACGCCTAGCTAATTAGGCAAGTCTTATCAAAGATGTCTTCCACACATCTTAGCATTTGGTTCTGAAGAGCAGTGAGATGAATATTTTCCTATTTTCATTCTTGTTTTAGGATGCAAAGGTCATGTCATGGTGGGATTATGGCTACCAAATTACTGCAATGGCAAATCGGACAATTTTAGTAGATAATAACACGTGGAATAATACTCATATTTCTCGAGTAGGACAGGTAAGGTAAAAGGGTCCCTTGAGTCTACTGGGAAATGTGTTACTAGGAGAGGAGGTTGATTTAAAATTTTTCTTTGAGAATTGTACATTTGTTTTTCTAGGCAATGGCATCCACAGAAGAAAAAGCCTATGAAATCATGAGGGAGCTTGATGTCAGCTATGTGCTTGTCATTTTTGGAGGCCTCACTGGATATTCCTCTGATGGTAATGTACTTGATATTATTTCTAGCTGCGGGGCATTAGATTCTTAGAAAATGTAGTGAGTTGGTTATTTTATTTATTTGTATTTGTTTTTGAGTCTCATGACTCAGGCTGGCCTTGAACTTGCTGTGTCCATAAGGGTGACCTTGAACTATTGATCTTCTTGCTTCTACCTCCCTGGTGTTTGTAGCTACAGGCCTGCACCATCTGTCTTATTTTCTCTTTAAAGAAAACGTGTGTGTGTGTGTGTGTGTGTGTGTGTGTGTGTGTGTGTGTATGTGTGTGTGTATACAAAGTAAAAGTAACTTTCACAAACTAAAGTAAATATTATATGTTTATATTTTTAAAAGTAAACAATTATGGAAGTTTAAAATAAGTGGTTGTCTCTTGGCCCTAAACTTAAATTAGCATCTTTAACATTAGTGCCCAGAAGCAGTAATTTCTATCTTCAGTTACTTAGGTTGTTGTTTGTTTTTGCAATGCTGGGGACTGGACCCCTGGAGCTTACATGTGCTAGGCGAGCACTTCACCACTAAGCTCTACTCTCAAATCTTCATATTTTAAAATTCCTGCTATTCTGTGGTTTATTAGTTTTAATTGACTATAGCAACATCTCTTTAAAAAAGTTGCTTTATTACATTTATTTATTTGTGTGTATGTTGGGTGAGTTGGTTCTCTCCTTTTACTGTGTGGGGATCAAGCATTGCCTACCTGTGGAGCCATCTCATTGTCTTCTATCAATTTCTTACACTTGAAGTATTTTATTCTTCATCTGACATTTCACCTCTTTTTAGTGTTCTTACTATAGTTAATTTGCAACTTTTGATTAAGTCTAGGTAGGTGTTTTGAAATCATGACTGTAGATACTGTTCAGTCAGTCAATACTCTGATTGCATTTTTATCTTAGATATTTTCTTTTCCTACAGCTAGTGAGTGCCTTGTATTTCTATGTTCATTTTCTTTGAACGTGTGTCTGCTTCTACACACCTTGATTCTTCAAATCCAGTCCTATGGCTGTTTTTTCTTTTTCTCAAGACAGGGTTTCTCTGTAGGTTTGGAGCCCTTCCTGAAACTCAGTCTATAGACCAGGTTGGCTTTGAACTCACGGGGATCTGTCTGCCTCTGCCTCCTGAGTGCTTGGGATTAAAGGTATTGGCCACCAACACCTGGCCTTATGGCTGCTTTTTAAAGATGCTGATATTTTATTTTAAATAAGACTATTTCAAATGTATCTTGTAAAAGCAAAGTAAAATTGATAATAGCAGGAACAACAAACAATTGCCTCAGCAGTATTTGGTAGCAATTATCAAAATATATGTCTATTTAAGTACTGTACAAATATATATTTGTATAATGTCTATCTGCTTACTTGTGTGTATGTGTATGATAGATATATATGCATATTTGAAGGGATAGTTCTATAGGGTGTGATGGTGCACATCTGTAATCTCAGCACTTGGTGTGCAGGAAGATTGCCAAGTTTGACTTCACCTTGGTCTGAATAGCAAGACCTTGTCTATTGAAAACAAAACAAAACAAAAAAACAAAAAACCACAAGTAGTTTCTTGAAGTCTTTCCACTATTACTAAGTAACCACTGTGAACTGAGTAGAATATGTTTGATGTTGGAATAAAAGTGTCATTATTTGTAATAATATTAGAATTTTTTATGAAATTCAGAAGGCAAGCAATTATCATTAGTAACTTGCCATGAAAAGACATATTGTTTAGTGTCTTAGTGTTCTGTTGGCTGTGATAAAACACTGATCAAAAACGCCCTGGGGAGGAGAGCATTTATTTCATCTTACAGCTTGTCCATCATCCAGGGAAATCAGGGAAGGAACTCTAGTCAGGAACACAGTGGTAGGAGCTGATACAGAAGCCTTGGAGGAGTGTTGCTTACAAGATTGCATCTTGTGTTTTGTTTGCTTAGCCTGCTTTCTTTTAGTACCCTGAACCAACCAGCCCAGGGGTGGCTCCACCCACAGTGAGCTGTCACCCCCACACACTGTGGAGCATTCTCAATCAAGAAAATGCACCACAGGTTTGCCTATGGGCCAGTCTGGTGGGTATATTTTCTCAACTGAGGGTCTTTCTATTCAAATGATTCTAGCTTGTGTCAAATTGACAAAATAAAAGGCAAAAACAAAAAAAGACCCTAAAACAAAACTAGCCACCACACTTAACATCAGGAGGTTTTGATTAGAGATACTGTTTTTGTTTAATTTTATTTTGAATTTGTATCCATGTGTGTGCAAGTGCAAGGTTGACTGGTCTCTCCCTGTGACCTGGGACTTGCCACTTAAGCTGAGTTATCTGGGCTGTGAATCCACAGGGATCCACTGTTTCAAATTCCTACTATTGGAATTATAAGTATGAGCTACCATGTCTACCTTTTATATGGGTGTTAGGCATTGAATTCAGGTGTCCATGTTTTTGTGGCAAGCACTTACTGAATGCAGCCCTAAGATTTTCTTTAAATTTTAGACATGGACTTGCTCTATAGCCAGGGTGGTTTGTAACCCGGTTTATAGTGTAGTCAGACCTTCATGTTACAGAATCCTCTGCCTTCCAGGTGTTAGGATTAATGGTGTATACTGCCACATTTGGCAGTTAAACTGATTTAAGAAATATATATGTGTATACATATATATATTCCTTCATATATGTATATATGTGTATGTATGTGTTAATATGTATTTCTCCTTTATCTTATGTGCATTGGTGTTCTTCCATGTATGTCTGTGCACATGTGCTTACAGAGGCCAGAAGAGGGTATCACATCACCTGGGAATGCAGTTATGTGCAAATGATTGTGAGTCCTCATGTAGGTTCTGGAAATTGAACCCTGGCTTCCCTGAAAGAGCAGCCAGTATTAATTGCTGAGAATTTATCAAGAAAAAGTGTAGCATTTAGAAAGGTGCAAATATTGTTAAATCTATAGTTTCAGTAACTTTTCACAGAAAATACATACCCACATAACTACCACCCAAATTGTTACTAGTGTTCTAGAGTACCTTGCTATCTGGACTTCCAATGTATTTCTTCTTAAAGCAGGCTGATGTGTACTTGACATATTGAATTGTTGAAGTTTGTCATACATCTAAACCTTTGTTAGTTCTTGACCTTGAGAATTTTACATGTATTCCTTTTACTTGTTCAGTCTCTGCAGATTTATTTTTGGCAAACTCACCTTTATATAATATAGGGCAGTGTTTTATTTTATGTCTATGAGCATTTTGCTTGCATGCTTGTCTCAATACCACTTGGATGTCTGGTGTGCATGGAGGGCAGAAGAGGGTCTTGGCTCCACTTGAAATAGATGTATTGTGAGCTAACATGTTGTTGCTGGGAATCAAACCTAGGTCTTCTGGAAGAATAGCCAGTGCTCTTAACTGCCAAGCTGTCTCTCTAAGCTCCTAGAATACAGAATGAAACTAACCTAATAAAAGAGATAAAGTCTGTTAGCAGACTTTTTGTTGTTAATGGGTTCTTTAGCATCTTGATTTAGGCCCTCTACAGGCACTTGCAGGGCAGGCACTCTGTAATTCTCATTGGTCTACATTTTTGTCTGCACTTTAGTTTATTTGTTTTTTTCATTTGGGCATATTTGTAATGGTGATACAGATGTTTTATAATGACAATGGGGAAACTACTTCTTCCCTGTTGATTATGCAGTACTATAAGAATGTAGTAAAAATCAGATTTTGTGAAGTCAGCTTGCTGCTTACTAGCTAATTGTATGCAAAAAAGAGACTTATTCAGAAAAAACAGAAAAACAAAAAATCCTTAGCTTCCTTTGGGAACTCATATTTTTGAATTGTTTAAGAAATGATAACTTGCCTCCAAAACAATACAGAGCAACCCTGTCTCAAAACCAAAAAAAAAAAAAAAAAAACAAGAAAAAGAAATGATAATTTGACAATAATCCTATTGGAACTAGCCTTTCTTTTTTTTTTTTTTTGTTAAGATTTTATTTATTATGTATACAGTGTTGGCACCAGATCTCATTACAGATGATTGTAAGCCACCATGTGGTTGATGGGAATTGAACTCAGGACCTCTGGAAGAACAGCCAGTGCTCTTAAAACCTCTGAGCCATCTCTCCAGCCCTAGCCTTTTCTTTTTAAAGACAATAGAATACTTTTTAGAGAAATTAAAAACATTACAGAATATTCAGTATCTAACAATATGTAAACATGCCTATGACAGTCATGAAAGATAATTCCTCAAGACTGTGTTATTAAACTGTATTAGTAGGAGTTTTGAAAGTTTGAGAGTGATTATTGTTGCTGTAAATGTTTTCGTGTATTAAATATTTCAACTGGTCTGTTTGTGAATCCTTTATGAATTTTAAAAAATACCACCCACCTACACTAATAAGTGTCAAAAGACAATTTCACTGGTGTTTAATTTTGCTTTAGTCGCTCATTCCCAACTTACCTTTAGTCTTTAGTCATTATTATCTTTTCTTGGGAAGTGTGCCTATGGCTATAACCCTATCATTCCACATGCTGAGGCAGGAGGCTTTTCAATTTCAGGCCAGCATGTACTACATCATGAGTTCTTTTTACTGTAGAAACAAAATCAAAACCAAAAAATGCTCATGACTTGATCTTTCAAAATACTGCCTAGGTTGGCCTTGACCTCTTAGTCTACCTCTAATTTAGTGTTTTCAGTGTTGAGATTACAGGCACAGAAAAGATGATGTTTTTTAAAGCAATTAGTAGGTCTTTGGATAAATTTTCTGTTGCTTTTAGAGAAGTAGAGACATCTGCCCTAGAACTCACTATGTAGCCCAGGGTAGCCTTAAACTAACAGAGATGGACCTGCCTCTGTCTCCCAATTGCTAGGGTTAAAGGCATGTACCACTACACCTGGCTTCTAGTTTTACTTTTTATTGAGTACTTACGAAGGCTTAAAATATTTGATCATAGTATGGATTCTTTTATATGAAAACTTGATGCTGTGTTGCCCAGGCTGGCCTTAAATACATGAAACACCTCCCTCAGCCTCTTAGTGCTGGAATTACAGATAGGCACCAGTGTGCCTAGTTCCCACTGCTATTATATTCTTACAATTCCTCTAAATTGGCATTAATAATACTTACGGTGCTTACTTAAGTATATGTGGCTACTGGCTTCTGCTTGCAATAGCTTGGTGCTTCCTGATTTATAGGAATACTTCTAGTTGTGGCTTAAGACTGGACCAATAGCATACAATTTCAGCCTTAAACAATTTCTAATAAAAGTTTTGTATTTTTAGGAAATGTTTTGCTAACATACTATTTCCCATTTTTACAGAGTTAAATGATAGCATTCCTTATTAGAAAAGTGTGATGGAAATTTCCTTAGAAACAGTGACATTTTCATTGAGACAGTCCTTTCCTTTTCCCTCCAGATATCAACAAGTTTCTTTGGATGGTTCGGATTGGAGGGAGCACAGATACAGGAAGACACATCAAGGAGAATGACTACTATACTCCAACTGGGGAATTCCGAGTGGATCGTGAGGGTTCTCCAGTGCTGCTCAACTGCCTTATGTACAAAATGTGTTACTACCGCTTTGGGCAGGTCTACACAGAAGCCAGTGAGTGACTCATAATATTAACAATAGTGGTGCTAACACAAGCTGTGTTTCCCAGGTTCTGCTCTTAGTCTTTTTAACTCATTTAGTCCTCACAGGAACCCAAAAGATAGAAACTAATGTTAATGCCATTTTATGTAAGGACATTGAAATAACCAACAGGTTACTGAGCTAGCTAATATCACGTGACAGTTCAAACTCAGTCTGCCTCAGAATTATGTACTTTAAAATATTATCTTTTGCTTGGGTGGTGGTGCACATCTTCAGTCCAGCACCTGGGAGGCAGAGGCAGTTGGATCTCTATGAGTTTAAGGCCAGCCTGATCTACAGAGCAAGTTCCAGTACAGCCAGGGCTACACAGAGAAACGCTGTCTCTAAAAACAAAGCAAACAAAAATTTTTTTTTTTTTTTTTTTTTTTTGGTTTTTTCGAGACAGGGTTTCTCTGTGGCTTTGGAGGTTGTCCTGGAACTCGCTTGGTAGTCCAGGCTGGTCTCGAACTCACAGAGATCCGCCTGCCTCTGCCTCCTGAGTGCTGGGAATAAAGGCGTGCGCCACCAACGAGAGATGGCTCAGCAGTTAAAGGCTAGGCTCACAACCAAAAATTTTATCTTTTATTGTGAATTTTTCAATAAAGAATATTGTAGTGTGAGAAGGACTGAGGGATAAAGAAAAAAATAACCTTTCCATTTTTTAGATGAATACATCAAGAAGGATTTGGTCAGGTTAGATCTTGTCCATTTCAGTTTTGTGCCTGCGTCTAGGAAAACTTTTGCAGTATATACAGATCTTGGACACATGATCCATGAAAGGGTTACTAGTGTTAGGTCTCTGGATAACAGTCCTCAGGACTAGAGAGCTTGAAAATCACCTTGTAGACTTATAAGAGATAAGTCCATGGACTCTGCCAAGCATCACATTGGGCAGGACTCCATTAGGGTAGCACTTGATTTGCCATTTCTATCTACTTCTCTTTCTTGCAGACTCAAGTCAAAGTGCAGGCTGAGGAATAGAAATCAATGTCATAGTTGGTGTTCAGCTTCCTCTCTTTAGGGGATCAATTTTCAGAATAGAAAGAAGTTTTCTTTCTTGTTACTTTTAGAGCGTCCACCAGGCTTTGACCGTGTTCGAAATGCTGAGATTGGTAATAAAGACTTTGAGCTTGATGTCCTGGAGGAAGCATACACCACAGAACATTGGCTGGTCAGGATATACAAGGTGAGTAGGTGCTATATTTCAGATAACTCTTGTTCTAGTATACAATTTCCATATAGGGATATTTTAAATGGTACCTGGTTTCAAAGTAGCTTGTAACTTACTTGAAGTATTATTTTTAAGTTCTCTCTCTCTCTCTCTCTCTCTCTCTCTCTCTCTCTATATATATATATATATATACACACACACACATATATATATATCCCCCTCCCCCGTGTGTGTGTGTGTGTGTGTGTGTGTGTGTGTGTGTGTGTGTGTGTGTGTGTGTGTATGTGTGTGTACGTGTACATCTTTGCATCTTTGTGAATTCTCTTCCTTTGCCTTTTTGTAGGTTTCCAAGATTGAATTCAGGAAATCAGGCCTGTATACAGTTTTACCTGCTAAGCCATCTGGCCAGGCCAAAATGTTACTAATTATATTTTTGATTATTCTTAGAGAGGAGACATCTCAGTTGGCAGTTGTTATACCAACTTTTCTTTTTATTTAAAAAAAAAGTTGTTTTTTTAGCTACATTTTTATATGGAGGGAGGCATTATATATGTATGTTTCATATGAGGACAGCTTGCAGGTATCAGGTCTTTTGTCATATGGGTCCTGGAGATCAAAATCAAGTTACTAGAATTGATGGCAAGTGCTTTTACCCAATGAACCATTTTGCCAGATCAGTACTTTTTTTTTTCTTCTTTCTTTATGGTTTTGGGGATAGGGTCTCAGGATGCCATTATGGCTGGCTTTAAGATTACTATTAATCCCAGGTTGGCTTAAACTTAGATCCCATTTCTTCAGCTTCTGGAATGGTAGTAGTAAAGATATGGCCACTGTACTTGGTTCAACAATACTGTAGGGTTTGAAATAGCCTGGGGGTTGGGGGAAATGCAGGTGTTTGTGTTTTTGAACTATATTTTCTTTTTTGCTGAATTCTTGACACAGAATCACATGATGTCATGTACGAGTGTGTTATATGTTTTATATGGGAAAAGATTGAACCAGATATAACATGCGCCTGTATCCCAGAACTAGGAAAGCAAAGGCAGGGGGATTGAATTTGAGGCCAGCCTAAACTACATAGCAAAACTCCCAAGTAACAGTGCGGAAAGCAAGGAATGATTGAAGTCTTATGGTCAATGCCGAAGTTAGTTTATACTGCTTCCTAAAGGGTAAGGACAGAAGACAGGCTCTAACCCATGCTTAGTTTTCACATTGTCAAACAGGCAACACAGTCTAGTGTAATCCTGTCTGTTCTGGTGGATCTAGTAGATCTCTCCAAAGTTGAATTGTATATACATACTAAACTGATAGATCTCTCCAAAGTTGAACTGTATATACATACTAAACTGATGTCTTTATGTTGCAGGTAAAGGACCTGGATAATCGAGGCTTGTCAAGGACATAAATGTCCATTGTGCCCTGATACGCTTCGCACTGAATGCGTCATATTGAGGACGCCGGAAGATTTTTTTTTTATATGCAGTTTATAAGAACAGAGCTGGATGGGATTAGAATTGTCTGGAAGTTTTGCCCTGGACAGTTATGGGCTGGGCCAAATGAAATGATTTTTATAATTCTGAGCAGGTTACCAAATGAAATGTCATGGCTTTACTTTGTTCAATTAAAGGGGGGTAATTTTTTTTAAATGTGCCTTATTTGTTTTGACTTAAATGGGCTGATTTGAGAATCACAGAAGTGAATAGATGGAAGACCATATCTATGCTCTAGGTCCCCAGATGAACCAAACAGGAGCATTTTCTTTCTCCCATCAGCAAACTCAAGGACTAGCTGTGGCTCTACAAATATAAAAACTTTTGTCACATTTTTTGTTTTGTAGCACCCTGGTACAATGCTTTGCATATAATGGGTGCGTAATAAATTTTTAACAAATGAATAAATGCTTCTGGGACCAGAGGAGTGCTATTTCTGAGCAAGGAAGACAATTTTCTTGCTGTTACATTTATGTTCTCAGTGTCTATTTCATTAGAAGTTCTTTGGCTTTGTAAGGGCAGAAAGTTGCTAAGTATTCATGATCTCACCAGGATCTTTTCAATTAGTCAGTGTTTTTCTTATTCTAAGCAGAAATGTGAACCAAATGTGACTAATTCAGTAGTTCTTAAGACTCAGTGAAACACATTAATCTGAGAGGAAGACACTCCTCTGACATCATATATAGAGGTTGATGGTCAGTAGATGTTTCAGGAATCAGATATAATCATATGTACCTATATGAAATTTTGGTTTTCAGTACTTTACTAAATCTAAAACACAGTCAATGGCTCTTTGCTTGTTTCCTGTAGACTGCACTAAATCTCTTGGGCTTATCCACCATGAGCTTCTGTTTTTCTTAGTGTCAGTCTGCTGTGTTCATACACCACTCAGACTTGATTACCTGTTTTTGAAGCCCTTGCAAAATATGTAACTAGGAAGTGGGAAGTGTTGCTACTAGCAGGTACCTAGAGACAATTGCCAGTCTGACTTTAAAAAACGTTTTAACTTCAGAGCACAGAGGTCTCATAGTTATTTTATGCCAGGATAAATAAACAGCTTTCTGTTCAGTACAATAGGACATTTCATGTACTTTACAGCATAGGACATAATCACTGATGTATATAAACTGTCTTAAAGAAATTATATGACTTTTAGATAGTCCCATTTGTACTCAGTGCACATATGCTTAGGTACACTTGTATACCTAAGGACTTTACCTTCAAGCCAGTCTATGTACTGTGTACTTTAACTGTGGTTGAAGTTTAGATTTAACAGAAGATTTGATTTCCTATATGTAAATATATTACTTGATTTATATACATGATCAATGCCTAGTGGGAAAGGTTAATCTCAGATTTATCAATACTATTATATTACAGGTTATTAGTAAGCTTTCTGTATAGTATGAATGGAGTAACTCATCATTTTAACTCCGAAGATTTTTATATTTTCTAGTTTACACAGATTTTTTTTTCTTAAATTGCTTTCAATTTCAGTTATAGTCCACTTAGTGTAAAAAAAAATTCCATCGTAAAAAATACAATTTCACACATATCCCTTCCCACACACCCACTGACTACTCTCCAGAGATAACATGTCCAGCTATACTGAACCTCCCATTATTGCTTCCTGTCTGATCATTAGTAACTTGTTTTGTTATGTTTTCATTTCATAATTTGAAGTAGCATTGATTTGGGGTGGGAACAGGAGTTAGTACTTTTTCACCATCCTGTTATCATTGGTTCTTAACTCGTAGGTTGTGACCCCTTGGTAATTCTCTATCTCCAAAAGTATTCAACATTACAATTCCTAACAATAGTAGAATTACAGTTAGAAGTAGCAACAAAAATAATTTTATGGCTGGGGATCACCACATGAAGAACTGCATTTTTAAAGGGTCTTGAAATAAGTTTGAGAATTACTGCCTTATATTTGTGACACTATTTTTACTATCATCTGCAATTAATTTTTACTTTCTGGCTATTCTCAGTTGAGATGTGTTATATACTGTTAACTTTTGTTTTTTTTTTTTTTAAGACAGTTTGACTTTGAACTCTGGATTGTCCTGCCTCTACCTTCCAGGCTACTATAGCCAGCCAGTTACTGTTTTTCCTCTATAACTTCTTTTAGGAAGTACTTTTAAGTTTTTAGTACTTACCTCCCTAGCCAATTGTCTTTCATTTGTGCTTATTTTCTCTTAAGATGATCAAATACATTTGTTAGTCAACTTTGGCTTTTTTACACAGATGGTTTTGTAGCCAGGGCTGGCTATGAATTTCTGCTTCTTCTTGCCTCTACTTGCCAAGTTTGGGATTATAGGTGTATGCCACCACACCTGATTACATTGTTAACTTTAAGAATGTCTTTTATTTCTCAGCTTGAACTGGTTAACTCTCCAAGCTTGTTGAGTTGTATTATTTAACCGTTATATTTGTTAAGCCTTTTTTATTGATTTGCCATTTCTAAGTATCTTTTTATGAAAGTGTGTGTGTGTGTGTGTGTGTGTGTGTGTGTGTGTGTGTGTGTGTGTAGGGGGGTAAATTTCTGGAGCTCTTCTATACTATACTCAATGCATAGCTGGGTACAGAATTCCAGACTGTCATTATTTTGCATTATAAAGGCACTAGCCTTTTGTTCTCTATTTTCCTAATGTTGAGAAATGCAGAGTTATTCTGAGGAGTATTTGTCTATTCTTTGTCTCAGATCTCTGTTGCATCTTTATTGTGGGTATCCACTGTGCTGGGTACTCTGGATTTTCATGTGTGCACAGTCAAGTTTTTTCTGTTTCTGAAAAAATACTATTTATATGTAGATTTCTTCAGCTGTCTTTCTGATATGGTTAATTAAAAAATTTGAATGTTAGGCAACACAGTATGACACTAAGTATTTACTTTAATTTATGTGTTTGGGTGTTTTGCCTGCATACATATATATATCATGTGCATGCCTGGTGCCCAGAGTCCAGAAGAAAGCATCAGGTCCTTTGGAAGAGCTGTCAGTGGTCTTACTGTTGAATCAACTCCCCAACCCCTGGTAAAATTATTTTAATGTGGTGCTTCCTGAGTCAATTTCCTAAATTGTTCATATTTACTCTTTCATCTCTCCTCTCCTCAGAGATTTTCTCAGCTGTTTTCCTTCGCTCCTCTCTCCTTCGTTTTCTGTGTGTGTTGCCTTGGGTCAAACCCAGGGTCTTGTGCATGCTAAGCACCTTTGTCAATGTGCTACATTCCCATCTTCAACCATGTTTTTAATTATTTTTTTCTTTTCTGCTATTTCTAAAGTCTTAAGAGCCCTTTTGTTGTCTGTTCCATTGTTTTGCTGCCTTTCCAATTAAAGACTTACCCAAATTCTTGGCTGACTGCTTTTTAAAGGAATATGTGTTTATGCTTTTAAGTGTACTGTGATCAGTACACTGAGAGATCATTGATTTTGGTTAGATTTCCTTTTCTTTCATACATAAGATTCAAGGTTTGTCCTTGTATTCAAGGATATTGGCCAGGCTGCCACCTTTCTTGAGTAAAGTAGGAAAAGAAAGCTTATGGGTTCAACTCTTAGTACATACACTTAAACTGCTGTTTTCAGTAGGACAGCCACACCTTTTCTGTGCTTACTCTACAAGCCAGCTTCCATTTATTTATTAAATCTTATTTCCAGCTTTGGGGAAGAGCTGTTCCTGGCTACACTAGAGGAAGTGTGTAGAGGTCTCTGCTTCAAAGGTAGTCTTGTGACTGCCCTGCTTTGACCTCCATACTCAGAGCTGCCTGGTGTCATTTCAACTTGAGACTTCTGGGCTTCCCACAATGCAATTCTAGCCACTTTCCTGTACTTTGGGATTAATCTTTATTTTTACTTGTTACCTTTTATCTGCCGTAGGCTTTCACTTTTCCTTATACACAGGAATAGAGGCTTTTGCTTATGTGCCCCCCTCCCACCTTTAAAAGACCCTCTTAATGTAGCCCAAGCTTAGTGTGTAGTTAAGGGTGGTTTTGAATTCCTGATCCTCCTCTATCTGTCTCCAAGGAACTGTGTCATAGGCAAGTATTATGAAACCTTTGTCTTTATACTACTATTCCTGTATAACTGTTTAGGAAGTTTTATCATGGTTTTGGTTGTATGTGTAAATTTTTGAAAATTAGTTATTTGTTATTTTTTATGTACATGGTGTTTTGACCACATGTATATTTGAGGGTGTCAGATCCCCCTGAAACAGGAGTTACAGCGCTGATACTGACTAAATCTATTTTTTTCCAGGTGATGACATTTCATTCATGAATATAGGAACCTCATGGGTCTTTATATTCTTTGATTTCAAAACAGACAGGAAATTACAAAGAAATGGGAAATGATATAAAAACTTTTCATCACATGAATCCTATAATCAATGTCATGGTTTACACTTTCATATATAAATATTTGCAGGTGTTTCACACTTCACTTTTGATGGAGATGTAGCTCAGTGGCAAAGCCAGCATAAGGTTTCATTTCGTCCCCAAGTCCTTTCCTTGAGAATTGACATTTCTCACTGGGCCTTCTGCATGCTTGGCCAGTTACCCCAGTGTTTATTGTGCCACTCTACCCACCGCCTTTTAAAGACAGGGTCATACTTTTTGGCTTAGGCTGACAAACCTGAAGCAGGTCCCCTACCTCAGCCTTCCTTGGCTGCTGGCAAATCACCACCACGTCTCGCTTGCTGTTTGTTTGAAAGAGCATCTGGCTGGGTATCTCTTGCCTCAGTTTTCGAGTGTTGTATTAGAGGTGTGGGCCACCATGCTCGTTTAAGAACTAGAAAGCTAGTAAAACTAAGCTAGGCAAATGGTCTTCCTATAAACAGGTGAGGCTGAATTAGTTTTGGGGCCTGTGCAGGCAAAATCGGAGATCCTGACTGGATTGTAAACTCCAAATACTGTCTTTATCCTGCCCCCCTCGTACCCGAAGCTATATGGTCCTTTTTAAAACTTTTTTTGTGTTTGTTTATTTGAGAAGACTAACCTTGTATAACCCGGGCTGGCCTTGAACTCGCTATTTTGTTTCTTTTCGAGACAGGGTTTCTCTGTGTTGCCTTGGCTGTCTTCGAACTCACAGAAATCCGCCTGCCTCTGCCTCCCGAATGTGGGATTAAAGGCCTGCGCCACCACCGCCCGGCAAACTCGCCGTTTTCTTGCATACTCCTTTCAAAATCTACGATTACAGGCACACACCACCACATCTGGCTTTCCTTCTTTTTTTTTTCTCTTAAGGATCAATTCCAACAACAGTTGCTAACTTGTAAGCTCGAATACTAAGTAGCGTTTACAGAGCACTTTGTGGCTCTCAATTTAGCTTCCCAAGCCTTTCCTAGCAGGGGCTCCGAGGTCACGAGCTGGTCGGTTTACGTAGTTAACGGTGTAGCCCTTGTAGGCTCAGAGCGGCAAGGAACCCGGGGCTTGACCGGGGCCCAAGTGACGCTCGGTGTGGATGGAGGCTTCGGCGCCTCTCTGGAACAACGCGAGGCGTCCGGCGGGGCACACGCCCGATGCTATTTCACTCCGGGACTCACAGATCAATTCTCCCCAAGGCGGTCGTCAGTACCAAATCTCGTCTGCCCGTCTCTGACCATCGCCGCAGGAGAACTGCAGCCGGGCAGGGCCAGCGCCGGGAGGAGGAGGAGCCCCTTCCGGGTCGCTCTACAGAAGCTGCTCAGCAGAGCCCAGGATAGGATAACGCGCGCCGGCCCGCTTTACGGCAAAGGTGCGCGCGTTTGCGACAGCATGACGCAAGCAAGTTTTGGCGGGAAAAGTTCTGCATTTGGATTCCTGTGGCAGCTGGCAAAGGAGTGCTTGGCGAGAAGAGCGTCCCGAACGGTGGGAAAGGATTCCTGCGAAGGTCCCAGAGGTCTAGACTAGTGCGGACGGGCACGGTGAGGGAGTGGTCGTGACGACCGGAGAGATGGGAGGGCTCCCGGAGTGCGGGCTGGAGCTGGTGGCCCGCGGCTCTCCAGCGTCAAGGGACCAGAGCTGTGAGCCCCTAGGGTTCGCACACCTTTCCGGCTCTAGGGGTCCCTGCCTTCCGCTCGCCCAACAGCTCGGCCCCGCCCCCCTTCCCTCCGCGTCCTGGGGACACGTGCCGTTGGGTGGAAATTGGAAATGAGCGGGTGGGAGGAGGGGCTGCTCTGGCAGTAATTACGGTAGTTACTCACCTGTGTCACCCCCCCCCCCCCAGCCCCGCGCTCTCTGCCCGCAGCTCCTCCTCCTCCTGGTCGTTCACCGGGAAGCCTTTGTCTCCTAGCTCCGATCCCAGCCAGTATTCAGTTTTGCATAAAGGCAAAGGCTGAACCGGGATTGTGATATATAGGACAAAATGCCTAAATTTAGTATTGTGACTTGGGTAAATCTGGATGGGATGTAAGGGGAAACCAAAGTCGTCTGGGATCATGGCCAGAGGCATGGCTCAGCGACATTACAAGTGAAGAGAATTCACACTCATCTCCGGCAT
Source organism: Mesocricetus auratus (assembly GCF_017639785.1). Taxonomy (NCBI): domain Eukaryota; kingdom Metazoa; phylum Chordata; class Mammalia; order Rodentia; family Cricetidae; genus Mesocricetus; species Mesocricetus auratus. The sequence continues at coordinate 15,756,447 of NW_024429203.1, read as the reverse complement.
TTTACAGCCGCTGTGCTTGGAGTCATGGCAGTACCATTTGTGGAAGACTGGGACTTGGTGCAAACTTTGGGAGAAGGTGCCTATGGAGAGTGAGTTTGAACCCTCATTTAAATTTTTTTTTACATTTATTAGTGTGTGTTTGTTATGCCATGGTGAGCCTGTGGAGGTCAGAGGACAACTTGTAGGAGTTGGTTCTTATAAGGGTTGGGAGAATTGAACTCAGATCAGTGGCTATACCTGCTTAGCCATCATTTTTATGGCCTCCCTCATTTAAAATTTTATCTTGCCAGTGTGCTTGCTTTAGTTTTCAGTCTGCTGTTTTGAGTACCCATTAAAAAATCCTTTATTTCAAGTGGCAAAGAGAATGGCTATTTGCATTTGTAAATCAAGTCTCTTAGCAAGTGAAGTTACATATACACACCCACTCGGGCCTTTTTTGTAATGGGGATTGAACCTAGGGTGTCACACCTGCTGGTGAATGCTTTGCCTCTGAGCTACAGCCCTAGGCCTTAAAAACAACAACAAACAACCCCCCCCATGTCTTTTATTTGTGTTTGTTCAGATCAACATCTTGTTAAATTGTTAGATTGGCCTTGAACTTGTGGTGCACTATAGCCTACACAGGTATTACAAGCCTGTTTTAAGTCGACCCAGCTTTTTAAAAAGTTTTCTTTTCTCAAGAATTATAAGAGAATTAGTTTTTTTCCCCTATCAAGCCATTTGTCTTATAATTTAAGTGAAAATTCCCTGGAGGCATCCTACCCCAGCGACTCCTCAGATCTTCACACTTAGCAGATCCTGGTTGTGTTTTGTGTTCTTGAGCAAGCTTTATAAGCCTCTGTTTCCTCAGCTGAAGGTGGAGTTTGATAGTAGCTACCTGCATGCACTAGGCAATGACTTTCTTGGAGCTTTAACTGTAATACTTCACTTTTCCATCTCATTTTCATTGAAGAAAACAGTGAAGGGAAAATATTTTAGGAAGTATTATATTTAATCTTTTGATGTTTTTTTTTTTTTTTTTTTTTTTGGTTTTTTCGAGACAGGGTTTCTCTGTAGCTTTGGAGGCTGTCCTGGAACTCACTTTGTAGACCAGGCTGGCCTCGAACTCACAGAGATCCGCCTGCCTTTGCCTCCCGAGTGCTGGGACTAAAGGCGTGCGCCACCAACGCCCGGCTTGATGTTTTTTCTTTTTAAGATTTATGCATTATTAGGGTTCTGGAGCGGTGGCTCAGTGGTTAAGAGCATTGCCTGCTCTTCCAAAGATTCTGAGTTCAATTCCCATCAACCACATGGTGGCTCACAACCATCTGTAATGAGATCTGGTGCCCTCCTCTGGCCTGCAGGCATACATACATACAGGCAGAACACTGTATACATAATAAATAAATCTTAAAGGAAAGATTTATGCATTTATTTATTTATTTTCTCCCAGACAGGGTTTCTCTGTGGCTTTGGAGGCTGTCCTGGAACTAGGTCTTGTAGACCAGGCTAGGCATCGAACTCACAGTGATCTGCCTGCCTCTGCTTCCCGAGTGCTTCTATCAAAGGCGTGCACCACCAACACCTGGCTGATTTATGCATTTTTATATGTATGAGTGTTTATCTACACATTAGTGTACTACATGTGTACACTTCTGACCAAGGCCAGAAGAAGGTAGAATCCTCAACTGGAATTACAGATGGTTGTGAGCTACCCAGGTCAGAAGCAAGAACGTTTAACTGCTGAGTCATTACTCCCACCAGATGCCCCCCACTTCTGCCCCTCCTCCCTTGTTTTGTTTGCAGAGAGTTGTCTCATTGTTTAGCTGCCTGTCTCTGCATCCTAAGTGTTGGGATCAAAGACATGTGCCACCACACTCTGCTTGTTGGGAGGGTTGGGGGGTTTGGGGGGCTGGTGTTTGCTTGTTTGTTTTATTTGGTCTGTTTTAGAGAGTTTCTTTGTAGCTCAGTCTGGCCTTGAACCCTTTTGCTTTTGTCTCCAGAATGCTGGAATTACAGGCATGTATCACTAATCTTTTGAGGTTTTAGGAGAAATAGAATTCCGATGTGGAAATGTTTTAACACACACTCTCTCTTTCTCTTTAAGAGTTCAACTTGCTGTGAATAGAATAACTGAAGAAGCTGTTGCAGTGAAAATTGTAGACATGAAGCGGGCCATAGACTGTCCAGAAAACATTAAGAAAGAGATCTGTATCAATAAAATGTTAAATCATGAGAATGTAGTGAAATTCTATGGTCACAGGAGGGAAGGCAATATCCAGTACCTGTTTCTGGAGTACTGCAGTGGAGGAGAGCTTTTTGATAGAATAGGTATGGAAAAAGTTTAACATAATTGTTTTACTAAACACATTTATAAACTGTGTGCATCCATGTGTATTGCAAGAGATAAAACCGAGAGCCTTTCTATAGGCCCTTCAAGTGGTCTACTACAAACCACTTTCTCAGTTGCATGTCATTTATTTATTCATTTAAGATTTATTGCTATTTTATGTGCATTGGTGTCTCACCTGTCTTGTCAGTGTGAGGGTGTTAGATCCCCTGGAATTGGAGTTACAGACACTTGTGAGTTGCCACGATGGTGCTGGGACTTGAACCTGGGTTCCTCTGGAAGAGCTGCCAGTGCTTTTAGCTGATGAGCAATGTCTCCAGCCCTCAGATGTATTCTTTGGAGGGTGTGTTTCAAGATGGGTTTCTCTGTGTAGTCCTGGCTCTCTTGGAATTCACTTTGTAGACCATGTTGGCTTTTGAACTCAGTGATCCACCTGCCTCTGCCTCCTTCCTGAGTGCTGGGATTAAAGGCGTGTGCCAACACCTCCCAGGTCTGGAATGTATTTTAAAGTTTGGAATTTTAAAGGGAGATGAATACAATTTTTTGGCAGACACCTATCTCAGTTATATCTTAATGTTAGACAGCTGTTATTTTAGAGTTGGTTATGCAGCAGTAAAATTGGAGTAAGAGGTTAGGCATTTTTGACTTTGTAATGTGAAAATTTTGTGATTTAAATCTATTAAGTAGTGAAATTATACTAGCTTTTGTTGTTGGCAGTCATACTGAAATGTTGAGGAAAACAGGAGGTGTTTACAATTTACTTGTTTATCTTAGTCGTTTCATATTTTGTGTACAGTGTGCATGCCTGGTGTCCATGGAGGCATGCCTGGTGCTGTAAGAAGTCTGAAGAAAGCACTGGGTTCCTTGGAGCTGGAGTTAGAGGTGGTTGTGAGCTGTGTGGGTGCTGAGAGTCAAATCCTGGAAGAGCAGCCAGTAGTGTAAACTGCTAAGCCATCTCTCCAGCCCTGAGTTTTGTGTTTAAAAGAAGGAGGGGGAGATGTGAAGGAAACCTTGCCCATTGTTGTTAGTATAAGATTAAAATACTTTGGTACTTTTATTATTTTCGTATGATGTTAGTTTATTTTTACTATTTATTGGTTAGGCAGATGTGAGTTATTTAGTAACATATTTGTTAATTAGAATTGAGTCTTTTGTTAGTATAAGTTCCTGTTTGCTTTAGTACAAACATAACTGAGATACAGAATAAGAGCCTGCATGGTAGATGCCTGATTATATATTTTCAGTAGATATCAATACTTATTTCTTACAGAGCCAGACATAGGCATGCCTGAACAGGATGCTCAGAGATTCTTCCATCAACTCATGGCGGGGGTGGTAGGTACCATAGCCTCTTAACATTTTGCTTAAAATTAACACCAGTAGGTGAGTTGCTAAATTCTACTGTTTCTACCTCCATCTAGGTTTATCTGCATGGAATTGGAATAACCCACAGGGATATTAAACCAGAAAACCTCCTCTTGGATGAAAGGGGTAAGATTCCATTTTGTTAATGTTATTTTCTTAGGTTAGTCATATGGGCCTGATCAAGGCTTTCACATTACTGAAATTTTGGAACCAAAAAAAAAAAAAAGATGAGAAATCTAAGATTTTATGGAAATTTGGGAAACTCACTGTATTTGGACTTCACAAGTCTTTTTTTTTTTTTTTTTTTTTTGGTTTTTCGAGACAGGGTTTCTCTGTGTTGTTTTGGAGGCTGTCCCGGAACTCTGTAGACCAGGCTGGCCTCAAACTCACGGAGATCTGCCTGCCTCTGCCTCCCAAGTGCTGGGATTAAAAGTGTGCGCCACCAATGCCCGGTGGATTTGACAAGTCTTTAAGGATATAGTTGTAGATGAGGTAGAGAGATACCTGGGATGATGAATGGTAGCTAACTGGATGAGTAAATAGAAGAAGTTTTAAGTTTATTTATTTTTAAATTAATTTTTTTAAGTTTGTGTGTGTGTTTGTATGTGTGAATAAGTGTGTATATGTATGTTTGTATGTATGTATGCCACATGTTAGGAGTACCCAGGGAGGCAGGAAGAAATCCCTTGAATCTACTTGGTCAGCCACATGATGTGGGTGTTGGTAGTAAGACTCTAGACCTTTAGAAGAATGGTATGCATTTTCAACTGCCGAGTCATTGCTCCAACCCTACAAGAAAATGTAAAAGTTCTTTAAAGAATTAATATGCCATGCTTTTGTTGAAATATCCTACGCCTTAGTCTTAGAGGTCAACCTCAGGTTGTTGTGTTGGTGAAAAGTACCTTAATCTGCTGAGCCATCTCACTGGCCCTGTTCTGTTTTTAAATAACTTATTTATTTTTATTTTATGTGCATTGGTGTTTTACCTGCATGGTTGTCTGTGTGAGGGTGTCAGATCTTGGAGTTACAGACAGTAGTTAGCTGCCATATGAGTGCTGGGAATTGAACCAGTATCCTAGAAGAGCAGTTAGTGAGTGCTCTTTAGTTGCTGAGCTATCTCTCAAGCCCCCACCTTTCTGGTTTTTAGTAAGACAGGTACTCCAGTCTTCCCAAATTTTGGGAGATACAGGTAGATTGGGAATTCAAGGTCATCCTTAGCTACATAGTTAGGGGCCAACTAGGGTTATGGGAGACCCTGCCTTAAGCCTACCCCTCAGAAGAGCTTGATGCTATCCTTAGGCTGTTGTACTTGCTTTTGTAGCTAGGGATGACCTGGGGCTTGCCCTTCTGCCTCCTGACTACTGAGAATACAGGGGTGTGCACCCATGCGTGGCTCTCCTTCTGTTTTATGGGATAGATGTTTCATAAAATTGAGAGAGAACAGCAGAAGTGTTAGTTTTATAGAATTGTAGACAAGCATAAGCTACGTGAGGCAGTGATTTTGTTTTGTTTTGAGTGAGACAGGATCTCACTGCCATTTTAGTGTGTGTTTCCCTGATGGCTGAGGATGCTGGCCATTGTTTCCAATATTTGTTGACTTTTTAAAAAAAGTTTTTTTGTGTTTAACTGATAGAGAACTATCTTTTAAACTCACCCACCCATTTGTTGATTGGATGCTTTGTGTTTTGACTTAACATTTTGGAATTCTGTAGCCATTGCAGATATTGAGCTCGTGTCAGATATATAATTGGAGAAGATTTTCTCTCATGCAGTTGACTGTATCCTACCTGCTGATTGTTTGCTGTGGAACCTCTTTAACGTCTTGCATTCCCATTTGTCAGTTCTTGGGGAGCCCTTGCCGGTGCCTGTCTGCATCTTGGGGTCTCTTGTTTTTCTCTAGCAGTGCATTCAGAGTTTAAGGTCTCATCTTAAGGGCTTTGATTATATTGTGGACATGGTTTTGTGCAAAGTGATGGATTTACTGTCATCCTTTCCAATGTGGTTACCTGACTTTTCCAGCCATTGTGTTCATGGTGCTGACCTTTTCCAGTTACTTGACTGGTTATGGGCTAGAGAGGTGCACCAGAGGATAAAAGCACTGGCTGCTCTTCCCGAGAACTCTGGGTTCCGGATTCCTAGCAACCAAAGTGGTAACTCACACCACACTGTAGCTCCAGTGCCAGAGGATCTGACACCCTCTTCTGTCCACCACGGTGCACAGGCATGAGTGTAGGCAAAACACCCATACACATAAGATAAAGGTGAAGGAAAAAGCCCCAAGTAGTGGCCCACGCCTCTGATCCCAACACTGGGGAGGCAGAGGTGGGTGGTGGATCTCTGTGAATTCAAGGCCATCCTGGTCTACGTAGTGAGTTCCAGGACAGCCAGGACAATGTAGACAGACCCTGTCTCAAAACAACAAAATAAAACAAAATGAAGGAAGAAATTTTTCTTAAAGGTGGTTGTAGCTATATGAGTTTATTTCTGGCTGCTCTGTTCTGTTGTATTCCACTTGTCTCCGAGTCTGTTTTTCTGTCTTGGTCATGATGAACTCATGGTAGCTCTTTATTGTAATTTGAGATCAGATATTGTGATACTGCCAGTATTGCTTTCCCTGCCTAGGATTGCTTTGCTAGTTCTGTGAAGAATGCAACCGATGAGTGTGAACCTATAAATCACTCCTAGCAATACAATTATTTTTACATTATTAATTTTGCCTGTCTGTGAGTGTCTAGTTTTCTTTTCCATGTCCTTTTTCAGTGTCTTAAAGCTTTCTTTGTAGTGTTTTGTTTTGTTTTTTTTACTTCCTTGGTTAGGTTTATTGCTAGTTTTTTTTTTTTTTTTTTTGGTTGTTGTTGTTTTGTTTTTCTGTGTTTTAAAAAGCTTTAGTTTTTTTTTTCTCAGAAAGTTTGTTATGGGTATATAGGAAGTCTTCTAATCTTTGTTGATTTTGTTTCTTACTACCCTTCTGAAATACCAGATCTAAGTTTTCTTATAGAGGCTTTAGGGTCTTTTAAGATAATGCCATCTAGATTAAATAGACAATCTTTCTACTGCCGTCTTCTGCAATGATCCCTAAGCCTTAGGTCCACAAATTGTATTATAGATGTATCTGTTGGGACTGGGCACTACAACTCTGCTTTTTGGTTTTCTGTAATGGTCTCATTCTATTGTATAGGAAAATTTCCTTGATAAGGGATGAAGACACAGTTATCTTTGGGTAGAAGAACAAATATTTAGAATGTAGTTGAGATTATGTTGGTTTAGCAAAGTGGCAGTTGTAGGTTCTTCTCCAAGATCCATGGTTTCACTACCCCTGTGTAGTTGACAAGGCTTCCACCACTAGACATGATTTCTTTCTTGTTAAGTGTGTGGGCCTTAAGTCCAAGTTGAGAGTCAAGGTGTGTATAACCATTACTGCACTCATAGGGTTATTGTGCCACCCTGGTGGTGGTTGTAGTTCATAGGCATCATAGCCGGGTAGGACTGTCAGTTGCTACTCCTTCTGGTACCAAGAAAGCTGATCTACAGGGAGGAGGCTTTCAGCTCAGTTGCAGCTCAAGGGGCCTCTGGGCCCTGTGTCTTGTGTATTTAGCAACAAGGTCTTACTTATCTTCTACCTCTGAGGAGCATCCAAGGGCCGTAACAGTAGCTTGTGATGTATTGGGAGTCTCGTGAATAACCCTGACTAACAGAACTGAAAAGAGGGCTTATCATGCTTGGTGCTAGAGTGTTTGTTAGATGGTCTTTGCTTCTAGAAGGAGAATTGCTAGCCTAGGTGAGAGGATTTCATTTAGATTATGTATGTTTATATACTAACTTATGCTTACTATAGTTAATTTTTAGGTAGATAGTTAATAGCATGATTCCAACATTTTCAGAAATCTCACTGATATTAAATCCTCCTCCCTTCTTCTTTTGCAATAATTAGAGCCCTCACCCCAGTTTTCCCATTTCTCTCATCAGACCACTTGTACCCTTCTGTTCTCTATTGCGCCTCCATTTTCCCCAACCCGATAATGCCCCCTTTTCCTTTCCTGGTTTCTGTAGTTATTTCAGGTTGTACCTGTTGATAATCTCTGGTAACTCCTTAGTTAGCTCCTTAGTTATGCCCTTTGCTACGCCATTCTATGGTGTTTATATTTTCACAGCCTGTATAACCACGGTTTATTATCAGTCTTTCTTGCTGATTTTATATACTACCTACATTGGCTAACACAGTGCCTGTTACTTGCATGTAGTAGACATTCATCTAGCACGTGAAAATGGAAAGTTCTTCGTGTAGTTTGTATGTGATGAAGATGGGAGGCTAGAGAGGAAGTTTGTCCTTCTGGCTTGTTTTGGCATGGAGTTTCTGCTTCTCAACATTTGTCGCTTTGACAAGTTCTCATGGCTTCTCAGTTTTCAGTTTCGTTTGATACATCTTTAGATATTTTCTTTTTGCTAACTGGTGTTATTTGCCATTGAAAAAGCTTTGCTGATGACTTCTTACCCTCCACAGTTCTCAGTGAAGGGTTTTGCTCTGCTGTCTTCCCAGGTTTGTTTTCTAGGAGGGCATCTACAGCATCTTTACCTGTACAAGCTATTTTTTTTTGTGTGTTGATGATATTTCTCTTTAGTTAATAAGAAGATGAGGCCTTTGTTAAGTTTAATATAAATGATGGTGCCTTTTAATTTTTCTTCTTTTACACATACATAGATTTCTTTTGCTGATTTTCAGGTGGAGAAATTCTACAAGCCTCAAGGAAAACCAGTGTTATTTCCTTTTAATCTGGTGCTAGTCCTTTTTTCTTTTGGCCTAGATAACCTCAAAATCTCTGACTTTGGCTTGGCAACGGTGTTCCGGCATAATAACCGTGAACGCTTACTGAACAAGATGTGTGGTACTCTACCTTATGTCGCTCCAGAGCTTCTAAAGAGAAAGGAATTTCATGCAGAACCAGTTGATGTTTGGTCTTGTGGAATAGTACTTACTGCAATGTTGGCAGGAGGTAAGGCTGTTTAATCATGAGAAACCTTCTTTTCTCTGAAAGTTAGATTTCTCACACCAAAATAGAAATGAAATGATCCAATGGAATCTAATGCTGAAATAGAAAGGTTGTGAGCCCAGCCTTTAATGGCAGAGCCATCTCTCCAGCTATGTGATAGTTTAGTTTACTCTGGGCTGCAGCTACAAACTCATCCATATAGTTGAGTGCATTTTTTTTTTTTTTTTTTTTTTTTTGGTTTTTACGAGACAGGGTTTCTCTGTATTGTTTCGGAGGCTATCGGTCCAGCCTGGCCTCGAACGCACAAAGATCCGCCTGCCTCTGCCTCCCAAGTGCTGGGATTAAAGGCGTGCGCCACCACCGCCCGGCAGTTGAGTGCATTATAAACAGCAGATTTAATCTATTTCATACAAATTATGAAGGCTTGAGGTGTGGGTGATGAAGTTCAAGCATGGCCATATTCTGAGGGCCCTCTTCCTGCCTTGTAGTTGACCATCTTACTGAGAGGAGAAGCAGACTCTTTAGTGTCTTCATAAGCACCCAGATCCCACTTTTGAGGGCTTCCCTGCTCATGACCCAATCGCCCATCTCCACAGTCATCTGGATGGGAATGTGAGAGTGAGCAATCTGGCTGCTGCATCTTTCCCTTTGTTGATCGCTGGGGCTGATATGGCTGGCGAGGCTGGTGTTGCCTTCCTCTCCTGAAGTTGTGGGCTGGTTGAAGAGAACGACTTTCCCTGAATGGAGGAGGACCAGCCTTCAGTCAAGTGTATATGAGCATTATCTTAGGGATTAGGATTTCAGTATAAAATTTAGAGGGGAAACAAACATTTATTAACTCGTTATAAATTCACATCTTATTTCTAACTACCTTGAAACTTGTAACTGGGAGAGAGATTCATTTACATGAAGTACAGCTATAAAATGAAAACCTCAACACTTCTTTTGGGCTTGCTGGAGATTGAACCCAGGGCCTAATACCTACTAGGCAATCACTCTGCCATTAAACTGTATCAGACTTAGTGTGAAAACCACTAATTATGAATTATGGTAGAGGAAATGTGCATCCTTTTTATGTGCTGTTCATTTATCCTTAAGTGTGATTGTGATTATTTGTCCTTGAAATCTTTGTTACATAATTTTGTGAACACTCAGGAAACTGAAATCTTTTTTATTTTTAGAGTTGCCGTGGGACCAGCCCAGTGACAGCTGTCAGGAATATGCTGATTGGAAAGAAAAAAAAACCTATCTCAATCCTTGGAAAAAAATTGATTCTGCTCCTCTGGGTAACTGGTTTTTAGATTGAAAGTATTGATTTTGTGGGTAATGAAGTCTCATGCTAGCTGATTCCTTCCTTCCGTCCTCCCTTCCTCCCTTCCTCCCTTCCTCCCTCCCTCCCTCCCTCCCTCCCTCCCTCCCTCCCTTCCTTCCTTCCTTCCTCCCTCCCTTTCTTCCTTCCTTCTTTTTTTTTTTTTTTTTAATGTAAGTAGCCCATAGTCCTTTTAGCTAACTTAGAAGCTGTAAGTAAAAATTAAGAACGTGGTTGGAGTAGCGGCACACGTCTTTGATCCCAGCACTCAGGAAGCCGAGGCAGGCGATCTCTGAGCCTGCCTGGGATACATAGGGAGTTTCAAGCCATGCAGGACTGCACAGTGAAACCTCATCTCAAGAAGTAGAGTGGGGAAGAGGAAGGGTACAACTCTAATTGTAGGATTTGGAAATAGCCTTTTAAAGATGTTCTGATGTATGTGCCTCTTCTTACATGTAGAAAATGTATAGCAAGTGTATACTATCTATATTAGTTATAAGTATATACTTTTGTAAAAATTAAACCATAGTACTTACATTTCATAACACTTTGGTCTTGATACTCAGCATTTCCCATGTCTATAATCACGGGTCTGGATCACACTTTTAAGACTGAAGGTATTCATTATATATGTCTTATTCATCCAGTTTAGAGATTTAGGTGTTTTTCCTTTAATTTTACTTTTAGTGAGGAGGTATGATAAGCATCCATGTCACTTGATACTTGTGTATATCCTGTAATTATTTGCTTAAAATTTTTCCCTTGTCCCACAAGCAAAGCTGCAGGATTAAGAGGGTATGTATTCTTTTTTTTTCAGTGTTAGGGCTTATTTTACAAATTTACTTTTTAAAAAGTTTGTACCATTTCATCATTAATTTACTTTACTTTTTTTGTTATATTTTGAAACACTGGGTTTCATTATGTATCCCTGACTGGCCCAGAACTCACTGTTTAGTCCAGGCTGACTTTCAGAGAGAGTGGTCTAATCTCTGCTTACTGAATACTGGGATGGAATGTGTATGCCACCATGCCTTGCAAAAATAACTTTTTAACCAATAAATCTGTAACTGATATTGCTTCTTAAGTTTTATTTTAAATTTAGTATTAATAGTGAGTTGCCTACCTCCTTATGTAACTTATTAGCTTTTTCAGTTTTGCTTAGTTTTGGCAATAAAATTTATAGTTTTTCTTAAACCTTTGGGGTTTTTTCCAAAAATGTATTAATATTTATTTGACCATTGTGTTTGTTACAGTATTTCCTAGAATTTGTCTTTTAACTGTACTGATTATTTTAATATGCAGCATTTTAAAATTTTCATTATCTAAAATTTTATCATCTGTGGTTTCTGACTTATATTGCCATGTTTAGAAAGATTTTCTATCCCAATACGTTTTTCTTTTATTTAGTTTTTTTTGTGTGTGTCCTCATTTAGTATTTCTGTGGTTTAATTTTTACATTTTATTGTTGTTGGCGTTGATTTTGAACCAGTCTCATTTAGCCCAAGCTGATGCCTAAGCTCTACTGTGTGGCAGAGGATGACCTTGATCCTCCAGTTTCTCCCTCCAGATACTGGTATTCCGTTGCTAATATGCTTGGTTATTGGCTTTTGAAGGCAGTATCTATGTCAGCCCATGCTGGCCTGAAACTTAGACTGTGGTAATCCTTTCAGCCTCCAGACTGCTGCCACTACAGAGTCACTTTTCATCCCTGGTTTGCATTTTTGATGCTGGGAAGTATATGAGTCCTTTTTAAAATTAAAACATGTGACCTGGGCTGGCCCCCTTCTTAAACAGCCTTCCTGTGCTTCCCAAGTGTGCCGTGTGCCTGACTTTTGTGTCTTAAGTTTTGTTTAATCCGTTTAACTCTTATTTGTTTTTTATTTGTTTTCAGCTTTGCTTCATAAAATTTTAGTTGAGAATCCGTCAGCAAGGATTACCATCCCAGACATTAAAAAAGATAGATGGTACAACAAGCCACTTAACAGAGGTAAAAAAAAAATTACACTCATTTTCCTCTGTGAAACATGCTTAACAAAACACCTCAAATCCATGTCAGAACTCTGGTTTGTCCAAATGAAGATTTTAATATCTGATAGGAAAACACAAATTTGAAATTAGTTTTGTTCATTAACAACTAAAAAGAGTGCTGTAGCTCAATGATTGGTCGATGTCTAATGAAACAAGGAAGACTTTTCCTCATGACGAAATGATATGAAGCCTAAAATTTGAAGATTAAAAGGACCTAGCAGGCGAGGCATGTTTGATTCTTTGCAGAAGCAACAGCATTTGGACAAATATTAGATTTCATACGTTGAGTGTGTTTGAAGAACTTTAAAAAGGTCATCTCATTATGACATGGGCCTTGTGTTTTGTGTTCATCATTGACCAGTGGTTAACATGGTAATCGGTGTGTCGTAGGTACTCAGTAAGTGTTTGCTGAGTGAGTCATAGAGAAGTGGGAGAGTGAGGTTTGAGCTGATTCGGGAACTGCAGATAGCCAACTTATAGGAGGGCTTTATGAGCTATGCTAAGGATTTGTCCTGGAGCTTGCCACCATGAGGACAAGTTTGAGGGGCTTCAAAAAAGCAAAACAATGGCAAGTCGGTGTGTTTGGTTTTAAAAGATCTTTCTGAATACTCTTTCTATATTTTTAGTGAATAGAAGACATTAGTAACGTGGGCTTTTACAATAGTTGTTTAGATGTGAGAAGATGGTAGCTTGAAATACATTGTTTATGGCATTGCAGAAAAGTGATGGATTTCACCAAGTTCAAGAGCTTAATTGGTTGGATTGGTGAGTGCTTAGAAAAAGGATGGACTATACAGAGTCCATGGTGACTCCTGGGTGCTGTTCTGGTAACTCAGGAGGAGAAGCTTTGGAGCTGAGTAAATCTCTCTCTCTCTCTCTCTCTCTCTCTCTCTCTCTCTCTCTCTCTCTCTCTCTCTCTCTCTCTCTCTCTCTCTGTCTGTCTCTCTCTCTCTCTGTGTGTGTGTGTGTGTGTGTGTGTGTGTGTGTGTGTGTGTGTGTAATTACGGGGACTTTAAACCATATTAAGCTAACTGTGAGGAATGGCTATTTAAGTGGAAGGTAGAAACTAAGAAACAGAAAAAGTACCAAAAGGTGGATGGAACATTTGTAGAACATGAGGCAATGGAGACTGAGAATGTTCCGTGACAGTAGAGGTTTTGCTAAATGGATTAATAACTCAAAGGCTTATTAACTTTTCCACTGGATTCCATGATCTGGTGATGATCTTCGTAGGAATAGTTTCTATGGGGAGTGCTGAGTGAATTCTAGAGTTCAGTGATTGTGGTGTAAGAGACCAAGAATCAGAAAATGATGTTAGACAGCTCAGATACAGAGTTGGAGTGGAAGGAGAGAGGACAGTTGCCGAGAGAGGAACGAGGAATTTTTCTTTAGTTCTCTGAAATTCACCCACAGGATGTGGATGTCCTCCTTCCCACATCTTCGTGTCCTTGGGTCAAGCAGCAGGGCAGGTGTCCTCCTGACGCTTCACTTTTACTTTATCTTCCTAGTCTTCCTCCTCCTTTAAAAATCTCTTCATCATGTTGTGCTACCCACAGTTTCTATCTTATTACAGCAGCCTGCTGAGTCCCACGTTAAAATCCCTGCCATATTAAACATGGTCTCTAACAAGACTGCCCAACTTTAGTTTCACTGTGTGGCCCACACTCAACTGTTCTTGGGAGTCCTCCTGCCTCCTTCAGCCTCTGCGTGCTGAGGCCTATGGTCCTGTGCCACCATGATAAACTTTGTCATGGAGCTTGGCAATTGGGTATTCATTTGGATGATCTTTTCAGTATCCTAAGTCCTTGAGTTTTCCTCCTTTAGTCAAATTTAGACATCTTACTCTGACTGCCACTCTAGATTATTTCTGGCTTCTCCCCTCTTTTCAGTGCCGTGACTTCAACAATCCTTTGACTCTTGCTGGGCTTAGAATCTATTAATTCTGTCGTTTGACTGTCTGTTATATCCCTGGATGCTCATCAGTTCCTTCCTTAAAGTCACCTTCTGTTTATACTTACTAGACAAAATTCAACCCAACTTAGTCTAGTTTTTGCTCATTTCCTTTACTGGTACATCTGATTGTAGTTGGAGGAAGATGTTTGTGACAGGCAAACTCTCATCGTTTTAGTATATTGCTCAAGCTTTTATTTTTTCTTCCCCTTTTAAGTACAAAGTTTTACCACATAGCTCAGCCTGGTCTCCAGTTTACATCCTTCCCAAATGCTGCGATTACAAACGTGGTATCGTGCCTGTCTTTTTGTAAACTTTAACATACTCTCAGTTTAGAACAGTGTGCCCTGTTTAATGGGAAATAGGGGCAATGGACTTTGCAAGCTCCCGCCACCATCACTTCCCACCTGTCTCGTAGACCACTGAGTATCTGTTGCTGTGGATAAACTGTTAAACAGAAATCGACTCTTTCTCTTGCCTGCTTAGGGATATTGTTTAGCAATTGTCCTTCCTCATGCATTATTAATTTTTCTTCCTCTACTGGATCTTTTCATCACTGTGCCAACATAGTGTTTTTTTCATCCTAAAAATAGTTCAGTAAGCTAGATATTGTAGCTCTGCCTGTAATCCCAGCACTCAGGAGGAGGCTAAGGCAGGAGATCAGGTGTTCAAGGCCAGCCTGCACTGTGTGAGACTCCAATTCTATACAAGACCGTGGCAGTAACGACAACAAAGGAACATTGCATAAATATAGGTACAACTTTGTTACTCCTTGTTGACAGTCTCATTGTGTCCTAGTCTGACACTTAAAATGAATAGCCCAGACTGGTCAGACTGAAGGTAGTCTTGCCTGAGTGCTGGCCAGGGTTACTGGTGTGTATCACTGTGTGCGGCTGGAGCATCTCAGAAGAGGTGTGTGTGTGTGTGTGTGTGTGTGTGTGTGTGTGTGTGTGTGTGTGTGTGTGTGTGTGTGTGTGTGTGTGTATACACATACACATACCACAGCATAGCTGTAGATGTTTGGGAACAACTTTTTGGAGTTGGTTCTTACTTTCTGCCTCTGGGGACAAATCCAGGTCACTAGTCTTGTGTGGCAAATACCTTTGCCCACTGAGATGACTTTCAAAAGGTTTCTGATTTTTCACACCTCGAGCGTAGTTCCATGGAGTTTTCCTTCTGTGCACTCTTGTCACATCACACGTGGCTTATCTCACCTACCTAATCCAGCTCTCAAACTTTATCCTTTAGTTTGAACTGCAGCATTTTATACGATCGATCTTGCCTTCTTCAAGCACTGTCCTCTGACTTCCACATGGATCTATCACTTTATTTCATGTGTGTTAGTGTTTTGCTTGCATGTGTTTGTGTGTCACCTGTGTGCCCTGGAAGGCAGAAGAGGGCACTGGGTCCCCTGGGATTGGAGTTAGCAGATGGTTGTGGGCTGCCTTGTGGCTTCTGGGAACCACACCTGGCCCTTTCTAAGAAGAAGTGCCCTTAACTACTGAGCCGTCTCTCCAGCCTTTCCGTTAGGACTTAGTCTATCTATGCGTTGATGATGTAGCAATTTTCTATCAAGCATGATTTGTCCCAGACTGAGTTATTGGTCCCCCCACCCCCTTCAGACTTTTCTCTATTGTCTTTCCTTTTGGTTGATGAGAACTTACTATACAAATCAGAAACCATCTTCCATTTTCTCTTACTTCATGTACAGTCTACCAGGAAACTATTCTTCTCTATCTTTAAAAATTCCAAACTTCAAAATACACTATAAACTTGTTTGAAATTGTCAAAGAATAAATTAAAAAGTATTTTTAAAAAACATTCCAGAGTTGGGTGGTGGTGGCACATGCCTTTAATCCCAGCATTTGGGAGGCAAAGACAGGTGGATCTCTGAGTTCAAGGCTAACCTGGTCTACAGAGTGAGTTCCAGGACAGCCAGGGCTACACAGAGAAACCCTATCTCAAAAGCCAAAACAAAACCAAAAAACATTCCAGAGTCTGACCACCTTTATTGCAATCCTAACAGTGTCTTTCTAGAGTGTTCTGATTTTAAAAGAGGTTAGAAGTGAGTGAGGCATGATAGCTCATACCTGTAATCCTTGCACTGGGAGCTAAGACAGGAGGATTGGTCTATAGTCAAGCTACGTGTGGTATTGAGTTCTAGGCAAGCCTAAGCTGCAATGTGAGACTGTGTCTCAAAAAGGTCTGTTCAAAACATTCCAGTGCTTTACTTCTCACTGAGAAGCTGAGTGCTCATGATCTTCGAGGTCTTACAATCTGGTTTTTTTTTGCCTCTACCCCCCGATCTTAGCCAGAAGGCTGAGAAATGCTCTGTTATTACTTCTAGACTTCAAGACTGCTTTCCCTTCCCTGAGTTATAGATACATTGGTCCCTTCATTGTTTTCTCATCACCCAGGCACACATTTACCTCATTGTTTTAGTGATTCTGTGCCTGGGAATGCTTTCCCTGCCTGTCTGAGATTTATTTGCATGGATTGTTACCTTCCTCGGGCACTGGCCAATCAGCAAAACTTTCAAACTGTGCCCGCTTCCCCAGTGCATTTGTGTTATTTCAGTTCATTGTAGCTGGCAGCGGTACTGTACTAAGCTGTCTTTACTGAGTAGAATGTTAAGCTTTAGGAGGTTGGGGCTGGAGGGGTGACTCAGCAGTTTGATCACTGGCTGCTCTTACGGAGTACCTGGGTTTGATTCCAGCACCCACGTGGGGGTCCACACCCATGTGCAACTGAAACCCCAGGAGCTCTGACAGTCTTTGGCCTCTGAGGGTACTGTATTTGTGTGGTGCACAGACATGCAGACAAAACACATATTCACATAAAGGAAAAAAGTTTAAAAAGATTTAGGAGGTCAGTGTTTTTTTGTCAGTTTTGTTCACTATTGAATATCTACTACTGTGGTAATGCCTGGTATTACATAGCTCTGATAAAGAATTTTAGTGAATGAATTAATAAAAATGTTGATTAGCATTGATTAAGTGACTTTAGGGACAAATCTAATAGCTGTAGGTGTGCTCAGTGTTTTGATATCATGATCCAATGTTCATAAGCAGGAACTGCACAAGAGTTCAAATGTTTTAAGTAAGTTTATGATTTTGTATTGGACTGTATCTGTACCTATGCTTGGCTGAAAATGGCTGTGAGCTGAACTCACCTGCTGCAGGAAGAGGCTGGAACTTTTAAGAAAAGGGAAATGAGTGACAGAGCATCAGGATCAGGGTTTCTGAGGCAGATGTATGTCTGTGTCTGTGTGTGCGTGCTTGTGTGTTGAGGAAGGGGTAATGGACCCTCAGGACAAGTGCCAGGTTGACCTCTGAGGGGGGGATGCAAGGGGGAAGAGGGGCATAAGTATATTTGCAGTTGGTGTGACGTACTGCGTTAGTTCAGGTCTGTCGGCGTTATTTTTTTTAAAGTAGGATAGTATATCATGCTAAGTAATGAAGGAATGGAAGTAGGCATTGGTAATTTCAGAGGAGAATAGAAGTTTTGGAATACTTTTTAAGGAACTATGTGGTGACAGTGTAGCTGAGGAATGCAAGTGTAAAGTGGCTTCATTTCTGTATCATGACAGAAAGCTTCTTCAGGAGGTATCACTTGGAACAGATTCAGGGTTTACGCTCATAATCATAAGTTATTTAAAAATGTTGACCATCATGTTACTCATAGAAGAGGTCTTTAAAATTATGGCCTTAGTGAAGCACTAATGTAACATTTCTTTTTGTGTATTTTATGTTCAATAAATGGATTTAGATATGGCTCTACTTATTTAAATTGCCAGCTGTATTAGTTAATACTTTCATAGAAGATTTGTATTTGTTCCTTTTTAGGAGCTAAGAGGCCCCGTGCCACTTCAGGTGGTATGCCAGAGTCTTCTAGTGGATTCTCTAAGCACATTCATTCCAATTTGGACTTTTCTCCAGTAAATAATGCTTCCAGGTAAGAATTATAAAATTTCAATAATTTTGTTCCTTCCTCCCTTTCTTTCTTTCTTTCTTTCTTTCTTTCTTTCTTTCTTTCTTTCTCTCTTTTCTTTTTCTTTTTTTTTTTTTTTGAGATAGAGTATACTATGTAACCTTGATTGAATTGGAACTTGATAGCCCACATTGGTTTTGAACTTGTACTAATCCTCCTGTGTCTGCTTCCTGAGTGCTGGGATTCCAGGTGTATACCACCATGCATTGGCAGATTAAGTCATTTTTTAAAAAAATGTGATTATTCCCCAATAAGAATAAAACAATGTATATTTTACTTAATGTAAATAATTTCACCAAAAATGAGAACAGTTGTGTGATATAAGAAAGACCTGATGGGTTTTATTTAAAGACATTTTTAGTCTAACACTGTAGCACACAGGATATAATTACAGATAACTGCAAATTGGGAGGCCAAGTCAGGAAGATGGACAGTTGCAGACCAATCTAGGCAGCAAGATGGCAAGATGCAATCTTGTCTCAAAAATAAAAGAAAGAAAGAAAATACATAGTTAAAATGAATAAAACCACCTTAAAAACAATCAGACAATTAAAGACTTCTTTTTCCTTTCAGTGAAGAAAATGTGAAGTATTCTAGTTCCCAGCCAGAGCCACGGACAGGGCTTTCCTTGTGGGACAATGGTTCCTCATATGTTGACAAACTCGTCCAAGGCATCAGTTTCTCACAGCCTACATGTCCTGATCATATGCTTGTAAACAGTCAGTTACTTGGTACCCCCGGATCCTCACAGGTAAGGATTTAGTAGTTTTTCAAATAAATAACGGTTGCCTTTTATTTTTGTCGTCTTAAATCTTAGGTATATGGGATTAGTACTTTTAGTTGATACATATTATTTGGATAAGGAAGAAATAATCATAGAGGAGGCCTTTATGGGCGAGAATCCTGAGTCAAGGAAAAGAATTTCAGACTAAGTGCTGTAAACTGGTCACATGGAATTTATTCTGCTTTCTTCTTTGTGGTATAGAACCCCTGGCAGCGCTTGGTCAAAAGAATGACCCGTTTCTTCACCAAATTGGATGCAGACAAATCTTACCAGTGCCTGAAAGAGACCTTTGAGAAGTTGGGCTATCAGTGGAAGAAGAGTTGTATGAATCAGGTATGTTATGTTAGTTTTCAGTATTTCAGTTTTAACCATAGTAAATGAATAAAAGGTATCAGTAGTCACTGAATGTTTTGAAAATACAAGTAATTAATTTGAAAAAGGAACATTTGAAGGCTTTAAGGGTTATTTGTTTTTGTTTTTGTTCTTTTTCTGTGTCTAAAACCTCTACAGTTAGTATTTTTATATTAAACTGCAGTTGACAGCGTCCTTACCTCCATGTTTGGGTCTTGCGCTGGCTCTTAGCTGTGCCTTTTTTTTTCCACACCGGTCATCTTGCCTGAACTACTCTATAATCTGTGAGAATATTTAAAAAAACCCAAGTGAACAGGGATGGGGAACTGAAGTGGGAGCTGTCAGGATCTTCATTATCATCTTGTTGTTATTGCAGCTTTTCGGCCATAGGTACAGCTTCCTCTTTTCTTCCTTGTAATAGTCTTGTTTTCCTTCTCATATATGAGATTGATTGATTGACTACGGTATAGGGGAAAGAACTCAGGCCTTATATACATGCTAGGCCAGTGCTCTACCACCAAGCTTTATCTCTAGTCTTCGTTATATTCCTATTCCTTTCAGTTGTTTCCTTCTTCCAGTTCTGCTTTGTTACTAAAAGTTCGCTTAGTCTAAGTTCTACTTGCAGCTTGGTTTAGATTAGACGTTGGAGAGAGATACAGCAGTCTTTTTTTTTTTTTTTAAGATTTATTTTTACCCGTATGTGTGCTTGGCTGTGTCTGTGCATCTGTATGTCAGTGTCTGTTGTGGAGGCATCAGACCCTTTGGAGTTAGAATTACAGGCAATTGGGAGCCTCCTGACATGGGTGCTGAAAACGGAACTCAGGTCCTCTGGAGTAGTGAAGCATTAAGTGCTCTTGACCTGAGCTTCCTCTCTAGCCCTGTAATTTATGGTGTACTTCATGCCACTCCTGTCATGCAAGGATTTTAGTATACATTTTCATCCCAAAAGTATTACCGACCTGTTGATACAGATTTTTTTTTGTTAAGAGTATTTTCTATTCCTGTGTGTGTGTGGCTTGACCATATTTTTATTGCCTTAGGTTACTGTATCAACAACTGATAGAAGAAACAATAAGTTGATTTTCAAAATAAATTTGGTGGAAATGGATGAGAAGATACTGGTCGACTTCCGGCTTTCTAAGGTATTTTTTTGTCTGTTTTATTTATAGTATTTTTCCATGTGGAGTTTTAAATGGCTTGTGTGTTACACACAGCAGTTCACCCCTCTGCACTACTACTTCTTGGAGTTTTTAGGTTGAGCACAGTTGCGATTAGCATAATGAGTTCTTGTACTGTGTTGCCCTGTTTCCCAACTAGGACCCAAAGTTCCTTTTTGCCTAGAGTAAATATCTTATGCCTATTACTAATTTTGACTTTCATATTGACTGTCACAGAATTTCATGTTTTTGTTTGGTTTTGTTTTGTTTTGGGGTAGCAGTTACTTAGTAATGGCTCCAAAGTGTAAGGGTAATAATTCTGGCTATTCTATTCTAGAATATTTTTTACAATTGTTCTATTTTTACTAGTGATTGTGTTATTTTTACTATGACATATTTACAGATAAAACTATATTATAGCTGTGTATACATGGTATATAGGCCATGTAAAGTTTTATCCTATGTGGTTTCAGACCCCCGCAGAAAGTTTTGGATTATAGCCACATGAATATGTGATTAGTTATTTGGCATTTGTAAATACACTATAACTTGCTTATTTTCATTTAGCATTATAAACTTTGGTTTTTGTCATCATCTATTTTTCTAAAGTATTGTTTGTTCCTCTCTTTTCTTTTTTCCTGACACCTTCCTTAGTATAAGGGACTGTGGGTGTAGTGCAGTTTGTAGAGTGCTTCCTTAGTATAAGGGACTGTGGGTGTAGTGCAGTTTGTAGAGTGCTTCCTTAGTATGCTCTGGGTTCGATCCCCAGCACCAGATAAAGCATATGCCTGTATTTCTAGCACCCAGTAGGGAATGGGATCAGAAATTCAAGCCCATCCGAGGCTACAGAGCTAGTATGAGGCCCTACATGGGATTTTGATCCCTCCTCAAAATTGTGTGTGTGTGTGTAATATACAGAGAAGTAAAGAGTAAAAGAATAAAAATAATTTTAACTTGCACTTCCTAATAGTTATTATTGGTTATACTTTGGAATACTCAAATTATTTTGATTCATATACAATATCTGTCTGTTTAAAAAAAGTTAGGACATTAGGGGCCAGAGAGATGAATCAGTAAGTTAAGAGCACTGGCTTCGGTTCCAGAAGACTAGGGTTCAATTCCCAGCACCCATATGGCAGTTTACAACTGTCTGTAACTCAAAGATCTGTCACTCTCACCCAGACATACATGCAGGCAAAATACCAATACATATAAAATGATATTAAAAACTATCTTTTAAAGTAGTTCTGACATTAAAAAGCTTGCACATTATAATATAATGAACCTCATTAATTTTGTGACTGATATCACGATTTACTCACCTATTATTTTTAGTTTTAAAGCCTATTCTGTATAAAACCAAACCAGTATAATATGTTTCCTGAGAATTTATATGCGGCTCTAGGATTGGTTGAAGTGTAATTCACATTCTTTATATTGGAGATTAGTTGGAGTATTCTTTTCTAGATTCTTTGTATGTAATTACATTGTGAAGGCTTCTCTATTGAAACTATTGTCATAACTGAGTTTAGTGGACTTTTTTGTGATAAAACTGTGTCAAGACTTCAGTGTCCCTTGTTTTTAGTTCACAAACTCCTGCTGCTTATGGAAAACAATTGGTGTAGGTCCCTAGGTACTAACCCTTGAAATAGAAAAAAATGCTATTATTCTCTTTCTCTGCTCAGTGTGGTGGGAAAGTGAAGAGAACATAGTCAGGTGAGAATTACCTATGTAGCCATTTCCTCCAGCATAGTTGGTCTTCACAAGTGGACTGGACTCAGGTTGCATTTAATAAATTATTAATGAAGAACCCATAAGTTGTTATGATAGCCTGCTCAAGTAAGTCAGAATGCTATAGATTTATATGGAATGAGTAACTAACCTGGAGTGGTGCATACCTGCAATCCTATATTCTCAGAAGAACAGGGGAAGGGAAAAAAAGAAGACACAAGGGCTGGACGTGGTATCTGAGGGTGTTTGTTTCTACTGATCAGAAATGAGAACATGATCTTTGACTGACACAGCCTTTTTTTTTTATTTTTACAATATTATTTCTAAAATAGGGCGATGGATTAGAGTTTAAGAGACACTTCCTGAAGATTAAAGGGAAGCTTGGTGATATTGTGAGCAGCCAGAAGGTTTGGTTTCCTGCTACATGATGAAGCTGTCAGCTCTGGAGATTCCTGGTGAATATAGTGCTGCTATGTTGACATTATTCTTCCTAGAGAAGATTGTCCTGTTCTGCAAACTGCAAACAATAGTTTTTTGAAGAATTCTCTTCCTATTACCCAAACATCTTCCAATTCTTAGTATGTTTTATATACATATAATACTGTATCTTAATTGTATGTAATACTTTGGGGAAAAGATGGATCAAATTCATTAGGTGTTTCTCCAGCTGTTTTTAAATTGTCTGAATTTGAAACCTATCTGGTAGAAACCAAGTTTTGGGATACATGAGTTTGCCAGCTTTTATACCAATGTAGTATCACTTCTGAAAAAAAAGTCAGAACATTTTGTTTCATCCTAAGAAAACATATTTCTTCTTTGCTATTTAATTGTAAGGATTGTAAGGATGAATAAACAAAGACCATTGCTCAGTGCAGCTGAATGGTCCTTGGAGTGAGACCTGCTACAAAAAAATGTATCCCAAGATATGTACTATATTTTCAGTTTGGGTGTATGTGCTACACCAGGACTTGGCCAGTTATATAAAACTGTTTTTGAGTTACAATGATTAAAATTACAAGATTTTTTTTTCTGGTGTAGCTAGTCAAATATAAAGTACTGGTTGTCTTTCAAGAAGTTGTGCATAAGCTCTCGTGCTTATTTTTTAAAATTACACACTTGGATGATTTTTTTACACTCACAACCATATTCTTACTCTACAAATAAATTCTATTTTCAAAATCAATACTTTACTCAGTAAACTTATTGGCCTCAAGTTTCTAGATGACACTGACTGAAAAGGAGACGGGGAGTAAGGAAACACACGAATAGGCCTGGTTGTTGTTCCTCGCCTTCTAGACTCACTAAAGCTTTGTTTTGTTCATGAAATTTATATTAAAATATGAATTATATGATTGGGGTCTTGTATTCCTTTTTGTAGATAAATAACAATGAGTCTGAAGCTAAGAACACTTACAATTTTATGGCTAAAGTTTGTTACATATTGGTGTATGCCAGCATACTTACCTGTCCTATACACAGAAGTAAACCCGAACCTAATTTATTCAGTCTCCTGTTTTCCACATTGTAGTACCACTGTGGTTAAAATCAGTCATCTTTTTAAGACTGTTACTTATTCCTTGTTGTTGTATTTTCTGGAAAAGCTGTCCAAATGATCCTTCTACAGTATAGATCAGATCCCTGGCCCACTCCCACATTTACAACTTTTCATCACTGAAAATTCCAAGTTGGTCTGAGGTGTACAGTTCTGTGTGACTGTCTCTTCCTCTGATGTTACGGAGTACTGTGTCCAGAGCCTGTGTCTGAAATCATGACTCATTGCTTCCTGCCAGCCCTTCACAGCCACCATTTTGCTTTTTGTCTCCATGAATTTCAATGCTCCTGTACTTACCATAAATAGAACTGTGTATTTGTTTCTTTGTGTTTGATCTATTTCACACTTGTGTTTTCAGGATTTATCTATGTTATAACATATATCAGATTTCATTTCTTTCTGCGACTAACATTCCACAGTGCACGTGTATGCATGTATGCGTGTGTTGTGTGAGCACGCGAGCACCACATACTTGATCATGTATGTTTGGATTGTTGCTACCTTTTGTCCACTGTAAATGATACTGGTTTGGAAATAGATATATAAATATCTGCTCAAGTCTCTGTTTTTAATTATTTTGTGTGTATACCCAGAGGTAGAATTTCTAGTTGATGTGATAATTGTATTTTTGATATATTCAGGCACTGTAATATTGTTTGCCATAGTAGCTATGTTATTTTTATTGTTGTTATCTTTTCTCGTAAAGTAGAACAATCTATTTAAACCTCCCCCCCCCCAACCAGATTTCTATAATATATAACAGTCCTGGCTGCCCTGCAACTCACTCTGTAGACCAGGCTGGCCTCAAACTCACAGAGATCCATCCTGAGTGCTGGGATTAAAGGCGTGCACCACCACCCAGCAACTAGTTAAAATTAATAACAACTTTTTTTTTTTTTAAAGAGATAGGGTCTGACTATGCAGGCTGGCTTTGAACTCACTATCTGTCTTAGGCTGGTTATTTTCCCCTCCTGCCTTAGTGACTCAAGTACTGGGATTACATAGTATGCCTAACCTAACTTGACTGTGACAGAACAACTATATTTACAGCTGCGTTATCCTTCCCATTTAATTTTATTAATATCAAAAAGTATATCTTTAAATGTATGTACACTACAATAGATCTATGTTTTCCTTTTTCTTTTGTTCTTTTGAAGCAGGATTTCATGTAATATAGACTGGCCTTTAATTTGCTCTCTATGAAAGGATGGCTTTGAACTTCTCATCTTCCTGTCCCCACCTCTCAAGAGCTGGGATTACACAGGAGTGGTGCCACGCCTTGGAGGGACAGCTGATAGCTATCTTCCATAGACTTGGCTTTTAAATACTTGTTGTTACATTTTTGTTGTTCCTGCTGGAGATCCATCCTAGGGCCACATTCAAGCCAGGTAAGCACTTTATCATTGAACCGTATCCTTAAGCTAGGATTTTTATGATTGTCTTTTCAGAGGTCTTTATATCATAGTTTTTTTGTTTGTGTTTCTTATGTTGTCTAGCATCCTTTCATTTCAAGTTGAAGGACCATCTTTAGCATTTCTTACATAGCAGGTATAGTTACAATCCACTCCTTTAGTTCACCCTCTGTGAATGTTAATTTGCCTTCATTTCCAAGGGTCAGTTTTGTTTTATCAGACACTGAAGTTTTAGTTGATAGTCTTCAGCCATTTTTTTTTTTCTTTCAGTAATGTATATATTACTTCACTGCCTTTTGGCCTACAAGGTTTCTGCTTAGAAATTTAAAAAAATTTTTAAGTCACTTTTGGGACAGGGTGACACTGTTTGGTCCACAGTGACTTGGGCCTCACTGATAGTCCAGGCCCACACTAAACTTGCAACTCCTCAGCCTCAGCCTCGTATACCACTGTATCTAGCTAACGGAGAATCATATTTAGGATCCTTTCTCTTCAGTGAGTTACTTGAATGCTTTCAAGAGTCCTATTTTGTCTTTATTTGTTGACAGTCTTTTGACAGTATGTATGTCTCAGTGTGGTTCTCCTGGGTTACCATCCCTAGAGTTCATCGAGTTCTCTGTATTTGTAGGTCCATGTCTGTCTTCTGATTTGGAAGAATTTCATCCAAATGCTGTCTGTCTATTCTTTGTCTCGTGGGATCCCAAATACTAACTGCTTGACAGTGTCTTTTAAATCAGTTAGATTGTTTACTTCAGCCCTGCCCCCATCCCTTTATTTAATCTTAAGTCACCTGTCCTGAGAGTTGCTAGTGATGGGATAGGTTCAGTGGTAGAACACCTGCCTAACACGAGTACTGAAGCCTTAGACTTAATCCCCAGAACTGAAGAAAGAAGTTGCTGACTCTTAATTTAAATCTGCTTTGAACTCTTCTAGCCCTGATACTGTTGCTTTACATATTGTTTTCCGATTACTCAGTTCTTTGAGTGAAACCTGTTGTTCTTTGAGCAAGGTTGAAACTCTTGATTTAAAATATGTTTTGTTTCTCTTGCCCTTTTTTTTTTTTTTTTTTTTTTGAGACCCATTTGCCTGTGTAGTCCTGGCTGTCTGGGAGCTTGCTCTGTAGACACTAGGCAGGCCTTGAACCCAGAGATCCTTTGCCTCTAACTCTAGAGTGCTGGGGTTAAAGGTTTGCACCACCACTGCCTGGCTAAAATCTGTTTCTTTAGAGATTGTTCAGTTTCAGTACAGTCATTTTCTTTATTTGCATGTCTTGCAATAATTTTGTGGAGAGTTTGGCACTGGAGACCTGGAGATAGGGTGCAGTGGTTCAGAGAGTTGGCTGTTCTTGCAGAGCATGCAAATTCAGTTCCCAGCACTCAGAGGACAGCTCACAGCCTATAGCTAGCTCCAGGGACTCCCAACACACTCTTCTGGACTCCGTGGGCACTTGCACTCAAGTGTACATACTCATCCATACAAATCTACACTCATAATGACAACATAGTAAAAATAAAATTTTAAAATTTGTTTTTTGCTTGAAAAACAAACACTTCTCTTAAGTTGCTTTGTCTAAAACAGACCACATCGTAATAGCAAGGCATGTTTTGAGTCTTCAGATGAAGCTGCGGTGAGGGTTAGTATCATCTCTGGTCTCGCTTTACTTTTTTCAGTTCCTCTGTGTATATAGCTGCTTAATCTGCTTAACTGTCACATAAGTACATTGTTGCCTATTATGGGAGGAACAGGCTTATATAGGGCTGGCATTTTTTTCATGGATGCTGGGTTTTGAATTCAGGTCTTTCTGCTTGAGGGGCAGACACTTCACTAGTCTCAGAAGATAGCTTCTCCTGTAGCATAGATTAGCCTAGAATTTGTGATTGATTGGCTTGACTTCATCTTCCAAGCATTGGGATCAGTTTACATATCATGTTGTATTCCTCTGGCCAGGTTGTACCTGTCTTTAGTCCCTCTCTCTGTAGCTTCATTCATTGTTTCCCATGGTATTTCCCAACTTGAGATCCCAGCAGTTTTGTTTGTCCTTAAGTGAACTCTTAAATTAGGAGAAATAGACCTCTTAGCAGTCTCCCAAAGGGCTAGAAGGTTGCAAATAAGGCTTGTTCCCACAGTTGGAGAACAGGTTTTGACAACTAGGCTCTTGCTCCCTAAGTATGGCTTGCTCTTTCGAGGGTAGAACAAAAGCCAGTAATGCCAGCTTTTGTATTTTATTCTCTTTAAGTATTTTGACTCTTGTGTGCCTTCAGTTTTCTGTTTATCTTGCTATATATGGATCTGTAAGCTTACTCTTCATCCAATATGGGCATAGTCTAGCTGTTACTTAAATGCTAAAGTGTTTGGTAACAATTCATTGTTGAAGCTTTGTTCCTTTCTTCCAATTGGATATTAACTGATTTATCTTCACATTGAGTAATGTCTTATATGGGCCGAATACCCTGTTAAAATCACCTAGTGATATTTTTCCACTTATTTTACTTAGCTGTTGTCTCAGTCTTTTTGTTTTTTGTTTCCCCTTTAGGCTTATAAATTTGTCTTAACTGCCTTTTTCCTCCCTTGACTACTAGTTATATAGTTCCTTGCCTTTCCTATGCCAATAAGTTATTATGTAGTAGATGCTGAATTGTAGAGATTCTGGATGCTGTATTTTCCTGTGAAGAGTCCTGGCTTTTGCTTTAGTGGACATTAGCATGGAGGACTTGCATTACACAGCAGATTTCTGCTCTGTTCTTTCAGTTTTCAGATACTACTGTTATTGGGCTTCTTGGAATTCAGAAGATCAGCCAAGAAATTGGTCAGAGTAGATCCTCAGTTGAGTTTCTTTCCTGTGGCTCTTTTCTCCAGCAATTTTCCCAGTTTACAGCTACTTAAGCAGCCCTAGCCAGTATTCTTTGAAGCCTCTGACCACTGACTGGGGTTTTTGCCCACATGTGTTGAAAGTTAATCATGCAGAAGCCCACAGATCTCTCAGTGCTGTTTTTGTTTGTAGTGACTTCTCTATTTCAAGAGAATTTTTGAAGCTTTTTTACTTCTTTTTGATTGAGTATATAATGTATATAATTGTGATGTTAGGTCCTCAAAGGTGAAAGCCAAAACTCTCTTAGCTTTTAATAACAGTTGAATTTATATTTTCCCAATGCTGTCTGTATAGCTAGTAGATCTTTATCCCCTCCCCTCAAAGAGACCAGTTGTATCAACTGTTAACAAGAGTTCATTTTTCATCTTGTTTCTCTGTAAACCATATGTCAAATTGAGGATTCTACATTTTAGTTTCAGGCCATATTTTTTTTTAAAGATTTGTTTATTGATTATGTATACAGTGTTTTGCATGCATGCAAGAAGAGGACACCAGATTGCCAGATGGTTGTGAGCTACCATGTGGTTTTTGGGAATTGAACTCAGGTCCTCTGGAAGAGTAGCCAGTGCTCTTAACCTCTGAGCCATCTCTTCAGCACCTCTCAGACCATAATTTTTAAATTCCATTTGATCTAAAGATAGGATTATATGTTCAAAATTTCTTTCAGCCTAGATTTGTTATCAATGGAACCTGTTACTTAGGTGGTTTTTGAGAAGGGCCATTTGTGTGTGTGTGTGTGTGTGTGTGTGTGTGTGTGTGTCTTTCTTTACATTCTCTGTAACTGACACTGTTTTAATGAGGTATAGGAGTTCTTAATGCATGGTAGATAACTCATACTTACGATGGTACACATGGGAGGTTGAGTCAGAAGAATTGCTACAAATTTGAGACCAGTCTGGAGCTACGTAGTAAATTCTATGTTAGCTTGGACTACAGAGTAAGATCTCTCAAAATAAAACAAAACAAAAAACCTAGTCATGATACCAAAAGCTTTAATATTTAAAAAGTGGTAAATTATTTTATTGAAATTAAAGTCTGTTACTTTGCAATGTACAAGACCAGCAGCTGTTCTTGAGCCTTCAGTCACGTGGGAGTGATGGATAAAAGGAGATGTGTGTAGGAAGGGAGGGTTTTTTTGTTTTGTTTTTGTTTTGAAAAAACACCCTGGTTCTATGATGTTTAATGTGAAGACTCACTTTGAGGTCATGCAGATTTGGTTTTGGATCCAGCTGTGGGTCTCACTAGTTCTGTAACCTTAGTCAATTTGTAATAATGTGAAGTCTAAATAAATAATAAATCTTATGTGTCACATTTTCTTATTTGTGGAGTAAGGATGATGCTATCTTTTCTAACTACCCTCTGACTCTCTCCTGAGAATAAGCAGCAACCATGCACTTGAAAACACCTGGAGGTGTTCAGTATCCTACCTGCTCCTCTACGATGATTTAAGTATTACAGATTGCTTAAATGAAAAGTATTTTGTTTCCGTTATGTTCATAGTGGACTATTGAAGACCAAAACGCTCAAAAAGAAAAGGATTGAGTTGTGTCTACTACAACTAGAAAGGTGTGGGGGACAGACCTATAGATTGCTTATGATCCATGGAAGATTGATGTGTACTTTGTATTAACCTGTTATATCTAACCCAGGAGACCTCTTCAGCTTTCATAAATGATTATGCAAAACATTCCCTTTATTTGGTTTTGGAAAGAAACAATTTTGCAACTAGACTGATGAAAAACAATCTTACCGAAGCCTGCGTTCTTTAACAATAGGGATTTATTGCAAAAAAAAAAAAATCTGGGGAAGGAGGGGAGCAAGGAGGTCAGAGGACATAAGGGTTGAGCTTCTTGTCTCATCAGGCAGAGACAGATGTGATCAGTCGAAGATGAATACAAATTGAGTCAAGTAGAGTGGTGAAGTTGCCTGAGTCAGAGCAAGAAGTGGGGGCACAGACTCCTAGATCTTGTTGCAGAGAGGTTCGTTCCGACAGCACATAATTTGCATTCTTGTTCCATGAGAGAAGAGGTTCATAGATGGGCACATGTTCTCACACCCTTGAACCATGAACTGGAGTTTTCCACCTGGAAAGAGAAGAATCAGACTGGCGTTAGCAGAAAGAAAGCTGCTTCTCCCAACCTCCCAGGACTTCTGTGTTTATTTTCTTATCCCTTTCCTTCAGTCCGCTTTCTTTACCAGCTGTCCATTCCGGTTGTTTGCGCCTCCATTTCCTTCCTCTCGTAGGAAAGTTTCATCAAGCTCAATATTCTCTCTTGACCATGCTACTCTTCCTGCCAGTATTCTTCACTACAAACCTAGCGAGCTGGCTAGCATCCCCCCTTCTCATTCACATCTGAACCCAGGTACTCAGAATTTAAACTTTTCTTTCAAAGATACACCAGAAAAATTCTTAGTCACATTCCATAGCCATTTTCCAAGCCTTCCCCCTACCATTTCTGCTTGAAGTTGATACTGTTTACCCCTTTCTTGACACTCTTCTGTCAAGGTTTCTCCCAATTAATTGTCTGTCTTCTGTTTCTCTGAGTCCAGTTATCTCTACTGACCCAAGTCAAATCCCCTTTTCATGCAGGTAATACAACTAAAATTTACCTGTCCCAAATGGAACTCTACCTATTTGCTTTCCTGATTAATCTTACTCTGCCTTTGACAGTCTTAGATGATTTTGCTTTGACCAATCAACTTTCTTATTTTCTTCTACTCCTCTACTTGTCAAACCCAAAAGAACTTGCTGTATTTCCTATCTACATCTTATATTCCTGATTTGGCTTTGGTGTTTGTTTTTGGCATGTCTCTGCAGAGTGAGTGACTGAATCCGTAGTTCTCTTCATTTCTGGTATTTCATTGGTATAAGATAAACATTAGAATTTTTATTTTTTGGTATTTTTAATGTTTATTGTGTGTGTGTGTATGTATGTATGTGTGTGTGGAGGGCATGTACGTATGAAGGTCAGAGGACAATTGTAAGAGTTGTTCCTCCCTGCTATGTGAGTTGCTGTGATATGACTCACATCATTAGCCTTGGTGGGCAAGCACCCTACTCACTGAACCATCTTGCAGGTTCTGAACATTAGGATTTGAAAAAGCTGCTTGGGTGATTCTAAGGTGTCAGCCAAACTGGGTACTAGTGGATTTTCCAAGTTCTTTCTGAAGACCCTCTGCTTTCCAGACTTAGCTTCTTTCCTGTGCCTTTCAGCACTCTATGCTTTGCCCCTTTTCTTTAGACATGGTTTGGTTTTGCTGTGTAGCCTCCCAAGTCCTGAGAAAAGGCATCAACACTCCACTTTTCCCTGTAATTTTCTTATGTTAGACCACAGCCTTTCTGTACACTTTGTATTTGAGCATCTTTCTGAAAGACTTGCAGTATGTATTGTTTATTCAGTAATGGTTAATTGTATAATATAGAAATGCAGGGAGACTATTTCTGTCAAGGGGTTGGACAAACCAGAGCCAGGCAGTGTGGTTCGTGGGATGGAAGTAACCAAGACTCCTTGTTTGGAGATGAGTACTAAGTTTAAAGGTTGAGGAAATGTGAGATTACACACTCAGTTTTGTCATCTTGTGCACACAGGTCTATGGACAGTTGTTGGTTTATTCAGGGTCTACTAAAAGCCTACCATTTGTTAGACATTGTACTATGTCCTAAGAAGATACACTCATGAACAAACTAGACAGTTCTGATTATAGTTAGTATGTAAGTAGCTTAAGGAACAACTTCAATGTTTCTTTATTCTGAAGAAAGCCTCTTTTCAATTCCTCCCCCCTCCCCCAAGAGCCTGTCAGTACTTAGAATTCTCCTCAGTTCTTGAAGGAATGAAGTTTTCTGAATCTCCAAATTCATTGATTCTTGCTGCCCCACCCCCACCATTTTTATTTAAAAGATGGTTGATGTGCTCTCTGGCAGGTTTACCCCAGTTAGTTCCTACTACCTTCAAAGATATTTTTTAACATACCTTCAAAGATCTTTTTTAACATGCACTGCTGGGAATTTTGAGTGGTGCATACTCCTTCTCCACGAAGACATTTTGCATCATCGTTCATATAAGCACACGTGTGGCAGTTTATTGCCACACCTGGAATTTGAGAAAAGCCTGATGAAATTTCCCGGCAGACTACTTAGTTGTGTCACACATGGGGAGTAGGAATTGCAAAAGGTAAACATCTTTCTTAGTTCTTTCAGGGAGTACTGGGGATTAAACCTCTAGGGCCTTAGGCAAGTGCTCTGCCACTGAGCTACACCCCCAGTCCCTCTGTCCCTCCTAACTCCTCCCTCTCCTTTATTGGAGACAAGATCTTGCTTAGTTGCCCAGTGATGGGATTGCAAGTGTGGACTACCGTGTTCCCTTTTCTGAACTTTGTCTTATTTCGTTGTAATCTTATTACTAATGAATATTAAATTTATCGGAGTGGCTTTTACTCTGGCTTCTTAAATTTGTAAGTAAATGCCCTTCTTCCATGCTTTACTTCATAAGAAAAAACTTAGATAACTGTTAAGACAAACACACTGGGGGCCAGTTTAATCAGTAAGCATGCTAGAATGCTAGAATGTTGCCAGCCCTGTAAAGAGTGCCCCTCTCCTCCCTCTTTTCCCCTCCCTTACCTCTTTCCCTCCTTTCCTTCCCTCCTTATCCTCCCTCCCTTCCCTTCCCCCCTCCTTCCCTTCCCCTTCCCTCCTCTCCCTCCCACCCTCCTCTCCAACCTCCCCCCACCCTCCCTTTCCTCCAGGATGTGTGCGTGTGTGTTTTGAGATAGGGATTGAGTATTTAATCCAATCTGACCTCATAGTCATACCGATCCTCCTGCCTCAGCTTCTCAAGTACTGAAATAACAGACATGAACCAGGGGCAGTTCCTGTTTCCAGACTTATCTTGATCAGTGACAACACTGTGAATGCTTCTGCATCCTTATGCTATCTCTAGTGCTAAGCCCTATCGAGAAGCATAAAGCAGAGCAGAGAACCTTCAAGCAGACCTGAGTTTAATTTACTACTTTCTAAAAATTTGGAATAATAAACATAATTGGGTGAAATGAACTATTTTATCTGATAGTGATTTGAGATATCAAACTTTAGATTTTTTTTTTCTACTGTGAATGGAGCATGTATGGAAGTCAGGACAACTGTGAGTCGCTTCCCTTCTACAATGTGAGCCTTGGCTGTTGAGCTCAGGTTGTGATACTTGACTGCAGATGTCACCACTGAGCCACCCTTCTGATCCTTCCTAAGTTCTTAGGAAGAATGGAGTTGGAGAGTCTAGTAGTACTTTATATTGATGTTATTTTTCTTCAAAGAGGGTTCTCAAGATTGTGTTACATTTAGGGCCATATGAAACCTGGAACGTGCCTCCTGATACTGTGATCTTCAACAGAGCTGTTTGTGACATATCAATGATTCTTTTACACTGCTTCTCAACAATTGAGTTCCTGATGTGTTCCCCCCTCACCTCCTTCCTTTCTTCTTCTCACCTCCCTCTGTCTTCTCTTCCCTATTGGAGACAGGGTATTGCTTGGTTGCTGAGGCTTCCATTGAAGTGTGTAGCCCAGGCTGACCCCAGCCTCTAGTCAAAAGGCCTTCCACTGTGGCTTACCTGAAGACGTGCTTGGAAATGGTGTACTCAGAGCCTCATTCTTTTCACCTGACTCTCCAGCGGCCTGCTCGCTCGCCTCCTCAGTCTTCTCACCTGTAACCTGTTCAGCAGACGCTTCTGCTTCGGACTGTTCTGAAGGTTCTCCCGAAGTGTGCTCGCCTGAAGTGTGCTCGCCTGAAGTGTGCTCGCCCGTGATGTGTTCTCCTGTAATATGCTCTCCTGTAATATGCTTGCTTGACATATGCTCACCTGCCATATGTTCTGAAACTGTTCTCCTGAAGTATGCTCACCTGAAGTGTGTTCTCCAGCAGTATGCTCACTTGATTCATGTTCGCTTGAACTGTGATCAGTCAGAGCTTTCTCACCTGAAGGAGTTTCATATAAAGACTCGACGTCCGCAGGGTTTGAGAGTGAGAAATACTCACTTGAAAGTTGCTGAACAGAAGCTTGGTGGTCCACAGAGTCAAGGAGCTCATCAGGCTGGCCTGGTGGTGCTCCTAGGATGGAGAAGAGATAGAAGAATGGCGAAGATGAAAGAATGGGATCAAGACTGAGTTCCTGTGGAGCCAGACAAGTGGGGCTGCTGGTTTCTTGGCCAGTCTAGATGAGACAATTTAGATGTTGGGGGAAGTCATCTCACTACTCCAGGAGACCAGGAAAGACAAAACTGAAAGTTTGGAGACCACTTCTGAGACTTAGAGACACAAGAAGTACATGTGAGATCCTCTCACCTAAGCATGAAAAGCACATGAAGGGAAATAAATGTCCCTCTCTAACAAAACCAGAATCAGAAAGAACCCTTCTTCCAATTCCTCTGTGGGTACGAGGCAAGAAGACTAGAAATAGGGAGAGAGAAGGCAAATGATCCTTTTCCTCCATAACGGTCTGGCTATGAGATCCTGACTGGCTTCAAACTCTGCTTCTCGAGTGCTGGCACCAGTAGCTTTCAATACTGAGTAATTCCATCCTAAATTGAGGTTAGCTGCTTTTCTGCTTCTAGTGATAGGACACAGTTTTACTCAGCAGTAGAAGACTTTAATCTTTGGCTAGGGTAAACTTTAAGCTAGAAGATGATAGCACAAAATGAATCTACAAAAATTACCAGAAGGGATTTGAGCTGTGTTGGTAAAGTGCTGACTCACCAGTCACAAGTGTTGAGAGAAGCAGGAGTGTGTTAGGCCGGTGGGCCCTTTGCTGTAACTAGGAGAAATCGGGTGGTATAGGAGTGTTCAGAGTTCCTTTTGCTTAGTTAACTCTTGATTCCGAGTCAGGTTGCTTTGTGTAACTAAGACTGGTCTTCCTTGAAGGGGACAGAAATTCCTTAAAAGAAGCCCCCCCTCTGATGTCCACCCAGGGTTTGTGTTTAAAGAGAACACTTACCTCTGGCAGATCCAAGCAGATAAAGAAACAGGAAGATTAACTCCTTCATTTTGATTTAGGAAAAGAGAGATCTCTAGTGTGGCACACTCAAGAGCTGAGAAGAGACTGAACAGACACTCCCAGTGTTGAATCAGAACCTCTGGGAATTCTAGAACTTGAGAAACAACTCATGCGTCCTCACAATGGTTTTTGACTTTTATGTCCTGTTCAGGCAGGCTGGCCTGTAACCCATGGCGATGGCACTAGTGAAGGGTAGTGAGTATTTTCTGTGTGTAGGATGGTGCTAGAAGTATCTTCAAAACAACAACAACAACAAAAATGTTACCAAAACGCACACATTCTCTTAGTAAAGTTGAAAAGAGAGTTGTCACAGTGAACTCTAGTTCCCTAGTTAGTTTCTGTTTGGGTAAGTAGGCATTTCATGGCTCTGGTCTGTACTCTGGAAGACTGAACTCAGCTGAGTGCTGGTGGGTTTGAATTCAGACTGGGGTTAGTCATAAGATTGGAGGGCAGAAGGTGCCACAGCTGCCACAGGCTGTGTCTTCACACCTCAGAGGTCTCCTTGGGTGGCCTTTCTCATGACCCCAACTTTGACTAGGCCATAGTAACATGCTTTCTCCCTTTGTACTTCAATTTATGGATAATAATGATTTCCAGCTTCTAAAGTTAACACGCCCCAACTTTTTAAATTTTCTGTAATACCGTACTTCTCAGAATAGTCTACATAAGTACTTGTGAAGGCATGGTTTATAGGAATCACCTGGGCAACTCAAATAACGCAGAATAGTACGATGATCAAGAGATGATTGAGAGTGATACTTTGATCTGTGATTTTTATCTAGGAGCTAGCCAAGCTGAATAGATGTGATGAGACATCTATTTGCTCTAAAACTGCAACTCAGGATGTCAGAGATCCTCTAGCCACCATCTCATGCCCTTCCCTCCCCTGCTTTTTGGAGCCACTGTGTTCCATGTACCAATGAACGTTGGACCCAAAATTAGGTCTGTCTGTTCCTGTTATAATTAAGTTTCTTTACCCCATTGGACTTTAAGCCCTCTGAAAGTAGGGACCTTGCCTGTCTCCTTCACCATTGTAGTCCTAGTACCTGGTAGCATGCTTGTTACATAATAGGTATATAGTAAATTTTCTGAGTGAAAGAATGGATGACTTAGCTTTTCTGGATATCACTCTGTTTCATAGTGGAGAGTCTACAGAGAACTCCTAGCTTATAACCTGGATCATCTGAAGAAAATGATCTTTCTGGGGTCAGATCATTTCTAAAGTAAACCAAGGAGGCATGTTCTGTCTCATCCGTGTTTGTTCCAACCCTACAGAAGTAATAAGCTATGGAGAGTTGAAATGAGTGGTTCAGTTTGAGCTGGAAGTCCAAATTAGGATTTTTGAGCTTCAGACTGGACTTATTTAAAGAAAGGTGTGGAAGAACATGTCAATAGCTCTATTACTTCATGGGGAATAGGCTGCTTTTATTGATAGCAACTGTAGAAATTAGTGAAGGTGCCATTAGTACTGTCTTCCATTTTAGATCGTCAGCACCACCCTCTGGTAGTTATCAGAATCCTCTCAATTCATCCCTTCCCTCTCCTTTTCATGCCTCTTAAGGTTGACTTCATAGCATCAGTGTCAGTGTCCTTCAGATGGATTTTTCCTAGCCTCCATCTTGAACAGTTTCTCTTTGTGCCTAGCAGTCTGGTGCTTTAAAACAAGTCCTATGCATTTAGGAGTGCCGTGTATAGGGGAAGACACATTGTGATGAAGAATTCACTTTGAAATTGTAACATAGACAACCAGGGGTGTTCTAGTTCCTGACTCCTTCCATGACCAGCCCCATTTCATGCTAAAAGTATAAACTAGAACCAACATTCTAGTTTCTAAAGCTCCTAAATGGGTGGGAAAAAAAGATCAGCCTTTCATGTCCTTGTGATGGTGATAGTTTGTAACTTTCCCTGTTTTTTTCACCATCACAATTCATGTTCATGTTCCCATTTTTCTCCTTTCCCTTTGAGAATGATAGTTTTTTTTTTCTTTCCTCATCAGAACATTTATTTATTGCTGCTGCCAAAAGTGTTTACAGAACTAAAGTTTTATGTTTGGGTGTTTTGCCAGCCATGTGTGGTGGTGCACACCTTTAATCCCAGCAGAGACAGGCATATCTCTGAGATAGAGATCAGCCTGGTCTGCAAAGCTAGTTCCAGGACAGGAAATGAACCTTGTCAAAGAGCCTGCATTAATTTTTTTTGGGGGGGGGGGGGAGATTAACTACAAATATCCCAAAAGTGAGAGACTTCATTTTATAAAGAGGACTAATTGGGTCCAGGCTGTAAAGAGCCCATTGGTTGGACACCTTATTAATAGCTCTTAGATCTGTTACTATTCTCCATTTTCTAGATTTCTTTTTAATGACAATATAGGAGAATTCCAAGGACAGGTCTATTCTTCAATATGTTGAGCATTTATCTGCTCCTGTACCAACTGTTCTAATACCGTAATTTTTATGGGGAACACCAATTCCTGGAACTCCTACATTCTATACTGATGCAAACAAATCAGGAAAGGCAGGTTATAAGTCAGGAATTTTAACTGGCTCAAAGCCCTTATGATTCTTTCAAAGTCAGTCATATGCTAGTCTCATGGTATTATTAGATTTTCCAGAACCTCTCAACATAGTTGCTGATGCTTAATATGCAGAAAAAGTTATTTTACATATTGAAACCGCTGAACTTACTCCAGATGATTCACAATTAACGTTGATATTTACTCAACTATAACAAGTAATCAGAAATAGAAATCATCCCCGATAACACATACCAGATTCCAAACTGGTCTACCAGGCCCTCTAGCACAAGGTAACTGATCAGCTATTGGTTGGAAATGTGCTAGAAGCTTCCGAATTTCGTAAGAAACACCACGTTATAGAAGAAAACCCTATAGAAAAAAATCAAAACAACCCTCAAAAGTGTTTCGCACACAGAGGACTCTGGGGTCCTTGGTGGTTGAAAGTGAATCTGATGCTTCTCACTGGTTGATCTGACTGGTAAATTAAAGACTAAAGCTTGCAACAGTATTGAAGGAGAAACAGATACATATGCTCACTATTATCCACACAGACTGACATGTGATAAGTATCTGAAAGGATCGATAGATATCGATTTACCCTGTGTTGTGGATTAACTATATTTTATTTTTATTGTGTCTTTCTTTTTCAGTGTTTTTGAGATGCTATCTCATTATATAGTCCAAGATGATTTCAAACTCCCTCTTTCCTCAGCCACTCCAGTGCTGGGGTTACAGACATCAATATAATACCAGCCTCAGAAAGAGAAGAACAGACTGCATATACATTTATTAATGTTGTGAAGCTACATTTATTCATTATTTTTTTCTGAGGTTAAAGCCCAGAGCCTTGAGCCTGATTAACAAGTAGTCTACCCACTGAGCTTCAAGCTACTCAGCTCTAAGGCGTGGCACATGAAAGGAGTGAGTGCAAACTGATTTAGCATATAGAAGGTAAAATCTCTGAGCTTGGGGATTAGTGACATATCAAGCAGACGTACCCTATAGTTAATCATACAAACATTTTAAAAGTGTAATTTCTTGGCCTACCCATCAGACCCAACTTACTAGGTATTCCCAGTTTCTGAATCTAGCTCATGACCTGAACCCCCATCCCTTAAAAGAGAGGTGTGTCATTTTGTGAAGGGTCTGGTGCAGGGAGCTCTAGGTATAGGGTTAGAAGTAATATAAGACATATTGACTTCTGGAGGATTGTTTATATTTTAATACTGAATTGGGAGAATTCCAGTTTTCTTCACTTCCCAACTTCTTGAATACTAGTGTGTAGAGAGCTGCGAAGTGCCGCACCCTTAAGATGGCACTGGCTTCCGCCTTCTGCTAGCACGACAGCAGGTGCTCTCTGTGATAAACAACACCTGTATTTGGTTAAGGCTGGATATCAGGCTTGCTTCCATGTACGTGGACCTATCTGCATGTTCCACGTGGCATTCTGGGGTTGGCTGCCCAAGGGCTTTTAAGCTGTGGGTTGGTGCTCCCCAGGAGAAGAAGATTGTTCAAGGTTCCTGAATAAAATGCTTAAAGAAGAGTCTGGGCGTTGCGTTTTCCTTGCTGGTCGAGGTGGGCACGATACCAGTGGGCCTACTAAACACACATCTTTTGAGATATTGGGTGATGCCAGAGGAAAAAATCCTTTAGAATTTGATATTTGACTGAACTCCAGATTATTTGCCCATTCTGCTTGTTAGCCTCATGTGAAGCTTGACCACCACCATATCTCTCTTCACCCCCTCCCAGTGGCTCTTCACAGCAAGTATCCAATGGGAACACATGTCTGAGACTCATTACAGTTAAGAAGGGTCTCTAACATAACAGAACTCAAAACACAGAATCAGTATCACAAACAGGTAAAAAAAATCTTCAAATACTATGTTCTTAGTATGATTTCTAACCAGAAGAGATAAAAAGAGGCTCTGAAAAAATTTACAGAACAGATCAGGAAAAAAGTAATAGCATTACACTTCTCAAAAGCAACATAGGAAAGTGAGCAGGGAATAGCTTTTGGAAAAATTTTGGGAAAAATTGAACCAAGTTTCTTTAGTCGATTTAATTGGAAAAGAGAATGGTGATCTTTTCAGAAAAACAGTCTAAAACCTAATGTGTATTAAGAGGGCCACCTGCCCTGCTTGGTTTTAAAGGGTAGGGCTTGTTTTCTCATCCAGCTAATCTGAGGATAGGTGGTTGCCAACACTGTGTCAGAGGCCTGAATGTCTAAAAAGCAAGTGTGTGAAATTCTTCCATCCCTCTGCGTGTTCTTGTCAACAGGGGGCAGCACAGCCTCAGGCATCAATCACATCCACAGGGAGTTAAGGTTTTCTTTTGCAGTGTAACAGCTGATCATACACACTTAGTTACTTCAGCTAATGCCCAGCTATCTCCCATCTCTGCAGGCTTGACTAGATTTCCTGCTTACTGGCTGTGAAGCCAACTTGAAGATGCCCAGGGATACAGCACCAGGGTAAATGACCAGAAAATTAACTTGGGAGGAAGGAAAAGACTGTGATCTTCATGTGCCACAGGCTGCACACCCACCCCTCACAGGCTCTGGTTTCAGAAGAGGTGTTAGACATGAGTAACATCTCCCTGGAGCCTAAGGAGGTCTTGCTGTTTGTTCAGACCCTATTCATCAGTTTCTAAAACAGAATGGCGTTCCAAATGGTTGCCTGATTACTCACCTTCATTTTAATATTTTATCCCCTTTTAGCAAATGAAGGATAAGAAATTAAACACCCTGTCCAGAATTGCAAAGTGAATGAGGGATAGCTGTGAGACTCCATACACAGAATCAGAGCTGACTTCAGAGTCTAAGGTATTTTCTTGTTTTTCTTTCTTTTTCAGCTAAGCCCTGTGTCCTCCTAAATGTTACTGGCATTTCACTCTTGCCACCCCTGTGGTCTCTGACAAATGAATTCAGATAAATCATACAGAACATATTTGTTTTTAAAGAATCTATTAGAGACCCAAGTGAGAGGTAGCCTCAAGAAATGTGAGTGGGAGAATGATTTAGAAGGGCTCTTGCTGAGGAAAACATTGTGACAGTGGACAATTGCTGAAGGGACCCTCGTGTCAGTGTACATGCTTAGTCAACTTTATACTGTCTTCTAAAGTCTCTGAACTTTCTTTGAAATTCTCCATGTGTTTGGTCCCCATTAACACTGTCACTTTTGCAAGTTAAAAAAAAAAAACGGTTGACAAAAGGAGGAGGGAGTGTCACTGAACATCTCCTTGGAACATAGGGTGCTATGGGTTGTTAGAGAAGATGGGGCAGATGGGAGGAAGATGAGTTTGCCTTTGTTAACAAAGCCCAGGAAAGGAAAGGTTATTCCTTCATAGTAAGACCTGGATGTTTCTTTATAAATTCATTATCGTTTTCTCTTTGTAAGTTTTTTTTTTCTGTTAACATTATCATGTCCCTAAACGCTAAAGTCCTCCAATTCCCCAATGACTTAGTGAGCTACCGCCCCACAAAAAAAAAAAATCACTGTGGATCCAGGAATCAGGATTTGTGTCACTTGAACTCACATTTATAGAGACTGAACTTCCTGTGTGGGAAATGTAAACCCCATTTCAGAAGAAGCCTACTTAGGGACCAGCAGCTCCAGCTCTGGTGAAAGGAGAGAAACTGTGTGTGCATAAAAACAGAAGTGGGTGGTAAGGACACACATGGTCAGGACATGGTCATCAAAAGCCCTGTGCCTTGACCTGCTGCTTCAGGTTGCTTTGGCTTAACTGATTGGTATGGGATCAGCAGGGCCAGATGAAGTTGATGGAAAGCAATTGCATGGGCAGAGCTGGCATGAGTGGGCTCACTCACTGCCTTGGTTTTCATGTATTCTTGAGAAATTAGGAAATAGAAATTGGTAAAGAAAATGGATTTATTTACAGTTTAGCCAAAGGAGAAGATGAATGGGGAGGGAGTGCATTTCCTGGCAGTTTATGCCTTTGAACATCTTACAATTTATAGAAAGCCATGAGACAGATTGGGGATAAATGTTGGTCGGTAAGTGCTTGTCTAGCATGCACAAAGCCTTGGGTTCAATCCCAGGACCACATAAAAGCTGAGCATGTTGTCACACTGCTAATCCCAGCACCAAGTAGGTGGACACAGTAGGGTCAGAGTCAAGTCATCATGAGCTCCAGCCCGAGATACATAATTCACTATCTCAAAAAACAAAACAAAACAAAAACCTAAGAACCAAAAACCAAAAAAACCAAACACAAAACAAAGACCAAAATAGAATTTACAAGTCTAGTTTTTAAAGTGGACAGTAACCTCAGGGAGGACTTAAACAAGCACACATATGAAATAAAGAAGTTGGTTCAAGTTCTGGATTAAAAAATAAAATCAGGAAATGGATGAGAAATTCAGTAACACGTTGAAATTCTGGGGAAATAACAACAAAAAACCCAAATAGAAATTTTACAAATAAAAAAATTAGTAAGTCAAAAGTATAGTGGAAATCATCCCTAGTAGTTTATCTCAGAAGAAAGACTATTAGGGATATTGGAGGCAAGGTTGAGGAAATGTTGCATTCAGACAGCAATAAAGCATGCCTGTAATCGCAGCACTTGAGAAGTAGAGAAGTTCAAGGTACTACACTGCTACATAGGGAGATGAAGATTATCCCGGACTAAAGACCCTGCATCATCATCATCATTGAGAAAAGCAATCAAGCTCATTTCACAAAATGTAAGACATGATCAAGAAACCACATCTAAGAATCCACGGAGTAGAAGGATTTGAGATGCAAAAAGGCATCTAAGACATACTTAAAGAAATTATGGCAGGAAATTTCCCAAGCTTAAGCAAGTATATAAACAGGCAAATACTTGAAACATTCAGAACTCCAAATAGATGTGACCATACAAAAAGCCTCTTCATGCTACATCATAGTTCAGATGTCAAGGGTACAGACCAAAGAAGGAACATTAAAAGCTGCAAGAGAAAAAATATAACTTAGAAGAGCAAGCTCACCATAATTCTATCTGACTTTTCTGTAGAAATCCTAAAACCTTAATCCCAGCACTCGGGAGACAGAGGCAGACAGATATCTGTGAGTTTGAGGCCAGCCTGGTCTACAAAGTGAATTTCAGGACAACTAGGACTGGTACAGGGAAATCCTGTCTTGAATACCACCTGTCCCCCAACGCCCCCCAAAGAAATCCTAAAACCTAGGAAAATGTGAAATAAACGATTAAATCCTTGAGGGTAAATAACTGCCAACCAAGGTCACTGTGTCCAGTAAAGCTATCATTTAAAATTTGAGAATTGATGAACTTTTATAATAGAGCCTTCAGCAACTCATGACTACCACACCAGCATTAAAGGAGACAAAGGCATCCTACACAAGGAGGAAGAGGACGACAAGCTCAGGAAGGAATACATTTTATGAGAGGAATAGATAAGTTAGAAATAATCTATGTCTTTTTTTTTTTTTTTTTTTTTTTGGTTTTACGAGACAGGGTTTCTCTGTTTTGGAGGCTGTCAGTCCAGCCTGGCCTCGAACTCACAGAGATCTGCCTGCCTCTGCCTCCCGAGTGCTGGGATTAAAGGCATGCACCACCAACGCCCGGCAATAATCTATGTCTTAGTTAGGGTTTCTAATTCCCAACACTATGACCAAAAAGCAACTTTGGAGGAAAGGGTTTATTTGACTTACACTTCAACATTGGTTTTTATATAGAAGGAAGGCAGGATAGGGCCTCAAACAGGGCAGGAACCTAGAAACAGGAGCTGATGCAGAGGCCATGGAGGGGTGCTGCTTACTGGATTGCTTCCCCTGGCTTGCTCAGACAGCTATCTTATAGAACCCAGGGCCACCAGCCCAGGGATGGCACCACTAACAATAGGCTGGGCTCTCCTCCATTGATCACTAATTGAGAAAATGTATTACAGTTGGATCTTATTGGAGGAGTTTCTTCAACAAAGGCTTTTTCCTCTCTGATGACTCTAGCTTGTGTCAAGTTGACACAAAACCAGCTAGTACAGTCTAACATGTTCAACACTTTAAACCAGCAAACTCTTAAGATGAGTAAGGAAAGAAAAATACTAAAATCAATAAGGAAAAGTGTTAAGAGAAGCTTTTTCTTTGCTAGCCGCTTTGGTTTATCACCCGCCAGTCGCCTGGGCTCTGCCACATTGTAGTCCCCAAATAAACACACAGGAGGCTGTATTAATTATGAAGCTGTTGGCCTTGCTTGTCTCCAACTGGCCAGCTCTGACTTAAGCAATCACCCCACAATTGTCAATCTAAGTATGTCTCCCACCGGAGAGGTTTCCGGGCTTCCCACCCCAATGGCGTTACATCTCGAACTCCTCTGTTTCTCCTTCCCAGAATCCTCCTGGACTCCTAGCCCCTCCTATCTAGATTCCCTATTGGCCAGACAGTGCTTTATTGGCATAATGTAAATCATCTGCAAGAAGCTACCTCCTGACAAAGTGAAAGGATGCAAAATGACATATCAAGTAGTTGAAACCTTTAAGCAAGCAGGGATAGCTACGTTTCTATCAGTCAAAGTGGACTTCAAGACAAAATTAGCCAACAGTAATAAAGGTAATTGTTTTAGTT
Source organism: Mesocricetus auratus (assembly GCF_017639785.1). Classification (NCBI taxonomy): domain Eukaryota; kingdom Metazoa; phylum Chordata; class Mammalia; order Rodentia; family Cricetidae; genus Mesocricetus; species Mesocricetus auratus. The sequence goes on along the minus strand of NW_024429203.1, from coordinate 15,712,490 downwards.
TCTTTTCCTGTTGCTGTGATAAAAACACTCTGACAAAGGGAATCTAAGGGTGCTGGAGAGACAGTTCAGCATTAAGAATATTTGCTGTTCTTCAGGTCCCCTGAATGTGGGTGTCAGTTAGGAGACCTGGGCAGTCTATGGGGGCTCTGGCAATGGAACCAGTATTTATCTCTAGTGCACAAATGGGCTTTGGGAATCTATTCCCTATGGAGGGATACTCTTTTCAGCCTTGATACATGGGGGGAGGGTCTAGGTCCTGCCCAAAATGATGTGACAGATTTTGATGATCCCCCATGGAAGGCCTCACCCTTCCTGGGGAGAGGATGGGGAGATTGGTGGGGGGCATGGGAGAATGGGAGGGAGAGGGAACTGGGTTTTTATGTAAAATAAGGTTGTTTTTAATTTAAATAAAAATTTTAAAATAAAGATTGTTTACTGTTCTTGCAGATGATCTGAGTTTGAATTCAACAACTGATTACTAACAACTGTCTGTAACTCCAGTTTCAGGGGATTAAATGCCCTCTGGCTAAGCCTTTTATGGCTACCATGCATGTGGTACATAAAGTAAAAGTGAACCTAAGGGAGACAGGGCTTCATTCTGTCTCACAGTCCCCAGATGTAGTCCTTCAAGGTGAGGAAGTCAGAGCAGTGGGAGCATGAAGCAGTTGGTGGCATCACGTCCACCGTAGGAAAGTGGAGAGCAATGAATGAATGCTAGTTCTCATCTCATGTTCTCCATAAGTCAAGAGTCCCCATTCTAGGAGTTAATATAATCAAGATATGCCCAAAGGTCCATCCTGCAAAGAGTCTAGATTCTAATACTAATAATACTACATACTAAAAACACAGGAGGGTATAAGAATTGTAAATACATATATGCCAGATATGTGCTATCAAATTTTTTCCTAAAGGGTACTGAAAAAATGGCTTGGTGACTAATAGTATTTGCAGTTCTTGCAGGGAAAGTGAATTCAGTTCCCAGCATCTTATGGTGACTCACAACTCTCTATAATTCCAGTTTCAGGGGTTGTAACACCCTCTTTGGGCCTCCATGAGCACTGTATACATGCAGACAAAATGAATACTCATACACATAAAAAATAAATGTTTTAAAAAATACATATAGGACAGGAAGAAGGAAAGAGGCAGTACTCTCCTGGCCAGCTGCTTGCTGCTGCCTGGCCTTCAGGACTACCCCTGCAAGAAAAGCTCTGCTTAGACAAAGGTCCAATACTGGCAACCTGTTCTTTTGTCTGAGGCCTGTTATTGTGCCACAGTGAAGGTGGGAAAGTGAATAATTTCGTATAACAAATACAGATAAAAGGGACAGATAAATTCAGATACAGTTAGCAAGGGTAAGCTCAGTATTTTACTTTCAGGTTTTTTTTTTTTTTTTTAGAAAATAAACAGTATCAACAAACCCTTAGCTGAACTAGCTAAAAGAAAAGATAATAGCCAAGTTAGTAAAACTAGAGATGAGAAAATATGAATTATATATCATAAAGTCTATACCAGGAAAGTTTTGATGTTTACGCATGCTTTTTTGAATGTGGAGGTGTAAATTTAGCATATGAAAGGCAGTGGCATATGGAAAACAGCAGGACTAGTAAGATGGCTCAGCAGGTAAAGTCACTTGTCACCAAACCTAAAGACCCCAGTTCAGTAACTCAGTCCCGAAACCTGCATGATGGAAGGAGAGAACTGACTCCTACAAATTGTCTTCTGACTTCCATACATGTGCTGTGGTACATTCTCTCCCTGCCTCCCTCCCAAAGCTGCCCTTTGTCAATACCTTTTTAAAGTCACAACCTTCCACCCATTGTTCCTGTACACTCATGGCCATCTCATAAAATCAGAATGTGTTCAGTTACACCTCAGAGTCCTCATAGTCTTTAATGGATCCAAGACTTAAAAAGGGTAAATGCAGTCTCTTTTGAGACTAAGGCAGTCTTTTAACTGTGAGCCCCACAACAGTGTAAACATTTCCACTGCAGAAAGTAGGAAAATGTGATCAAGGAAACATTTGATCAAAGCAAGACTGAAACCTAGCATGGGAAAAACCAGTTTCTGCAGCTTTGTGTCTGGCACCTGGGACTCTTGATGGAATTCTGGACTCCAAAGGAATTACTCTGGTACCTGAAGCACACAGCTCTTTATGTGTTCTTGGCCATCTCTCCTATGTATCTGTAGATTTCCTCAGCAGCTGTCACATGGCCTGGTACCTCAAACTGGGGTCTCCACTGAAATTTAGGTGGTGCTCTCACAGCTCCACATAGTATCCTCTTAGGGCCTATTTGCAGGAACTCTGAACCTGTCATACATTACCAAGTCTTGATGGCCATCTGGAAAGCTTCATAGCCCCTTCAAATCTTTCATTTGTGCCTGCAAAACCAGCACCATGTGGATGACATAGCCAAGTTATGCTGCCAGCTCAGGATGAAGTCTGGACTCCTTGGACCACAGTTGCATCAACCTGTGCGTGGTGAACCTGGATAAACAGTTCCTTAAGCAGTGGCTGTATTGGATCAGAAACTCTTTAGGGGGCATTCTGGGCTAAGGTTCTCTCCTTTTGAATGAATTTGCGTTTTCATAACAGGAAGCTTCCATGGGTAGGGTCTTGCCCCCAGAGCATGTTTCCCATTGTCCTAGTGCAGAGCATCAGGTTTCTCTTTAATGGTCTAATCTCTAACAGTTAAGCACGTTTTCAAACTTGCCTTGTCTGTACAGTTAAAAATTGCTTATGCTCTTCATTGCCAAGCCTCACATTTTCTGTATCTTCCTCTTCTACTTTCTACCTTCTTCCACTATAGTCCTGGATGAGAGACTGAGCAGTACCATGACAACCCGAATGCTATTCTGTCTTGGAATTTCCTTGACCAAACAGGTTGATCCATCACTTTTAAATTCATCCCCACTCAAGTTCTCGGGACAGTAGCCTTTGCCAGACTGTAGCACAAATGGCGTGTGGTCCAATTCCCATCAGTATCTCGTTCTCTGAAATCTTATAAGCTGGTCTCTCCTATTTACATTTTTTCTAGGCCTTCTAGTCTTCCAGACACCCACCAGAATGGCTCCGTAGGCTGCTTACAGCATTCTAGGGCTTCTGTAGTCATACATTGCTAAACTCTTCTGCATTTCTTCCAAAGACCCAACAACCACCATGGTCAGATTTATGACAGCATCAGCCCCCCTTCCTTATATCAGTTTTCTTTATTAGTTACTTTTCATGATATGTGACAAAATACTTGACAAAAGCACCTTAAGAAAGAGATGGTTTGCTTTGACCCGTAGAGGGCATAGACCATTGATGTAGGGAAAGCATTGGTGCATAAGCCTCATACACTACACAGAGACATGAATGCTGCTGCTCACTCAGCTCACTTCCTTCTTTTTAGTCAGTCTAAACCCACGGAATGCTGCTAGAGAAGGGTCTTTCCCCTCAGTTAACTCAACCTAGAAACCCCTCATAGACATGGCCCGAGAATATTGCCCTCGGTGATTCTAGATCCAGTCATGTTAACAGTATCATAGACATGGCCTGAGAATATTGCCCTAGGTGATTCTAGATCCAGTCATGTTAACAGTATCATAGACGTGGCCCGAGAACACTGCCTTAGGTAATTCTAGGTCCTGCCATGTGAACAGTATTAATGGATACATTAAGTTAACATCTAGTAGAGATACCTGCACATCTACGTTTATCGGGGCACTATTCACAGTAGCCAATTTATGGATCCAGATTAGAGATGCCTACCAACAGACAGATGGATAAAGGAAAGTGAGGTTTTTTTCCCCATCGGAAAAGAAAATGAAATTAGGTTATTATGAAGAAAATGGGTGAAGCTGGACATCATCATTTTAAGTGGAAAGGAACTAGATTCAGAAAAACAAATATTCCATGTTTACAGTTCTATGTGGAACTTAGATTGTTAAAAAATGCAGTGAAAGTACCCATGGGATTATTTGGGAAATGGAGGGGGAACAGGAAGATGGGAAAGATAAAATGACAAAGGGAGCAAATATGAGATCAAGAGGAACTATTAAGTCCTAAAACATGTCACTGCTGATGACCATGCCATCAGATTACCCTCAAAAGTCAGTGATATTTCCCCAAGGGTCCTGCAGCAAAGCTCTACTCAGACATTTGCAGAAGCCGTCAGAAAGGAGAAGGGACCGTTCAGAAGTGTCACAGACAGCATCTAGCTCTGTCCAGCCGTGCTCACTTTTGCTTACCTTTCTCCTCTCGCCATGCCTTCAGCATCTGGCAAACATCTTGAGACATAAACCACTACTACATCAGGAACACGGAATGGAATGGAGTGCTTTTGCTTGCTTGCTCAATTTTTCCGAGGAAGCTGCTTTAAAAGTAATTAATGGCGGAATCAATTGTGTGATTTCTTTTATGGTAGAATATTAAGGAGTCTTAGGTCTGTCTGGCTAATCAAACCTACACACTGATTGTGCAGACGTTGCATTCCTGTATGTATACCCCAAGCATACTCTCAGAAGCAAATGTCTTGACTGCTACCTTTATCAAATGCAGAGGCTGCCTGTGGTATGATGAAGCCACATCGCTTTTATTATATATACTACATGTAAGAGGAGACAGAGACTTTAATTTCTTAATCTATGAAAGAGTAAAGTGTAAACAATGGGAGAAACCCTTCGTGGAAGCAGCAGCCTGGATGTTGGTGATTCCTCAAACCTCGTGGTGCTACCAAGGAGACTGAAGAATGGGAACCTCCCTTATGGGATCCAGCACAGTATGGAAAGGAGGGTCTTTGTTTCAAAAGTTGTAAGAATTCCAACATAATGACAGCAGAGTAATAAACCTAGTCTATTTAGGATGTGAGACTAGTGTGACTGTTTTTTGGGTTGTCCTGGTCTAGGAGATCCATGTGATTAGATTACATTGAAGGCATCAACAATGGCTTAAAACATAAGCATATCAAAAGGAAGACTTGTCTCTCAGAGTCAGTCACAGGTAAGGCCAGGTATACCTCAGAGTTCCTCTTACATCTTTCAATAAATTATCTCTTAATGTTTTTAGAGACCTCTCCACCTCCCTGGAGCCACCTGAAATAAGTCATTGATTGTCTAGGCTTACTAAAACGGGATTTCCACCTCCTTCAGATTGCCGATATAGGAGATTTCAAATGTTGACACAGAAACACAACTCTCAACTGAAAAAGAGGAGTTTATTCTAGAGTCAAATTTGAGTGCCCGTGTCCTGGGAACACAGATTTAGGTTACTGCAAACTGTGTGTTCCAATGTGGAAGCAGTTTCATGAAGTTTTTATAGTAACAGAACAAAGAAAGTCCAGAATAGGCACTTAAAAAAGATTTATTTATTTATTTATTTATTTATTTATTATGTATACAGTGTTCTGCCTGCATGTATACCTGCTGATCTCATTACAGATGGCTGTGAGGCATCATGTGGTTGCTGGGAATTGAACTCAGGACCTCTAAAAGAACAGGAAGTGCTCTGAACCTCTGAGCCATCTCTCCAGCCCCCAGAATAGGCACTTTTAGAATACATTGGTGGAAACAAAAAAGTAGGCGGGTACAGCAACGTGGGGAAATCTGAGTGAAAGCCTCAGATGCTGTCTGATGGCTCTTAGCCTTTAGGTTGGTGAAAAATCGGCCTTCCTCCCTCCCTCCCTCCCTCCCTCCCTCCCTCCCTCCCTCCCTCCCTCCCTCCCTCCCTCCCTTCCTTCCTTCCTTCCTTCCTTCCTTTCTTCCTTCTTTCATTCCTTCCTTCCTTCCTCCCTCTCTCCCTTCCTCCCTCCCTCCCTCCCTCCCTTCCTTCCTTCCTTCCTTCCTTCCTTCCTTCTTTCCTTCCTTCCTCTCTCCCTCCCTCCTTTCGTCCTTCTTCATTCCAAAGGTTTTTTTTAATCTGTAGTCACAGGATGTTAGGTCTGACACAGAGGTAGGCAAGAATGTAGGGAGATAAAGGTAGCCTGAGATAACAGCAACACTAATAGTAGGATTATAATTAAACTTAAAATAATTAAAACACTGTTTTGACCCAACGAAGTAAAAGGAACAGATGAAGTAAACACACATTTTAAGCAAATAAAATCTACATTTTAAAAATAGTTAGATTTGACTATACATTGCCTCTGTATTTACAGTAAATTTTACTACATGATCTATCTTATACTTAGTATTTAAGCAGATTTATTATCTTTTTTGTTTTGGTTTTTGAGACATGGCTTCTTTGTGTAACAGCTCTGGCTGTCCCAGAACTAACTTTGTAGAGTGGGCTGGCCTCCAACCCACAAAGCTCCCCCTGCCTCTGCTTCTAGAGTGCTGGGGTTACAGGCGTGTGCCACCACTGCCATGTGACTTATTTTAATTTTAGGTTTTCTTTTGTCTAGTTTGATTGAGTTTATCACATAATCTCACTTGGAATATCTGTTGTAACTCTAGAAAAGATTGATCTTTAATATTTAAGTGATCATAGATCATATCTGTGGCTATTGACTTGATCTGTTTTTTAATTGATACTATATCAGATTTAGTTTGGAAAGCCACATTATAAAATAAATTAGATAGCAGTATATTATTTTTAAAGTTTTTAAATAAGATTGTCTTTTTATATACAAAGTATGAATCAGTGATAGAAATAAGAACAGACCCGTTAGAAATCAGAATGTCATGGTCTTTGTGAGCATAAGCAAATCTTCCTAATTTTAGTGATGAGACATAGAGATGAATTCTGGGAGTCACTATAGTATTGTCCTTTTCCATTTTATTAGAAAAATACAACAAATACTGTTTAATTTCCAAAACTCACCTAATTGTCTTAATACGGATACATTAGACATTAATTTAGTCAAGAGACATCAGTACTTAAGGCATTAAATCATAAATTCTGTTGTTAGAGATTGATGTCTTCTGTATAATTTGCATAAGAAGAGTTAACCTGTATTTCTGGGTGGCTCTAACTACAGTAAGTGGAGTTAAGATTATTTTATTTAACATATGAGCATGTGATAGGGCCTTTCAACAGTTTTATTTGTTGTATTTTTTTGTAATAAAATTGTTTGGACCAAGTATTTTGAGGCAGCGGGGGGGGGGGGTTATAAAAAGAAGGGACTTTTTAAATAAGACAATGAAAACATTTGAATCTTTTAAACATGAAAACAAATCTGGAGCAAGGTAAAGGTTCTGGGTAAGCAAACAATCATAACAAAAACAATTAAATGAAAGGATACTGTATCTTTAGAATGTCATTAAAACTACAGTGTAACATTGAATTGCTTAGAAATATGCCAACTGAAATATTAAGTATCATAAACAGTTGTAAAATCTAATTATGAAAGGATTTAAAGCCTGGAGGTGGTGACACATGCCTTTAATCCCAGCACTTGGGAGGCAGAGACAGGAGGATCTCTGTGAGTTCGAGACCAGCCTGGCCTACAGAGCGAGTTCCAGAACAGCCTCCAAAGCTACACAGAGAATCCCTGTCTCGAAAAACCAAACAAAAAAGAGTTTAAAAACCGTACCAAGTAAGAAAAGTGTTCAGCTGCTTGAAGTACTTGATCGCCAGTGGAGCTGTAGTTGAGGATCAGCCATCATTTTTGAGGTCCACATGGATGTAGATGTTTGATGTGAGAAAGCTCGTTGCTTTAAGTTTTGTAGTCCAGGGGTGGGTTAGAAGTACTTGTATACAGTTGTTTTCCGCCAGTAAGAATGGAGTTTTAATTTTTTTTCCTTTCAGTCAATGAAAGCATTAGTTTTATCATTTGAGAAGACTCTGTAACTAATTTTGAATTTTGAATCATCATAGCTAAAAGCCCTTAGTAATAGTATGCATTTTTCTTCTTTTAATTCATAACATTTTATTTATGCTTGTAGGGGTCAGAGAATGACTTGCAGGAATCAGTTTCCTTCCTCCAACCTCTGGGTCCTGGGGATCAAACTCGGGTTCTTAGCCTTGGTGCCTTTACCCTCTGAGGCATGAGTTTTCTTTTATAGAGACGGCTATATGTAGTTCTCATGATCTGTCCCAGCAGGTCATGTTTCAGTGTTAGGTCCCTGAGGGAAGGACAAGGGGATTAGAAGATAAAGAAGACAGGAAAGTTTGGAGTCAGTGGGTCTTGCACAAACTATGTTTTATGCGAAGAAAGTTCATTAAGAAGTATAACGTCCTGGGGATTGGGTGGGGGTTAGTGGAGGGACAAGGAAGGAGGGGTGGGAGAGGGAGTTGGGATTGACATGTGAAGCAAGCATGTTTCTAATCTAAATGAAAACATATATAAAAATAAAAAGAAGTATAACATCAAAGGGGATTAATACCACAGGTCTTTAATCCCAGCAGTTGGGAGGCAGAGGCAGGCAGATCTCTGTGAGTTTGAGACCAGCCTGGTTTACAAAGAGAGTTCCAGGACATCCAGGGCCACACAGAGAAACCCTGTCTTGAAAAAGTAACCCAACTCCCCCAAATACTGAAATTATTGTCCCAAATATACAATTATGATGTAACATGCTAAAATTAACTGCCAATATCTATAAAGCTTACAAAATAACATTAAAAAATGTTTAGAGTTGTACTTTACTTAGACCTGGCTAAGATATGTATCTGGAAAAAGATGATTATTCTTTTGTTTGTTTACTTTAAAGAGGCAGCAGAGGCCAAAAATACACTTTAAATCCTTAAAATGCTTACATTTATATGCATGCACGTATATACAGGACATATGTAAAGGCACAGAGAAAATCTTCTTCTGAAACCTTGGAGTAACGAGTTTAACCCCTCAGAAGAGGACTGTTCCCAACAGGAAGAACTGTGTCCTGGAGCAGGAGTCATCCCATCTCTTAAAATTGACTTATGTCCTCAGTTAATTTGGCCAATGTTGTAGACCCAGAACTGAGACAAGAATCCAGGAGATAAAACCTTGGCCAGAACTGTGTAATTATGTATCTCTTGTTCATGCATAAGATAGACTTTTTTTTAGATAGAATCTCTCTATGTAGACTATCTGCTTTTGCCTTATAAGTGCAGGGACTGAAGGTTTGTGTTACTACACTCAACAAATGTGTAGCTCAGGCTGGTGATGAGAGTTTTTTTTAAGTCAAAATTTTAAATGTGTTGATTGTTGGGATTATGTCTCCAGTAATTCTCACTGTGTAAAGGAATTTAATACAAAGATCTTTAGTAAGCATGCATATCTATACATATATGTATGTACATATATATATATTTTACATGTAATTCAGGCTTAATAAAACTTACACTTAACAGTTTTATGTTAGTAATATTTTGGCCAGGTGGTGATGGGGCATACCTTTAATCCCAGCACTGGGGAGGCAGAGGCAGGTGGATCTCTGTGAGTTCGAGGCCAGCCCAGTTTTCAAAGCAAGTTCCAGGATAGGCTCCAAAAGTACAGAGAAACCCTGTTTCAAAAAAACCAAAAAAAAAAAGATAATATTTTGGAAATGGAATCAGATGATTTTTATGTTCCCCATGACTATTACACAAGTGAAACAAAATTTGTAATTAATGTGTTTATTTAGAACCCATATATATTTAAAGACATTAAACATGTAAAACACTAAATTGTACACCTTAATAAGATCTTATGACTAATGAATGTCATTTATATAAACAATTAGCATTTTAAGATTTTTATGCAGTGTTTATTAGAACCAAAGACATCACTCTAATAGATTTTTTTTTCAACAGGGTTTCTCTGTATTGCTTTGGAGTCTGTCCTGGATCTTGCGCTGTAGATCAGGCTGGCCTTGAACTCACAGAGATCCAACTGCCTATGCCTCCCCAGTGCTGGGATTAAAGGTGTGAGCCACCAATGCCCAGCCCTAATACATTTTAAGATGCTTAGAGTACCCAGGGATGTATGTATCAGGTCTTTTAATACATCATCAAAATATTCACACTTATAAATCTGCACATGTGCATTTTATTTAGGCATGCCAAAAAAGCCATAAATTGATGTGGTTTGTTAAATTTTTCTTTACACAAACAGCACATTAAAAACAAACACAAATGACATGATTACGTGAAGTCCAGGAATAGCCAATAAAAAGGTAGAAAGTTTGTATCCCTCTCTTTAAAGTGTGAGAAAGGGTTAGGGGCACAACACATCAAAAGGTGGAGTCAGTCATGCAGACTTAAGGTGATGCCTTTTCCTCTTTAGCTGAGGAGGAGATGCTGTTGCCAATAGAAAAGTTTTTCTCAAATGTTGCTTTTGACCAAAGTTTGTTTTGTTTTTGACTCTTTTATCGTGGGGCTAAATCTTTTTTTCCCATGCTTATGTTTATATTTAAACTAAAATAAATAGGGGAAGTAAATTTCTTTCATGTGTTGTTTAGATCAGGCATCATCTACTGCGTTGGTGTCAACCTGGAACGTAGCTCCCTTCCTCTATCTGGCAATGCTGGCCTGTCTCTTACCTTGGGATTAGGCAATACAGTACGCCTCATACAGTGAATTACCTAGCATTTGGTCATTACTAATGTTCCAGTGACTGCTTTTTCTCTAGGCATTCCTAGAGGCCCTTGGCTCATAAGTGCTTCTGTCTAGTGTAAAGTTGAAAGGCATGGATGCATACGGTAGCTATTTGCTTTAAATTTCTCATAAACTGAGAACGTACAGAGCTTAAACATATCCCTTCTGATCTGAGAAGTTATGGATGTCTGCCTCTCCTTCAGAACATCGCAGGGAAGGAGGCCTATAGAGCTCCCTGTCTAAGCTTTTTTTTTTTTTTTTTTTTTTTTTTTGGTTTTTCGAGACAGGGTTTCTCTGTGGCTTTGGAGGCTGTCCTGGAACTCACTTGGTAGTCCAGGCTGGTCTCGAACTCACAGAGATCCGCCTGCTTCTGCCTCCCGAGTGCTGGGATTAAAGGCGTGCGCCACCACCGTCCGGCTTCCCTGTCTAAGCTATTAACTGTACAGAAAGCAGAGGACACGCGCCGGAAAGGAAAGCAGGAAGCAGTGTCGGGCTGAGAGAAAGTACAGGAGCAGTTGTTCTCTATGTGCTTTGGAGAATAATTTACCCACTGTGCTTTGGATTGTTCTCTAGAGGCAGGAGACTGGCTTAGGACAGTTAGGGGATTACATCCTAGGATGGTGTTCTCCAGAAAAACTATGTGCTGTTACATATGACCCACAAATGGAGTTTGGGTGAATCTAGGGGTTTTTTATGTTGGGTGTCAGTGTCACTTAACAAACACTAAGTAGATCCCTGGCCAGAAAAATAATCAAAGAAACCCAAGGAAACCTGTGATTCATGCCTAGCAGGGCAGAAGAAGCAGGGAACTCACCATCAACGCTTGAAGACGGATCTCAGCACAAAGCGCTAAGAATCTGGGCAGCGAGAAGACAGAAATAAAGCTTTTATATGTGCACCTTTAGAAGCCTCATTGTCATAAACTACCAATTTTATTTTTCTTTTATAGATCATAACTTTCATCCCAACTGCCCATTTTTTATTTAAGATAATTGTCTCGGTCTTTTAATTAAGTACATAAAATAAACTAATTTGGAGGTAGTAAATGTTCCCCATTGAGGGGAATCTCACCTTGCAGACTTGATGTTTTTTGTGTTCAATACCAGAATTATTTGCTGAACTCAAGGCTATAATGTAATATAAATACTCTTTCACCTTTTATTGTTTTCAATTTTAAGCCTAAACTTTTTATTATTCATTTTTATATATAGTTTAATGAGATAGTCAATGATTTTTTATTTATTAGTGTCTGTAAATGACCTATTTTTCTAATGTCATTTATTTGAAAACCCTTTCTATTTTGAATTACCTTGGCACTGTGTCCAAGATCAACTATATTTATTTAATTCTCTTTCAAAGCCATACTCCTCCTTCCATTTGCTGTAAGTATGTCCTCTAACAATACTTTAATGACTATAGGGTTATAGAAAGACTCAAACCCTAATAACACAAGTTTTCTAATTTTATTCTTTCTCAGAATTATTTTGGATATTTAAATGCTTTATATTCCATGTGTATTGGTGTAAAATATGTGAGGATATCAGGTCCCCTGGAACTGGAGTGACAGACAGTTATGAGCTGCCATGTGGGTGCCAGGAATTGAACCCAGTCTTCTGGAAGAGTAGCCAGTGCTTTTAACTACTGAACCATCTCTCCAGCACTTAAACATTTATTTTTATTTCACATATATGCATGATTAGCCTGCAGGTATGCATACTTTCAGAAGAGAGCATCCAAGTCCCTGGAACTGTGGTTAAGGACAGTTGTTAGCTATCACGTGGGTGCTGGGAAGAGCTCTTAACCACTGAGCCATCTCTTTGGCCTCAGTTTATTAACTTCTAAATGGAATGATTGATGAGATTTTTATCTGGTTTACTATTTGAAAGTTTTTACAAGCTCAGTTGTAGCTGTATTACACATTTTTAATATATCACATTTTCATTTTATTTAAAAGATTTTTAGGTTTCGTTTTTATTTTATGTATATGGTTGCTTTGCCTGCATGCACGTCTGCACGTCATGCGTGTGCAATGCTGTGGAGGTCAGAAGAGGACGTCACATGCCTTTGACTGGAGTTGTTAGTCATCTTGTGGGTGCTGGGGATTTGAAACTGAGTCCTCCGGAAGAGCAGCCAGTGCTGCTGACCCATCTCTCCAGCTTCTGTGTTTTCATTTTCTACTCAATTAAAAATATTTTTGGATTTTTCTCCTTGATTACTTCATCCTTGTCATTTTGTTCCTTGTGGTGTGCTTGGGCAAATGCTCTCCCAACTGAGTTACTCCCCCAGTCTTCCATCCATTTATCTCTAAATTGAATCCTCTTGCCTGGTGACAATCAAGGAGTCCAGCACAACTGACAGCATTTGCTGGGAAGGCTGCCAAGATTGAGATCATGTCTGTTTTATACGGAAAGACTTTCAGATAAGAGTGTTAATGTAGCAATAAACCAGGCCTCAGGCCAGAGATGTATACAGTCTGGGGTAGTGTCTCACTTCACTCTCAGGTGTTGTCTGGGAGTGTCACAAACAAGACTGAACCTTTGTTCACAGTAGAGGGTTCCTAGTTTCCTGTGTCACTGTGGTCTAGTATTTCAAGTGTGATTAGGAGCCATCCTGTGATCTCTTCAAATGTCTAGCAGCTCTACAAAAACACCCCTAGGGCTGATGCTGTACTCAGCAGGTAAAGCTCTAAACCTGATGACCTTTTGCATTCAATCCCATAATCCAATAGAGAACCCTTCAACTCCAGGCTGTCATCTAACCCCTAAGAGCATTAAAACCCACTCAAATGATGTATACAACTATTGCAAAGACAGCCAGGGGCGACTGTTCTTGAGGAGCCTGTACCTATTCTCCAAGTATTCTTCTTTCTCTTAAACCCCATGCTTAAACTCTGCACTGAAACAGTGTCTTCTAAAAATTTATTAATTATATGTATCCATTTATTGAGTGCATATGTGTATGTCTGTGGGTACATGCCTGCCACGAGACAGCCAGCCGTAGACTTTGTGGGTAGTCCCCACAGGTATGTTAGGGTCTCTCAGGATGATCCTACCTGACTTTGAGGTGTACAGCCCTCTCTACATCCCTGGGGAAAAGTAGACAGTGTGGGAGGAGACTGTGTTCCCTGTAACTGTAGGAACATTTCTTCTGCTTCTGGTACTAGTATCATTGACCTTTGGTCAGATGAATAAACCAATTTAAGGGAGAAAGGCTTTTTGGGGAGAATTTCTGTGAGGTCCTCAGGGAACTTTTTTGTTCTTTAATTTTATATATATTGGTGTTTTGCCATGGGTGTCGGGTCCCCTGGAACTGGAGTTACAGACACTTGTGAGCTATCATGTGGATGCTAGGAATTGAACTAGGATCCTCTGTAAGAACAGTCATTGCTCTCAGTCACTGAGCCATGTCTCCAGCCCCTGTCAGGGAACTTCTATGTGAATACACTTAGAAATAACAGGATCTGGATCCAACAGTTCCACTTAGCACTTTTGTGAAGAGTCCTGACTCGAGTTGGACAGTGGCTGAGGGAATAACGGCACAGAAAAACCACTTGGGTCATCTCAGTGTAACCGGTGCACCTGGGTGCCTGACTCCTCATTTCCTGGGTTACTGAAGAAGAAAAGCAAGGTGGGGAGGCTACTAGTCAGCAAGGATGGGTTTATTTCAGTTTAAACCCGGAAAGGGCTCTCATCAGACACAGGCTGTTGTCAGAGTTGGGTGAGCATGGGGCTCATGGAGGACTGGAAGGTGTGGGTGGTATGGTTCAGCCAGGTAGTGTTAAGATAAGGCATGTGGGAATGCTGTTAGTGGTATAGACCATGGGAAATTGACTTGGGGACACTGAAACTGTTGGCCATAGGAAAGAGAAGCTACTAAAGCTGGATTGTAATCCTAGACAGGAAGGGGCTGGAATGGGGTGGCCTTCAAGTCATGCTCTTGTTCTCACAGCCACTGATAACTTTTACAAGTATTTTTGTTTTCCCCTTGTCCTTCTTCCCTGTGTCAGGATCCATTATGGGCTCCAGCGATGTGCTAATACAACCACCATCAAATTCAGCACTGTTGCAGTGACCAATTTTTCTAAAACACACTTTAGAGTACGACTCTTTCTTGCCCTGTTCCACTTTAGGCAAGCCGGTATCCTTTCTCTGTACTCCTGTAGCCTCACAAACCTGGGTCATCTATGCACAGCACTGCCCAAGCCCTGACACTTGCCTTACTCAACATCAGTTGGGGATAGATGGCTCTCTGTTTCCTCAACCCCCAGTGCTCCAACTTTCTCAAATTTTGTTTTTCTTTCTTCTCTTCCTTCATCACTCCAGTATTGACCCATAGAACACATTCTCTTTCCTTTTTTTGTTTTTTTTTTGAAACAGGATTTCTCTGTAGTTTTGGATTCTGTCCTGGAACTTGCTTTGTAAACTGGGCTGGCCTCGAACTCACAGAGATCCACTTGCCTCTGCCTATCCCAGTGCTGGGATTAAAGGCGTGCCCCACTACCACCTGGACAAAATATTATTATTATTATTATTTTTTTTTTTTTTGGTTTTACGAGACAGGGTTTCTCTGTATTGTTTTGGAAGCTGTCGGTCCAGCCTGGCCTCAAACTTACAGAGATCCGCCTGCCTCTGCCTACCGAGTGCTGGGATTAAAGGCGTGCACCACCACCGCCCAGCCAACTGTTAAGTGTAAGTTTTATTAAGCCTGAATTAAATGTAAAATTATATATATGCATACACACACACATATATATGTATACATATATATGCTTACTGAAGATCTTTGTATTAAATTCCTTTACACAGTGAGAATTACTGGTGACATAATCCCAACAATCAACACATTTAAAATTTTGACTTAAAAAAAAAACTCTCATCACCAGCCTGAGCTACACATTTGCTGGGTCTGGTAACACAAACCTTTAGTCCCTGCACTTGTAAGGCAGAAGCAAGTTGTCTACATAAAGAGATTCTGTCTCAAAAAAAAGAGTCTATATTATGCATGAACAAGAGATACATAATTACACAGTTCTGGCCAAGGTTTTATCTTGTTATTAATCTTAGTCATTCTGACAGGTGTAAGATGGTATCTCAGAGCCATTCTGATTTGCATTCCCCTGCTGCCTTTTGCAGGGAACATCACATTGTCCATTCTTTTGGTATTCCTCACAACCCCACGGGACAGGCTATTGTGGAGCGCACCCATGCCACTCTCAAACAGTATTTTAAGAAAATAAAAAAGGGGGAGTATGTTACCTCCCCCAATATTCAGTTATCCACCATACTTTACATTTTAAATTTTTTGACCATAGACCATAATAATTTGTCTGCTATGGAGAGACATTGGAACAAACCCTCCCAGTCCTTGGGATGGGTCAGATGGAAGGACTTAATTACAGGAAAATGGCAGCCACCCACCCCCCTATTAGCTAGGGTCCGAGGGGCTGTTTGTGTTTTCCCTCCAGGAAGTGAGAAGCCTATTTGGGTCCCCGAACGGTGCATCAGGCATGTCGACCCCAATACTACTCCGGATACTAGGAATGCTCACCATGATAAAGATGATCCAACCATTGTTGAACACTCAGGTAAGGGAAATATGGGCGTTGGTGAGGATTCCCCCATGTTGATGCCAGTTAGTCATTCCAGCTCCCTGTTCATCAAATTTTATAACACCAATAATACATTGGGAGCGGCTGCCGCCAATGAGATTAAAAAGTCAGAAACTAGACATTCTGAGTTTCCCCCTCCTAAGCCTGATACCAGGGTCAGAAAGTAGGGGAATCCAAGAGATTGCCAGCGGCATACGCCTTTAATACCAGCGGCATACGCCTTTAATCCCAACACGCCTTTATGAGGGAACATCCTGGGTTGAAAGTTGGATTGAAAATGGGTGAATAGCCGGGCGTTGGCAGCACACGCCTTTAATCCCAGTACTCGGGAGACACAGGCAGGCAGATCTCTTGAGTTCAAGGCCAGCCTGGTTTATAGAGCAAGTTCCAAGACAGCCTCCAAATAATACAGAAAAAAAAATTGGTAACAAGCTGGGCGGTGGTGGCACACGCCTTTAATCCCAGCACTTGGGGAGGCAGAGGCAGGCGTATCTCTGTGAGTTCGAGGCCAGGCTGGACTGACAGCCTCAAACAATACAGAGAAACCCTGATTTAAAAAAAAATGGGTGAAACAAAAAATTTGTAACAGTAAAAAGGTACTGGTATTAAGTAAAGAAAAAGAAAAAGACAAAGGTATATAGAATGGAAAATTTTGTTTACATTTAAGTTCTATTTTGTGAGTCATCTCTAAAAACTTTTGGCCAAAAGCTTGGCCTCTCTACCTTGCATCTACAGTTACAAGGAGTAGGTACAGCTGTACCCCATGACTGTAGCTCAAATGGAGGAATGATAAAGAACATACAGGACTTTTTAACCTTTTAGTTCAAGGATTGGCTGGAGTTGTTCTTTTACATAGATTTCAATTAAGGTAGCTTCATTGCAACAGACTAATCATGACCTAGGGAAAAAGGATGACTGAAAGATGCATGTATGTTCTGAATGTATGGTGTGGCCACACCGGTATGTATGAAATGTGATTGTGAATGCGTGAGTGTGAACTGCTTATATGATTAAAAGGATACTTAAATCCCTTCAAAAATAGTTAAGAAGCTACCTAGATTGCTTGAAATATAGACAAAAGGAACATCCAGCCAGTCTGTTAATGTTTTAACAGAAAAATTTAAGATACAAATAAGGCCTTGTCAGCTAGTGAGAGCTCTATAGGTTAGATTGGGAAAGACTGCTCACAGACTTCAAATAATTTTCAAAAGTTATTTGGACACAGTATAGTTTACAATCTTTGAGTGATTTTCAGAAGTTTTTGGGAAATATTTAATGGATATGTCCTTTTTAACGGTCATCTACAAATAATCTAAATTTATCTAGATAGTTAACCAAGGAGGGTAGACAAATCCTTCTACTATTATGGTCCAGCTTCAACAGTTCAAAAAAAAATTTTTTAGAAAATAAAAAGGGGGGAATAATGTCCCCAGTCCCCACATGACTCATCAAATAATACACTCCTCATTTAAAAATTTTATAATGTGAATGCCAGTGAGCTTCAGACAGATTCTGGCATGATGGAACTTGAGCAACCATTGCTCAGGTCAAATGGAGACATCCATGCACTAAACAGTGGAGAAGACCCTAATTTGGGGTCGAGGGCATGTTTGTGTTTTCTTGTAGGAAAAGAATAAAAGCTTCGACATGGAGCAGAGAAAAACTGGACCTGAGTCCATGGGAGCCTACCTAAGCCAGTTTGAGTGAGATCTCCTAAATCAGTGTTCCTGAACCTTGCTGTCATCGAATCTAGAGCCCAAGAAAGAAAGAAAACAGTCGGTTCGAGATTTCCAGTTTCTCAACAAACCTGCTGCATCAACCTTCCGGACCCATGAGTTTTCATCATGAAGCCAATAGAGAAAAAAGGACCCATTTAAAACCTTTGGACATTCGTATGGACTGTGATGAGGGGCAAAAGCCTCTTTTAAGTAATTGAACAGGACATGGCCACTTGAAATATCAGACTTGATGGTTCCTGTTTCTGGAATCACGACTAGGCCAGTGTATTTTTCTAGAGAGGTGCAACTTGTCCTAATGCGACAAAAAGGAGACTTTGACTCAAGTCGCATAATCAGCTGACGTTAAATCAACAAACTGCATCACCACAGGAACAAATTGGTGCTCTGTGGATAGTGCAACAAGCCTATTGTTCATATTTTTCATAATGCTACATGTGTAACATCAATGATTGTACCTAATGTATCTGTGCAAGTGCACTTTCTAAATGCTTTCCTGAGCAGATCTTGGAACAATTGTAACTTTATCAAATTGTAAATCTAAGTCACATGCGGGTTACCCTTGTAACAGAATGTAAATCACGTACATGTTACCCTTGTAACAGATGAAGGCTGGTAGAATGTTATGGCCCAGATCTGGTGATGGGTACGGTGATGGAGAGGCGCTATGTCAATGGGGGTCCTGGAAATGGTGGCAGTGGCGGTAGGCATTCTGGCTTTATGCCGGGCTCAAACGTGCCTTGTCCCAGAGGCAAGAGATCCGTAACCAAGTATTGCTTAGCCTAGCCCATGGCAATCCCGATAGCCATGAAGGTTGGTTACAGATGATTTAAAGTTGGGGTGCTCTGATGACGGGCCACCTGTGGGGAAGACCCCTCCTGCCTAAGACAGGGGTTCAAGGTCCCCCAATGACGGGAAAGGGAGGGTGACCCTACTTGACCTAAGCCAGGAGTGCCTCATTTAAAAATAAAAAGGGGTGAATTGTGGGAACACCAGACCTTGAGCAGAGACCCACTTCCCCTTCTGCCTGGGAGTAGGCAGCTGTAAGACAATGTTTACTAAAAACATGTTTACTAAAAACAATACAACGCCTGGGGGCATTAAGTTCCTGGAAAAGGCCTGCCCGCAGAAACCACCCTGAGCTCGACCTTGTCCAGAGACTAACCGCCTCTTCTGCCACACCCAGATCAGTTTCTGGGGTCAGAGCAGAACCAGCCAGGGGAGAGGAGAGAGCAGAAGCTTCTCTGGTGGGAGCCTTTCTTAGGAAGTTTTCTTGAACCTTTTTGGGGCCTGCTTAAAGTTTTCTTTACATCGTTGAACGAGTCTCTGTGTTGTCAATCCCCGACACCCTCCGCACGTTCTCGGACACAGGCCGCGCGGCAGACGCGACATTCCCCCGATGGCTAAGGATGTTGAACAATTCTTTAAGTGTATCTGTCACTTGAGATTCTTCTGTTGAGAATTCTGTCTAGATCTGAATCCCACTTTTAATTGGATTATTTAATTTTTTTGATGTCTGGTTTCTTAAGTTCTTTGTGTATTTTGGATTTTAGTCCTCTGTCACATGCGGAGTTTGTGAAGATCTGTTTCCATTCTGTAGGCTGCCATTTTATCTTATTGATCATGTCCTTTGCCTTACAGAAGCTGTTCAGTTGCATAAGGTTCCATCTATTAATTGTTGATCTCAGTGTCTGTGCTACTAGTGTTCTATTCAGAAAGTGGTCTCCTGTGCAAATTGAAGGGTACTTCCCAGTTTCTCTTCTGTCAGGTTTAGTGTAACTGGATTTATGTTGAGGTCTTTGACCCACTTGGACTTGAGTTTTGTACATGGTGATAGGTGTGGATCTATTTGCATTCTTCTACATGCCAGCATCCAGTTATGTGAACATCGTTTGTTGGAGATACTCTCTCGGTGGGACCTCCAATGTTGGGGTACCCCGAATTGAGGAGGGGTCCCCAAGCTGGATTCATCACCCCAAGAATCAAGAGTCCACGCGCCAATTGATGCAACACTCAAGAGGCTTTAATTAGGCATCTGCAGATGGGCCTCTTGGTCAGCTTTTAGACGGATTGGCCCCGAGGTTCAGTTACAATCAGCTTTTAAAGACAAAAACCACAAGCTTTTGGGAGGGGTCCCTATTTCGTGACGGGGGAAGGGGGTACGTAACTCCCGACCCAGGGAAGTAGATGTCTTCCTGACCTACAGGTTGTAAATTCCTCAAACCTTGGCATGAGTTAATTATCTCTCCCTAAGTAAGTAGTGTTATCTCCTTGTTTCCCACTAATCTTGTTTGCCCATCTCTGACACCCTGGTCAGTTCTTCACAGATGGTCCTAATTGGCCTTTTGTGGATTTACAGCCCTTCTGCAATTAAGGTTGCTAAACCATACATTCCATTCTGTGGTATGGCCGGTTCCTGGGATGGGGTCCTTTGTTCACTTCCCAAGTTCTCTAGTGGGGTGCCCTCCCTGTTTAAGCTTATATTTTATTTCTATAAATTCAGGGTCTTTCAGTCTCCTGTGCCAATTGAAGGGTACTTCCCAGTTTCTCTTCTGTCAGGTTTAGTGTAACTGGATTTATGTTGAGGTCTTTGACCCACTTGGACTTGAGTTTTGTACATGGTGATAGGTGTGGATCTATTTGCATTCTTCTACATGCCAGCATCCAGTTATGTGAACATCGTTTGTTGGAGATACTCTCTTTTTTTCCTACTGTATAGTTTTGGCTTCTTTGTCAAAAATCAGGTGTTCACAGGTGTGTGGATTTATACCAAAATCAAGAAGTAACCAGTTTCTAGACTGCCCAGGGTATTAAAATAAATTCACATTATCAGTACGCTAAGACTTTTCTCTCTAAGGGTTTGGGGAGAAAAGACACTCAAACACTCTCTTGATGGATTCCCATCTTTATTCTCACATAGGTTATTTATTTATTTTTGCTGTTTGTTCTTGTTTGTGCTTTGTGTTTCACTAATTATAGCTTCACCTGTTTTCTTTCTAGATTTTCTTGGCTGTACTTTTTCCCTTCTTCAGTATGAAAATTTCTCGAGTATTCTCTCTGGGGTTGGTTGGTGGTCATGAATTTTTTAAGGTATGTTTTTATCATGGAAAGTTCTTCTCCAGCTATGGCAGATAGTTATATTGGGTACAGTAATGTGGTTTGGCAGGTGTGATCTTTTAGAACTTGACGTGCATTGCTCCAGGAGCTTCTGGCTTTCATAGTTTCCATTGAAATCAGCTGATAGATTTTACATCCTGATAGATTTTCCTTTATATGTAACTTGTATGTTTTCTCTTGATGCTTTTAGTATGTTTTCTTTGTTTTTTGGTTAGTGTTCACACTGTGGTATTTTGTGGTTTTTTTCCTGACCTTGTATATCTAGTATTATGTGCACTTCTTATATCTGTATGAGGGTGTCTTTATTTAGTTTGAGGTGGTTTTCTTCTATGATCTTATTGAGCATCTGGTTTGACATTGACCTGAGATTTTTTCTCTCTCATCTATACCTATAATTTAAAGGTTTTGTCGTTTTGTGCTGTTCCATATTTCTTACACGTTCCTTTCCTGTGCTTTAAAAATGTTTATATATATTCTTTACTTTTCTGGTCTAGTTACTCTATTCTGTCTTCATGTCTTGGTGTTCTGTCATCTACCTGATCCATCCTATTTGTAACGTTTCCATTGAGTTTTCTAGTTGGGTTTTGAGTTTTTCAATTCACCTTCATTTCAACTTGAGTCCTTGTCAACATTTTTTTTTTTGTTTTTTGTTTTTTCGAGACAGGGTTTCTCTGTAGCTTTGGAGGCTGTCCTGGAACTCACTTTGTAGACCAGGCTGGCCTCGAACTCACAGAGATCCGCCTGCCTCTGCCTCCCGAGTGCTGGGATTAAAGGCGTGCGCCACCAACGCCCGGCTCCTTGTCAACATTTTTATCTATTACATTAGGTTTTCGAATCCTGGAATGTCTTTGTCCTTTCTCAGCTTTATGTTTGTGTGTTCTTCTGCAGTAGTTAGACATCTGTTCTGTTTACATTCACTGAGTTGTTTCCTTGTGTCTTTTTTAGACTCTTTGAATTATTTGTTTTAGTTTATGATTTGTCTTTTAAATTCCGTGTCCTGGTATTCATCTAGATAATTCTCACTGGAGAACATTTTAATAGGACTAGTGGGTTTGGACAGAGAAATACCATTTTGATCTTTTATATTGTTTATATTTTTGCCATAAAACCTGGGCATGTGGATGTCTTTTGCTAGTTGTTTGATATGGACACAGCTAGTTGATATGGACACAGGTATGTGTTAGGTTAGACATGATGTTAGCTAACATGGAATGAACTCAGGTGGAAATAGGGCTGTCATGCAGATATATATCATGATCCAAGTCTGGAGTGTGGGGACAGCATAGGCTGGGCTAACCAGACTAAGTCAAGAAAATAGGTATGGGACCCAGTGAAATGTAGGGATTAGGGATGGTGCCTTAAGGATCAGAGGACTAACCCAGCCAGGTTCTGGTTCAAGATGCTCAGAAGCTGCCTGGGAGGAGAGTTTGGGTGCAATGCAAGAATAATAATGTCTGGTGGTAGAAGAGGCCCTGTATTGACACATGGGATATGTTTTTTAGCCAAAGTCTGTAGTTTGTGGGCAGAACCATGTCCTGACCAAAGCTTGGAGGTTGGGAGTGGTACACCAATAGAATGGGCCTGAGCAGTGGACGGGGAACTCAGACTAGATCTGGGGATTGGAGATGGTATACAGAGGGGAGGATAAGATGAACTTCGCTGGCTTGGCTCTGGCTCAAGCAGTGCTTTCATTTCTTTTCTTTTGAGATTAAACACATGGCCTTCTGCTTGCTAGAAAAGAGCTTTAACACTGAGCTCATTCAAAACCCACTAGACAGGGTTTGTTTGTTTGTTTTTGGCAGTTAGGATTAAATGGAGGGCCTGTGAACTAGGCAGGCACTCTCTTACTGAGCTATTTTCACAGGTGTTTTCTCTGTTCATTATTTCACTTAGTCCAGTATGACTTAGATTCAAGTGTGTGTGTGTGTGTGTGTGTGTTTTACATATGTGTTGTCTTAGTAAGAATATCTATAGTTGTGAAGATTTAATTCAGGTGGTAGCTTACAGTTTCAGAGGTTTAGCCCATTATCATCATGGGGGTGGGGAGGCATGGTGGCTGGGAGTATGGTGGTATGCAGGTAGACATGTTGCCGGAGAAGGAACTAAGGACTCTACATCTTGATCCAAAGTCAACAGGAAGTGAACTGAGATACTGGGTGTGGTTTGAGCATATAGGAGACCTCAAAGCCCATGTCTGCAGTGACATACTTCCTCCAGCAAAGCCACACCTCCTAACAGTGCCACTCCCTTTGGGTGTCGCACCTGCTGTGCGGCCTGCATCCGAGAATGTAGCGAGGTGGTCGGGATAGATGACACAGAGACCGGTCGGTTGCTTTAAGAAAACTTTATGCTTCCCAAGTCAGCTTAGGAGGAGACCCCAGTCCGCTTAGGAGAGAGCTCTCAGGAGAAGTCTCCCCAAGAAAAAGGAGCTTCCCTTTTTAAGGACTTCTGCCATTCATCTACATACCATTCTTTCCAGCCTTCTCACCCTCCTGGCTGGTGGTTTAATCTCCGGCCCCAGAATCGGGGAGACACCACAGGGGGGACAGGAAGAGGCATCTAGCCATTGGGGGTGTGAAAGGCATGGTATTTCAGTGAGCAAGCCCTTATCTGAGCCCCATCAAGAGCTTTAGCACTGAATTGTTTTCAGTAAACATTACACAGCTGCCTGCTCCCAGGCCAAAGGGGAAGTGGGTTTCTGCTCAAGGTCTGGTGTCCCCACATTTGGGAGCCATTTTCTTTCAAACCACCACATGTGTATCATTGGCACTACATTAGGAGTAATGAATCTGAGGAGGAAACCTGCAGATCTTTGTATTCCTTCTGCAGTTGCCATGCATTTGACTTTTGCGTGTGACACAAATTCCATGATAGATTCTCACTGCTTTTTCTTTGATTAGAAATTATTTTCTGGAGCAATTAATAAGTAGTGTCATCTGAATTTACCTTCATTCTACCAGTTTGTTCTCTACATTTATGTGGGTCCATTTCCATTTGCTGTCCTGTTTTTTTTCATGTATGCCAGAAGTCTGTAACAACTTCTGTAACACTTTCATAGTACTGATAATTAATGAACTGATAAACCATTTGCTTAGCAAAATTTTACCTTTAGCTTAAAAATTGTATTTGTTGATTGTAGCACTCTAATCTGAAAGTGTGTGCCTGTTTTGTGTGTGTGTGTGTGTGTTACATTGTTTTACCTTTTATCTTTCAGCATTTGAAATCTGTTACTGTATTGTCTCCTATATCAGTTTTTCTGATGAAAGTCCTGGAATAGTTTCTGATTTTTGATCACCAAATAAAGTGACCCTTTCTCTTTATTGTTATTTTTCAGAAGGTTGAAGGTATAGTTTTCAGTATTTATCCTGTTTAGGAATTTTCAGGTTTTCTGTCTGTTTTTCATGTTTTGCATATTTTTAAAGAAAATATTGGTGGTTACATCTTCAAATACATGTTCTGTCCATTTTTCTTCTATACCAGAGAACAAATCACCTATGCCAAAAGATTTGGTGTTTTCCATGACTTTTGCATGCTGAGTGCTGATTTCTTCTTACTTTATCTATTTGTGCTTCACTCTGCATTATTTATTTATTTATTCATTATTTATTTATTTATTTATTTAGAATTTATGTAGTGCAGGCTGGCCTTCTATTTGCTATGTAGCCAATGATCACCTTAAACTTCTTATTTTGGCCTCCAACTCCCTACTGCTGGGTTTACTTGTGTTCTTTACCACACCCAGTTTGTCTCTGTGATGGGGATTGGACTCTACCAAATGAACTATATCCCCTGCTCACCACCCATTAGTTCTTATGCTGGAGCCTCTTTCCAGCTGTCATTCAAGGGACACAGCACAACTGGCATCTGCTGTGAAGCCTGTGACAAGGGGATCACTTTTTCCTATTTAGGATGCAGACCCGTAATGAATGGCCGGTTTCCTCCTCATGCTTTTGCTATCGCCCCACATTGCCCTATTTCTCCATCCAGCTTTGAAGAATAACTGTAGCCTGCATGGAAGATAAGACACTATCTGGTATTTGAACGTTAGGGTTTTATTGAGTAGCAGTACATTCCATTTCCATTAAAACAGGAAATTTAATATCTAGGTTCAAGGTTCAAGGTTCAAGGAAGTAGTTTCATTCTGTCTGGTACCCCCCTCCCTCACACTCATACTTTTTATCTCCCTTGAAAGTTTGTAACACATTGGTGGGAAGGAAGCCAGAGGTACCTGGTCACAGGCTATAGGAGTGGAGGTGAGCAGAGCTGGTGAGGAATATAGAATGCCTAGGATATGGGCTTCCCCCATGTTATCTTCTAGGTCTCTGGTCTGGAATTACTGTGGCTGGTCCTCCCTGTCTGGGCTTTTGTAAATTCTAGACTAGCCAAGGCTGGACCCTGAGTGCTCTGTCCTGCCCTCTGCTGCTCTTTGACCCTGGTATCCTAGTGCCATGGGAAATCACCTTCTGCTGCCCCTGCTTGGCTCCTCCTTACAAGTGGGCTTCCTGCAAGATGAGATCCTGCAGGTGGAAGGGGCTGGTGCTGGGGAACAGACATAGTGGTTACAGTGTGCTGCTCTTTGCAGACATGAGGAGCAGGAGATGGGCCCCGGCCCCTTTTAGCATCGATCCCTGCACTCTTCATTCCCATGTCTCCATATTCCTTTGTCCCCGCACTTCTGTTGTAAACACCATAGTCTCCTTTTCCTCCTCCTCCTCCTCAAGTTCCACACTTCCTCTCTTCTTCTTCATACCCTTAGAATTCTTACTATATTTAGCCTCTTTGTTCATGGAGGTAAGTTTGGGTTGACGGTTGGGTAAGCAAAGTTCATGACAGGATGGCAACAAGGGAAGAATGGGGAATTTTTCTAGTCCTGATGGTAAGATCAACCCTTACATCAGTGCTTTTGTCTTCCACTGTACAGTCTGTCCTTTCTCATGATTAAGGGTAGGGAAGCCTTCTGGCTCTTTTCAAACCTTCATGGACCTCCCCAGAGGGGTCAGCTCTGCATGGGACAGCTCCTTCCCTGACCATTATTTCTTACTAGTTTCTGTGTGACACTTGAGGCTGAGGCCTGAATGAGCCCCTTACTCTAGCTTTGCCTTTCTGCTTCCATAAGTGTCCTGTGCGGTCTGTTCAGTTCTTCTGGTGTTTGTGGGGACCTCTGTGGGTAATCTTTACAGGTAAGGAAGTCCTGAGGTGTCTGAAGGAGGAAACCCTGTCTAGGACCCTGGGGATAAAAGCAGAGTGTGAACGGATGTGTTTCTGTGAATGCAGGGAATGTCTTGTCTACTTTTAGTATTAGTAGCCACTGACTGTAGGTCAGACCAAACTTCCTTTTAGGAAGAGAAAGAAAATGTTTCTTAATAGGTTGCTGGGTGGTCCTCATGGGCCTTGTAGGGAACATTCTCAGGGATGGAAGGGTTTGGACTCTAAAATTCTACTCTGCACTCTTGGGAATTGGGTCATATTAAGGGTGGAGCCCTGATAATCCAGAGAGCTGCTTTAGTTATCTCATTGTGACTGGTGACTTTTCATCCAAGACCCTGAATCTGCTTGTTTATTGACTCACTGATGTTTCTGCCACTACATAAGATTTTCTCTTGACCATCTTCCTCATCAGGTGGCAAACTCCACTCTGCTGTACAGGAATGTGCTTTATCGATACCACTGTGGAACGAAATCTGACAAAGTGTTTTATATTTTTGGTGACAAAAATTTCTGTGATGGACAGCAAGGCTAGACCTTTACTTGTCCTGTTTTATTTTAGGTGAGCCCTTTGCCCTTCTGTGCTGTCTTAGGGTTACTATTGCTATGATGAAACACCATGACCAAAAGAAACTTGGAAAGGAAAGGGTTTACTGTACCCATAATTCCATACAACCGTTCATCACCAAAAGCAGTGAGGGCAGGAACCTGTGGTCAGGAGCTGATGCAGAGGTCATGGAGCAGGGCTGCTTTCTGGCTCTCTGCTCTTGGCTTGCTCAGCCTGCTTTCTTATAAATTCCAGGACCACCAGCACAAGGGTGGCACCACCTACAATGGCACTCGCTCATCAATTACTAATTAGTAAAATGTCTTCCAGCTGGATCTTATGAAGTCATTTTCACAGTTGATCCTATCTCCCCATTGACTCTAGCTTGTATCAAGTTGAATTAAACTACTCCGTACACATGTGCTCCTTTAGCTACTCTATCCTGGAAACACAGGGTCAACTTTTCCCCCATGGCCCAAGCCCTGATATGCCTGGACTGGGCGTCAGGTGTTGATATTTCTACAGTTCAGCTGGGCATAGAGATATGCTCTTTGTTTCCCAGTACCCTCCATGCTTCCTTCTCTCAGATACTGTTTTCCTCCCTTCTCTTCCTCCATTGTTCTAGTGTTTTGACTGCTTTATAGCACACCACCTTCAACAAAGGGGATGATGAATAAAGCCTGCAATCAGGCTGCTTCTCCAACAGTGACTATGACACACATGGCACATACTCTTGATGAAACCTTGATTTTTGGCGATGTGTTTTCTGCCAGGCTGTCCAGCAACCTACAACTCCAGCATTTTACTTAGGGGTATGTTAGGTAATTTCTTATGGAAGGATGTTACCTGAGTGACAAGAACATCATTCAGTCCACAAATATACATCTATAGTGACCAATTTCCTCCAACTAGCCTCTGCTTATCATGCTCTACCACCTCTAAATAATCTGTCCTAATCTTGATTTTGGAAAGGTTTTAGTCTGTCCTTTATTTTAAGAAATTCTATAGTTTTAAAGTGATATTGCTTGGGGTTTTTACATTTTTTTCTCCAGTAGACTATATGTTCAACATAAAAAATACAGACATTGATTGCCAGAGCATTGTTAGGAACTGCATCCCACCAGCAGACACACCTTTGTTTACATTTTCAGTCTTGTCTTTTATAAACTTATGATTTTTATTGATTCTTTGTGGATTTCACATCATGCCTTCAAATTCCCCTTATCTCCTCATCTTTTCACAACTGCTCTTTGCCCTTGCAACCTCCTCCCCAAATCAAAACCAAATTTAAAATAAAACAGAAGGAGAAAGAGGAGGAGGAGGAGGAGAAGGAGAAGGAGGAGAGGAAGATGAAGGAGGAGAAGAAGAAGAAGAAGAAGAAGAAGAAGAAGAAGAAGAAGAAGAAGAAGAAGAAGAAGAAGAAGAAGAAGAAGAAGAAACTTGTGGTAGCTGTAGTATGGCCTATTGAATCACACAATTTATCCTTTAGTCCAATGATAATTCCTTGCAAATGTTCATTGCTGGGTGTCAATGGTCTGCCTCGAGGCCTCTGGCTTCTATTACTTTTCTGATAATGGGCTCTTACACAGGCTTACAGGACATCCTCCTGGGTCTCTTGTTGTTGTCCTGTGTCATGGAGATCCTACTGTGGGTTTCTCCCCTTCACATTCTCCAACAGTTCATAGATGCATTGGAAATTGGGGTGGTCCAATGCATAGTCCTGGATCTGGGCCTGGGTGGTAGGTGGATTAGTCAGTTCACTAGCTTTTTCATGACCCAGGCGAGCTCTCAAGCGCTGCCTTGGCTAGCTCACCAATGCAGTCTACAGCAAGGGGTGGGGAATTTTCACCTGCTCTTTGGGCCCACAGATCCAGGTCCCCTTCATTCATATCACCAGGACCAGCTCTACTGCTTCGCCCTCTTCTCCTGTGTGCTGCAGTTGGGGTGGAGCAGAGCTGATTCTCCTACTCTCCTGATCCCTGGTCCAGCTCTCTTGCCTGCCACAGGCAGCAAGTGGGGGGCATCTTTCTCTTACCCATGCCACCAAATGGTAGATTACAGGGGTGGGGTCAGCTCAGATGTCTCACACTCTCAGTGCTGGTTTGCCTGCATCCATTGACTATAGAGTCACCTCTAGTGTGCTGCCCAGGTGAGGTGTCCATCTATGGTGAGGGGTGGGGCCATCTTTCCTGTATACAGGTATGAGCTCTTCCCTGAAGGATAGGGCTAGGTTGCCTCAGAACAGCATGGTCCCAGTTACCCTCAAGCTAACACGAGCCATGGACATCACCTCAGACCCCAGCTGCCATAGAACCACATGATTAGGCAGCATGGGCCCAGTGGCTACATCTTGCAGCCCAGATCCTGGCAACATGGACCATGGACGTCAATAAAGACCCTGGTTGTGGTAGGACCACAGACCTAGACACGGTCCTAGGCAGCAACCAGGGCTGGGATGTCACCTCCGGTCCCAGGTGGCAGCACAGGCTGTCCGGATCCTCATGGCCCCTGCTGTAGTGCAGCCCTTTACACACCAATGTGACCTGAGGTAGCAGCCCAGACCGTAGGCCCGTGCAAAGCCCCCAGGGGCAGTAGGAGCTAAAGACTGGTCTGACTCCTGGTTGATTTTGATCCCCAGATGAAAAAGTCTTGGGTAGCACATTTTGTGTCCTTTGGCTGATTCAGGACCGGGAGGGGCCAGTGCCTCCTGGTTCCTTGTGATTCATCTCCAGATCATAAAGCTTGGGGGAGGGACTTATTCTATTTACCCAGTTGGTCACTCACAACATTCTGTAACCCCACTTCCAGGAAATCTGACACCCTCTGCTAGTCTCTGTAGACAATAGGCAAGCGTGTGCTGCACAGACATTCACACAGGCAAAACAGCCTACACACAAATAAAAATTAAACATTTATAAACAGCATTTTTACCATTTTCCTTTGCAGTTCTGTTCACTGAATCATGACCCTGAGACATGTGAGCACGCATTCTCCTGCTGATCCTGTCTGGAGTTTCACACCCTGCTTATCTCATCACATGTCTGAGGTGTTGCTTCTACTCTGTGTGTTTATCTATGTCTGCTGGCTGCTTGGAAACTCACTGAATTCCTTACATAAATTGTTTCACTACTTCAATGTTTGTTTAGCTTATTTTCAATTAAAAACTCTTGTACGTTGGTATGTGTGTGTGTGTGTGTACATGTATGTGAGTTTGTGTTTGTGTATTTAAGTGTGGATGTTCAGAGGTCACCATACAGGAGTCAATGTTCTCCTTCTATCATGTTGATTCTGAAGTCTGAACATAAGTGGTCATGTTCGACAGTTAGAGCCGTTACTTTCTTAGTCATGCTGCAGATTGTCAATTTTTAAAATCAGATAATTAGGGACCCAGAGAGGTGGTTCAGTAGTTAAAGGTGATTGGTGCCAAGTATAACTTGAGTTCAATCCCTGGGACCCAAGTAGTGGGAGGAGAGAAACAAGTTCCAGAGGTTGCCCTGTGACTTTCATCACTCTATATGGCCTGCAAATGCATGTTAATACAAACACACACACACACACACACACACACACACACACACACACACACACACACCATGAATGAATATAGTGAAATAATCACAGTATGATTTAAACAACAAAATGTATTTCTTTTCAGGTATACCACCTTCTACAAGATGGTACAGCCTCTTCCAAGACCTTAGACCATATAATATTAGTGTCCACATTCTGATTGTGTCTCCTCAGTCAAACCTCTGTGGAAACAACCTCCTACACACACCACAAACCTAGAAGTGTGTTTCCCAGGCAACTCTAAATGAAGTCAGGTTGACACTGAAGGTGAACCATCACAAAGTCATATTCAAATTATGTTATTTTCCTTGGCTAGGAGTAAATACTGTGGGACGTTTTTTGGATGCTGGCAGGGGTGGCGACCTCTCCCTCGCTTGTGCTAACTCATGATTACCATGCATCAAGTGGTCTTTAGATCATGATTTTCCCTACTGTAGGTAGATGCCGTTCAGAGCACATCTGAGGCTGGGCAGACCCAAAGGTGTTGTCTCATAGGCTGGGAGGATTAACTGTGGTTTTCAAACTAGGGTGGATTTACAGGCACTCACTCCATCAATGGTTAATGAGTATCTGCAGTTCTTTCTGTGGTATGTTTCCAGTTCTATTGGGGAAACATTGATGAGCACCCAGTGATCAATATGAGACTGGTTGAGCTTCACAGGAAACTGCCAGGCTCCCTGCAGAGTCAGCCAGGTGCATTCTCACTACAGTGTGGGCTCACACCAGCACTCGGCACTGTCTAGTTTCAGCCATTCTGGCACATGCGCAGTGGTTGGATTTGCACTTTACTATGGAAGGGACACTCAGGGCCTTTCACTTCTTCACTTACTGCCAGAACCTCCCACTTAGTCAAGTTTCTGTCCTGACTGGTTAAGTCAGACTTGTCCACTAGATAAAATCCTTCACATATTCTGATCAAGCTCTTAGACCTTTTCTTATACCATCTCAGATATTTAACACTGTTCTCCCATATTAAAATATGAGCAGCACATTTTAATAATACAGATTCCAGTGTATTCAAGTACTCTTTTGAAACATTCTGAAGGAATGTGTCTTAGGGACTAAGGTTTAAAGGAAGGGTTTATTTCATCTCATAATTTATAATGCACCATCAATATCTCATCTGAGTCCTGCAGAGAGGATGTGTGACCTACATCAAAGTCATATGTGGAAATGGAATTCCTGATGATCTATGGAGGTGATTTGGTCATCAGTATGGAGCCCTCAAAAATGAGATTCACTCCCTCATCAATGACACAGACACAGGAACTCCATGTTCTCTCCTGCTATGTGATGATGTGGAGTAGAGGGTTGTTTATGGACTAGAAAATACCCTCACCATAAACGAAATCTACTGGGACCCTCATCTTGCATTTACCGGCCCTGAATAGAAATAAATATCTGTTCTTCTCAAGCTGCCTACTGTGTCGATTTGCTGTTCTGGGCCAGCATCCTAAAAGGACTAAGCAAATGATATTTTGTATATAATATGAGAATTATTTGCTGAACTCAAAGTTCTGAAAGAGTAAAAATACTTAGGGATGGAGGGATGGCTCAGTGTTTTACAGTACTGGCTGCTCTTCCAGAGTAACAGGGTTTCATTCTCGTCACCCCCATGGCCATTCCCAGTCACTTGTAACTGCAGTTCCAATGGGTGGAATGCCCTCTTCTGGCCTCCAAGGGCATCAAGCATACATGTGGCACAGAGACACACAAGCAAAACAAACAAACAAACAAAAATTATCCATACACATAAAATACTAAACAAATTATTTTTACAGTATAGATATTCATTTCATATTCAAGTTAAATATTTCAGTCTCTGACACATTTGAGTCAATTTTTGTATATCATCTAAAGGGTGGGCCAAAGATCTTTTACTTATCTAAAATTGCCGATATACTGGGAGGTGCTTTTTATGCCATTGGGGAAGGAAAGTCATCAGGGTATGACTGAGCTGTCAACCACATATGCAAAAATGCCAAAATGTTGGCAAAATGTGCCTATTGGTGAAATAGTGGCACTAGGTTCTATGGGGACTGAACTGCTTTTTGACAGAACTGAAGCTTGCTCCCAGAAGGGATCCTATGCCTGTTGCTCTAACTTGGTCAAAATTCCATATCTTAGGAGGCCATAGTCAAGGGTGTTGTTCTGTTAAGTGAACACTTGATAAAACTGCCTTCCAACTATTAGTGATTATATACATAGACTTGTTCTGCATTCGGCACTGGACAGAAAGCCTTTTATGCAGTGGACATCAGTTAATACAGTGACTCACAAGTGGGCAGATGACCACTGAGTGCTCCGTGCTAATTGAGAATTCTGTGTCAACCTTCCCAAGCATGGGGACATTGTGTAAGAAGAAGAATGTAGGAGCCAGAGGATGGGGAGGGGTGCTGTGAGACATTGTCATCTGGCTCTCACATGGCCTTGGAGCTCATGAATTTACCTCAGGTGCGGTTGCATATGTGCGAAGTAGGTCACTTGGAGGAGCTGTGTGTTAATAGGATGGAGATACATTGTATACATGAAGTAAATGAAAAATATTTTAAAATGAGATACAATTTACCACCGTTTTCACATGATTTTTCATTTTACTTTCAGAATGAGACAGACATGTTTACTGTCTTATTTTGCACTAGTTGTAAAATTTTTCTTCCTTTTTATGTTGTGAAATATCAAGTCTTTAAAATGACTTTATTTACATATTTTGTATACAGTGTTCTGTCAATTTGTAACCCTGCAGGCCAGAAGAGGGTGACAGATCTCATTTCAGGTGGCTGTGAGCCATCATGTGGTTGATGGGAATTGAAATCAGGACCTCTGGAAGACTAGCTAGTGTTCTTAGCCACTGAGCCATCTCTCCAAGCCCATTGTAAACTTATGATTCTATTTGGTTCTCATTATTTTATTGATTAACTTTACCCACTTTCCAAATGGAATTTTTTGCCAGTCCAGGGCTCACGGTGTAAGAAATAGATGACTCTGTGTATTTTCAGTGGAGTTGCAGGATACACCAGTCTCTTCCTACCCGAGGTGGAGGCTGAACCTGCTTGTCTCAGGACTGTGTCATGTGACTGAGCTCAGGATCAGAAAAAGGGGGCTGGCCTCAAGCTACAACTGTTCATTGGATGCTGTTTTGTGTTTTAAGCCAATGAGTTGGCAAGCTTGGGAGGGTGCAGTTCTGACTTATAGGAGGAGAGGACAGGAATTTCTTCTGACCAGAGAGAGGATTTCAAAACCACTGTATGGGCCAAATCAGCACGACTGCAGCCATCTTTGACCAATCTCTATGCCAGGTCCCTTTCTGAAGAATTGGATTTTAAATACTGCCCTTTTTTGCACTAGTCTCTTAAAGTTGTTATCTAAAGTCCAACAATTGTATACACCTTCAAAGCTTTCCTTTAAGGAACATAATAGCATTATACATGGCAAAGTGTTGCATTTGACCCTAACTACTCTGGTAACAAGGTGGGCTAGTTTGTGTTTCTATCCTAACACCCTTTTTTTGTTTTTTGTTTTTTGTTTTTTTTTTATGAGACGTGGTTTCTCTGTATTGTTATGGAGGCTTTCGGTCCAGCCTGGCCTCGAACTCACAGAGATCCGCCTGCCTCTGCCTCCCGAGTGCTGGGATTAAAGGCGTGCGCCACCACCGCCCGGCCCTAACACCCTTTTTGAAAGCAATTGATCAGTAATTGGAAATGATCATTTAAAAAGTGTCAATAGTTTTTCAGGATCTTCCTTTTAGTCCTATCCTCTATAAACTGTCTAAAAATGTTCTTAGTTGCATCAGCTGTAGAAGGGGTCGAGACAGTGTGGCAGATTGTATTGTTGGGCAAGAGAGATGTTGGGAGAATGCTTGGTGCTACAGATGAACGGATAGACAGCAGGATAGCAAGGAGTCTGAGAAAAATTCAGACATACATGACAGAGAACAAGGACGTTTTTTAAGTGTCAGAAGTAGCAGGGAGGTTCTGTACAAAGTGAGTGATGAGTAAGGGACAGTACCTGCTGTGGTCAGGCTGCCTCTGATGCCCATGGGGAGAAGGAATTAGTCTGTCAGTTTGGGGTCCACATGCAGTATCACTATGAGGGTGCAGACAGACAGAGCTACAGATAGGCATGACTTGAGCAGCAGCTGATGTTGGACCTAGCTCACTGGGCTTCTAGACATCTTGGTAGGAAGAGCTCAGATTCCAGAATGCAGTGGGCCCAATGCTTCACCCATCACAGTGGAATCTGTGACCTTTTCTCTGGCCACACCTTTGTACAAGGGAACACAGCCAGAGAATGATTCTGGTTACCCATCTGTGGAGAAGTCCCCAATAATTGAGGAATTTGCTTCTGGGCCTCAAAGTCCCTCAAGAGAGCTGATTCTTCTAGAAAAGAACATTTAGGCTAGTTGCTTTCACAACACACACTTCAGAAGTAAAAAGACAATGAAACTTGGATGAATATATAGGGAAGGAAGAAAATCACAGACCACAAACTCAGTGGTGAGCTTGCTCTGGAAGAAGATATAGAAATTCCAGTCTCCCTGGCAGCTTGTTAGCCATTGACTTTATAGGAGAGGGTGCATTTTAGGTATCTGTTGGTAGCAAATGGAAGATCTGTCCTTAGATATATGTGATGTCTGCTATTGTACTGGAAACAATGAGGCAAGGTTCAATGGTGAGAGTCTTTACCAGATGGAATTTATAGAAAGTAAAAGAAAATATATACACTGCAGGGGGGACCTGACTATGAGGGGGGAGAGGAAAGGGGAGAGGAGAGAATTGGCCACTTGGTCTTATTTCAATTGCCAATTCTGAGGTATGGTATTTGAATAGTTAAAAGTTAGTATCTACTGTTTTATGTGGTACATTTTATAACATTATATGGTATTTCCTGACTCTGCTTATTTGGGAGAGGCATTAGGAATTAGATTCCAAATTTTCAGAGAATGAATCACAAGTCACCATATCAGTCTCCAAGCAGTCAGGTCTGAGCCTGATTGTTGGTGGCCATTTTGCCGTTAACTTTCAGCCTTCTTGTCTCTACATTTCTCTCCAATGAGATGAGTGATGGGATGAAGGTCACATTTTTTTTTCTGATACTGTATTCCAGCTGAGAAGCTACATCTGAGGACTCTGGTTGGCACTGATCCATCATAGTCACAGGGCTGCAAGCCTAAATCCTTGAGCTGCATTAGCATAGGAGGAGAGTATTGTGTATCACAGGTGTGGAAATCTAGAAGGTTAAGCAAGCAGAAACTCAAGACAGACAACAGAATGACAAACAAGAACAAAGGGACTGTGGGAGCTAAGAGAACTCACACGAATTTCAAAATGCTTCCTAGGGACAGAGCCATCCAGGAGGTCTGCATTAGTCAGGGATCTCTAATGAAACAGAACTTATAGACTGGGAACTTATTAGAGTGGCTTACAGGATTGGTCCAGCTAGTCCAACAATGGCTGTCTACTAACAGAAAGTGTATGAATCCAGTAGTTGTTCAGTTCAAAGTGTCTGATGTCCCATCAGGTCTTCAATATACTCTGGAATCCCAGAGAAGTAGTCTCTGATGCTAGTGAAGGAATGGACTCCCCAGTGACAGTGAGGGCAAGCAGGCTAAGAGCAATGGCTTGCTTCTTTCATTTCCTTTTTATAGGCCTGTCCAGAAGGTGTGGCCTAGATTATAGGTGGTCTTCCCAGCTCATAAGATCAGGACAACATCAGGCCTTCCCACTTGAAATGAGTTAATTAAGAAAAGTCACTCACAAGTGTACCCAACCACTTAGTATTTAGTTAATTCCAGAAGTAGTCAGGTTGACAACTATGAATAGCTATCAGAAGGTCTATATCAAATTTTGATTTAACCCCTTGAATAGTTTGATAATGTCTGACTTTTGGGAGATGTTTCTCTACTGCTCCTGAAGTAGTGGCCTGGAAATACGAAGTGTCACTGAGGAGGGCATGTGTGCACCTTGTATCTGCAGAAGGGATGTCTAGGTTTGAAGGACTGTCTGACAGGGAGTTGATACATTGTCTTCACTATCTTTATAATGGATGAAAAAAGGATTGTGGCAGCTCCAAATGCAGTTTTATATGTGGGGTATTGCTTCTACTTAGGAATGAGAGCAGAAGGCAGGAAACTCAAAGTTACACATCCTTTTGGTGCTAAGTAAGCACATCTGATTTTTCCTTTGAACCTGTGTGGGAGGTGTTTGAACAGCACACATGTTCTCCGTGTATTTCTGCTTTATCTGTGGTGCTTTAAGTTTCCTGACTCCAATAGTGGGACAGGGAAACCAGATCCAGATTGCAAGGCCTGTTTTCCTATCATACTATCCTTCAATGACCACATAGTTTTCCTTCTCTTTCTATCACTCCCCAGGAAGACTATTGTAGTCTAAATGGAAAATGAAACTGAATCTGAAATTTGGGTTTCATTGATTTATTGAGCAACTGAATATATCCCATTCACAAAAAGCTAGAGAATTTAAAATCTGGATATAGAGGATGACAATTTCCTCCCATGTGGAGAGTTGTGGCCTAGTGCATGAAGCACTCTCTAGGCTTCTCAGCCACTCAGTTTCAAAATTCCATGGAATATTTGGAATGTCACAGTTATTAATCCCCAATTGAAATTTAGTGAAATAAATATTCGGGCAAGAATCTGGAAGTTCTTGGACCCACTGGGTAGCGGTGTAGAAATCAGCAGACACAGTGAAGCACGTAGGACCTGTGCTTCCCCCCAGGCTATCTACTCAGTCCATTGGCTTGGGATCTCATTGGATTCCTCTTCTAGCCTGAGCTCAGATATAAGCACGCATTGGAGAGACGAGACCTTGAGTGCTCTGTACTGCTCTCTGCTGCTGTCTTAACCTGTAATTCCACTGCCATGGGGAAGCACTTCCTGCTGCTCCTGCTGGGCCTCTCCTTGGTAGTGGGCTTCCTGCAAGGTGAGATCCTGGCAGATGGAAGGGGCCAGTGCTGGTGGGCACACACACTGGTAAAGGGTCCTGGGTTTGGGGAGGTCAGGAACAAGATGGATGACCTGACTTCTTTTCTATGTGGACTCCACAGCCTTCATCTCCATATCCTCACATTCCTGTCCTTCCCTTCCCTCTGCTGGATACAGGATGGGCGTCTCCAATTCCTCCTCTGTCATGCCTCTGCTCCTGTGTCCTTTGTCCTGGTCCTGTAGTTCACCTCCTTATTGATAAAAAACCTGCCCAGTTCCTCCAGCTTACCCATTTATAGTCCTAAATTCATATTGGAAGTGATGCCAGGAAGGTTCCTGACAGGATGAAGATGATGACTCGAAGGGAGCTCTTGTCTGGTCACAGGTAGTAGGCTCAAGCTACTTCATCAACATTTGATCTTCCTCAACTCATCCCAGTCTTTCACAGCGTTTGAACCAGACAAACGTGGCTCTTCTCAATTCCCCTCCTAGGTTCCAAGGTCATGGGCTACACCTTAGAGGTCAGCTCAGCATACATCCAGCTCTTTCCTTGGTGATTGCTTCTTATTCGTTGACTGCAGACACAGGCTCAGCTTCTGTCTGAGGCTTCAGGGGTGCTCTGAATCCTTGGTTTTGCCTTTTCAGCTCTGACATGTTTTCGGTGCAGCTGGTTAAACGCTGATGGAGTATGTGAGAAAGGAGAAACCACCTGTGAGGCTAAGGATGGCGAAGAATGTAACATAATGGTAGTGTCTAAAGGTGTGTCAAGGCTGGGACATATTGGGGTGATCCTGCTTGTTTCTCAAGAATGAATCAGTCAGTCCCTTTTTAAACATCTGGAAACAAAACAGAGACTGTGGGATTCTTTGTTTCTGTGTAAATCCTGGAGAAGTCTCCTTTCCATTCGGTACTGGTTGCCTCAGTTCTTTCCCAGATTAAGAAATTTTTTGATGTGGGGTTCTCTGCATGGTCTTTAGAGATTTCTGGAAGACATATTAAGGAATGAGAGTCGTTGAACTCTAAAATTCCAGGCAGTAATTTTGGGAATGGGAAGCATG
Source organism: Mesocricetus auratus (assembly GCF_017639785.1). Taxonomy (NCBI): domain Eukaryota; kingdom Metazoa; phylum Chordata; class Mammalia; order Rodentia; family Cricetidae; genus Mesocricetus; species Mesocricetus auratus. Next base: position 15,674,229 of record NW_024429203.1, on the reverse strand, counting down.
ACTGCGTGCCAGATTACTGGTTGATAGATGATAATAACTACAGTCACCAGGGTGTGGCTGGCATACGTTTCATCAGGGAGCACAAGTCTCCTCATTTTGTGAGACTCTGATTTCACAAATATTTGTTTGACTCTTGTTTTTTTCTTGTGCAGGTCGTGATATCCTGTTTGGGCAGCAGGATTGTTCTTCCTGGTGTTTAAATAACACTTTCATCCATTATAACATAACACTGGATTTTTCATGTTGCCATGACGAAAATATGTGTAATGAGTTTTAGAGGCTGGGTCCTTCCTTGCCCAGTTCTGCTGCAGGTGAGTCCTTATTGCTCCCCTGTGCTCTCACCTCTTATGACACTGAACCATCTGTCCCCTGCGGTGCCTGTCCCTAGCACCTGCCTGGAATCAGCATCACCTGAAGATGTTTCAACCGTTCAGTTGGGAACAGAGCGATGTTCTCTGCTTCCCCATATTCCAGGTGCTTCTTTCTTCCGGGTTCTTGCTTCCTTCTTTTCCTCCCTCCATCCTTCCATCGCTAACTGATATTTGCCATACTTTCCTCTATTCCTCTCACTTTTACTGTTACCAACACTGGTTTTATACTAGTGGGTATGACAGACCTCACAGCCCCCTTACGAGCCTTCAGATTTAGTGGTCTCTTCTGTCAAGGTTCTGGCAGATGCTAGTTCCTGCGTCTCACTTTATTCTTCTCACTGAAGGGAAGACATATGATTTCTGATTTCTCACTGCTGTGACCTGAATAAGACAGTATAATGCTGCAATGATGTAATTTATGATGTCAGAGGCTTTCATCGTGGTAGGCGGGATGTAGTGGACCAGAGCTACTCACACCAGGACAGGATATACCCTGCAAGCCCACAGTCCTTGCTTTCTCCAATTCAGCCTGTAACTCTCTTATTAATCTATCTAAAATTTGAATGTATTAATGCCTTAAATAGCTTAATTATGTCAGAGATGTCATACCCTAACCATGCCTAGAATGTGACAGACACACTCAGAGCAGTGTTTGAGGAATCCCTTAGACATCCTTGATACAATCAAGTTCTTGGTAGAAACTAGTCATCACATGGGCTGACGTCACTTCAGTACTGCAGTGTCCAATTCTATTTTGTGTGCACATGGAAAGATGGCCTAGTTTAGCTTTATCCTACTAAATTACATAAATATTAATTTGATTTTGTTTACATCTTTATTTTTATATTTTTTTCTAGCACTTTGTATACTAGCCTTAGAAAATACAGACAATGCTGTCCAAGGAAGCATGACTAGTAATCCCATCCCACCCTACAAAGAAACAGCTTGTTTATATGTTCAGGCATATATTTCAAAGTTTTAAAATCATTGATAAGTTATGATGTGTATTTACATATGAATGTTTGTACACTTACAAATATTAAAAGTCATTATAATCTTGTTTTTCAGCACTGTTCACTGAATCCTGTCTCTGGAGCATGTGAGCAAGCATTCTACTACTGACCTGTCATGAATCCTGTGTCTTGGTCTTTCCATCATATGCCTTAGATCTTTTGTAGTCTTAATGGATCTTACTATATTATATTTCATACTCTGTCATTACTGTGTACCTTTTAAAGTTTAATTCACTAATTCTGTGTAGTTGACTAGATTACTTTGAATTACAAGATATTTACATTTATTTATTTTGTGTATGCTTCTGTGTTATATGCCATGATGTGTGTGGAGGTCTATAGTGAACCTGCAGGAGTCAGTACTTTCTTTCCACCATGAAGACTGAACTCAGTGGTCAGACTTAGTGGTCAATGCACTCACCCTCTGTGTCACATTATCTCTCCTCAAGTTTAAAATCACACAATTAGGAGGGTACAATTAGTTACTTGTTACTAATCCCGATGACCTGAGTTCAGTTCCTGGGACCCACATGGTAGAAGGAGAAAATGAATTCATACAAGCTCTTCTCTGACCTTCACAAGCTAACTGTTGCAGGACACACACACACACACACACACACACACACACACACACACACACACACACACACACACACACACACAGACATTTACAGTGAACCAGACAGATACACAATGAATGCAGTGAAAAAAGTACAATTATAGCATTATTTATTTATCCCTTCCACATTCTCTCTTCTACCCTACCTTTCCATTCTCTTCCCCATTTAGCCCTTTCTGTACCATAGTTCTTATTTAACCCTTGATATCCCTGCAGTCTAATTTTCTTTTCTTGAAGTTCCACTCTCCCATGGCCATTTACGAATTTGTGGATATTCCAAATGGAGTACACATGTCTGAAGAATAAAAGCTAATACCCACAAATGAGAGAAATTAAATACCAAGGGAATAAATCTTCCAGTCAGCAAATGGGCAAAGGTAGTTTTCAACAAGAAGGATGAGAAAGAGGATGAAAGAAAGAGGCACAAATGACCAGTAACATTTTGACAATCTGTTCAAGGTTAGGCAGCAGGGATGGCTCTCCTTAGGAACGGGAATAGAATAAATAGTCATGGAATATGAAGATCAAACAAGAAGTTAGAGGGAAGTTGGCAAGGGAAGGAATACTGGGAGGATCCTATGGAAACCTAGTGCAGTAGGAACTTGGAGAAGTAGAGCTGTTACCTACCTAGAGCTTTCACTCCTATGCACTGATACGCATGTTACTAGAAGGCACTCTGCATGCTACCAAAGGAGAGAGGTGGATACGTGCCCAGCTACAAACCATTTGATCTGTAAGAGTGACCTGTCTGCAAGATACACTGCTGCAATAGTGACGCAAAGCTTGTGGGAGCAGCCAACCAATATTTAATTAGATTTAAGGCCCACTCCATGAGGAGAAACCCGTACCCCATTCTGCTTGGGTGGCCAAAAACCAGGGACCAATTGGAAAACCAAATACTACTGTTCTGCCAAAGCAGTGGTTCTCAACCTACCTAATGCTGCAACAGTTCCTTACGTTGTGGTGACTCCCCCAATCATGAAATTATCTTCATTGCCACATCATAACTGTAATATTTCTACTGGTATGAATCATAATGTGAATATCTGAATCCAGGATATATGATATGTACCTGCTGTGAAAGGGTTGTTCAACTCCCAAAGGAGTTGCAACCCTGTACCAGGCTTTTTGTTTTAGACCACCAACCAGCTCCCCAATTATGACATGAAGACTTAATATTAGTTATGACTTCTCAGCCTTATCTTTTGTTCATTTCTTGTTTGCTTTTATGATTTAATCTGTTTATCTACCTTTTGCCTCGGGGCTTTTACCTTTCTTTCCTTCTGTATGTCCTACTCTGTTTTTGCTAGCTGCCAGCTGCCTGGCTGGCTGGCCTTGGATGTATCCCTCTCTTTCTCCCTCATACTCTTTTCCTTCTCTCTTCTTACTCACCTCCTATTTATTCTTTCTGCGCCCCCCTAGACTAAACTATCTCTCGTTTGCGTAGATAATGGCCATTAAGCTTTTTATAGACCAATCATGTGCCTTAGGCAGGTGTTGATCAAGGTCAATGCAATATGGAATATAATATATTTATTTACCAGAAGAAGAACTTACACACAAAAGGCTGCGGAGTCAGAAGCATGGCAGGCTTCCAGAGGAAGAGAGGAGAAGAAGAGGGATTCGGTTCTTTTTCACTTCCTTTTATCTCCACCTGTCCTAAATTTCCTTATCTCTGCCCTTAGGGCGGATAGCTTTGTGGGGCTCACCCCTACAGGCAGGCAAGGTGAAAGAAATGCAAAACATCTTTACATAATTTAAGAAATGCAGCACAAGTCAGAGAAATATCACCCTTTACAACAGCCACAAATAACATAAAATATCTTTGGGCAGCTCTAACCAAACAAGTTAAAGACCTGTATGGCAAGAACTTTAAGTCTTTGATGAAACAAATTAAAGAAGACATCAGAAAATGGAAAGATCTCCCATGCTCTTGAATAGGTAGGCTTAACATAGTAAAAATGGCAATCTTACCAAAAGCAATCTACAGGTTCAATGCAATACCCATCAAAATCCTAGCACAATTCTTCATAGACCTTAAAAGAACAATACTCAACTTTATATGGAAAAACAAAACAAAAAACCCATAATAGCAAAAGCAATACTGTACAATAAAGGAACTTCTGGAGGCATCACCATACCTGTCTTCAAACTCTACTATAGAGCTATAGTAATGAAAACATCTTGGTATTCAAACAGAAAGGTGAACCAATGGAATTGAATCAAAGACCCTGATATCAATCCACACACCTATGAACACCTGATTTTTGACAAAGAAGCTAAAACTATATAATGGAAAAAAAAGAAAGCATCTATTTCCATGCACAAAACTGAAGTCCAAATGAATCAAAGACCTCATCATAAAACCAAACATGCTGGACCTCATAGAAGAGAAAGTGGGAACTAGCCTTGAATGCATTGGCATAGGAGACCACTTCCTAAATACAACACCAGTAGCACAGATACCGAGAGCAACAATTAATAAAAGGGACCTGCTGAAACTAAACTTCTGTAAAGCAAAGGAGATGGTCAACAAGACAAAATGGCAGCCTACAGAATGGGAGAAGATATTTACTCACCCCACATCTGAGAGAACTGATCTCCAAAATATACAACGAGCTCAAGAAACTAGACATCAAAAGATCAAATACTCCAATAAAAAAATGGGGCATAGATCTAAACAGAGAACTCTTAACAGAGGACTCTCAAATGGCCAAAAGACACTTAAGGAAATTCCTTAGTCATCAGAGAAATGCAAATCAAAACAACTCTGAGATACCCATTTTGCACCTGTCAGAATGGCCAAGATCAAAAACTCTGATGATAGCTTAAAGTGGAGAGAATGTGAAGTAAGGGGAACACTCCTCCATTGCTGGTGGGAGTACAGACTTGTACAGTTGCTGTGGAAATCAGTATGGTGGTTCGTGAGAAAACCTACCTCAAGACCCTTAATACCACTTTTGGACATATACCCAAAGGATACACACACCACAAGAACATTTGCTCAACTATGTTCATAACAGCATTATTCATAATATCCAGAACCTGGAACAACCTAGATCCCCCTCAACCAAAGAATGGGTAAGAAAAATGTGGTACATTTACACAATGGAGTACTACTCAGTGGTAAAAAAACAATGACGTCTTAATTTGTAGGCAAATGGGCAGAACTAGAAAAAGCTATTCTGAATGAGGTAACCTTTCAAAGGAGTTATTTTTTTTCATTTTTAAAATTTAAATTAGAAACAAGCTTGCTTCACATGTCAATCCCAGCTCCCTCTCCCTCCCCTCCTCCCCTACCCTCCACCAGGCCTCCAGTCCCCCTCCAAATCCCCACTCCGATCCCCAGGGAGGGTGAGGCCCTCCATGGAGGATTTCCAGAGTTCAAAGGAGTTCTTAACTGGTCTAGATAATAAAAAGCTGAAGTCAGATATAGAGGGAAATGCTGAGAGATCAGGGACAAGGATCAAGCCACTGCCACGCCTTACCTCCTAAGCACCTCAGCAGACAAGTGAGCAATTTCCTGTTTTTCCCTGCTTATATCCTGTTTCTGCCCAGCTATGTCACTTTCTGTCTGTCTGTACAAACCTCCAGACCTCTATGGTTAGCTAGTGGCAGGCTCCATTCTCTGACCCCCCAGACAGGCTTTATTTTTACAAGAAAGATATCATCACAATAATCCAGACCCAGACATACAAATATAATATGTACTCATTCATAAGTGAATATTAGACAAAGCAAAGGACAACAAACCTACAGGACACAACCCCAGAGAACCTAGGTAACATAGGACACTAGCAGAGACATACGTGGATTCACCTAGGAAACGGAAAAAGACAATATTTCCTGAGTAAATTGGGAGCACAGGGTGCAGGGAGGTGAGTGGAAGGGGAGAAGGGAGGAGAGAAGGGGAGTGGAAAAAATGCATAGCTCCATAAAAAAAAGAAATGCAGCACAAAAAAATATAACACATCTTTACATAGTTAAATATTCCACAACCAACCTCACAGGTTGAGAAGCTCTGTGATAAAGGGACTTAGTAATAAAATTACCTTAATGACATCCTACTAAATTAATCCATCTGTTCTTTGCTCAGCCATCAACAGAGGTGCTTCCGCCTGGAGCAGGTGAGAACAAACACAGAGACTCAAAGACAGACAATATGGAAAGAGTGAAAGACCTTGGGACACTCAGCCCTAAATGGGATGTCTCCATCAAATCCCTCCCATCAGGCATCAGGGAACCATGTGGAAGCAGATGTAGAAAGAGGGTAAGAGCCAGAAGGGAGAGGGCACCAAAGAAACAAGGCCCTCTAAACAACAGGCTCTATGCACATATGAACTCACAGAGACTGAGGCAACATTTACAGGGCCTGCGTAGGTCTGCATCAGAGTGGGTCCTAGAGCTGAGAGAAGTAGACTCATTCATAACCTAGAAGCCAGCTCCGATTGAGAGCCACTAGCAAATGAAAAATTAGTTTGCTTTAATGGAGTCTCACTGGGGAAACAAACTACTCTTAAGGGTAACCCCCATGCCCAGCTTTAGATGACCTACAGAAAATAAACTCTATGGCATCTTTGGAGGTTCTTTTTGTCTCATAATAGTGTTGTCAGAACTTTGTTATTATTATTATACACTGCAGGTCCTTTATGCATACATTATGGCTTCCAGTTTTGAGTTTCTTGGGATGCCTGTGTGTGTAAATGTGTGTGTTCCTATGTCTATATGCATTTCTTTTGCTTTTTTTTCTTATTTGGTTGTTTTGTCATATTCTGATTTTTTGAGGTGGGTTTAAGACAGGGTTTCCCTGTATAGTCCCAGTTGTCCTGGAACTCACTCTGTAGGCCAGGCTGGACTTAAAAAATGAAGGGACAAGCCTGGAGATGGGGTGGGTGGGAGAGGGCATTTGAGGTAGGGAGAGGGAAGGTTTTTTTTTTTGGGAAAGGTTCAGTTTCCTGTTGCAGATGTAAAGGAGGTGATTGTGTGGGTGGTGTGGAGTCCTTTCAGGAAGGAGGGGGAAAGGGCTAGGACCAATGTAATACATTGGGGAGGGAAGTTCATTTGGAGAGAGTTGGAGCATTAGGTAAAGTGGTGCCTGAAGGAAGGGAATACCAGGGAGGAGGCAGGAAGAAGCTGGCAGAGCCAAATCTGAAGGAAGGAAGTATCCTCTAGTGAATGAGGATTGTTTATGGAAGGTTTTTCGGAGTGACTGAAGACTGGCAAAGGGATGGCTAATTTTGAAGACAGAAAATGTCTCTAACATGAAGTTTCTCTCCATCTGCCATTACCTTGTATATATGTCTCAAAATTGATGTCAGAGGTACCATTTTCAGGTCAATGAGAGCCATTGTCTAGTCAATACTGTGGGTAGATGCTGTTACAACAGAATTCATTATGTTACCTATCATGTTAAGGAAGTAGTAGAGAGTAAGGGGGGACAAGAGTCTTCTGTCCCCTTAAGTTCGCATCCCACTGGAATACTCAAACCTAAAATATTGTATAATCCTGGGGAGGATAAGGGGACAACTGCCATGGGGAGTCACCTGACTCAGTGCTGAGATTTTCCTTGTGCTGAGATGGACAGGTGTCTCTATGACTTGAAAAACTCACCAGAGGAGAAAGGAGACCAGTGTTGGTACAGAGGAATGTTGACAAGGACAGGAGGTATAGAAAGGGGAGCCCCACAGGGAAATTTATGTTCATGAGTCACAGGGCACCACTATGGGACGTTCAGATATGACAGAGGACAAAGAGATCATTCCTGGGACCACAGACTTAACTCCAGACAGAGTGTGGGGAGATCCAAATGGACAGGGAATTTAGAACACTTAGAAAACTAAGGAAGCCTACTTTAAGGCATTTGGGAGGGGAGAGGGGACTTCACCTTGCACTACAGGGAACTGAAGAACCCAGAAAATGAGAGAGAGGTGCGAATGAAAGTCTCCTCAGGTGCATTTTCCAGATGGCCCTTAGCCTTTTGATGTCTGAGGCCCCTAAGTCCCTAGGCTCTTGTCAGTCTCCTGGAGTCATGATACCTAGGGAGTTTTCCTTACAAATACAGACAGGCTGTTTACCTCTCCTTGTATCATTAGGGGCTCTAGAATCAATATGAGGTCTGTCAGAGATGGAGAGCTGTGGCACTTCTGGGATCTAGAATTCATAAGAAAAATGTGGCAATGCAACCCATTATATATGTGCCAGTTATGGTGGTTTGAATGAGAATGTCACCCATAGGGTCACATATTTGAGTGTTTGGTTTCCAAGTAAGTGGACCTGTTTGAGAAGGATTAAGGCATGTAGCCTTGTGTGTCCCTGGGGCGTTGGCATTTCAACTCAAGCCAGGCCCAGTCTTACTCTCTTTCTGCCTGCAACTTATGGGTCAGATATAAGGTCTCACTATAGCTCTATAAACCTGTCTCTGTCTACTGCCCTTTTCCCTACTGCGATCAGCATGGACTAAGCCTCTTCTGAAACTGTAAGCCAGCCCCCAATTAAATTCTTCCATTTATCAGTTGCCTTGGTCATGGTATCTCTTCACAGCCATAAGACAGTAACTAAGATACTAGTAAAGCTTACATCATGAGTTAATCTACTTATTTTGAAAATTTGATACCACTCTCAATATGAATTGGTCATACCCTCAGTGCCCATCATCCTGCCTCCATGCCCAAAGTGCTGTGGTTACAGGTGTGCCAAATATCATGCTGAGCAACTTTTTTTTAACATGAAAAGCATTATTTAGGGTTTTATTCTAAGCATGGTTTTCTTTCTTTCTTTCTTTTTTTTTTGAGGCTTGGTGGCAGGCACCCTTACCCGCTGAATCATCTAACTGGCCCTACTCTTTCCAATATCCTGCTCCCAAGTCTTTCATACAGCAAAATAAAATGACCTTAGATGGCCAGTGTGGCCAGGACTTTTGATTGTATGTGAATTGGGAGAGGCTACTGGGCATATGAATAACTATTCCGAGACAGGAAGCAAGGTTTCCTGCAGCCAGAGAAGGAAGGTTCTGGGCTAAAGGTTGTCCTGGCTCGTTTCATGTCACTGTGACACAAGCTAGAGTCATCTGCAAGGAGGGACCCTCAACTGAGAAAATCTAAGCATGGTTTTCAAATGAGTTCATTCCCATGTTCAATCCATATTTGGTAATATTTTGAAATATTTCTATTGTCTCTAATTGTGGATGGTGTTCATAGAGTACAAAGCTGGGTGTACTGGGGATAAGATGAGGGTCATTTGGTGGTGGTGGCTGTGGTGGCTGTGGTGGCTGTGGTGGCGGTGGTGGTGGTTGTGTGTGTGTGTGTGTGTTTAGCATGTATTGTTAGTATCTCATCTCAAAAGAATAAAAGAACATTTATTCTGGTGTCAAATATGAGTAATCATAGCCCTCAAGCACATGTTTTCCCAAATACTATATTCCAATGAGGTAGCAATTTTTGAAGATTTTATAGTAAGAAAACAAAGTGCTGTAAATGCAGACACTGTTTAAACACTTTGGTGGAAACATCAGATAGCTTGGTCTCAGCAGAGCAGGGCAGCCTGGGTTGTAGCCCTCAGATACTATGGAATGACACTCTTAGCTTTCTGATTGACACTTCTGGTTAACGCAGCCCAGGAGACTGCACCTGACAATCATAAGGATTCAGGTCAGACACAGAGTTGGGAGAAGGGACGGCAAGAAGGAGGCTGCAGACAGCCTGAGATAAACTTGAAGGAGGCTCTTGACCTGAGACATTCTGACAGCCCCTTTCACTGCTCACCACTCATATGTGTCTCTTGTAACTGGGAGGACAGGTAGGCAGACTTGACTTGGGGCCACATTGTGATCCCCAAGTTTGACAGCAAATTAGCAGCCACTATGGGACTAAGACACATTTTGGGGTATATGCCACTCACAGTAAGCTCATGAAGAGTAAAGATGGAAATTTCCAGCAGCTGTTGGATTCATTTTATTCCAGGGACATTTCCCTGTTTTTCAATGTCAGCAGTATCAGTTGTTTTTACTCAGCTTAGTGAAGCAGAAAAATGAGTTTGAACTTTGTTTTAGATAAAATCTGCCCTAGACAAATCTCTTCCTAATCAGTACAACTCAGGCTTTGATGTGCTGTTTCTTTTGGAATTGGCTTTGTTTTTCAGTTTGGGGGTTTATTTTATTTGGAGTAGTTGGCACTTGGTGAGCGGCTTTGTCTTTCAGAGTTCTGCTGAACAATATTGGGTATTATTATGAACTAGAGAAACACAGTGATGATGGTAGTGAGGAAAGAGAACTCTGAAATGCTGGGAACATGACCACAGTGTTCCTTGTATGGATGTTTTCAGGGCTGAGCATTTGTTATAGTATGACTCACTGCTGTCCTCACCTCAGGGAAGACTATTTTTCCCATTCTCAGCATTCCTTAGCTGCCTGTCTTAGAGTTGAGTTATTCTGAACCTTCCCTGGGTATCTTTAGCATGTCTATTATCATCCTTGTTCATCTCTTGTATAGGCAGTAATGTTTGTGAAACTTGATGGGAGTTTATGTGTCTAGGAGACACATCCTCATAGACACTCCCTTATCCTCTGACTTTTAGAAAATTTTCAGCCCTTCCTTCCACAGTGATCCATGAGCCTTAGGTGTAGGATTGTTTCATAGATGCTTGCATTGGTTGTGGGCTTCTGTAATGGTCTCAGTCTGTTGCTAAGGGAAGTTTCCTTACTGAGGGGGTGAGGACTGAACTCATGTGTGGATATTAGGACAAATATTTAGAATGTAGTTAGGGGTATACTGGCTTAGGAAAGCCAAGGTTTTAAGTTCTTATCAAGTTCCATGACTTCACTTAGCTCTGGGTAGTTGACTAGGTTTCCAGATTAGGCATGATTTCCCTCTTCTTGAGTGGGTCTTTAGACAAATTATAAAGCTGTCTGGCCAGGTTTTGGGGGTGGATATCTATAATCCCAGGACTCAGTGAGTTTGGGGTTAGCTTGGTCTATAGAAGTATTTCCAAGATATCCAGGACTACACAAAGAAACCCATTCTGGAACAAAACAAAACACCAACAGAAAACTGTTTGTTACCACCCCAGAATGCATGGAGGACAACCACCTTTAAAAATAAAATGTAAAATGTAAAATAACTGATATGCTAAGAGTGAAAACAATAATACAACCACAGTAGACATAGAATGAATGAAAGAAAAATGAGAACAAAGCACAGGGCCATAAATTGAAAACAACAATAAATATGATATATATTAATTAATCAAGTTCTGTCAATAGTCACCCAAATATCAGTGGTCTCAGTGAATGAACTGAAAGTTTTCCAGAGAGGTTCCAAAGATGAAACTCAATTATGTGTTTTCTACATGACATCTCTTTATAAGCTTACTTACTGATTGATTGATATGCTGAGTTGACTCTTTCAGGTATGTTAGGCAAACACTGTACCACTAGGATAAAAGAAATTATATAGACAATTAAGGTTAATGTATGGAGAAAGATATTCCATGGTAGCACTGACCAGAACAAAACCAAGAATATACGTTTTAATTTCAGACTCAACAATCAATAAAACAAAGATAATCACCAAGGATTAAGTTTTATATAAAGATAAAGGGATCAATTTTGCAATAAGACATAACAATATTTCACATTATGAATTTCACATCTAATCACAAAATGCAAATCAAAGGCATTACACTATTCTTAAGTTCACGTGGACACACTCTCAGTCAGACCACATTCTAGACCATAAAACACAATTTGCAAAAGTTAAAAAATAAAAAGTATACAGTGTTCTCAGATCACAATGGAATTAAACTCAAAATAGTAACTGAGAAATTACAAAATATAAGAAGACTAAACATGTTTCAACAACACATGAATCAAGATGAAATTCAAAAGAAATGCAAAACTGTTATGAAGTGAATAAAACTACAACTTATCACAGTTTGTGGAATCCAGTTAAAGTGCTGTCAATTGAGAAATTTATATTATCAAATGCAAATCAAATAGGAGCACAACATAACTCCAACATCTATTAGAATGGCCATAGTCCAGAACATGGCCACACTAAACATCTATGAGTATGAGGACAGGAGTTCTCATCCACTGCTGGTGGACATGCAAAATGGGACAATTACTTTGGAACAAGATTAAGCAATTTCTTACAAAACTAAGGCATTTTTCATTCTTATCAGATGATTCAGCCATCATGCTCTTTGGCAAAGGGATATATAATTTTTGCCATCCACACATTGCTGCTTATAGCAGCTTTATTGATAACAGACAAAGCTCAACAACAGCGATGCCCTTCTGTAGAGGAGAGCACAATAAACATCAGGTAATGGAACATGGTGGCACCATGCTGTGTGCTTGGGTCCTGGACTACTTAATAGGAAGGTGGGGACTCGTCTCCCCTGCTTCCTGACTTCAGATGCAATGTGACCAGCTGCCTCCTGCTCCTGCCACCATGGACTGAAACTTGGGACTGTGAGCCCAAACAACTCCTCCTTCTTTAAATTGCATTTTATTACAGCAACCACAAATAAACTAACGTTTTATCTTTAGCCACCCGGAAACAAAATGAGAATTGCGTTAACACCCTATTCATCCCAATTGGATACTGCTTTTTAATTTCATGTGTATTGGCATTTTGTCTGAATGTATTTCTGTAGGAGGAAGTCTGATGCAGCCATTAAACATGTGACTTACTAAGTCTATGCCGCCATTAAACATGTGACTTACTAGAGGCGCATACAGATGAGGTAATAAAAGGGCGGTTTACCACACCGCTAACCACACCCACTTTAGGCAGGACTAAAGACGTATACGGCTGGACGTAAAGACGTATACGTACGTAGGCGGAACTACGTCACTAGCCAAGCCCACTTTTGGGCATGGCTAGGGGCGTTACGGGGGAAGGCATAAAAGACAGCGCACAGGAAGTCTCGCTCTCTTTTCCTGGAGTTCGGCTTCCGGTCCAGCCGCTAGCTGAGATCTGCTGGGCTCCTCTGGGTTTGGTATCTTGTGAGTAATTTTCTACATTAAATACTTAGCTTCACTTTCAGTAATTGTGTGTCGCGTATCGTTACAGCGTCCGTTGAAGCCTACAATTTGGTGTTGGAGCGGGATTGGAATCGGGACCCAGGCGCTTCTCTCGGCCTGACTAGGCACACGTGGACTCTCCTTTCGCTAAGTTCCTCACCACTTCGCTCGGCAAGGCACAATTCCTGCCGCCAGGAACCAGCACCTCCTACCTGCCGGTAAGGTTAGGCGGTATTCCAAGATTTCTCTTGCGGCCACGTGCTGTTTTACTGGCGGCCTGCTGACTCCGGCCACGTGCTCTTTCGCTGGCAGCCTGTTGATTTCGGCCTGAATTACTCCATTGGTAACAAACGTAACTGCTTTATACAATGTCAACAGCTAACACTATGATGCAGGATGTTAAGAATTTTCTTGTTTTTTGTATGGATGGGATTTTAGAAAGGGTTGAGGACCTACCTGAAAGGTACTTCCTACCCACGATGGTGATTATTAGCTTCATAATCAATATAATTTTGTTAATGAAATGGTTCAAAAATAGGAATAAACTTATACAGGTCATACAGTCATCACAGGATAGTTTTGAAATCTTAATACAAAGGATTCAGGAAATGCAAAATTCATTGCAGGAGAGTAAGAAAGGGTTGGTAGAAAATATTCAGGATATTAAAAATGATAATGTAGGTCTGACGAACAGGTTTAAAGAGACGGAACACAAAATTGAATTATTTTCAGGAAAAATGTGTTCCATAGATAGAATTGAAAAATTGGAACATAATGTGGAAACATTTAACGACAAACACGGTTCCATGTTTGATGATTTCACTAGCAAATTACAAAGACTGGAACATAAAATTGAAATGCTAGCAGAAAAGAATTGTTCCATGTCTGAGAGCAATGATAAACTAACTGATAGAATATCATTTGTAGAAGGCAGTTTACATGCTATTGAGGTACTTGCTAAGGATGAGAATATTAGAAATTTGGAATCACATTTAAATAATGAATGTAAAAAAATGAAAGATTCCATGACGTCCTTAGAAAATCATTTGTCCCAAGAACTTCAAGAGCTCAGAGAAACAATGATGAATAGACTGCAGGATTTAGAAGACGCTCAATCTGATACTTCAGAATCAGAAATACAGGCAACAGGTCAGGACAGGAGTTTCCCAAAGCTTCTCAAATGCCGGAATGATTTCCCTAAGGTTGCTATGCGTTCCCCTATGGTTTTTCCAGTATCTGTATCAGAAAAACCAGCAACGAAAAAACAATCAAATGGTCCCATTGCTTATCACTGGGAGCCTATACAGATGAAGGATCTAAAAAATATTAAGGAGGCCATTGTCATGTATGGTCTTCATTCTCCCTTTGTCAGAGAGCTCCTAACCTCATGGGCTACTGTAAATAAAGTAACCCCAAAAGACTGGGCCCAATTAGCCTCTGCAGTGCTCGAAAATTCTTGCCAAATTCAATGGAGAGCTTTGTGGAGGCAAGAAGCAAAAGCAATTGAGATTCAGGAATTGCAGAAGGGTCATGAAGTACCCCAAGACAAGATTCTTGGGGAGGGTCCTTACGCTGACACACAGGTTCAATCTGCATATGACGAGCACATGTTGTCTTTGTGCCGTACAGCTGCTTTAAATGCCTTGGATATGGTTTGTGAAACAGGAGAGATAATGCAACCCTACACCAAGGTATTACAGGGCCCAAGGGAAAGGTTCACTGAATTTTTAGAGAGATTATCCAGAGCAGTAGAGGTACAGGTAGCGAACCCAGAATCCAGGCGTCTCCTTATAGAATCTTTGGCGTATGAGAACGCGAATCCTCAATGCAGGCAGGTAATTTGGCCATTAAAAATAAGATCAGCGCCATTGGAGGAATGGGTCCTACATACAGCGAACCTGGAATGTAAAAGTCAGGATACAGGAGCTTGGGTAGGTGAAGCTGTTTCTACAGGCTTGAGGAGGCACCAGGATGCCAAATACCCTACCTGTGATGATATAGAGGCATGGGTAGGGAAGGCAATCTCAAAGAATTTAAATAGGCGTAAAGATGCAACATGGTTTAACTGTGGTAGAATAGGACATCTTAGTAGGAACTGTAGACAACGCATTCCTAGAAATAATGCTTTTACCAGGAATGCATCAAACAGAAGGCCTAAGCCTCCTGGTCTATGCAGGAGGTGTGGGAAGGGGCGCCATTGGACTGATGAATGCTTTTCCACAATAGACAGACAAGGTAGATCTTTACAGCCAAAAAACGGAACTCAGGGGCTCAACCGAGCCCCAAAAAGAGAGATTATCCGGTCATTCCCAGTGACAGTGGAGGACAGCCTCTCCCAGGACAATTAGAAGATCCACTGCCCATTGTAAATAATACGGCACTGGATAATACATTAGCTCCAGAGGATGAATCAATTACATCAGGAGGAGATACAAAACATATATTTTGGCAAACTTCTATACAATATCATAGACCCAAACTTCCGGTTAAGGTAAATAATAGGGTGATTTACGGATTACTGGACACCGGAAGTGACGTCACTATCCTTAATCAGCAGTCCTGGCCACACAACTGGGCTTTAAAAGAGGTTAATGTTCAATTCTTAGGGATTGGAACCCTATCTGAAGTTAAACAGAGCGTTAGATGGATTGACTTTATTGGGCCAGAAGGACAGAGAGGAAGGTTAAAGCCATATGTTGCAGATATTGCTATAAACCTCTGGGGTCGTGATCTACTCCAGCAATGGAATACACAGATTAAAATTCCTCCTGTATCAGCTAGGAATTATAGACAAGCTCTTAGTGGTAGTAAGAATATAGTAAGACAGTACAGAAAACAGATGCCAAATGTACAGGCTGTACAGAAGCAAGATGCTAGTGCCAAACCTACAGAGCAACCAAAAGCTCTACCATTAAAATGGCTGACAGATGAACCCGTCTGGGTGGGTCAATGGCCTATGACATCTGAGAAGTTAGAGGCTTTGGAGAAGTTAGTTCAGGAACAGCTAGATGCTGGACATATTGAGGAATCAACTAGTGCATGGAATTCGCCTGTTTTTGTTGTCAAGAAGAAGTCTGGTAAGTGGAGAATGGTTACTGATCTTAGAGCCATCAACAAGGTAATTCAGCCTATGGGGTCTCTACAACCTGGGATGCCGTTACCTTCTCTAATTCCTAAGGATTGGCCAATTATAGTTATAGACTTAAAAGATTGTTTCTTCACCATACCGCTACAAGAAAACGACAGAGAAAAGTTCGCCTTCACAGTACCTACCTATAATAATTCCCGTCCGGTACAGAGATTCCAGTGGAAGGTACTACCTCAAGGTATGTTAAACAGTCCAACTTTGTGTCAATATTTTGTGAATAAACCTCTAGAAATAATTCGTAAAAAATTTCCACATTCGTTAATATATCATTATATGGATGACATATTATTGTCTGATTCAAATAAGGATACTTTGGAAAAGATGTTTGAGGCAGTAAAGGAAATTTTGCCTCGCTGGGGATTACAAATTGCCCCAGAAAAAATACAAAGAGGAGATTCTATTAACTATTTAGGTTATAAAATAGATGCTCAGAAAATTAGACCACAGAAAGTACAGATCAGAAGAGATCGTTACCGGACTCTTAATGATCTTCAAAAACTATTAGGAGAAATCTCTCAATTACAGACGATTATTGGTGTAGAAGGGCATGATTTAAAACACCTGAAAATGGCTTTAAAAGGAGATAAAGACCTAAACAGCCCACGAGTACTATCAGCTGAGGCTGAAAAAGAATTAGAATGGGTAGAAAAGAGAATATTAGAAGCACATGTGGACCGTGTGGATCCAAATCTGGACTGTATTCTGGTTATTTTACCATCTAGAGAATACCCCTCAGGAATATTAATGCAGAGGGACGACATCATTCTAGAATGGGTATTTCTGCCACATAAACTAGAATAAAAAATTGAAAACATATATAGAAAAGATATCTGATTTGATATTAAAAGGTAAATTAAGGCTTCGTCAACTGACTGGGAAAGACCCAGCTGAAATTATTGTACCTTTAACGAATGAGGAAATTTCCTCCTTATGGAAGGATAATGAGTATTGGCAAATAGCTTGCAGTGACTTTTTGGGAAGTATTAGTAATAACTATCCCAAAACAGAGAGAATCAAATTCATAAAGAAAACAATTTGGATTCTTCCACGTATCGTGAGGCAAACACCTATTTCTGGAGTTCTTACCTTCTACACGGATGCAAACAAATCAGGTAAAGCAGGGTATAAATCAGGAAATATAAGTAAAGTAGTTCAAAGCCCTTACAACTCCGTACAAAAGGCAGAGTTATATGCCATTCTCATGGTACTTAAAGACTTTACAGAGCCTCTCAATATAGTCACGGATTCTCAGTATGCAGAAAGAGTTGTCCTGCACATTGAGACTGCAGAATTTGTTCCTGATAATACAGAATTAACCTCATTGTTTTTACAATTGCAGGAAATCATCAGAAACAGGACTCATCCTATATATATAACACACATCAGATCCCATACAGGTCTGCCAGGTCCTCTGGCACAAGGCAATGATGAAATTGATCGTTTATTAGTAGGTAATGTGTTGGAAGCTTCAGAATTTCATAAGAAACACCATGTTAACAGCAAAGGTTTAAAGAAGGATTTTTCTATCACCTGGCAACAAGCCAAAGAAATAGTAAGAAATTGTCCCAGTTGCTCATTGTACAATCAAACTCCATTACCAGCAGGTTGTAATCCTAAAGGTGTTCACAGAAATGAACTTTTGCAAATGGATGTATTTCACTTCCCAGAATTTGGCAGTTTGAAATATGTACACCATACTATAGACACGTACTCAGGCTTCCAATGGGCTACTGCCCTCAGCTCTGAAAAAGCTGACTCTGTTATTACACACCTCTTAGAGGTGATGGCTGTTATGGGTATACCTAAAACAATAAAAACTGACAATGGTCCAGCATATGTCTCCAGTAAATTGGAACAATTCTTCAAATATTATAATATAAAACATGTAACTGGTATACCTTACAATCCCACAGGACAAGCAATAATTGAAAGATCTAACCGAACCTTAAAAGAGATGCTTCATAAACAGCCAGGGAAAACAAAGACACCTAAACACAGGTTACACAATGCTTTACTAACGTTGAATTTTCTTAATGCTGATGAAAAAGGACAAACTGCAGCAGAAAGACACTGGACTACAGAGAAGACTTCTGAACTGAACCAACCGGTGTATTTTAAGGATGTTATGACCTCAGTCTGGAAACCAGGATATGTGTTACGTTGGGGAAGGGGTTATGCTTTTGTTTCCACAGGAGAAGAAAAGGTTTGGGTTCCATCAAAATTAATTAAAATTCGATCAGAACAGAAAACATCTCAGGAGGAGGAAGATAACAGCCCATCTACAAATTCATAGTCCACCATGGGTAAAGTGACCTCCTAAAAGGAAAGAGAAGTGTTTTGTTTTTGTATTCACAGGTAAACTCAGCAAAGAATACTGGACTTATGGATTCCTGTAGAAGAATGAATAGCTACCCTGAGGACCATCAAACAAACAGTATCTCACTGTGTGGTATCAAAGTCTAAATCTCTCTATATTGTTTTTTCATAGTACCCTTTTATCTTTATTTCTTCACATACCTCAGTTCCCATTCATTTAACTGAAGCTGGCTTTGGAGTTGGATTGGCTCTCCTACTCTAAGCCCAAGCATATTATTTAAATACAATTCAGAATTTCTGTATTATATCAAAGAGCCATTGCTATAAGACAGAAGAAATAAAATGAGGGACTGTTATCTGTGGATTTCTTTTTCTGAACAGTCTAATTTCCTCCAGGTTTTCCATCTTCCCTATTGTCACCTCTTCTGTATGCATACATATGAAAGTTAAAATATTTCTTCGTTAACATTAATGTTTGAGTTTTCCAGAGAACAAGGGATTTCCTGACAGCAATCTTCAACTGCTTCCGAAAGAGAATGAGGATCCACTTCCTTGACTTCACCTGATTCGACTGGAGGCATCTGAATTGCCCCACATCATTGACTCCACCTGACAAGCACTATCCTGAAACTGGCTTGAAACTACATCACTCGACACAACTCCAGACCAAGGAACGGAAATAGCACATCTTCTACAATCTGACCAGAGCTTCAAGATAAGAGCTTCAATCAACACTAGAACCCCAGTCAGGAACTTCAATCAAGCATCTCCTGCCATACTGAGACTGTCTGATCTACTCAGATTTTGTTATACTAACATTTTCTTTTCACAGGTCCCCATGAGATTATCATCGTCCCATCTCAGCAGGAAGTAGTTTTGAGAATTCCACGCCCCCTCTCCCTACTATTGATATTATAAGATTACACCTGTTAGTGTTAGTTTTCAATTATTTTAGAGTTGGGATTGGAAGGAGGTGTTCATATTTGGGTGTTTCTTTAAGATAAGTTTAGGTTTAGATAGAATAGATGTTTGATACATTTTGTTCATGGACACAAGTTAGTTGTCCTTTTTTAGACTAAAAGGGGAATTGTAGGAGGAAGTCTGATGCCGCCATTAAACATGTGACTTACTAAGTCTATGCCGCCATTAAACATGTGACTTACTAGAGGCGCATACAGATGAGGTAATAAAAGGGCGGTTTACCACACCGCTAACCACACCCACTTTAGGCAGGACTAAAGACGTATACGGCTGGACGTAAAGACGTATACGTACGTAGGCGGAACTACGTCACTAGCCAAGCCCACTTTTGGGCATGGCTAGGGGCGTTACGGGGGAAGGCATAAAAGACAGCGCACAGGAAGTCTCGCTCTCTTTTCCTGGAGTTCGGCTTCCGGTCCAGCCGCTAGCTGAGATCTGCTGGGCTCCTCTGGGTTTGGTATCGTGTGAGTAATTTTCTACATTAAATACTTAGCTTCACTTTCAGTAATTGTGTGTCGCGTATCGTTACAGCGTCCGTTGAAGCCTACATATTTCTATACACCACACATGCCTGGTGCCCAAGAAGGCCAGAATCAGATCCTCTGGGACTGGAGTTACAGATAGTTATGAGCTGGGACTTG
Source organism: Mesocricetus auratus (assembly GCF_017639785.1). NCBI lineage: Eukaryota > Metazoa > Chordata > Mammalia > Rodentia > Cricetidae > Mesocricetus > Mesocricetus auratus. The sequence goes on along the minus strand of NW_024429203.1, from coordinate 15,654,117 downwards.
AACACTGGTCCTTTGGAAGAGGAACCAATGGTTGTAACTGCTGAGCCATCTCTCCAGGCCTATAGCTTGACTGGTTATCACCAAGGAAAGAAACAACAAATGCCAACAAGGATGCAGAGAAAAATAAACCCTTATATAATAGTGATTTTTATAAATTTGCTGAAAGTGTTTATCAGCTCTAAGAGTTTAAGGTGTAACCTTAAAGGTTGACTTGATAGAAAATGATGTCTTCAGTAAGCAGGGATACTTTGACTTAATTGTTATATTTCTGTCTCATTTATTTACTTTTCTTGTCATATTGCTCTTAGCTAAATTTTTTAAAAATTTAAATTAGAAACAAGGTTGCTTCACATGTTAATCCCAGCTCCCTCTGCCTCTCCTCCTCCCCTGCCACCCCCACCAAGCCTCCCAGCCACCCACCCAATCCCCACTCCATTCCCCAGAGAGAGTGAGGTCCTCCATGGGTCATCTCCAGAGTCTGTCATTTCATTCAGGGCTGGTCTTAGGCCCTCCCCCAAGACTCCAGGCTGAGAGAGCATCCCTCATTTTGGGATGGGCACCCAAAGTCCATTTGTATGCCAGGGATAAATGCTGATCTACTACCCAAGGCCCCATAGATTGTCCAGGCCTCCTCACTGACACCCACATTCAGGGGGTCTTGATCAGTCCCATGCTGGATTCCCAGACAGCAGTCTGGGGTCCAAGAGCTCCCCCTTGTTCAGGTCAGCTGTTTCTGTGGGTTAAACCAGCTCAGTCTTGACCCCTTTGCTCATCAGTCCTCCCTCTCTGTCTCTTAGCTAAGATTTTAGGCAGTGTGTTTGTTGTCATACTTTTTCTGGAAGCCTATCAGAGTTCAGTTGTCACCGGTAGTCGAATTGCCATAGTTGCACACTCTGTGACTTGCTTTTCCAGTCTCTATTTTATTCATGAAGATGGATCTTAATTTTGATATTACCCAATTTATTGTTCTTTTTATGACTCGTGAGTATCCTATTCTCTTATGTGCTAATCTGCACAAATGTGGAAACAGTGTTATATTTCCACATGGATGAAGTTGCTATGAAGACTAGTAAACCCTACAATGTGGAAGGCATGGCTGAGGGCAGAAGTCAAAGTCAGCAGACGGAGAACCTAGTAGAAGCATACGTATATAGATACACATATGGGTTGTTTAGTTCAGCTTTAGGGAACATTTTATAATAAGTAGTACAAAGATACTACAGAGGACTGTGAATATATGTATATGTGTGTATAGATGTACACACATGTATGTATATTCGAATAATAAGAGGTCATGACTTTCAGAGGCAGTGATGGGGAGAACATGGGAAAGGCTGAAGGGAAGAAAGGAAAGGGGGGAATGATATTGTATTTTTAATTAAATTACATTTTTAAATAGAGAAAAAGGACTTTGAAAGTTAGTGAGGAAGTAGTGTGGTTGAAAAAGGCAGTTAGTGAAGTCTCCAGAGGAACAGCAAATGTCAAAATATAGAGGTGTCACATAAATGGACAGGCTGTTAAAGAAGCAGGTGTCGGCTTAAAGAGATCACAAGTGTGTCGGACATAGTTAACTGTTGGGGACCAGAGGGATTCAGATTAGACAATTTTACCAGGGAAGCTTCTCTTCAAAAAGAAGGACTTCGGGCTGGAGAGATGTCTCAGAGGTTAAGAGCACAGACTGCTCTTCCAGAGGTCCTGAGTTCAATTTCCAGCAACCATCTGTAATGAGATCTGGTGCCCTCTTCTGGCGTGCAGACATAAATGGAGGAAGAATGTTATATTTATAATAAATAAATCTAAAAAAATAAAGAAATTGGTGTTTCAAAAGGAAGGACTTCAGTTCATCACTCCGTATTGGATAGTCAATGAAGGTTCTCATTCCTTCATTGGCTATCCAATAAAGAGGCTCATTCCTGGAGGAGACTAATAATTCTTATCTCTGCCCTCATTAATTACATGATGTACTCCTTTGTCTATTGGGGTCTCATAACACTTCCCTCTTCCAGATTAGCATGTCTATTGGGATGGCCATCGTTAAGTCTTGAATAGGCAGCCATGTTGTTGAGGCATCCATCATGGATACAGATTATCAGCCCTGAAATAATATGTACACAAGCATTATTAACACTGGAATAAGCTGTACAGGAAACCTTCATGCTCCATTTTCCTACTCTGGAGGACTTTGAATTCTGAGTCACCATCTCTCATTTCTGAATCCTAGGATGAGCAGACATTTCCCACTAAGTATGTAGAGAGGTTTCTAGAGGACCAGAAAACTATACCTCACACATTTGTACGCACAGGAAACAAGGGAGGGAAGCTATCTGAGTCAGCTGTAGCTAGATGGCTGGGCAGCCTGTGCTTCCCACATTATCGTACATCTGGCTTTTGGAAAAGGGCATTTCCTCCTTGTGCCCACGTTGGAGATTTCTTCCTGTTCTCCAGCTTTATAAAGGGACCAAGTGGTGGACCTTTACAGTATCTCAAGTCACCTCTATCATTCAATATGAATCCAGTGACAAAAATTGGCTCACTGCTCATCCTGACCTTATCTCTTCTCATCTCCGTGGAGGGTGAGTTTCCACCATGGGGGTGGAGGGAGGTCTTAGGGTGCTATTATCCAAATCACTGCCCTCCAGTCCCACTCAGGCATCACAGCTCAAATCTGAAGACTTAGAACTGCAGAGAAACAGGCCAGCAATTTGAGACCCCCAGTTTCTGTGTTCTTGTTCATAGGTTTCCATTTTCGATTTCTCTCTCTGTTTTTCTTGGTGAAACGCTGTTACATGGTATTCTCCTCCTTCCCCAACCTTTTCTTGGGTTACTTCTTCTCCATGTATTTTGCAGGGACCCAAGCTTTTCAGAGTTTAACATTATAATCAACGTTTAATATTGCCAATATCAACCATGGAAGGCTGGCCTTTTTCTGATTAGAAATGGAGGAGAAGCGGATGGGAGGCAGAGGGGAGGTTGTTGGGAGGGACTGGTAGGAGAGGAGGGAGGGGAAACTATGGTTCATATGTAAAAAATATTAAAATCATTAAAGAATGAAAAAAGATAGTTATGGCTTGAACCTTAAAAAATACTGATACTACTGATGATTGTGTGCTTCCACGAGGTCACTGGGAATCAAACTCAGGACCCATGCAAGAGCAGTGAGCCTTCTTAACTGCTGAGCTATCTATCCAGCCCTAGTCTTCAGCTTTTAAAATCACATGAACAGAGGTCCACAGACATGGGTTAGGAGGTGAAGGTGCTTGCTGCCAAGACTTATGACCACATTCAGTCACCAGCTCCACATAGTAGAAGGAGAAAAAAAGAAAAAAAAGAATTGTTGGATTTAAAAGTATATTTATTATCTTGAATATAGCTTGCTAAAATGAAATATATATAAAATGAAATATATATATAAAATGAAATATATATGTATATATATGATGGATCTCTGCTTCTGCTTCTGTCAGAATACTGACTTCCACAATTTTTCCTCTGACTTACACATACCTGTGGTGATACACACACAGACACAATCCAAGGAAATAGCAAAATGGGGAAAAGCAGGCCTTGTCAGGGGCTGACATGAGGGCATAGTTACATGACAGCAAACAAACAAAGGGATTTCTGAATATTCTGAATCTTAACAGTGGTGATAAGGAGACAGTAAATGGCTGCCAAATTATAGAACATGGAACACCTAATAAAGGGGGAGATAAGTTTACAGAAAGCAAACGGTATTGCAATTATCTGATTTTGTTTTTATTAAATTTATTTAGACTGTGTCTGCTTCTGTCAGTTACTGGATGAAGGCTCTAGGAAGGCATTTAAGGTAGTCATCATTCTCATTATAGGGGAAGGGCATTTAAGGTAGCCTTTCCACTATTGCTTAGATTCTTACTTGGGGTCTTTAGGAAAACATAGATTGTCCCTAAGCAGTCTGGAGTTGTGTGTAAATTAGGTGTTGTTGAGGTTGGGTCTGAGTGCTCTATCCTGGCTGTCTCTGGTCACAGGACACCAGTACAACGGGAAGGCACCTTCTACTGCTCCTGTTGTCCCCCTCCTTGCTGATGGGCTTTTTGAAAAGTGGCAGATTCTGGCATTTAGTGGAGCCAGTGCTGGTAGATAGACAGTCTGATTGTCACAGATTTCTGTAGTTGACAGTGGAGCCAGTGTTGGTGGGCAGACAGTCTGGTTCAGGATTCTAAGGTCATGGGTGTCCCTAGAAAGGTCAGCATAGCACACATGTAGCTTAGTCCTTAGCCATTGTTTCTTATGCGTGGATCAGAACCATGGGCTCAGCTCCTGTCTCATGCTTAAGCTTGGCTCTGCAGGAGCCTCCTGCTCTTACTTGCTCGTGCAATTCCACCTCTGACATGTACTCAGCCCTCATTTTAATACTTGAGGATTTGTGAGAAAGGGGAACACTCCGATGAGGTTAAAAGTGACCAAGAATGTGAGCTCTGGGTAATCTCTGCAGGTCTATAAGACCTGGGACATCAAAGGGTGATCTTCCTGCTCCCTCAACTCTTTCCTGATTCCAGGAGGAAAGCAGAGAATGTGTCTCCCTGTGACAGTAGGAAAAGCTCCCCTGTGTCTGTACTGAATACTGCTGGCCCCTGACCAGTAAATCCATGACAAGGAACAGCAAGGAATTTCAGATGAATACATTCGAGGACAACAGGATGTAGACTCCACAGTCCACTTATCCCTTCAGGAATGCAAGTTGTGCCTGTTGGCAAGACTAGGGAGTTGAAGAATGACAGTGCAGAGAAGTCACCTAGGTCTCGTGAGGATGATGGACCTCCCACGTGGGAGCCTTGTCCCCGACAGTTTACTGAGTCAGCCATTCTTTCCATAGGCATTTGTGAGTCTCTTTCTCTAATTCTCTAGGTGACAGGATATTGTGTCTGTTACAAAATTGTGGAAATAGATGATTCAATGAGACGGTCACTAAGTGAAATGTGACAAAGGAATGTATGTATTACCAAGGCAAATCTTTCTGTAATAGCCTGGCCCTGTTGTCCTGTTTTACTTTCGACAAGCCCTCAGTGTCTCCTGTACTCCTGTAGCCTTCAATCACTTCACCATCCTCGTCCTCAGCATGTGTTGATGTTTCCGTGCCTTCCCAGGGGATTGAAGGATGCTATGCGCTTCTTTCCATCCTTAACACTCTCCATTTTCTCAGATTCTGCATCTTTTCTTCTCTCCCTCCATCTCCCCAGCATTGACTAGTGTATCGCATGTTTTCCCACCTCCTCTCTTCATTCTTACCCATTTCCAACAAATGTGTCCTGACTGATGAATACTGAAGTTAGGTGTAGATTCTCCAACAGTAAATATTTTAAACTGACACCCACCCGTCACTATAGTGATGCATTTTCTGCCAGGCTGACAATCAAACAAGAGCTACAGCATCTTTTTTTCCCAGGCATAGACTCCGAGGCCTATGTTGGATAGTTTCTCTCTGCTGTGCCTTGAGTAAGGCAATGAAAGGCAAGCAAGAAAGAATTTATTTTAGCTAATGAATCAAGAGATTTGTTTCATCATGATGGCAAGAATGTAGTATAATCAAAGTGTTCAACTCATCTCCTCATGCAGGAAGTCTAAGTGAATGTAATAGCAAGGCACCAATGTAAGGTGTCACTCTCCAGTCACCTATTTCCTCCAACCAGGCTCTACCCACCACAATTCTACAGCCTGATAATAATCTGTCCAAACCATGAATGCAGATATGGCTTGGACCACTGGTTAGGTCAGAGACCTCACATCCTAACATCTTTGAAAATGTCCTCACAGACACACGCATAGGTGAGCTTGATGAATCTCTCAGAAGTCTTCAGCGCCATCAAGTGACTCGAATCAGACATCACAGGCTGAAAGTACTCCTGCACCACAATGAACATGTGTACGGTGTGATCACAGGCACATGGACTTCACTGTCCTTCTGGAAAGTTCTACTGTCTAGTTTTAGTTCTAATAAGTTCTATAGCTACTGAAATTAGGGTTGCCTGGAATTTTTTGTTTTCCCAATGGATTTACAATATTATCCTCAAGAAAACCTGCTAGTGATCATATCCCATGCTTCAGATTCACAAGCCCTTTTACGGTTTCAAGTGAATAGCAAAGCTTTTAGGATCATGAATATGTTATAGTACATGTTTATGCATATTTAAACATAAATATTTACATGCCTATTACATATAAAAACCATGATAACCTTTTTTTTAAATTGTGCCATCCATTGAATCATGGTTCCAGAGCATTCTCTACTGTAACAGTGTCTACTGACCGTATCTGGAATCCTGCCCTGCTTTCTACATTGCACATCTTAGATTTCCTGCTTACTCTAACTGTATAGAAACAGTTAAGTCATCTCATCTAGTCTCAGCTTTTAAAATTATTTATAAGAGTGTTTCGCTTGCATGCTACTGCCCGCCATGTGAGTGCAGTGCCTACATGGACTTGAAGGGTGTCAGATGCTCTGGAACTGGGGTCACGGATGATTGTGTGCTTCCACGAGGTCACTGGAATCAAACTCAGGGCCCATGCAAGAGCAGTGAGTCTTCTTAACTGCTGAGCTATCTATCCAGCCCTGGTCTTCAGCTTTTAAAATCTCATGAACAGAAGTCCACAGAGATGGGCTAAGGGGTGAAGGTACTTGCTGCCAAGACTTATGACTTCATTCAGTCACCAGCTCCACATAGTAGGAGAATACTGACTGTCATGTAACTATGCCCTCATGTCAGCCCCTGACAAAGCCTGCTTTTCCCCATTTTATTATTTCCTCAATAAATACCTCATCCTCGTTTCTGTTTCGATTTATCTTCTTTTCTACCTGTCCTTCCTTCCTCCCCCCTCCCTCCCTCCCTCCCTCCCTCCCTTCCCCCTCTCTTTTTCTTTCTTTCTTTTCTCTTCTTTGTGAATCTAGGGAGTAAACACATGGCCCTGTGCTTGCTGGGCAAGTACTCTACCACAGAGCTAAGTTCCAAAGCCAGCTGAAAGGACTTTGCTAGCTTGTGTATTTGTGATATTGGAGTCACTTACAGGGACCGTTAATGACAGGCAAGCCCTCTCTCACTGAGCTAAGTTTCCAGCATAATTGATGATGTTTTGCATCTGCATTATTTCACTTAGGCCAGTTCTATTTAGATTCATGTGTGCTGTTGCCTTTATGTGGATTCTTTTTTACAGCTGGGTAGTGCTCTATGATTAGAGCACAACTGAAGCATTTACTGTTTGATGGGTATTTGGGTGATGAGACACCATGGCAACAACCATCTTACACTTCCTGATTACAGTCCACCACTGAGGAGGTCAGATCAGGAACTGAAGCAGGGCAGGAATCTGGAGGCAGGAGCTGAAGCAGAAGCCATGGGGAAACACTGCTTCCTGGTGCTGGGTCCCCACACTTTGTGTCATTTGTTTTCTTATACCGATCGGGCCACCAGACCAGGTTTGGCAGTGACCACGGTTGCCCGGGACTTCTCACATCAACCATTAACCAAGAAAATACCTCCCCTGCCAATATGGTGTGGATGTTTTCAAACTGAGATTCCCTCTTCTCATATGACTCCAATGTGTGTGCAATTGACAACACATTAACCAGGGCAGGTGGCTGCAAATGTTCTAAGATGTGAAAACACTTCAATGCAGATTTCTGTACATAAGCTGTTTCAGAACGTAACAATGGGGTAATTTTATTTTTTTTAGCTTTGTGTTGTGCAAATGTGATTCACACTCAGTAGGAGCCTGTGTTAGTTACTTTTCTCATTTCCACAATCAAATGCTTGGCAAATGTAACTTAAAGAAGGGAGGGGTTATCTGGGATTATTGTTCTAGAGAAACAGGGAAGGCATGGCGACAGGAGAGTGTGAAGAAGCTGGTCTCACTATACCCACAGTCTGGAAGCGGGGAGAGATGAATGCTCAGTGGACATCCTTTACCCTTTTTTATTTAGATCAAGACTCCAGCGCTTGGGACGGTTCCATCAGCATCTGAGTGGATCTCCTCTGTTAAGTCTCCCTGGAAACACCCTTTGATAAGTGCCATGAGGCTCTTTCAGGATGGGGAGCGGGTATGGTGGCCCCTGCTCCCAGTTAGCTGTGCTGTCTATCTCGTGGTTACTGTACATCAGATGACTTTTGTGTTCCGTGATTTTCCTGGCTGTAGGTGGATGTAGTTCAGGCACATTCAAGCTAGGCTCAGACATGCTGTTTGGTGGGCTGTGTGCATTAAACGGTTTATTAGCACACACTCTATCCCTCCATCCAGAGTTAAGGAGTAGCTACAGTTCTTCCTGGGGCACATGTTTCCAGTTCTCTTGGAAGGTTATTGTTGCATGTCTAATTAATGTCCCTAACTTCATAGGAAACTTCCAGACCCTTCTCCAGAGGCTGGAGTAATACAATGAGTTTATGTATAATATCAGGGTCACTTCCTGAACTCAGTTATTAAGAATATCACTATTCTTAGATGCCTCAAACATTTCACTTTCAAGTTATAATTGTCTCTGTAATGTTTGAGTGAGTTTCTGTGTGTGGTTTAAAATGTGAGTCAATGATCTTTTACTTTTTGCCTATGAATGTTTAGCTTCTTTTTCTATTGAATTTTGTTTGAAACAACATCCTTAATCTGGAATTACCTTGTTGCCATTGTAAGTATCTAGTGGCCACATTAAATTAGGTCTATTTCAGAGTTGTCCCCCTTTTCCATCGACTTCAAACACTAATGACTGTAGATACTTAGAAGCCTTGAATTCAAACTTTATTCCTTTTTTCACGTTTTTTATGTAAATGAGAAACAATCTTATTTTACATATCAATTCCAGTTCCTTCTCCCTCCCCTCCTCCCATGGCCCCCACAAACCCCTCATCCCATTCCTCTTCTGTCTCATACAAAAGGTGAGGCCTTCCATGGTGGATCATCAAAAACTGTCACATTTTGAGCAGGGCCTGGGCTCTCCCCAGTGTATCTAGGTTGAGAGAGTATCCATCTATGGGGAATCAGCTCCCAATGTCCATTCCTACACAAGGGATAAATGCTGTTCCACTACCAGAGACCCTGTAGACTGCCCAGGCCTAACCTAATCAGGGGGCCTGATTCCATTCTATGCTGGTTTTCAAGCTGTCAGTCTTGGGTTCATGAGCTCCCCCTTGTTCAGGTCAGCTGTTTCTGTGGGTTTCTCCAGCCTTGTCATGACCACTTTGCTCATCACTCCTCCCTGTCTACAACTGCATTCCAGGTATTCGGCTCAGTGCTTAGCTGTGGGTCTCTACTTCTGCTTCCATCAGCCACTGGATAAAGGCTCTAGAATGGCATATAAGGTAGTCATCAATCTCATTATAGTGGAAGGGTATTTAAAATAGCCTCTCAACTATTGCTTAGATTCTTAGTTGAGGTCATCCTTGTATATCTCTCGACACTTCTCTAGTGCCAGATTTCTCTTTAAACCTATAATGGCTCCCTCTATTAAGGTATCTCTTTGCTTACTCTCCTCTATTCTTCCCCCAACTCAATCTTTCTGGTCCTTTATGTCTTCTTCTCCCCTTATCTTTCTCCTAACCGCCTCCCAGGTGCTCCCAACTTGCTGAGGAGATCTTGACCCTTTCCACTTCTTCAGGGGACCATGTATGTCTCTCTTAGGGCCATCCTTATTTCCTAGCTTCTCTGGAGGTGTGGATTGTAGGCTGGCAATTCTTTTCTCTATGTCAATACCCATATATGAAGGAGTACATTACATGTTTGTCTTTTTGTGACTGGGTTACCTCACTCAGGATGGTTTCTTCTAGTTCCACCCACTTGCCACTTTATTCCTTCTTAATGTAATTTTTGGACATTTTAGATTTAGATTTAGATTTTCAGTTTAAGTTGTTGATGTCTAAGAAAAAAAGTTGATACATTTTTCATTTTGGCTAATATTTACTGTGACCTATGCTTTGCTGTGTCTTACATATTTTTATACGCAGTGTTTTTATTTTAATTCACATTTTTGTTTATTTATGTTAACCTAGGTTAGAGAGGGGACTTCAGGGAGAATGGGAAGGAGCAGTTGGGTGTGGGTTAGATCAAGATACATTTTATGCCCATACAAATTATCAAAAATAGGTGATAGAGGTTTAAAAAATAAAATTACTTCCTTGCTATTTCTTGCCATTTTCCCAGTAGAATAATAACCATAAACTTTTTATTATTCTGTTACTTTCCTTTATTGGGTCAGTTGAATATATGTGTTATCTGAGCTATTGCTAGCTCAGAGTGCACATCCTTAATTTATTACAGATTGCCTATAATATCGCTGAATTCCCATTGGAAAGTTAGTAAAAATTTGTGAAGATTTTGGAAGTACCTGTTTAACTGGGTAAGAAAGGCAAGGCTGGAAGATACTTGGGATATGGGATATATACTAAGTTCATGATCTGGAATCCCACTGGTCACTCCTCCCTCAGAGTTGCATCTAAATGGGCTTTGTTGAGGCTGGATCCTGCTTGCTCTGTCATACTCTCTGGTCCTAGATCTCACTGCAATGGAAAATCATCCCCTGCTGCTCCTGCTGGGTGTCTCCTTGCTGGTGGACTTCCTTGAAGGTGAGGGCCTGGCAGCTGGTAGGGCCGATACCTATGATCAGACATTCTGCTTGTCACAGATGTTTGTGCTTTGGGGAGATGAGGGGCAGTGAAACTCTTTTAGAGTTGAGCCTTACATCACGAATCCCCATGTTCCCACAGTCACCCGGAAGGTTGCTTGTGCTGTAGTTCTCTTCCTTCTCCTGGTTCTAGTGCTCTTCCCCAAGTTCCTTGTACTTTTCCCTCCTCCTCTATTAGCTTTCATATTCAAACATCCCCACCAGCTTACTACTGTTGATGGGATAAAGACAATGAGATGCTGGGAAGAGATATTCCGTTATGGTGGGCTCAAACCTCTTCATCAGAACTGCCCTTCCTTCTCACTCTTCATGCAGCAGACTCCTTCTCCAGTCATTGTTTTTGTTCATTTATCATAACCACAGGCACAGTCGTTGTCTGATGTCTGAGTCAGGGCCCAGATGAGTTTCATGCCCTTATTAAGGACACAGACACAGGACTCCTTTTTTCTTCTCCTATGTGTTGATACACAGCAAAGGGTCATGTATGAACCAGGTGATGCCCTCACAAGGCCACTGAATCTGTTGTGCTTCCCAGCCTTAAGATGTGTGTGGGAAAGTTCTCTTGTTCAAGACAGAGATAGTTACAGAAAACTACCACCAAGCAAAATGAGTTATGGAGCACAGTCCCAACAGATACACCTACAAGACAAGTCCTGCAACCAAGGCTCATGGATCTTGTGGGACAGGGAGGATGCAAGATTGTAAGAGCCAGGAGGTGTGAGAGTTTGCTGTGAGATTGTCTCTTGGGAATGTCAGAAGCTACAATTGGAGGGACTCACCAGCATGACTGCCTAAACATGTGCGCAACAAGGAAAACAACAACAGACATGCTAATGTGGACTCGGGTTTGGGGGACAGTGCCAAGAAGGCTTCAACTCTATAGAAAGAACTACAGGCAACTAAAAGATGTAGAGAATAGGAGAAATAGTCTTTCACAGGGAAGAGAGCACATCAGTTGGTTTCCCAATATCAGATGATCAGGCCTGAAAACGCACATACAAATGACATTATACAGCTGACCAGGTTAGATTTATGTATTTAGGAACACATATAAATACCCATATCCACATGTGTATGTAGTAACAAACAATGAAAAAGAGGTCATGAATATGAAAAGAAGCAAGGGGATATATGGGAAGGTTTGGAGGGAAGGAAAGGAAGGGGGAATTGTAAAAATCATAATTATAAGAAAACAAATCCAGTTATATTCTCAAAAAAGAAATAATTAAAAAATTTTCTTGTTCAGAATCTGCACAGTCTGTAGATTTTCCTTTCTTTCTTTTCTCCAGAATTCTAGATGGACTCAGGCAATGACTTTTTGTATCTAATATGTCAGAATTATTTGTCAAAGTCAAAATTATTAGAGGCTATAAATATTCTTTTATTTCTGTAAATTTTCACTTTGGTGTTTTATATTTGTTTTCTCATACATTTGGGTTAATTTTCATATAATTTGGTGGGACAATGATGTTTTATTTAATTTTTGTCTATGAATGTCCAATTATTCCATGATAATTTGTTTGAAATCTCTCCTTTCTTCTTGTAATAAAGACAAGTGTCCACATGCATGTAGGTGTATAGCAGAGCCCTATATTTTTCTTCATCTTAAAACATGTGATTTTTTTACTTGATGCTGTAGAGTTTTAGAACTTTTAAAGCCAGACAATATGTCGCCTAATTTTGTTCTGTATTAAGTTAATTTGAAAATTTTATGATTTTTGGATTGCCATAGAGATTTTCAAATCATCATGTTGATTTCTAATAAAAAATGATGGAGAAGACTGCAATTGGGGTTGCTCTTTTTACAATTTCTCTGCCGTGTTTTCCTAAGGTTTTATATATTGGAATTTAATTTCTAGTTCACCTAGTGATATTTTGTTTATTTTATTTTTTATTTGTGTGTATCATATTTGCACTTGCTTCTATTTGCACTATGTAACGTGTATTCTTCCCTCCAGCCTGGTCCCTGAGATGCATCAGTCCCAAATGAACATGCAAGACACTATATTAATTATAAAGCTGTTGGCCATTTGCTATGGTTTCTTAATGGATAGCTCTGACTTAATTATTAACCCATAATTATTAATATATTTTTATAAGGTTTTATCTTACTGAGAATGCCAGACTTGTGCCCTCTCTTCCCGGGATCACATGGCAACTCTCCACTCTTGACTACATTTCCCAGACTCCTCCTTGACTCCTAGTCCCACCTATCTTGCTTCCCTATTGGCCAGTAGTGCTTTATTTATCAACCAATAAGACAACATGTACACAGAAGAACTTCCTCCATCAGCACTAGCTGCAGTCAGGTGTCTTTTGAGGCCTGAAGAGGCACTTGAATCTCCCTGATCTATAGTTACAGGAGGTTGTCAATCCCCTGATGTGGATGCTGGGAATCAAACCAGGTCCTTTGAAAGGATGGTACATGCTCTTAACCACTGAGTTTTCTCAGTCTAACCCATAATCTAGCAGTATTTTGGTGATTTGTTTTAGCAATTACTGAGGAACGACTTTTAAAATGTGTAACTATTATTAATTTACTTACCCTCATTTCCATTGGTTTAGATTTGTGCATTTTGAAATTACTGTTACAGCTTCAAACATTTAGGAGTATTGTGTCTTGTTGGTTCATTTTCCCTTTGAATAATCTATTCATCCATTTAAAAATTATTTTTAATTGAAATAGAATTATATCCCTTTCCCCCCTTTGCCCCCTCCTGGCTACCCTCCCTCCAACTCTTTGCATGTTCTTCCTCAAGTTGATAGACTCTTTTTTTTGACTATTTGTGAATATTATTGCTACAGATTTGTGTATGGTATCTCTCTCTGTGTGTGTATGTGCATGTATGTGTACACACATATATGTATACACACTTATATATATATATATAATATAATCACCTGGTGAATCTGTTTTTGTTGTTTGTGTATATGGTGATAGGGCTGACTGCTCTGCACTGTACAACCATATGGGAATTCGTCTCCCAGCATTCATTAGTTGTCTGTAGTAGGGGCAGAACTCCATGAACTAAGGCCTACTTTGAGAGACAATTTTAATGTTCATAAAACAGCTTTCTTTCAGGCCAGTGTTGGCATGGGATGTCTATTTCTCTGTTCTTTTAAATTTATGTATATCATTCATTTTGAGGTAGCTTTTAAAACATAGTCTATGTGCTGTCTTAGTTTTTAATACAATTTGTCAATTTCTGTTTATATGTGGACTGTGTTATATCTCCATTCATCTACCAACATTATTGGATTAAAAGTTACTACTTTGCATTTTATGTTAAGTTCTTAGATTTGTGAGTTCAATTTGGAGTGTTTGTAGAAATCAGGAAGCCTGAAGCAGCCCATGAGATTGTGAGGGTCAGAGGCCTTAAGGAGCAAGGTTTAGGATAGGACACATCTGCTGTGTAAGGAGGAGGGGGAGCTACATCAGAGGTTAAAGATTTAAGCAGGGATTGGAATAATGGTATAGGAGTGAGAAGAAAGTGTGGGGTTTGTTTAATAAAAAACCCTAACAATATATAAAAGTCCTTTTTTGGATCCCACTACTTTGTAAGCTAATTTAAAAGTATAGCAAGGACTGGTAGGGTGGCTGAATGGTTTAGATAGTTTTTTTATTACATACATTCATGTATTGGATGTACATATTCATGCAAACATGTAACTGCTTAACACTGCATACCTCTTGCCTTATAGTTAAACACACACCTCAGGCCAGATTCAACCACAATTGACTTAGGAGTTACAGGACCTCTTTATTTATTCCTCCTTCCAATGTGGCCATATTGAATTAACCTTTGTTCTCTTCTTTTCACTAGTGCATGTTTGTTTAATTGGCCTGTTGAGGATGGGTCACTAGGCTTGGATATGAGGACAGCTAAGGTCCAGGATTTGACCCTATTTACTCTCAGAATGAGGTGATCTGGTTTGTGCATCTATCATATAACCCTTATGACAGCAATTGGTCTTTGATTGGAACCAGTCCTTTTGTAAACTGTTGTGACTTTTTGGGTTTTAATTTTAATCCTAAGACACCCTTTATAACCAAATTGCTTCAAAACACTCTTTTACTCAACTGTGAAAGGTATGAGGTTGGGTCTTATATGGTGCTTTCTTAATTCTGAATTTTTGAATGCTAATGAACAGAGACCAACAGCTGCTGAGGGACATTGACTTGTAGCAGGGACTGCTAAATCAAACAAGCCTATATACTTTAGAAATGCCTTAACTTTAAAATGGAAGTCAGAAAACATATTGCTTTGGGTAAGAAGTTATGCTTTTGTTTCCACAGAAAACAAAAGTCTGTGGATTTATTCAAAGTTGATAAAGATCAGGTTTGATTGGGGGAGACCCCCTGAAATTCTTGGCTACAGACATAAAAAAATAAACCTAGAAAAACTACAAATAGGTGGCATATAGTTTTCTTGCTCAAACATTAAACAAAGAAATCATCTTTGGCTGGCTTGTGTACAATGCACAGTCCATACTTGTGTTAATGCAGATAATGTATGTTACCTTTGAAAGTTTGTGTGCCTTCAGAGCAAGGGGACCAGACACCAATGAAAACAGGTGACCCAGGTGATCCAGCCTTTCAGCGTGCCTCTTTTGCAGTTTCCTCAGAGTTCTGCATCCAGAACAGCTTCAAGGCTGCTGTCTGAGATGGTCCAACCTCACAGACTATTCTAGCCAGGACTACAGATAAGCCTTGTGCTTTCCCATTGCACAGAGTCTGAACAACATATGTTATGGCTAGGTCTCCCAAGACTTGACCATTGTCTTAATATTCTCAGGGTCCCCTAAAGATGCTGACACCCCAAGAAAGCAGGACGTAATTTTAAGAACACGACACCCACATTCTGAAGAGGGGGGTGGATGGTTTTTGGTCATTTGATGGATTATGAATGTTTATGGGGGGGTTGGTTACAAGTAAAACCAACAAGTAGTTGGTTATAGTAAAAAAAATGAATGAAAGAGATTAGATTCAGGGATCTCTTTCTGAAGGAAAGGAGGGGGAGATACAGCATAGAAATGATTGGATAAATGGATGGATTGTTGAGTGTACTTAAAAAAAAACACTAGTCCCAAATATTTTACGTTGGTATGGATTTTTGTATATTAACACAAATTTAAGGTTATTTTTGTTATACAGTATATGTTTCTATTCTTGTTTAAGGTATTGTATCTATGCAGCTCATTAAAAAATGTAAAGTTTTAGTCCTTGATAGCTATTTAGGATATTTAAGAAATGCAGGTTAATGGTCATCTAAAAGCAATCAAATTTATATACAGTCATGTTAGGTATGTTTTCAAGGTCATGCAGAGATACATTTTGAATAGGTGATCTTCAAACACTTCAAAGACTGACAGAATAATGCATTTAAAATGTCTTAAGAACATAAGGCTTTTCATGACTGTGAGACATGTCTGTTGCTGGTAGCACCAATCTACTTTAAAAACGATAATGGGCATCAAAGAACATCCATAATTTTTGTGACAAAGTCTAGCCATTTGTGCAAGAAACACTGTCCTTGCCTCAAATGCTGAGAATATGGTGTCTAAGCTGTACAAGCAGGACACACATAAAAAAATGACTTTCCAACTTTGCCAAGACAATGTAGGATAGTACTTCAAATTTTCTGCCTTATAGAAAAGTCTCTCAGATATTCTAGGCCTGTAGGCTGAAGATGGATGCCCCATTATTGCAGAGAAACCTTCCAGTGACTGTCCAGGCAGCTAGATGTTTCTGTCATTTATATAGTTTTGGAAGTTGCTTTTTTTTACGCTTTCTGTTTACACAAGTAATACTGTATCTTTCTTGGGTCTCTGATGGGGATTGAAGACTAGATAGTTATTGTTTTACTTGTTACCAAATTTAGAAAGAAATAAAAATATATAAAAAGTTTATAAGACTGAGAAACATAAAAGCTTAAGCTGTTTATCTAAAAAGATGTTTTAAGGTTTAAAAAGATATTTTTAGGATGGTAATTCAAGTTATTACAAAGATGTTTAGGTATAAAACTTTGAACTAAGATAGGAGAGATAATGGAATATTTTCTCTAAGTTTCTCAAATGAAAATGGATGGGAAATTATGTGTCTTACTTGATAATTGTTTTTATTGTATATAGTTTTACTATGTTAGAGTTAAAAATATTTCTTTTTTACTTAGACAAAAGAAGAAAATTTTGTGGAATATTACTTTACACTGAGTGAAGATGTGTCAGTGTGATTTGTTTAATAAAATGTTTAATGGCAAATAGCTAGGCAGTAGGCATAGGCAGGACTTCTGGACAGAGAGAGCTCTGGGAAGAAGAAAGGCAGAATCTATAGCCAGATGCAGAGGGAGCAAGACTTGCAGGAGGAGAGGTAAAAAGTCATAAGCAATGTGGCAACATGTAGATGAAAAGAAATGGGTTAAGTTATGAGAGCTAGTTAGAAACAAGCCTAAGCTATAGGCTGAGCTTTCATAATTAATAGGAAGTCTCCATGTAGTTATTTGTGGGCTGGTGCCCCAAAGGAAAGTCTGACTACAAAGTAGTTCATCACTTTATTTTATAATAAACTTTACAAAGTTATTTGTGTTTCCCTGAGGCTGGCCATTTGTGTTGAGGTTCCTGTCATCATTAGGAATTATATTATAGGTGTTTGGAGACTGTGTTAGTGTTGAGGGACAGCTGACTCCATTTTTTCTTTAGTTAAACAGTGTTAGACTTTGATCCTGTCCTTAGCTAGTGATCAACTTTTTTGACTAGTTCTTCCTCCGTAATCTTATGATTTACACATTGTAAATTATTTCCATTGTTCTGAGAATTGACTGACCATAAAATGTTTCATGGTATGTTAACTATCTGATCACAAGCCCATCACATGTACCTTTCCTGTGATCATAAAAATAACTGCAAAATTCCACTTTTAATAATTGGTTACTTGGTATAAAGAGACTACTCTGCCTTTAATCTGGGCCATTTTCATTTTCCTACTGTGGGAGACTGAACATATGGTCCAGGCATTGCAAATTTTAACTTTTTGCATGATAACATTAGAAATCATCTTGTCAGGCTCCAAGCAGTCAGAGTATGTTGTTACACAGTGGCCATTTTAATTTTGCACTTATTTTTTATTTTTAAGTTTAAATTTAGATTAG
Organism: Mesocricetus auratus; assembly: GCF_017639785.1. NCBI lineage: Eukaryota > Metazoa > Chordata > Mammalia > Rodentia > Cricetidae > Mesocricetus > Mesocricetus auratus. Next base: position 15,636,330 of record NW_024429203.1, on the reverse strand, counting down.
AAACAAGGTTGCTTCATAAGTCATTTCCAGGTCCCTCTTCCTTGCCCTCCCCTCCTCCCGTGCCCTCCCCCCAACCCCTCAATAGCCCTCATTTCCCCAGGGAGGGTGAGGCCCTCCATGAGGGTGTCCATAGTCTGTCATTTCATCCAGGGCAGGGCCCAGACCCTCCCCCAAGAGTTCAGGGTGAGAGTGCATCTCACATTGTTGGATGGGAGTCCAAAGTCCATGTGTATACTCGGGATGAATACTGATCTACTGCCCAAGGCTCAATAGATTACCTAGGCCTCCTCACTGACACCTCCAGTGAGGGGGTCTTGATCAGTCCTATGCTGGATTCCCAGGCATCAGCCTGGGATTCAAGAGTTAACCCTTGTCAGGTCAGCTGTTTCTGGGGGTTAAACCAGCGCAGTCTTAATCCCTTTGGTCATCAGTCCTCTCTCTCTGTTACTGGCTTTCTTGAGTTCAGCTCAGTGCTTAGCCATGGGAGTCTGCCTCTTCTTCCATCAGCCACTGAATGAAGCTTCTGTTTCCCAGGCTCTCTGGCCATGGGATTGTAGGCTGGCACTCCCCAGATCTATGTCTAAAACCCACAAAGGAGAGAGTACATGCCATGTTTCTCTTTTTGTGACTGCCTTACCTCACTCAGGATGGTTTTTCTAATGTCATCCATTTGCCTGCAAATCTCAGGATTCCACTGTTTTTTTCTGCTGAATAGTACTCCACTGTGTAAATGTACCACATTTTCTCTATCCACTCTTTGGTTGAGGGGCTTCTAGGTTGCTTCAAAGTTCTGGCTATTACAAATAATGCTGCTATGAACATAGTGGAACAGACATCCTTGTTGTATGCATGTGCATCTTTTGGGTATATACCTAAGAGTGGAGTTGCTGGGTCTTGTGGTAAGTTTATTCCCATTTTTCTGAGGAATCTCCACACTGATTTCCAAAATGGCTGAACAAGTTGGCACTCCCACCAGCAATGGAGGAGTGTTCCCCTTTCACCCCATCCTCTCCAGCATAAATTGTCTTCAGTGTTTTTGATTTTAGCCATTCTGACAGGAGTGAGATGGCATCTAAGAGATGTTTTGATTTGTATTTCCTAGATGGCTAAGGATGTTGAGCACTTTCTCAAGTGTCTCTCGGCCATTTTAGACTCCTCTATTGAAAATTCTCTATTTAGTTCTGCAGCCCACTTTTTAATAGTATCCTTTGGTGTTTTGGAGACTTGCTTCTTGAGTTCTTTGTAAATTTTGGAGATCAGCCCTCTGTCAGATGTGGGGTTAGTGAATATTTTTTCCCATTCTGTGGGCTGCCTTTTTGTCTTGCTGACTGTGTCCTTTGCCTTACAGAAGCTTCCCAGTTTCAGAAGGTCCCATGTATTAATTGTGGACCTCACTGTCTGTGCTACTGGTGTTATGTTCAGGAAGCTGTTTCCTGTACCAATTCGTTCAAGGGTACCACCCACTTTCCTTCTAAGAGGTTAAGTGTGGCTGGATTTATGTTGAGGTCTTTGATCCATTTGAACTTAAGTTTTGTACATGGTTATAGACATGGATCTATGGGTATTCTTCTACATGCAAGCATCCAGTTTTGCCAGCACCATTTGTTAAAGATGCTTTCTTTATTCCATTGTATATTTTTAGCTTCTTTGTCAAAGATCAGATGTTTGTACGTGTGTGGGTTAATACCCGGATTTTCAATTCAATTCCATTGGTCTACTTGTCTATTTTTGTGCCAATACCAAGCTGTTTTCAGGACTATAGCTCTATAATAGAGCTTGAAGTCAGGGATGGTGATGCCTCGGGACGTTGCCTTGTTGAACAGGGTTGTTTTGGCTATCCTGGGTCTTTTGTTTTTCCATACAAAATTGATTATTGTTCTTTCAAGGTCTGTGAAGAATTGTTCTGGGATTTTAATGGGGATTGCATAATAATCTGTAGATTGATTTTGGCAGGATTGCCATTTTTACTACATTGATCCTACCTATCCAAGAGCATGGGAGATCTTTCCATTTTCTGAGGGCTTCTTTAATTTATTTCTTTAAAGATTCAAAGTTCTTTCAATACAGGTCTTTCACTTGTTTGGTTAGCATTACCCCAAGGTATTTTATGTTGTTTGTGGCAATTGTAAAGGGTGATGTTTCTCTGATTTCTTTCTCAGCCCTTTTATCATCTGTATATAGTAGGGCTACTGCTTTTCTTGAGTTGATCTTGTATCCTGCCACTTTGCTGAAGGTGTTAATCAGCTGTAAGAGTTCCTTGGTAGAGTTCTTTGGGTCATTTGTGTAAACTATCATATCATCTGCAAACAGTGAAAGTTTGACCTCTTCCTTTCCAATTTGTATCCCCTTGATCCCCTTTTGTTGTCATATGGCAATGGCTCGAACTTCAAGGACAATGTTGAAAAGGTATGGAGAGAGTGGACAGCCTTGTCTTGTTCCTGATTTTAGAGGAATTGCGTTGAGTTTCTGTCCATTTAGTTTGATGTTGGCTGTTGGTTTGCTGTATATAGCTTTTATTATGTTTAAGTATGTTCCTGTTATCCCAGATCTCTCCAAGACCTTTATCATGAAGGGGTGGTGGATTTTGTCAAAGGCTTTTTCCACATCTAGTGAGATGATCATGTGATTTTTGTTTTTCAGCTTGTGTATATGGTGGATTACATTGATGGATTTTCGTATGTTGAACCATCCCTGCATCCCTGAGATGAAACCTACTTGATCATGGTGAAGGATTGTTTTGATGTGTTCTTGGATCCAATTTGCCAGTATTTTATTGAGTATTTTTGCATCAATGTTCATGAGGGATATTGGTCTGAAGTTCCCTTTCTTAGTTGTGTCTTTGTGTGGCTTGGGGATCAAGGCTCTTGAAGCCTCATACAAAGCGTTTAGCAAAGACCCTTCTGCTTCTATTGCATGGGATACTTTGAGAAGAATTGGTATAAGGTGTTCTTTGAATTTCTGGTAGAATTCTGCTCTGAGGCCATCTGGATCTGGGCTTTTTTTGGTTGGGAGACTTTTGATGACTGTTTCTATTTCCAGAGGGGTTATAGGTCTATTTAAATTGCTTATCTGTTCTTGATTTAATTTTGGCAAGTGATAGCTATCGAGGAAGTTGTCCATTTCCTTTAAATTTTCAAATTTTGTGGAGTACAGCTTTTCAAAGTATGACCTGATGATTCTCTGAATTTCTTAAGAGTCCGTTGTTATGTCCCAATTTCCTTTCTGATTTTGTTAATTTGCATGTTCACTCTGTGGTGTTTGGTAAGTTTGGACAAAGGTTTGTCTATCTTGTTAATTTTCTCAAACCACCGACTCTTCATTGCATTGATTTTTTGTATTGTCTTCTTAGTTTCTACTTTATTGATTTCAGCCCTCAATTTGATTATTTCCTGGCATCTACTCCTCCTGGGGGTGTTTGCTTCTTTGTGTTCTAGAGCTTTCAGCTGTGCTGTTAATTCTCTAGTATAATTATTCTCCAATTTCTTCATGTGGGCACTTAGTGTTATGAACTTCCCCCATAGCACTTCTTTCAAAGTGTCCCATAGGTTTGGGTATGTTGTGTCTTCATTCTCATTGAATTCGAGGAAGTCTTTAATTTCTTTTTTTTATTTCCTCTTTGACCCAGGGATGGTGCAGTTGAGCATTATTCAATTTCCATGAGTTTGTAGGTTTTCTGCAATTTGTGTTGTTGTTGAATTCTAATTTTAAAGCATGGTGGTCTGATAAGATGCATGGAGTTATTCCAATTTTTTGAAGCTGCTGAGGTTGGATATGTTGCCAAGTATGTGATCGATTTTTGAGAAGGTTCCATGTGGTGGTGAGAAGAAGGTACTTTCTTTTTTATGTGGATGAAATGTTCTATAGACGTCTGTTAATCCCAGTTGTGTCATTACTTCTATTAGACCCTTTGCTTCTTTGTTGAGTTTCAGTCTGGTATTCCTGTCTAGTGGTGAGAGTGGTGTGTTGAAATCTCCCACTATAACTGTGTGGGGCTTTATATGTGATTTAAATTTTAGTAATGTTTTTTTTACGAATGTGGATGCCTTTGTATTTGGGGCATAGATGTTCAGGATAGAAACTTCATCTTGGTGGATTTTGCCTGTGATGAGTATGTAAGGACCTCCTTCATCTCTTTTGATTAATTTTATTTTAAAGTCTAATTTGTTAGATATTAGGATTGCTACCCCTGCTTGTTTCTTGGGTCCATTTGATTGGAAAATCTTTTCCCAACCTTTAACTCTCAGGTAATGTCTGTCTTTGAGGGTGAGGTGTGTTTCTTGTAGGGAGCAGAAGGATGGGTTCTGTCTTCGAATCCATTCTGCTAGCCTGTGTCTTTTTATGGGTGAGTTAAGGCCATTAATGTTGAGGGATATTAATGACCATTGATTTCTCATTCTTCTTTGATTTGGAATGGTTGTTGGTAGTGGAATTATGTGTGGAATTTCAACCCTTTGTTCTTTTGGCTGTTGGTAGAGAGGAATTATCTAATGCCTATTTTTTTCTGGTTGTAGTTAACTTCCTTGGGTTGGAGTTTTTGTTCCAGAACTTTCTATAGGGCTTGGTTAGTGGCTATGTATTGCTTGAATCTAGTTTTGTCATGGAATATCTTGTTTTCTCCATTTATAGTGATTGAGAGTTTTGCCAGGTATAGTAGTCTGGGCTGGTATCCATGATCTCTTAGTGTTGGTAGAATATCTATCCAGGACCTTCTGGCTTTCAGAGTTTCCATGGAGAAGTCAGGTGTAATTCTGATAGGTTTGCCTTTATATGTTACTTGGCCTTTTTCCTTAGCTGCTCCTAATATTCTTTCTTTATTTTGTATATTTGGGGTCTTGATTATTATGTGGCGAGGGGACTTTTTTTGTGATCCACTCTATTAGATGTTCTGTAAGCTTCTTGTACCTTCATTGGCATGTCTTTCTTAAGGTTGGGAAAGTTTCCTTCTATGATTTTGTTGAATATGCCTTCTGCCCCTTTGAGGTGGATTTCTTCTCCTTCTTCTATACCTATTATTCTTAGGTTTGGTCTTTTCATGGTGTCCCATATTTCCTGGATGTTTTGTGTTAAGGATTTGTTGGATTTAAGGTTTTCTTTGGTTGATAAATCCATTTCTCCTAGTGTATCTTCAACACTTGAGATTCTCTCTTCCATCTCTTCTATTCTGTTGGTAATGCTTGTATTGGAGTTCCTGACCGTTTGCCCAGCTTTTCTATTTCCTGCCTTTCTTCAGATTGTGGTTTTTTTTTATTGTCTCTATTTCAGTTTTCAACTCTTACACTGCTTGAATTGTTTCTTGCAATTTTCGGCTTATCTTTTTGTTCATTTGTTGCATTTTATGAATTTTTTGGTTTGCTTTTTCTTCCATTTCTTGCATTTTTTGGTTTGCTTTTTCTTCCATTTCTTGCATTTTTTGGCTTGTTTTTTCTTCCATTTCTTGCCTTTTTTTGGTTTGTTTTTTCTTCCATTTCTTGCATTTTTTGGTTTGCTTTTTCTTCCATTTCTTGCATTTTTTGGCTTGTTTTTTCTTCCATTTCTTGCCTTTTTTTGGTTTGTTTTTTTCTTCCATTTCTTGCATTTTTTGGTTTGTTTTTTCTTCCATTTATTTGAGGGATTTTCCTGTATCCTCTTTTTAGGGCCTCTATCATTTTTCATGAAAGTGGTTTTATGGTCATTGTCTTCTGCTCCATTAGCATTGGAAGTTGGAGTCTTGCTGGTGTGGAGTCTCTAGAATCTGGTGGTTTCATATTTGTTTTTCTGTTGCTGAGTGTGTTTTAGTATTGTCTCTTTCCCATCTCTTCTTCTAGTGGGTGCAGAAAGAACCCCTTATTGGTCTGGTGGTTAGGACACCAGAGTTCCCTTTTGGTGTTTGCTAGCAAGTCCAATAATCTGGTAGTTCTTCTATTCTTTGTCCTCATTCTGGTCCCGTGGGTGGAGAAGAAGACCGAGAATCTGGGTTGCTTAGCCTCCCACCTGGTCCCCTGGTCCTTTCGCTGGATTAGCCAGTTTCCTGATCTCGTTGGTGGGAGAGAAGACCTGGAGTTTGGGGTGTTTGGCTCCCGCCGGGATTGGAAGCTCTGTGCAGTTCCCAGGCGATCCCCAGCCACTGGAACACAGGCCCCTATGCAGGGCCTGTTGTACCTGGTCCTGCCGGAACAGCTGGTCCCAATTTTGCACTTTTTGTTTCTGTATTTTCCCTGTCAAATCAGTGACAGACCAGAAGGTCTCTTTTGCTCTTGAACTGTTTAAGAGCTGAGAAGAGAATCTGAAGGTTGTCATTGATTTGCCTTTGTGTCACAGGGCTATAAAGTATATAAGACTTGAGCTGCACTTTGAAAAAGAAGGACACGGGTAACATAGGACAAGCCAGGTTTCCCTGTCACTTGGAGATCCAGAGGTCTACAATAGTGGGAGACACAGGCTGGTGTTCATGGCAATAGTGGATTTCCATAAGATAATACCATCTGGAGGTTGAATGGCTTGTTACATAGTTGTACCAGAACATTAAGAAAGCAGGAGCTGAAGTGCAAAATCAGATTAGAAACAAGAGCAAAGGAGCTATGGAAGCTAAAAGAGCCCAAACTAACTAGAAAAAGCTTCCTAGGAGCAGACCTTCCCAGCAGGTTTTCTTTTCTTTTGAAATTTTGAGACAGGGCTTCACATTGTATCCTTTAGTAGTCTGAAAATCCCAAATAGACAAGGCTGATATGAACCCACAGAGCCTCTGTGTCACAAGGGCTAGAATTACATAGTGGGCCCCTATATTTGGGATGGATAAACATTTCTTTCGATCAATTAATTTTTTGAAAATTTAACTTTTTGCTCTTTTAAAAAAATTAAAAAATTTTTATGCACATGAGTTTTTAAAAAATCTACTTGCATGTTTGTGTACAGCATGCATACTAGTGCCTTTAGAGGCCAGAAGAGGACTCTGGATCCCCTAGAACTAGAGTTACACACCATGTGGTTTCTGGGACTTCAGTCAGGGTCTTGTGTACTGCTGTAAGACCAGTTTTCAGAAACTCAGAAACTGAAGGAGAGGCAGAGAGTTGGCGAACTAATCACTCAATCAGCTTCTTTTTTAATTAGAGGGAGTAAAACTTAATTCTCTGGGGCTGGCAAAAAAGGGGAGTATATACACACACACACACACACCACACGTGCGCTCTCCTACCCACCTTCAGGGTCTGTTTTGTTTTTTTTTCTTATCTCTATCCAGATGTCTACTTTTATTTTTTTCCTTACAGCTTATACACCCCAGTAAAATCTTTCAAGCAGTATAAAAATTACAATGTGGTTACAATCTATTTTTTCAAGTGAATGACTACAATGAATACAAGTAAAAACATCGTGTTTCTTATTTCCCTCACATTATTACACATTTTATATAATGCAGGTGAAAATATTATTCCCAATGACCCACATACATTCATGTCTAAGCAACTTGTTATAGATTAACAAAGTGTAAGCAAACAAAGCACTTTGCTCAGCTAGTACTTTTTCTGCCAGGCTTCATTTCATGGTTACAAAGAAAGGACTAATCATTTTAGTATTTATCTCAAAAGGTAATCTTATAAAAAATCTTAAAAGATTCAGAAATTTAAGCTTTTATATATGAAATGCATTCAGTTATTTCTACTTTAGGTCCTCAGGTGCATACCCAGTCATCAACATTTTTTTTAATGAAACCATATCAGGATGCCAAGGGTACAAAGGGGTATAAGAATTAGTTATTGCCTTTGATCATTAATGTATCCTAGTGAGAAAGGTACGTCAGCCAGCAACAGCTAGGTTGCCATTGTTTTTGTTCCCTGACCTCAATGAGTCCCTCACTCAACTGAAAAAAACATGCCTTTCTGTAACACAAATTAATAAAAGACCCAGAGACTGCTATTGGGATTCAAGTTTCAAGCTGAAGTTCAGAAAAGCAAAGCAACTGGCTACTAGCTCTCACCTCAAACTCAGGCTGAAATGGCTGATCCATACAGGAGTTCTTCACCAACTCCCAAACTGTGGCCTCTCCTCAGCTTGGCTGCAGAATGAATGCATATACTAAAGATTCTGCTTCTATTTTTTATACCCCTCTAGTGCTGGGATTAAAGGCATGTGATCTGTTACTCTTTTAGACTGATTCAACCTCATGTATCCCAGGGTGGTCTTGAACTCATAGAGATCTGTCTACCTTTTAATCCTAAATCCTAGTAATAAAAGTGAGGACCACCACCTCCTAGCTTCTGGCTGCTGGGATTAAAGGTGTGTGCCTGTCTTACATTGCTTGTGGCTGAATTTTCTTTCTGAATCCTCAGGCAAACTTTAATAAATTATAAATATTATATCACTACACCTTTTTAAACATTACATTGATCCCCAAGATTTTCTACATCAAAGCCATTAGCAAAAACATCTTAACCTAACTTTACTAACAATTTATGTGTCTAAATTCTTTCTAAGGGAGGTGGTTGAATCATTAATCTGCTCCAACAACAATGCTTAGACAAAGTCACCCATTTTTATTGTAAGTACCAGTGACACTGCCCAGTGAGGGACTAGAAACTTTTAGAGTTTTCATACAACTCATTGATATGAGGGCTGTGGTGACTGTAAGGGCAACAATAAGAGTTATCTATGCTCAATAACAGCATAAGGACCTTAGGACATGCAGTCTTTGAGCCTCTGCCTCTCCAAGGCTCACTTGACAAAGCTTTGTTGACTACTAAGACATGTTCCCTGACTTCCAATGTTGCCTGTTGGTCACCTTGCATGGCCTCTGGCACTTGTGGAAGAAAAGATGAATCATTTCTTCTTCCCCTTTAATTTAATTTTTATTCTTTGAATTTTTACACATGCATATGATGAATTTTAGCTCTTTTACCTCATACTTCCTTGTCTGCTCCTAAGAGCCACTCTCTAGCTCAAATCTTCTTTCCAAGTGTTGCTTCTCACAACATCAACTTTTTTGAGACATGAACTACTGCTAGCGTATCAGCAATGCAGGATGGAATGAAGTGTTGTATCACGATTCTTTCAAGAAATCTAAGAGTGACAATAGACTGAACTCATAACTGAAACAACTGTGTGGTTTCTCATGTGATTTCAACACAGTAAGGAGTCCCAGATCTATCTTACTGTCCAACTCTACATGCTAGCTATACAGAAGTCACCTTGCTGCATCTGTACTTCAAGACCTCACTCTCAGATACAAGCGTCTTCTCTGTCACCTTCACCAACAGGGGCAGCCTGTGCTGAGCTGGGGTCAATGTTATACTTCATTACCTTTAGTATATATACTAACTACTAGAAGTGGAAGTTTATGGTCATCTCTAAGGAAACAAATATAAGAATATGATGAACACTGCTGGAAAGCAGTATACTGGATGTTGGGAATTCCTCAAACCTGGTTTAACAGAGTGAAGAATTTCAACACTTGACAGTGATGTTCCCAAGGAGACTGAGAAATGATCTTTAGATAGGACTGGAGGTCTCACTTGTTGGATTCAGCACAAAGTGTAACATGGGCCCTTGTCTACTAACAAATGAATAAATAAAAATTAAAAATAAAAAAGAGCTTCCAGTGCCTGGGGACTGCCACAGAGCCTCCCCTCCTGGCAGGAGCCTACGTACCCCAGATTCCTGGTCTTCTTTTCTACCAACAGGCCCAGATAAACCAGGCAAGAATAGTTACACTAGAGAATTAACAGCACAGCTGAAAACTCTAGAACACAAAGAAGCAAACTCACCCAGGAGGAGTAGATGCCAGGAAATAATCAAACAGGGCAGAAATCAATAAAGTAGAAACTAGGAAAATAATACAAAGAATCAATGCAACAAACACTTGGTTCTTTGAGAAAATTAACAAGATAGACAAACCTTTGTCCAAACCTACCAAACGGCAGAGTGTGAATATGCAAATTGACAAAATCAGAAATGAAAAGGGGGACATAACAATGGACACTGAGGAAATCCAGAGAATCATCAGGTCGTACTCTGAAAACCTGTACTCCACAAAATTTGAAAATTTAAAGGAAATGGACAACTTTCTGGATAGCTATCACTTGTCAAAATTAAATCAAGAACAGATAAGCAATTTAAATAGACCTATAACACCTAAGGAAATAGAAGCAGTCATCAAAAGTCTCCCAACCAAAAAAAAGCCCAGGTCTAGATGGCCTCAGTGCAGAATTCTACCAGAAATTCAAAGAACAGCTTATACCAATTCTTCTCAAAGTATCCCATGCAATAGAAGCAGAAGGGTCTTTGCCAAACTCTTTCTACGAGGCTTCAATAACCTTGATCCCCAAGCCACACAAAGACACAACTAAGAAAGAGAACTTCAGACCAATATCCTTCATGAACACTGATGCAAAAATACTCAATAAAATACTGGCAAATCGGATCCAAGAACACATCAGAAAAATCATCCACCATGATCAAGTAGGTTTCATCCCAGGGATGCAGGGATGGTTCAACATATGAAAATCCATCAATGTAGTCCACCATATAAACAAGCTGAGAAACAAAAATCACATGATCATCTCACTAGATGTGGAAAAGCCTTTGACAAAATCCACCACCCCTTCATGATAAAGGTCTTGGAGAGATCTGGGATAACAGGAACATACCTAAATATAATAAAAGCTATATACAACAAACTAACAGCCAACATCAAACTAAACGGACAGAAACTCAAAGCAATTCTACTAAAATCAGGAACAAGACAAAGCTGTCCACTCTCTCCATACCTTTTCAATATTGTACTTGAAGTTCTAGCTAGAGCAATATGACAACAAAAGGAGATCAAGGGCATATAAATTGGAAAGGAAGAGGTAAAACTTTCACTATTTGCAGTTTACATCAGTGATCCAAAATATTCTACCAGGGAATTCCTATCAGGCATGTACTCTCTCATATTTAATATTTAGATGTAACAGGATGAGGATATGATTTTCATTTTGCCTGGAAATTCATAGCCTAGTGTATATCAACCTTCTTAGTCACCAGTCTCAAAATTTGTCTGAATCTTAGCGGTATTAACTCATGTTTATAAGTTAATAAAATCTATGGCCAAGAATCCAAAAGCACCTTTCTTACAGCCTAGACGAGTATAGGAGAGGTGAGGTCTCAGTGCAATCTATATCTGCCCCTCGTTGATGTACCATTTATCTCGAACCATCTGTATTAGCCCCACATTCAGGAGCCATTTCTCACGGACTGATGTCTTTGGAGCTGTGATCAGAACCAAGTAAACGACCCCAGGTCTAACCCTTAGTGGGGGAATGTGGAAGAGGGAAGCCTAGGTATCCAACCATCAAAGAAGAGATGGAGACATCTGATCATACCGGGAGGGCAATCAGTTATTACTGAAGGTCAAGGTTTATTGGTCCATCATCTTAAGTAACCATCCAAAAGCAGGGGCAATGGCAGAAGGCATGTATAATCTTGTATAAAGGGCTGACAGCAGATATTTCCCTAAATCCTAGAGGCACTCCTCTGCTGCACGTACTCAAGCCCTCAGGCACTTCTACCTCAGCATGTCTCACTAGTCTTCAGGGTGTGTGTAGACTCACCCTGGCCCAAGGCTATTGTTATTTAGAATAGGAGTAATTCTCCACTGAGGCCAGGATATCTAGCAGCCATTAGCTGACATCTAAAAGACAATAGAGATTCTGGGCTCCCAGAACTCATGGCCAGGTGGAATAGATTTCCAAAATATATGGGCCCCCAAAATTCCCCCTTGTTAAATTAATAAAATAATACCTGTGCTTCTGCAACAGGACAGATGGCTGTGCCTGTCTTAGGATGTCCTCTTCAACCTACCAGTGCTTACCCATCCTTGGACAATTCATTCTGTAATGTGTGACCTGTCTTAGGTTTCCTGGAGGCAAGAAGACATTACCAGTCTCAGGCCAGCAGCCTCTGAACAAAGAACATTAGGGGGTGGAGCATAGCCTGATGCCACTGACCTCTAAGCCAAATTTTCAATGAGAGCTCACAAGCAAGCTTCATAATGCCAAGCAACATTTGTGCTTTTAGAGCTGCAATCTCCTGCAAAAGGAGCAGATGAACCAAGTTAAAATGGGCTTTTGAAATTGGTGTGGGATGTCTTGAGTGTCTTTGGCTGTATCAAAGTCTGAGTCTTCCTTTCTAGTCACTTTGTACCCAAAGACTCAAGCAGCACATAGAATTCCTGTCAGAATGAGTTCTGACCTCTTACATCCATAAACACATGCATACCATAGCAAAGGTTACAAACATTAATAATTCTAGTATGACTAGTAACAATAAACATACAAATCGACTGGGTTACAATTCTCATAATTCCAATTCAATCAAAGGACAATAAAATGTTCTCATGACTGGTGGAGTACCAACAATTCCACAATTCTGAAATTTTTCCTTTTCCCTATCTAATGCCCAATGCTCCGTTGCTTGTAATGTTCAAAAATTATCACAGTCCTTGAATGTTAACTGCAAAATTTTTGCCTGTGTCCTGTTCAAATACTGAGGAGTGGCTTTTGCCACACGTCAAAGTCCATACTAGTGTCCAATTGTCCTAAATGGGTTCTTTTTTCCCCCAAAGGGAAAAACTGGCAAAATGAGTTCTGTGTTTCAAGGTGTGGGGAAGCCAAACTGTTAGTCATCTGGTCCGTTGTTGGCTCCGGGATAAAAACTCATGGGTCTGGGAAGTCGATGCAGCCTGCCTGTTGAGAAACTGGAAATCTTGAACTGACTGTTTTCTTCCTTTCTCAGACTGTAGATTCAATGACATCAAGAGTCAGGAACACAGGTTCAGTGGGTCTCACTTGAACTGGCTTGGGCCGGCTCCCGAGGTTTCAGGTCCCGTTTTTCTCTGCTCCATGCATCTCACCAAACATTCTGGCAGCTTCATTCTCTTGCTTCGAGAAAACACAAACATGCCCTCGACCCCAAATTAGGACAGGATACTGTCCTCTCCATTGTCTTTAGCGTGTCTATCTCCACTTGGCCTGAGCAAAAGTCGCTCGGAGTTCTGTCATGTCAGAATCTGTCTGCGATAGATTGCTCACTGGCATCAACATTCAAAAAATTAAAAATGAAAAGTACATGATTTAATGTATCATTTGGAGACTGGGGACATATCTCCCCTCTCTATATTTTTTTGAAGTTGCATTTTCAAGGAGCTATGAACACACTCCACAATTTCTTGTACTTGAGGATTATAAGGAATGCCTGCTTTATCATCAATTTTCCATTGAGCACAAAATTTGCTGAAATGCTTTACTAGTATATCCAGATCCATTGTCTGTTTTTATTACTTTTGGAACTCCCATGTAAGCAAAACATTTAAACAGTGACTTATCACATGCTTAGCGGCTTCTCCAGTTTATGCAGTGGCCATTAAGAAGCCTGAATACTTATCAACTGTCATGTGCATGTGTTTTAACTTGCCAAATTCTGCAATGTGAGTACCATCCATTTGCCGTAAATGATTAGGAAGCAGGCCTTGAGGATTTACTCCTAAAACAGTTGCAGGTAAACATTGTGGGCACACATTACACTGTTTGACAATTTGAGGAGCAGTCTCTCTAGTTAAACCAAATTGCTTTCTTAGGCTTCTACTAATCTGATGATGAATGTTATTCGACTGCTTATATTGGCCTCTATTCTCTCAATTTGTTTTATCACTACAAACATAGGAAGATCTATGTATCCTCTCCTCTGCTGAAGTCTATTGAGTCATCCATACAGATGCCTTTGGTGCTCAGGCCATATTGGCTTTAGCCATTTTTCCACCGACTGCCTCTGAGGGCTCAAATCGCCAACCTTTCCTCTTAAGACACTGCCTGACTTGATACCCTTTTAAAACTATATCCAAAGAATTCAAGTAGTTCCTTTTGTTAAGATTCACACATTCACAATCACACTTCACATACACGTGTGGCCACACCTTACACACAGAACAGACATACATCTTTTAGCTCTCGTTTTCCCTAGGCCATGATTAGTTTGATGAAATGAAACTTTTTAAACTGAAATCTCTTGTAATGTAGCAACCATGACTAACCCTTGGGTTTATGAGCATCCAAAATCTGAACAAATCCAAATTCATCTGTGTCACTTTTCTTTCTATAAGGTCTTAAAACAGTTTTTGGCTGGCCGCATTACCTTTTCCACACACTTGGCTGGGCGTCAGTCCCGGCAGCAGCTCTCAAGACAGCGAGGTTATGGGCTTTGACCTTGGCCTTATCTTTCCTTTGCCCTCTGAGCCTGGGCTGGCCTGCTACACTAACTTTTTCATAGGCTGGATATTTTATGATCAAAATAATTTCCCATTATTCTGGATGATGCCTGCACTAGCCTAGGGACAAAATTCTGAAACAACTCATCTGGTCCCTGCCTGATCTTTGTTAAGTCTTCAGTCTGTGCCCCAGCAGCTGGAAGCTTGTTCCAAGCTCTCTTGGCAGCTGCGCCAATCTGAGTATATGTTGCCACTTCAAAACCTAACTGCTGATCTATATCCTTGTATTGTCCTTCACCAGTGAGCATCTCATAAGAAACAGGAGGTTTTTGGGTGCTATTCTTCTCAGCTTCAATCTGACACTGCTCTGCAAATCCTGTTTTCCACAACAGATAGTCCTCTCCTGATAGGCAGGCCTTGGCTATCTGTTTCCAGTCTCCTGGGGGTAAAGCCTTTATAGCCCCATTCTCTATTAGCACCTGTGTAAAAATTGCTATTGGTCCATATGGAACACAAGCCATTCTTAGTTCCTCGAGCTGTTTAAATGGCATTGGCGTATGCACCCTAGCTATATTTCCTTGAGCATCTCTATGCTTCATTACAGGAAATGTCTGAAATCCTTGCACATTTTCTCCTCTGTCTGCTGCTTCTCTAACACTAGCTTGCACTGGAGACACCTGACCCGCTGCAACTGTCTGCCATGACTTGAGGGGTCCCCACATCTTAGGCAGATTTATACTTGCCACTGCAGTAGGCAAAGGAAACCTGCAATGGTATTATCTCCTGTGAGAGCAACTCCACTAAGTCTTTCAAGTCTCTTAACTCCTGATGAATCTTAACCCTAGATTTCTGCCTCTCTGTATCCTTAGTCAAAAATGAGGTAGGTGAAGACTCTCCATTCTGATACTTAGTAACTCTCTCTCTTCATACTCATCCCAACCATGCTGTCCTGTGCATGCTTCCTTTTCTAGCAGCTCCTCTTTAGGCCGGGAGGGTTCCATCTACTACTAACCAGTTCAGGGGTAGACACTTCCTGCTGTCTTTGCCCGTATGCAGGGCTGCACGTTTGTTTCCCCAAGCCCTGGGTCAGCAGCGACTTCTATGAGGGGGAAGGATCCTTACAAAACTTTCAAACTCTAAAAATTTGTGTATATGCCTCTGCTTTACTTCAGCTCTCCTGGCTATTAAAATATACCCAAGTAAATATACAATCATCTGACTAGCAATTCTCTGGCTCATATCTCTAATTATACACACTTTTACCCTCAAGGTTAACTCACTTCTCTTTATCATCTGGCTAGTATTTCTCTGTTTCACATCTACAAAGTGTATGCATTTTCACTCTGAAGGTTAACTTGTCACATTTCATTTCTTTATCATCTGACTGACAGTTTTCTGTTTCATGTCTACATTCTCACTCTTTTTTTTTTTGTTTGTTTCTCGAGACAGGGTTTCTCTGTGTTGCTTTGGAGGCTGTCCTGGAACTCACTATGTAGACCAGGCTGGCCTTGAACTCACAGAGATCTGCCTGCCTCTGCCTCCAGAGTGCTGGGATTAAAGGCGTGTGACACCAATGCCCGGCTATCACATTCTCACTCTTAAGGTTAACTAGCCACACTTTATTTCTTTGTCACCTGAATCATATTTTCATGTTTTATATCTACAACTATCTGTGTCCCATTTCTACAATTATGTACAATTTTACTCCCAAATTATCGCCATTCACTCACTGTGCTTCATTTCTTCTTTCTGTGCACCTATGGTGTCTATTCCTCTGCACTGTCCATCACTTCTGACCCCCATTCTCAAATCCCACGTTTTGGTGCCATTTCTCAGCATCACCTATATCTCACGAATGTCTCTTTTAGCCCCACGTTTGGGAGCCATTTCTCACAGACTGATGTCTTTGGAGCTGTGATTGGAACCAGTTGAACGACTGACCCCAGGTCTGACACTGAGTGGGGGAGAGTGTGGAAGAAGGTAATCTAGCTATCCAACCACATTAAAGAAGAGACAGGGACATCTGATCATACCGGGAGGGCAATCAGTTATTACTGAAGGTCAAGGTTTATTGATCCATCATCTTAAGTAACCATCCAAAAGCAGGGCAATGGCAGAAGGCATGTATAATCTTCTATAAAGGGCTGACAACAGATATTTCCCTAAATCCTAGAGGCACTCCTCTGCTGCACGTACTCAAGCCCTCAGGCACCTCTACCTCAGCACGTCTCACTAGTCTTCAGGGTATGAATAGACTCACCCTGGCCCAAGGTATTGTTATTTAGAATAGGAGTCATTCTCCACTGAGGCCAGGATATCTAGCAGCCATTAGCTGACATCTAAAAGACAATAGAGATTCTGGGCTCTCTACAACTCATGACCAGATGGAAGAGACTTCCAAAACATATGACCCGACAGTGAGAGATATAGTGATTCATGGAGGATCTAGACTACCCCCAGGCTATCTGCTCAGTCCCTGGACTGGGGTCCTACTGGCTTTCCCTTCCAGCCAGGGCTTCTATATAGGTGTGTGTTGCTGCAGCTGGGCTCTGAGTGCTCTGTCCTGCCTTTTGCTGCTTTGGGTTCTAGGATCCTCACAACAATGGAAAAGCACTGCCTGCTGTTTCTGCTGAGCCTTGCCCTGTTGCTGGGCTTCCTGCAAGGTGAGATCCTGGCTAGTGGAGGGGCCAGTACTGAATGGCCGTCATATTGAAAAATGACCCTGGGCTTTGGGGAGGTGAGGAATATGAGGTTAGACCCAACTGCCTTTAGGGTCCATCTCTACACCTTTCTTCCCCACATCCGCACATCCCTTTCTTCCCTTCCCTTGTACTATCTTCATTCACCCATTCTCGTTTCTTGTCCCCGGTGCTCCCTTTCTGGTCCTTCCATCCCTCTTCTATTGTTTTCCTTCACATGTAAACATCCCTGCATCCGAACCTTACTGTTCATGGACCTAAATTAGGACTGGCAATGGGGCAAGGAAGGCCCTTGACAGAACAAAGACGATGAAGCGATGGGGTGAGTTTGTCTAGCCATGGGTGGCTGGCTCCGGCACCCAGTCTTTTGCCTTCCTCCTCACAGCCTTGTCCATTTCCAGGCTGTGACTTGGGGGAAACCTTCTGCATCTCAAGCCATTCCTTCACAGGTTCCAAGATCATGTGCCTCCTGCAGGGCCAGCTTTGGCCTTTGTTTTTTGATTATTGATCAGAGCCACATGACCAGTTTCTGCCTGATGAATGAGTCTTTTACACTTGCTTGCTTAGGGTTTATATTGCTGGGTGAAACACCATGACCAAAAAGCAAGTTGGGAAGGAAAGTTTTTTTTTCTTCTATATGCTGTTCATCATTGAAGGAAGTCAGGACAGGAACTCAAACAGGGCAGAAACCTGGAGACAGGAGCTAATGCAGACATCATGGAGATTGCTGCTTACTGGCTTGCTTCACATGGCTTGATCAACCTGCTTTCTTATAGAACCCAAGGCCCCTCTCACCATGGGATGGTTCATACCCCATTGATCAGTAATTGAGAAAATGCCTTGCAGCTGGGCTTTTCTCCAACTGAGGCTTCTTTCTCTCAGGTAACTCTAGCTTGTGTCAACACATAAGCTGCCAGTACACTTGATTTCATCTTTTCAGCACTGTCATGTGTCCATTGTGAACTGTTGAAGTTAGAGGGCATTTGTGAGAAAGGAGAAAGCACCTGTGTAACCAGTCTTTCTTGGTCCCGCCAGCTCCCAAATAACCACATGAATACTTATTATTAATTATGAAAGCTCAGCTAATAGCTTAATCTTGTTTCTAACTAGCCCTTCTGACTTAAATTAGCCCATTTCTATTAATTTATTTGCTGCTACATGGCTCGTGGCTTATTACCTCATATCCTACATGTCATGCTTCCTCTTCGTCTGGTGGTGACTCCACATTCTTCTTCCTAGAATTCACTGTCCCAAAAAATCCTGCCTAGCTATTGGCCATTGATGGCCCAAGGAGTCTTCCTTCATGAGCCTCCCTGTCTTCATCTGCTGCGGTGCTCAGGCTCCTGAGTTGCCTGGAAGAGCCATCTGTCACTCAGGTAGCCATTGCTCTTACTCCTGAGTGCCTCTTCTACCCTTTGTCTTTTCTGTCTCACTCTGACATACTTTGATTTACAGATGGGAGGCCAATAGTCTTTTTGACTAGACAATGCATTCACCACAGCCAAAATGCTGGGACCAGGCAAATTGTGGTGTTTAACTTGGAGGCACCCCAGTTAGCTCTTACGTCAAGACTCAGTCATGGGATCTGGGATCTTGCTGGTGCCCATGTGCATTGCTTGGTTAAAAGTTCCAGGAGCCTTCCACATGTCCTGCTGTCACTTGACTCCTGTAAGCTATCAGGATTTGGGAAGCCCTCCTGCTTTCCAGGCACATCTGGTCAACTCGAAATTCAAGGCACTAATCTGGTGGCTGGATTTGACCCCTGTATTTACCTTGGTCCTCAAAGTAAACATTACATTTTTTATTGTAAAATAATATTCAAAATCAGGTTCATTGAAAAAAACTGGCTATAAAAATTGATTGCTTGAGTAAAATGGGTTAAATTTACAATGTTCTTGCATGGCAGGATGTTCCCAGGCTGAAGTAATACACTTCCCTTGGATGGGACACATTTTCAGCAGACTAGATTGCCTGCTAACCTCATTACAGGAGAAGGATGCTGCAGAAATAAGTGCTGCCAGATGTCTGCTGCCCCGCCTCAGAAAAATCTCCTCCTTGTCTGGAGGGAAGATGAATCAGTCCTCCTGTCTCACATGATAGGATAAGGATTCCCTTGCCCAGTGGAGGATCTTAGAGCCTGCAGTCATATCCTAAATGTCTAAACAACAGAGGCAAGTACTAACTGCTCTGTCCTCAGTGCCTCCCAAGCTGACAGATGAGAATGCTGTGGACAGGGGAACCTTGTATCTAAGCCTGTCACTGACTAATATTGGTGGGCATGCTAATTCAGTTAGCCATGCTCTTTACCTTGCTTTTCAGTCCTCTTAGAAAAGATAATTCCAGGGCATATATTCTAACTCCTATGTTCCCTTATTATAGAAGGCTGTCAGTTTTGGGAAGTTATCCAGAATATCTAGGCAGTGTCTTTAGACATTTTGCTAGACAATCCTATAAACATGACTCAACAGGATTCTGTTTTTATTTTAAATTAACAGTTAGATGCTGACTGTGATGGCTAGTTTTATGCCAACTTGACACAAGCTAGAATCATCATGGAGGAGGGAGCCTCAATTGAGAAGCCTCTCCTGTAACACTGGGTTAGAGGCAAGCTTCTAGGACATTTTCTTAATTAGTGATTCACAGGGGTAGAGTCCAGCCCACTGTGGGTGGTGCCACTTCTGGGCTGCTGGTCCTGGGCTCTACAAGAAAGAGGCTGAGCAAGCCATGGGGAGCAAGCCAGCAAGCAGCATCCCTGAATGGCCTCTGCATCAGCCCCGGCCTCCAGGTTCCTGCTCTATTTGAGCTTCTGTCCTGACTTCCTTCAGTGATGGTCTACTCTGTGGAAGTGCAAGTCTTTTACCCCAACTTGCTTTCGGTCGTGGTTTCATCACAGCAACAGAAACCCTAACAAGAGACCAACTTTAACTTATTTCTTTGCAAAGCTTCTAGGTGCTTGTTCCTCATGCAGAAGCCCGATGAAACAAACAGCTAATGTCAGTTACCTTATCCTTCCAAAAAGCTCTGATACATGATCTATCCAGTCCTACAACTGCCTTTAACCACACTCTGCAAAACTGAAGTAAATCTTGATGTAAAATATTTTCCTCATTAACTTTGTCTCTTAAATGTTGTACGGTTACTACTTCCTGACTTTGCCATTTGTTAGGTTTTATTGTAATCCCTTGGATGGTCCCTCCTCTGAGGCATGCTAGCTACGCTCTTCCTACATTGCCCCCTTTATCAGCTTGAAGCAGTTTAAGACAGATCTCCCTGGAAGCAGTTCTGTAACCTCTGAAGAGGGGACTAATAGGCCATGGGGCATCCAAATCACCCCCCCATTCTTGCTACTCTGGGTGTGGTTAAGGACTCAGAATTGAAGCAGCTGTGCTGAAGACTTCTTTGCATCAGTGGTTCTGTCTGCTTCTGGAACACTCAGAAAACCTTAAAGGAATTTCAGATCAGTTTAATACCCTTCGGGATCAATGCTATTCTTTGGCTGCTGCAGTACCTTCTAGATTAAAAAAAAAACACTAGATTGGAGTACTGCTAAGGATGGGATTTTTATCATTCTCTACCAGTGATGTTGCTTCAGCTCCAGGAAATCCCAACTGGCTGAAATGGGCCCAAAGACACAGAGATCAGACAAAAAATTCTGTCACAAGCCTCCTATGTATGGGCTTTTGGTTCCCTCCCACTTTGGCTCTTCCCTTTGATCCCGTCTTTCTTCCTTTTTATCTTTATAATAATGTTTTTACTTTCTGAACACCCCCTATACCCAAATAAAATGTTCCATGTTAGCTCCCCATGGTTCTCACCCTACAACAGCTCCATTTGTTCCTGATACATGTGCAAAAAGACATTTCAGATGCTCTGGCTGCAAGGGACTGTCATCTTTTTCAACCCAGGCCAGACACAATTCTTTACATTAGTCCTCTATTTTCTCCTGTTTCCTTTCTTCAGTACTCTGTTGCTCCTTGTTGCTTCTGGCAGCTTACTCTGGTGCAGCACTCCTGGTGGTGGCACTAGTCATTGTCACCCTGAATCACTAGACCTGGAAGGAACAATTTCATTCTCCTACCATCCTCTATTCCTTCCTCAATCCTGAAAATCTGTCACTCTCCTCCAACTTGTCAATTCCACTGGCATCATCTCCATTCTGACCGACCCCCCCCCCCTCCCCAGCCACCCCTCTCAAATACACACAATGCATGTCCCCCTCCCTATATGGAAGCCCCATTTACAGACACCCACTTCCTCTCACCCGCTCACTCTGTCTCTCCCACCTCTACTCTTTCCCTTCCCTTTCCCTTCCTGGGCAGTCTCTCAGTTTTTCTCTGTAACGAAACATCTGCTTTGTGCCCTGTAATCATCATTTTTCCATTGTTTTACCAGGAATGCATGATAGCAATCACATGATCTATTGTGGCTGATCAAGCTAAAACTCCCCTCCTGCTAAGAGGCTCCCCCTAGTCAATGGATCCTGGGCTACCTACTCCCAGCAATGGCCCTCTTCAGCTTGAAGCAATGAAGAAAGAACCAATTCCCCCATTCTCCAATCTTTCAATGTCCTTGTTCCCTACCTATTTCTATGCTTTTCAGGGTCAAGACTACAGCTGACCTTGCTTAGCCGTTATTAGTCAGCACAGAAAGGAATGACTGTTGAGAAAACTTGCTTCCCAAGACAGTCTGTCTCACCTTGGGCAAACACTTTCAGGAAGGAGAACCTGCAAACCAGCATAGCCCCCTAGATCACAGCAATATCTTCACCCCCAGTCCCCTCACCTTGCCCCTGTAAGGGATTCCAGCCAGCCTTTCCCTTGGCAGACCTCTCTATTTCCTATAGGAGAGAGGCCTCGCTTATTGTGTGTGTTAACAAATATAATCCGGTCTGGTGAGGTCAGACTCTAGTCTCCTTCTGCCTTCTGTCTCCTTATGCCATCTAAGAGATATAAAACCAGCTTTGTTTTTTTCATCTTTGATGACTTGGTCCATTCTTAGGGTCAGGGAACCTTCTAGCTCTTCTCCAATGCGCCCTTTGCAGAGTTTCGTGGTCATGACCCTTATTAAAGGGGTTGGCTCAGCATACATCCAGCTCCTTCTCTGGCTATAGTTTATTTCTCATTAGCCAGAGCCACAGACTCAGCGACCATGGATGCTTGAGGCTGGGTCCCAAGTGAGCCCCTTACATTGGATTTTGTCTTTCCAGCTTTGACGTGTTTCACGTGTTCTAGGCTGAATGCTGAGGGGATTTGTGAGACAGGAGAAGGTTGCTGTACGGCTAAACCTGGTGAGAAGTGTGCCTCACTCTTATTGCTCAGAGGTATGTAAGGTCTGGGGCCTCTGAGGGCCATCTTGCTCGTCCTATCGTGATGAATCCATCTCCAGAATGCCAGCAGCAACTGCAGAGACTGAATATGTTTGCTTGTAGGAGTAGGGAAAGGGCCATTGAATCTGGTAATGGCTGCCACTGGCTTTTGGTCAGACAAACAAACAAATTATGAAGAAAAATATTCTTGAAATGTGTCTGGGTGATTCTCGGGGACTTTTGGGATGAATATCTTTTGGTATGATAAGAATTGGATTCTCAAATTCCACTCAGCACTTTTGCGAATGGAGTTCTACCTATGGGTTAGATTAGGTGTTGGGGGATGGGATGGTGACAGCAGAGAGGCCACCTCAGTTATGCATGTGTGGCACATGTATCTTTCACCCAGGAGCCTGGCTTTCTCATTTGCTGAGACTTCGACTCTTTTCATTAATATTTATATTTTGCCTCTTTCCTTTCTTCCCTTCCAGATGGAAAAACCCAATTTGGAGTCCAGAGATGTGCTGAAATTTGCTTCAATGGGGTTGTTGTGAATAACGACAGGACAATCAAAATGGAATGTTGTAATGGCACCTCATACTGCAATAGTCTAAAAGTCTGACTCATTGCACTGTTCTGCTTTAGGTGAGCCCCTATTCCTTCCCTGTGCTCCTGCAGCCTCGCTGCTCAAGCCCTGACACCTGTATGTACTTAGCATCAGCTGTTGATACCTCAACAGTGGTCTGCTTCCTCTAACCAGGGCACACTTTTCTTGATAATCCATCCACATTTCAAATGAATTAGTAGCTTAAACCAATGGTTAGGCCAAAGATATCTGACCCAGTCATCTCTGGAAGTGGTTTCACAGGCACAGGCAGACTTGAGCTCCATGAATCTGTTAGACACCCTTGGTACCATCAAGTGACTAGGATCAGACATCACAAGCTAAAGGCTTTTAGAATTTTGAATAGGTCATGATATACCTATTTATATATAAAGAGTTATGTATTCACAAATATTAAAATAATTATAGCTCTTACTGTTTTTCAGTGCTGTTCAATGAGTCATGGCCATGGAACACGCCATAGAGCATTCTCTCCTGCCCATGTCTGGAGCCCTCATCATGCTTCCTACATCATGTATTGTAGATGTTTCTTTCTATCTATATGTATATTACCATGTGTTGCTGGGTGCTGTGTAATACGTTGTATGGCTTATAAAATTTATTTTACTAATTCTGTATACTTGTTTTGGATATTTTCAATTTGAGCGTTTATTTATTTTGTGAGTTTGGGTTGAGGTTCACACTAAATGGCATGTATGCAGATGTCAGAGTCAACTTGTGAGAGGCATACTCTCCACCACGCTGGTTCTGAAAACTGAACTCAGTGGTCAGGCTTGGCCATCAATGCCTTCATACTGAGTTATCTCGTTGGCTTTCAGATTTTAGAATCAGGTAATCAGGGGGTTGATGGATAGCTTAGTATGTAAATCTCCTGGTTGTCAAGCATGATGACCTGAGTTACATTCTTGGAAACCACTTTTATAGAACGTAAGAACAGATTTCTACAGTTTTTTTTCTGACCTCCACACAATGACTCAATGCAATAAAAATAAAATCAATTAATTTAGTATTATGTATATTCAGTGACATTTTTGTTTTGAAAGCAATTTCTACAATTTAGAAGATGTACCTTCTCCAACCACCACAATCGGTATTGAGAGTACTCCCATTACCTCCAGAAGTCCCCCTTTCCCTTGGGTGTCATGAAAGCTAGCCCACAGTTAGGTCCTCACTGTCAGCCCCTCTCAAACATAGCCTTTACACTATTTCTTTCTTTTTTATATTTTCTTTTTTTAAATTTTTATTAAAATTTAATTTTAAATTAAAATTAGAATCAAGGTTGCTTCACATGTCAATTCCAGGTCCCTCTCCCTTTCCCTCCACTTCTCCCACCCCTCCCATCAACTACTCAAATATACCCTCATTTCCCCAGGGAGGGTGAGGCCCTCCATGGGGGTGTCCACAGTCTGTCATTCCATCCAGGGCAGGGCCTAGACCCTCCCCCAAGAGTCCAGGGTGAGAGTGCATCTCTCATTGTTGGATGGGAGTCCAAAGTCCATTTGTCTACCTGGGATAAATACTGATTTACTGCCCAAGGCTCAATAGATTAACTAGGCCTCCTCACTGACACCCCCAGTGAGGGGGTCTTGATCAGTCCCATGCTGGATTCCCAGGCATCAGTCTGGGATTCAAGAGCTAACCCTTGTCAGGTCAGCTGTTTCTGGGGGTTAAACCAGCTCAGTCTTAACCCCTTTGGTCATCAGTCCTCCCTCTCTGTCACTGGATTCCTTAAGTTCAGCTCAGTGTTTAGCTGTGGGAGTCTGTCTCTGCTTCCATCAGCCATTGAATGAAGGTCCTGTTTCCCAGACTCTCTGGCCATGGGATTATAGGTTCCCCAGATCCATGTCTAAAATCCATATATGAGAGAGTACATGCCATGTTTCTCTTCTTGTGACTGGGTTACCTGACTCAGGATGGTTTCTTCTAGTGACATCCATTTGCCTGCAAATTTCAGGATTTCATTGCTTTTTTCTGCTGAATAGTACTCCATTGTGTAAATGTACCACATTTTCTCTATCCACTCTTCAGTTGAGGGGCATCTAGGTTGCTTCCAAGTTCTGGCTATTACAAATAATGCTGCTGTGAACATAATGGAACAGACATCCATGTTGTATGAATGGGCATCTTTTGGATATATGCCTAAGAATGGAGTTGCTGAGTCTTGTGGTAGGTTTATTCCCATTTTTCTGAGGAATCTCCATACTGATTTCCAAAGTGGCTGTACAAGTTGGCACTCCCACTAGCAGTGGAGGAGTGTTCCCCTTTCACCACAACCTCTCCAGCATAAATTGTCTTTGGTGTTTTTGATTTTAGCCATTCTGATGGGAGTAAGATGATATCTCAGAGTTGTTTTGATTTGCATTTCCTGGATGGTTAAGGATGTTGAGCACTTTCTGAAGTGTCTCTCAGCCATTTTAGACTACTCTATTGAGAATTCTCTATTTATTCCTGTAGCCCACTTTTAAATAGAATCCTTTGGTGTTTTGGAGACTTGTTTCTTGAGTTCTTTGTAGATTTTGGATGTGGGGTCAGTGAATATCTTTTCCCATTTTGTGGGCTGACTTTTTGTCTTGCTGACTGTGTCCTTTGCATTATAGAAGCTTCTCAGTTTTAGGAGGTCCCATTTATTAATTGTGGACCTCACTGTCTGTGCTACTGGTGTTATGTTCAGGAAGCTGTCTCCTGTACCAATTCGTTCAAGGGTACTACCCACTTTCTCTTCTAAGAGGTTCAGTGTTGCTGGATTTATGCTGAGGTCTTTGATCCATTTTGACTTAAGTTTTGTACATGATGATAGACATGGATCTATCTACATTCTTCTACATGCAAGCATCCAGTTATGCCAGCACCACTTGTTAAAGATGCTATCTTTTTTCCATTGTATATTTTTAGCTTCTTTGTCGAAGATCAGATGTTCATACATGTATGGGTTAATATCAAGGTGCTCAATTCAATTCCATTGGTCTACCTGTCTATTTTTGTGCCAATACCAAAACTGTTTTCAGGACTACAGCTCTATAATAGAGCTTGAGGTCAGGGATGGTGATGCCTCTAGATGTTGCTTTGTTAAGTAAGGTTGTTTTGGCTATCCTGCATCTTTTGTTTTTTCCATACAAAGTTGATTATTGTTCTTTCAAGGTCTGTGAAGAATTGGGCTGGTATTTTAATGGGGATAGAATTGAATCTGTAGATTGCTTTTGTCAGGATTGCCATTTTTACTACATTGATCCTACCTATCCAAGAGCATGGGAGATCTTTCCATTTTCTGAGGGCTACTTTAATTTATTTACAGAATCAAAGTTCTTGCAATACAGGTCTTTCACTTGTTTGGTTAGCATTACCCCAAGGTATTTTATGTTGTTTGTGGCAATTGTAAAGGGTGATGTTTCTCTGATTTCTTTGTCAGCCTTTTTATGATCTGTATATAGTAGGGCTACTGATTTTCTTGAGTTGATCTTGTAGCCTTCCACTTTGCTGAAGGTGTTAATCAGCTGTGTAGAGTTGCCTGGTAGAGTTCTTTGGGTCATTTATGTAAACTATCATATTATCTGTAAATAGTGAAAGTTTGACCTCTTCCTTTCCAATTTGTATCCCCATGATCTCCTTTTGTTGTCATATGGCTCTAGCTAGAACTTCAAGTACAATATTGAAAATGTATGGAGAGAGTGGACAGCCTTGTCTTGTTCCTGATTTTAGAGAAATTACGTTGAGTTTCTGTCCATTTTGTTTGATGTTGGCTGTTGGTTTGCTGTATATAGCTTTCATATTTAGGTACTCCTGTTATCCCAGGTCTCTCCAAGACCTTTATCATGAAGGGATTTTGGATTTTGTCAAAGGCTTTTCCAGTATCTAGTGAGATGATCATGTGTTTTTTGTTTTTTAGCTTGTTTATATGGTGGATTACATTGATGGATTTTTGTATGTTGAACCATCCCTGCATCCCTGGGCTGAAGCCTACTTGATTGTGGGGAATGATTGTTTTGATGTGTTCTTGGATCCAATTTGTCAGTATTTTATTGAGTATTTTTGCATCAATGTTCATGAGGGATATTGGTCTGAAGTTCTCTTTCTTAGTTGTGTCTTTGTGTGGCTTGGTAATCAAGGTTATTGAAGCGTCATAGAAAGAGTTTGGCAAAGACCCTTCTGCTTCTATTGCGTGGAATACTTTGAGAAGAATTGGAATAAGCTGATCTTTGAATTTCTGGTAGAATTCTGCTCTGAGGCCATCTGGCCCTGGGCTTTTTTTGGTTGGGAGATTTTGATGACTGCTACTATTTCCATAGGGGTTATAGGTTTATTTAAATTGCTTATCTGTTCTTGATTTAATTTTGGCAAGTGATAGCTATCAGGAAGTTGTCCATTTCCTTTAAATTTTCAAATTTTGTGGAGTACAGGTTTTCAGAGTATGACCTGATGATTCTCTGGATTTCCTCAGTGTCCATTGTTATGTCCCCCTTTTCATTTCTGATTTTGTCAATTTGCATGTTCAATCTGTGCTGTTTGGTAAGTTTGGACAAAGGCTTGTCTATCTTGTTGATTTTCTCAAAGAATCAACTCTTCATTGCATTGATTTTTTGTATTGTTTTCCTAGTTTCTACTTTATTGATTTCAGCCCTCAGTTTGATTATTTCCTGGCATCTACTCCTCCTGGGTAAGTTTGCTTCTTTGTATTCTAGAGCTTTCAGCTGTGCTGTTAATTCTCTAGTATAACTATTCTCCAGTTTCTTCATGTAGGCACTTAGTGCTATGAACTTCTCCTGTAGCACTGCTTTCAAAGTGTCCCATAGGTTTGTGTATGTTGTGCCTTCATTCCTATTGAATTCTAGGAAGTCTTTAATTTCCTTTTTTATTTCTTCTTTGACCCAGGAATGGTGCAGTTGAGCATTATTCAATTCCCTTGAGTTTGTAGGATTTCTGCAATTTGTGTTGTTGTTGAATTATAATTTTAACACTTGGTGGTCTGATAAAATGCATGGAGTTATTCCAATTTTTTTGTAGCTGCTAAGATTTGATATGTTGTCAAGTATGTGGTCAATTTTTGAGAAGGCTCCATGTGGTGGTGAGAAGAAGGTATATTCTTTTTTTTTGGATGGAATGTTCTATAGATGTCTGTTAATCCCATAGCTTCTATAAGACCCTTTGCTTCTTTGTTGAGTTCATGTCTGGTATTCCTGTCTAGTGGTGAGAATGGGGTGTTGAAGTCTCCCACTATAAGTGTGTGGGGCTTTATATTTGATTTGAGTTCTAGTAATGCCTTTGTATTTGGGGCATAGATGTTCAGAATTGAAACTTCATCTTGGTGGATTTCGCCTGTGATGAGTATGTAATGACCTCCTTCATCTCTTTTGATTGATTTTATTTTAAAGTCTAATTTGTTAGATATTAGGATTGCTACCCTTGCTTGTTTCTTGGGTCCATTTGATTGGAAAATCTTTTCCCAACCTTTAACTCTCAGGTAATGTCTGTCTTTGAGGGTGAGGTGTGTTTCTTGTGCGCAGCAGAAGGATGCGTTCTGTCTTCGAATCCATTCTGCTAGCCTGTGCCTTTTTATGGGTGAGTCAAGGCTGTTAATATTGAAGGATATTATGACCATTGATTGCTCATTTTTCTTTTATTTGGAATGGTTGTTGTTGGTGGAATTATGTGTGGAATTCCACCCCTTTTTTATTTTGGCTGTTGGTAAAGTGGGATTATTTAATGCCTATGTTTTTCTGGTTGTTGTTAACTTCCTTGGGTTGGAGTTTTTGTTCCAGAACTTTCTATAGGGCTTGGGTAGTGGCTATGTATTGCTTGAATCTAGTTTTGTCATGGAATATCTTGTTTTCTCCATTTATAGTGATTGAGAGGTTTGCCAGCTATAGTAATCTGGGCTGGCATCCATGGTCGCTTAGTGTTGGTAGAATATCTATCCAGGACCTTCTGGCTTTCAGAGTTTCCATGGAGAAGTCAGGTATAATTCTTATAGGTTTGCCTTTATGTGTTACTTGGCCTTTTTCCTTAGCTGCTCCTAATATTCTTTCTTTATTTTGTATATTTGGGGTCTTGATTATTATGTGGCAATGGGACTTTTTTTGTGGTCCACTCTATTTGGTGTTCTGTAAGCTTCTTGTACGTTTATTGGCATATCTTTCTTTAGGTTGGGAAAGTTTTCTTCTATGATTTTGTTGAATATGTTTTCTGCCCCTTTGAGATGGCTTTCTTCACCTTCTTCTATACCTATTATTCTTAGGTTTGGTCTTTTCATGGTGTTCCATATTTCCTGGATGTTTTGTGTTAGGGATGTGTTGGACTTAAAATTTTCTTTGGTTGATGAATCCATTTCTCCTAGTGTATCTTCAACACCTGAGATTCTTTCTTCCATCTCTTGTATTCTGTTGGTAATGCTTATATCAGTAGTACCTGAGTGTTTGCCCTGTGTTTCTATTTCCTGCCTTTCTTCACATTGTGTTTTTTTATTGTCTCTATTTCAGTTTTCAACCCTTACACTGCTTGAATTGTTTCTTGCAATTTTCGGCTTATCTTTTTGTTCATTTGTTGTATTTTATAAATTTTTTGGTTTGCTTTTTTTCTTCCATTTCTTGCATTTTTTGGTTTGCTTTTTCTTCCATTTCTTGCATTTTTTTTGGTTTGCTTTTTATTCCATTTCTTGCAGTTTTTGGTTTGTTTTTTCTTCCATTTGTTGCATTTTTTGGTTTGTTTTTTCTTCCATTTGTTGCATTTTTTGGTTTGTTTCTTCTTCCATTTCTTTGAGGGATTTTCCTGTATCCTCTTTTAGGGCCTCTATCATTTTCATGAATTTGTTTTTAAGGTCCTTCTCTTCTGCTTCGTTTGCATTGGAATGTTGGGGTCTTGCTGGTGGGGAGTCTGTATAATCTGGGGGTATCATATTTGTTTTTCTGTTGCTGAGTGTATTTTTGTATTGTCTCTTTCCCATCTCTTCTTCTAGTGGGTGCAGAAAGAGCCCCTTATTGGTTTGGTGGTTAGGGGACCAGAGTTCCCTTTTGATGGGTGCTGGCAAGTCCAATACTCTGGTAGTTCTTCTCTTCCTTGTCCTTATTCTGGTCTCATGGGTGGAGAAAAGCCCAGGAATCTGGGGTGCATATTCTCCTACCTGGTCCCCTGGAAGACCTGGGATCTGGGTTGAGTGGCTCCTGCTGGGATGGGAAGCTCTGTGGCAGTCCCCAGGCAATCCTCAGGCACTGGACACACTATTTCTTTCTTACATCCTTCAATTCATATAATGCATGTGACATGCCCCATTTTTTTTATTGTTTCCTTTCTTCTTGCTGATTCTTGGTATTGATCCATGACCTCATGCCTACTAGGCATGTTTTCTACCACTGAGCTAAATTCCAAACCCACCAGAAGGAGCTTGGTTTGCTTGTTTGTTTGTGGCATTTGGAAAGCAATCATAGGGCTTGTTACATATATGCAGGCAAGCCCTGGTTCCCTAAGCTGCATTCCAAGCCCAACAGGTGACACTTTGTGTCTGTTATATTTCCTGTAGGTCAATGTTATTTAGATTAGCATATCTTACTGTATGCATATATATTTTTCATTATTGTCAAATAGTATTTTAGTATGTGATTACTATGTAATTTATCCATTTCCTAGTTGAAGTACAGTTAGATTACTATGAATTTGCTGTGATTATGAGAACAACTTCCATAAACATTTCTGAGTATAAGATAATCCCCATTTGAAGTGGTATAATTTGAATTTTTGTCTTCTTGCTGTTTAGTGTGATTCACATTGAGTAGAAACCTGTATCAGTTACTTTTCTATCTTGCCATGATGCCAAATGAGGGATAGGCATGGTGGCAGGAGTGGGAAAAAGGTAATCACATTGTATTCATTCATAGTCAGGAAGCGCAGAGAAGGAGGCCAGGGCTCAGCTGCCTTGTCTGCCTTAGTTTTCATTTTTTGTTCAGACCAAGAACCTATCCCGTGACAGGGAGCTGTTCACATTTTTACTGGATCTCCTCAGTTGAATCTGTCTGTAAGCATCTTCCTATACACACCTCAAAAGTATATTTCTTGGGTAATTCTAAATAGTGTCAAATTTACAGTGAAGGTTAACTATCACAAAACCATATTCAAAATTTGTCCTTTACCCTGGCTAGCTACAAGTACTGTTCAGCTCTTTGCATGCTGAGTAGATGCAGTGATCCCAGCTTCCAGTTAGCTATGCCATACTGTAGGTCATGAACCATGATTTTCTCAACTGTATATTTGCATAACTCAGGCTCAATTTAGCTTAGGCCAAGTCTATGACATTTGGTAGGATAGGTGTACTAATCATGATTTTCAACCAAGAATGACTGTATTGTCACATACTCTATCAAAGGTAAGGACTACCTGCAGTTCTTTATGGGGTATATGTTCCCAGTTTTTCTAGGGAAAATATTTTTGTATGTCTGATGATAAATGTGTAATTAACTTCATAGGAAACTGCCAGTCTCTTGGCAGAGCTTATCACATTGGATTCTCACAGCCGTGTGAGAGCTGTTAGCACTTGGTAGTGTGGGTCACTGGTGTGTTTGTTCTTGAATTTTAGCCATTAAAACTATAACTATGACTGTGGTTGGATCCTGTAGGAATCAGTGGCACAGTTATCTAAAGTCTCTCCCTATAATTCCCCTTTTAGTCTAAAGAAGATATTTAAACCTAAAACAAAACTAAATTGTGTCAATAAATATCTCAAACATATGTAAAGCATATATACATAGAAGATAAGATTTATAATATTTATAATATTACCAGAAGATATAATAATCTACCTATATCCCATCCTAAGCATTTCTATTCTATTCAGATAAACCTAAGCTTATCTGAAAGATATGCTCAAGTCTGAACACCTCCTTCCAATCCCAACCCTAAACAATTGAAAACTAACTCTAAACAGGTGTAAATTATCATGTAGTGTCAACAGTAGGGAAAGGGAGTATAGTATTCTCAGAACTACTTCCTGTTGAAATGGGGGCAACAACAACAACCTCATGGGATCCTGTAGGGAGAAAATATTAGTGTAGTGAAAGTCTTGACTGGGTATAATACTTGTACTCAGTCTCTGTTTGACAGGAGATGCTTGATTGAAGTTCTTGACTGAAGTTCTAATCTTGATTGAAACTATTGTCTGAGACTCTGGCCAGAGTGTAGAAGGTGCACCATATCAGTTCACTGGTCTGGAAATGTGTAGAGAGCAATGTAGCCCCAAATCAGTTTCAGGGTGGTACTTGTTAGTTAACATGCTTCAAGCCAGATCAGTTGGTGTAGATGAAGTGGGGCCCCATTTTCTTTCCGAAGTTTTTGAAGGTTGCTGTTGGAAAATTCCTTGTTTTCTGTGGAAAACTCAAGCATTAATGTTAACAGAGATATCTCCAACTTTTATATGTATGCATACTGGGAAAGGCAACAGTAAGGAAGATGGTAAATGTAAGGGAATTTAGACATTCAAAGAACTGAGTATAAACAGATGACAGTCCCTAGATTTGTTTTCTTCTGTTTTACATCAATGGCTCTTATCCCAGCACTTGGGAGGAAAACATAAACAAAGAATGTAGCTGGGTGTGGTGGCACATGCCTTTAATCCCAGCACTCCAGAGGCAGAGGCAGGCAGATTTCCAAAGAAATACCCTGTCTCAGAGAAAAAATAAATAAACAGAAGTAAAGGAAATAGAGTACTATAAACAATGTAAAGATGGAAAATATGCAGAGTCTGGATATTGTATGCTATTGTGTTTTTCAATTGTTCAGTGACTAAGGAAGGAACAACTGCTGAAATATACTTGATTATAAATGCTGCTGAATTAATCCAACTTATATCTTTGAAAATGCTTCGACTTATAAATTTAAATGTAAGGACAGGTTACTTGGGAAAAGAGTTTTTGTTGATGTTTCCACAGAAAATGGAAAGCTGTGGATTCCTTCCAGGCTTCTGTGGTTTGATGAACCATGACCCCTGGAAGCAGTGGTCCAAGTGATCCAACATCTAAAACAGCTGAGATGAAGCAGTTTTACAGACTACAAAAACCAGGGGTTGGCCAGGTTTCTGAGTTTTGTCATGTTCCCCATGGTATGGATGCCCCTATCAGCAGGAAGCAGATTGGAAGGAACAACGCCCAATTTCCCAAATATCATTTATAAGTTTTTGTTTTCACTTAAATGGGGTTGCTTATAATTGGTTAATGATCACAACCAATCTCTTTTTAATGGTAAAAGGGGATTATGGTATAGAAATGAATACTTCATATTGGTGTGGTTTTTCATTTATTGATACAAATTTAGGGTCAACTTTGGGATATGTATATTTCTCCTCTTGATTAAGTATTGTGTCTATACTGATCTTTTAAAATGTGATACATAATTAAATACAGATTATAGATAATTACGTATATTTTCTTTGCCTTTGACCTGTGTTTCCTCTCCTTCATCTATTCCTATTATTCATAGATTGGGTCTTTACAAAGTGCAGCCCCCACAATCAGATGTCTCTCAGTAGTTAGCTCATTAACCATTAAAATTTTCAAAGAAAACAATAAAATATATAGTTCAGAATCTCTGTGCATTTACTGTTTTTTTGTGGCTTATGTTTTTACATAACTTATTTTCCTTTTTAAGGACATTATTTTATTATTAAAACTATAATTTTTAAAATCTATGATCATGTAACTTTTTTCTTTTTCTCTCAAGCCTATACACATTTTTAACACAGTGTGATCTGTTTAGAGGTCTTTTTGTCTGAATCTGTCCTTATCATGTATCTGTAATCCTTTTCTGACCAGTAGAGTTTTAAACTGCTAGTGGCCATGGCTAGGTGTAGAGTGAAGCCTTTTTATTGTCAGCTGCTTTGGTTTCTTCCCCACCAGTTGCCTGGGCTCTGCCGCGTTGTAGTCCCCAAATAACACACAAGACACTGTATTAATTATGAAGCTGTTGGCCTTGTTTGTTTCTTACTGTCTAGCTCTGACTTAAGTATTTATCCCATAATTGTTAATCTAAGTATTTCTCTTACCGGAGAAATGTTCCGGACATCTTATCCCTATGGCAGTTACATCTTGACTCGCTGTGTTTCTCCTACTCAGAGTCCTCCTGGACTCCTAGTCTCACCTATCTTGCTTCCCTATTAGCCAACAGTGCTTTATTGACATATACATAGGACTTCACCATCAGTTAGGATCAAAGCAGCATCTTGGCTTTTCAACATGACAGAGGTACCAACGAGAGTCACACTTATCTCCCCAATTATGGGACGCTGTGGGGTCCATGCTGCCAGCAAGTAGCATGCAGCCATGTTCTCAAGTTTGTAGACAGTGGCAGCCTCTTCACATGGCCTGTGTAAGAGGCTGTGGGAATCTGCCTACTGTTACTCAAGCCTGCTACGACCAAAGGACATGGTTATGTACCATGGCCAGCAATGAGAGACATGGACTACAAAGCTGTTTTTGGCTCATTTTTTATATGTCTGGAATCCTTTTTAAAAAAGCTTTCTTGGGCTTTATGTGGATGTACCTACACCATGTTGGGATGTCAAGTGTAAATGGAGGCTTTTCTGTCCTTCCGGGTCCTACAGCCGCTTTTAAAATAATCACTCAGAGGCTTAATATTAATTACAAACCATTTGGCCTATTGCTGAGGCTTATTACCAACTAGCTCTTACAACTTAAATTAATCCATTTCTTTTAATCTATATTTTTTTGCCTCATGGCTTAGTGGCATTACCTGTTCTATAGTACATCTTGCTGCTCCAGCAACTCACTGGCATCTGTCCCTGGGCTTATTTTTTTTGAAGACTTCTTATGACTCTTCTTTTTTATTAGTGATTATAGGTCTATTTAAATTGCTTATCTGATCTTGATTTAATTTTGGTAAGTGATATCTATCCAGAAAATCGTTTATTTCCTTGAAATTTTCAAATTTTGTGGAGTACAGGTTCTCAAAGTATGACCTGACAATTCTCTGGATTTCCCCAGTGTCTGTTGTTATGTCCCCCTATTCATTTCTGAGTTTGTTAATTTGCATGTTCTCTCTCTGCCTTTTGGTTGGTTTGGATAAATGTTTGTCTATGTTGTTGATTTTCTCAAAGAATCAACTCTTTGTTTCACCGATTCTTTGCATTGTTTTCTTTGTTTCTACTTTATTGATTTCAGCCCTCAATTTGATTATTTCCTGGCATCTGCTCCTCCTGGGTGAGTTTGCTTCCTTTTTGTTCTAGAACTTACAGGTGTGCTGTTCATTCTCTAGTGTGGTTATTCTCCAGTTTCTTCTTGTGGGCATTTATTACTCTTAGCACTGTTTTCAGAGGGTTCCATAGGTTTGAGTATGTTGTGCCTTTATTTTCATTGAATTCTAGGAAGTCTTTGATTTCTTTCTTTGTTTCTTCCTTTACCCAGGAGTGATGCAGTTGAGCATTGTTCAATTTCCATGACTTTGTAGGGTTTCTGCAATTTTGGAGTTTGATAAGATAGAGGGGATTATTTCAATTTTTTGTACCTGTTGAGGTTTGCTATGTTGCCAAATATGTGGTCAATTTTTGAGACGGTTCCATGTGGAGCTGAGAAGAATGTATATTTTTTTGTGTTTGGATGGAATGTTCTGTAGATGTCTGTTAAACCCAATTGGGTCATAACTTCTTTTAGTTCTTTTGTTTCTTTGTTAAGTTTCTGTATGGTAGTCTACTCCAGTAGTGAGAGTGTGGTGTTGATGTCTTCCATTATAAGTGTATGAGGTTTAGTGTGTGATTTGAGTTTTAGTAATGTTTCTTTTATGAACGTGTGTTCAGAATTGAGACTGCATCTTGATGGATTTTTCCTTTGATGAATATGAAATGACCTTTTTCACCTCTTTTGATTAATTTTAGTTTGAAGTCTAATTTGTTAGTTTTTAGGACAACTGCATCAGTTGTTTCTTAGAGCCATTTGATTAGAAAATCTTTTCCCAACCCTTATCTCTGAGGTAATGCCTGTCTTTGAAGTTGAGATGTGTTTCTTGTATGCAGCAGAAGGATGGATTCTGTTTCCATATCCATTCTGTTAGCCTGTGTCTTTTTATAGGTGAGTTAAGACCATTGATATTGAGGGTATTAATTAATGACCATTGATTGCTGATTCTTGTTTGTTTTGAATTTGTTTTTGTGTGTGATTCCCCTCCCCCCTTTTCTGCCTTTCAGCAAAGTAGAATTATCTATTGTCTTGTCTTTGTGAGTGAAGCTAAATTCTTTGGGTTGGAGTTTTCCTTCCAATACTTTCTGTAGGGCTGCATTTTTTGATATGTATTGTTTAAATCTGGTTTTGTCATGGAATATCATGTTTTCTCCAACTATAGTGATTGAAAGATTTGCTGGGTATAGTAGTCTGGGCTGGCATCCATGGTCTCTTAATGTTGGGATTATCTACTGCCTATGTTTTTCTGCTTGTAGTTACCTTCCTTGGTTTGGAGTTTTCCTTCTAGAACTTTCTGTAGGGCTGGGTTAGTGGATATGTATTTTTTAAATCTGGTTTTGTCATGAAATATCTTGTTTTCTCTGTCTATATTGATTGAAAACTTTGCTGGGTATAGTAGTCTGGGCTGGCATATGTGGTCTCTAGGTGTTGATAGAATATCTATCCAGGACCTTTTGGCTTTCAGAGTTTCCATGGAGAAGTCAGGTATAATTCTTATAGGTTTGCCTTTATATGTTACTTGACCTTTTTCCTTAGGTGATCTAAGTATTTTTTATTCTGTATGCTTGGGGTCTTGATGTGTCGAGGGGACTTTTTTTTTGTGATCTACTCTATTTGGTGTTCTGTAAGCTTCTTGTACCTTCATTGGCATGTCTTTCTTTAGGTTGGGAAAGTTTTCTTCTATGATTTTGTTGAATATGTTTTCTGTCCCTTTGAGTTGGGTTTCTTCACCTTCTTCTATACCTATTATTCTTAGGTTTGGTCTTTACACGGTGTCCCATATTTCCTGGATATTTTGTGTTAGGCATTTGTTGGACTTAAGATTTTCTTTGGTTGATGAGTCTATTTCTCCTAGTGTGTCTTCAACACCTGAGATTCTCTCTTCCATCTCTTGTATTCTGTTGGTTATGCTTACATCTGTAGTACCTGACTGTTTCCCCAGTTTTTCAATTTCCAGCATTCCTTCAGACTGTTTTTTTTATTGTCTCCATGTCAGCTTTCAACTCTTGCACTGTTTGAATTGTTTCTTGTAATTTTTACTCGTGTTTTCCTCTCTTTCTTGCATTTGTTGCCTTTTTTCATTTGTTTTTTCTTCCATTTCTTTAAGGGATTTTCTCACATCCTCTTTGAGGGCCTTGATCATTTTCATGAAGGTGTTTTTAAGGTCATTCCCTTGGCTTCATCTGCACTGGGGTGTTCAGGTCTTACTGGTGTAGAATCTCTAGACTCTGGTGGTGTCATATTTGTTTTTCTTTTGCTGAGTCTGTTCTTTTTTGTTTCTGGACAGGGTTTCTCTGTATTGTTTTGGAGGCTGTCCTGGAACTCTCTCTGTAAACCAGGCTGGCCTTGAACTCACAGATATCCACCTGCCTCTGCCTCCCGAGTGCTGGGATTAAGGGCGTATACCACCAATGCCCGGCTTCTGAGTGTGTTCTTATATTTTCTTTTTCCCATCACTTCTTCCAGTGGGTGTAGAAAGAGACTCTTCCTCTCCTGGTGGGTAGGTGACCAGAGTTCCCTTTCAGTGCGTGCAAGCAAATCCAATAATCTCTGTCCTCTGCTTTCTGTCCTCTGCCCTCTGCCCGAGTGTGGACAGGAGTAGACTGGCTATCTCTGCAGTTCCTGGTCACTTGGTCGTCTGTCCACAGGCGAGTCGACCTGGTTGTGGTTCCCAGGCCAGGGGATCTGAGAGAGGGCAAGCAGGAGGAACTCAGGTCTAAGATGGGGACCTCTGCCCTCTGCCCTGAGTGTGGGCAGAAGTGGCTTTTACCTTCTTCTATACCTATTATTCTTAGGTTTGGTCTTTTCATGTGTCCCATATTTCCTTGATATTTTGTGTTAGGGATTTGTTGGACTTGAGATTTTCTTTGGTCAATGAATCTATTTCATCTAGTGAATCTTCAACAACTGAGATTCTTTCTTCTATCTCTTGTATTCTGTTGGTTATGCTTACATCTGTAGGTCCTGATCATTTACCCAGCATTCCCTCAGATTGGTGTATTTCAGTTTTCAGGTCTTGAACTGTTTGAATTGTTTCCTTCATCTGTTTGATTGTTTTTTTCTTGTCTTTCCTTGCTTTCTGTAACAGATTTCTTTATTTCTTGAATTTCTTGGTTTGTGTTTTCCTCCATTTCTCATATTATTTTGTTTGTTTTAACTTTCATTTCTTTAAGAGATTTTCTCATTTCCTTTTTGAGGGTCTCTATTGTCTTCATAAAGATGTTTTAAGGTCATTCTCTTCTGCTTCATCTGCACTGGAGTGTTCATGTCTTGCTGGTGTAGTGTCCCTAGATTCTGGCGGTGTCGTATCGGTCTTTCTGTTGTTGAATATGTTCTTATACTGCTGTCTTCCCATTCCTTCTTCCAGTGGGTGCAGGTGGGGTCTCTCTCACTCTTCTCCTCTTCCATTGTGTACAGGTGGGTCAAGACTTAAATGTTGGCAGATTCTGGAAGGTCCTGCCTACCAGGGTGGGTCTGCTCAAGACCTTTATTTGTAGACTTTTTAAATTAATTTTTTTATTTCAATTAAAACAATCTTTTTACATACCAATCCCAGTTCCTCTTCCTTCCTGTCCTCCCATTCTCCTCACTATCCATCCGCATCCCACCCTCCATCCACTCTTCAAAAAGGTGAGGCCTCCCATGGGAGGATCATCAAAGTCTGTCACATCATCTAGGGCAGGATATTGGCCCTTCCCCATGTATCTAGGCTGAGAGAGTATTCCTCCATAGGGAATGGGCTCCAAAAAGCCAGTTCATGCATTAGGGATAAACACTGGTTCCACTTCCAGCAGCCCCATAGACTGCCCGAGACCCTCCAACTCACACCCAAGTTTAGGGGCCCTGGTTTAGTCTTTTGCAGGTTCCTCTGCTGTCAGATTAGGGTCCTTGTGAGTCCCCAGTTTCAAAGGTCATCTGTTTGTGTAGATTTTCCAGGCATGGTCTTGACACCTTTGCTCATCACTCCTCCCTCTCAACAACTGGATTTCAGAGTTCTGCTCAGTGCTTAGTTGTGAATCTCTGCTTCTGCTTCCATCAACTACTGGATGAAGGCTCTATGATGGTATTGAAGGTAGTCATCAATCTCATTATAGAGGAGTGGCATTTTAGGTAGCCTCTACACTATTGCTTAGATTCTTCCTTGGGGTCATCCTTGTGGATTGCTAGGAATTTTCCTAGTACCAGTTTCTCCTTAAGCCCATAATGGCTCCCTCTATCAAGGTATCTCAGAAAGGACCTTTCTAACGATAACTAAAAAAATCTACAGTGTTTTAAAAGACTACATGGATTTGAAATGAAGGAGGGCCATAAGGGAGGATTTTGAGGGAGAAAAGGAAAGTTAAAATGATGCATTTTTATTATAATCTCAAATAGCAATCATATTAATAGTTCAAATAAATAAAAATATTTAACTAAGAATAAAACAGGACCTCAAGGTAAAAAATAAAGTCAATTCATATCATGGACAAATTGGTACTATGCTTAATGTACAATGGATTCATATTAAAGATAAACACTAAGAATGTAACAGAGAAATAAAGACATAAATTCCACCATAAAGTAAATAGAAATAGCTATTAAATATATAAACATCTGCTCAGTCTTAATCCTTATAAAGCAAGAAAGTAAAAGTTAAAAGAACCCATCAGACTGTCAACAGCTAGAAACTTAGTAACATGATACAGTATCTTAACGGAAGTGAGTTAGGAATTGTTTATATAATGATGACAATATTATATATACATCCATTTCCTGTATATTGCATTTTAGCATACTATATTCAAAATAATAAATATACTTTTTAATACAGCAATTCTAGTTACATGAAAGTATCTTACAGATACAATCACACAAAAATAAAACTATGACTTCATTATATTACGATGAATAGTGTTTAACATTATTTTTGCAAATGATATTAAAAGTACAAATAAATGTAAGAAATTGATTAATTAAAGCATGCTACAAAGCATGCTATAGAACTTATAAGAACTAAAACTAGACAGTAGAACTTTCCAGATATACTGTTGGGTGGACTGTGTGCATTAACAGGTTTATTAGCACACACTCCATTCCTCCATCCAGAGTTAAGGAGTAGCTACAGTTCTTCCTGGGGCACATGTTTCCAGTTCTCTTGGAAGGTTATTGTTGCATAGCTAATTAATGTGCCTAACTTCATAGGAAACTTCCAGACCCTTCTCCAGAGGATGGAGTAACACAATGAGTTTGTGTATAATATCAGGGTCACTTCCTGAACTCAGTTATAAGAATATCAATATTCTTACATGCCTCAAACATTTCACTTTCAAGTTATAATTGTCTCTGTAATGTTTGAGTGAGTTTCTGTGTGTGGTTTAAAATGTGAGTCAATGATCTTTTACTTTTTGCCTATGAATGTTTAGCTTCTTTTTCTATTGAATTTTGTTTGAAACAACATCCTTAATTTGGAATTATCTTGTTGCCATTGTAATTATCTATTGGCCACATTAAATTAGGTCTATTTCAGAGTTGTCCCCCTTTTCCATCGACTTCAAACACTAATGACTGTAGATACTTAGATACCTTGAAGTCAAACATTTTGTGTCATATAAGTTTATTCCTTCTTAAAGTAATTTTTGGACATTTTAGGTTCTTTGTATTATTAGAGATTTTCAGTTCAGGTTATTGATATATAAGAAAAACAGGTGATACATTTTGGCTAATATACATTTCCTATGATCTATGCTTTCCTGTGTCATATATTTTTGCTTGAAATGTTTTTATTTTAATTCACATTTTTGTTATTTGTGTTAACATAGGTTGGAGGGGGGACGTTAGGGAGAATGGGAAGGAGCTGAGTGTGGGTAAGGTCAAGATACATGTATGCACATACAAAATTTTCAAAGAGTAGGCTAAAGAGGTTTAAAAAATGAAATAAAATTACTTCCTTGCTATCGTTTTGCCATTTTCCCAGTAGAGTAATAACCATAAACTTTTAATTATTCTGTTGTTTTCCATTATTGGGTGTAGTTGGGGTCTCTCTCTCTCTCTCTCTCTCTCTCTCTCTCTCTCTCTCTCTCTCTCCTGGTGGGTAGGGGTCTAAAGTTCTCTTCCAGTGGGTGCAAGCAGGCCCAATACTCTGATGGCTTTCCTGGTGGGTGCCAGTGCATCTGAGACACTCCCTCTCCTAGTGGGTGGAGGCAGAACTGGCACCCCGATGTTGGCAGACTCTGAATGGGTTGGTCTGCCGGGGTGGGTTCACCTGTGCACAGTCTCCAGGCCAGGAGACTCCAAGAAGGGCAAATGGAAGGTGGGTCTGAGAGGGGTCCCCACTCACCTTTTCCCGGAGGTGGAGGAGGGACTAGCATCATGGTGTTGGTAGATTCTGCATCAGGATAGCACTCTTATATGACCTCAAAACACATAATTAATTCTGGATCTGAGGTCCAACAAATGTTCCCATCTCTTAGAATATAAGAGATTTTTTTGTCATGCTGCGTTGCCACAGAAATAATTTCACATAAGAGTGCAAATGTACCAACAAATCAGATTTAGGGCTGGAAATGTATATGGTCTTGAGTATGGGCTCACTTTTATTTCAGATATTTTCTGGTAATGTCACAAACAAGACTGATTTTTTTCCACAGTGAAGATTTCTTAATTTTGTGCATTTAGGCATCTAGTTCTACCAAGTATAATCAGGAAAAACCCATGACTTCATTCAAGCTTCTTAGCAACCTTTAAAGACCATAGCTTCAGAGCAGGTGTAGAGATGAGAGTTCCTGAGTACTTGCAGTGGAAGACCGATGACCTGGGGTCAACCTCAGCATCCTATGCCGAATGGAGAGAGTGGGCTTCTGAGAGTTGTCCTCTGACTTTCACATGTACGCCACTCACCTCTGACTCCAGAGGAGCTTCAGGCTCACCACAGCGAAGTGCATGGCTTCTGTGAAGAAAGTTACGTAAGATTTTTTGTTTTGAGGAGCTCATCCATACTCAACAGTATATCTTACTGTCCTCATAAGCACCCCTCTTTCTCTTAACCTCATACTTAAAATGTATCTGCAAACAGTGTATTTTAAAGAAGATTTAATGTTACATTTATTCATGTATTATGTGTATTTGTGACTGCTTCCCTCTATTTAAACCCTAAATCTCATATAAGGTTTAGGAAGATGGACTTGGGAGGCACTGACCCTCTTTATTTGTGCATCAATTAGGTGTAAAAGATCAAGTGCATTCTTCTACATGCCAGTATCCAGTTATGCCAGCACCATTTGTTGAAGATGCTTTCTTTTTTCCATTGTATATTTTTAGCTTCTTTGTCAAAGATCAGATGTTCATATATGTGTGGGTTAATATCAGGGTTTTCAATTCAATTCCATTGGTCTACCTGTTGATTTTTGTGCCAATATCAAGCTGTTTTCAGGACTATAGCGCTATAATAGAGCTTGAAGTCAGGGATGGCGATGCCTCCTGACGTTGCCTTGTTGAATAGCGTTGTTTTGGCTATCCTGGGTCTTTTGTTTTTCCATACAAAATTGATTATTGTTCTTTCAAGGTCTGTGAAGAATTGTGCTGGGATTTTAATGGGGATTGCATTGAATCTGTAGATTGCTTTTGGCAGGATTGCCATTTTTACTACATTGATCCTACCTATCCAAGAGCATGGGAGATCTTTCCATTTTCTGAGGGCTTCTTTAATTTCTTTCTTTAAAGACTCAAAGTTCATGTGATACAGGTTTTTCACTTGTTTGGTTAGCATCACCCCAAGGTATTTTATGTTGTTTGTGGCAATTGTAAAGGGTGATGTTTCTCTGATTTCTTTTTCAGCCCTTTTATCATCTGTATATAGTAGGACTACTGATTTTCTTGAGTTGATCTTGTATCCTGCCACTTTGCTGAAGGTGTTAATCAGCTGTAAGAGTTCCCTGGTAGAGTTCTTTGGGTCATTTATGTAGGATCAATCCATGTCTATCGCCATGCACAAAACTTAAGTTCAAATGGATCAAAGACCTCAACACTGAACCTCTTAGAAGAGAAAGTGGGTGGTACCCTTGAATGAATTGGTACAGGAGACAGCTTCCTGAACATAATACCAGTAGCACAGACAGTGAGATCAACAATTAATAAATGGGACCTCCTGAAACTGAGAAGCTTCTTTAAGGCAAAGGACACAGTCAGCAAGACAAAAAGGCAGCCCACAGAATGGGAAAAAATATTCACTAACCCCACATCTGACAGAGGGCTGATCTCCAAAATTTACAAAGAACTCAAGAAGCATGTCTCCAAAACACCAAAGGATCCCATTAAAAAGTGGGCTACAGAACTAAATAGAGAATTCTCAATAGAGGAGACTAAAATTGCTGAGAGACACTTGAGAAAGTGCTCAACATCCTTAGCCATCCAGGAAATGCAAATCAAAACAACTCTGAGATACCATCTCAC
The DNA here is from genome assembly GCF_017639785.1 of Mesocricetus auratus. Lineage (NCBI taxonomy): Eukaryota > Metazoa > Chordata > Mammalia > Rodentia > Cricetidae > Mesocricetus > Mesocricetus auratus. The sequence goes on along the minus strand of NW_024429203.1, from coordinate 15,592,901 downwards.
TCCTGTCAGAATGGCTAAAATCAAAAACACTGAAGACAGTTTATGCTGGAGAGGATGTGGTGAAAGTGGAACAATCCTCCACTGCTGGTGGGAGTGTCAACTCGTACAGCCACTTTGGAAATCAGTATGGAGATTCCTCAGTCAAATGGGAATAAACCTACTACAAGACCCAGCAACTCCACTCTTAGGCATATATACAAAAGATGCCCATTCATACAAGGATGTCTGTTCCACTATGTTCATAGCAGAATTATTTGTAATAGCCAGAACTTGGAAGCAACCTAGATGCCCCTCAACTGAAGAGTGGATAAAGAAAATGTGGTACATTTACACAATGGAATACTATTCAGCAGATAAAAACAATGGAATCCTGAAATTTGCAGGCAAATGGATGGCACTAGAAGAAACCATCCTGAGCGAGGTAACCCAGTCACAAAAAGAGAAACATGGCATGTACTCTCTCATATATGGATTTTAGACATAGATCTGGGGAGTGCCAGCCTACAATCCCATGGCCAGAGAGTCTGGGAAACAAAACCTTCATTCAGTGGCTGACGGAAGCAGAGGCAGACTCCCACAGCTAAGCACTGAGCTGAGATCAAGAAATCCAGTGACAGAGAGGGAGGACTGATGACCAAAGGCATTAAGACTGGGCTGGTTTAACCCCCAGAAACAGCTGACCTGAACAAGGGGTAGCTCTTGAATCCCAGACTGATGCCTGGGAATCCAGCATGGCACTGATCAAGACCCCCTGAATTTGGGTGTCAGTGAGGAGGCCTAGGTAATTATTGAGTTTTGGGTAGTAGATCAGTATTTATCCCGAGTATACATATGGACTTTGGACTCCCATCCAACAATGAGAGATGCACTCTCACCCTGGACTATTGGGGGAGGGTCTAGGCCCTGCCCTGGATGAAATGACAGACTATGGACACCCTCATGGCGGGCCTCACCCTCCCTGGGGAAATGAGGGAATATTGGGGGGGGTTAGTGGGAGGCCACGAGAGGAGGGGTGGAAAACGGAGAGGGACCTGGAATTGACATGTGAAGCAACCTTGTTTCTAATTTAAATTTAAATTTAATATATATATATACATATATATATGTAAAGATCAAGTGCAGGGAGTACCCACCACAACTCACTGGTGAGGCCTCCCATGTAGGTTACTTTGAAGCAAACTTGAAGAGTTTTTGAATGAATTTTATTTCTAATTGAAAACATAAGCAATGCTACACAAGTCGGTTGAAATTTTATTAGGAGTTATCACCAACTCAGAAAGAGAGGCAGGATGAGGGGAAAGAGATCTCTTAGAGCAGAGAGCCAGTGCGGGGGATTTGACCAGTGATACTGTGGCTTTCCAAGGAAAAACTCAGCTTTTCTCTTTACAGAGAATCAGCACATAGCCCCTACCAACAGCCTTTCATAGAACCTATTCCAAGACCACCTCTAGGGGTATGCGGGGTGGGGGGTGGGAGGTGGGGGGATGGGGGTGGGGGGTGGGGGGTGGAATCCATGAGTGCAGTGAGGACTAGACTTTTCTATCTGAGGGTTAAAAAAGGAAACACGATTTCTGGTGGTAACTTAAGAATAAATGAAGAAGCACACCCTTTCCTGATGGTAACCTTCTCTTTTACTTCATCTCAAATAATCTCTCCTTCTTGACAATCTCTACAAAGATACAACTCTTTACATATAGTTACATGTCTCTCTTTACATACATACATCTTTCTCCTGCATAGCCATACATGTTTACACACAGTTATATCTCTTTTTATACAGTTATGTCTTTCTCCCCAGCTACATCTACCTTGTACATGTACACAATCACGCATATATACAGTTACATCTATTTTTACAGAGTTAAATTTTCCACACAGTTACATACCTCCACACTTCTTTACACAGCCACATCTTCACAAGTTACATTCTCTATATTGCCATATGCTTCTTCCTTGGCATACATCTCTCTTCTTTATAGCTACATCTTCTATGTTTCTCTACCCAGTCAGATGCTTCTCTCCATACTTCTATTTCTCTCTGCACATTCATCTTAATCTCTCCTAATCTCCCCTACATTTTTCCTCAGAGTAAAGGGTTGAGAAAATATTTTTCTAATCAAGTGGACCTAAGAAGAAAGCCTGGTATAGCTATACTAATATCTAATAAAATAAAATACAAACTAAAATTAATCAAAAGAGATTGAGAAGGACATTTCATATTCATCACAGGAAAATTCCATCAAGATGAAGTCTCAGTTCTGATCATTTATGTCCTAATCACAAGGACACCCACATTTGTGAAAGAAACATTACTAAGGCTTACATCACACACCAAACTCTACACACTGTAGCAGGAAACTTCAACACCCCACTCTCACCAATGGACAGGACTACCAGACAGAAACTTAACAGAGAAGCAAGGGAACTAACAGAAATAGCCTTAAGAGACAAATATCTGACCTAATCACTCATATGAGAACCAAATTCTCTAACACACAGCCTTTCACGTAGAGTCCTCAGAAAGTTTCATTCCTGAATTTAACGACTTCTGAGGACTAACCTTTTCTTAACTCTATGTGCTTCTTGGAGTTGGATCATGAAAGAAGTAAAAATAATGAATGATTCCTATTCCCACAATCTCATTACCATTCTTCCCACAGCATCACCAGCTGGTCCAACTATTTTAGGAAAATTATATCATCAGTGACTCGAATTATTGTGGATAGAGGAGACAGTTGTATCAGGTGCTTGTTAGTATTTAGTGAGAAGTAGCTTTGTGCCCTCTAGCTCACTATGTCTGCCATCACAGATCTTCAATCTTTGGTGAATGTGGGGCTAACAGACACTATGGAAGTTTTACTTTTAATTTAACCTACTATCAGTTCACTCTTGGATTTGTGGCTGCTATTACAGCTATCCATAGTCTAGTTGGTGAGATAGCTGAATACCTAAGGTCTAAACCATTATTGCACATGTCAATTTGCATTAATGTACAGTTCTTCTTGTACATCTGTCTAGCCCATGCTTGCCATGAATCTGACATGGGAATGCCTATATTATATATGCTCTGCAGAAGATCCACCCCTCATACTTTTCTCTGGATCTGCGTGTCCTTTGTCCTCCCACCTAACTCCGGATGATTCCTTTGCCTGGAGCTCTTCTCATTGTTCGCTGTACTCTGTCCCACTTCAGGGCATTTCTCTTGCCATGCTAAGTGTTCAAGTTTGCCATTGCAGCATAAACTCATTTTGTCTGTCCAAGTAAATTCAAGGGAAGGCTATCCCTAGATGGCATCGCTGTTAAATTAAACCAGCCTGCAGAGGTAATTTGCACTAAATGTCTTTGCATGTGAAAAGAAATCACTTTCATGCATATATTCCCCCCTTCACATTTTCTGCCCTTCTTATACCTTCACACTGTTAATTTGACAAAAGAAGGGAGCAAGGGCTGTGTAGAGCTTCTGACACCTTGGCCTTTGGTAACAGATCTTTGACCACTGGTGTCTGTCCTGGTTATACTGACTGTTTTGTAGTAGCAGGGGCTTCATGAGATGCAGGTCCTGCAGAGCAAGGGCGGGGTGTTGACTCCAGCAACACATGAGTTCAGATGTCACTCTTGCCATGGTTTTCAGTGCTGCTAGAATTGGTTTTCTCTAGGACTGTGATCCTAAGGAACCCCTAAAGAAATTCTTCTTTTTCCTCTACTAGGTTAATCGTCCCTCAGTGAACATCTGTCACATGACAGAACATAGATGTTAATTGAACTATGCCAGTCACTGGGGATTTAAGCTCAATGGTAGCATGCTTTCCTAGCATGGCGAGGTCATAGGTTTAATCCCAGCACAGAACTTTCCTAGTCACTAGGAGGCAAATTCTGAATGTAGCAATTACGGGAAGGTCTTAAAAGAGTCAAACCTTGACACAAGACAAATTCCTTATGTAGCAATTATGAGAAGGACTTAAAAGATCCAAACTCAGACACAATATTAGAATGCTGCTTGGCAGTAGATAGACTGTGGTCGTGGTGAAATAAGAGCTGCTCAATGGTTGTTTCAGTTTTGTAAGATAAGCTTTCTGGAGATCTGTTTAATACAATGTTAGCACATTTATTCTGGATCTGACATATAAAACTGGTAAGATGGTAGAACTTATGTTTTGTATGGCACAAAGCGAAACACAATCTGCAATATATGTATTTTCTTTTCTTTCTTTCTTTCTTTTTTTTTTTTTTTTGGTTTTTCGAGACAGGGTTTCTCTGTATTGTTTTGGAGGCTGTCCTGGAACTCGCTCTGTAGACCAGTCTGGCCTCAAACTTACAGAGATCTGCCTGCCTCTGCCTCCCGAGTCTGGGATTAAAGGCGTGCGCCATCAATGCCCGGCTGTATTTTCTTTTTTTGAGCTTCACTTTTTTATGTCCTACAAATAGAAAAAAATGATGATGGCAGTGGCTTTCTGATTTGGCTTTTTAAATTAAAACCATATGCTCTTGGATCTGGGTAACACAGTTTCAAATTAATTCATGGTTGCTTTTAGTGTACTTTATCAGAAAGTTATGCTTATTACTAATACAGTTTATTATCAGCAACTGGTATTCTGTGAGAGTGAAATGGAATTTCAATGTAGTTTCAATTTGAAGTTCTCTGCTAACTAGAGAGCTTGGCTTTTTAAATATTTATTGGACATTCTATCACATATTTTGAGAACCAACTGTCCATTTGATTAACCTACTTATTGATTGGGTTGCTGGATGTTTTGTTCAATTTGTTATTGGTCATGTTATTTTTTGTATATTCTAGATGTTCTGGCAGATGAATAGTCAGCAAAGATTTTCCCTATTCTGTAGGCTGTCCTTTCTCCTGTTTCTTTTGCTGGGCAGAATCTTTTAATTTCAGGAGAATTTAATTTAATTCATTAATTGTTGGCCTTGCTTTTCAAGTGACTAATGCCCTATTCATTGTAACTATTGTCTATGAATATGCCTGGAAATGTTCTTCCTCTAATGTTTTCAACTTTCAGATCTTACAGTAAGGGTTGCTAAGAGCAGGTCTTCTCAATTCATCCTCATTAAATTCACCAACTTTCTTTCTTTCTTTCTTTCTTCCTTTCTTTCTTTCTTTCTTTCTTTCTTTCTTTTTTTTACATCACTCTTCTCTGACCCTGTCTCCTGTGGAATAGGTTGCACAGGATTTGGCCTTTTTTAGGATTCTCTCTACTTATTTTTTAAATTATTTTTTATTTATGTTAGAAACAATCTTGTTTCACATGTCAATCCCAGCTCCTTCTCCCTCCCCTCCTCCCCCGCCTTCCCCACCAGGTCCCCCAGTCCCCCACCCAATCTCCACTCCGATCCCCAAGGAGGGTGAGGCCTTCCATGGTGGATCTCCAGTAACTATCATTTCATCCAGGGCAGGGCCTAGGCCCTTCCCCAAGAGTCCCGGCTGAGAGAGCCTCCCATATTGTGGCATGGGCACTCAAAGTGTATTTGTACGCCAGGGATAAATACTATCCAAGGCCCCATAGACTACCTAGGCCTACTCACTGACACCCACATTCAGGGGGGTCTGGGTCAGTCCCATGCTTTCCATACAGCCATCAATCTGGAGTCCAAGAGCTCCCCCTTGTTCAGGTCAACTGTTTCTGTGGGTTAAACCAGACCACTTTTAACTCCTTTGCCCATCAGTTCTCTCTTTCTGACACTGGATTCCAGGAGTTCAGTTCAGTGTTTTTCTGTGGTATCTACCTCTGCTTTCATCAGTCGCTGGATAAAGGTTCTGTTTCCTAGACTCACTGACAGTGGGATTGTATGCTGGCACGCCCCTGATTCATGTCTAAAATCCATAAAGAGTGAGTACATACAATGTTTCTCTTTTTGTGACTGGATTACCTCACTCAGTATGGTTTCTTCTAGTGCCATAGATTTGCCTGCAAGTTTCAAGATTCCATTGTTTTGTTCTGCTGAATAGTACTCCATTGTGTAAATGTACCACATTTTCTCTATCCACTCTTTGGTTGAGGGGCATCTAGGTTGCTTCCAGGTTCTGGCTATTACAAATAATGCTGCTATGAACATAGTGGAACAGACATCCTTGTTGTATGCATGTGCATCTTTTGGGTATATACCTAAGAGTGGAATTACTGGGTCTTGTGGTAGACTGATTCCCATTTGACTGAGGAATCTCCATACTGATTTCCAAAGTGGCTCTACAAGTTGGCACTCCCACCAGCAGTGGAGGAGTGTTTCCCTTTATCCACATTCTCTCCAGCATAAATTGTCATTGGAGTTTTTGATTTTAGCCATTCTGACAGGAGTGAGATGGTATCTCAGAGTTGTTTTGATTTGCATTTCCCTGATGGCTAGGGATGTTGAGCACTTTCTCAAGTGTCGCTCAGCCATTTTAGTCTCCTCTGTTGAGAATTCTCTATTGAGTTCTATACCCCATTTTTTTCCCTCAATATATGGTTTTATTTAAATTAGAAACATGAATGCTTCACATGTCAATCCCAGCTCCCTCTCCCACCCCTCCTCCCTTGTCCCTCCACCAGCCCCATAGCCCTCCACCCAATCCCCACATCATTCCCCAGGGAGGGTGAGGCCCTCCTTGGGGATATCTTCAGAGTCTGTCATTTCATCCAGGGAAGGACCTAGGCCCTTTCCCATGTGTCCAGGCTGAGAGAGCATCCCTCTATTTGGAATGGGTTCCAAAAGATCATCCATACACTATTGTATCCCATTTTTTTGCTTGGATCCTTTGTTGTTTTGGAGACTTGCTTCTTGAGTTCTCTGTAAATTTTGGAGATCAGCCCTCTGTCAGATGTGGGGTTAGTGAATATCTTTTCCCAATCTATGGGTTGCCTTTTTGTCTTGGTGACTGTGTCCTTTGCCTTACAGAAGCTTCTCAGTTTCAGGAGGTCCCATTTATTAATTGTCGATCTTAGTGTCTGTGCTACTGGAGTTATGTTCAGAAAGTGGTCTCCTGTACCAATTCGTTCAAGGGTACCTCCCACTTTCTCTTCTAACAGGTTCAGTGTGGCTGGATTTATGTTGAGGTCTTTGATCCATTTGGAATTAAGTTTTGTGCATGGTGATAGACATGGATCTATTCGCATTCTTCTACATGCCAGCTTCCAGTTATGCCAGCACTATTTGTTGAAGATGCTTTCTTTTTTCCATTGTATATTTTTAGCTTCTTTGTTGAAAATCAGATGTTCATACATGTATGGGTTAATGTTTCCTCAGGTATTACTAATCTCTGTGCAAAATGATTATCTACCTCTGGTCATTAAAAATCCATATTGTATTATGTTTTTTCTGTTTTCTTATTTTCCTTATTATGATGGCTATGGTAATTCTGCTCATTAAATTTTCATACTTAGTCTAGCTCCTTTAATAGTTTATAAAAGATGATTCTACTCATAAAGTGATTTTTACTTATTATTCATATGCTTCATGTATACCTGCTTAAATATTCCCATCCTTCAAAAATTCTATTTTTCTGTTTAATGAATGTGGTGTATATGAATGTTGGGTTTCTTTTTGATTTTTTTGTTACTGGGAATTGAACTTAAGGATAATGCAGTGTAGAATAATTTTTCCACAGAGATATAACTCCAGCCAAAAGTAAATTATGAGGATGTGAAACTTCAGTTAATCTGTCAGAATTAATAAGAATAAAGCAATAATACTGCCCCAGTGACATGAAGCCCAAGATTTGCCAGACTCATCAGCAAATCATTTCAGACAATTACAAACAATTAAGACAAATCAAAATTTTCTTTAAATTATCCCCAATAGAATATGATGGAACTCCATTATATTCATTCTGTGAAACCAATGTTACCCTGATGACAAATAGAAAATGGTATAGCAATAAGGAAAATTATAGACCAATTTTCCTGATGAATACAGACACAGACACACACACAGACACACATACACACAGACACACACTCATACACACACATACACACACACACACACACACACACACACACACAGAGAGAGAGAGAGAGAGAGAGAGAGAGAGAGAGAGAGAGAGCACTTGGAATAAATACTTGCTACTAACATTTAATAACACATTAATACCCAATGTAATCAACTGACTTCATTTCAGGAATGCAATGATGGGTCAACATATAAAAACCATTACATACAACATAGCCAATAAATAATCTTAGAAATTCCAAGGTGGAGAATAAACTTAGAAATTCCAAGGTGGAGGTGGTCAGTTTTGAGAACAGGAAAAGAGTTTTTCAATGGGAGGCAGATTTCAAAGAAGACAGAAGTGTGGTAATTATACCATATGTGCTATCAGAGCCTTGGAGCCCAAAGTATCAGTCTCCTTGAGTTGACCATTGTCTTTAGACCTTGGTTTTCTTTTACCAAAGCAGTCAAATTTGGACATCCATAGAGCTTTCCCTGGGGAGTTTTAGGATTAGATATTTCCTTGCTTGTTCTCACAGATTTCCTGAAACCCTGAGAGATTGGAGGCATTTCTCTATCCTGACACTCATTGCACTTTCTAGGAAAATAAAATGTATTCAATGCTAGTGTATGGCACAAGACAGAAACATTAAAATTTCTGTTCCCAGAGTGGCTCAGATAAACATTTGCTTTTATTTTGTTTACGTACACTTGCTCCTTGAATAAGTCAGACTTTAAAGTCCTTTCTGCCCAACTTTAGGTATACTGTGGTATCTGAATTGATAGTAGATGTGCTGAAGAGATACCATCTCATCTTGTGTCCTCAGGACATCTCATGTTCTATCTTGATCATCTGTGTCCTCAGTATGTCTCATGTTCAGTTTTGAGGGGAATTAGATATTCTGAACAGAAACCATTTCACCATGGGCCTAAAATGCCTGTCTTTCTCAGGCTTTGAAATCTCTAGTGAAAATTAATCTTTACTGAATTTGTTGATTTTTTCTGCATTTTAGAGCAGTAACATTGGTTGAATGCAGAAGAAAGACATTATTTAGGTCAGAGTAAGATCACTGGTCTTGAAAGAAACCAAACCCAAGCTCAAACAGAGACTTACATTAACACATCCATGGTTAAGTGCAGATTCCTCCGGGATCCTAGGAAGTAGCAGGGCTTACCAATGTCTCAATTCCTTATCACTAGATAAGAGAAAATGTCAAGTGTTTATATATTGACTGAGTTCACAAAGCCTGCATTGACACTGCCAATTACAATAATGAAGAAGCCATCTGTAGAGCATGTTTGTCATTGTAGAACAGTAGAAGACAATGAATCTGGTACTCAGAGTGATGAGCAACCAGGTTCTATCCTCTCCCACTTTATGCCAGTTTGTTTATTCCACATTCACCTCTATTTGAAGTAAATAGTCATTTAGTGTAATCTTTTATCTTTCTTAGTAGTATAGTAACACATTATCAAAATATAGTTCCTCAGTTGGATATGAAAATAGTGTCTAGTGAGACCGTGTCTCCTAGTAAATCCAGAGGGTGCACACTTAATGTCTCACCAACAAGACCTAAGCAAAAAAAGAAAAACAATAGACACACAAAAGTGAATGGGAAGAAACATCACCCCTAATCCTACAAAAAACTACAGGCACTTAAGGAATGCTAAGAGGGGGATAAATAGTCTTCCCAGAAAAGAACGTGCCAATGGGTTATCCAGTACTAAAAGGTAATCCCTGAAAACATACATGCAAATAACATTATATGTACTGAGTAGGTTATAGTTAGGAATAAATATATTACATATAAACATGTAACAGCAATTAGTGAAAAAGAGGCTATGAATTCTAAAGAGAACAAAGAGGGTATATGGAGGGTTTGAAGAGAGTAAAGGGAAATGATAAATAATGTAACTATTACCTCAAAATGAAAAGAAAAAAAATTAAATATAGATAACTCAGCATGGTATTCAAAACAGGATAGAGAAGACTCGCCCACACAGGAAAGACATCAGCCATTCCAGGCCACAAACTCCTGGGAGCCCAGCTTCAGGAGAGCTTGGGTCTCTGGTGGGGGGAGACACTTCCCATCCTCCACCCAACACCCATCCCCTTGATCTTCTGGGGCTGCTCCTTGGCACCCAGAAGACCTGCCCACACAGGAAAGACATCAGCCCTTCTAAACTCCGGTGAGCCCAGCTTCAGGAAAGACATCAGCCCTTCCAGGCCCCAACCTCCAGCAACCCCAGCTTCAGCATAAGCTTCAGTATGAGCATCCCCAGCTTCAGCTTCAGGAAGGAAGGGGACCAGTAGAGACGGAAAGACCCCATCAGCACCCACTGGAAGAAGAGATGGGAAGAAGACAGAATAAGAGCTCACTCAGCAATAGAAACACCAACATGACTCCACTAGAATCTAGGGAACCAACACCAGCAAGACCCGAAAAGCACTACATAGACGAAGCAGAGGAGACAGACCTTAAAAATTATTTCATGAAGATGATGGACACCCTCAAAGAAGAAACGAGGAAATCCCTTAAAGAAATAGAAGAAAAAACAAACAAAAAATCAATGAAATGGGGGAAAAATTCAAGAAATAAACAAATCTCTCAAAGAATCTAAAGAGCACCAAGAAAAAACAACCAAACAAATGAAGGAAACAACTCAAACAGTTGAAAGATTGAAAGCTGAAATAGAAACGATAAAGAAAACACAGAATGAGGGGATGCTGGAAATAGAAAAGCTGGGTAAACGATCAGGAACTATAGTTGCAAGTATCACCAATAGAATACAAGAGATAGAAGAGAGAATCTCAGGTGTTGAAGACTCATTAGAGGATATAGAGTCGTCAACCAAAGAAAATCTCAAAACCAACAAATCCCTAACACAAAATATCCAGGAAATATGGGACACCGTGAAGAAGCCAAACCTGAGAATAATAGGTATAGAAGAAGGCAAAGAAATTCAACTCAAAGGTACAGAAAACATATTCAACAAAATCATAGAAGAAAACTTCTCTAACCTAAAGAAAGATATGCCTATGAAAATACAAGAATCTTACAGAACACCAAATAGGCTGGACCAGAAAAAGAAGTCACCTCGCCATATAATAATCAAAACATCAAACCTGCAGAATAAAGAGAAAATATTAAGAGCAGTTAAAGAAAAAGGCCAAGTAACATATAAAGGCAGACCTATCCGAATTACACCTGACTTCTCAAGGTTAATGATGAAAGCCAGAAGATCCTGGATAGATGTCCTACAAACGCTAAGGGAACAAGGATGCCAGCCCAGACTACTATATCCAGCAAAGCTTTCAATTACCATATATGGAGAAAAGAAAATATTCCATGACAAAGCCAGAATTAACAATATGCATCCATGAATCCAGCTCTACAGAAAGTGCTAGAAGGAAGATCCAAGGAAGATAACTACACTCACAAAGACACAGGCAATATATAATCCCACTTTACAAAACACCAAAAGAAAAAGGGAGGAGAAACTAAACAAAATAACCTCACTACCAATAAATCAAGCACAAACAAGAATAATCAATCAATGGTCATTAATATCCCTCAATGTCAATGGCCTCGACTTGCCTATAAAAAGACACAGACTAGCAGAATGGATACGAAGACAGAACCCATCCTTCTGCTGCATACAAGAAACACATCTCAACATCAAAGCCAGACGTTACCTAAGAGTAAAGGGTTGGGAAAAGATTTTTCCGATCAAACGGACCCAAGAAACAAGCGGGTGTAGCAATCCTAATATCTAACAAATTAGGCTTCAAATTAAAATCAATCAAAAGAGATGAAGAAGGACACTTCATATTCATCAAAGGAAAAGTCCATCAAGATGAAGTCTCAATTTTAAACATCTATGCCCCAAATACAAAGGCACCTACATTCGTGAAAGAAACAATACTAAAGCTCAAATTGCACATAAAATCTCACATACTAATAGTAGGAGACTTCAACACTCTGCTCTCACAGGACCTCCAGACAGAAACTTAACAAAGAAACAAAAGAACTAATAGAAGTTATGACCCAACTGGGTTTAACAGACATCTATAGAACATTCCACTCAAACACAAAAGGATATACCTTCTTCTCAGCACCACATGGAACCTTCTCTAAAATTGACCACATAATACGAAACATAGCAAATCTCCACAGATACAAAAAAATTGGAATAACCCCCTGTATCTTATCAGACCACCATGCATTAAAATTAGAATTCAACAATAACACAAATAGCAGAAACCCTACAAACTCATGGAAATTGAACATTGCACAATTGCACCATCTCTGGGTAAAGGAAGAAATAAAAAAAGAAATTAAAGACTTCCTGGAATTCAATGAGAATGAAGACACAACATACACAAACTTATGGGACACTTTGAAAGCAGTGCTGAGAGGAAAGTTTGTAGAAATAAGTGCCCACATGAAGAAACTGGAAAACAGTCATACTAGAGAATTAATAGCACACCTGAATGTTCTAGAACAAAAAGAAGCAAACTCACCCAGGAGGATCAGATGCCAGGAAATAATCAAATCGAGGGCTGAAATCAATCAAGTAGAAACCAGGAAAACACTGAGAAGAATCAATGAAACAAAGAGTTGGTTCTTTGAAAAAACCAATAAAATAGACAAGCCTCTGTCCAAACTAACCAAAAGACAGAGAGAGAGCATGCTAATTAACAAAATCATAAATGAAAAAGGGGACGTAACAACGGACTCTGAGGAAATCCAGAGAATCATCAGGGCATACTTTGAAAATCTGTACTCCACAAAATTTGAAAATTTAAAGGAAATGGACAATTTCCTGGATAGATATCACTTGCCAAAACTAAATCAAGAGCAGATAAACAATCTAAACAGACCCATAACCCCTAATGAAATAGAAGCAGTCATCAAAAGTCTCCCAAACAAAAAAAGCCCAGGCCCAGATGGCGTCAGTGCAGAATTCTACCAGAATTTCAAAGAAGAGCTAATTCCAATACTCCTCAAACTATTCCACACAATAGAAGCAGGAGGCTCACTGCCAAACTCTTTTTACGAGGCTACAATTACCTTGATACCCAAGCCACACAAAGACACAACTAAGAAAGAGAACTTTAGACCAATTTCCCTCATGAACATTGATGCAAAAATACTCAATAAAATACTAGCAAACCAGATTCAAGAACACATCAGAAAAATCATCCACCATGATCAAGTAGGCTTCATCCCAGGAATGCAGGGATGGTTCAACATTTGAAAATCTATCAATGTAATCCACCATATAAAAAACTGTGAAAGAAAAACCACATAATCATCTCACTAGATGCTGAAAATGCCTTTGACAAAAATCCAGCACCCCTTCATGATAAAGGTCCTAGAGAGATCAGGGATAACAGGAACATACCTGAATATAATAAAAGCAATATACAGTAAACCAATAGCTAATATCAAACTAAATGGAGAGAACCTCAACATAATTCCTCTAAAATCTGGAACAAGACAAGGCTGTCCACTTTCTCCATATCTCTTCAATATTGTACTTGAAATTCTAGCTACAGCAATAAGACAACAATAGGAAATAAAGGGGATACAAATAGGAAAAGAAGAAATCAAACTTTTACTATTTGCAAATGATATGATAGTTTACATAAGTGACCGGGAAAACTCTGCAAGGGAACTCCTAGAGCTGATAAACACCTTCAGCAAAGCAGCAGGATACAATATAAACTCAAAAAGATCAGTGGCTCTATTATATACAGATGATGAAGTGTCTGAGAAAGAAATCAGAGAAACATAACCCTTTATAATAGCCATAAACAGCATCAAATATTGGGGGATAAGTTTAAGCAAGAAGTGAGAGACCTGTATATCAAGAACTTTGAGTCTTTAAAGAAAGAAATCAAAGAGGATACCAGTAAATGGAAAGATCTCCCATGCTCTTGGATTGGTAGGATCAACATAATAAAAATGGCAATCTTGCTAAAAGCAGTCTACAGATTCAATGCAATCCCTATTAAAATTCTGGCACAATTCTTCAAGGACCTGGAAAGAACAATAATCAACTTTATATGGAAAAACAAAAGGCCCAGGATAGCCAAAACAACCCTATACAATAAAGGAACTTCAGGAGGCATCACCATACCTGACTTCAAGCTCTCTTATAGAGCTATAGTCCTGAAAACAGCTTGGTATTAGCAGAAAAATAGGCAGGTAGACCAATGGAACCGAATTGAAAACCCTGAACACTTGATTTTTGACAAAGAAGCTAAAACTATACAATGGAAAAAAGAAAGCATCTTCAACAAATGGTGCTGGCATAACTGGGTACTTGTATGCAGAAGACTGCAGATAGATCCATGTTTATCACCTTGTACAAAACTTAAGTCCAAAAGGATCAAAGATCTCAACATAAATCCAGTCACACTGAAACTTTTAGAAGAGGAAGTGGGAGATACTCTTCAATGAGTTGGTACAGGAGGCCACTTCCTGAACATAACACCAGTGGCACAAACACTGAGATCGACAATTAACAAATGGGACCTCATGAAACTAAAAAGCTTCTGTAAGGCAAAGGACAGTCAAGAAGACAAAAAGGCAGTCCACAGAATGTGGACCAACAGCTCTTTAATTGGATTTCAGGTCTTCCCAAGAAGAGGGAAATCATGCCTACTACTGGAAACCTAGTGAATTACCCTGGGTAGTTTACGAAGCCAGCATAATTCCTAATCTTATTCTAAATATTTATGCTCATATTTGCAGATAAGTAAGTGTAGCTGCCACCACTCATCAAAGAAGTTTCTTTTTGCAACAGATGGAGACCTTTACAGAAAACTGCATCTGGTCAAAATGCAGAGAACGAGTGGTGTGTGTGCCCAGGCAATAAATGTACATTGTGTTGTAGATGTATTTAGTTGATATGTCTACAACACAATGCCTGTACTTAAAAATCTGTGTGCATTTTGGTAGAGATGGTGGAATGGATGAATGTAAGAGCCAGATGACCAGGAAATCTACAGTGTAAAAGGACTACATTTTCATTATCCATTCTTCAATCGATGGGCATCTATCTAGGCTGTTTCCAGTTTCTGGCTACTATGAATAAAACTGCAATGAACATGGTTGAGCAAGTATCTTTGTGGTAGGACTGAGTGTCAGAAAAGGTGTTGGATTTAAGGCTTTTAAGGCATTTTTAAGGCACTGACAGTGAAAGCATGATTCCACAATGGCAAAGGGACAAAGGAATTTCTGAGATGATGCAAACACTCTGAATCTAAGGGTGATGCAGGCTTATACATACTGAATTGTAGAAGGTGGTGTGGCTAACCATGCACAGATTTTACTGTGTGTAAATGATACTGTGACAAACTGCTTTCATGTTATTTTCATCACATTAAGTGAGTGCGTCTGTGTGCGCATGTGGGGAGGGAACACAGCATTGCTACTTCAGGTTTGTGGAAATCAGAGCTGAACTTGCAGAAGTCAGGTCTCCTCTTCCATTATGTGGGACCCAGGGATTGAACTCAGGATATCAGAACTGATAGCCAGTACTTTTCCCCAATGCACCATCCCATTAGTCTCCTAATTATCATTTTGTAAAGTTAGGGCTGTGTGTTAGTGTGCTGCCTTCAAGCCTTTCCACCTAATGTCAATTTCTCAGAATGAACATGGGGGAAGGGGAGCGGTGGCTCCTGCAAATTCATTTTGGCCTCTATACATGGCAGTTGAATATGAATGACTACAAACAAACAAATAAACGTTAAAAGAAATTTAATTGAACATAATCTAAGAAATCATATTGAAGAGTGAAATGAATTTTATAAGGCATACATGCATGTGAGAGTACCCAATGTAAAACAGAAGAACTCATATAAAATAGGAACAATATCCAATGTATATTATATAGAAAGGAAGGTGTGGGGCTGGAAATATGGTTCGTAGGAGAAATCTTGATCACATGCTCCAGAGCTGTGATGCAATGAACAGCTCTGAAAAGAAAAAAATTAATGATTTTAAATACCTATAATAAGCAATTATGTTCTAATACACACAATCATATGCCATGACTTATTTTGTTTCTAAAGTTTTGAAATGTATACCTAAAAATGTAAAGAATCTGTGTCTTGAGGATAGGTTCTCTAGAAGTGTTTCCTCTATGCAGCAAAGACTACATTTTCTAGGTTGAACATTAAAATCTACAGAAATTATAAAATAAATATTGCAAATGACCCCAACTTCAAAAGCTACAGAATGTTCTAAAGTAAAGCTGAACAGCAGAACTTTCCAGAAGGACAATGCCTGAGTGAACAGACAGTGGAGATGCTTGCTGTGGTGTGGGAGCACATTCACTGGGATGTCTCATCCTAGTCACTTGAGGGCACTGAGGATCTCTGAGGGATTCCACAAGCACACCCCTGGGTGAGTCTGTGAGGACATTTCCTGAGATGATAAGGTTATGTGTGTCCTAATCCATGGTTTAGGACATTAACGTATTTTAACACTTGACAAAATATTAAAAGATGGGAGAATTTTCTTGGGGAGTCTGGATGGAGGAAGTAGGTATCAGGGATGTTTCTCTGGGAGCTGTATCTTTTCTTGATTCCTTCCTGTTTTACTCAGCTGTGCCACCCACAGGCCATGAGGTTAATAGCTCTGTTCTGCTGCACCCTCCACCATGATGGAGGAAACCTCTGAAAGAAGAGAGAAATGAATCCTTACTCCTTTCATTGTCTTACTCAGGTCACAGCAGTGAGAAACTGCCTGACACGTGCCCTGTGTCCACTGAATAAGAATGCAGTAAGATGCTGGGGCTCTTGTTTGCTGGTCAGCCTGGCAGAAAAGGCATCCCAGAGTGAAGCTTCATTAAAGGTAGGGTCAGGTCTGTTACGGTCACAGGGAAACCAGCCCCCAATCATAGCATTTGTCAGTTAGGACACATAGGATATAAAATGGTGACAATCAAGAGAGGAGGGGGGAGAATGTGCAATATGTCAGTCAATGCTGAAAGGATACAGGGAGAAAAGGACAGGAACCAGTGTCCTTGAAACAGAGAAAGAGAATTCAGCTGTCAAAATATCAACACCCGAAGTTAACTAAAGACAGGTGTCAGAGTCTGGCCAGTGCTGGACATTGATGGTCCAGTGTTGTGAGGCTGCAAGAGTCCAGGGAAGGGATAAGGGCTTACCTAAGTAGAACAGACCAAGAAAGGACCAGGCCTTTACAACTTGTTACATAAAGAATAGGAATCACAACATATAAGTTGCACTTTCAAACTCCCCTTGGTGAGGGTACTGTTGAAACAGGAAGTAGAACATTTTTGGGTCACAGAACTCAAAGTTTCTCTTGCAGAGGAAGAAAGGCAAGAGGCAAAGCATAAATAGTTTTGGAAAGAATCAGTGACGTGGTCAGTGAGAGGTCTGGGATCCCAGATAGATGAGCAATCATTCTTTCTGTAATTTTACACACAGATAGTATTCTACTCATGAATGTACCAAGCAGAGTCAATGTCCAGCACTGGCCAGACTCTGACACCTGTCTTTAGTTAACTTCGGGTGTTGATATTTTGACAGCTGAATTCTCTTTCTCTGTTTCAAGGACACTGGTTCCTGTCCTTTTCTCCCTGTATCCTTTCAGCATTGACTGACATATTGCACATTCTCTCCCCTCCTCTCTTGATTGTCACCATCTGTCATCTCTGATTATATTCACTTTGAAAGACCCAAGGAATACCAACAAAACCTGTTTTTATCTTAATAACTTTGTCTTAACTATCATTATTGGCAACTAGTACCCAAAGCACGGGAGCCCTTTCCTATTTTTATACAGAAACACACTCTTCCCCATTCTCCATCTTTGCCCATGAATCCGAGGAAGACTGTATCACTCAAAGACAAGTACGATCACTCTGGCAACTCTAAGAAATCACATACCCCTATAGATTGTCTTTAGGAGACATTTCTGGTCACTTTTGGCCTCACAGTAGTGTTCCAATGTTGCACAATTCATGGAAATTGGGGAACGGTAACACTTGAAGCACTGCAGAGCTGAAAAGGCAAAACCAAGTGTAATGGGTTTATTCATGGTCAGTCTCAAGCACTGTGCTGTGGCTCAGAAGGAGACACAATGACCAGGGAAGGACTGAGTTGTATGTTGTGCTGACCCATGCAGAACTCTGGAAAGGGATGACTTCAGGACGGCAACATGTCTATTCACTCTAAATCCTGGGAATAGAAGGATGAGTATCAAAGATCTGGTGTGGGCTGCTTGAGCCAATCACATGGAGTCAGACAGATTCTCCCATTTTCTCATTGCTATCATCCTATCATCAAAACCTTTGCTTGCCCAACTTTCAACCTACATTTGCGTCCATGAACAATAAAGCTGGAGAAACTGAAAATGTTGCAGTATGAAGAAGGTGAAATGAGGAAGAAAAAGACAAGTAACTTGAGGAAAAACCAGAACCAGGAAAGTAAGAAATAGGAGGAAGAGAAAAGTCACAATTGTGGCCATATCAGAGGCAAGGGGACAAGGGGAATGTGTGGGTATGGGAAAGAAGGATCCAGGCATCACATCTAAACACAGTCATGTCCTATCTCCTGCTGCCTGGATCTCACCTTGCTGGAAGCCCACCTGCAAAGAAAGGTCTGGCAAGAGCAGCAGAGTGTACTCTCCTATTGCAGTGGGATCCTAAGAGCAGAGACCAGCAGAGTAATATGCTATATTTTGATTGGATGTAAGTCTCATTCCACAAGACAGAATTCTTCCATGGAATTCTTCCATGAAGCAGGAACCCTTTAGGACTGTCCAAATTCAGTAGTCACTTTTTTGTGGGTCCTGCATGCCCAGATTATACAGCAACAGTCAGTCTAGGCAAGAGCATTTCTTGCCCAAATGGCTAATCTTGCCATGTTGAAAGCGAACTCCATAACGAGTTTCTTTCGATTCCCATCTTCCTCTCATACATAATTGGTGCTGCCAGGAGCAGACATTTCTCATTGTCAAGAAAAACCCTAAACCATTTTAAATGCCATTTTCTGAAGGTCTTTGAAAGGTTTGAAGACTGTCTTTCTATCTTAAATGTATCTGTATATCAAGAAAATCTAACTAACCTAACTATAAATTCTGACTATTGTAACTATCTATAATATGTATTTGATGATGCATTATGTTTTAAAAGATTAGTATAAACACAATACTTAAACAAGAGGAGAAATATACATATCACAAAATTGACCTTGAATTTGGATCAATAAATGAAAAACCATACAAATACAAAGTATTCATTCCCATACCATAACCCCCTTTTTACCTTTAAAAAGAGATTGGTTGTGATCATTAACCAATTATAAGCAACCCCATTCAAATGAAAACAAAGATTTATAACAATATTTGAGAATTTGGACATTGCTCATTCCAACCTGCTTCCTGTTGATAGGGGACGCTGTCCATACCATGATGATCATGATAAAACTCAGAAACCTGCCTAAGTCCTTTTTTGTTGTAGTGCTTAAGGCTGTATCATCTCAGCTGTTTCAGATGCTGGATCACCTGGGCCACTGCTTCCGGGGATCTTGGTTCATCAAACCACAGAAGCCTGGAAGGAATCCACAGCTTTCCATTTTCTGTGGAAACATCAACAAAAACTCTTTTCCCAAGTAACCGGTCCTTATATTTAAAGTTAGAAGTCAAAGCATTTTAAAAGATATAAGTTGGATTAATTCAGCAGCATTTATAATCAAGTATATTTCAGCAGTTGTTCCTTCCTTAGCCACTGAACAACTGAAAAACACAATAGTATACAGTATCCAGACTTTCTGTGTATTTTCCATCTTTATGTGGCTTATATTACTCTATTTTTATTACTTTTATTTATTTTTCTCTGAGACAGTGTATCTCTTTGGAAATCTACCCGCCTCTGCCTCTGGAGTCCTGGGATTAAAGGTGTGTCATTACACCCAGCTATTCTTTGTTTATGTTTTCCTCTCCAGTGTTGGGATTAAAGGTGTGTGTCACCACACCCAGCTACTTTATTTTTATTTTTTCCTGTATCTTGTTTCTTTTACTCTCCCAAGTCTACTTATATTTTTCTTCATCTGAATCTGACTTTACTGTAAAACTTTATGTTTTTCTGGCCATGTGTCTTATATAGGCTAAAGAACATTGCTAAAATTAAAGTGGAAACAGCAGCTGGCTTTCCAACATGGCGGGCATAAGTTTGACTCCAGTTTACTGCCTCAGTCTGTGCTGACATCCAGCAGCATGTGCCGGCTTAGAGATGTGGTCACTGCCACTGCCAGGTACTCATGCACACCATTCAATTGTTAGCAGAGCCTCTTAAAAGAACCTTGTTGGCTTTTTTTTTTGTTGTTGTTATTTTTTTACTTATGCTGAGTCAGGAAGACTCCCTTAAGGGAACCACGCGAGTCTGCTTGTGTCTAGCAAAACAGAGTCCATCTGAGAAAAATGCTGCTACCAAGAAGCAATGCTTCTCTCTGTCTTTTGTTTCTAAAATCCCTTTTAAGCTTTTGTCATTCTCCATGGAAATTCATATCCTACATGCTGACACCATAAGTAAAATGTAGTTTTTCCCCCACCAGTAGCCTGGGCCCTGCCATGCTGTCTGAACCCCCAAATAACACACAAGACACTGTATTGATTATGAAGCTGTTGGCTGTTTGCTTGTTTCTTACTGGCTAGTTCTGACCCATAACTATTAATCTAAGTATTTCTCTTACCAGAGATAGGGTCTAGACCTCTTACTCCTCTATTGGGCTACATCGTGTCTGCCTCTGCCTCTCTTTCCCAGAATCCCCCTTGACTCCTAGTCCTACCTATCTTGCTTCTACATTCCTAGGGGTTTATGTATGTAGATCCTGGTGGCAATCAATTTCCTCTCTTCTATGGAATGCTCTCAGAGTCCCCTTCCTTTCAGCCCATCCTTGTTCTTTAGTGTCAGCTCCCAATACTTAGAAATAGGTTAATTCCTGGACCACCAGTGGCCACAGTTTACATGATCTCAGAAGTTTTTTTTTAACTAGGCAATACACCGCCACCACAGTCTCATTGGAACCACAGAGGGCAGCAGAAACCATTGAATGAAACATCCACCCAACAATTACAAGACCAGATATCAGCACCTAGAATTATAACCATCCTAAATACAGATTTAGGATTTAGGATTACTAGACACAAGCATAGGAACACAATCTATAACAAACAGAACAATTTGTCTCCACTAGAGACTGGCAACTCTACTGCAGCAGGCCCTGAGAAATGTAATATACCTTAAGCACAAGAGAAGGAATTAAAAAATGACTATTATGAATACTCCCAAGGAACTATAAGAGGATATTAAAGAAACTCTTCATTACGTCTGCAAGACAACAGGCAGTGGATTGGAATGAAAGAAGTTCAAGACAAGAAATGGTATAGAATCAACAAAGAAAACCCAAACTGAGGGAAAACGAAAAGAAAACATAGGAACTCAAACATAACCCTCAGAGGCAAGCATCACCAACAGAACACATGAGAAGTCGCCTTCTTCTCTTGTATGGAAGTCACAACCTCAAGCAATGAAGAAAGACAGAAGAAATGGGTACCTTGGTCAAAGGAAATATTAAATCTAAAAAATTATTCAAGCACAAAGCATTCAGAAAATCTGGGACACCATGAAATAATCAAATCTACAAATAATAGGAACTGAGGAAGGAGAAGAAACACTGGTCAAAGGCACAGCATTTTATCTTTCTTAATATCTTGACTTTTTTAGTTGTGTAAAATGCAATACAGAAATATTTTATTTTTCCTTGTATTGAAAATAGATTTTTCGCATATAATATATCCTGATAAGGTTTCCCCTTCCCTTACTCCTCTCAGTTCCACCCCACTACCCCTCCCCCCCAGATCTACTCTCATTCTGTCTCTCATTGGAAAACAAACATGCTTCCAAGGGATAATAATAAAATATAATAAGTTAAAACCCATCAAAATTTGACCAAACAAATAAATAACAGGAAAATAACCAGGTGAATGCACAAGAAACTTGCACACTTTCTGTCTCCTCTTCCTCTTGTTCCTAAGTCCTGAGGGGTTGGAAGTAATCTCATTTAGGACAGAGAGTGTTCTCCTACTCTCTGCATAATATATGGCTATGTGTGGATCTCTGTATTTGTTCCAATCAGTTGCAAGTGGAAGATTCTCAGATGAGGACTGAGCAAGGCCCTGATCTATGTCTACAGCAGAATACCATCAGGAGTCATTTTATGGCCCTAGTCTTTTGATTGTTTATTTGTCAAACTGTAGTATTTGGTTTTACTCTGGTCCCAGCAACTTTTACTCCCAGGTTCTTGGCCATCAAGTGTCAGGTATGAGTTCTATGTCATGAAGTGGGACTTAAGTCAAACCAAATACCACTTGACGGCTCCCACCAGCCTTGTACAGCTATCACCCCAGCATATCTTGCAGGGAAGACACAGTGTAGATCAAAGGCTTTGTGTATGGGTTGATGTATAATTATCTCATTTGGGAGGATGTAGAGAACCTTCCTGTACTGAAGTCTCTTAGAACAGAGGAGTGAAGATTCTATGGAGGCATCAGCTCCACTTCTCCATGTTCAATGAATTGTGTAGATGTTGTCTTAATCCTTGTCTTGTTGCCTTGCCATAAGTTTGTGGAAAACATGCTATAGTATTGCCAACAATCTTTGTTGTTTGGGGATTTCCAAGGGACTCCTTTGGCCAACAACTCAATTTTCTGAAACCCATTGCCATTACTAGAAGCTTCATTTGGTGACAAGAGATGTTCAGTTGGGGTTTCCTCTCACCCATTAGTTGGTGGTTTTATTTATATTTATATTTATTTATATGAAGGTTAACTTCATATATGTATATATTTTAGATACCTTCTACTGTATCATTTTTTCCATAGTACCCATCAAATGACCCTTAATTTTAGCTGCACCTCCCCATATCCCTTTCCTCATCATCCTCTCTCCTCCCTCTCCCCACTTGATTTTCCCATTCCAGTTCCTCATTCATCCACAGCTATCTATTCTATTTCCCTTTCCTAATGAGAACTATCAATTCTCCCTAGTCCCTTCCTCTAACCTCCATGCTCCTAAAGACTGGAAGATTGGTTATCATTGGCAACCGCCACATATAAGTGATAACCACATATAAATGAACAAATACAATATTTATCTTTCTTGGCCCAAGATACCTCACTCAAGATGATTTTTCTAGTTCCACTAATTTAACTGTGAATTTCATTATTTCATCTTTTTAAGGGGATGTTGTCCATCGTGTAAATGTACCATGTTTTTTCTATCCATTCTTCTGCCAGTGGTATCCAAGTTTTTAAAAATTTCTGATGAATAGACCATCAATGAATATGGCTGAATAAAGGTCTCTGTGGTAGTATTAAGTGTCCTTTGGTTATATGCCAAAGTGGTTTACCTGGGTCTTGATGTAAATTGATTCCCATATTCCTGAGGAACTACCACACTGACTTCCATGATGGCCGTACTAGGTGGCACTCCCTTTAGCAATTTGTGAATCCCCCTCCTACACATCCTTGCCAATATGAACTGTCCCTTGTTTTATTGATTTTAGCAATTCTGATGGGTGTAAGATGAACTCTCAAAATACTTTTGATTTATATTTCCTTGATGTCTAAGGATGGTGAACATTTCTGTAAATGTTTCTCAGCAATTTGAGTTACCTCTTTGAAAATTCTGTTTATATCTGTACCCCATTTTTAAATTCATTTTTTTGGTTTGTTTTCTTCAGGTCCAGGTTTTGGTTATTAGCTTTCTACCAGATGTATATTTGGTAAGAATCTTTTGCCTTTCTATAGGTTGCTGCTTCATCCAATCACAGTGTCTTTTGCCTTGTAGAAGCTTTTTCATTTCATGAGGGCCTATTTATAAGTTGTGGAACTTAGTGCCTGTGCTACCAGTATTCAGTTCATAAAGTCTTCTTCTAGGCCAAAGAGTTCAAGGCTATTCTCCACTTTCTCTTTTATCAGGTTTAGTGTATCTGACCTAATGTTCTGGTCTTTGATTCATTTAGAGTTGAGTTTTGTGTAGGGTGATAAAGTATGGATAAATTTGGGTTCTTCTACATGGCCTTCCAGTTTGACTAACACATTTGTTGAGGATACTGTATTTTTTTCCCAGTGTGTATTTCTAGATTGTTTATCAAAAAGCAAGTGTCTACAGGTATGTTTGGAGTTATATCTGAGTCTTCAATACAACATGCCAATGTCATGCTGTTTTATTACTATAGCTCTATAGTACAACTTAAAAATCAGAGATGGTGATATCTCCAGCCTTTTTTTTTATTATTCAGGATTGTTTTAGCTATCCTGTTTTTTTCTCTTCTATCTCATATTGAAAATGATCCTTTCAAGATGTGTGAATAATTGTGATGGGTATTACATTGAATCTGTAGATTGCTTGTAGAAGGATGGCCATTTTTACTATATTAATCCTACAGATCCTTGTTCATGAGAAAATGTTCCATCTTATAGTGTCTTCTTTAACTTCTTTCTTCAATGTCTTAAAATTTTTATCATATAAGCAATTCATTTTCTTGATTAATGTTGTTCCAAGATATTTTATATTATTTGAGGCTATTGTGAAAGGTATTTTTCTTGTTTCTCTAATTCTTTCTCAGCTTGTTATTTGTATACAAGAGGGCTGCTGACTTTTGAGACACTCTTGTATCTAGATTTTTTTTGAAGGTATTTGTCACCTATAGGAACTCCCTGGTAGAGCTAAGGGTCACTATGTCTAATATCATATCATCTGCAAGTCAAACAAAATACTTTGACCTCTTCCCTTTCTATTTGTATCCTTGATTTCCTTCAGGTGTCTTATTGAGCTCATTAAGATTTCAACTATAGTTAGAAAGGTCTTCCCCAAATTTATAAAAGAATAACCCTACATTTTCCATAATACTTTTATGGTTTACCAATTTTTAGTATCAGTGTGTGACAAAATACAAATGTCATTCAATTTCAAATATATTTAATAACTAAAAGTAAGGAGAATTAGCCTTTAATTTTCATTTAATCATGAAGAAAAGTTATGTGTCAACACTGACTTCCCTTTCATCTTTTAATAATTCAAATCATTGGAAATTATTTTCTTTAATAGAATAATGTTTACATGATGATGATAAATTAACAATAATTTTCTTTTCATTATCATCAGAGTCATCATTGTTGCTACTAGTTATCGAGTGATGAGTGTGACAAGCACTGAGTAATGTTCTAAATTCTGTCTCAAATATTACAGACTTAGTAAAATCCAAATATCTAGCTATAATTATACTGCCCATCTTATACCTGAGGGAAGTGTTTAGAGATATTATGACATATAACAATTAAGAGACATGATTAAGAGTGAAAGGATTATTTCCAGAGATATCAAAAATAATCATTTGTATTCCATGAGGTTATGAACTAATGTACAGATCCTCAGTCTTCAGATTTGAGCTGTGGTACCTGAGTGTGACTGGAGGGCAGTGGTTTGGATAATAACACCCCTAACACCTCCCTCCATTCCCATGGTGGAAACTCACCCTCCACAGAGATGAGAAGAGATAAGGTCACCATGAGCAGTGGGCCCATTTTTGTCGCCAGATTCATATTGAATGATAGACAGTGGCTTGAGGTACTGTAAAAGTCCACCACTCGATCTCTTTATAAAGCTGGAGAACAGGAAGAAATTGCCAACATGGGCACAAGGAGGAAATGCCCTTTTCTTTTTCAAAAAGCCAGATATAAGATAATGTGGGAAGCACAGGCTGTCCAGCTGGCTAGCTACAGCTGAGTCAGATAGCTTCCCTCCCTTGTCTCCTGTGTGTGCAACTGTGTGAGGTATAGTTTTCTGATCCTCTAGAAACCTCTCTACATACTTGGTGGGAAATGTCTGCTCAACCTAGGATTCATAAATGGAAGATGGTGACTCAGAATTCGAAGTCCTCCAGAAAGGAACATGGAGCATGAAGGTTTCCTGACAGCTTATTCCAGTGTTAGAATTTTCTCCAGTTTGAGTCATAGGAAAAGGGAGTTTTGAACCTAAGAGTCAACACACAATGTCCTAGCTTCTGTCTTCTAACTCCTCCATCTCCCCGCTTATGGAGTTCTAGTGCTCATCATGCTGAAAGTCTGGGGTATCTGGAAGCCTGGGGTATCTCATGTTACCAGCAGATCTTACAGTTGGGAAGTTCAAGGTGAAGAAAGAACTGCTTCTTCAGAGGCATTTCCAGTGAGCTCCTTCTTAGGGTCTGAGTATTTACTGCCCCACCCTTCCGGAATTAAAGCTAGGACCATGCCTCCACCACCCTCGGCCCTGTATTACAAATGGCCCTGCTGTGTACTCTAGGGGAATGAAATAGCCTGGTCCCAGCCTCACCCTTAGCCTTTCAACTCCATTCTTCGTAAACTTCTAGAAGAAAGTTTCTTGCTTGTCCTTGTGGCCTCCCCAACTTCTCAGGGAGATTTACTTCCTCCATGTATGCTGCGGTCTCTGTTGGGGTGCATTGTCTGCACCCCAGTCTAGTTGTCCCAGGTCTCATCACGGTTCTTTTCCAGGTGACCTTGTCTTTGTGTAGCTCCATTGTCTGGGCTTCATTTCAAACCAATAACCACAAAGGTCTTTTCTGTTTCCTTGTTGGCCTTGTCTCTCTGTGGTGTGACATGTTCTAAGACCTTAACAGACAGGGCTCTCTCCCTATCCTTCTGCATACCTTTTTCATACTGGATCCTAAAAACAACTCTGGGAAGTGTGTGTAATAGTTACCATTTCTTCAAATGAAATGTTCAGTAATGGATCCAGTTAGCAAGTTACAGAGAATGTAAACTCATAATTATTTGCAACAAGGTTATATTTAACATAAAATTGTCCTACTCAAAATTATATTTCTTTATGAGTAGTAGGATTTTTTTTTCAGAGACAGGGTTTCTCTGTGTAGTTTTGGAGTCTATCCTGGCACTCGCTTTGTAGACCAGACTGGTCTTGAACTCACAGAGATCCTCCTACCTCTGCCTCCAGAGTTCTGGGATTAAAGGTGTGCACCACCACCACCTGGTAAGTAGTAGGATTTTTAATGAATTGCTCAACTTTTGGGAAACAATTTAATTTTAATTAATTTCCTGGAACTTCACAAAATTAAACAAGAAATTCAGTTCTATACTTTTATGGTTATATACTCATATTAGTTATTTATTACCATTAAAATTACCTACAAATAGTGACTTATGATGACACGGATTCTTTCTAAAAGTTATGGAGGGCAGACATCTAATGGTGCCATAGACTGGTTCCTTCTAGACATGCTGAAGGGGAGACTACACCTCATTAACTTTTTGTTCAGCTTCCAATGGCTCTTAATATTCCATTTTATAACACATTTCTCCATCTTCAAAGTATATAACTTCAAAATCTACTTTCACCATTATGTCACATTTCTCATTGTATACTCAAATCTCTCTCTCCCTTTCTGGGTCTGTCTCTCTGTGTCTGTCTCATCTATCTCAATTTCTTTCTCTTTCTTTTCATACTGGTCATCAAGCCCAGAGATTTGCAGATACTAGGTGAGTGCTATACATTTGAATCATGTTCCCAGATTTCTTCTCTTTTATTATGATTATATTTGTGACAGTATTATGGTCCTAATCACATAAAGCCTGGTAACTTTTCATCCCAGGATCTTTAACTGAATCAGATATTAAGACCCCCTTTGGGCATATGCAGTAACATTCCCAGGCAGACATGGGGATTTAAGGATCTTTAGAGGTTATTATGTCCTACTTAATGCTGCTAATGAGACACAGCTTAAATCATCTGAGTATCAGTTGGATAATGGTCTTCATCAGGTTAGTCTGTAAGCATGGCTGTGATTATTAATGGATGCAGGACGGTCCAGCCCACTGTGAGGGGCGCCATCCTTATGTAGTCGTCCTGGGCTGGATAAGGAAGCTAGCTCAGCATGAGTCTCTGAGAAAGCCAGAAGGAGAGACAGTGAGTGAGACAGAAAGCAGTACTCCTTCACGGAATTTCCCCAGATTCCTGCTTTGGGTTCCTGCCTTGACTTTCCTCAATAATTGTTCACAACCTGGAATGTAAGTTACATAAACTTCTCCCCCCAAGTTGACTTTAGTCATAGTGTTTTATCACAGCAACAAAAGGAAATAAAACACAGTCTACCACATACTGTCAAAATCAAGACCATGACACCATCTGTTTAGGCCCTTCTGTTTGCCTAAAAGCTACTCTCCAATAAGATCTCTCTTTCTGTCTCTCTGTCTCTGCTTCTGTCTATGTCTGTCTCTGTTTCTCTGTCTCTCTGTCTCTGTCTGTCTGTCTGTCTGTCTGTCTGTCTGTCTGTCTCTCTCTCTCTCCCTCTCTCTCCCTCTCTCTCTCTCCCTCTCCAGGATCTTCTTGCATACTCACATCTTTCTGTCTTCTTCACTTACAAAGTAGCAGACACCTGCTTGTTTAACAGACTGTCCAATTATGTAAAACCTCTATACTTTGACATTTGCTGTTTCTCTGGTGCCTTCATTCACTGTCTTTTCCCACCAAACTACTTCCTTACTAGCTTTTAAAGTCCTTTTTCCCCCCTCTCTATTTACAAAGATATTGCCAGGCAGTAGTGGCACATGACTTTAATCCTAGCACTTAGGAATCAGAAGCAGATTGATCTCTGTGAATTTGAGGATAGCCTGGTATAGATAATGAGCTCTAGGACAGCAAGAGTTACACAGAGAAACCCTGTCATGAAAAACAAACAATTTTTCAAAAATTAGTGCATTTTAATTAAAATAAAATATCATTCCATTTCTTCCTTCCAGACCCCTACCATGCTCTCTTCAAAACCTCCCTCTGAAATCCATCACCTGTTTTTCTTTGAATGTGTATGTGTGTGTATTTATATGCTCATAATCTGCCATGCTATCTTTATACTATTTAGTATAAAATTGTCCTGACAGTTGAACAAGGTCTTCACATTCTGAACGTGGCAGCTGTAATAGACATGCTAATCTGGAAGAGGGAAGTGTTATGAGACCCCACTCTTAGACAAAGGAGTACATCATGTAATTAATGAGAGCAGAGAAAGGGAGAATTAGTCTCCTCCAGGAATGAACCCCTTCACTGACTATCCAATACCGAGCAGTGAGCTGAAGTCCTACTTTTGGAAGAGAAGCTTCCCTGGCAAGGTTGTCTAATCTGAATCCCTTCTGGTCCCCGATAGCCAACTATGCTCACACACTTGTGATCTCTTTAAGATGATTTTACATTCTGTGAAGTCCTCAAGAAGAGTCTTGGTTTAGCAGAAAGTCTCACACTTAGTAAAATGATCACTGATGGTTTACTGAGTTGGAAAATTACTCAATGAGTAGAAATTTTAAGGGTGGGGACTTAGTTTAACTTTAGGGAGAAATTTCAATAAATAGTACAAAGACACAATAGGACACTTTGTGCTGCGGCTTTCTAGTAACTGTGGAATTAGGGCGAGCACTTTCCTGGAGTTCATAGGTAAATCAGGTAGGGATGCTGTGTTCTCAGAAATGCCCTTTCTGGAATGTGATCTTATGATCTGTGACATTAGGTGACTAGTCTAAGGACATATCACAAAAGGGGGCATAGAGAAACCCTGTGTCAAAAAAATAAGCAAAGCAAAGAAATAAAAAAGATCCTCTATGGCAATCTTTCAGTTCATTCCCAGAAATCACTGATATTTGCAGTGACTTTTGACAGAATTTGATTAATTGTTATTTTCTATTTATTTTTCTGTGCTTTGTTCTTACTATTCTTTCATTCCTTTTATTTCTATTGTGGTTGTAGTCAAACATTTTTGTATAATTTTGATTTTACTCTTAGCATGTCTATTATATTCCCATTTACATTTTCCTTTTAAAATTTTAAAAGTGTTTGACTTCTGCCGGGCAGTGGTGGTGCACGCCTTTAATCCCAGCACTCGGGAGGTAGAGGCAGGCGGATCTCTGTGAGTTCGAGGCCAGGCTGGACCAACAGCCTCCAAAACAATACAGAGAAACCCTGTCTCGTAAAAACCAAAAAACCAAAACCAAAAACAAAAAGTGTTTGACCTCCATACACACTGGGGGCAGTAACAACTTTTTTCTTTTTCTCTTTTTTCTTTTCTTTCTCTCTCTCTCTCCTTTCTTTCTTCTCCTTCCTTCCTTCCTTCCTTCCTTCCTTCCTTCCTTCCTTCCTTCCTTCCTTTCTTTCTTTCTTTCTTTCTTTCTTTCTTTCTTTCTTTCTGAGATAGGGTTTCTCTAGGGAGTTCTTCCTGACCTGAAAATCACTCTCTGTAATCCAGACTGGCTTTAAACTCAGAGATCTGTTTGCCTCTGCCTCCTGTGGGAGAGAAGACCTGGAGTCTGGGGGTGCTTGGCTCCCGTCGGGATTGGAAGCTCTGTGCAGTTCCCAGGCGATCCGCAGGCACTGGGACACAGGCCGGGAAGCCGGCCTGTTTACCTGATGCTGCCACAGTACCCTGATGGGATTAAAGACATGCACCACCACCACCTGGCTCAACAACTTTCTAATTGTACCAAAGACCCACTCAACAAGAGGTAAATCATGCCTAGTCTGGAAACCTAGACAACTATCCGGAGCTAAGTGAAGTCACAGATCTTGGAGGAGAACTTAAAACCTTGACTAAGTTTGTATACTCATAATCTGCCATGCTATCTTTATACTATTTAGTATAAAATTGTCCTGAAAGTTGAACTAGGTCTTCACATTCTGAAAAGATATGCTAATCTGAAAGAGGGAAGTGTTACAAGACCCCACTCTTATTAAGCCAGTATATCCCTAACTACATTCTAACTGTTTGTCCTAATATCCACACCTAAGTGCAGTCCTCACTCTTCAGTAAGGAAACTTCTCTTAGCAACGGACTGAGACCATTACAGAAACCCACAACCAATCAAAATGCAGAAATCTGGAGCCCATTGCCAGGGCATACATCTATGAAACAGTCCCACACCTAAGGCTCATGGATTGCTGTGGAAGGGAGGGCTGAAAAACTTCTAAAAGCCAGAGGATAAGGGAGTTTGTGTCTCCTTGTATTCTCAGAAGCTATTCCCATAAAGTTTTAAACATCACTGCCTAAACAAGAGATGAACTAGGACAACAATAGAGACCCCAGAGTTGCCAGGGAAAGCCCAGGATAACTCAACTCCAAGAAAGAACTACAGGCAGCTAAGAATGTGAAAACTAGTCTTCCCTGGGAATGAACACATCAGTGATTTATACTACATCAAATGCTCAGCCCTGAAAAAATCCGTACAAGGAACACTGTGGTCAGGTTCCCAGAATTTCAGAGTTCTCTCTTTCCTTATCACCATGGTCATTGTGTTTCTCTAGTTTACAATAATACCCAATATTGTTCAGCAGAACTCTGAAAGATAAAGCCACTTACCAAGTGCCAACTACCCCAAATGAAATTAATCTCCAATTGAAAAACAAAACAAAGTCCAAAGGAAACAGCATATCAAAACCCGAGTTGTACTGATCAGGAAGAGATTTGTCTACAGCAGATTCTATCTCAAACAAAGCTCGAACTCATTTTTCTGCTTCACTAAGCTGAGTAAAAACAACTGATGTTGCTGACATAGAAAAATAGGGAACTGTCCTGGGAGTAAAATGACTCCAACAGCTGCTGGAAATTTCCATCTTTACTCTTCACGAGCTTACTATGAGTGGCATATACCCCAAGATGTGTCTTAGTCTCATGGTGGCTGCTATTTTGCTGTCAAACTTGGGGATCACAATGTGGCCACAAGTCAAGTCTGCCTACCTGTCCTCCCAGTTACAAGAGACACATTTGAGTGGTGAGCAGTGAAAGGGGCTGTCAGAATGTCTCAGGTCAAGAGCCTCCTTCAAGTTTATCTCAGGCTGTCTGCAGCCTCCTTCTTGCCATCCCTTTTCCCAACTCTGTGTATGACCTGAATCCTTGTGATTGTCAGATGCAGTCTCCTGGGCTGCGTTAACCAGAAGTGTCAATCAGAAAGCTAAGAGTGTCATTCCATAGTATCTGAGGGTTACAACCCAGGCTGCCCTGCTCTGCTGAGACCAAGCTATCTGATGTTTCCACCAAAGTGTTTAAACAGTGTCTGCATTTACAGCACTTTGTTTTCTTACTATAAAATCTTCAAAAATTGCTACCTCACTGGAATATGGTATTTGGGAAAACATGTGCATGGAGGCTGTGATCACTCTAGCTGAGGCAACAGAAATATTTCAAAATATTAGCAAATATGGATAAATCGTGGGAATTATCTCATATGAAAATCACTTTTAGAATATAAGCTTCAATAATACTTTTATTGTAAAAGAATTGTTCAGCATGATATTTACCACACATGCAGCCACAGAACTTCAGACATGGAGGCAGGGGAATGTACACTTAGAGTCTGGCCAATTCATTATGAGAGTGGTATCAAAATTTCAAAGTGAAGTATCTAAATTATATGAAGTTTAGTACTGTCTTACTTACTATTCTACTGCTGTGAAAAGACACCATGACTGAGGCAACTTAAAACCAGAAGAATTCAACAGGGGGCTTGCTTACAGTTTTAGAAGAGACTTAGTCCATGCTGACCATGGTAGGGAACATGGCAGCAGGCAGAGACAAGTTGTGCTGAGCTATAATGAGACGTTACATCTGACCCATGAGCTATGATTGGGTTTTGAAACCCCAAGCCCAGGTACACACAAGGCTATACGTCTAACTCATTCTCAAACAAGTCTACCAACTGGGGACCAAATACTTAAATATGTGATCCTGTGGGTGGCATTCTCATTCTAATCACCATAACTGGCCCATAAAAACTTTATAATATAATGGATTGCATTGTCACATTTCTAGATCCCCGCAGCTCACTATCTGTGGCAGCCCTCATATTGATTCTAGGGTCCCTGATGATACAAGGAGAGGTAAACAGCCTGTCTGTATTTGTAAGGAAAACTCCCTAGGTATCATGACTCCAGGAGACTGACAAGCGCCTAGGGACTTAGGGACTTCAGACATCAAAAGGCTGGGCCCACCTAGAAAATGCACCTGAGGAGACTTTCATTCATATCTCTCTCTCATCCTCTGGATTCCTCAGTTCCCTATAGTACAAGGTGAAGTCCCCCTGTCCCCTCCCAAATGCTTTAAAGTAGGCTTCCTTAGTTTTCTAAGTGTTCTAAATTCCCTGTCTGCTTGGACCCCCCCCCCACTCTTTCTGGAGTTAAGTCTGTGGTCCCCAGGAATGATCACTTTGTCCTCTGTCATATCTGAACGTCCCATAGTGGTGCCCTGTGACTCATGAACATAAATTTCCCAATGGGGCTCCCCTTTCTATACCTCCTGTCCTTGTCAACATTCCTCTGTACCAACACTGGTCTCCTTTTCTCCTCTGGTGAGTTTTTCAAGTCATAGAGACACCCGTCCATCTCAGCACAAGGAAAATCTCAGCACTGAGTCAGGTGACTCCCCATGGCAGTTGTCCCCCGCCCTTCCCCAGGATCATACAATATTTCAGGTTTTAGTATACCAGTAGGATGTGAATTTAAGGGGACAGAAGACTCTTGTCCCCCTTACTTCTACCACTTCCTTAACATAATAGGTCACATAATGAATTCTGCTGTAACAGCATCTCCCCACAGTATTGACTAGACAATGACTCTCAGTGACCTGAAAACGGTAACTCGGGACATCATGTAGTGGCACATGATGAGAAGCTTCATGTTAGAGCCACTTTCTGTCTTCAAAATTACCCCTTCCTTAGCCAGTCTTGCAAGGTTTATAAATTCAGTCACTCTGAAAAACCTTCCCTAAACAACCCTCATTCACTAGAGGATGCTTCCTTCAGATTTGACCCTGCCAGCTTCTTCCCGCCTCCTCCCTGTTACTCCCCTCCCTCAGGCACCACTTCACTTAAGGCTCCAACTCTCTCCAAACGAACTTCCCTCCCCAGTGCACTGCATTGGTCCTAGCTCTTTCCCCTCCTTCCTGAAAGACTCTACACCACCCACACAATCACTTCCTTTAGAGCTGGAGCAGATACTTGAACTTTTCTCTGAAAAAAAGAAAATCTTCCCTCTCCTTACCTTAAATGCCCTCTCCCGCCTCCCACTCCCCATCTTCAAGCTTGCTCTCTTCATCTATATGCTCAAAATTAAACTGTCTCAGATTCTTTCTGCTCAGCTTCCCTGGATAGTGGAGGTAGGAGGAGGACTTTCCATTGTCCTCTCTGATACTAAAAAACAGGAAGCCTCCTTTTCTGCTGCCCCTAACAATAGGTAAGGAATCCAAACAGATCACCCCCTCGTTTGATCTAACTCTCCAGGACATGTGCATTATCACAGCCTCTTTTACCACATTGGGATTCAGCCACATCATTAGCAATCCACTCCACACTCTGGGTCCCAACCACCTCTCTAGGGGAAACTAAGGGACGCCCTTTACTGACTCTAAGTGGAGCTATCAGTCAGAATCCCCTGATTTACCAAGTATGTCCCATGTCTTAACCTATCCTATTGGATGTATAAATAGATCTTCTCCCAAAGCAGAAAATTACAATAATATGTAGGAGATGACCCAGAGAGCTGGTTAAAATTCAGTAGCTTACATGAGCCACCTTACAATGACTCTCTGTAAGACTTAATTTTAGAGTCTGGAAAGCTGTATATAAATGTGTGTTGTATCCTCCAATATCATCCTAGATGCTAGGAAAAAAAGTTATAAAAATCGCAGAATGGAGCCCTAATCCCACAGAGTATCTTATTCAACTGGCCTTCAAAGTCTTTAATAATAATGGAAAAGGCAAAAACAATGTAAAGGAAAAGGGATCAGGCCAAATTCCATTCAGCAGCAACAGCTGCGCCAGACAATCAGAAAGGTCTCCTCATCCTCACAGGATGCCTGCAGGTCCTTGCTGAATCAAGCATGGTTGAGAGGAACATTGCACAAGAACCTGCCTGAATTCACAGGCTCCACTGGGATGCTGACCAGCATGTGAGGATGACGAACATTAAACATGGAGCTGTCCTTCAGATTCTAGGTAAAGGACAACAGTCCTAAACCCTAACTCTAGGCCATGGTTTCTACTCATGGTCTCTCAGTACTGGTCACCGGCAACCGAATATGCCCAGATTCAGAAATCTCAGCTCTGATGACCATTGAGAATCATTAGCACTGAGTCCAGAGTACAAATCATGGATCTGATTTTGGACTTCAGAAAAAGCCTGTTTAGCCTTAATTGAACATATGGGCATCTTTGGTCCCCTGTTCTGTCTCAAATTTATGGGGTTGATGACATTGCTTCTAAATCCCTTAAAGTCTAGCATCAATTTCAAAATTTACCCAAAGTGTTTGTAAGGCTCTCAAAAAAAAAACCTGGAGGCTCCATAACCTCTGTAGCCCATGGTTATCAGGAAAGGCTGAAACAATAAAAACCATTATAAAAAGTCACCATACTAAATGATAAAACTCAAATCAGTTGAATTAATCTTTTACCCATTCTTCTCATGAAAATTCATTCAATGTGCCATGCCCAATATAGTCATGAGCTACAGTTTTCCCTTCTTTGGGGGAGCTTTCCTGCCATCTCCACTGTCTTTAGCACATTGCATTCCTGCCATCTCCACTGTCAGACACTTCGTGGGACACACTACTGGCAACCTTCTACTAAAACCTTTTCCTGGCCCACTATCTCTCTCAGTCTACCATCTTCTGACATCTGTGGCTGGGGCCATGCTGGTTCCTTCTCCCATTTCCACTGCTTCCAAGTTATAAGTTCTTAGACCCTCAGTTCTTTTTCTGCAGACTAAAGTCAACTGCTGTGCCATGAGGACATACTCCTTTGCTGGGACTTGATTGGAGGTCAACTCTTAGCCATGTCCTAGAGGAAGGACCCCGAGAGCCACCTTTCATCTAGCCTCTCAACAGTCTGTGGAGATGTCCAAATCCTATTGAAAAGGGAACCTAGTGAGATGGCTTCCCCCTCTGCACTCTCATCTGATGTCTCTGTATGAGAGGGAGAAAGAATTCTTTTCTTTAGTCCTCACTGAGATATCTTACTAGCAGCCAGTGCCAGGAGTTAACATTGATGATTGCCTTGAATTTGAAACTGAATGTCAGTTGCTGGCATCTTAAGAATTTTACTCCAGACAAAAATCGAGAAGCCTGGAATCACCACCTTTTCTAACAACGTGGGTCTCTCCTTGCTCTAATTCCTTATTATTCTACTTTGCTTGTGTCAGGCTAAAGAGGCTTTTACTTCCAATCACCTAGGGCATGCTCTAAACCTTGCTAACCAATTACTCCATGGCTCTAATTCTGCAGTGGCAAACAGTTGCTGGCTGCATCTTTCCTTTTCTACATCAGCCCGCATGGCTATCCCAGCTCTTGGACGAACTGGACGGATTCACAGGCATCACTCCGGACCCCAAACCAAAATGAACTTGTTCTTGCAGATAGAACTTCCAAACTGTGTGACACATCCATCCAGACCATGAATCAAAGATCTCCAAGTTCATGAATAATTAGGTTGCTATTGTCAGCTCCTTCCTTTACCATGCATACCTTTTTAATGGACCAAGCATCACTTTGCTTTACTGTTCAGCAGCCTATAGAAGTTTTCCAGCAGGACAGTTATACTCTTCATTGTGTAGCCTCACTAACACCACTAAGCCCATCTCTGATTACCTCTCTCATTGGTTGACCACTCTGTCACACCTGCTTGCAAATGGAAAATCTCCCAGCTGCTGCCTTTCTCAAGTTCGTATCCACTTCTCTACCCAATGTCTTAGATCCTGTGAGGATCTACTACTGGAGTTCCTCCATCAGCCTTTTCTGGGGCTTCCAACTAAAGAAGACTCTATACAATCTGCAAAAAGACACCTCCTGTCTCCTTGTATCAACTGAGTACACAAATATCTCTTCTATTTTAACCCTAACCCTGTTGCCAGGAGATACTTTAGCTGGCTCTCTTGGTCTGGGAAGAGGAACCAATCTCTTTTCAGTGCAACTGTCTTCCTATTTGAACAGTAGGACATTGTGTTCCATGCTACCTCAGTCTATCTCTGTCTTGCCTCTATTTGACTATTACTTGTACACTACCATATTTAGGAAATGTAGCTGTGGCTCCTAACAGCCAAGGATTTCCTGCCACCTCAATGGCATACACTTGCATATGTGTGAGCACACACACACACACACACACACACACACACACACACACACACACACACCATTCTGTGGGAACAACAGACCTTGGCAGGAGGCCCACTTCGCCATCAGCCTGGGAGCAGGCAGATGTAAGACAATGTTTACTAAAAACAATGCGGTGCCCGGAGCAATAAGTTCCTGATAAGGGCTTGCCCACGGGAACACCCTAACCACCTCTTCATGACCTCCCACTGCTGCCTCTAGTGTCAGGGCATATAACCAGCCAGGGGTAAGAAAGCGGGCAGAAGCTTTTCTTGAGGGAAGCCTTTCTTGGGAAGCCTTTCTTGAGCCTTCTTGGGCCTGCTTAAAGTTTTCTTTGCACCACAGACTGGTCTCTGTGTCATCAATCCCGACACCCTCCGCACATTCTCGGACACAGGCTGCGCGCTCGCAGCACCATTCTACCCCCTCTCCCCCTATGTGGTCATGGGCATGTGCTAGCACAGGAGTCACAGGCCTCAGCACGTCTGTGACTTATTATCACTGTTTATCTTGTGACACACAGGAAAGGGTTGATGAACTTTTTCAAGGCCTACTCAAAATTCAAGATCAGATTCTTTGGCAGCAGTCACTCCACAAAACTGGAGGGTCTCACAGGGTGTTGGTGGCACATGCCTTTAATCCCAGCACTCGGGAGGCAGAGGCAGGGAGATCTCTGTGAGTTCGAGACCAAGCCTGGTCTACCGAGTGAGTTCCAGGACAGCCTCCAAAACAATACAGAGAAACTCTGTCTTGAAAAACAAAAACAAAAAACAAAACAAAACAAAAACTGGAGAGTCTCAGATCTTTTGACAGTGTGAACAAGAAGACTTTACCTTTTTTTTTTAAGAGCTAAGGAGTGCTACTTCTCTGTAAGCCAGTCCTGCCTGGTCAGATACACAGCACTGTCATAGGCTCACAGTCCTTCAAGAATCAGACAAGAGGCATCAAGTCATGGAGGAGATGGTATTAAAAACTTCCACGAATTTCTCATCTTACACCTGTGATTACCCATCTAATAAGCCTCTTGACCTTGTATCCTCAGACCCATCCCTAATCTGCATGCTAATCCAGTTTACCCAGATCATGGTCCAGCAAGCTAGTCAGACACTGGTACACAACATCATTCCGATGTGAGCATGCCTGTACCAGCCACACCCAACAATATACACCCTACTGAGGAACACAGAACAAAAAGGAGCAAGGACCATATCTGGTATCCTTATGTCTTTCATCCCTGTTCAGCTTGTAGAAGTCAGACAGGTTATATTCAAGGATTTAGTGTTCACAGCCATCCCTAGAGGACCCTACTTGATACCTCAAAAGTCTTGCTTCAAATATCAGCACAAGAACTAGATGCCAACAAACACAATTCAAGTCCTTCAGTCCTCCAGTCCATAGTGACATAAGAAAAGGGGCACATGAACTGTAACATATAAGGTAAAGTGAACCCCATCCTCCACATAGTGGCTTCTGGTCAGAGTATTTTTATCACAGTAGCTGAATGAACCTACAGAAGGTTTTTATTGAAATTAATATCTTCTGCTGTTGAAAGAACATTGTTAAACATCTGAAAACTTACACACCGAACGAAATATTCACAATACAGTCAACGCGAAGCCGGGATATATGAAGACTTTTCTCAAGCCATTAAATATGATCAAAACGATCAAAACAGATAATTAGCTGAAGAGATCATGTGAAAATTCTGAATGTCGCCCTTCATTAGAAAAGTGCCAATCCAAACCACCGAACATGTGTGAGAGTGGCTGAAACAAGAGGATAAACTCACCAATGACTACCTGTGTTAAGTGCTGCCATGGACATTGTGATGGTTAAAGTGAGAAATACTCTCCGCACTCTTGGGCATTTGAATGCTTGATCCCAAGTTGGTGGCACTGTTTGGGGAGGTTTGGGAGATGTACCCTTGTTGGAAGAAGTGTGTCACTGGGGTCAGATTTCAAGGTTTCAAAAGTTAGCCATACCCAATTCATACTCTCCTTTTGATGCTTGCAGTACAAGATGTGAAATCTCAGCTTCTGTCTGCAGTCAACACGCTTGCTTGTTGCCACACTTCCCTGCCATCATGGACTCTTATCTCTCTGGAACCATGAGTCAAACAACCCCTTCCTTCTATAAGTGGCCTTGGCCATAGTGTTTTGTCATAGAAATAGAAAAGTAACGAATACAGAAATTTCTAGGGAGCGAGATATTGCCGTGTCAGATCTGACCATCCTGGGTTTCCTTACTTGCTTGTTTCTTTTAGGAATATTGAAGAGCCATTGAATACTCTGAGCAGTGTTTAGTGGGCCATTCTAGAAGGAGCTTTGAAGACAGTAGTGTTGTGAACTATAAGGATTTTGAGATCCAGCTCACGAGTTTTCAGGGAGGTTTCTAGCCACATTGTTCTTGTGATATTGTCAAACAATATGGCTGCTTTCTGCCTATGTCCAGCAGAAGACACTGTCATTCAAGGGAAGAGGCAGTCTACAGAACTGGGAAAATATTTACCAGTTATACGTTCAAAAGTAGATTAGTATCTAGAATATAGAGAACTAAAAAAAAACCTACTCAACATTAAGAAAAATAGCCCAATGAAAAAGTGAGGCATGAAACTAAATAGAGAATTCTCAAAAGATGAAATCTTTTAATGCTCATTTTTGCTAGCCATCAAGGAAATCCAAGATGAAATTTCTTTGTAATTTAATATTTCTCTAATCTGAGTGGCTGAGATACAGATAAACAAATGAAAACAAAAGAAGGCTTGCATGTAGGAAAATAGAAACATTTAATTACTGCTTGGAGAAGTGCAGATCTGGGACAGCCACTATGAAAATCAGAGTGAAAGTTCCTCAAAAGGCTAGAAATATATCTACCACATTTTCCAGCCATACCATTCTTGGTCATATATACCCTGCCATAGAGATACTTTCTCATCCAAGTCCATTGCTATTCTGTTCACAATAGGCAAGAAATCCAAACAGTTTAGATGTCCATCAGTTAATGAATGAATAATGAAATTATGGGCTTATCTACACAGTGAAATATTATTCAGCTGTTTTTTATTTTCAATTTTTATTATTTAAAAAGTTGCAATTAAATACAAGCATAACAGATCAAAAATTAACCATATCCGTAACCTATACAACTTACTGAACTTCTATACAATTAGAATAAGAATTAAGAACAAAAACAGTGGAACTTTACACCAATTTTGCACTCCCCCTGGAGAAGGGGAAAGGGACAAGATCTAATCTAATTGGGAGCCTGGGCGGGGGTGGAGGGTGGGTGGGAGTAGGAGATAGAGAAAGGGAGAAGACGAGAAGGGAGGAGGACATGAAGGAGAAGGAAGATTGAGTCAGGAGTAGAATAGAGGAGAGCAAGAAAGGAGATACCTTAATAGAGGGAGCCGTTATAGGTTTAAAGAGAAATCTAGTACTAGGGAAATGTCCAGAGATCTACAAGAATGACCCCAACTAAGAATCTAAGCAATAGTGGAAGACTACTTTAAACGTCTTTCCCCTATAAAGAGATTGATGGCTACCTTATATGGCATCCTAGAGCCTTCATCCAGTAGCTGATAGAAACAGAAGCAGAGACCCACAGCTAAGCACTGAACCAAATTCATGGAATCCAGTTGTAGAGAGGGAGGAGTGATTAGCAAAGAGGTCAAGACCAGGCTGAGGAAACCCACAGAAACAGTTGACCTGAACAAGGGGTTGCTCATGGTCCCCAGACTCATGAAACCAGCGTAGGATCAAACTAGGCCCCCTGAACGTGGGTGTCAGTTAGGAGGCTTGGGCAGTGTATGGGGCCTCTGGTAGTGGAACAGTATTTATCCCTAGTATACAAATGGACTTTGGGAGCCCTTTCCCCATAGAGGGTTACTCTCTCAGTCTAGACACATTGGACAGGACCTAGGCCCTGCCCCAAATGA
Source organism: Mesocricetus auratus (assembly GCF_017639785.1). Lineage (NCBI taxonomy): Eukaryota > Metazoa > Chordata > Mammalia > Rodentia > Cricetidae > Mesocricetus > Mesocricetus auratus. The sequence continues at coordinate 15,551,811 of NW_024429203.1, read as the reverse complement.
TTTGACAGACTTTGATGATCCCTCATGGAAGGCCTCAACCTTCCTGGGGAGCAGAAGGGGGAATGGGATGGAGAATTGGCGGAGGACATGGGAGGATGGAAGGGAAAGGGAACTGGGATTGATATGTAAAATAAGATTGCTTCTAATTTGAATTTTAAAAAAATCTAGAGGAAACAAAAAACCACTCTGCTCCCAAAATCAGAATATAACAAAACAACAAAATAAGAAAAAATCCAAAAGAAAACCAAAGGAAATGCATATAGACACAGGAACACACATATTTGCACACACAGGAATCCCATAGAAACCCCAAACTGGAAGCCATACATATATATACATAAAGGACCTGTAGTGTATAACAATAATAACAAAGTTCTGACAACATTATTATGAGACAAAAAGAACCTCCAAAGATGCCATAGAGTTTATTTTCTGTAGGCCATCTAAAGCTGGGCATGGAGGTTATCCTTAAGAGTGGTTTGTTTCCCCAGTGAGACTCCATTAAAGCAAACTAATTTTTCATTTGCTAGTGGCTCTCAATCGGAGCTGGCTTCTAGGTTATGAATGAGTCTACTTCTCTCAGCTCTAGGACCCAATCTGATGCAGACCTATGCAGGCCCTGTAAATGTTGCCTCAGTCTCTGAGTTCATATGTGCATAGAGCCTGTTGTTTAGAAGGCCTTGTTTCTTTGATGCCTCTCTCCCGTCTGGCTCTTACCCTCTTTCTACATCTGCTTCCACAGGGTTCCCTGATGCCTGATGGGAGGGATTTGATGGAGACATCCCATTTAGGGCTGAGTGTCCCAAGGTCTTTCACTCTTTCCATATTGTTTGACTGTGGGTGTCTGTATTTGTTTTCATCTGCTCCAGGAGGAAGCACCTCTGTTTATCACTGAGCAAGTCACTGATTTACAAATTTAACAGAATGTCATTAAAGTACTTTTATTGTTAAATTCCTTTATCCCTGTGCTTCTCAGCCTCTGGGGTTTTACCCTTTGGTAGTTGAGTAAACCCTTTCACAGCAGTTGCATATCAGATATGCTGCGTATCACATACTTACATTATGATTCATAACAGTAGCAAAGTTGCAGTTATGAAGTAACAATGAAAATAATTTTATGGTTGGGGGAATTATCACAAAATGAGAAACTGTATTAAAGTGTTGCAGCATTAGAAAGGTTGAGAAACACTGCTTTAGCTGAATAGAAATATTTTGTTTTCCCCTAGGTCCCTGGCCTATCTAATCTCAGGTTTTTGACCACTCAAGCAGCATTGGATACAGGTTCCATACCATGGAGTTGGCCTTGAATCTAATCAAATATTGATTGGTTACTCCCTCTAGAAGCAGCATATTTTTAGTTTCACTATTGCATCAGGCCACTTTTGTAGATCAGAAGGTTTGAGGCTGGGTTAGCATTCACCTTTCTCCTTTGGTAGCATGCAGAGTACCTTCTAGTAACATGTATATTAGTCTGTAGGGGTGAAGGCTCTAGGTAGGCACTAGCTCAATTTCTCCACGTTCAATGAGTTATGTAGGTTTTGTCTTCAGTAATATGGCCTTATCATTAGTATGGAGAGTCACCAAAAGTCTTGGCATAGTGGGTTGTTTGGGAGTTCCAATGTGTTGTTGTTAGGGTTTCTATTGCTGAGGTGGGACCCATGTCCATGACAACTCTTTTTTTTTGCATTTTTTAAAATTTATTTTTTACATTCCAATCCCAGTTCCCCCCTCTCTCCTCTCCTCCTGCTCTCCCCACTCCCTCCTCCTTCCACTCCCTCCCATCTGCTCCATAGAGAGGGTAAGGCCTCCCCTAAGAAGTCTACTAAGTCTGTCCTATCATCTCATTGAGGCAGAACCAAGGCACCTCTCCACCCCCACACCTCTGTGTCCAGGTTGAGCAAGGTATCTCTCCATATAGAATGGGCTCCACTAAGTCAGTTTGTGTGTTAATGTTAGATCTTGGACCCACTGTCGGTAGCCTTGTATATTGTCCTAGTCACACCATTGTCACCTATATTAAGGGAGTCTAGTTAAAGTCTTCTGCAGGTTCCCCATTTGTTAGACCTGAGTCAGTGATCTCTCACTAGCTCGGATCAGCTGATTCTGTGGATTTCCCCATCATGGTCTTGGTCTTGACTCCTTTGTTCATATTATTACTCCTTGCTCACTTCGATTGTACTCTAGGAGGCTGGCCATTGTGGATTTCTGCATCTGCTTCCATCTGTTTCAGGAAAAGGGTTATAGCTTCTCTGGGGTTATGGATTATAGGCTGGGTATCTTTTTCTTTGTGCCTGGTATCCACTTATGAGTGAGTACAAACTATATTTGCCTTTCTGGTTTTGAGTTATCTCACTTTGGATGTTTTTTCCTAGTTCTGTCCATTTGCCTGTGAATTTAAGGATGTCATTGTTTCTTACCACTGAGTAGTACTCCATTGTATAAATATACCACATTTTCTTTATCCAATATTCAGTTGAGGGGCATCTAGGCTGTTTCTAAGATACCTCCTTTGGGTATATGCCCAACAGTGGTGTTTCAGGGTCTTGAGGTAGGCTGATCCCTAATTTTCTGAGAAATTGCCATACTTATTTCCACAGTGAAAATGATAGAGGCCCTTAAAGAAGATATGAGAAAATCTCTTAAAGAAATAGAAGAAAAAGCAAAACACAAAAGAATATACCTTCTTCTCAACACCACATGGAACCTTCTCTAAAACTGATCACATACTTGGCAATAAAACAAACCTGTATCCCATTTTTAAAATTGGATTATTTGGTAGTTTGATTTCTAGTTTCTTGAGTTCTTTGTATATTTTGGAGATCAGCCTTCTGTCAGTAGGAAGAGAGGAAGACACTGGATTTGGCTCCAGCATTTGAAACCTCCAAGCTCACCCCCAGTGACATACTTCCTCCAAGGTGCACCTACTCCAACTAGGCCATGCCTCCTAATAATGCCACTCTCTTTGAGTTTATGGGGGCATTTTCATTCAAACCACCATACCATGGGACCCCTTTGCCTAACAACTCAATTAGAGGCAACCCATTCCCAGTATTGGAATCTTCACTTGGTGATGAGAAATGTATAGTTGGTGCTTTGTCTCCCCACTCCCTTACTTGGCATTATTTGGCAATTTCATTTAGCTTGACATCATAGATGTATATATTATAGGAAGTTTCTATTGTATTAAGTTTTCATACAACCCCTCAAATGACCCTGAGTTTTAGCTGTCCCTCCCAGTATTTTCCCCCATCCAAATCTTCCCACTCCGTCCTTGTTTGATTCTCACATTCCATAACTACCTACTCTTTTTCCTGTTCCTAGGGAGATCCACCCCTGCTACATAGTCTTGAACACCTTTTAAAAGGTTATTGGCCATTCATGTTTCTTTCTTTCTCCTCCATCCTTTTGAAAACTATCTATTCATTTTAGTTACCCACTTGTTGATTGGCAATTTTATTCTCTTGTTGTCTAATTTCTCTCATTCGTGGGTTAGCTTTGATTCTTCAGACATGTATAGCACTCCACTAGGAATACCCACAAATCTCAGGAAACTAGTAAAGGTGCTTGGGAGAGTGGGGCTTCAATAACAGAAAACTAGAATGCAGTTGTATCAAGGGTTAAAGGAGAACAATGGTACATACAGTGTTAAATAGGGAAGAGTGTGGAAGGGTAGAGTAGAGGAGGGAATGTAGAAAGGGAAAAATAAATAATGCTATAATATAATTGTATTACTTTTCACTGCATACATTGTACATCTGTCTGTTTTGCTGTGTGTGTGTGTGTGTGTGTGTGTGTGTGTGTGTGTGTGTGTCCTGCAACAGTTAGCTTGTGAAGGTCAGGTAATAATGTGTATGAATTCATTTTCTTCTTCTACCTTGTGGGTCCCAGGAACTGAACTTAGGTCATCAGGATTAGTGACAAGTAACTTTATCTAGTGTCCTCCTAATTGTGTGATTTTAAACTTGAGGAGAGATAATGTGACACAGAAGGTGAGTGCATTGACCACTAAGTCTGACCACTGAGTTCAGTCTTCATGGTGGAAAGAGAGTACTGACTCCTGCAGGTTCACTATAGACCTCCACACACATCATGGCATACAACACAGAAGCACACACAAAATAAATAAATGTAAATATCTTGTAATTCAAAGTAATCTAGATAACTACACAGAATTAGTGAATTAAACTTTTAAAGGTACACAGTAATGACAGAGTATCAAATATAATATAGTAAGATCCATTAAGACTACAAAAGATCTAAGGCATATGATGGAAAGACCAAGACACAGGATTCATGACAGGTCAGTAGTAGAATGCTTGCTCACATGCTCCAGAGACAGGATTCAGTGAACAGTGCTGAAAAACAAGATTATAATGACTTTTAATATTTGTAAGTGTACAAACATTCATATGTAAATACACATCATAACTTATCAAGGATTTTAAAACTTTGAAATATATGCCTGAACATATAAACAAGCAGTTTTTTTTTGCAGGGTGGGATGGGATTACTAGTCATGCTTCCTTGGACAACATTGTCTGTATTTTCTAAGGCTAATATGCAAAGTGCTAGAAAAAAATAAAAAATTAAGATGCAAACAAAATCAATTTCAAATTTATGCAATTTAGTGGGAATAAAACTAAACTGGGTCATTTTTCCATGCACACACAAAATGGAATTAGACACTGTGGAGCTCAAGTAACGTCAGTCCATGTGATGACTAGTTTCTACCATGAACTTGATTGTATCAAGGATGTCTAGGAGATTCCTCAAACACTTCTCTGTGTGTTTCTGTCACATTCTAGACATGGTTAGAACATGACATCTCTAACCTAATTAAATTATTTAAGCCATTAATGCATTGCATTCAAATTTTGAATAGATTATAAAGGAAGTTGCAGGCTGAATTGGAGAAAGCAAGGACTTTGGCCTTGGCAGGTGTATCCTGTCCTGGTCCCTTCCTACTATGCCCAGCTATGAGTCCTACTTGCCATGAAGTGAGTATCTCTGGTCCACTACATCCTCCCCACCACGATGAAAGCCTCTGAAATCATAAACTATACCATTGCTGCATTATACTGTTTTACTCAGGTCATAGCAGTGAGAAATCAGATAGTGCATGTCTTCCATTCACTGAGAAGAATGAAGTGACACACTCCAACTACCATCTGCCAGAACCTTGGTAGAAGAGACCACTAATCTGAAGGTTCATACGGGGGCTGTGAGGTCTGTCATACTCACTAGTATAAAGTGTTGATAACAGTAAAAGTGAGAGGAATAGAGGAAAGTGTAGCAAATATCAGTTACTTATAGAAGGATGAAGGCAGGAAAAAAAGGAAGCAAGAACCCGGAAGAAAGAAGCACCTGGGATATGGGGAAGCAGAGAACATCGCTCTATTCCCAACTGAACGACTGAAACATCTTCAGGTGATGCTGATTCCAGGCAGGTGTTAGGGACAGGCACCGCAGGGAACAGATGGTTCAGTGTCATAAGAGGTGAGAGCACAGGGGAGCAATAAGGACTCACCTGCAGCAGAACTGGGCAAGGAAGGACCCAGCCTCTAAAACTCATTACACATATTTTCGTCATGGCAACATGAAAAATCCAGTGTTATATTATAATGGATGAAAGTATTATTTAAACACCAGGAAGAACAATCCTGCTGCCCAAACAGGATATCACAACCTGCATAAGAGAAATAGCAAGGGTCAAACATAAATATTTGCTATATCAGAGTCTCACAAAATGAGGAAATTTACACACCATGACGAAATGTATGCCAGCCACACCCTGGTGACTGTAGTTATTATCCTCTATCAACCTGTAATCTGGCACGCAGTCATGCCTCCCATCCCAAAAATTACTTCCTGGAATTGTAGAGTTCAACTCCTCTCATTCCTTAATATGTCTTCCAGAAATCCCTAAGACCATGCAGAGAACCCCACATCAAAAAATTTCTTAATTTGGCAAAGAATGATGGTAAACCAGTACTGAATGGACAGGTGACTTCTCCTGAATTTACACAGGAACACAGAAGCCTACAGTCTCGGTGTTGTCCCCAGATGTGTAAAAAAGGGCTGATTCATTCTTGAGATATAAGCAGGATCACCCTAATATGTCCCAGCCTTGACACACCTTTAGACACTACTATTATGTTACATTCTTCGCCATCCTTAGCCTCACAGGTGGTTTCTCCTTTCTCACATACTCCATCAGCGTTTAACCAGCTGCACCGAAAACATGTCAGAGCTGAAAAGGCAAAACCAAGGATTCAGAGCACCCCTGAAGCCTCAGACAGGAGTTGAGCCTGTGTCTGCAGTCAATGAATAAGAAGCAATCACCAAGGAAAGAGCTGGATGTATGCTGAGCTGACCTCTAAGGTGTAGCCGATGACCTTGGAACCTAGGAGGGGAATTGAGAAGAGCCAGGTTTGTCTGGTTCAAACACTGTGAAAGACTGGGATGAGTGGAGGAAGATCAAATGTTGATGAAGGAGCTTGAGCCTAGCACCTGTGACCAGACAAGAGCTCCCTTCGAGTCATCATCTTCATCCTGTCAGGAACCTTCCTGGCATCACTTCAAATACAAATTTAGGTCTATACATGGGTAAGCTGGAAGAACTGAGCAGGTTTTTTTTATCAATAAGGAGGTGAACTACAGGACCAGGAGAAAGCACACAGGAGCAGAGGCATGACAGAGGAGGAGGAATTGGAGACGCCCATCCTGTATCCAGCAGAGGGAAGGGAAGGACAGGGATGTGAGGATATGGAGATGAAGGCTGTGGAGTCCACACAGAAAAGAAGTCAGGTCTTCCATCTTGTTCCTGAACTCCCCAAACCCAGGACCCTTTACCAGTGTGTCTGCCCACCAGCACTGGCCCCTTCCATCTGCCAGGATCTCACCTTGCACGAAGCCCACTACCAAGGAGAGGCCCAGCAGGAGCATCAGGAAGTGCTTCCCCATGGCAGTGGGATCCCAGGTTAAGAGAGCAGCAGAGAGCAAGACAGAGCACTCAAGGTCTCGTCTCTCCAATGCATGCTTATATCTGAGCTCAGGCTAGAAGAGGAAGCCAGGGGATCCCAAGCCAGTGGACTAAGTAGCTAGCCTGGGGGGGAAGCATAGGTCCTACGTGCTTCAATGTGTCTGCTGATTTCTACACCGCTACCCAGTGGTCCAAGAACTTTCAGATTCTTGCCCACATATTTATTTCACTAACTTTCAATTTGGGATTAATAACTGTGATATTCCAAGGAATTTTTAAAGTGAGTTCCTGAGGAGCCTAGAGAGTTCTACACACACTAGGCTATGACTCTTCACATGGAAGGAGATTGTCATCCTCTACATGAAGATTTTAACTTTTCTAGCTGTCTGTGAATGGGATATATGTCTAAGTATACATTCAATTGCTCAATAAATCCGTGGAACTCAAATTGTATATTCAGACTCATCTTCCATGTAGACTACAGGTATCTTCCTGTGGGAGAGTTAGAAAGACAAGGAAAACTATGTGGTCATTGAAGGATGGCATGATAGGAAAACAGGCCTTGCAATCTGGCTCTGGTTTCCCTGTCCCACCATTGAGTCAGGAAACTTAAATCACAACCGGTAACGCAGAACCACACAGAGACCATGTGTGCTGTCCAAACACCTCCCAAGCAGGTTCAGAAGCAAAAAAGCTGTGCTTGCTTAGCACCAAAAGGATGTGTAACTTTATGTTTCCTGCCTTCTGCTCTCATTCCTAAGTAGAAGCAATGCCCCACATATAAAACTACATTTGGAGCTGCCACAATCCTTTTCTAACCCATTGTAAAGACAGTGTATCAACTCCATTACTGACAGTCCTTCAAACCTACACATCCCTTCTGCAGATGCAAGGTGCACAAGTGCCCTCCTCAGTGACACTTGGTATTTTGAGGACACTACTTCAGGAGAAGTAGAGAAAAATCTCCCCATATCCGACATTATCATACTATTCAAGAAGTTAAGTCGAAATTTGATATAGACCTTATGATGACTTTTCTTAGTTGTCAACCTGACTACTTCTGGAAATAAGTAAATACCAATTGGCTGGGTACACTTGTGAGTGACTTTTCTTAATTGACTCATTTGAAGTGGGAAGGCCTGATGTTATCCTGATCTTATGAGCTGGGAAGACCACCTATAATCTAGGCCACACCTCCTGGACAGGCCTATAGGAAATGAAAGAAGCAAGCCATTGCTCTTAGCCTGCTTGCCCTCACTGTCACTGGGGAGTCCATTCCTTCACTAGCATCAGAGACTACTTCTCTGGGACTCCAGAGTATATTGAAGACCTGATGGGACATCAGACACTATTAACTGAACAACTACGGGATTCCTACACTTTCTGTTAGACTAGCTGGACCACATCCTGTAAGCCACTCTAATAAGTTCCCAGTCTATAAGTTCTGTTTCATTAGAGATCCCTGACTAATGCAGACCTCCTGGATGGCTCTGTCCCTAGGAAGCATTTTGAAATTCGTGTGAGTTCTCTTAGCTCCCACAGTCCCTTTGTTCTTGTTTGTCATTCTGTTGTCTGTCTTGAGTTTCTGCTTGCTTAACCTTCTAGATTTCCACACCCGTGATACACACTCTCCTCCTATGCTAATGCAGCTCAAGGATTTAGGCTTGCAGCCCTGTGACTATGATGGATCAGTGCCAACCAGAGTCCTCAGATGTAGCTTCTCAGCTGGAACACAGTATCAGAAAAAAATGTGACCTTCACCCCATCACTCATCCCATTGGAGAGAAATGTAGAGACAAGAAGGCTGAAAGTAAATGGCAAAATGGCCACCAACAATCAGGCTCAGACCTGACTGCTTGGAGCCTGATATGGTGACTTGTTATTCATTCTCTGAAAAATTGGAATCTAATTCCTAATGCCTCTCCCCAAATAAGCAGAATCAGGAAATAGCATGTAATGTTATAAAATGTACCACATAAAACTGTGGATACTATCTTTTATCTATTCAAATACTATACCACAGGATTAGCAATTGAATTGAGACCAAGTGACCAATTCTCTCCCCCCTCATAGTCTGGTTCCCTGTATGTATATATATTTTCATATACTTCCTGCCAATTCCATCTTTTAAAGGTTTGCACCACTGAACCTTGCTTCATTGTTTCTAGTACAATAGCACACATCACATACACCCACGTACAGATCTTCTATTTTGCTACCTGTTGATACCTAAATGCACCCTCTCCTCTGAAACACAATGACTAACAAGTCACCTGGGGGACTGAAGTTTCTATATTCCCTTCCAGAGAAAACTCACCAACTGAGTTTGTGGTTTGTGGTTTTCTTCATTCCCTATATATCCATCCAAAGGTTTCATTATTTTTTACTTCTGAAGTGTGTGGTGTGAAAGCAACTAGCCTAAATGTTCTTTTCTAGAAGAATCTGCTCTCACAAAGGCCTTTGAGGCCCAGAAGCAAATTCCTTAATCATAGGGGACATCTCCACAGATGGGGAACCAGAATCATTCTCTGGCTGTGTTCCCTTGTACAAAGGTGTGGCCAGAGAAAAGGTCACAGATTCCACTGTGATGGGTGAAGCATTGGGCCCACTGCATTCTGGTAGTAGAGCTCTTCCTACCAAGATGTCTAGAAGCCCAGTGAGCTAGATCCAACATCAGCTGCTGCTCAAGTCATGCCTGTCTGTAGCTCTGTTTGTCTGCACCCTCATAGTGATAGTGCATGTGGACCCCAGTCTGACAGACTAATTCCTTCTCCCATGGGCATCAGAGACAGCCTGACTACAGCAGGTACTGTCCCTTACTCCTCACTCACTTGGTACAGAACCTCCCTGCTACTTCTGACACTTATAAAAAGCTCCTTGCTCTCTGTCATGTATGTCTGAATTTTCCTCAGACTCTTTGCTATCCTTCTGTCTATCTGTTCATCTGTAGCATCAAGCATTCTCCCAACATCTCTCTTGCTCAACAGTACAATCTGCCACAGTGTCTCGACCCCGTCTACAGCTGATGCAACTAAGAACATTTTTAGACAGTTTATAGAGGATAGGACTAAAAAGAAGATCCTGAAAAACTATTGACACTTTTTAAAAGATCATTTCCAATTACTGATCAATTGCTTTCAAAAAGGGTGGTAGGATAGACACACAAGTAGCCCACCTTGTTACCAGAGTAGTTAGGGTTAAATGCAACATTTTCCCTGTATAGCACTATTATGTTCCTTAAAGGAAAGATTTTCAGTGTACACAATTGGTGGACATTAGATAACAACTTCAAGAGAATAATGCAAACAGGGCAGTATTCAAAATCCAATTCTGCAGAAAGGATCCCTCCCGTAGAGATTGGGCAAAGATGGCTGCTGTCATGGTGATTTGTCCCATACAGTGGTTTTAAAATCATCTGGTCAGAAGAAATTCCTGTCCTCTCCTATAGGTGAGAACTGCACCCTCCCAAGCTTGCCAACTCATTGGCTTAAAACACAAAACAGCATCCAATGAACAGCTGGAGCTGAGGTTAGCCACTTTCTCTCATCCTGGGCTCAGTCACATGACTCAGTTCTGAGACAAGCAAGTTCAGCCACCACCTCAGGTAGGGAAAGGTCTAGTGTATCCTATAACTACACTGAAAATACACAGAGTAATCTATTTCTTACACTGTGAGCCCTAGACTGTCAAAACATTCCATTTGGAAAATGGGTAAAGCTAATCAATACAATAATGAGAAGAAAATGTTTACAGTGGGGCTGGAGACATGGCTCAGTTATTAAGAACACTAGGTGGTCTTCCTGAGGTCCTGAGTTCAATTCCTATCAACTAGATGATGGCTCACAACTATCTGAAATGCGATCTATCACCCTCTTCTTGCCTGCAGGTTACATGTGGACAGAACATTGTATAATAATATGTAAATAAAGTCACTTTTAAAGGCTTGATATTTCACAACATTAAGAAAAAATAAGAAAGTTTACAACTAGTGCAAAGGAAGACATGAAATAATTCTGCCTCATTCTACAAGGAAAATGACAAATCATGTAAGATGTTGCAAAATTGTATCTCATTTCAAAATATTTTTTACTTACTTGTTAACATTTCCTTCATGTATACAATGTATCTCCATCCTATTAACACACAGCTGCTCCACTCACTCCTCCTGAGATTCCCCAAGTGACCTCCTCCCCAGGTTTGCAACCTCAGCTGAGGTAAGTTCATGAGCTCCATGGCCATGAGAGACAGATGATAGTGTCTCACAACACCCCTCCCCATCCTATGGCTCCTACAGTATTCCTCCCTCTCTTACACAATGTCCCCATGCTTGGGAAGGTTGACACAGAATTCTCAATTAGCACGGAGCACTCAGTGGTCATCTGCCCGCTTGTGAGTCACTGTATTAACTGAGGTCCTCTGCAGAAAAGGCTTTCTGTCCAGTGCCAAATGCAGAACAATTCTATGTAAATAATCACTAATAGTTGGAAGGCAGCTTTACCAAGTGTTCACTTAACAAAACAACACCCTTGCCTATGGCCTCCTAAGATATGAAATTTTGACCAAGTTAGAGCAACAGTCCTAGCATCCCTTCTGGCAGCAAGCTTCAGTTCTCATCAGAAAGCAGTTCAGTCCCCATAGAACATAGTGCCACTATGTCAAAAATAGGTACATTTTGCCAACATATTTGGCATTTTAGCATGTATAATTGACAGCTGGGTCACACCCTGATGACTTTCCTTCTCCAATAGCATAAATAGCACCTCGAAGTATATTGGCTATTTTAAATAAGTAAGAGATCCTTGGCCCAACCTTTAGTGATATACAAAAATTGACTCAAATATGTCTGAGAATGCAGTATGTAACTTGAAGATGAAAAATAAATGAAATGAATACCTTTAGTTTAAAAATATTTTGTTTAGTATTTTATGTGTATGGTTTGTTTATTTTGCTTGTGTGTCTCTGTGCCACATGTATGCTTGGTGCCCTTGCAGGCCAGAAGAGGACATTCCATCCATTGGAACTGCAGTTACAAGTGACTGGGAGTCACCATGGGCATGACAAGAATCAAATCCTGTTACTCTGGAAGTGCAGCCAGTACTGTGAACCACTGAGCCATCTCTCCATCCCTAAATATTTATACTCTTTCAGAACTTTGAGTTCAGCAAATAATTCACATATTAAGTACAAAATATCATGTGCCTAGTCCTTTTAGGATGCTGGCCTAGAACAGCAAATCTACACAGTAGGCAGCTTGAAAGTGCAGATATTTATTTCTATTCAGGACTGGTAAATGCAAGATGAAGGTCCCAGTAGATTTAATTTCTGGTGAGGGCACTTCTTGGTCCATAAGCAACACTTTTCTCCCTGTCCTCACGTGGCAGGAGAGAACATGGAGTTCACGTGTCTGTGTCATTGATGAGGGAGTGAATCTCATTTTTGAGGGCTCCATACTGATGACCAAATCACCTCCATAGATCATCAGGAATTCCATTTCCACATATGACTTTGATGTAGGTCACACATCCTCTCCACAGGAATCAGATGAGATAGAGATGGTGCATTATAAATTATGAGATGAAATAAACCCTTCCTTTAAACCTTAGTCCCTAAGACACATTCCTTCAGAATGTTTCAAAAGAGTACTTGAATACACTAGAATCTGTATTATTAAAATCTGCCTCTCATGGGAGAACATTGTTAAATATCTGAGATGGTATAAGAAAAGGTCTAAGAGCTTGATCAGAATATGTGAAGGATTTTCTCTAGTGGACAAGTCTGACTTAACCAGTCAGGACAGAAACTTGACTAAGTGGGAGGTTCTGGTAGTAAGTGAAGAAGTGAAAGACACTGAGTGTCCCTTCCATAGTAAAGTGCAAATCCAACCACTGCGCATGTACCAGAATGGCTGAAACTAGACAGTGCCGAGTGCTGGCGTGAGCTCACACTGCAGTGAGAATGCACCTGGCTGACTCTGCAGGGAGCCTGGCAGTTTCCTGTGAACCTCATCCAGTCTCACATTGATCACTGGGCGTTCATCAATGTTTTCCCAATAGAACTGGAAACATACCCCAGAAAGAACTGCAGATACTCATTAACCATTGATGGAGTGAGTGCCTGTAAAACCACCCTAGTTTGAAAACCACAGTTAATCCTCCCAGCCTATGAGACAACACCTTTGGGTCTGCCCTGCCTCAGATGTGCTCTGAACTACATCTACCTACAGTAGGGAAAATCATGGTCTAAAGACCACTTGATGCATGGAAATCCTGAGTTAGCACAAGCGAGGGAGAGGTCGCTGCCCCTGCCAGCATCCAAAAAACGTCCCACAGTATTTACTGCTAGCCAAAATTTAAGTATGACTTTGTGATGGTTCATCTTCAGTATCAACCTGACTTCATATAGAATTGCCTGGGAAACACACTTTTAGGTGTGTGGTGTGTGTAGGAGGTTGTTTCCACAGAGGTTTGACTGAGGAGACACAATGAAAATGTGGACACAAATATTATATGGTCTGTGGTCTTGGAAGAGGCTGTACCATCTTGTAGAAGGTGTTATACCTGAAAAATAATACATTTTGTTGTTTAAATCATACTGTGATTATTTCACTATATTCATTCATGGTGTGTGTGTGTGTGTGTGTGTGTGTGTGTGTGTGTGTGTGTGTGTATGTTTGTATTAACATGTATTTGCAGGCCATGTAGGGTGAATGAAAGTCACAGGGCAGCCTCTGGAACTTGTTTCTCTCCTCCCACTTCCTGGGTCCCAGTGATTGAACTCAAGTTATACTTGACAAGAGTCACCTTTAACTACTGAGCCATGTCTCTGGATCTTTAATAGTCTGATTTTCAAAAACTGACAATCTGCAGCATGACTAAGCATGTAATGGCTCTGACAGCCCAACATGACCACTTATGTTCAGACCTGAGAATCAACATGGTAGAAGGAGAGCATTGACTCCTGTATGGTGACCTCTGAACTCCAGTGGCCCCCTATGTGCACATCCACACAAAGATACACACACACACACACACACACATACACACACACACACAAACACAGACACACACCAATACACAAGAGTTTTTCAATTGAAAATAAGCTAAACAAACACTAAAGTAGTGAAATAATTTATGTAAGGAATTCAGTGAGTTTCCAAGCAGCCAGCAGACACAGATAAACACACAGAGTAGGAGCAACACCTCAGACATGTGATGAGATAAGCGTGGTGAGACTCCAGACAGGATCAGCAGGAGAATGCGTGCTCAAATGTCTCAGGGTCATGATTCAGTGAACAGAACTGCAAAGAAAAACGGTAAAAATGCTGTTTATAAATGTTTAATTTTTATTTATGTGTAGGGTGTTTTGTGTGCATGTATGTTTGTGCCGCACGTGCTTGCCTAGTACCCACAGAGACTAGCAGAGGGTGTTAGATTTCCTACAAGTGGGTTACAGAATGTTGTGAGTAACCATCAGGGTAAATAGAATGAGCCATTCCCCAAGCTTATTATCCTGGGGATAAATCACAAAGAACCAGGAGGCACTGGCCCCTCACGGTCCTGAATCAGCAAAGGACACAAAATGTTCTACCCAGACTTTTTCATCTGGGGATCAAAATCAACCGGGAGTCTGACCAGTGCCCCTGGGTCCATGGAATTCAGTACCATCACACCAAGTGCTGCCCAAGGTCTCTAGATCATGCATGGGAGAATTGCTATAGCTTCCTTCACCATTCCTTGTGGCTTGGGCAGAAAGCACTCAACCTGTGACCCAAGCAAGAGCCCTGGCACTGGGCAGTTGGGCAACATTGTGGTGAGATAGTATAGGGTGGGGAGGAGGAAGGGAGGGAGTAGTGGGATGGTTTGAGGACTAGAAAGAGGCAGATCTGGAGAGCTGAGTGTGGTGAGGACTAGTCTGGCATGAATGGCCAGTTGGCCACCCGAGTCCAGGGAGATGACTGGGCCTAGGTCAGGCCTTCATCTGGAGTCATGGAGCAGTCAAGGGAACCTGTGTTGATGTCTTTAGCTCCTGTTGCCCTTGGAGGCTGTGCAGGGGCCTACGGTCTGGGCTGCTACCTCAGGCCACATTGGTGTCTAAAGGTTGTACTGCAGTATGGACCATGAGGATCCGGGCAGCTTGTGATGCCACCTGGGACCTGAGGTGACATCTGAGCCCTGGATGCTACCTAGGACCGTGTCTAAGTGTGGTTTTACTGCAACCAGGGTCTTTATTGATATCCATGGTCCATGTTGCCACCAAAAGCCACATAGATGCCCCATTTCGGTCTGCAAGATGTAGTCAGTGCACCCATGCTGCCTAGTCCTGTGGTCTATGACAGCTGGGGTCTGAGCTGATGGCCATGGCTCGTGTTAGCATGGGGGTAACTGGGACCGTGCTGTGCTGAGCCTGCCCTGCTCTTCACTGGGCCCTAGTTAGATATGTGTAACATGTAGTTTTCCTTGCCAGCAGCCTGGGCCTTGCCACAGTTGCAGTTCCCAAATAACACACAAGAAACTATATTAATTATGAAGCTGTTGGCTGTTTGCGTGTTTCTTACTGGCTATCTCGGACTTAAGTATTTAACCCATAATTGTTAATCTAAGTATTTCTCTTACAGGATAAAAGTGTCCGGACCTCATACTCCTCTGGAGGCCTAAGTTGTGTCTCTCTCTGTATCTCTTTCCAAGAATCCTCCTAGACTCCTAGTTCCACCAATCTGCCTCCCTATTGGCCAACAGTGCTTTATTCAACAACCAATGGGAGAGACAGATTTACAGAATGACATCTCCCATCATGTCCTCTTTTCTGTCTAAATAAAAAGAAAGGTTTTATCTTTAACATAGTCAAATTTTGTATAACAGAACAGTTATCAAGAAAGAACTATAGTTACAACATTTTCTCCATTAACATTTAGTAAGATTCAAAGAAAAAATAATCTATCCTATCTCTGTGAGTCTAAAGTCTTATATGTAACTTATCTTTTATCATAACTAAGGAAAACTATACAACTATCTGTCTTCACCTCCATCAAAGTCATAGAAGGACAACATATAAACACTAGAATTGACAGAGACATCTTGCCACCTGGCTGTTCACCCGAAGTTCCTTGGGGAATCCATCTTCAGTCCATAGGCAACAGTGTGTCTAGAAGACTTCTCAGCATAGCAGGAAATTTCAAGGTGTTCATCTGCATTGGCAGTCTATCACTCATTTTTCTGTGTGTTGTAGAAACTCTGGTAGACTCTTCTTTGAAGCAGTAACCCTGAAGGCCTGTATGAGTTTAGCAGTGACTTTCAAATGGGTCCTGAATGTGCAGTTTATACAGTAACATTCAAGCAGTCCGGGCAAGCACAGTTTCTTTTTCAAATGGCTCATCTTGCATGTTGAAAGCAAATTCCATTAACAAGTTTCTTCGATGTCCATCTTCCTCTCAGACGTAATTGCCAGAGGCAGACATTACTCATTGTCAAGAAAAACCTAAAACCATTTTAAATGCCATTTTCTGAAGGTTTTTGAAATGTTTGAAGACTGTCTATCTATCTTAAATTTATCTCTATATCTAGAACACCTTACTACCTAAGTATAAATTCTGACTATTGTATATAACCATCTACAATCTGTAGTTAATTATGCATTACGTTTTGAAAGATCAGTTTAAACACAATACTTAAACAAGAGGAGAAATATACATATCACAAAATTGACCTTGAATTTGGATCAATAAATGAAAAACCATACCAATACCATGTATTCATTTCCATACCATAACCTCCTTTTACCTTTTTTAAAAGATATTGGTTGTGATCATTAACCAATTATAAGCAACCCCATTCAAATGAAGACAAAGATTTATAAACAGTATTTGGGAATTTGGACATTGCTCATTCCAAACTGCTTCCTGCTGCTAGAGGTTGCTGTCCATACCATGGGGATCATGACAAAACAAAAAACCCTGTATAAGACCTTGGTTTTGTGGTCTGCAAGGCTGCATCATCTCAGCTGCCTTAGATGTTTAAAACCAGGCCCACTGTTTCTGGGGGTCTTGGTTCATCCAACCAAGAAGTCTTGAAGGAATCCACAACTTTCCATTTTCTGTGGAAACAGAAATAAAATATCCTTTCCAAAGTAACATATCCTTATACTTAAATTTTGAAGTCAAGGTATTTTCAAAAGATATAAGTTAAATCAATTCATCCGTATTTGTAATTAAGTGTGCTTTAGCAGTAGTTCCTTCTTCAGCAATGAAAAAACTGAAAAACACAATAGCATACAGTATCCAGACTCTCAGTGTATTTTCCATCTTATTTATTTATCAATTATTATTACTCTATTTTAGTTTTCTTTCTTTCTTTCTTTCTCTGAGACAGGGTTTTTCTGGAAATCTGCCTGATGATGGGGGAAGTCCTGGGTATATGACAACAAAGCACTGTTGGGCAATATGGAAGCAAGATAGATGTACTAAGACTCTAGAAGGTTTGTGGGATATGTAGTGAAAGGAGCTGTCACCATGTGATCCTCGGAAATAGAAGACAAGTCTGGAGTTCTCGAACAGATAAGTTCTAATATATATATATACATATATATGTATGTATATATATATGTATATATTGAATGATTGTGGGTTAATAATTAAGCCAGAGCTAGACAATGAGAAGCAATAGCAAATGGGCAACAGTTTATAATTAATATAGTGTCCCTTTGTTATTTAGGGGCTTAACTGGCTCAGAACCCATGCTGGCATCCCCCAACAGATATGCAGCAGGCAACCTGGCCCTATCCTTTGGGAAGAACTCATCCCTCCATGCACTAAAGATGGCGTCACCCCTCACCATAGGTGCACACCTTACCTGGGGAGCACACTAGAGGTGACTGTATAGTTATGGATTCAGGCAAACCAGCCCTGAGGGTGTGAGCTGACCGCTCCCCTGTAATCTTCCATTCGGTCATATGGGTGAGAGCAATATTCCCACACACACACTTGCTGCCTGTGGCAGGCAAGAGAGCTGGACCAGGGATCAGGAGAGAAAGAGAACCAGCTCTGCTCCACCCCAACTGCAGCACACAGGAGAGAGGATCCTGTACCATGTCTGGTCCAAGCAGTAGAACTGGTCCTGGTGATATGAATGAGGGGGACCTGGATCTGTGGGCCCAAAGAGCAGGTGAAAATTCCCCGCCCCTTGCTGTAGACTGCATTGGTGAGCTAGCCAAGGCAGCGCTTGAGAGCTCGCCTGGGTAGTGAGAAGAGAGAAAGTTAGGTAACTGACTAACCCAGCTACCACCCAGGCCCAGATCCAGGACTGTGCATTGGACCACCCCAACTCCCACTGTATCTAGGGGAGAAACCTACAGTTGCAAAACAACAGGATCTCCATGACACAGGACAACAACAACAGGAGACCCACGAGGATGTCCTGTAAGCCTGTGTAAGAGCCCATTATCAGTAAAGTAATAGAAGCCAGAGACCTTAAGGCAGACCATTGACACTCAGCAATAATCATTTGCAAGGACATATCACTGGACTAAAGGATAAATTACAAGTCTCAACAGGCCACGCTACTACCACAAGTTTCAGTTTCTTCTTCTTCTTCTTCTTCTTCTTCTTCTTCTTCTTCTTCTTCTTCTTCTTCTTCTTCTTCTTCTTCTTCTTCTTCTTCTTCTTCTTCTTCTTCTTTTCTTCTTCAACTCCTCCTCCTCTTCCTCCTCCTCTTCCTCCTCCTGCTCCTCTTCCTCCTCCTCCTTCTCCTTCTCAACCTCCTCCTTCCCCTCATCCTCTTCCTCCTGTTTCATTTTAAATTTGGTTTTGATTTGGGGAGGAGGTTGCAAGGACAGAGAGCAGTTGTGAAGAGATGAGGAGATAAGGGGAATTTGAAGGCATGATGTGAAATCCACAAAACATCAATAAAAGTAACAATTTTAAAAAAGAGAAATATGACTGAATATGTAAACATGGTATGTCTGCTGTTGGGATGCAGTTCCTAGCAATGCTCTGGCATTCAATGTCTGTATTTTTTTATGTAGAACATATAGACTACAGGGGGAAAATGTGAAAACCCCAAGCAATATCACTTAAAACTATAGAATTTCTTAAAATAATGGAACGAGTAAATCTTTTGAAAATGAGGACTAGGGAAGATTATGTAGAGGTGGTAGACCTTGAAATGCAGAGGCTGTTTGGAGGAAATTGGTCACTATAGATGTGTACTTGTGGACTGAATGATGTCCTTGTTACTCGTCATATCCATCCATAAGAAATTATCTAGCATATCCCTAAGTAAAATGCTGGAGTTGTAGGTTGCTGGCCAGCCTGGCAGAAAACACATCACTAAAAATAAAGGCTTTATCAAGGGTAGGTGCCATGTGTGTCATAGTCACTGTTGGAGAAGCAGCCTCACTGCAGGGTTTATTCATCATCCCCTTTGTTTAATTGTGGGGCGCTATAAAGCAATCAACAATAGAATGATGGAGGAAGAGATAGTAGGAAAACAGTATCTGAGAAAGGGGAGCATGCAGGGTGCTGGGTAAGAGAGAGCATATCTCCATGCCCAGCTGAACTGTGGAAATCTTAGCAGCTGAGGCCCAGTCCAGACATGTCAGGACTTGGGTCATGCTGGGAAAAGTTAACCCTGTGATTCCAGGATACAGTAGGTAAAGGAGCACATGTGTAGGGAGTAGTTTAATTCAACTTGATACAAGCTAGTGTAACAGGGAGATAGGCTCCACTGTGAAAATGACTTCATAAGATACAGCTGGAAGGCATTTTACTAATTAGTAATTGAAGGGAGAGTGCCTAGCCCTTTGTAGGTGATGCCACACTTGTGCTGGTGGTGCTGGAATTTATAAGAAAGCAGGCTGAGCAAGCCAGGAGCAGAGAGCCAGGAAACAACCCAACTCCATGATCTCTGCATCAGCTCCTGCCGACAGGATCCTGCCCTCACTGCTTTTGGTGATGAACTGCTGTAAGGAATTGTGGGTACAAGAAACCCTTTCCTTTTCAAGTTTCTTTTGGTCATGGTGTTCATCACAGCAATAGTAACCCTATCTAAGACAGCAGGGAAGGGCAAAGGGCTCACCTAAAGTAGAACAGGTCAAGAAAATGTCTGGCCTTGCTGTCCATCACAGAAATTTTTGTCACCAAACATACAAAATACTTTGTCAGATTTCGTTCCACACTGGAATCAATAAACACGCTCTTACACATTCTTGTACAGCAGAGTGGAGCTTGCCACCTGATGATGAAGATGGTCAAGAGAAAACCTTAAGTAGTGGCAGAAATATCAGTGACTCAATAAACAAGCAGATTCAGGGTCTTGGGTGAAAAGTCACCAGTCACAATGGATGACTAAAGCAGACTCTTTGGATTATCGGGGCTCCACCCTTTATCTGACCCAATTCAAAAAAGGGCAGAGTAGAATTTTAGAATCCAAACCCTTTCTTCCTTGACAATGTTCCCTACAAGTCCCATGAGGTCCACCCAGAGACCTATCCAGAAAGATGTTCTTTCTCCTCCTAAAGGGAAGTTTGGTCTGCCCTACAGTCAGTGGCTGCCTATACCAAAACTAGAGAAGACATTCCCTGCATTCACAGAAACACATCTGTCCATTTTCTCTGCTTTTATTCCCAAGGCTCTAGACATGGATTTCTCCTTTAGGACTTGTGTTCATCCTGAGACATTTCAGGACTTCCATAACTGTAAAAGTTACCCACAAAGTTGCCCACAAAGCCCAGAAGAACTGAACAGATCACACTGGACACTTGTGGAAGCTGAAAGGCAAAGCTAGAGTAAGGGGCTCTTTGAGGCCCTAGCCTCAAGTGTCTGATGGAAATTTATAAGAAACAATGGTCAGGGAAGGAGCTGTCCCATGCAGAGTTGACACCTACGGTTAAAGTTCCTTGGGAGAGTAGGGCTTCAAAAAGAGAAAAGTAGAATGTAGTTGTATCAAGGGCTGAAGGGGACAATGGTATACAGAGTGTTAAATGTTTAGTAGTATGGAAGTTAGAGTAGAGGAGGGAATGTAGAAAGGGAAAATAATGCTGTAATTTAATTGTATTATTTTCACTGCATACATTGTACATCTGTCTGTTTTGCTGTGAGTGTGTGTGTGTGTGTGTGTGTGTATTGTGGAGATTAGAGGACTTGTATAAATCCCTTTTCCCTTTACATCATGCAGGTTCCAGGAACTGAACTGAGGTCATCAGGTTTAGTGACAAATAACTTTATCCCCTGGCACACTAATTGTATGATTTTTAACTTGAGTAGAGATAATATGACAGTGTGAATGTATTGGCCACTACATTTGAGTACCAAGTTCAGTCTTCATAACCAGCTGATTATGAGAGGGTACTGAATCCCACAGGATCTGTTTGAAACTCCCCACATGTGTGGTGCCATGTCAAAAGAGAAACACATACAAAGTAAATAAATTTAAATAGCTTGTAATTGAAAGAAAATGTAGACAGAAAACAGAACTACAATTTAACTTTTAAATGTACTCAAGAATGACAGAGTATGAAATATAATATAGTAAGATACATTAAGACTACAAAAGATCTAAGGCATATGATGGAAAGACTAGGACATAGGATTCATGACCATGTCAGTAGTAGGATGCTTGCTGGAACTCTTCAGAGACAGGATTCAGTGAACAGTGCTGAAAAACAAGAGTATAATGACTTTTAATATGTTTAAGTGTATAAATATTCATATGGAAATACACATCATAACTTACCAATGGTTTTAAAACTTGAATATATGCCTGAACTAATAAACAAGTCATGATTTGCATGGGGTGGGTGGGATTAGTAGCCATGTTTCCTAGGACAACAAAGTCTATATTTTCTAAGGCTAGTATGAAATGTGCTAGAAAAATATGAAAATAAAGATGAAAACAAAACAACCTCAGATATATGTAATCAATAGGGATAAAGCCAAAGTGGGTCATGTTTCCATCCTCAAACAAAATAGAATTGAACACTGCGGAGGTGAAGGGACGTCAGTCCATGTGATGTGTAGTCTCTAAAATGAACTTGGTTGTGTCAAGCATGTCTAAGGGATTCCTCGAACACTGCTCTGTGTGAGTCTGTCACATTCTAGACCAGGTTAGGATATGATGTCTCCGACCTAATTAAAATATTCAAGCCATTAATACATTCAAATTTTGTATAGATTATAAAGGAAGTTGCAGGCTGAATTGGGGAAAGCAAGGACCTTGGCCTTGGCAGGTGTATACTGTCGTGGGCCCTTCCTACTATGCCCAGCTATGAGTCCTACTTGCCATGAAGTGAGTGTCTCTGGTCCACTACATCCTCCCCTCCACGATGAAAGCCTCTGAAATCATCAACTATATCATTGCTGCATTATACTGTGTTATTCAGGTCATAGCAGTGAGAAGTCAGATATCATATGTCTTCCCTTCTGTAAGTAGAATGAAGTGAGACTCTGCTACTAGCATCTGCCAGAACCTTGACAGAAGGGACCACTAAATCAGAAAGTTTGTAAGGGGGCTGTGAGGTCTGTCATACTCACTAGTATAAAACTAGTGTTGGTAACAGTAAAAGTGAGAGGAATAGAGGAAAGTGTGGCACATATCAGTTAGTGATGGAAGGATGAAGGCAGCAAAAGAAGGAACCAAGAACCGGAAAGATGGAAGCACCTGGGATATGGGGAAGCAGAGAACATCGCTCTGTCCCAACTGAACTACTGAAACATCCTCAGGTGATGCTGATTCCAGGCAGGTGCTAGGGACAGGCTCCACAGGGAACAGATGGTTCAGTGTCATAAGAGGTGAGAGCACAGGGGAGCAATAAGGACTCACCTGCAGCAGAACTGGGCAGGGAGGGGCCCAGCTTCTAAATCGTATTACACAGATTTTTGTCATGGCAACATAAAAAATCCAGTTTAATGTTATAATGGATGAAAGTATTATTTAAACACCTGGAAGAACAATCCTGCTGTCCAAACAGCATATCCCGACCTGCAAAAAGAAATAACAAGGGTCAAACATAAATATTTCTGAAATCAGAGTCTCACAAAATGAGGAGGCTTACACTCCCTGATGAAATGTTTGCCAGCCACACTCAGGTGACTGTAGTTACCATCTAGCAGACAGTAGTCTGGCATATAGTCACACCCACACCCAAAATTACTGCCTGGAATTTTAGAGTTCAACTGCCTTCATCCCTTAACATGTTTTCCAGAAATCTCTAAAGATCATGAAGAGAACCCCACATCAAAAAATTCTTAATTAGGAAAGAATGGTAGTCAACCAGTACCGAATGGAAAGGAGATTTCTCCTGAATTTACACAGGAACACAGAATCACACAGATGTTGTCCCCAGATGTGTAAAAAAGGGCTGATTCATTCCTGAGAAACAGATTCACCCCAATATGCCCCAACCTTGACACACCTGTAGACACTATTAGTCTGTCACATTGTTCGCCATCCTTAGCCACACAGGTGGTTTTTCCTTTCTCACATATTCCAGCAGGGTTTACCCAGCTACACTTCATACATGTCAGAGCTGAAAAAGCAAAACCAAGATTCAGAGCACCCCTGAAGCCTCAGACAGAAGCTGAGCCTGTGTCTGCAGTCAATGAATAAGAAGCAATCACCAAGGAAAGAGCTGGATGTGTGCTGAGCTGACCTCTAAAGAGTAGCCCATGACCTTGGAACCTAGGAGGGGAATTGAGAAGAGCCAGGTTTGTCTGGTTCAAACACTGTGAAAGACTGGGATGAGTGGAGGAAGATCAAATGTTGATGAAGGAGCTTGAGCCTACTACCTGTGACCAGACAAGAGCTGCCTTCGAGTCATCATCTTCATCCTGTCAGGAACCTTCCTGGCATCACTTCTAATATGAATTTAGGACTATAAATGGGTAAGCTGGAGGAACTGTGCAGGTTTTTTATCAATAAGGAGATGAATTGCAAGACCAGGAGAAAGCACACAGGAGCAGAGGCATGACAGAGGAGGAGGAATTGGAGACGCCCATCCTGTGTCCAGCAGAGGGAAGGGAAGGACACGGATGTGAGGATATAGAGATGAAGGCTGTGGAGTCCACATAGAAAAGAAGTCAGGTCTTCCATCTTGTTCCTGACCTCCCCAAACCCAGTACCCTTTACCAGTGTGTCTGCCCACCAGCACTGGCCCCTTCCATCTGCCAGGATCTCACCTTGCACGAAGCCCACTACCAAGGAGAGGCCCAGCAGCAGCAGCAGGAAGTGCTTCCCCATGGCAGTGGGATCCCAGGTTAAGAGAGCAGCAGAGAGCAAGACAGAGCACTCAAGGTCTCGTCTCTCCAATGCATGCTTATATCTGAGCTCAGGCTAGAAGAGGAATCCAATGACATCCCAAGCCAGAGGACTGAGTAGATAGCCTGGGGGTAAGCACAGGTCCTAAGTGCTTCACTGTGTCTGCTGACTTCTACACCCCCACAGAGTGGTGCAAGCACTTCCAGATTCTTGTCCACATCCTTATTTCACTAACTTCCAAATGGAGAATGATAACTGTGATATTCCAAGGGATTTTTAAACTGAGTGTCTGAGGAGTCTAGAGACTGCTACACGTACTAGGCTATGACTCTCCACATGGAAGGAAATTGTCATCCTCTACATGAAGATTTTACATTATCTAGCTTTTGTGAATGGGATATATGTCTAAGTATATATTCAGTTGCTCAATAAATCAATGAAACCCAAATTGCAGATTCAGTTTCATTTTCCATTTAGACTGCAATAGTCTTCCTGGAGAGTGATAGAAAGAGAAGGAAAACTATGTGGTCATTGAAGGATAGCATTATAGGAAAACAGGCCTTGCATTCTGGATCTGGTTTCCCTGTCCCACTATTGGAGTCAGGAAACTTAAAGCACTACAGATTAAGCAGAATTACACAGAGTCTATGTGTGCTGTCTAAAAAAACCTCCCAAACACGTTCAAAGGCAAAAATAAGCTGTGCTTCCTTAGTACCAAAAGGATGTGTAACTTTGAATACCTGCCTTCTCCTGTCATTCCTAAGTAGAAGCAATACCCCACATATGAAACTAATTGTGGAACTACCACAATCCTTTTTTCACCCATTGTAAAGATAGTGAAGACAGTGTATCAACTCCATGACAGACAGTCTTTAAACCTAGACATCCATTTTGCAGACACAAGGTGCCCACGTGCCCTCCTCAGTGACACTTGGTATTTCCAGGCCACTACTTCAGGAACAGTAGAGAAACATCTCCCAAAATTCAGGCATTATCCAACTATTCAACGGGTTTAATCAAAATTTGATATAGACCTTCTCGTAGCTATTGTTAGTTGTCAACCTGACTACTTCTGGAAATAAGTAACACCAATTGGCTGGGTACACTTGTGAGTGACTTTTCTTAATTAACTCATTTGAAGTGGGAAGGCCTGATGTTTTCCTGATCTGATGAGCTGGGAAGACCACCTAGAATCTAGGCCACACCTTCTGTACAGGCCTATAAAAAGGAAATGAAAGAAGCAAGTCATTGCTCTTAGCCTGCTTGCCCTCACTGTCACTGGGGAGTCCATTCCTTCACTAGCATCACAGTCTACTTCTCTGGGATTCCAGAGTATATTGAAGACCAGATGGGACATCAGACACTATTAACTGAACAACTATGGTATTCCTACACTTTCTGTTAGTAGACAGTGGTTGTTGGACTAGCTGGACCAATCCTGTAAGCCACGCGAATAAATTCCTAGTCTATAAGTTCTGGCCTAGTAGAGAGTCATCACTAATACAGATCTTCTGGGTGGCTCTGTCCCTAGGAAGCATTTAGAAATTCGTGTGAGTTCTCTTAGCTCCCACAGTCCCTTTGTTCTTGTTTGCCATTCTGTTGTCTCTCTTGAGTTTCTGCTTGCTTAACCTTCTAGATTTCCACACCCGTGATACATACTCTCCTCCTATGCTAACATACCTCAAGGATTTAGGCTTGCAGCCCTGTGACTATGATGGATCATTGCCAACCAGAGCCCTGAGATGTAGCTTCTCAGCTGGAATGCAGTATCAGAAAAAAATAATTTGACCTCATCCCATCACTCATCTCATTGGAGAGAAATTTCGAAACAATAAGCCTAAAAGTAAATGGCAAAATGGCCACCAACAATCAGGTTCAGACCTGACTGTTTGGAGCCTGATATGGTGACTTGTGATTCATTCTCTGAAAATTTGGAAATCTAATTCCTAATGCCTCTCCTCAAATAAGCAGACTCAGAAAATACCATATAATGTTATAAAATGTACCACAAAAAACTGTGTATACTATCTTTTTACCTATTAAAATACCATAATACTGGATCAGTAATTGAATTGAGACCAATTGTCCAATGCTCCCCTCCCTATGGCCTGGTCCCCTCTACAATAGATATATTTTCATATACTCTCTGTTTATTCCATCTTTAAAGACTTTCACCACTGAACCTTGCCTCATTGTTTCCATTCCAATAGCAAACATCAAAACACCTAAAGATTGATCTATTTTGCTACCTGCAGATACCTAAAATGCACCCTGCCTCTGATAGTCAATGGTTAACAAGTGTCCTGGGAGACTTGGTTTTTCTATATTTCCTTCTCCAGCAAACTCACCAACTGAGTTTTTGGTTTGTGGATTTCTTCCTTCCTTCCATATCCATCCAAAGGGTTCATTAAATTTTTATTTCTGAAGTATGTGTTATGAAAGCAAGTAGCCTGAATGTTCTTTTCTAAAAGTATAAGCTCTCATGAAGGCCTTTGAGACCCAGAAGCAAATTCCTCAATTATTGGGAACATCTCCACAGATGGGGAACCAGAATATTTCTCTGGATGTGTTCCCTTGTACAAAGGTGTGGCCAGAAAAAGGTCACAGATCCCACTGGGATGGGTGAAGCATTGGGCCCACTGTATTCTGGAAGCAGAGCTCTTCCTACCAAGATGTCTAGAAGCCCAGTGAGCTAGATCCAACATCAGCTGCTGCTCAAGTCATGCCTGTCTGTAGCTCTGTCTGTCTGCACCCTCATAGTGATAGTGCATGTGGACCCCAGACTGACAGACTAATTCCTTCTCCCATGGGCATCAGAGACAGCCTCACCACAGCAGGTACTGTCCCTTACTCATCACTCACTTTGTATAGAGCCTCCCTTTTAAAATATTTTTCACTTACTCCTTACCATTTCCTTCATGTATACAATGTATCTGGATCCTATTAACACACAGCTGGTCCACTCACTCCTCCTGAGATTCCCCAAGTGACCTCCTCCTCAGGCTTGCAAACTCAGCTGAGGTAAGTTCATGAGCTCAATGGCCTGGTCAGGGACAGATGACAGTGTCTCACAGCACCACTTCCCATCCTCTGGCTCCTACATTCTTCCTCTTACACAATGTCCCCATGCTTGTGATGGTTGGCACAGAAGTCTCATTTAGCATGGAGCACTCAGTGGTCATCTGCCCACTTGTGAGTCACTGTATTAACTGAGGTCCACTGCATAAAAGGCTTTCTGTCCAGTGCCAAATCAGACAATTCTATGGATATATCGCTAATAGTTGGAAGGCAGCTTTACCAAGTGTTCATTCAACAAAACAACTCCCTTGCCTGTGGCCTCCTAAGATATGGGATTTTGACCAAGTTAGAGCAACAGGCCTAGGATCCCTTCTGGCAACAAGCTTCAGTTCTCATCAGAAAGCAGTTCGGTCCCCAAGGAGCCTGGTGCCACTATTTCAACAATAGGCACATATTGCCAACAGATTTGGCATTTTAGCATGTATGGTTGACAGCTCGGTTATACCCTGTTGACTTTCCTTCCCCAATGGCATAAGAAGCACCTCCCAGTATATTGGAAGTTTTAACTAAGTAAAAGATCCTTGGTCCAACCTTTAGATGATATACAAAAATTGACTCAAATGTGTCAGAGATTGAAATATTTAACTTGAATATGAAATGAATATCTATACTGTAAAAATATTTTGTTTAGTATTTTATGTGCATGGTTTGTTTGTTTTGCTTGTGTGTCTCTGTGCCACATGTGTGCTTGGTGCCCTTGGAGGCCAGAAGAGGGCATTCCATCCATTGGAACTGCAGTTACAAGTGACTGGGAATGGCCATGGGGGTGACGAGAATGAAACCCTGTTACTCTGGAAGAGCAGCCAGTACTGTAAAACACTGAGCCATCCCTCCATCCCTAAGTATTTTTACTCTTTCAGAACTTTGAGTTCAGCATATAATTCTCACATTATATACAAAATATCATGTGCCTAGTCCTTTAGGATTCTGGCCTAGAACAGCAAATCTACACAGTAGGCAGCTTGAAAGAGCAGATATTTATTTCTATTGAGGGCTGGTAAATACAAGATGAAGGTCCCAATAGATTTAATTTCTGGTGAGGGCACTTCCTGTACCATAAGCAACACTTTTCTCCCTATCCTCACGGGGCAGGAGAGAAGATGGAGTTCCCGTGTCTGTGTCATTGATAGGGGAGTGAATCTCATTTTTTTCATTTTTTTAAAATTTTAAATAGCTTGTTTTACATGTCAATCCCAGTTCCCTCTCCCTTCCCTCCTTCCGCATCCCCTACCACCCCCCCATCCTCCCACCCTATTGCCAATTACTTCCGTATAGGGGATATCTAGAGTCGATCATTTCATTCGGGGTAGGGTCCAGGCACTTCCATAAGAGTCTAGGCACAGAGAGCAACCCTCTTTGTGTTATGGACACAAGATGTCTGTTAATATTCGAGGGATAAACACTGATCCACTGCTCAGGACCCCACAGGTAGCCCAGGCCTCCACATTGACTCTCACAATCAGGGGGTCTGGATTAGTCCCATGCTGGCCTCCCAGCTGTCGGTCTGGGGTCCAAGAGCTCTCCCCTGTTCAGATCAGCTGTCTCTGCTGGTTTTGCCAGCCCATTCTTTGCCAATTTTCTCTTTGCTCCTGTCTCTCTGTTACTGGGTTCCGTGGGTTGTGTTCAGTGTTTAACTGTGGGTGTTTGCCTCTGCTTCCATCAGTCACTGGATGAAGGCTCCTCCACACTGATGACCTAATCACCTCAATAGATCATCAGGAATTCCATTTCCACATATGACTTTGATGTAGGTCACACATCCTCTCTGCAGAACTCAGGTGAGATATTGATGGTGCATTATAAATTATGTTATGAAATAAACCTTCCATTAACCCTTAGTCCCTAAGACACTTTCCCTTAATTGTGTTTTTAAAAAGAGTACTTGAATACACTAGAATCTGTATTATGAAAATCTGCTGCTCATGGGAAATATTCTTATACTCTGAGATGGTATAAGAAAAGGTCTAAGAGCTTGATCAGAATATGTGAAGGATTTTCTCTAGTGGACAAGTTTGACTTAACCAGTCAGGACAGAAACCTGACTAAATGGGAGGTTCTGGTAGTAAGTGAAGAAGTGAAAGGCAC
Source organism: Mesocricetus auratus (assembly GCF_017639785.1). Taxonomy (NCBI): domain Eukaryota; kingdom Metazoa; phylum Chordata; class Mammalia; order Rodentia; family Cricetidae; genus Mesocricetus; species Mesocricetus auratus. The sequence continues at coordinate 15,522,423 of NW_024429203.1, read as the reverse complement.
TGAGTGTCCCTTCCATAGTAAAGTGCAAATCCAACCACTGCACATGTGCCAGAATGGCTGAAACTAGACAGTGCCGAGTGCTGGCATGAGCTCACACTACAGTGAGAATGCACCTGGCTGACTCTGCAGGAGGCCTGGCAGTTTCCTGTGAAGCTCATCCAGTCTCACATTGATCACTGGGCGCTCATCAATGTTTTCCCAAGAGAACTCGAAACATACCACAGAAAGAACTGCAGATACTCATTAACCATTGATGGAGTGAGTGCCTGTAAATCCACCCTAGTTTGAAAACCACAGTTAATCCTCCCAGCCTATGAGACAACACCTTTGGGTCGTCCTGGGCTCAGATGTGCTCTGAAGGACGTCTATTTACAGCAGGGAAACTCATGGTATAAAGACCACTTGATGCATGGTAATCATGAGTTAGCACAAGCGAGGGAGAGGTCGCTGCCTCTTGCAGCATCCCAAAAAATTCTCACAGTATTTACTGCTAGCCAAGGAAAAGAACAAAATTTGAATATGGCTTTGTGATGGTTGGTCTTCAGTGTCAACCTGACTTCATTTAGAATTGCCTGGGAAACACACTTTTAGGTTGTTTCCACAGAGGTTTGGCTGAGAAGCCACAATCAGAATGTGGACACTAACATTATATGGTCTCAGGTCTTGGAAGAGGCTGTACCTTGTAGAAGGTGGTATACCTGAAAAGCAATACATTTTGTTGTTTAAATCATACTGTGATTATTTCACTATATTCATGCATGGTGTGTGTGTGTGTTTGTGTGTGTGTGTGTCTGTGTGTGTTTGTGTGTGTGTGTGTGTGTGTGTGTGTATGTTTGTATTAACATGAATTTACAGGCCATGTAGGGTGAATGAAAGTCACAGGGCAGCCTCTGTAACTTGCTGCTCTCCTCCCACCCCACGGGTCCCAGTGATTGAACTCAAGCTATACTCGACAAGAGTCACCTTTAACTACTGAGCCACCTCTCTGGATCCTTAATAGTCTGATTTTCAAAATTGACAATCTGCAGCATGACTAAGCATGTAATGGCTTGACTGCCCAACATGACCACTTATGTTCAGACCTGAGAATCAACATGGTAGAAGGAGAGCATTGACTCCTGTATGGTGTCCTCTGAACTCCAATGGCCCCCTATGTGCACATCCACACAAAAATACACACACACACACACACACACATACACACCAATACACAAGAGTTTTTCAACTGAAAATAAGCTAAACAAACACTGAAGTAGTGAAATAACTTATGTAAGGAATTCAATGAGTTCTGAAGCAGCCAGCAGACATAGATAAACACACAGAGTAGGAGCAACACCTCAGACATGTGATGAGATAAGCAGGGTGTGAAACTCCAGACAGGATCAGCAGGAGAATGCTTGCTCACATGTCTCAGGGTCATGATTCAGTGAACAGAACTGCAAAGAAAAACGGTAAAAATACTTTTCATAAATGTTTAATTTTTATTTATGTGTAGGGTGTTTTGCCTGCATGTATGTCTGGGCAGCACGCGCTTGCCTAGTGCACACAGAGACTAGCAGAGGGTGTTAGATTTCCTACAAGTGGGTTACAGAATGTTGTGAGTAACCATCAGGGTAAATAGAATGAGCCATTCCCCAAGCTTTTTATCCTGGGGATGAATCACAAGGAACCAGGAGGCACTGGCCCCTCCTGGTCCTGAATCAGCAAAGGACACAAAATGTTCTACCCAGACTTTTTCATCTGGGGATCAAAATCAACCAGGAGTCTGACCAGTGCCCCTGGGTCCAGGGATTCCAGTACCATCACACCAAGTGCTGCCCAAGGTCTCTAGGTCATGCATGGGAAAATTGCTACAGCTTCCTTCACCATTCCTTGTGGCTTGGGCAGAAAGCACTCAACCTGTGACCCAAGCAAGAGCCCTGGCACTGGGCAGTTGGGCAACATTGTGGTGAGATAGTATAGGGTGGGGAGGTGCAAGGGAGGGAGTAGTGGAATGGATTGAGGACTGGAAAGAGGCAGATCTGGAGAGCTGAGTGTGGTGAGGAATAGTCTGGCATGAATGGCCAGTTGGCCACCCGAGTCCAGGGAGATGACTGGGCCTAGGTCAGGCCTTCATCTGGAGTCATGGAGCAGTCAAGGGAACCTGTGTTGATGTCTTTAGCTCCTGTTGCCCTTGGAGGCTGTGCAGGGGCCTACGGTCTGGGCTGCTACCTCAGGCCACATTGGTGTCTAAAGGCTGCACTGCAGTATGGACCATGAGGATCTGGGCAGCTTGTGATGCCATCTGGGACCTGAGGTGACATCTGAGCCCTGGTTGCTACCTAGGACCATGGCAAAGTGTGGTCCTACTGCAACCAGGGTCTTTATTGATATCCATGGTCCATGTTGGCATCAAAGGGCACATAGATGCCCAGATTCTAGGCTGCAAAATGTCGCCACTGGGCCCATGCTGCCTAGTCCTGTGGTTCTATGACAGCTGGGGTCTGAGCTGATGGCCATGGCTCCTGTTAGCATGGGGGTAACTGGGACCATGCTGTGATGAGCCTACCCTGCTCTTCACTGGGCCCTAGTTAGATATGTGTAACATGTAGTTTTCCTTGCCAGCAGCCTGGGCCTTGCCACAGTTGCAGTTCCCAAATAATACACAAGAAACTATATTAATTATGAAGCTGTTGGCTGTTTGCTTGTTTCTTACTGGCTATCTCTGACTTAAGTATTTAACCCATAATTGTTAATCTAAATATTTCTCTTTCAGGATAATAGGGTACGGACCTCATACTCCTCTGGAGGCTTACATTGTATCTCTCTCTGCATCTCTTTCCAATAATCCTCCTAGAGTCCTTGTTCCACCTATTTGCCTCCCTATTGGCCAACCATGCTGTATTCAACAACCTATGAGACAGACGAATTTACAGAATGACATCTCCCATCATGTCCTCTTTTCTGTCTAAATAAAAAGAAAGGTTTTATCTTTAACATAGTGAAATTATGTATAACAGAACAGTTATCAAGCAAGAACTATAGTTACAATATTTTCTCCATTAACATTTAGTAAGATTTAAAGAAAAAATAATCTATCCTATCTTTGTGAGTCTAAAGTCTTATATGTAGCTTATCTTTCATCATAACTAAGGAAAACTATAACTACAACTATCTGTCTTCACCTCCATCAAAGTCTTAGAAGGATAATATATAAACACTAGAATTGACAGAGACATCTTGCCCCCTGGACGTTCACCCGAAGTTCCTCTCTAACATTGGGGCATCCATCTTCAGCCCATAGGCCACATTGTGTCTAGAAAGTTCTCAGCATAACAGGAAACTTGAAGCTGTACATCTGCATTGGCAGTCTGTTACTCATTTTGTTGTGTCTTGTAGAAAGTCTGGTAGACTCTTCTATGAAGCAGTAACCCTGAAGGACTGTTTGAGTTTAGCAGTGACTTTCAAATGGGTCCTGCATGTCCAATTTATATAGCAACACTCAAGCAGTCCAGGCAAGCACAGTTTCTTTTTCAAATGGCTCTTCCTTCCATGTTGATAGCAAATTCCATTAACATGTTTCTTCGATGTCCAACTTCCTCTCAGACGTAATTGCCAGGAGCAGACATTATTCATTGTTAAGAAAAACCCTAAACCATTTTAAATGCCATTTTCTGAAGGTTTTTGAAATGTTTGAAGACTGTCTATCTACCTTAAATGTATCTTTATATCTAAAAAACCTAACAACCTAAGTATAAATTCTGACTATTGTATATAACTATCTACAAACTGTAGTTAATTATGCATTACGTTTTAAAAGATCAGTTTAAACACAATACTTAAACAAGAGGAGAAATATACATATCATAAAATTGACATTGAATTTGGATCAATAAATGAAAAACCATACCAATACCATGTAGTCATTTCCATACCATAACCTCCTTTTACCTTTTTTAAAAGATATTGTTTGTGATCATTAACCAATTATAAGCAACCCCATTCAAATGAAGACAAAGATTTATAAGCAGTATTTGGGAATTTGGACATTGTTCATTCCAAACTGTTTCCTGCTGCTAGGGATTGCTGTCCATACCATGGGGATCATGACAAAACACAAGAACCCTGTATAAATCCTTGGTTTTGTGGTCTGCAAGGCTGCATCATCTCTGCTGCCTTAGACTTTGGATCACCTGACCCAATGTTTCCGGGGGCCTTGGTTCATCCAAACACAGAAGTCTTGAAGGAATCCACAACTTTCCATTTTCTGTGGAAACAGAAATAAAATATCCTTTCCAAAGTAACATATCCTTATATTTAAATTTTGAAGTCAAGGCATTTTCAAAAGATATAAGTTAAATTAATTCAGCAGTGTTTGTTATTAAGTGTACTTTAGCAGTAGTTTCTTCTTTTGCAATGAAAAAACTGAAAAGCACATTAGTAAGTATACAGTATCTAGACTTTCTGTGTATTTTCCATCTTATTTATTTATCTATTATTACTACTCTGTTTCTTTTACTTTTCATTCATTCATTTATTCTTTCTTTCTTTCTTTCATTGAGACAGGGTGTCTCTGGAAATCTGCCTGATGATGAGGGAAATCCTGTGTATATGACAACAAAGCACTGTTGGGTAATAGGGAAGCAAGATAGATGTACAAAAACTCTAGAAGGTTTGTGCGAAATATAGTGAAAGGAGCTGTCTCCCTGTGATCCCCAGAAAATAGAAGATAAGTCTGGCATCCTCGAAAAGATAGGTTCTAATACATACATACATACATACATACATACATACATACATACACGTTAATAATTAAGTCAGAGCTAGACAATGAGAAACAATAGCAAATGGGCAACAGTTTATAATTAATATAGTGTCCAGTGTGTTATTTGGGGGCTTAACCCGCTTGGAACCCACGCTGGGATCTCCCTACAGATATACATCAGGTAACCTGGCCCAATACTTCGGCAAGAACTCATCCGTGCATGCATTAAAGATGGCCCCACCATAGGTGCACACCTCACCCGGGGAGCACATTAGAGGTGACTGTATAGTCATGGATTCAGGCAAACCAGCCCTGAAGGTGTGAGCTGACTGCACCCTTGTAGTCTGCCATTCAGTCATATGGGTTACAGCAAGATTGCCCCCAAACTTGCTGCCTATGACAGGCAAGAGAGATAGACCAGGGATCAGGAGAGAAAGAGAACCAGCACTGCTCCATACCAGCTGCAGCACACAGTAGAGCTGGTCCTGTACCATGTCTGGGCAAATCAGTAGAACTGGTCCTAGTGATATGAATGAGGGGGACCTGGATCTGTGGGCCCAAAGAGCAGGTGAAAATTCCCTGCCCCTTGCTGTAGACTGCATTGGTGAGCTAGCCAAGGCAACGCTTGAGAGCTCACATGGGTGGTGAGATGAGAGAAAGTTAGCGAACTGACTAACCCAGCTACCACCCAGGCCCAGATCCAGGACTATTCATTGAACCACTGTATCTAGAGGAGAAACTTACAGTTGCATAACAGCAGGATCTCCATGACACAGGACAACAGCAACAGGAAACCCACGAGGATGTCCTGTAAGTCTGTGTAAGAGCCCATTATCAGTAAAGTAATAGAAGCCAGAGACCTCGAGGCAGACCATTGACACTCAGCAATGAACATTTGCAAGCAAATATCACTGAACTAAAGGATAAATTGCGTGACTCAACATGCCACGCTACAGCTACCATAAGTTTCAGTTTCTTCTTCTTCTTCTTCTTCTTCTTCTTCTTCTTCTTCTTCTTCTTCTTCTTCTTCTTCTTCTTCTTCTTCTTCTTCTTCTTGTCCTTGTCCTTCTGGTTCTTCTTCTCCTTCTCCTTCTTCTGCTCCTCCTCTCCCTCCTCCTCGTCCTCTTCCTGTTTTATTTTAAATTTGGTCTTAATATGGGGAGGAGGTTTCAAGGGCAGAGAGGAGATGTGAACAGATGAGGAGATAGGGGAATTGGAAGGCATGACGTGAAATCCACAAAGAATCAATAAAAGACATTTTTTTAAAAAAGAGAAATACGACTGAAAGTGTAAAAGTGTAAACAAAGTGTGTCTGCTGTTGGGATGCAGTTCCTAGCAATGCTCTGGCAATCAATGACTGTATTTTTTATGTAGGACATATAGTCTCCTGGGGAAAAATGTAAAAACCCCAAGCAATATCACTTTAAAACTATAGAATTTCTTAAAATAATGGAAAGAGTGAAATCTTCCCAAAATCAAGATTAGGACAGATTATGTAGAGGTTGTAGAGCATGAAATGCAGAGGTGGGTTGGAGGAAATTGGTCACTATAGATGTATGTGGACTGAATGATGTCCTTGTTACTGGTCATATCCGTCTATAAGAAATTATCTAGCATATCCCCAAGTAAAATGCTGGAGTTGTAGGTTGCTGGCCAGCCTGGCAGAAAACACATCACTAAAAATAAAGTCTTCATCAAGGGTAGGAGCCATATGTGGCATATTCACTGTTGACGAAGCAGCCTCATTGCAGGGTTTATTCATCATCCCCTTTGTTGAATGGTGGGGTGCTATAAAGAAGTCAACAATAGAACGATGGAGGAAGAGAAGGGAGGAAAACAGTATCTGAGAAAGGGGAGCATGCAGGGTGCTGGGAAACAGAGAGCATATCTCTATTCCCAACTGAACAGTGGAAATCTCAACAGTTGATGCCCAGTCCAGGCATGTCAGGGCTTGGGCCATGGTGGCAAAAGTTGACCCTGTGATTCCAGGATACAGTAGGTAAAGGAGCACATGTGTACGGAATAGTTTAATTCAATTTGATACAAGCTAGTGTAACAGGGAGATAGGCTCCACTGTGAAAATGACTTCATAAGATCCAGCTGGAAGACATTTTACTAATTAGTAATTGATGGGAGAGTGCCTAGCCCATTGTAGGTGATGTCACGTTTGTACTGGTGGTGCTGGAATTTATAGGAAAGCAGGTGGAGCAAGCCAGGAGCAGAGAGCCAGGAAGCAGCCCTGCTCCAAGATCTCTGCATCAGCTCCTGCCAAAAGGATCCTGCCCTCACTGCTTTTGGTGATGAACTGCTGTAAGGAATTGTGGGTACAATAAACCCTTTTCTTTTCAAGTTTCCTTTGGTCATGGTGTTTCATCACAGCAATAGTAACCCTATCTAAGACAGCAGGGAAGGGCAAAGGGCTCACCAAAATGAAACAGGACAAGTAAAGTTCTAGCTTTGCTGTCCATAACAGAAAAAATTTTCACCAAACATAAAAATATTTTGTCAGATTTCCTTCCACACTGGTATCAATAAAGCACTCTCTTGCACAGTCCTGTACAACAGAGTGGAGCTTTCCACCTGATGATGAAGATGGTCAAGAGAAAATCTTAAGTATTGGTAGAAATATCAGTGAGTCAATAAACAAGCAGTTTCAGGGTCTTGGGTGAAAAGTCACTAGTGTGATGACTAAAGCCACCTCTCTAGATTATCAGAGATCCACCCTTAATCTGACACAATTCCCAAGAGGGCAGAGTAGATTTTAGAATCCAAACCCTTCCATCCTTGACAATGTTCCCTACAAGTCCCATGAGGTCCTCCCAGAGACCTATCCAGAAAGATTTTCTTTCTCCTCCTAAAAGGAAGTTTTGTCTGACCTACAGTCAGTGGCTAACAATACCAAAACTTGAGAAGACATTCCCTGCATTCACATAGAAACACATCTTTCTATTTTCTCTGATTTTATCCCCAAGGCTCTAGACAGGGCTTTCTCCTTTAGGACTGTTATCATCCTTGGACATTTCAGGATTTCCATAACTATATTTTACTCACAAATTTCCCCACAAAGCCCAGAAGAACTGAACAGATCACACTTGACACTTGTGGAATCTGAAGGGCAAAGCTAGAGTAAGGGGCTCTTTCAGGCCCCAGCCTCAAGAATCTGATGGAAATTTATAAGAAACAATGGTCAGGGAAGGAGCTGTCCCATGCAGAGTTGACACCTATGGTTAAAGTTCCTTGGGAGAGTAGGGCTTCAAAAAGAGAAAAGTAGAATGTAGTTGTATCAAGGGCTAAAGGGGAACAATGGTATACAGAGTGTTAAATGTTTAGTAGTATGGAAGTTAGAGTAGAGGAGGGAATGTAGAAAGGGAAAATAATGCTGTAATTTAATTGTATTATTTTCACTGCATACATTGTACATCTGTCTATTTTGCTGTGAGTGTATGTTTGCTGTGTGTTTGTGTGTGTGTGTGTATTGTGAAGATTAGAGGACTTGTATAAATCCCTTTTCCCTTTACATCATGGGGGTTCCAGGAACTGAACTGAGGTCATCAGGTTTAGTGACAAATAACTTTATCCACTGTCACACTAATTGTATGATTTTTAACTTGAGAAGAGATAATATGACAGTATGAGTGTATTGGCCACTACATTTGAGTACTAAGTTCAGTCTTCATAACGAACTGAATATGAGAGGGTACTGAATCCCACAGGTTCGGTTTGAAACTCCTTCCACGGGTCATTGCAAGCCAAAAGAGAAACACACACAAAGTAAATAAATTTAAATAACTTTTAATTGAAAGTTAATGTAGACAGAAAACAGAGCTAACAAATTAAACTTTTAAATGTACTCAAGAATGACAGAGTATGAAATATAATATAGTTAGATACACTAAGACTACAAAAGATCTAAGGCATATGATGGAAAGACTAAGAAATAGGATTCATGACAAAGTCAGTAGTAGAATGCTTGCTGGAACTCTTCAGAGACAGGATTCAGTGAACAGTGCTGAAAAACAAGATTATAATGACTTTTAACATGTTTAAGTGTATAAATATTCATATGGAAGTACACATGATAACTTACCAGTGGTTTTAGAACTTTTGAATATATGCCTGAACATATAAACAAAACATGATTTGCAGGGTGTGGGTGGGATTAATAGTCAAGTTTCCTAGGACAACAGAGTCTATATTTTCTAAGGCTAGTATGAAATGTGCTAGAAAAATATGAAAATAAAGATGAAAACAACAACAACCTCAGATATATGTAACTAATAGGGATAAAGCCAAAGTGGGTCATCTTTCCATCCTCAAACAAAATAGGATTGAACACTGTGGAGGTGAAGTGACGTCAGTCCATGTGATGTGCAGTCTCTACCTTGTACTTGGTTGTGTCAAGCATGTGTAAGAGATTCCTCAAACACTGCTCTGTGTGTGTCTGTCACATTCTAGACATGGTTAGAACATGACATCTCTAACCTAATTAAATTATTTAAGCCATTAATGCGTTCAAATTTTGAATAGATTATAAAGGAAGTTGCAGGCTGAATTGGAGAAAGCAAGGACTTTGGCCTTGGCAGGTGTATCCTGTCCTGGTCCCTTCCTACTATGCCCAGCTATGAGTCCTACTTGCCATGAAGTGAGTATCTCTGGTCCAGTATATCCTCCCCTCCACGATGAAAGCCTCTGAAATCATAAACTATATCATTGCTGCATTATATTGTGTTACTCAGGTCACAGAAGTGAGAAATCAGATATCATATATCTTCCCTTCGGTAAGTAGAATAAAGTGAGACGCTGCTACTAGATCTGCCAGAACCTTGACAGAAGAGACGACTAAATCAGAAGCCTCATAAGGGGGCTGTGAGGTCTGTCATACTCACTAGTATAAAACCAGTGTTGATAACAGTATAAGTGAGAGGAATAGAGGAAAGTGTGGCACATATCAGTTAGTGATGGATCGATGAAGACAGGAAAAGAAGGAACCAAGAACCGGAAACATGGAAGCACCTGGGATATGGGGAAGCAGAGAACATCGCTCTGTTCCCAACTGAACGGTTGAAACATCCTCAGGTGATGCTGATTCCAGGCAGGTGTTAGGGACAGGCACCGCAGGGATCATTTGGTTCAGTGTCATAAGAGGTGAGAGCACAGGGGAGCAATAAGGACTCACCTGCAGCAGAACTGGGCAGGGAGGGGCCCAGCTTCTAAATCGTATTACACAGATTTTTGTCATGGCAACATAAAAAATCCAGTTTAATGTTATAATGGATGAAAGTATTATTTAAACACCTGGAAGAACAATCCTGCTGTCCAAACAGCATATCCCGACCTGCAAAAAGAAATAACAAAGGTCAAACATAAATATTTCTGAAATCAGAGTCTCACAAAATGAGGAGACTTACACTCCCTGATGAAATGTTTGCCAGCCACACTCAGGTGACTGTAGTTACCATCTAGCAGACAGTAGTCTGGCATATAGTCATGCCTACCACACCCAAAATTACTGCCTGGAATTTTAGAGTTCAACTGCCTTCATCCCTTAACATGTTTTCCAGAAATCTCTATAGATCATGACGAGAACCCCACATCAAAAACTTTCTTAATTAGGAAAGAATGGTAGTCAACCAGTACCGAACGGAAAGGAGACTTCTCCTGAATTTACACAGGAACACAGAATCACACAGATGTTGTCCCCAGATGTGTAAAAAAGGGCTGATTCATTCCTGAGAAACAGATTCACCCCAATATGCCCCAACCTTGACACACCTGTAGACACTATTAGTCTCTCACACTGTTCACCATCCTTAGCCTCACAGGTGGTTTTCCTTTCTCACATACTCCAGCAGCGTTTAACCATCTACACTTCAAACATGTCAGAGCTGAAAAAGCAAAACAAAGGATTCAGAGCACCCCTGAAGCTTCAGAAAGGAGGATATCCTGTGGGTTCAGTCAATGAATAAGAAGCAATCACCAAGGAAAGAGCTGGATGTATGCTGAGCTGACCTCTAAAGGGTAGCCCACGACCTTGGAACCTAGGAGGGGAATTGAGAAGAGCCAAGTTTGTCTGGTTCAAACGCTGTGAATGGAATGGGATGAGTTGAGGAAGATCAAATATTGAAGAAGTAGCTTGAGCCTACTACCTGTGACAAGACAAGAGCTCCCTTTGCCTCATCATCTTCATCCTGTCAGGAACCTTCCTGGCATCACTTCTAATATGAATTTAGGACTATAAATGGGTAAGCTGGAGGAACTGGGCAGGTTTTTTATCAATAAGGAGATGAATTGCAAGACCAGGAGAAAGCACACAGGAGCAGAGGCATGACAGAGGAGGAGGAATTGGAGACGCCCATCCTGTGTCCAGCAGAGGGAAGGGAAGGACACGGATGTGAGGATATGGAGATGAAGGCTGTGGAGTCCACATAGAAAAGAAGTCAGGTCTTCCATCTTGTTCCTTACCTCCCCAAACCCAGTACCCTTTACCAGTGTGTCTGCCCACCAGCACTGGCCCCTTCCATCTGCCAGGATCTCACCTTGCACGAAGTCCACTACCAAGGAGAGGCCCAGCAGGAGCAGCAGGAAGTGCTTCCCCATGGCAGTGGGATCCCAGGTTAAGAGAGCAGCAGAGAGCAAGACAGAGCACTCAAGGTCTCGTCTCTCCAATGCATGCTTATATCTGAGCTCAGGCTAGAAGAGGAATCCAATGAGATCCCAAGCCAGAGGACTGAGTAGATAGCCTGGGGGTAAGCAAAGGTCCTAAGTGCTTCACTGTGTCTGCTGACTTCTACACCCTCACAGAGTGGTGCAAGCACTTCCAGATTCTTGTCCACATACTTATTTCACTAACTTCCAAATGGAGAATAATAACTGTGATATTCCAAGGGATTTTTAAACTGAGTGTCTGAGGAGTCTAGAGACTGCTACACGCACTAGGCTATGACTCTCCACGTGGAAGGAGATTTTACATTCTCTAGCTTTTGTGAGTGGAATATATGTCTAAGTATATATTCAGTTGCTCAATAAATCAATGAAACCCAAATTGCAGATTCAGTTTCATCTTCCATTTAGACTACAGTTGTCTTCCTGGAGAGTGATAGAAAGAGAAGGAAAACTATGTGGTCATTGAAGGATAGTATGATAGGAAAACAGGCCTTGCATTCTGGATCTGGTTTCCCTGTCCCACTATTGGAGTCAGGAAACTTAAAGCACTACAGATTAATCAGAAATACACAGAGTCTATGTGTGCTGTCTAAAAAAACCTCCCAAACACGTTCAAAGGCAAAAATAAGCTGTGCTTCCTTAGTACCAAAAGGATGTGTAACTTTGAATACCTGCCTTCTCCTGTCATTCCTAAGTAGAAGCAATACCCCATATATGAAACTAATTGTGGAGCTACCACAATCCTTTTTTCACCCATTGTAAAGACAGTGAAGACAGTGTATCAACTCCCTGTCAGACAGTCCTTCAAACCTAGAGATCCCTTTTGCAGACACAAGGTGCACACGTGCCCTCCTCAGTGACACTTGGTATTTTGAGGCCACTACTTCAGGAACAGTAGAGAAACATCTCCCAAAAGTCAGGCATTATCAAACTATTCAAGGGGTTTAATCAAAATTTGATATAGACCTTTTGGTAGCTATTATTAGTTTTCAACCTGACTACTTCTGGAAATAAGTAAATACCAATTGGCTGGGTACACTTGTGAGTGACTTTTCTTAATTGACTCATTTGAAGTGGGAAGGCCTGATGTTATCCTGATCTGATGAGCTGGGAAGACCACCTAGAATCTAGGCCACATCTTCTGTAACAGGCCTATAAAAAGGAAATTAAAGAAGCAAGCCATTGCTCTTAGCCTGCTTGCCCTCACTGTCACTGGGGTGTCCATTCCTTCACTAGCATCACAGTCTACTTCTCTGGGATTCCAGAGTATATTGAAGACCAGATGGGACATCAGACACTATTAACTGAACAACTATGGTATTCCTACACTTTCTGTTAGTAGACAGTAGTTGTTGGACTAGCTGGACCAATCCTGTAAGCCACGCTAATAATTTCCCAGTCTGTAAGTGCTGGCCTAGTAGAGAGCCGTCACTAATACAGATTTTCTGGGTGGCTCTGTCCCTAGGAACAATTTTTAAATTCGTGTGAGTTCTCTTAGCTTCCATAGTCCCTTTGTTCTTGTTTGCCATTCTGTTGTCTCTCTTGAGTTTCTGCTTGCTTCACCTTCTAGATATCCATACCGTTGATACATAATCTTCCTATGCTAACGCAGCTCAAGGATTTAGGCTTACAGCCCTGTGACTATGATGGATCAGTGCCAACCAGAGTCCTCATCTGGAATACAGTATCAGGAAACAATGTGACCATCACTCATCTCATTTTAGAGAAATGTATAGACAAGAAGGCTGAAAGTAAATGGCAAAATGGCCACCAACAATGAGGCTCAGACCTGACTGCTTGGAGCCTGATATGGTGACTTGTGATTCATTGTCTCAAAATTTGGAAATCTAATTCCTAATGTTTCTCCTCAAATAAGCAGACTCAGAAAATACCATATAATGTTATAAAATGTACCACATAAAATAGTGGATACTAACTTATAACTATTCAAATACCATACCTCAGAATTGGCAATTGAAATGAGACCAAGTGACCAATTCTCTCCTCTCCCCTACGCCCTCATAGTCAGGTTCCCCCCTTCTGTGTATATATTTTCTTTTACTTTTGCTAAATTCTCTCTGGTAAAGACTCTCACCATTGAACCTTGCCTCATTGTTTCCAGTACAATAGCAGACATCACATATATCTAAGGACAGATCTTCCATTTGCTACCAACAGATACCTAAAATGCACCATCTCCTCTGAAAGGCAATGACTAACAAGCTGCCAGGGAGACTGGAGTTTCTATATTCTCTTCCAGAGCAAACTCACCAACTGAGTTTGTGGTTTGTGGTTTTCTTCATTCACTATATATCCATCCAAAGGTTTCATTGTCTTTCCACTTCTGAAGTGTGTGTTGTGAAAGCAACTAGCCTAAATGTTGTTTTCTAGAAGAATCAGCTCTCATGAACGCCTTAGAGGCCCAGAAGCAAATTCCTTAATCATAGGGGACATCTCCCAAGATGGGGAACCAGAATCATTCTCTGGATGTGTTCCCTTGTACAAAGGTGTGGCCAGAGAAAAGATCACAGATCCCACTGGGATGGGGAAAACATTGGTCCCACTGCATCCTGGAATCCGAGCTCTTCCTACCAAGATGTCTAAAAGCCCAGTGAGCTAGATCCAACATCAGCTGCTGCTCAAGTCATGCCTGTCTGTAGCTCTGTCTGTCTGCACCCTCATAGTGATAGTGCATGTGGACCCCAGACTGACAGACTAATTCCTTCTCCCATGGGCATCAGAGACAGCCTGACTACAGCAGGTACTGTCCCTTACTCCTCACTCACTTGGTACAGAACCTCCCTGCTACTTCTGACACTTATAAAAATGTCCTTGCTCTCTGTCATGTATGTCTGAATTTTCCTCAGACTCCTTGCTATCCTGCTGTCTGTTCATCTGTAGCACCAAGCATTCTCCCAACATCTCTCTTGCCCAACAGTACAATCTGCCACAGTGACTCAACCCCGTCTACAGCTGATGCAACTAAGAACATTTTTAGACAGTTTATAGAGGATAGGACTAAAAAGAAGATCCATAAAAAGTATTGACACTTTTTAAATGATCATTTCCAATTACAGATCAATTGCTTTCAACTAGATACACAAACTAGCCCACTTTGTTACCAGAGTAGTGAGGGTCAAATGCAATATTTTTCCATGTATAGTGCTATTATGTTCCTTAAAGGAAAGTTTTGTTTGTGTACATAATTGTTGGACATTAGATAACAACTTCAAGAGAATAATGCAAACAGGGCAGTATTTAAAATCCAATTCTGCAGAAAGGATCTGTCATGTAGAGATTGGGCAAAGATGGCTGCTGGCATGGTGATTTGTCCCATACAGAGGTTTTAAAATCCTCTCTCTGGTCAGATGAAATTCCTGTTCTTTCCTCCTATAGGTGAGAACTACACCTTCCACAGGTTGTCGTTTCATTGGCCTAGAACAAAAAACAATATCCAGTGAACAGCTGGAGCTTGAGGTCAGCCACTTTTTCTGATCCAGGGCTCAGTCACATGACTCAGTTCTGAGACAAGCAGTTTCAGCCACAACCTCAGGGAAGGGTCTAGTGTATCTTGAAACTCCACTGAAAATACACAGAGCAATCTATTTCTTACACTGTGAGGCCTGGACTGTCAAAACATTCCATTTGGAAAGTGGGTAAAGCTAATCAATACAATAATGGGAACAAAATGTAATCATAAAAGGTTTACAATGTGGCTGGAGAGATGGCTCAGTGGTTTAGAACACTGAAATGAGATCTGTCACCCTCTTCTTGCCTGCAGGATTACATGTGGACAGAACATTGACATTTTAAAGGCTTGATATTTTCCAACATTAAAAAAGAAAAAGAATAAGAAAGTTTATAACTAGTGCAAAATAAGTCATGAAACACTTCTCCCTCATTCTACAGAAAATGACAAATCATGTAAAGATGATGCTAAATTGCATCTTATTTTAAAATATTTTTCACTTACT
This sequence comes from Mesocricetus auratus, assembly GCF_017639785.1. Lineage (NCBI taxonomy): Eukaryota > Metazoa > Chordata > Mammalia > Rodentia > Cricetidae > Mesocricetus > Mesocricetus auratus. The sequence goes on along the minus strand of NW_024429203.1, from coordinate 15,507,042 downwards.
TGTTACCATTTCCTTCATGTATAGAATGTATCTTCATCCTATCAACACACAGCTGCTCCACTCACTCCTCCTGAGATTCCCCAAGTGACCTCCTCCCCATGTTTACAACCTCAGCTGAGGTAAGCTCATGAGCTCAATGGCCATGCCAGGGCAAGATGACAATGTCTCACAGCACCCCTCCCTATCTTCTGGCTCCTACAGTCTTCCTCCCTCTCTTACACAATGTCCCCATGCTTGGAATGGTTGACACAGAAGTCTCAATTAGCACAGAGCACTCAGTGGTCATCTGCCCACTTGTGAGCCACTGTATTAATTGAGGTCCACTGCAGAAAAGTTTTTCTGTCCAGTGCCAAATGGAGAACAATTCTATGTAAATAATCACTGATAGTTGTAAGGCAGCTTTACCAAGTGTTCACTTAACAAAACAACACCCTTGCCTATGGCCTCCTAAGATAAGGGATTTTGACCAAGTTAGAGCAACTGGCATAGGATCCATTCTGGGAACAAGCTTCAGTTCTCATCAAAAAGCAGTTCAGTCCCAAACATGAACATTTCAGCAAAATGTTTGGCATTGTAGCATGTTAGTTGACAGCTGGGTCATACCTTGATAACTTTTCTCCTCCAATGGCCTAAAAAGCACCTCCCAGTATGTGGGCAAATTTCAAATAAGTAAAAGATCTTTGGCCCACCCTTTAGATGATATACAGGAATTAACTCAAATGTGTCAGAACCTTAAATATTTAACTTGAAGATGAAAAACTAATGAAATGAATATCTGTACTTTAAAAACAATTCACTGCCCCTGCCAGCCTCCAGAAAGAGTCTCACGATAATTACTGATAGCCAAGAAAAAGAACAAAATTGGAATATGGCTTCGTGATGGTTCATCTTCAGTGTTAGCCTGACTTCATTTAGAATTGCCTGGGAAATGCACTTCTAGGTGTGTGGTGTGTGTAGGAGGTTGTTTCCACAGAGGTTTGACTGAAGAGACCCAATCGTAATGTGGGCACTAATATCATATGGTCTGTGGTCTTGGAAGAGGGTGTACCTTAGATAAAGTGTAGAAGACAGTAAACCTGAAAAGCAATACATTTTTTGTTTAAATCATGCTGTGATTATTTTATTACATTTATTTATGGTGTGTGTGTGTGTGCACATGAGTTTACAAGACATATAGAGTGATGAAAGTCACAGGGGAACCTCTGGAAGTTGTTTCTCTCCTCCCACTACAAGGGTCCCAGGGATTGAACTCAAGTTATACTAGACAATAATCACCTTTAACTACTGAGCCATGTCTCTGGATCCCTAATTATCTGACTTTAAAAATTGGCTATGTGCAGCATGACTAAGCAGTTAGAGGCTCTGACTGCCGAACACGACCACATATGTTCAGACCTGAGAATCAAAACGGTAGAAGGAGAGCATTGACACCTGTATGGTGACCTCTGAACTCCAGAGGCCTCACCATGTGCACACCCACACATAAATATACACATGCCCGAAGGCACACACACACACACACACACACACACACACGCATACACACACACTCACACACCAATGCACAAGAGTTTTTCAATTGAAAATAAGCTAAAGAAACATACTGAATTAGTGAAATAATTTATGTGAGGCATTCAATTTATTTCCAAGTAGCCAGCAGACATAGATAAACACACAGAGTAGGAGCAACACCTCAGACATGTGAGGAGATAAGCAGGGTGTGAAACTCCAGACAGGATCAGCAGGAGAATGCTTGCTCACATGTCTCAGAGTCATGATTCAGTGAACAGAACTGCAAAGAAAAATGGTAAAATTACTGTTATAAATGTTTTTAATTTTTGTTTTATGTGTAGAGGTGTTTGGCCTGTATGCATGTCTGTGTCAGATTTCCTGATAGTGGAGTTACAGAATGTTGTGTGTGACCATGAGGGTACTGGGAATCTAACCAGCATCTCTGCAAGAGCACCCGATGCTATTAACTGATGAGCCATCTTTCCTTTCCTGATTTAAATTAACATTAATATTAAATTAAAATAATATTAATAAGTTAATACTGGTAATAAATAAAGATTCATATATAATCACATGAACACATACCACGACCTAATCATGATTCTAAATCATTGAAATGTAAACAAGCTGTGTCTGCCAATGGGATGCAGTTACTAGCAATGCTCTTACTGCAATGTCTGCACTTTGCTTTTTTTTTAGGTTGAACATGTAGTCTACTAGAAGAAAATGTAAAAACCCCAAGCAATATCAATTCTAAAACTGTAGAATTTCTATTTTATACTGGGAACTTGTTACAACACACAAAAGCTACCACAAAGTTGCTGTGAGGAATATTCCTAGAGAATTATTTAATCATTGTAAGTTATTGGCAGCCACACCTAAAAGTTTGTCAGCAAGTGGTAACATTAGCTAGTTGTGCTGGGCAATCAAGAACAATGGCAATACCCTGTGTTGTTTGGGGTGTCTGGAAGCTTCTGAGACCAATGTACAGATGTATTAAATTATTTTCAAATAATAGCCTAATTAAGATATGTATGTCATACATATACTACTTGAGAACATATGATTGAGATAAATGAATGAAAGGTATTGATTTAGAAATATACTACCCCATGCAGAGGTTGGTTGGTTGGTTCTTTCAGAATATTGATTGTATTCCTGGTGAACAATGTACTCTAATCATTCGTTCACCATTCACTCATTCACCATTTTATTTTATTTTTTTATTTTTTATTTTTTGGTTTTCTTTTCGAGACAGGGTTTCTCTGTATTGTTTTGGAACCTGTCCTGGAACTCGCTCGGTAGTCCAGGCTTGGTCTCAAACTCACAGAGATCCACCTGCCTCTGCCTCCCGAGTGCTGGGATTAAAGGTGTGCACCACCACCGTCCGGCCCACTATTTTATTTTTAATGAATGGCTGTATAGTGCTAGGTCTATAAAAAACATCTAAAAATTCCTTCTTCAGAAAACAAATGTAAATTTAGATGGATGAACACAATGCACTTAACAATTGGTTCCTCCCATGGGTGTAATCCTAGTTTAGTGTCCACCTACTGAAATCAGACTCATAGTTAAGCTTAGTAAAGAGGGGCCTGATCCAGACTCCATGAATGTAGTGTCAGTGAGGAGGCCTCAGAAATCTCTGGGGCCTTGGGTAGTAGACCAGTGTTCACCATGGCGAACGAATGAACTTTGGGAGCCCATTCCGCATGGAGGGATGCTCTCTCAGCCTGAACACGTGGGGAAGGGCCTAGGTCCTGCCCTGGATAAAACGACAGACTCTGGAGATCCCCCAAGGAGGGCCTTACCCTCCCTGAGGAATGATATGGGGATTGGGCTGGGGGTAGGTGGCTGGGAGTGGGGTTGGTGGAGGAAGAAGGGGGGAGCTGGGATTGACATTTGAAGCATGCATGTTTCTAATTTAAATAAAAAACATACATAAAATATAAATTGCTTTTGTAACAAGAACAAAGGTAAGAACATGTGAACTTAATAAAATAAATGGTAAAACACACACATACATAAAGAATGGTCAGATAAAACAGAACTAGACTAATGCATCTAAATTCCATTTTGATTTAAACTTAGAAATTTCAAGGCATGCTCTATTGCATAGTAGGCTTCTTCGTTTATTTTTGGCTGCAGCATTCTTGTAACCAGACATCATAGATGATATACGCTACTCCTCTTTCCTCCATCTACTTTCCTCTCCGTTTCCCTTTCTTGCAGTCGCCATGATGTTTTCTCAGCAGTTTGGACTGAGTATTAATGTCTCTTCACTGTTTAGGAGTGAATGCCTGTTGTGTTGCATCTTCTTGTTTCATAGTGTTAGAGAACATAGGTCCTTCTCCCTGTCTGTGCCCTGCTAGTAGGTAATAAAGTTTATGCATGAAGTTGGGGTTCAGTCTTGATGCTATTACATTATTGTAAATGATGGCATCCCAATATAAGATCTGCTTTAAAATGAATTGTTTTAATTAGGTAAAGAAACCACAGAGTAATTAGCACAACTTCACTCATCTAGCAGTACTAAAGAATTTCTTGAATGAAACAATAAAACCTTTCCAAAATTCAAGAATAGGACATATTGTTAAGAGGTGGTAGAACAAGAAAAGTAGAGGCAGGTGGGAGGAAATTGGTCATTGGGGGGTGTCTTTGCAGGCTGAATCATGTCCTTGTCACCCCCTATTACATGTAACTATGCTTCCTGTATGCCATGAATCTCTTCCCTTACATTTTTTTACTCAGGTCACATCCATTAGAAATTATCTAATAAACCCCTAAGCAAAATTCTGGAGTTGTTGTTTGCCGGACAGCCTGGCAGAAAACACATCACTGGAAACTGAAGCTTCATCAAGGGTAGGTGCTATGTTTGTCATATTCATTGTTGGAGAACAAGCCTCCTTGCAGGGTTCATCCATTTTCTTATTTGTCGAATGGAGAGTGGGGAGTGTGTTATAAACCAGTCACTGCCAGAAGGATGGGGGAAGAGAAGGGAGGAAAACAGAATCTGAGAAAGGGGAGCATGGAGGATGCTGGGAAACAGAGAGCATCTCTCTATGCCCAGTTGAACTGTGGAAATCTCAGCACCTGATCCGAGTCCAGGCATGTCAGGGCTTGGGCCATGCTGGGAAAAGTTGACTCTGTGTTTCTAGTGTACAGGAGGTATATGAGCATAGGTGTACAGGGTAGTTTTATGTCAACTTGAGACAAGCTAGGGTCAGAGGAGAGGGGGAGAGACAGAGAGAGAGAAAGAGAGAGAGAGGGAGAGGTTCAATTGAGAAAATGCCTTCATAAGATCCAGCTGGTAGATTAGTATTTGATGAGCGAGTGCCTAGCCCATTGTAGGTGATGCCACCCTTGTGCTGGTGGTCCTGGAATTTATAAGAAAGCAGGCTGAGCAAGCCAGGAGCAGAGAGCCAGGAAGCAGCCCTGCTCCATGACCTCTGCATCAGCTCCTGACCTACAGTCAGTGGCTACTAATAGAAAAGTATACAAGACATTCCCTGCATTCACAAGGAAACACATATATCCACATTCTCTGCTTTTATACCCAGGGCTCTAGACAGGGCTGTCTCCTTCAGGGTAAGTGACCATCCTAAGACATCTCAGGACTTCCTTACCTGTAAAGGTTACCCACAAAGGCACACACAAACCCCAGAAGAACTGAATAGACCACACTGGACACTTATGGAAGCAGAAAGGCAAAAGCAAGAGTAAGGGGCGCATTCAGGACCCAACCTCAAGTGTCACACGGAAACTGATAAGAAACAATGGTCAGGGAAGGAGCTATCCCATGCAGAGCTGACCCCTAGTCCATGAAGGTTTAAGGAAGGTTTCCTTACCCGAAAGCATGAGAAAGGACAGATTGTACACAGGAAAACAAAAGCTCTGATGTAGGGATTGATCTTACCATCAGGACTACATTCCTCACCAGCTCTGCTCACCTCCACTCCTATAGCCTGTGACCAAGTACTTCTGGCTTCCTTCCCACAAATGTGTTACAACATTTCAAGGGAGATTAAAAGTATGAGCATGGGCTTAGGGAGAGGGGGGTACTGCACACTGTGCCCTGATTTTCCATCCAGAAGGGAACTACTTCCTTGAACCTGCTACATCTAGATATTAAATTTCCTATTTTAATGGAAATGGAATGTACTGCTACTCAATTAAACCCTAAAGCCAAAATACCAGATATTGTCTTATCTTCCATGCAGGCTACAGTTATTCTTCAAAGCTGGATGGAGAAATAGGGCAATGTGGGGCGATAGCAAAAGCATGAGGAGGAAACCGGCCATTCATTACGGGTCTGCATCCTAAATAGGAAAAAGTGATCCCCTCTTCACAGGCTTCACAGCAGATGCCAGTTGTGCTGTGTCCCTTGAATGACAGCTGGAAAGAGGCTCCAGCATAAGAACTAATGGGTGGTGAGCAGGGGATATACTTCAGTTGGTAGAGTCCAATCCCCATCACAGAGACAAACTGGGTGTGGTAAAGAACACAAGTAAACCCAGCAGTAGGGAGTTGGAGGCCAAAATAAGAAGTTTAAGGTGATCATTGGCTACATAGCAAGTAGAAGGCCAGCCTGCACTACATAAATTCTAAATAAATAAAAATAAATAAATTCAGAGTAAAGAACAAATAGACAAAAAGAAACTAACAGTCAGCATGCTAAAGTTGTGGAAAACACCAAATTTTTGGAATAGGTGACTTGTTCTCTGATATAGAAGAAAAATGGACAGAAATTACATTTGATGATGTAATAACCAATATTTCCTAAAAAAGAAAAAGAGCATATTCAGCAAACCTGAAAATTCCCAAATAGGATAAATACAGAAGACTGTACTCTCAACCTTTTTAAAAAATAACAAGGAGAATAATAAAGAGAAAATGTAATTTTATTTGGTGATAAAAATCAGAAACTATCCCAGGACTCTCATCAGAAAAACTGATATAGGAGACAATACAGTGACAGATTTGAAGGGTACTGGTATGCAGAAGACTGCAGATAGATCCAGGTTTATCACCTTGTACAAAACTTAAGTCCAAATGGATCAAAGATCTCAACATAAATCCAGCCACACTGAAACTTTTAGAAGAGAAAGTGGGAGATACTCTTCAACGAGTTGGTACAGGAGACCACTTCCTAAACATAACACCAGTGGCACAGGCACTGAGATCGACAATTAACAAATGGGACCTTCTGAAACTAAAAAGCTTCTGTAAGGCAAAGGACACAGTCAAAAAGACAAAAAGGCAGGCCACAGAATGGGAAAAGATATTCACTAACCCTACATCTGACAGAGGGCTAATCTCCAAAATTTACAAAGAACTCAAGAAATAAGTCTCCAAAACACCAAAGGATCCACTTAAAAGGTGGGGTACAGAGCTAAATAGAGAATTCTCAGTAGAGAAGGCTAAATGGCCAAGAGACACTTAAGAAAGTGCTCAACATCCTTAGCCATCAGGGAAATGCAAATCAAAACAACTCTGAGATACCATCTTACTCCTGTTAGAATGGCTAGAATCAAAAACACCGAAGACAATTTATGCTGGAGAGGATGTGGAGAGAGAGGAACACTCCTCCACTGCTGGTGGGAGTGCCGACTCATACAGCCTCTTTGGAAATCAGTATGGAGATTCCTCAGGAAAATGGGGATTAATCTACCACTAGACCCAGCAATTCCACTCTTAGGCATTTATCCAAATGAGGCAGGTTCATACAACAAGGGCATCTGCTCCACTATGTTCATAGCAGCATTATTTGTAATAGCCAGAACCTGGAAGCAACCTAGATGCCCCTCAACTGAAGAGTGGATAGAGAAAATGTGGTACATTTACACAATGGAGTATTACTCAGCAGAAAAAAGCAATGGAATCTTGAAATTCGCAGGGAAATGGATAGTACTGGAAGAAACCATCCTGAGTGAGGTAACCCAGTCGCAAAAAGACAAACATGGTATGTACTCACTCATATATGGATTTTAGACATGGATCAGGATAGTGCCAGTCTGCACTTCCACAAATAGAGAGTCTGGGAAACAGGAAAGAACATAAAAGATAGGCATATATGCATAGTACCCAAGAGAAGAGGATGGAGACAAGATCCTCTGAATGGATGGGGAACACGGTGAGGGGTGGGGGGTAGTGGGACCTGGGAAGAAGAAAGGGGTGAAGAGGAAGAGAGTTGGTCATGGGGGGACAGGAAGTTGAGGGGGTGGGGGTAGAATAGGGGGAAGAGGGAATCATAGGATCGAAGACAGATCAGGCACCAGAGTGACCTCGAGTGATCTAAAGGGATAACACCAATTGGCAAGCTAAGCAATAGTGGAGGGACCACCTCGAATGCCCATTCCTGATAATGAACTTGATGTCTATAACCATCTGGGAGCCTTCATCCTGTGACTGATGGAAGCAGAGGCAAACACACAATTAATCACTGAACTGAACCCAAGGAACCCAGTGACAGAGAGAGAGGAGCGATGAGCAAATTGGCAAAGAATGGGCTGGCAAAACCAGCAGAGACAGCTGATCTGAACAGGGGAGAGCTCTTGGACCCCAGAGCGACAGTGGGAAGGCCAGCATGGGACTGATCTGGACCCCCAAATGTGAGTGTCAGTGAGAAGGCCTGGGCAACCTATGGGGCCCTGAGCTGTGGATCAGTGTCTATCCCTGGTATACAAACTGTCTTCGTGTGCCTATAGCACAAAGAGAGATGCTCTCTCAGCCTGGACTCTTAGGGGAGTGCCTGGACCCTACCAAGAGTAAAATGACAGACTCTAGATATCCCCTATGTGGAAGGATTTGGCAAGAGGGTGGGAGGGAGGGGGGAAGGGGAGTGCGGGAGGAGGGGAGGGAGAGGGAACTGGGATTGACATGTAAAACAAGCTATTTAAAATTAAAATAAAAAATGATAAAAAATCTAACAAACAAACAAACAAACAAAAAAGAAATACTGAAAGACAAAATGTAAAACAATATCACACACACACACACACACACACACACACACACACACACACACACACAATCCAGATAAGAATGTTACAACCAACACACGTTTTAGTATTAAGCTAAAGGTAAAAATTTGCCAAGCAAACAATGTGTTAGATCATTAATTAATTATAACCAGAGTACTATGAAAGTGTTACAGAATTTGTTACAGACATTCTAGCATACAAGAAACAAAAACAGGACAACAAATGGAAATGTGTTGGGGGATATTTGAGTAAACTGTGTAAAGATGTGTTGTTGTTTTACCTTTCCCACCTAAGGCACCTGATTGGATAATAAAGAGCAACATGGCCAATAGGTAAGTAGGAGAAGATAGGTGGGACTTCCAGACAGAGAGAGGAACTTGTGATGAATCTAGGTGTGGTGATATATTACTTCTGATTTATTAAAACTTGCCTGAGGGTATAGAAAGCAAAGCCAGCCACAAGCTATAGATGTCAGGCATTGGTGATACCCACCTTTAATCCCAGCATCCACAATAGTTAGCTATAGAAGCTGAGCAGAAGTGGCACACACCTTTAACCCCAGGGCTCAGGATTAAGAGGTAGACAGATTTCTGTTAGTTCAAGTCCATACTGACTACATGAACTTGATCCAGCCCTAAAAGAAACAGCTCACACAAAGGTGGTTTCAGCACCTGGGATCACATGCCTTTAATTCCAGTAGTAGGAAGGTAGAGACAGGGGTGACATGACTGGGCAGAGAAAGGAATTAAAGGAGGACGAGACAGGAATTCAGAGCCTTTTGCCTCTGAGAACCTGTGAGACAGGATTGCCATTTCAGCTGTGTAGAGGTAAGATCTACTGGTTTGGCTGCTTTGCTTCTCTGATCTTCAGTTTGAAGCTTGAATCCCAATATCTGTCTCTGGGTCTTTTATATTTCACGTTACATCTAGGCACATTAGAGAGATGCCAGGGGCATACGGGAGGAGTCAGACATACACAGCAGGGGAGAGGTAAAAAGCCACATGGTAAAATGCAGATTAATAGAAGCAGGTTAATGAAGTTATAAGATTGAGTTGGGAACAAGCCTAAGCTAATGGTCAGGCTTTCATAATTAAGAATAAGCCTCCATGCCATTATTTGTGGACTGGTTATTTCCAAGAGAAAATCTGACAAGAAACTCTGACAACAACTTAGGCCCACATAAATGTAGAGAACAAACCAGGATAATGAAGGCAAATGTAGAAGGCACTGTTTCTGAATTGTTCCAGAAAATAATTTTTGAAGTGTCTATAAAGCTTTATTAAACTTATCAAGGATTGTATCAAATTGTGTACAAGTCAATTCAATCCACAAAACAGGAGCCATTCCAATAATTCTGTTCACAAGACAATATAATTAGGTTAAACTATAAACATTGCAAAAGCACTTAATAATTTCATTCTTTTTTATTATTTATTTTTAAATTTAAATTTAAATTAGAAACAAGGTTACTTCACCAGTCAGTTCCAGGTCCCTCTCCCTTTCCCTTCCCTCCTCCCATGCCCTCACCCTAACCACCCCCATTATCCCCTCATTTCCCCAGGGAGGGTGAGGCCCTCCATGGGGATGTCCATAGTCTGTCATTTCATCCAGGGCAGGGCCTAGACCCTCCGCCAAGAGTTCAGGGTGAGACTGCATGTCACATTGTTGGATGGGAGTCAAAAGTCCATTTGTATACCCAGGATAAATACTGATCTACTGCCGAAGGCTCAATAGAATTGTCCATTTCCTTTAGATTTTCAAATTGTGTGGAGTACAGGTTTTCAAAGTACGACCTGATGATTCTCTGGGTTTCCTCAGTGTCGGTTGTTATGTCCCCCTTTTCGTAGATTTTGTTAATTTGCATGTTCACACTCTGTCGTTTGGTAAGTTTGGATAAAGGGTTTGTCTATCGTGTTGATTTTCTCAAAGAACCAACTCTTCGTTACATTGATTTTTTGTATTGCTTTCCGAGTCTCTGCTTTATTGGTTTCAGCCCTCAATTTGATTATTTCCTGGCATGTACTCCTCCTGGCTGAGTTTGCTTTTTTGTGTTCTAGAACTTTCAGTTGTGTTGTTAATTCTCTAGTGTAACTATCCTGCAGTTTCTTCATGTAGGCACTTAGTGCTATGAACTTCCCTCATAGCACTGCTTTCAAAGGATCTCATAAGTTTGGGTATGTTGTGTCATCATTCTCATTGAATTCTAGGAAGTCTTTAATTTCTTTTTTTTATTTCTTCTTTGATCCAGGAATGGTACAATTGTGCATTATTCAATTTCCATGAGTTTGTAGGATTTCTACAATTTGTGTTGTTGTTGAATTCTAATTTTAACGCATGGTGGTCTGATATGATACATGGAGTTATTCCAATTTTTTGTACCTGTTGAGGTTTACTATGTTGCCAAGTATGTGATTGATTTTTGAGAAGGTTCCGTGTGGTGCTGAGAAGAAGGTATATTCTTTTTATTTGGGTGGAATGTTCTATAGATGTCTGTTAATCCCAATTGGGTCATAACTTCTATTAGTTCTTTTGCTTCTTTGTTAAGTTTCTGTCTGGTAGTCCTGTCTAGAGGTGAGAGTGGGGTGTTGAAGTCTCCCACTACAAGTGTGTGGGGCTTTATATGTGATTTGAGTTTTAATAATGTTTCTTTTATGAATGTGGGGCATAGATGTTCAAAATTGAGATTTCATCTTGGTGTATTTCCACTGTGATGAGTATGAAGTGCCCTCCTTCATCCCTTTTGATTGATTTTATTTTGAAATCTAATTTGTTAGATATTAGGATTGCTACCCCTGCTTGTTTCTTGGGTCCATTTGATTGGAAAATCTTTTCCCAACCCTTAATTCTAAGGTAATGTCTGTCTTTGAGGGTGAGGTGTGTTTCTTGTATGCAGCAGTATGATGGGTTCTGTCTTCAAATCCAGTCTGTTAGCCTGTGTCTCTTAATGGGTGAGTTAAGACCATTAATATTGAGGAATATTTAATGACCATTGATTGCTCATTCTTGTTTGTTTTGGAATAATTGATGGTGGTGGAATTATATGTGGATTTCCACCTCTTTTGTTTTGGCTGTTTGTAATGTAGGATTATTTATTGCCTATGTTTTTCTGGTTGTAGTTAACACCCTTTGTTTAGGGTTTTCCTTTCAGAACTGTCTGTAGGGCTAGTTTAATGGATATGTATTGTTTAAAACTGGTTTTGTCATGGGATATCTTGTTTTCTCTGTCTATAGTGATTGAAAGCGTTGCTGGGTATAGCAGTCCGGGCTAGCATCCATGGTCTATTAGTGTTGATAGAATATCTATCCAGGACCTTCTGGCTTTCATAGTTTCCATGTAGAAGTCAGGTGTGATTCTGATAGGTTTGCCTTTGTACGTTACTTGGCCTTTTTCCTTTGCTGCTCTCAATATTCTTTTTTTATTCTATATGTTTGGTGTTTTTACTATTATGTGGCAAGGGGATTTCCTTTTGTGGTCTACTCTATTTGGTGTTCTGTACGCTTCTTGTACTTTCATTGGCATGTCTTTCTTTAAGTTGGGAAAGTTTTTTTCTATGATTTTGTTAAATATGTTTTCTGGCCCTTTTTTATTTTTAAGTTTAAATTTAGATTAGAAACAAGGTTGCTTCACAAGTCAGTTCCAGGTCCCTCTCCCTTTCCCTTCCCTCCTCCCATGCCCTCATCCTACCCCCCCATTAACCCCTCATTTCCCCAGGGAGGGTGAGGCCCTCCATGGGGATGTCCATAGTCTGTCATTTCATCCAGGGCAGGGCCTAGACCCTCCCCAAAGACTTCAGGGTGAGACTGCAACTCACATTGTTGGATGGGAATCAAAAGTCCATTTGTATACTCGGGATGAATACTGATTTAATGCCCAAGGCTCAATAGATTACGTAGGCCTCCTCGCTGACACCCACATTCAGGGGGTCTTGATCAGTCCCATGAAGGATTCCCAGCCATCAGCCTGGGAATCAAGAGTTAACCCTTGTCAGGTCAGCCGTTTCTGGGGTTAAACCAGCCCAGTCTTAATCCCTTTGGTCATCAGTCCTCCCTCTCTGTTACTGGCTTTCTTGAGTTCAGGTCAGTACTTAGCTGTGGGAGTCTGCCTCTTCTTCCATCAGTCACTGAATGAAGTTTCTGTTTCCCAGACTCTCTGGCCATGGGATTGTAGGATGGCACTCTCCAGATCTATGTCTAAAATCCATATATGAGAGAGTACTTGCCATGTTTCTCTTTTTGTGACTGCGTTGCCTAACTCAGGATGGTTTCTTCTAGTGTCATCCATTTGCCTGCAAATCTCAGGATTCCATTGTTTTTTTTTCTGCTGAATAGTACTCCATTGTGTAAATGTACTGCATTTTCTCTATCCACTCTTTGGTTGTGGGGCATCTAGGTTGCTTGCAAGTTCTGGCTATTACAAATAATGCACCTATGAAAATAGTGGAGCAGACATCCTTGTTGTATGAATGGGCATCTTTTGGATATATGCCTAAGAGTGGAGTTGCTGGGTCTTCTGGTAGGTTTATTCACATTTTTCTGAGGAATCTCCATACTGATTTCCAAAGTGGCTGAACCAGTTGGCACTCCCACCAGCAATGGAGGAGTATTCCCCTTTCACCACATCCTCTCCAACATAAATTGTCTTTGGTGTTTTTTATTTTAGCCATTCTGATAGGAGTGAGATGGTATCTCAGAGTTGTTTTGACTTGCATTTCCCGGATGGCTAAGGGTGTTGAGCACTTTCTCAAGTGCCTCTCAGGCATTTTAGACTCCTCTATTGAGAACTCTCTATTTATTTCTGCAGCCCATTTTTTAATAGTATCCTTTGGTGTTTTGGAGACTTGCTTCTTGAGTTCTTTGTAAATTTTGGAGATCAGCCCTCTGTCAGATGTGGGGTTAGTGAATATTTTTTCCCATTCTGTGGGCTGCCTTTTTGTCTTGCTGACTATGTCCTTTGCCTTACAGAAGCTTCCCAGTTTCAGAAGGTCCCATTTATTAATTGTGGATCTCACTGTCTGTGCTACTAGTGTTATGTTCAGGAAGTTGTCTCCTGTACCAATTCGTTCAAGGGTATCACCCACTTTCTCTTCGAAGAGGTTAAGTGTGGCTGGATTTATGTTGAGGTTTTTGATCCACTTGGATTTAAGTTTTGTGCATAGCGATAAACATGGATCGATCAGCATTCTTCTACATTCCAGCATCCAGTTATGCCAGCCCCATTTGTTGAAGATGCTTTCTTTATTCCATTGTATATTTTTATCTTCTTTGTCAAAGATCAGATGTTCATATGTGTGTGGGTTAATATCAGTGTTTTCAATTTTATTCCAGTGGTCTACCTGTCTATTTTTGTGCCAATACCAAGCTGTTTTTAGGACTATACCTCTATAATAGAGATTGAAGTCAGGGATGGAGATTCCTCCAGACATTGCCTTGTTGAACAGGGTTGTTTTGGCTATCCTGAATCTTTTGTTTTTCCATACAAAATTGATTATTGTTCTTTCAAGGTCTGTGAAGAATTGTGCTGGGATTTTAATGGGGAGTGCATTGAGTCTGTAGATTGTTTTTGGCAGGATTGCCATTTTTACTACATTGATCCTACCTATCCAAGAGCATGAGAGATCTTTCCATTTTCTGAGGGCTTCTTTAATTTCTTTAAATTTTCAAAGTTCTTGTGATACACGTCTTTCAATTATTTGGTTAGCGTTATCCCAAGGTATTTTATGTTGTTTGTGGCAATTGTAAAGGGTGATGTTTCTCTGATTTCTTTCTCAGCCCTTTTATCATCTGTATATAGTAGGGCTACTGATTTTCTTGAGTTGAACTTGTATCCTGCCACTTTGCTGAAGGTGTTAATCAGCTGTAAGAGTTCCCTGGTAGAGTTCTTTGGGTCATTTATGTAAACTATCATATCATCTGCAAACAGTGAAAGTTTGACCTCTTCCTTTCCAATTTGTATCCCCTTGATCCCATTTTGTTGTCATATGGAAATGGCTAGAACTTCAAGTACAATGTTGAAAAGGTATGGAGAGAGTGGCCAGCCTTGTTTTGTTCCTGATTTTAGAGGAATTGCATTGAGTTTCTGTCCATTTATTTTGATGTTAGCTGTAGGTTTACAGTATATAGCTTTTATTATGTTTAAGTATGTTCCTGTTATCCCAGATCTCTCCAAGACCTTTATCATGAAGGGGTGTTGGATTTTGTCAAAGGCTTTTTCAGCATCTAGTGAGATGATCATGTGATTTTTGTTTTTCAGCTTGTTTATATGGTGGATTATGTAGATGGATTTTCGTGTGTTGAACCATCCCTGCATCCCTGGGATGAAACCTACTTGACTGTGGTGAAGGATTGTTTTGATGTGTTCTTGGATCCGATTTGCCAGTATTTTTTTTTTATGTTTTCAGAGAGCTTTATTTCATTAAAGCTAAGTTTGTGCAATGTGACTTCAATAGGTAAAACCAGACAAATTAATAATAATAATAGTAATAACAGTGAAATGAATTAAAACATAAAAAATAAACATAACACATAAATAGTCCTTATTCATATTTTCTTTTTCTTCTCAGTCCATATATGTATGCAAAAAGTTCCTGTGTGTGTGTGTTAGTGTGTGTGTGTGCATGTATGTGTCTGTACATGTCTGCTATGCTACACTTTAATTCATTAACTAATATTATATTTATAAATGCTATACACTTCAGAGTTCAGTTTGAATTTAGCTTACCTCAAATAAGCAGCTATCTCTATGTTGGTAGTTTGGTTTGTTTAAGACAAGGACAGAAGATCATATCTGCCAGAGGAAAAAGGCATAAGCACCAAAACCAAGCCCACAACATTTTAAGATGAAAATAAGTCACCGTATTTCATAAACTTTTATAAAAATATAGATTGATTTTTTTATTCATTAATTTTTTTTTATTTTCCATTTTAAATTTAGATAAGAAACAAGGTTGCTTCACAAGTCAGTACGAGGTCCCTCTCCCTTTCCCTCCCCTCCTCCCGTGATATCCCCTCATTCCCCCAGGGAGGGTGAGGCCCTCCATGGGGGTGTCCATAGTCTGTCATTTCATATAGGGCAGGGCCTAGACCCTTCCCCAAGAGTTCAGGGTGAGAGTGCACCTCACATTGTTCTATGGGAGTCCAGAGACCGTGTGTATACTTGGGATGGGTACTGATCTGCTGTCCAAGGCTCAATAGATTACCTAGGCCTCCTCACTGACACCCGGATTCAGGGGGGTCTTGATCAGTCCCATGCTGGATTCCCAGGCTGATGCCTGGGATTCAAGAGTTAACCTTTGTCTGGTCAGCTGTTTCTGGGGGTTCAACCAGCCCAGTCTTAATCCCTTTGATCATCAGTCCTCCCTCTCTGATACTGGCTTTCTTGAGTTCAGCTCAGTACTTAACCAGCCAGTAAATGAAGTTTCTGTTTCCCAGACTCTCTGGCAATAGGATTGTAGGCTGGCACTCCCCAGATCTATGTCTAAAATCCATATATGAGAGAGTACATGCCATGTTTCTCTTTTTGTGACTGGGTTACCTCACTCAGGATGGTTTCTTCTAGTGTCATCCATTTGCCTGCGAATCTCATGATTCCATTATTTTTTTCTGCTGAATAGTACTCCATTGTGTAGATGTACCACATTTTCTCTATCCATTCTTCGGGTGAGGGACATCTAGGTTGCTTCCAAGTTCTGGCTATTACAAATAAAGCTGCTATGAACATAGTGGAACAGACATTTTTGTTGTATGAATGGGCATCTTTTGGATATATGCCTAAGAGTGCAGTTGCTGGGTCTTGTGGTAGGTTTATTCCCATTTTTCTGAGGAATCTCCATACTGCTTTCCAAAGTGGCTGAACCAGTTGGCACTCCCACCAGCAATGGAGGAGTGTCCCCCTTTCACCACATCCTCTCCAGCATAAATTGTCATTGGTGTTTTTGATTTTAGCCATTCTGACAGGAGTGAGATGGTATCTCAGAGTTGCTTTGATTTGCATTTCCCGGATGGCTAAGGATGTTGAGCACTTTCTCAAGTGCCTCTCAGCCATTTTAGACTCCTCTGTTGGGCGCTGCCCTGGAACCACGCCATGGCGAGATGGCGCTGACATCCGCCTGACAGTTGCAATGACAACCCTGCTGCGCATGAGCAGGAGCTCCCTGCCCACGAGGCCGGGGGTGCCTGTGCCTTACGTCACCTCGGGTGACATAATTGGACCAGTAATTAACTGCCACGTCCGAGGCGAGAGAAACTCTCTATATAAGGAGAGTCCCGTTAGGGCGTGGGGTCTTCGCTTTGTGATAGCTTATGCTCCTCCTCTCAGGAGCAATAAAGCTTACTGCAGAAGGATCCTGATCGTGTGCCGCGTCATTCTTGCGGGCGACATAGAGCGCGGGACAACTGGTGCCGAAACCCGGGAAACTGACCAAGCCATCGTCCGCACCATCGAAGACCCCTTGGAAACGAGGAGGATTCAGAACTGCAGGCAGGTAAGTTCGGAGAGGTATGCTGATCTGGGACTTTGGTCTGGGGTTGTCTCCGCCTTGGGAGGGTTTGCCTGAAGCAATCGTCCTCCTTGGTATTGTTCTTGTCTTCTTTATACTGGTCACCTAAGCCTCCTGTAGATAAAGGGGCCTGAACAGTCTCTTCTGTCCTTTGCTTTCGTTTTTCCCCATTTGCTGTAAGACGGACGTAGATAAGCCGCGGTCATCTGTACCATTGGTAACGGTGGTGATTAGTCAGACGTAGATAAGCTGCAGCCACCATGGGGTCCTCTCAATCCATATTAACTACCTTGGAGACTGTATTAAAGCAGAGGAATATCAAGGTTGACAGAAAGACGTTACGGAGCTTTGTCAAGGAGGTCGATCGTGTGGCACCCTGGTATGCCCTTTCTGGCTCTCTCACCCTGGCATCATGGAATAAGTTGGGGAGGGATCTTGATCGACACCTAGAGCAAAGAGACCTAAGGATAGGGACCAAGGCAGTATGGAAACTAGTGAAGAACTGTATTGAGGATGAAGCTTGCCAGGCGGCCGTTGTAGAGGGTCAGGCCATTCTCGAGGTAACCCAGGATAGCATGTCAGAAACCGAACGTAGTGAGAGGTCAGGCGCGCGTGAGAAAACGGAGGTATACAAAAGAAAAACTAAGAAAAAGAGCCCTCCTGTTTTAGGAGAGAACATTATAGCAAAACCAGATGCCCTTCCTGGCCTTTCCACTAAAGGGACAGGTCAAATGTATCCTTTTAAAGAACTGGAGGCGCTGAACCTCGGCAGCTCCGCCAGTTCTGAGTCTTCTGATTCTGAACAAGACTCTCTAGGCCCTGGAGATGAGACAGAACTAGAAGAAGAGGCTACAAAGTACGAGGCGGAGAGATATCACCCGGATGGGGAGTTTTTCTCTAAACTGCTACCCAAGGGCAAGGCCTCAGCAAAAGCGATAGCAACTCCATCTGCTCCGCCTATGCCGCTCTCTCCCCCCCCTTATGAAGGGCGTTTACATAGTTTCTCCTTTTTACCTGAAAAAATTAGAAGAAAGGTCCATCTCACCTTCCCCGTTTTCGAAGTAGAGAATGGAGGGCGGGTACATACTCCGGTTGAGTATAAACAGATAAAAGAATTGGCAGAATCGGTTCGTAATTATGGACCTAATGCCAACTTTACTATTATGCAGATAGAAAGGCTTGCCTTGGATCCCCTAACTCCTGCCGATTGGCAGATGGTGGTGAAGGCAGTATTACCAAATATGGGGCAATATATGGAATGGAGAGCATTATGGCATGAGGCTGCCCAGTCACAGGCGAGGGCTAACGCCATAGCACTCACCCCAGAGCAGAGAGAATGGAATTTCGATCTGCTTACAGGACAAGGAGTCTATGCTGTGAACCAAATTAATTACCCTTGGGGCGCATATGCTCAAATAGCCACCCTGGTAATTAGGGCATGGAAGTCACTTACGCAGAAAGGGAAGGCAGGTGGACAACTTACCAAGATTATACAACAACCTCAGGAGCCGTTTTCCGATTTTGTGGCAAGGATGACGGAAGCGGCAGGAAGAATTTTTGGAGATACAGAGCAGGTTAAGCCGTTGATAGAACAGCTCATCTTCGAGCAGGCTACACAAGAATGTAAAACAGCAATTGCCCCTAGGAAAGGAAAAGGTTTGGATGATTGGCTCAGGGTATGCAGAGAACTCGGAGGACCGCTTACTAATGCAGGCTTGGCGGCTGCCATTCTTCAATCACAAAGAAAGCCGACGGGCTTCAAGGATCAGAGGCTCTGTTTTAATTGTGGAAAGCCAGGGCACCTAAAAAAAGAATGTCGAGCTCTAAAAAAGGGTCAGGATACTATCTGTGCCAGATGTGGGAAAGGCTACCATAAGGCAAGCCAATGCAGATCCATAAGAGACCTTAAGGGCAATCTCCTTCCCCCCCGTAAACCAGGTACAGCTAACCAAGAGCCAAAAAACGGCCAGGTGGGCCCCCGATCCCGGGGCCCGCAAAGATACGGGACTCAGTTTGCCAAGGCCAGTTCCGAGGAGGAGACGACTCCACAAGAGACGTCAGGATGGACTTGCGTGCCGCCACCTCAGTCCTACTAATGCCACATATGGGGGTCCATCCAGTGCCTGCGGCACCTTTGCATCCCCCATTGCCTGATGGTATGATAGGACTTATAATAGGCCGTGGTGCCCTTACTGCGCAGGGACTAATTGTACATCCTGGAATAATTGATAACCACCATATTCCAGATATTCAAATTCTTTGTTCCAGCCCCCAAGGTGTTTTCTCCATCCATAAGGGGGATAGGATAGCTCAGCTTGTATTGCTTCCAGAAAAAGATCAAATTTCACAAGATATAAAAGGTCTGATGGGATCCACAGGGACGGACTCGGCCTATTTAACTGTGGCACTAAATACAAGGCCTAAGTTAACTCTTAGAATTAATGGCAAAAGTTTTGAGGGCATTTTGGATACAGGGGCTGACAAAAGTATTATTTCAACACATTGGTGGCCAAAAAGTTGGGCGGTCACACAGTCCTCTCATTCTCTACAGGGGCTGGGATATCAATCCAGCCCTGACATCAGCTCTAGTGCCCTAACTTGGGAATCCTCAGAAGGACTGAGAGGCCAATTTACCCCCTATGTCTTACCCTTACCAGTTAATTTATGGGGTAGAGACATCCTAACAGAAATGGGCCTTACCTTAACCAATAATTATTCGCCCTCAGTTAGAAACATGATGGAAAAGATGGGGTTTCAAGAAGGCCGGGGCTTGGGACGTCTTGAGCAAGGCAATCCCCGCCCTATATCACCCCGACCTCATGAAGGTAAAACGGGCTTGGGTTTTTTCTTGAGCGCCACTGAGGCAGCACGACCCATACCATGGAAGACGGAGGACCCGGTATGGGTTCCTCAGTGGCCATTAACCTCCGAGAAACTGAATGCCATCATGAAAATAATTACAGAACAGCTTTGCCTTGGTCATATAGAACCATCCACTTCGCCTTGGAATACTCCGATTTTTGTTATCAAAAAGAAATCGGGAAAATGGCGCTTGTTGCATGACCTAAGGGCCATTAATGTACAAATGTTACTATTGGGTCCGGTCCAGCGAGGATTGCCTCTACTCACTGCCCTGCCAAAAGGGTGGCCCCTTCTGATCATAGATATTAAGGACTGTTTTTTCTCCATACCCTTACATCCCGTTGATCGCCCGCGTTTTGCCTTTACGGTACCTTCTTTAAATCATGCAGAACCAGATAAGAGATACCAATGGAAAGTTTTGCCTCAGGGAATGGCCAATAGTCCAACCATCTGTCAGCTCTTTGTTGATCAGGCACTTGCCCCAGTTAAAAGACAGTTCCCGCAGGTCCTGTCTATCCATTATATGGATGATGTGCTGTTATGTCATCAAGATCTTACAGTTTTACAGCAAATGTTCCCTGTCTTACAAAAGCAATTAAGTCAATGGGGACTTTCCCTAGCCACTGAAAAGGTACAAATAACCGACTCCGGATCATTCCTGGGCTCGGTTATCCGACCTGATTTCATTAGACCACAGAAGGTTGAAATTAGAAAAGATAAGTTACAAACTCTAAATGATTTTCAAAAGTTATTGGGTGATATTAATTGGCTAAGACCTTTTTTAAAAAATTCCCACCATTGAATTAAAACCTCTATTTGATATTTTAGAAGGGGACCCGCATATCACCTCCCCAAGGAAATTGGATCCCTTGGCAAGTGAGGCTCTTTGCAAAGTCGAGAAAGCTATAACTCAGGCCCAGCTGGATAGGATAGATTATACCCAGCCAATTTTGTTATGTGTCTTGAACACACAAGGTCTACCCACCGCCGTTGTTTGGCAACAAGGGCCTTTATGCTGGGTCCATCCTCGAGCTTCCCCTGCTAAAATTGTTGATTGGTATCCAGCTGCTGTTGCACAATTGGTTATAAAAGGCATTAAAATGACAATAGAATACTTTGGTCTGGAGCCTAATATCATTGTTAGCCCCTATACTCCGGATCAAATACAGGTTTTGGCCGCCACCTCTAGCGACTGGTCAGTCCTATGTGCTTCATTTTCAGGGACCTTTGATAATCATTATCCCAGGCATCCACTTTTACAGTTTGCTTTGGCCCAGCCTTTAGTTTTCCCAAAAATTACCTCTAAAACCCCAATTAAGAATGGGATAGTAGTATATACAGATGGTTCTAAAACAGGACAAGGGGCCTATGTTGTAAATGATATGACTTATATAAAACATTTTCCTGAATCTTCCCCACAAGTCGTTGAATGCCTCGTGGTATTAGAAGTTTTACAACAATTTATGGGCCCACTTAATATTGTTTCAGATTCATTATATGTAGTTAATGCAGTTAAAATTCTTGAAACTGCCGGGTTGATTAGACCTTCTAGTAAGGTGGCTCACATATTTGAAGCCATTAGAGCTGCTCTGCTGCAAAGGCGGCATCCTTTCTTTATTGAACACATAAGAGCTCATTCTGGTCTTCCCGGCCCCATGGCAAAAGGGAACGCGCTCGCTGATCAAGCCACTAGACTTGCAGCTGTTGCGCTTTCTTCACCCATAATAGCTGCAAAAGAATTTCATAATAAATTTCATGTTACTTCAGAGACATTACGCAGACGCTTTTCTTTAACCAGAAAAGAAGCTAGAGATATAGTGATACAATGTCAAAATTGCTGTCAGTTTTTGCCTGTCCCCCATCGAGGAATTAACCCGAGAGGTTTGATCCCCTTACAAGTTTGGCAAATGGATGTTACCCATTATGTCCCTTTTGGTAAATTGCAATATATACATGTTTCTGTTGATACTTGTTCTGGAATATTTTTTGCCACCCCACTTTCAGGGAGAAGGCTTCTCATGTGATTCAGCACTGTCTTGAGGCCTGGAGTGCCTGGGGCAAACCCCGCTGTCTTAAAACCGACAACGGGCCTGCCTATACTTCACAAAAATTTAAACAATTTTGTGCACAAATGCAAGTTACTCATATTACTGGATTGCCCTATAATCCTCAAGGTCAGGGCATCATTGAGAGAGCACATCGGACACTTAAATCATATTTATTAAAGCAAAAAGGGGGAGCAATAATGGAGCTACCCCCTGGACCGAGAGTGGCCATAGCCATGTCACTCTTTACCCTGAATTTTTTGAACTTGGATGATTCAGGGATGAGTGCGGCTGAGCGACATTGCACAGAACCTAAAAGGCCCAAGGAATGGGTGAAATGGAAAGATGTGCTAACTAATCAATGGAAAGGCCCGGATCCTATCCTGATAAGGTCCAGGGGAGCTGTCTGTGTTTTTCCACAGGATGAAGACAATCCGTTCTGGGTTCCGGAAAGACTCATTCGTAAGATGGGGAACCCTGATGATAATGATCATGGCTCAAGCCTGGAGGGCAACGGGAGAAAGAAGATGGGGAATCATGTCGACCTTTCCCTCCCCATGCCGGTGATGTATAATGCACAAGTGTTTCCTAGATTTTTTTCACCAATAAAGAGCTAGGGCTAGCTTATTTGCCCCAAGATAATCAGATTCATGCAGTACAAGAAAATCGCTCCCTCTCCTTAAGAGGAAGCTTATGCTTTCATTTTTCCAAAGTAAATGATAATAAAAATAGTATTAACTGTGTTAATTTGAGGAATCAATCGGCTGCCTGGCAAGGCGAGGCTAGTTGGGGAACTGATTTAGAGATTGTAGCCAATGCATCCGATGTTAGGCGCTGCCGGTTAGTACTAATGCTACTCCCCATGATCAGCCAAAGTTAGCCCCATTTTGTAAAGGGATTCAATCAGAAGAGTATATCCTGCCTTGGACTGAATGTCAATCTAGGTATCAACACTGGGTAGGCCCTAATACCTTCACTTTCTCACCCAGCCTAGGGCATCATTTTTTGAATATGACACCCTTGACAACTTGGGTCAATCCCTTTGACGGATTTGACTCCTATGGTAATGATAGGAGGAGGAGCTGGGGAAAAAGGACAAATCTCTTACAATTGGAAGGGCAAATTTTTGGGGGATCTGGCTCCGGCACTTGGCAAGCTTCAGATATGAAGCATAAAGAATTTATTAGAAAAGAATATGCCCCATCACCAGTTTGTGTTTGGCCCCCTTTTTATGGATTGTAAGCAATAATTTTATAGGTGAGAATGAGGAATTAAGATGTGATACCAAGAGCTGCTTTTATACATTATGCTGGGATGCCACGAAATATTCTTATGCTGTGGTGACTAGAATGCCGAGGTTTGTGCCCGTGCCGGTGAAAGCCCCGAGTAGCTTGTCTCTGCTACGCACAAAAAGAGATTTCGGCATCTCGGCCATAATTGTAGCCATTGTGGCCACTACAGCAGTGGCTGCCTCTGTGACCGCCTCGGCAATGGCCCTATCCACATCTGTACAAACGGCAGATACTCTTGATGGTCTTTCATCATCAGTATCAGTGGCGCTCGACCGACAAAGTTCGGCAAATACTCAAATTCAGGGAGGGTTGATGCTGGTTAATCAGCGCATCGACCTGGTTCAAGAACAATTGGATATTTTATGGCAATTGGCGCAGTTAGGATGTGAATATAAAATGCCTGGACTTTGTGTTACATCAATACAATATGAAAATTTTATTAGAGCGGCTAATTTGTCCAAAAGTCTTTCTCAGTTCATTTTACAGAATTGGACATTCGAATTTGAACAGATACTGCAGGACTTGAGAACAGCGATCCACCAGAATTGATGTCTCCCTACAAGAAGGACTGTCGTCATGGATCTCTTCTGTCTTCTCTTATTTCAAGGAATGGGTGGGGGTGGGACTCTTCGGGATGTTTCTCTGCTTCGGGATGTTTCTCTGCTTCGGAATGGCAATTTTATTCTTTTTGTTTTGCAAAGTGTTCAAAAAGGCAAAAACAGATAAAGTCATGATTACACAGGCACTCGCGGCTCTAGAGTATGGGGCCTCGGCGGAGGTCTGGCTCACCATGTTAAAGCGTGGAGAATAGCCTTTGATTATCCCCATTTCATTCTGGCTTTCCCTGTCACCTTGGCAGACTCCGGCTATATTTCTCTGCCCCTGCTTCAATAGATCAGCCTTTGCACCTCTGAGTCCGAAATGTTTTGGACATTTGCACCAGAGAAGGTGATCATTGACATTGCAGCCTTTGCACTCCGCTGAGCTCTGTCTCATTGCACGCGGAAAGGTGCTATATGGGGTATATTCATCTGTTTCGAACCCTGATGGGCTGCAGAGCCTGATGGTGATCAACGGATGTAGGCCATTCATCTGGTTTCTGTCTCTGGTGACGAGGTGGCCATTAGCTGTCGGCAGAACAGCCCTTGCACCCTCAGCGACTTTGTTGCATTGCACGAGGATGGGTGTTTTAGCCTATGCAGCCCAGTTGGGACACTTTTGTGTGCTTTTATTAAAATAAAAAGGGGGAGATGTTGGGCGCTGCCCTGGAACCACGCCATGGCGAGATGGCGCTGACATCCGCCTGACAGTTGCAATGACAACCCTGCTGCGCATGAGCAGGAGCTCCCTGCCCACGAGGCCGGGGGTGCCTGTGCCTTACGTCACCTCGGGTGACATAATTGGACCAGTAATTAACTGCCACGTCCGAGGCGAGAGAAACTCTCTATATAAGGAGAGTCCCGTTAGGGCGTGGGGTCTTCGCTTTGTGATAGCTTATGCTCCTCCTCTCAGGAGCAATAAAGCTTACTGCAGAAGGATCCTGATCGTGTGCCGCGTCATTCTTGCGGGCGAGATAGAGCGCGGGACACTCCTCTATTGAAAACTCTCTATTTAGTTCTGCAGCCCACTTCTTAATTGGGTCCTTTGCTGTTTTGGAGACTTGCTTCTTGAGTTCTTTGTAAATTTTGGAGATCAACCCTCTGTCAGATGTGGGATTAGTGAATATTTTTTCCCATTCTGTGGGCTGCCTTTTTGTCTTGCTGACTGTGTCCTTTGCCTTACAGAAGCTTCTCAGTTTCAGTAGGTCCCATTTATTAATTGTTGATCTCACTGTCTGTGCTACTGGTGTTATGTTCAGGAAGCTGTCTCCTGTACCAATTCGTTCAAGGGTACCACCCACTTTCTCTTCTAAGAGGTTCAGTGTGGCTGGATTTATGTTGAGGTCTTTGATCCATTTGGACTTAAGTTTTGTGCATGGCGATAAACATGGATCGATCCGCATTTTTCTACATGCCAGTCTCCAATTATGCCAGCACCATTTGTTGAAGATGCTTTCTTTATTCCATTGTATATTTTTAGCTTCTTTGTCAAAGATCAGATGTTCGTACGTGTGTGGGTTAATACCCGGATTTTCAATTCGATTCCATTGGTCTGCCTGTCTATTTTTGTGTCAATACCAAGCTGTTTTCAGGACTATAGCTCTATAATAGAGCTTGAGGTCAGGGATAGTGATGCCTCCGGACGTTGCCTTGTTGAACAGGGTTGTTTTGGCTATCCTGGGTTTTTTGTTTTTCCATACAAAATTGATTATTGTTCTTTCAAGGTCTGTGAAGAATTGTGCTGGGATTTTAATGGGGATAGCATTGAATCTGTAGATTGCTTTTGGCAGGATTGCCATTTTTACTACATTGATCCTACCTATCCAAGAGCATGGGAGATCTTTCCATTTTCTGAGGGCTTCTTTAATTTCTTTCTTTAAAGATTCAAAGTTCTTACGATACAGGTCTTTCACTTGTTTGGTTAGCGTTACCCCAAGGTATTTTATGTTGTTTGTGGCAATTGTAAAGGGTGATGTTTCTCTGATTTCTCTTTCAGCCCTTTTATCCTCTGTATATAGTAGGGCTACTGACTTTCTTGAGTTGATCTTGTAACCTGCCACTTTGCTGAAGGTGTTAATCAGCTGTAAGAGTTCCCTGGTAGAGTTCTTTGGGTCATTGATGTAAACTATCATATCGTCTGCAAACAGTGAAAGTTTGACTTCTTCCTTCCCAATTTGTATCCCCTTGATCCCCCTTTGTTGACGTATGGCTATAGCTAGAACTTCAAGTACCATGTTGAAAAGGTATGGAGAGAGTGGCCAGCCTTGTTTTGTTCCTGATTTTAGAGGAATTGCGTTGAGTTTCTGTCCATTTAGTTTGATGTTGGCTGTTGGTTTACTGTATATGGCTTTTATTATGTTTAAGTATGTCCCTGTTATCTCAAATCTCTCCAAGACCTTTATCATGAAGGGGTGTTGGATTTTGTCAAAGGCTTTTTCAGCATCTAGTGAGATGATCATGTGATTTTTGTTTTTCAGCTTGTTTATATGGTGGATTACGTTGATGGATTTTCGTATGTTGAACCATCCCTGCATCCCTGGGATGAAACCTACTTGATCGTGGTGAATGATTGTTTTGATGTGTTCTTGGATCCAATTTGCCAGTATTTTATTGAGTATTTTTGCATCAATGTTCATGAGGGATATTGGTCTGAAGTTCTCTTTCTTGGTTGTATCTTTGTGTGGCTTGGGGATCAAGGTTATTGAAGCCTCATAGAAAGAGTTTGGCAAAGACCCTTCTGCTTCTATTGTGTGGAACACTTTGAGAAGAATTGGTATAAGCTGTTCTTTGAATTTGTGGTAGAATTCTGCACTGAGGCCATCCGGACCTGGACTTTTTTTGGTTGGGAGACTTTTGATGACAGCTTCTATTTCCATAGGGGTTATAGGTCTATTTAAATTGCTTATCTGTTCTTGATTTAGTTTTGGCAAATGATAGCTGTCCAGGAAGTCATCCATTTCCTTTAAATTTTCGAATTTTGTGGAGTACAGGTTTTCAAAGTATGACCTGATGATTCTCTGAATTTCCTCAGAGTCCGTTATGTCACTCTTTTCATATCTGATTTTGTTAATTTGCATGTTCACTCTCTTCTGTTTGGTAAGTTTGGACAAAGGTTTGTCTATCTTGTTGATTTTCTCAAAGAACCAACTCTTCGTTGCATTGATTCTTTGTATTGTTTTCCTAGTTTCCATTTCTTTGATTTCAGCCCTCAGTTTGATTATTTCCTGGCATCTACTCCTCCTGGGGGAGTTTGCTTCTTTGTGTTCTAGAGCTTTCAGCTGTGCTGTTAATTCTCTAGTATAACTATTTTCCAGTTTCTTCATGTGGGCACTTAGTGCTATGAACTTCTCCAGTAGCACTGCTTTCAATGTGTCCCATAGGTTTGGGTATGTCGTGTCTTCATTCTCATTGAATTCTAGGAAGTCTTTAATTTCTTTTTTTATTTCTTCTTTGACCCAGGAATGGTTCAGTTGTGCATTATTCACTTTCCATGAATTTGTAGGTTTTCTGCAGTTTGTGTTGTTGTTGAATTCTAATTTTAAAACATGGTGGTCTGATAAGATGCATGGAGTTATTCCAATTCTTTTGAAGCAGCTGCGGTTGGATATGTTGCCAAGTATGTGGTCGATTTTTGAGAAGGTTCCATGTGGTGGTGAGAAGAAGGTATATTCTTTTTTATGTGCATGAAATGTTATATAGATGTCTGTTAATCCCAGTTGGGTCATTACTTCTATTAGATTCTTTGCTTCTTTGTTGAGTTTCTGTCTGGTAGTCCTGTCTAGACGTGAGAGCGGTGTGTTGAAATCTCCCACTATAAGTGTGTGGGGCTTTATATGTGATTTAAGTTTTAGTAATGTTTCTTTTATGAATGTGGATGCCTTTATATTTGGGGCATAGATGTTCTGGATAGACACTTCATCTTGGTGGATTTCTCCAGTGATGAGTATGTAATGACCTCCTTCATCTCTTTTGATTGATTTTATTTTAAAGTCTAATTTGTTAGATATTAGGATTGCTACCCCTGCTTGTTTCTTGGGTTCCTTTGATTGGAACATTTTTCCCAACCTTTAACTCTCAGGTAATGTATGTCTTTGAGGGTGAGGTGTGTTTCTTGTAGGGAGCAGAAGGATGGGTTTTGTGTTTGAATCCATTCTTCTAGCCTGTGTCTTTTTATGGGTGAGTTATGGCCATTAATGTTGAGGGATATTAATGACCATTGATTGCTCATTCTTCTTCGATTTGGAATGGTTGTTGGTGGTGGAATTATGTGTGGAATTTCACCCCTTTGTTATTTTGTCTGTTGGTAGAGAGGGATTCTCTAATTCCTATGTTTTTCTGGTTGTGTTTAAATTCCTTGGGTTGGAGTTTTCCTTCCAAAACTTTCTGTAGGGCTAGCTTAGTGGATACGTATTGCTTGAATCTAGTTTTGTCATAGAATATCTTGTTTTGTCCATCTATAGTAATTGAGAGCTTTGCTGGATATAGTAGTCTGGGCTGGCATCCATGGTCTTTTAGTGTTGGTAGAATATCTATCCAGGACCTTCTGGCTTTCAGTGTTACCATTGAGAAGTCAGGTGTAATTCTGATAGGTCTGCCTTTATGTTACTTGACATTTTTCCTTAGCTGCTCTTAATATTCTTTCTTTATTCTGTATATTTGGGGTCTTGATTATTATGTGGCAAGGGGACTTTTTTTTGTGATCCACTCTACTTGGTGTTCTGTAAGCTTCTTGTACCTTCATTGGCATGTCTTTCTTAAGGTTGGGAAAGTTTTATTCTATGATTTTGTTGAATATGTTTTCTGCCCCTTTGAGGTGGTTTTCTTCTCCTTCTTCTATACCTATTATTATTAGGTTTGGTCTTTTCATGGTGTTCCATATTTCCTGGATGTTTTGTGTTAAGGATTTGTTGGACTTAAAATTTTCTTTGGTTGATGAATCCATTTCTCCTAGTGTATCTTCAACACCTGAGATTCTCTCTTCCATCTCTTGTATTCTGTTGGTAATGCTTGTATTAGTAGCACCTGACCATTTTCCCAGCTTTTCTATTTCCAGCCTTTCTTCACATAGTGTTTTTTTATTGTCTCTATTTCAGTTTTTAACCCTTGCACTGTTTGCATTGTTTCTTGCAATTTTTGATTTATCTTTTCGTCCATTTGTTGCATTTTATGAATTTTTTGGTTATTTCTTTCATCCATTTTTTGGTTTGCTTTTTCTTCCATTTCTTTCATTTTTTGGTTTGCTTTTTCTTCCATTTCTTGCATTTTTTGGTTTGCTTTTTCTTCCAGTTCTTGTATTTTTTGGTTTCTTTTTTTCTTCCATTTCCTGCCTTTTTTGGTTTGTTTCTTCTTCCATTTCTTTCCTTTTTGTTTTTTCCATTTCTTGCTTTTTTCTTTGCTTCGGTTCTTCTTCCATTTCTTGCATTTTTTTGCTTCATTTCTTCTTCCATTTCCTGCCATTTTTTGCTTTGTTTCTTCTTCCATTTCCTGCCTTGTTCGTTTTTTCTTCCATTTCTTGGATTTTTTGCTTTCTTTTTTCTTCCATTTCTTTGAGGAATTTACCTATATCCTCTTTTAGGGCCTCTATCATTTTCATGAAAGTGGTTTTAAGGTCATTCTCTTCTGTTTCATTTGCATTGGAATGTTGGAGTCTTGCCTGTTTGGAGTCTCTAGAATCTGGTGGTGTCATATTTATTTTTCTGTTGCTGATTGTGTTTTTGTATTGTCTCTTTCCCATCTCTTCTTCTAGTGGGTGCAGAAAGAACCCCTTACTGGTCTGGTTGTTAGGGGACCAGAGTTCCCTTTTGGTGCCTGCTAGAAAGTCCAATAATCTGGCAGTTCTTCTATTCCTTGTCCTTGTTCTGGGCCCTTGTGTGGAGAAGAAGACCAGGAATCTGGGGTGCTTAGCTTCCCACCTGGTCACCTGGATCCTTTGCTGGATTTGTTGGTTTCCTGAGTTGGTGGGAGAGAAGACCTGGCGTCTGGGGTGTTTGTCTCCCGCCGGGATTGGAAGCTCTGTGCAGTTCCCAGGCGATCCCCAGGCACTGGAACACAGGCCCAGATGCAGGGTCTCGTTTTCTGGCCCTTTGAGGTTGATTTCTTCACCTTCTTCTATACCTATTATTCTTAGGTTTAATCTTTTCACAGTGTCCCATATTTCCTTGAAATTTTTTGTTAGGGGTTTGTTGGACTTAAGATTTTCTTTGGTCGATGAATCTATTTCCCCTAGTGTATCTTCAACACCCAATATTCTGTCTTCCATCTCTAGTATTCTGTTGGTTATGCTCATATCTGTAGTACCTGACCATTTGCCAAGCTTTTCTATTTCCAGCATTCCTTCAGACTGTTTTTTTAATTTTGTCTATTTCAGTTTTCAATCCTTGTACTTTTTGAATTGTTTCTTTTAATTTTGCTTCGTCTTTTCCTCTCTTTCTTGTATTTGTTGAAGTTTTCGTTTTGTCTTTTCTTCCATTTCTTTCATTTTTTGAATTTTTTGGATTTTTTTTCCTCTATTTCTTGCAGGTCTTATATTTTTCGGTTTGTTTTTTCTTCCATGTCTTTAAGGGATTTTGTCATATCTTCTTTGAGGGCCTCTATCATTTTCATTAAGTTGCTTTTAAGGTCTTTCTCATCTGCTTCTTCCACAATGGACTGTTTAGGTTTTGCGGGTGTAGATTCTCTAGTTTCTGGTGGTGTTTCCTCCCCTGGTGGTTATGTGACCCCTTTCCAGTGGGTGGGAGCAGGTCTAATACCCTGGTGGCTTTCCTCTTACATGGATGGAGGCCGTCCTAGTATCAGGACCTTAGCAAATTCTGGGTAGGCTGGACCTCCCGTGTGTGGAGACTGGGACTTGGAAGCTGGCAGTCTCTGAACGGGCTGAATCCCATCAGGCTAGGATCTGGGTCCGCTGTGTGCAGTCCTCAGGTCTCAGGTGGTTCTGCTCAGGCCATCGCAAAGCAGGCTGGAGACAGACTCACACTTACCTGACCTGTCCTGTGGGTGGAGAATGGACTTGGAAGCTGGTAGTCTCTGGGCAGGCTGAATCCTGTCGGTGTGGGATTCGGATCTGCTGTGTGCAGTGCTCAGGTCTCTGGTGTTTCTGCTCAGGCTTCCTGAAGTTAGGCTTGTCTCAACTCCCCTGTCCCATGGGTGGTGACTGGGACTTGGAAGCTGGCAGTCTCTGGGCGTGCTGAATCCCGTTGGGCATAAATGGAGTTTTTTTTTCTGTTTTTTTTTGAGACAGGGTTTCTCTGTATTGTTTTGGAGGCAGCACTGAACAGACCTAGTAGGTTGTAGTTGTGCTCAGCATCATAAAAAAGTCTCACAATACTTATTGGCTTGTTGTGTTTAATATTCTGTGTCAACTCAACTGATT
Source organism: Mesocricetus auratus (assembly GCF_017639785.1). Classification (NCBI taxonomy): domain Eukaryota; kingdom Metazoa; phylum Chordata; class Mammalia; order Rodentia; family Cricetidae; genus Mesocricetus; species Mesocricetus auratus. The sequence goes on along the minus strand of NW_024429203.1, from coordinate 15,475,885 downwards.
TAGAGTTTCCTAGGAAATATGCCAATGGGTGTGTTTAGGAGGGCTTACAAAGAGGTGTAGCTGGGGAGACCCACTCAGATTGCAGGTAGAACCATTCCATGTGTTGAGGTCTTGATTTGAAACCCAAGTTTCACCATTGATGGTTGATCAATATTTTGTATACATAAATGGTTATGGAAGTTCTTTTCACAATCACAGAAACTTAATTCAAACATGAATCAAAAAACAACTGTAAAATTTCAATATTACTCACCAATCAAAATGGAATACACATGTGATTTGAAAGAAAATGGTCCCCAAAGTGATTGGCACTATTAGGAGGTATTCCTTTTTTGGAAGAAGTGTGCCACTGTGGAGGTGTGCTTTGAGGCCTTCTATATGCTCAAATCACACCAGGTATCTCATTTCACTTCCTGCTGACTTTGGATCAAGATATAGAAGGTTCAGCTCCTTTTACAGCTACATTTCTGCCTGCACAACACCATGATCCTAGCTACCATGCTCCACATGACGATGATCATCAACTAAACCTCTGAAACTGTAAGCTGCCACCTCAAGTCACTGTTCACTTTATAAGGGTTACCATGCTTTCGTGTCTCTTCACAGCAATAGAAACCCTAACTAGGAAGTTGGGTTTCTGGGATATTGCTGTGATAGGCCTGACCATGCTTTTATTTGAAGGAATATAGACATTGGGACTGTGGATTAGAAAACCAGTTGAGCCAGGCGGTGGTGGCGCACGCCTTTAATCCCAGCACTCGGGAGGCAGAGGCAGGTGGATCTCTGTGAGTTCGAGGCCGGGCTGGACCGACAGCCTCCAAAACAATACAGAGAAACCCTGTCTCGTAAAACCAAAAAAAAAAATCAGTTGAATTGGATGCTTTAAGTGCAGCTTAGTGGGAAATCCTGGTTAAAACATGGAAGACAGTGGTGCAGAGTGTGGTTTGAATTGTGGGTGCCTGGATCAAGAAGTGTCAGAGGAGAAGAATGTTAGTATGTGTCCTAGGGATTGGTCTTGTGATACTTCGGTGAAGAATGTAGCTGCTTTTTTTTCTTGTCTGAAGATTCTTCGTCAGGCTATAGTGAAGAGTTTTGGATTAATTCTGATGGCAGAAGAAATCTTAAAACAACCTATTATAGACTCTGTCATATGGTTATTAGTGGTAACTCTAAGATTTGAAATGAAAAGGTGCAAGGTGAGCAGTGTAAATTACAAAATGTAAAATTTGAGTAGACAAGGAGCACCAGGAAGCAGAATGGAGCCAAGTCCTGTACTCAAGGGCATAAACAGATTAATACATGGAATAAAGTGAGTGATGACCTCAGAGCAAGATCCAACCCAGCTAAGTTTCCAATTTGTGAAAAGGAATGAAAGAACGTCTTAGAGCCAGGTATGGTGGTGAATGCCTTAATCACAGCACTCAGAAGCAGAGGCTGGTGGATTTTGAGTTTGAGGCCAGCCTGGTCTATGGAGCAAGTTCAAGGACAGCCAAGCTTAGGCAGTGAAAATAACCATATAAAACAGAAAGCTGGTGAAAACATAATTGAACAAGGGGGCCATGTTCCAGCCCCACTAAGCAGCAGAACTTGGCAGCTTCTGCCACATGACTGTGACTTTAGAATCAAGGATAGAAAAATAAGGAATTATGGAACTGAAAGACCTTGGCATCAAAGCGCCGGTCACTGAACCGAACCCTCTGCCCAAGAACCGGGGCCAGACCACTGGCTGCAAATGCAAGAGGTGATTTATTGAGTACATAGGCGCCCGCGGATGCTACTGCAACTCGGGGGCAGAGCATACTGGGCTTGCAAGGAGCACAATATTTGTAGAGTTTTAATGGTTACATAAGTATCAGCATAGTAACAGGCATTTCATTGGCTCATCTTGGGGTCAGGGGTAGTTCCCACGGACTAAGTTTCCTGGTATTACCTCATGAAAGACCCCGGCATGCTTCAGCAATTATTATCCGGGTTCCATGACTACTATGGTAATCATAGACACAACTGGGGGCAGGGGTAGTTGCCAAGGACTAGGTGTCCTGGTATTGCCACATAAAAGACCCTGGCATGCTTCAGCAATTATTATCCGGGTCCCATGACTGCTCTGGTGACCACAGATCCTGTTTGACATCCTGCCAGCTGGGCAAGGCACCTGGTCTGGGTTTTTTTTATTAGGCAACGGCCTGGCCTTGCTTTTCTTTTCCTAGGGGGCCCTGGGTAGGGGTCTTTCAGAACCTCCCTCTGTTGTGCCCAAGCTGCAAACTCTCCAGATCCCCAGAGACCACTAGGAAGACAGACCCATTAAACTGCAAAAGCAAGGTTTATTTTTTTGCTTTTTTAAAAACACTTTTTATTATATATTTAAATTAGAAACAAGCTTGCTTCCCATATCAGTCCTAGCTTCCACTCCCTCCCCTCCACTTATGCTCCCCACCACCAGTCCCCCCAGCTCCCCCACAATCCCCACTGCATTCCCCAGGGAGTGTAAGGCCCTCCCTGGGGGATCTATAGAGTCTGTCATTTCATTCCAGGGAGGGCCTAGGCCCTCCCCCAAGTGTCCAGATTGAGAGAGCATCCCTCATTGTGGGATGGGCAACCAAAGATCATTTGTATGCCACGGATAAAAACTGATCTACTAACCAAAGCCCCATAGATTGCCTAGGTCTCCGCACTGACACCCACATTCAGGGGGTCTTGGATCAGTCCTATGCTGGCCTCTCTGCCATCAGTCTGGAGTCCAAGATATCCCCCTTGACCCCTTTGCTCATCACTCCTCCCTCTTATCACTGGGTTCCAGGAGTTCAGTTCAGTGTTTAGCTGTGGGTGTCTGCCTTTGCTTCTGTCTGTTAATGGATGGAGGTACTAGGACAGTGTATAAGGTAGCTATCAAAATCATTATCAGGGAGGGGCATTTAAGGTAGTCTCTCCACTATTGCTTGGTTTGCCAGTTGGTGTCATCCTTGTATGTCTCTGGAAATATCACTAGTGCCAGATCTCCCCTCAAACCTAGAATGAATCCTTCTATTATGGTATCTCTCATCCTGCTCTCCTCTATTCTTCCCCAACTCAACCTTCCTGCTCCCCCATGAACTCCTCTCCCCTCCTCTTCTCCTCCTCTCTTTTCCCTGGCTCCCTCTCTCCCCCCATGCTCCCAATCTGCTCAGGAGATCTTGCCTCATTCCACCTTCTCTGGGATACCATGCATATCTCTCTTAGGTTACTTCCCATTTCCCAGACTCTATGGCAGTGGAATTATAGGCTGGCACTCCCCTGATTCATGTCTAAGACCCATATATGAGTGAGTACATACCATGTCTGTGTTTTTATGACTGGGTTACCTCACTCAGGATAGTTTCTTCTAGTGCCATCCATTTGCCTGCAAATTTCAAGATTTCATTGGTTTTTTCCCCACTGAGTAGTACACCATTGTGTAAATGTACCACATTTTATCTATGTACTCTTCAGTTGTCGGGCATCTCTAGGTTGCTTCCAGGTTTTGGCTATTACAAATAATGCTGCTATGAACATAGTGGAACAAACATCCTTGTTGTATGAATGTGCAGCTTTTGGGTATATGCTTAAGATTTGAATTGCTGGGTCTTGTGGTAGGCTGATTCCTATTTTCCTGAGGAATCTCCATATTGATTTCCATAGTGACTGTAGGAGTTGGCACTCCCGCCAGCAGTGGAGGAGTGTTCCCCTTTCTCCACATCCTCTCCAGCATAAACTGTCATTGGTGTTTTTTATTTTAGCCATTCTGACAGGAGTAAGATGTTATCTCAGTGTTGTTTTGATTTGCATATCCCTGATTGCTAGGGAGGTTGAGCACTTCCTTAAGTGTCTCTCAGCCATTTTAGTCTCCTCTATTGAAAATTCTCTATTTAGTTCTGTAGACCACTTTTTAATTGGATCCTTTGGGGTCTTGCTTCTTGAATTCTTTGTAGATTTTGGAGATCAGCCCTCTGCCAGATATGGGGTTAATGAATATCTTTTCCCATTCTATGGGCTGCCTTTTTGTCTTGTTGACTGTGTCCTATGCCTTGCAGAAGCTTCTCAGTTTCAGGAGGTCCTATTTGTTAATTGTCCATCTCAGTGTCTGTGCTACTGGTGTTACATTCAGGAAGTGGTTTCCTGTACCCATTCATTCAAGAGTGGCCCCCCCACTTTCTCTTCTAAGTGGTTCAGTGTGACTGGATTTATGTTGAGATCTTTAATCCATTTGGATTTAAGTTTTGTGCATGGCAAAAGACATGGATCTATCTGCACTCTTCTACTTGCCAGCATCTAGTTATGCCAGCACCATTTGTTGAAGATGCCTTCTTTTTTCCATTGTATAATTTTAGCTTCTTTGTAAAAAACTAAGTGTTCATACATGTGTGGGTTAATATCAGGGTTTTTCAGTTCGATTCCATTGGTCTACCTGTCTACGTTTGTGCCAATACAAAGCAGCTTTCAGGACTATAGCTCTATAAAACAGCTTGAAGTCAGGGATGGTGATGCTCCTGATGTTGCCTTGTTGAGCAGGGTTGTTTTGGCTATCCTGGATCTTTTGTTTTTCCATATAAAGTTGAGAATTGTTCTTTCAAGGTCTGTGAAGAATTGTTCTTGGATTTTAATGGGGAATGTATTGAATCTGTAGATTGCTTTTGTGAAGATTGCCATTTTTACTATGTTGGTCCTATCTATCCAGGAGCATGGGAGATCTTTCCATTTTCTGGTGTCTTCTTTAATTTCTTTCTTTAAAGACTCAAAGTTCTTGTGATACAGGTCTTTCACTTGTTTGGTTAGGGTTACCCCAAGGTATTTTATGTTGTTTGTGACAATTGTAAAGGGTGGTGTTTCTCTGATTTCTTTCTCAGCCCTCTTATCCTCTATATATAGTAGGGCTACTGATTTTCTTGAGTTGATCTTGTATCCTGAAACTTTGCTAAAGGTATTTATCAGTTGTAGGAGTTCCCTGGTAGAGATTTTTGGGTCACTCATGTAAACTATCATATCATCTGCAAATAGTAGAAGTTTGACCTCTTCCTTTCCAATTTGTATCCTCTTGATCTCCTTTTGTTGTCTTATTGCTCTGGCTAGAATTTCAAGTACAATATTGAAGAGGTATGGAGAGAGTGGACAGCCTTGTCTTGTTCCTGATTTTAGAGGAGTTGCTTTGAGTTTCTGTCCATTTTGTTTGATGTTGGCTGTTGGTTTGCTGTATGTAGCTTTTATTATGTTTAGGTATGTTTCTGTTATCCCGAATCTCTCCAAGACATTTATCATGAAGGGGTGTTGGATTTTGTCAAAGGCTTTTTCAGCTTCTAGTGAGATAATCATGTGATTTTTGTATCTCAGCTTGTTTATATGGTGGATTGCATTGATGGATTTTAGTATGTTGAGACATCCCTGCATCCCTGGTATGAAACCTACTTGATCATGTTGGATGATTTTTTCTGATATGTTCTTGGATTCGATTTGTCAGTATTTTATTGAGTATTTTTACATCAATGTTCATGAGGGAATTTGGTCTGAAGTTCTCTTTCTTAGTTGTGTCTTTGTGTGGCTTGGTTATCAAAGTTATTGAAGCCAAGTAAAAAGAGGCTATTACCCTTCTGCTTCTATTGCATGGAATACGTTGAGGACAATTGGTATAAGCTGATCTTTGAATTTCTGGTAGAATTTTGTACAGAAGCCTCTGGACCTGGGCTTTTTTTTGGTTGGGAGACTTTTGATGACTGCTTCTATTTCCTTAGGGGTTACAGGTCTATTCATATTGCTTATCTGTTCTTGATTTAATTTTGGAAAGTGATAGCTATCCATGAAGTCACCCATTTCCTTTAAATTTTTGAATTTTGTGGAGTACAGGTTTTCAAAGTAAGACCTGATGATTCTCTGGATTTCCTCAGTGTCTGTTGTTATGTCCCCCTTTTCATTTCTGATTTTGTTAATTTGAATGTTCACATTCTGCAGTTTGGATAAAGGTTTGTCTATCTTGTTGATTTTCTCCAAGAACCAACTCTTCGTTACATTGATTCTGTGTATTGTTTTCCTAGTTTCTACTTTATTGAGTTCAGCTCTCAATTTGATTATTTCCTGGCATGTACTCCTCCAGGGTGAGTTTTCTTCTTTTTGATTCTAGAGCTTTCAGTTGTTCTGTCAATTCTCTAGTGTGACTATTCTCCAGTCTCTTCATGTGGGCACTTAGTGCTATGAACCTCCCCCTAACTGCTTTCCAAGTGTCGCATAAGTTTGGGTATGTTGTGTCTTCATTCTCATTGAATTCTAGGAAGTCTTTAATGTCTTTTTTTATTTCCTCTTTGACCCAGGAGTGGTGTAATTCAATTTTCATGAGTTTGTAGGGTTTCTACAATTTGTGTTGTTGTTGAATCCTAACTTTAAAGCATGGTGGTCTGATGAGGTGCATGGAGTTGTTCCAATTATTTTGTACCTGTTGAGGTTTGATATGTTGCTAAGTGTGTGTTCGATTTTTGAGAAAGTTCCATGTGGCGCTGAGAAGAAAATATATTCTTTTGAGTTTGGATGGAATGTTCTATAGATGTCTGTCAAACCCAATTGGGTCATAACTTCTTTTAGTTCCTTTGTTTCTTTGTTAAGTTTCTGTCTGGTAGTCCTGTCTAGTGGTGAGAGTGGAGTGTTGAAGTCTCCCACTATAAGTGTGTGAGGTTTTATTTGTGGTTTGAGTTTTAGTAGTGTTTCTTTTTTTTCCCCTTTATATATGTTTTTATTTAAATCAGAAACAAGAATGCTTCACATGTCAATCCACTCCCTCTCCTACCCCTCCCTTGTCCCTCCACCAGCCCCCAGCCTCCCACCCAATCCCCACATCATTCCCCAGGGTGGGTGAGGCCCTCCTTGGGGGGATCTCCAAAGTCTTTCATTTCATCCAGGGCAGGATCTAGGCCCTTCCCCATGTGTCCAGACTGAGAAAGCATCCCTCCATATGGAATGAGCTCCTAAAGTTCATTCATACACCATGGTAAACACTGATCTACTACCCAAGGTCCCAGTGATTTCTGTGGCCTCCTCACTGGCACTACATGGAGTCTGGATCAGTCCCCTTTTTGGCCTCTTAGCCATCAGTCTGGGATTCAAGAGCTCCCCCTTATCTGGTCAGCTGTCTTTGTGGGTTTCACCATCATGGTCTTGACCCTTTGCTCATCACTCCTCTATCTCTGTCCCTGAGTTCCAGGAGTTCAGTTTTGTGTATAGCTGTGGGTATCTGTCACTGCTTCCATCAGTCACTGGATGAAGGTTCTAGGATGGCATATAAGGTAGTTATCAACCTTATCATCAAGGAGGGGCTACTAATGTAGTCTCTCCACTATTGCTTAGTTTGCCAGTTGGTGTTATCCTTATAGATCTCTGGAGATCTCACTAGTGTCAGCTCTCTCCTCAAAGCTATAATGACTCCATCTATTATGGTATCTCTCATCCTGCTTTCCTCTATTCTTACCTCAACTCAACCTTCCTGCTCCCCAAGGCCTTCTTTTCCCCCTCCTATTCTCCCCCTCTCTTTTTCCTGGTTCCCTCTCCCCTCCCCCAATGTTTCCAATCTGCTCAGGAGATTTTTGCCTCAATCCACTTCTCTGGGGGTATCATGCATGTCTCTTGGAACCTCCCTGTTTCCCAGACTCACTGGCACTAGGATTGTAGGATGACACTCCCATGATCCATATCTAAAATCCATATATGAGTGAGTACATACCATATTTGTATTTTTGTGTCTGGGTTACCTCACTCAGGATGGTTTTCTCTAGTGCCATCCATTTTTCTGCAAATTTCAAGATTCCTTTTTTTTCCACCAAGTAGTACTCCATTGTGTAAATGTACTACATTTTCTCTACCCATTCTTCAGTTGCGGGGCATCTAGGTTGCTTCCAGGATCTAGCTATTTTAGTAATATTTCTTTTACGAATGTGGATGCCTTTGTGTTTGGAGCATCGATGTTCAGAATCGAGACTTCATCTTGGTGGATCTCTCCTGTGATGAATATGAAATGACCCCCTTCATCTCTTTTGATTGATTTCAGTTTAAAGTCTAGTTTGTTAGATATTAGGATTGCTGCAACTGCTTTTTTCTTGGGTCCATTTGATTGGAAAATCTTTTCCCAACCCTTAACTCTGAGGTAACATTTGTCTTTGAGACTGAGGTGTGTTTCTTGTATGCAGCAGAAGGATGGATTCTGTCTTTGAATCCATTCCGTTAGCCTGTACCTTTTTATGGGTGAGTTAAGACCTTTAATATTGAGGGATATTATTGACCTTTGATTGCTCATTCTTGCTTGTTTGGAATGCTTGTTTTTGGTGTAATTGTATATGAATTTCCACCCCTTTTTTTGGCTGTTGGTGAAGTGAGATTATCTATTGCCTATGTTTTTCTGGTTGTAGTTAACTTACTTGGATTGGAGTTTTCCTTCCAGAACTTTCTGTAGGGCTGGGTTAGTGGATATGTATTGTTTAAATCTGGTGTTGTCATGGAATATCTTGTTTTCTCCATATATATTGAATGAAAGTTTTGCTGGGTATAGTAGTATGGGCTGGCATCCATGGTCTCTTAGTGTTGATAGAATATCTATCCAGGACCTTCTGGCTTTCAGAGTTTCCATGGGGAAGTCATGTGTAATTCTGATAGGTTTGCTTTTATATGCTATTTGACCTTTTTCCTTAGCTGCTCTAAGTATTCTTTCTTTATTCTGTATGCTTGTAGTCTTGATTATTATGTGGCAAGGGGATTGTTTTTGTGGTTCACTCTATTTGGTGTTCTCTAAGCTTCTTATACCTTCATTGGCATGTCTTTCTTTAGGTTGGGAAAGTTTTTCTTCTGTGATTTTATTGAATATGTTTTCTGCCCCATTGAGATGTGTTTCTTCACCTTCTTCTATACCTATTATTCTTAGGTTTGGTCATTTCACAGTGTCCCATATTTTGTGGATATTTTGTGTTAGGCATTTGTTGGACTTAAGATTGTCCTTAGGTTGATAAATCTATTTCTCCTAGTGTGTTTTCAACACCTGAGATTCTTTCTTCTGTCTCTTGTATTCTGTTGTTTATGTTTGCATCTGTAGTACCTGACAGTTTCCCCAGTTTTTCTATTTCCAGCATTCCTTCAGACTTCTTTTTATTATCCCCATGTCAGCTTTCAACCCTTGCACTGTTTGAATTGTTTCTTGTAATTTTTGCTTTGTGTTTTCCTCCCTTTCTTGCACTTATTGAATTTTTTGGTTTGTTTTTTTTCTTCCATTTCTTTAAAGGCTTTTCTCATATGCCCTTTGAGGGCCTCTATCATTTTCATGTAGGTGTTTTTAAGGTCATTCCCTTCTGCTTCATCTGCATTGGGGTGTTCAGTCTTGCTGGTGTAGAGTCTCTAGACTCTGGTGGTGTCATATTTGCTTTTCTGTTGCTGAATGTATTCTTATATTGTCTCTTTTCCATCACTTCTTCCAGTGGGTGTAGAAAGAACCTCTTTCTCTCCTGGTGGGTAGGTGACCATGGTTTCCTTTCGATGGATGCAAGCAAATTCAATAGTCTCTGTCCTCTGCCCTCTGCACTGAGTGGGGGCGAGAGTAGACAGGCTCTCTCTGGAGGCTCCTGGTTGCTTGGTTGTCCAGGAGCGTATGGACCTGGCTGGGGTCCCCAGTCCAAGAGATCTGAGAGAGAGTGATCAGGAGGAATTCCTCCCAATTGCCTGGTCCTGCAGGTGGAGAAGAAGATCAGGAATCTGGGGTGTATAGGGGGAGGCTCAGTGGTGGTCCCTGGGCAGTCCCCAGGCACTGGAAAGCAGACCCAGATACAGATACAGGCCCCAGTTTACCTGGTCCTGTGGATGGAGAATCTGGGTGTGTAGGCTCCCACTGGGAGGGGACCCTCAGTGGCGGTCCCCAGGTACTGGCATGCAGGCCCAGGAACAGGCCCCGAATTGCCTTGCCCCATGGGTGGACCAGGAATCTCAGGTACATAGGCTTCTGCTGGGAGAGAGGCTCAGTGGCAGTCTCTAGGCACTGGAACATGGGCCCATAAACAGGCCCTGAATTGCCTCACAAAAGCAACCATGACAGGGACCCCCAATCTAGCAAACTGAAGCAGCAGCCTCCAGAGGGAGTCAAGTTCCCTGTCTATTGCTAGGTTTTAAAGACAAAAGTTACAGGATTACATCAGTAGGTATGGGTTGGTTTCTGATTGGTTGACATTTCAGAACAATCAGGAGAATTTGAAATACCTGTGTACCAATTATTTTTATTGATCAGTACTGAGAAGGAACATTCTGTGGTTTCTATGGCATTGTCTTGTTACTTGCAGGTGTCCTGCTGTACATAGATACTAATATTTTTCAGGATTATTCCCTGGAGACTATAGGGGAGGTTTTGGTCCCCCACTGGAGTTTCTTTTGTGGCCAAACAGTTCCCAGGAACCAAGTATCTAGGAGGCAGGGGGGGGTTCTGAAGTTTCTTTGTGTTCAGTTTTGGCCCTAGGCTCTGAGTCAGAGGATCTGGAGTTTCCTTTTGTCAGAGGCCTAAGTGCCTTTTCTATAGCCTGTCATGTCTACTAAAGCAGGTGGCTGAGTGAGGGTCTGGTTCCTTTATCTCTAAATTATTAGAAGTGAAGCCTTTGAGTTTAGTTTACCCCTTTCATTCCTTCCTCTTCTTATAGGTTATCCCAATCCTGGATAGCAAGTGGACAATTTTTATTTTTATTTTGTCCCCTATGTAAGGGAGTTTTTCTTTTTGACTTAGCATCTCAACCAGGGAAAAGGGGCAGCATATTCTTTTCTGTGCTACTTCCAGCTGACTATGGGGTGTTGTTGTCAGGGGTCTATGTAGGATGAAATGCTAGTCAAAAGCAAAGAGGGAATTTAGGCAGTGGAGTATTTATCAGAAGCATCTTGTTGGCAGACTCTGTTGAAAAAACAGGGAGTGTTCACATTGGCTGGACTGGTTCATATCCATAACAAATCTCACAGTCTTTAGGAGCAGGCTGTGTCAGCAACTGATACTCGGATGCATCTGCCAAAAGTGGAAACCAGAAGTAGAAATCTGTTTGAGACATGTTTAAATTGGGAACAGATGTTAAAACTTACACACTTAATTAGAACTTTTAGGCCCACAGTTTTAGTAATCTGGAAGGTCAGGAGTCGCAAGATCAGGGGAGAAAATCCCTTCCTCAGGAACAGACAGAGGAGATAACAAAAAGTTGTACTTATCTGGAGTCCTTTTGACCTGTGAGAAGTGGATCCCAGCTTTATGACTTTTCACCTTCTGAAGCCTATATGGACTTTATTATACAAAAGGACTTTAAAGTTTTAGACATATTAGTATTATCAATCTGTACCAAAATCTATGTTGCAGAAGAAGCACATATTGGGTATATGTAAAACAGCAGGAGCAGACTCATAACTTTGAGTCCTTGCAAAAATTACAGGTTTGAGTTAGAAGCATGTACATTTTTCTTCTGTCCAAAGAGTCAGGTAGAGATTGGATAGAGGTGCCTTTGGCTTGATAAAAAGCCCTTTAAGCTTATATTTAGGTGACAACCAAAATAAATCTAAAAACCTTGAGTTTATGACTGAACAGCAGGTAGTCACTGTTCTATCAGCTTATCAGAACTTTACTAAATGAGTTATTAAGTTGGCTACAGTCTAATCATTAATACTACCAGAGATCTGAGCAGAATAAAATTTAGACAGTTTTTGAATCTATTAAAAATGACAGGGTCCACTTCATATACGGTTAGCCATACCCAAGTCTCCATTAGCAGGTAGAAGTATCAAAGAACAGCATCAATCTTTGCCAGACCTATAAGGTGGGAGTTTTTCTCTGTGCAGAAGAGGGACATGGAAAAGACTGACCTTATTTTGTCTAGTCAAAGGGGATACAATCAATACTCCAATGTCATATTGGTTGTCCACAGTCTGGGACAGGTCCTGGCAGCAGGTGTGCATTGGGGCATCTTGCCTCCTGGTCAGTGTTGTGTAGACATCAAGGTGTCCTGTAATCTTCTTTGGAGACTTTGGGTCACTGTCAGGATCTGGGAGTTTCTGTCTGTTATTATAAGTTTTTTTTTCATTCTGACTGGGGTGACATGGAATCTTAAAGTAGGTTTAATTGGCATTTCCCTGATAGCTAAGAATGTTGAACACGTCTAAAAATATATTTTTTATTATTTTAATTTTAAATAGCTTGTTTCACATGTCAATCCCAGTTCCCTCTCCCTCCCCTCCTCCTACACCCCCCCACCATTCCCCCCAGCCTCCCACCCTATCGCCACTTCCTGCCACATAGGGGATATCTAGAGTCTGTCATTTCACTCAGGACAGGGTCCAGGCACTCCCCTAAGAGACTAGGCTGAGAGAGCATCCCTCTTTGTGTTATGGACACACGAAGTCTGTTTGTATGCCAGGGATAAACACTGATCCACTGCCCAGGGCTCCATAGGTTGCCCAGGCCTCCTCACTGACTCTCACATTCAGGGGGTCTGGATCAGTCCCATGCTGGCCTCCCAGCTGTCGGTCTGGGGTCCAACAGCTCTCCCCTGCTCAGATCAGCTGTCTCTGCTGGTTTTGCCAGCCCATCCTTTGCCAATTTGCTCATCACTCCTCTCTCCCTGTCACTGGGTTCCCTGGGTTCAGTTCAGTGTTTAACTGTGGGTGTTTGCCTCTGCTTCTATCAGTCACTGGATGAAGGCTCCAGAATTGTTATAGACATCAAGTTCATTATCAGGAATGGGCATTCGAGGTGGTCTCTCCACTATTGCTTAGCTTGCCAATTGGTGTCATCCCTTTAGATCACTAGAGGTCACACTATCTGTCTTCTAACCTATGATTCTCTCTTCCCCCTATTCTACCCCCGACTCAACCTTCCTGTTCCTCCACGTCCTACTCTCTCTTCCCCACCCCCTCCTCTTCTTCCAAGCTCCCACTCACCCCTCACCCCTCGCCGTGTTCCCCATCTGTTCAGAGGATCTTGCCTCATTCCTCTTTCTGGGGTACCATGCATATCTCTTTTAGGTTCTTTGCTGTTTCCCAGACTCTCTGTCAGTGGAAGTGCAGAATGACACTCTCCTGATCCATGTTTAAAATCCATATATGAGTGAGTACACACCATGTTTGTCTTTTTGTGACTGGGCTACCTCACTCAGGATGGTTTCTTCCAGTGCCATCCATTTACCTGCGAATTTCAAGATTCCACTTTTTTTCTGCTGAGTAATACTCCATTGTGTAAATATACCACATTTTCTCTATCCACTCTTCAGTTGAGGGGCATCTAGGTTGCTTCCAGGTTCTGGCTATTACAAATAATGCTGCTATGAACATAGTGGAGCAGATGCCCTTGTTGTATGAATTTGCCTCATTTGGATATATGCCTAAGAGTGGAATTGCTGGGTCTTGTGGTAGATTCATTCCCATTTTCCTGAGGAATCTCCATACTGATTTCCAAAGTGGCTGTACGAGTTGGTATTCCCACCAGCAGTGGAGGAGTTTTTTTTAAGTTAAGATTTTAAATGTTATATTCTGTAGATCTCTGGAAGCATTAAGAGTATTGTCTAGCTAAATCTGGACTTTGTTTTTAGTTATTTATTTTAAGCTTAACCTTTGAAAACATATATAGGAGACTGAGTAAGGTTTATTCCTGTCATAAATTTTTTCTGTGCTTAGTATGGCTACAATGTCATTAGTTTAGGATCTGTCTGGAGAACTGGATTAAAACTGAGAGGCTGTGGAGGGATATTTATTCAGAGCCCTCCAGTCTGACTGTAACTGATTTTAACTTAGCAAACAGACAGGACATTTGAAGAGACAGAGTAACTTAAAACTGTCAGTGACAAGAATGGAGATCTGCTGTAGATGTAACAAATAGATTTTTTTTGCATGTAATGTGTGCCCTACCTGTCCCTGGAAAGGTACAGCATTCTGCAAACAAGCCATGTACAACAGAGCCAGTGGAAGAAGAAAACTGTCAGTGACCAAAATAAAAGGCTTAAAGGTAAATGAATTATGTCTGGCAGCAGAGTTTGTTGGCAGAAGCTGACTAGATTGTCCCTCTGTCTAGGCTGAGGAAACGGAGTAACTCATAGCAAAAATAAAATACCCTTAAGTCTTGAAAACCATTATCACCTGGGTGACTGTTAAATTACAAAGTTTACACAGCTTTTTAGAACAGAAAACTCTAATTAACAGAGTAGAGTTCATTGCTTCTTAAAAGGGGGAAGACACAAGTCAGAAATAGGAGTCTCTTGCTCTACTGACTGAGGTTACTCCCAGCCCCACATCTCTTTTGTCAGTGATTGGCCATGCATGAAGGGCTGGTAAAATGCACTTACTTTTTTGGTACAAGTTATGTCAAAAAGTTAAGCAGCCACATGTCTGATAGAGAACCTACATAAAACTCAACAGTGACATGAACAAATGATCCAAGTAGAAAATGGGCAAAAGACTTGAACAGACATCTTATTCCTAAGGATGTACAGATGGCAGTAACATCATGTTAACCCGTTAAAACCTGTACCTTGGCCATTCTGCTTGAGCTGGTTGCTGGCTGCGCTAGGTGAGGCGAAGCACAGAAAGACTGCATCCAGGCATCAGGGGAGAACCGGCCTACAGCCAGCAGCTAGGGTGATCCATCTCCCATGGGAGCTGCTGTGTGAAGCCCCCATAAATCACTATTAACCCATATTTTTTTGTGGAAGCAAAAGTATAAAGTATACAGACTAGAAGGGAGGGGAACAGCGCTGGAGAGCACAGTGTCGTTGGCTGTCAGTGTACCTGAAAGAAAAAATTTTTTCCATCATTTTTAGTCACTATCCCAGATTTTCTGCTTTATGTCATTTCAATGGGTCAGGCAGAGATCTAGAGAAGAGGAGGCTGTCTCTCCCACGTTAGGTTGTATCCCAGGCAGGTCTGTACTCTCAGTACCATCAAGACAAACAAACAGAGCACTTAGACAAAATAAAAGGGCCCATCTCAAAGACTTGCAAGTTTCAGATTCACAGTCAGGAGGCAAACTCCCCAGTAGCTACTCAGATTCAGATGGTGTATCAATTAGCTGGATTTTTACCCAAATTCAGATTCAGATGGTGGGATTCCCGCCCAGACAAGAAACCAAGAAGCTGAGACATCTCTCAGCGACTCCAGATCTGACCTTATAGCATGTTTGCCAAGGTCTGCTTGATCTGTTTCTTACAGTTTCAGATTGTCCACCAGGAAACCAAAAACAAAACCACAAAAGTCACGAAAAGGCAAAATCACAAACCTGTCACAGAATTCAGGACACAGAACTTTCCAGGCCAGCGCAACAAATAACAATAGAAACAAACAAACAAACAAACACAGAATATTTACCTGACTGGTCATAGACTTAAACCTTTAGGGGTCTGGGGTCCTGGGGATCTCCCCCCTCTCTCTTTCTGTCTCTCTCACCATAACATGCATATGTTAACAAACACACACATAATAAATAAGCAAAAGCAAAACTGTTTTATTGAAAATGTTACAAACCACCATATAGACCCAGTATAATAAACTTTGTGAGGCATATAGTGCCTGACGAAACATAAAAGAGCATGGTAATATGTATGTAAGACTAGAAAAGAAGTCTAAGATGTATAAAGTAGAAAGCAGGGCACAGGCCTCCAGACATGTGTCAGTAGTACAATGCTTTCTGGCATGCTCCTTGACCATGATTCAGTGGACAGCACTGCAAACAAAGGTGATTATTTTTTTTATATTTGTAAGTGTATAAGTGTTCATACTCACACACAAACACGTGTTATGATGTATTCGTGATTATAAAAGCTCTGAAATACACACCTGAACATGGAAAAAAGCTGTGTTTCTGCAGTGTATGGTGGGATTATTAGCCTGGCAGAAAAAGCATCACTGAACAGAAGCTTCCTCAAGAGTAGGTGTCAGGTGTGTCACAGTCACCTGGACAGAATAAGCGTCTTACTGCAGTTTGTATCAGTGAGGACACACTTGCTGATAAAAATTTAACTGTGGAGAGAGCGTGCAGCATGTCAGCCAGTGCAGGATGGAGGAAGGGAAGAAAGGAGAAAGAGAAGGAAGGAAAACAGAATCTGAGGAACGTGAAGCACCAAAAAGATGGGGAGCAGAGAGCATCTCTGGCCTCAACGGAACGGCTGGAGTGTCGACATCTGGCATACAAGTGTCAGCTTCGGGTAGTCCTGGGAATAGATGGCCAAGCATTTCCAGGCTACAGTAGCACAGGGAAGGAATAAGGGCTCACCTGCAATAGAACAGGCCAAGAAAGGACTGGGCCTCTAAGGATGATTACAGAAAGATGAGCTGTTGCAGCATACATATTTCACAGTGATGTATTTTTCTGTAAAAGTTTGATTGATGCACAGGTTAGAACATTCCTGGATCGTGTACTGGATCCTGGGACCTGGTCAGGACAAAAGGCAAAAGGAAAAGCATAAGCATTTGTGGAAGGACTCAGCTATTCAATAATGAGGAGGATCCGGCTCCTAGCTGAAAGGTCCAAAGCCATGAGGTAACCATGGGGACTTCTCTTGGCCATCACCTCTCAAGCACTAATTTGGCCAAAGGCAGGCCCTGCATTCTCTAAAGCACTGAGTGGAGTTTTAGAGTCCAAATGTTCTCATCCCTGGGTATGTTCACCCAGAATGTCCCCGAGGAACACCCAGAGACACAAAGCACTTTCCTCCCTCAACAAGTTTGCTTGTCTGACCATGAACGACAAGTTCCAAAAGCACAGGAGACTTTTTGTCTTCCCAGAGAGGCAGGTCCTCACACACACTGCTTTTGTAGTCAGCACTGAGAAGGACTTCATGCCCTGTGAGCAAGCTGTCACCCTGAGACCCGCCCAGGCACACACACCTGTAGAGACCTCCACCAGAGCACACTGCTGGTCACTTTCAGTCTCGCAGGTGCTTCCTCCTTTCTCGCAAATGCCCTCCGAGTTCAGGAGCTCACACTGGAAGCATGACAGTGCTGCAAAGACGAAAGCGACCCTGAGAGGCCCATTCATCCGACGAGAACTGAGCCCCTGGCTCTGGTCAACAAGCCAGAAACAACTGCCAAAGCTTGAGATGCAGAAGGTTTCCCCCCAAGTCACAGCCTGGAAATGGACAAGGCTGTGAGGAGGAAGGCAAAAGCTCTGAGACTGGGTGCCGGAGCCAGCCACCCATGGCTAGACAAACTCACCCCATCGCTTCATTGTCTTTGTTCTGTCAAGGGCCTTCCTTGCCCCATTGCCAGTCCTAATTTAGGTCCATGAACAGTAAGGTTCGGATGCAGGGATGTTTACATGTGAAGGAAAACAATAGAAGAGGGATGGAAGGACCAGAAAGGGAGCACCGGGGACAGGACAACGAGAATGTGGGAATGAGGATAGTACAAGGGAAGGGAAGAAAGGGATGTGCGGATGTGGGGAGGAAAGGTGTAGAGATGGACCCTAAAGGCAGTAGGGTCTAACCTCATATTCCTCACCTCCCCAAAGCCCAGGGTCATTTTTCAATATGACGGCCATTCAGTACTGGCCCCTCCACTAGCCAGGATCTCACCTTGTAGGAAGCCCAGCAACAGGGCGAGGCTCAGCAGAAACAGCAGGCAGTGCTTTTCCATTGTTGTGAGGATCCTAGAACCCAAAGCAGCAAAAGGCAGGACAGAGCACTCAGAGCCCAGCTGCAGCAATGCACGCCTATATAGAAGCCCTGGCTGGAAGGGAAAGCCAGGAGGACCCCAGTCCAGGGACTGAGCAGATAGCCTGGGGGTAGTCTAGATCCTCCATGAATCACTATATCTCTAACTGTCCGGTCGTATGTTTTGGAAATCTCTTCCATCTGGTCATGAGTTGTAGAGAGCCCAGAATCTCTATTGTCTTTTAGATGTCAACTAATGGCTGCTAGATATCTGGGCCTCAGTGAAGAATGACTCCTATTCTAAATAACAATAGCCTTGGGCCAGGGTGAGTCTACTCACACCCTGAAGACTAGTGAGACGTGCTGAGGTAGAGATGCCTGAGGGCTTGAGTACGTGCAGCAGAGGAGTGCCTCTAGGATTTAGGGAAATATCTGTTGTCAGCCCTTTATACAAGATTATACATGTCTCCTGCCATTCCCCTTTCTTTTGGATGATTACTTAAGATGATGGATCAATAAACCTTGACCTTCAGTAATAACTGATTGCCCTCCCGGTATGATCAGATATCCCTGTCTCTTCTTTAATTTCATTGGATAGCTAGATTACCTTCTTCCACACTCCTCCACTCAGTGTCAGACGTGGGATCAGTCGTTCAACTGGTTCCGATCGCAGCTCCAAAGACATCAGTCTGTGAGAAATGGCTCCCAAACATGGGGCTAAAAGAGACATTCGTGAGAAACGGTGCATCAACGAAGGGCAGATATAGATGATGCTGAGAAACGGCACCAAAACGTGGGATTTGAGAATGGGGGTCAGAAGTGATGGACACCACAGGTGCACGGAAAAAAGAAGTGAAGCACAGCGGGGGAATGGCGATAATTTGGGAGTAAAATTGTACATAATTGTAGAAACGGGACACAGATAATTGTAGATATAAAACATGAAAATGTGAAGGGGTCTCTGTAGTTTAGGAATTCTGCTCAGTCCAGGTATGTTGCAGGGTTGGAACTATTGCAAGGAGGCTCTGAGAGAATGTAATATGAAGCTATAAAACAAAGCCTGGATTTTTGATAGAATTCCGAAGAGACTGGAGATAAGAGATACATGAGACCTCTCCCAAGGAAAGATAAGTATAAGGAGTAGAACCAGTCTGAAAGAGACTGCATTCCAAAGTGGAGGGGCAATACCATATAAGTAAGCCCTTTGAATCTGAAGGCCAAGCTGTTGTTAAGGGAGCTACAGGATCTAGTATCTTCCCTCCTGGGTTTGGTTCTTTGGTCTGATCTGTCCTTGCTTTCTTCCTATTCATCCCTTTGGGATGGGAATGTACTCTCTGTGCCATTGTAGGTTGGTTATGTAACCTGGGTGATTCTTTTTTTTATCATTTCTACTAAATAAGGAGAGCAAACTTAAGGCATGAAATTCCTTGATAAATCAGAACATCAATTGTATTGCATATTTCACTTAGTTTTATTTTATGAAAATTTTCATTTATTAAAGGAGATTCTAGAGAAATGAACTTATATTTTGATATGAATATTAATGAGCAATTGAAATGCATCCTCATATCTCCTAAGAAAGAAACCTACACTAGCACAAAGCTTTTTTCTTTTAGATGGCATCTCACCAAATAGCTCAGAAGGAAGGCCTCAGTGTCTCCATCATTCTGCCTCAGTGACCTGAATGCTGAGATTACAGGTGTGTGCCACCACAGCTATTCCAAAGACAAAGTTTAGAATAGCAAGTTGTGTGTTGTTTACTCATTTATAAACAATATCATATTTTATTTGCTCTTTTAAGAATCTATACGTGCATGAATGTATTTTAATGAGTCATTCTTATTCCTCCCTCTGGTTTCTTCTAGATCCCTTCCATGTCCTTAACAAAACTAAATTATTGTATCAAACTACTGCTGCCCAAGTAAGCATACGTGTGGGAACTTCCCTCAGAGCATGGTCACCTACTGGTGACAAAACCTCTGAAGAAAACTGATTCTCTTTTCTATTATAGCCATTGACTGTCAATAGCCCCTCAACTAGGACTAGGAAATGATGTTCCCCTCCTCCATCCATGCTGGAATACTGGATGACTTGATTCTTTGTGTGCAAGCAACCGCAGCTGATATGAGTCAATGAGTTCAATGGTCTGGTCATGTCCAAGAAATAGTCCCCCTCCCTTCAGGCCTACACCACTTCTTGATCTTATAAATTTTGCAACATCTTTTCTGTGCTGGTCACTGAGCCTACAAAGGAGGGTATGTGACTTGTATATTCCTTTTATTACCTAGAACTTTGCCAGCAATCCCCTTTAGTTCCACAATGCTCACTGATAATATGATTATTTAAACAAGAAGGGGGAAAGTGGTCTGTAGTGAAGAAATGTTTAATAAATCCCAAGGGTTGATAACTTACTTATTTGGGTTAATAACATATTCATAGAGAAGAAATATGATTTCATGGAGTATGGAGAACAGAGAATGCATCAAATCAAAGAAATTAAAATTGAATTCTATGGAGTCTGGTCTTAGGTGGGAAGGGAATGGGGTTTTACAAATAGAATTCCCTCTTAAGGGTACAAAGGCAACATGGTATAGCATTACCTTCCTAAAACAGATGAGAGTCAGTATGATCTTTACACATGGTTCTACATATTCAGAAAGAACATCTTTCAATGAAGAGAAAACATTTATTGGATTTATTTTCTGGCAGCAATATAACAGAAACAATAGGAGGAGATTTTCTTCACTGGGTAAAACTTGAAACTACAATCTTGTAGCTGTCATAGGAACAAGGTCATCCAGATGTCTTCCTTCTCAGTTGTGGGGCCTACATAGTGAGAGGGGGGCACTGGGTGTATTGCATTGACATCCATATCTTGTCCCTGTCCTTGTCTCTGTCCTGGTATTTCCTGGACATGATAAGATGAGCAGTTTTGGTATGCCATGGCCTTTGGTGTTGAGTTTTACTATAGGCCTATAGTTATGGAACAAGACAAGGAAGGGCTGAAACCAGAATCTATAACAAACTTTTACCTTTAGATTATCCCCTGGAAGTGTAAGTCACAAAGATGAAAACTAACCAAGTTCACAAAGCCTATGTCGTACAAAGAATATTCAGCTTGTTCATCATCTACAGTCCTTTGATCTATTCGCCTGTGTTGTCCATCCACACTGAGATGATAAATGCATTGATGGAAACCAAGGGTCAGCTACATTGATAGTGATGAGGCCTGGGGAATACCAGCCATAAGAATAAGAAGCCCAAGGAGTTTTTGTCCCCAAATTCAGTGGCTTGCACAATCCTGGGACTTAGAAAAATTCTCTAATCCTGAGAAAAGATGAAACCCAAGTGAAGGAAACTTAGACCAGGAGGAAAGGCAAGGACTGATGAGGTCAACTGAAACTGGGTTATCCTAAGTCAACATGAATGAGAAGAGCAGAGTATCATCACTATGCCTTCTCAAAGAGCAGACGTCATCTGGCCTCTGGATAGCTTTGCTGCAAGTATGCTTTGGCTACAGATATATTCTAGACTACAGCATGGTCTAATACCCCAGATAAAACAGGGTGAAATAAGAACTGATTTACTTGTCTTCCTTCAGTAGATAAGGGAACAAGTTGCAGGCAATACTTACTGGTTTCAAACAGAGAAGAGACACAGCTTCTGTAGATTTTTCATTTATCCTGAGCAGATTCTTAGTGCCAAACAGCTGGTGATCAGAGATCACTCACAGAAGAGACCAGACAGCCTCTAGTCGATGTATAATGCACCCAGGCAAGGACAATGGTCAGTGGGTACAAGAGAGACCAGAAGCAGATCTCAAAGTAAGCCCCTCCCACATAGGCAATGTACCAAATGCCCCTTCTGTGACTTATTTATTTCCTTACTCCTCTCTGCTTCATTTCCTTGACATTTGCTTCCTTGGAGCTAATGGTAAACACACACTACCAGGTAATCTTACCACCAGCAACACACAGTGGTTCCTTGTTTCTCTTCCTCCCTCCATGCTAACAGCTCAACCTGCTCTGCTAATGTTAGACGTTAAAACTAGACTAGGGTCAGAGACAGCCCCTGTTCCTGTTGTTAGGAGTCCAATAAGAGGACCAAGCTACACCACTGTAACATATATGCACAGTGCCTAGGTCAGTGTCATGCAGGCTCCCTGGTTGTCAGTTCAGTCTCTGTGAGTCCCTATGAGCCCAGGTTACTTGACTGAGTGAACCTTCCCATGGTGTCCTTGATACCTTTGTCTCTTACACTCCTTTCTACTCCTTTTCAACAGGATTCCTGAACTGTGCCTAAAGTTTGGCTGTGGGTCTCTGCATCTGCCTCCATCAATTGCTGGATAATGCCTCTCTGATGATAATTGGGCCAGGCACCAATCTGTTCACAGGGAATAGTTAGATCTACTTTCCCATTATTGCAGAACAGAAGCTGTTTCCAACTCTATTACTGGTTTGTGGGACTCTATGTCTAACACTAGGTCACCTTGCCCACCTTAATACATGAGGAGGTCTTAGTCTTACTGCAACTTGATATGCCATGTTTCACTGATAATCATAGGGGACCTGCCATTTCCTGGATGGATACTGAAGAAGAGGGGATTTGGAGGTGAGAAGGAGAAATGGGAGAGAGGGACAGGAATGGGGAGGATGGTGAGGGAAAGCTATGGTTTGTATGTAAAATAAATAGATAAAAAGTCAAAAGAAAAAGAAATAGCTTATTGCATCACTGGTAATGCACACATTTGTTAATTTCTTCATTTACTTCTGTTGTGATTTGTATTATGCATTTCTTTCTATTGGATTTTATTTCTTGCTTTCTTACCTTCAATTGTATTACTTTATGTTTATGAGAGCTTTCAGATTTTTTGATGTAAGTGCTTACTTTTATATGTGTTACTATTCATACTTTAAAAATCTAGAAAAGGAAAAAAATTTGGAAGAAGATTTTTATGGAGCCTGAGCTGCAGCACAGGAGGAGGTCTCCTGGATAACTGGGAAAATGAACAGAGCAACTTGTTTGTTAGTTAGAGGTTAGTATAGCAAGGGCGTGTGCACATTCCTCATCTAAAGAAAGGACCATGCTGGTACCATTCATAACATAGTCCTGAACGCCAAAGACAAGGTGCACCCAGGTAGGTGCTTCCTATCCAGCTGGTGTAAGAAGGGATTTCTAAAGTCCTCTCTGCGTTGCAAGGATAGACAGAACACTTGAGCATATCATCGATTGTGGTTGTAGTAGTCGTCTGTAGTGATTAGAGAGTCCCAAAGAGCCAAGTAAACTATCTCAAAAGCAATACATGCCTGACAGTTTCCCTGCTCAAGGTTGCTAGGCATAAGTGAAAGCCCTTTTAATAGCTCGCTCCTGGCAGTTTTGATCATGCATAGAAAGCATGTAAGATGTTAAAAATAAGAGTCACAGAAGCTCCACATAGAACTAGCCATTCTAACAGCATCAACAGTACTTAATAATTTTTTTCTGAGGCAGGGTGGTCTCTCTAGATATCCCAGTCTGGCCTGGAACTCTACATGTTGACTACGCTGGCCTAGAGCTCACAGAAATTCTACTGCTAGGAAAATAGTCTAAAAATTAAAACTAATGAGAAAGATTAAGGGCATTTCATTCTCACCATGGGAACAATTAACCCAGGAAGAATTACTGTCCTAAACATATATGCACCAAACTCTGGTGCACTCAGCTTCATAAACAGCATGCTACTCATACATACAACAAGTGCATCTGTTCAACTATATTCATAGCAGCATTATTTGTAATATCCAGAACTCCTGGAATCTAGTTGCAGAGAGGGAGGAGTGATGAGCAAAGGTGTCAAGACCAGGCTGAGGAAACCCACAGAAACAGTTGACCTGAATAAGGGGGGAGCTCTTGGTCCCCAGACTGACAGCTTGGAAACCGGCATAGGACCAAAACAGGCCGCCTGAACATGGGTGTCAGTTTGGAGGCCTGGGCAGTATATGGGGCCTCTGGTAGTGGAACAGTATTATTACTAGTATTTAGTACAAATGGACTTTGAGAGCCCTTTCTTTGTAGAGGGATACTCTCTCAGCCTAGAAACATGGGGGGAGGGCCTAGGCCCTGTCCCAAATGATGTGACAGACTTTAATGATCCCCCATGGAAGGCCTCTCACTCCCTGGGAAGCAGAAGGGGGATGGGATGGGGGTTGGTGGGGGGCAGAGGAGACTGGGAGGGAGAGGGAAGTGGAATTGATATGTAAAATAAGATTGTTTCTAATTTAAATTTTAAAAAATCTAGAAAAAAATCATGCTACTAAGAGTTAAAGCCATAGATGAACTTCAAGCCTTTAACAGTAGATATGCTAACTACTTTTATGTCAGTTTGACATAAGTTAGTCATCTGGAAGAAGAGAACCTTAGCTGAGAAAATTCCTTTGTGAGATCTGGCTGAAGGCAAGTTTGAAGGGCATTTTCTTAATGAGTGATAGGTATGGGAGGGTTTGTCCCACTCTGTGGTATGATCCGTGGGCTGATATTAACGGTTAGCAGCAGGCTTATACATGCTAAGTTGTAGACAGTGGTGTGCCTCAAAGTTCATGGATTTTTCTGTGTGTAAATGATATGATTACCTACTTTCATGTTGTTTTCATCACATTAATTGTGTGTATGTGCATGTGGGGAGGGAACACAGCATTGCTACTTCAGGCTTGTGGAAATCAGAGGTGAACTTGCAGAAGTCAGGTTTCCTCTTCCATCATGTGGGATCCAGGGATTGAACTCAGGCTATCAGAACTGATAGCAAGTACCTTTCCCCGATGAACCATCTTACTAACGATTGCATTATCATTTTAAAAACTGAGGGCTAATGAGATGACTCAATGTGTAAGTGAGCTACCTTCTCAGTCTGGCTACCTAATGTGCAATGAGATGCATTAGCTACTATAATTTCACTTCTGACCACTACACAAGGGCAATTGAATGTGCATATCCACATACAGATACATAAGGGTGAAACAACTTTAATTGAACACAAGCTAAGAAAACATTGAAGAGTGAAATCAGTTTTGTAAGGTACACAATGTTTTTGCACAGCACCCAATGTGTACATGTAGAATAGGAACAGCATCCAAGGAATGATACGTAGCAACCAGGGTGTGAGGATGGAGGTATCATTCAGTAGGAGAAGGTTTGATGACATGGTCCAGTGTTATAACTCAATGAACAGCTCTGAAAAAATGATTTTCGATATTTATAATAAATAAGTAATTTTGTCTAAATACAATACTAAATACAACATGTCATTACCTATTCATGTTTCTAAAGCTTTGAAATGTCCACCTAAAAGTGTAAACAAGCATGTCTTGATGATACAGTCTCTAGCAGTGTTTTCTCTAGACTGTAAGGCCTTCATTTTTTAGGTTGAACATAAAATATACTGAAAAATATAAAAAAACACATAACCCAAACAACCCTAACTTCAAAAGCTATGGAATTTACTAAAGTTAAGCTAAAAGAATAACTTCCCAGAAGACAATGAAGCCCATGTGGGTGTAAACTGACCGTGGAGATGCTTGCTGTGGTGTGGGAGCACATTCACTGGAATGCTCATCCTAGTCACTTGAGGGCACTGAGGATGTCTGAGGGATTCCACAAGCACAACCCTGGGTGAGCCTGTGTGAACATTTTCTGAGATGGTTAGCATATGAGCTGTCTGATCTAATGATGCATTTTAACATTTGAGAGGTGTTTAAAAATGGGAGAATTTTCTTGGGAAGTCTGGATGGAGGAAGTAGGTAATCAGGGATGTTTCTCTGGGAGCTGTATCTTTTCTTGATTCCTTCCTGTTTTACTCAGCTGTGCTTCCCACAGGCCATGAGGTTAATAGCTCTGTTCTGCTGCACCCTCCACCATGATGGAGGAAACCTCTGAAAGAAGAGAGAAATGAATCCTTCCTCCTTTCATTGTCTTACTCAGGTCACAGCAGTGAGAAACTGCCTGACACGTGCCCTGTGTCCGCTAAATAAGAATGCAGTAAGATGCTGGGGCTCTTGTTTGCTGGTCAGCCTGGCAGACAAGGCATCCCCAAGTGAAGATTCATTAAAGTTAGGGTCAGGTCTGTCATAGTCACAGGCAAATCAGCCCCCAATCACAGCATTTGTCAGTTAGGACACATAGGATATAAAAAGATGACAATCAAGAGAGGAGGGGGGGAGAATGTGCAATATGTCAGTCAATGCTGGAAGGATACAGGGAGAAAAGGACAGGAATCAGTGTCCATCCTGGAAACAGAGAGGGAGAATTCAACTTTCAAAATATCAACACCTGAAGTAATGACAGGTGTCAGGGTCTCAGCAGTGCTGAGTCCAGGGAAGGGATAAGGGCTTACCTAAGTAGAACAGACCAAGAAAGGACCAGGCCTTTAAAACTTGTTACATAAAGAATAGGAATCGCAACATGTATAATGCAATTGGAAATGTCCCTTGTGGAGAGAAGCGTTGAAGCAGAAACTAGAACATGCCTGTTTTCCAATATTACTATGCTTACCTGCAGAGGAAGAAAGGAAAGAGGCAACCCAAAAATATTTTGGGATGAATCATAACTTTGTCAATGAGAAGACACAGGATCTCAGGTAGATGGTGATCATTCATCTGTTAATTTTACACACACAGATTATCTATTCACAAAAGTGCTGAGTGCAATTTTAGTGTATAAAATCCTTTTATGCCTGATTATATTCACCCATGAATACCCAAGGACCACCAAGAGAGACTTCAAAAATTATTATTTATCTTAATTGATTTATTTGTTTGAACTATCATTATTGGTAGCCAATACCCAAATCAGGGAGCCCTTTCCTACTTTTACACAGAAACACACTCTTCTCCACTCTCCATCTTTGCCCATAAATCTGAGGAAGGCAAGCACGATCACTCTGAAACCTCCAAGATCCCACATACCTTTAGAGATGGTCATTAGGAGACACTTTCCACCAGGTTTTGCCTCACAGAAGTGTTCTGATGTCTTACATTTCTTGGAATGTAAGAAATGTTTACAGCTGAAGCATAGCAGAGCTGAAAAGGCAAAACCAAGTGTCACTGGTTTATTCGGGGTCAGGTTCAAGCACTGTGCTGTGGCTCAGAAGGACACACAATGACCAGGGAAGGACTGGGTTGTATGTTGTGCTAACCCCTGAAGGAGTCTGGAAAGGGATGACTTCAGGAAAGTAAAATGTCTCTCCACTCTAGATCCCAGAAATGGACAGATTAGAATGATGAGTATCAAAGGACTGCCTGAGCCAATCACACAGAGGTGGACAGAGTCTCCCATTTTTTTTCATTGCTATCATCAAAAGCTTTGCTTGACCACTTTTCAAACTACATTTAGGGCCATGAAAAATTAAGCTGGAGAAATTGAAAATGTTGCAGTATGGAGGAGATGAAATGATGAAGGAAAGGACAAGTAACTTGAGGAAAAACCAGAAGCAGGAAAGTAAGAAACAGGAGGAAGGGAAAAAGTACAATTGTGGTCATATCAGATGCAGGGGCTCAAGGGGAACGATGTATATGGGAATGAAGGGTTCAGGGATCACATGTAAAGACAGTCAGACCCTATCTCCTGCTGCTCATTTGCCTAAAGCACAACATACTGTGGTAACCAGTTGTTTGCCCATCAGCCCCCGTTTTTGTACTATCTGCCAGGATCTCACATTGCTGGAAGTCCACCAGCAAAGAAATGCCAGGCAGAGCAGCAGAGGGTACTCTCCCATTGCAGTGGGATCCTAGGAGCAGAGACCAGCAGAGAGTCATATGCTGTTTTTCTGATTTGATATAAGGTCTACTCCACAAGATAGAATTCTTGTTTAGTACTATTACCCAAGTCAAAATTTGGTGACTAGTTATATTATAGGTCCTAGGAAGAATATTTTATCATTCTGCTAAATGAATGTAGTAATAATCTGCCCCTAAATTATATTTCTACCAATAAATTAGTGCATCTCCCAACCCTTGTCAGAGAAGCTTGCTTTTTCAATGAATGGTTGTTAGTACAGAGACACAAAACTGGTCAACATGCAGAGAGTAAGAGACTGTGGGTGTTCAGCTCTAAGTGATACATCTATATCAGCCTGTTAGCCTACAAGGCTCTGGGATTACAGAAGTGCCAGGAAGCCTGCAAGCCATGGATAGTGGATGTCAACAGCAAAACAGAATTTGTCAGGCATGGCAGTGTCTTTGCACACAAGAACTCACAGAGGCTCTACCTGAATGCACAAGATTAAGATGTTTAAATTCCTGACATGGATGTCAGAGGGGATCATGAAGTTCCACTCTTAGAAGAGAAGCTATTGCAATTTATGGAAGAGACAGACCATTCTTTTAATCAGACATGGGATCTACAAGAATCTACCCATGCTCCAGTAGATGGTATCACACTCCTGTACAAATAGTGAGCATTGTGTGGATGCTATGGATTTAAATACACAGCACGTGCAGTTGGGAGCAAAAATTGGTGGAGTTAGATGGGAAAGAAAATGGAGGAGAGGGAATTAGGTGGTTTCATTAAAATTCATACACATGTACAAAATATACAATATAAAAAGAAAGAGGAAAGACATCAGTGCTTCCAGGCCCCAAACTCTGGCAACCCCAGCTTCAGGTGAGCTTGGGTCTCCCTGGGGCAACTCCCCATCTCCCACCCATCACCCATCCCCTCAATCTTTTGGGAGCCCTGCTCCTGGCATACAGAGGACCCGTCCACACAGGAAAGGCATCAGCCCTTCCTGGCCACAACCTCCAGTGACCCCAGCTTCAGCTTCAGATTCATGAAAGGCATCAGCCCTTCCAGGCCCCAACCTCCAGCAACACCAGCTTCAGCTTCAGCTTTAGCTTCAGGAAAGAAGGAGACCAGCAGAGGCAGAAAGACCCCACCTGCACCCACTGGAAGAAAAGATGGGAAGGAGACAGAATAAGAGCTCACTCAGCAATAGAAAGACCAACATGACTCCAGCAGAATCTAGAGACACAAAGCCAGCAAGACCTTAAAAGCACTACATAGATGAAATAGAAGAGACAGACCTTAAAAATTATTTTATGAAGATAGAGACCCTCAAAGAGGAAATGAGGAAATCCCTTAAAGAAATAGAAAAAAAAAACCCAAAAAATTACATGAAATGGGGGGAAAGGTGAACCAAAAAATTCAAGAAATAAACAAATCTCTCAAAGAATCTAAAGAGTACCAAGAAAAAACAACCAAACAAATGAAGGAAACAATTCAAACAGTTGAAGGATTGAAAGCTGAAATAGAAACAGTAAAGAAACCACAGAATAAGGGGATGCTGAAAATAGAAAAGCAGGGTAAACGATTAGGAACTACAGATGCAAGTATCACCAATAGAATACAAAAGATAGAAGAGAGAATCTCAGGTGTTGAAGACTCATTAGAGGATATACAGTTGTCAACCAAAGAAAACCTCAAAACCAACAAATCCCTAACACAAAATATCCAGGAAATATGGGACACCATGAAGAAGCCAAACCTGAGAATAATAGGTATATATAGAAGAAGCCAAAGAAATACAGCTCAAAGGCACAGAAAACATATTCAACAAAATCATAGAAAACTTCCCTAACCTAAAGAAGGATATGCCTATGAAAATACAAGAATCTTATAGAACACCAAGTAGGCTGGACCAGAAAAAGGCTCTCCACATAATAATCAAAACATCAAACCTACAGAATAAAGAGAAAATATTAAGGGCAGCTAAAGAAAAAGGCCAAGTAACATATAAAGGCAGACCTATCCAAATTACACCTGACTTCTCAATGGAAACGATGAAAGCCAGAAGATCCTGGAAAGAAGTCCTATAAACACTAAGGGAACAAGGATGCCAGCCCAGACTACTCTATCCAGCAAAGTTTTCAATTACCATAGATGGAGAAAACAAAATATCCCATGACAAAGCCAGACTTACACAATAAGTATCCATGAATCCAGCTCTACACAAAGTACTGGAAGGAAAACCTAGACCCAAGGAAGATAACTACACTCACAAAGACTCAGACAATGGATAATCCTACTTTACCAAACACCAAAAGAAAAAGGGAGGAGACCCTACAAACAATAAATAAACTGCCAATAAATCAAGCACAAATAAGAATCATTAATCAATGGTCATTAATAACCCTCAATGTCAACGGTCTAAACTTGCCTATAAAAAGACACAGACTAGCAGAATGGATACGAAGACAGAACCCATCCTTCTGCTGCATACAAGAAACACACCTCAGCCTCAAAGCCAGACGTTACCTAAGAGTAAAGGGTTGGGAAAAGATTTTCCAATCAAATGGACCCAAGAAACAAGCGGGTGTAGCAAGCCTAATATGTAACAAACTAGACTTCAAATTAAAATCAATCAAAAGAAATGAAGAAGGAAATTTCATATTCATCAAAGGAAAAGTCCATCAAGATGAAGTCTCAATTCTGACTTCCCAAATAAAAAGCCACCCACATTTGTGAGAGAAACATTACTAAAGCTCAAATCGCACATAAAAATCTCACACACTAGTAGTAGGAGACTTCAGCACTCTGCTCTCACCTCTAGACAAGACTACCAGACAGAAACTAAACAAAGAAACAAAATAAATAATAGAAGTTATGACCCAACTGGGTTTAACAGACATCTATAGAACATTCCACCCAAACACAAAGGGATATACCTTTTTCTCAGAGCCACGTGGAACCTTCTCTAAAATTGACCACATAATAGGAAACATAGCAAACCTCCACAGATACAAAAAAAATGGAGTAACCCCCTGTATCTTATCAGACCACCATACATTAAAATTAGAATTCAACAATAACACAAATCACAGCAATCCTACAAACACATGGAAATTGAGCAACGCACAATTGCACCATCGCTGGGTAAAGGAAAAAATAAAAAAAGAAATTAAAGACTTCCTGGAATTCAATGAGAATGAAGACACAACATAACATACCCAAACTTATGGGACACTCTGAAAGCAGTGCTGAGAGGAAAGTTCATAGCACAAAGTGCCCACATGAAGAAACTGGAAAACAGTCATACTAGAGAATTAATAGCACAGCTGAATGTGCTAGAACAAAAAGAAGCAAACTCATCCAGGAGGAGCAGGCGCCAGGAAATAATCAAATTGAGGGCTGAAATCAATCAAGTAGAAACCAGGAAAACATTGCGAACTATCAATGAAAGAAAGAGTTGGTTCTTTGAGAAAAATCAATATGATAGACAAACCTCTGTCTAAACTAACCAAAAGACAGAGAGAGAGCATGCTAATTAACAAAATCAGAAATGAAAAGGGGGACATAACAACGGACACTGAGGAAATCCAGAGAATCATCAGGGCATACTTTGAAAATCTGTACTCCACAAAATTAGAAAATTTAAAGGAAATGGACAATCTCCTGGATGGATATCACTTGCCAAAACTAAATCCAGAAGAGATAAACAATCTAAACAGACCTATACCCCTTAATGAAATAGAAGCAGTCATCAAAATTCTCAAAACCAAAAAAATCCGAGGCCCAGATGGCTTCAGTGTAGAATTCTACCAGAAATTCAAAGATGAGCTAATTCCAATACTGTTCAAAGTATTCCACACAATAGAAGCATGAAGCTCACTGCCAAACTCTTTTTACAATGCCATAATTACCTTGGTACCCAAGCCACACAAAGATACAACTAAGAAAGAGAACTATACATCAATTTCCCTCATGAACATCGATGCAAAAAACCCAATAAAATACTAGCAAATCGGATTCAAGAACACATCAGAAAAATCATCCACCATGATCAAGCAGGCTTCATCCCAGGAATGCAGGGATGGTTCAACATTAGAAAATCTATCAATGTAATCCACCATATAAACAAACGACAAAAGAAAAACCACATGATCATCTCATTAGATGCTGAAAAAGCCTTTGACAAAATCCAGCACCCCTTCATGATAAAGGTCCTAGAGAGATCAGGGATAACAGGAACATACCTGAACATAATAAAAACAATATACAGTAAACCAACAGCTAACATCAAACTAAATATAGACAAACTCAACGCAATTCCCCTAAAATCAGGAACAAGACAAGGCTGTCCACTCTCTCCATATCTCTTCAATATTGTACTTGAAATTCTAGCTAGAGCAATAAGACAACAAAAGGAGATCAAAGGGATACAAGTAGGAAAACAAGAAGTCAGGCTTTCAATATTTGCAGATGATATGATGGTTTATATAAGTGACCTGAGAAACTCCACAAGGGAATTCCTAGAGCTGATAAACACCTTCAGCAAAGTGGCAGGATACAAGGTTAACTAAAAAAAAGTAATGGCCCTATTATATACAGATGTTAAATGGCTGAGAAAGTAATCAGAGAAATATCACCCTTTACAATAGCCATAAACAGCATCAAATATCTGGGGATAATGTTAACCAAAGAATTGAAAGACCTGTATATCAAGAACCTTGAGTCTCTAAAGAAAGAAATTAAACAGGATACAAGAAAATGGAAAGAACCTCCATGGTCTTGGATTGGTAGGATCAACATAATAAAAATGGCAATCTTGCCAAAAGCAGTCTACAGATTCAATGCAATCCCTATCAAAATTCCAGCACAATTCTTCACAGACCTTGAAAAAACAATAATCAACTCTATATGGAAAAATAAAAGACCCAGGATAGCCAAAACAACCCTATACAATAAAGGAACTTCAGGAGGCATCACCATACCTGACTTCAAGCTCTATTACAGAGCTATAGTCCTGAAAACAGCTTGGTATTGGCACAAAAATAGGCAGGTAGACCAATGGAACCAAATTGAAAAGGCTGCATTTAACCCACACATCTATGAACACTTGATTTTTAACAAGGAAGCTAAAACTATGCAATGGCAAAAAGAAAGCATCTTCAAGAAATGGTGCTGGCATGATTCGGTATTGGCATGCAGAAGATTGCAGATAGATCCATGTCTATAGCCTTGTACAAAACTTAAGTCCAAATGGTTCAAAGACCTCAACATAAATCCAACCACAGTGAAACTCTTAGAAGAGAAAATGGGAGATACTCTTCAACGAATTGGTACAGGAGACTGCTTCCTGAACATAACACCAGTAGCAGAGCCACTGAGATCGACAATTAACAAATGGGACCTCCTGAAACTAAGAAGCTTCTGTAAGGCAAAGGACACAGTCAACAAGACAAAAAGGCCATCCACAGAATGGGAAAAGATATTCATTAACCCCACATCTGACAGAGGGCTAATCTCCAAAATCTACAAAGAACTCAAGAAGCAAGTCTCCAAAACACCAAAGGATCCAATTAAAAAGTGGTCTACAGAACTAAATAGAGAATTCTCAATAGGGGAGTCTAAAATGGCTGAGAGACAATTGAGAAAGTACTCAACATCCTTAGCCATCAGGGAAATGCAAATCAATACAACTTTGAGATAGCATCTTACTTCTGTTAGAATGGCTAAAATCAAAAACACCGAAGACAATTTATGCTGGAGAGGATGTCAAGAGAGGGGAACACTCTTCCACTGCTGGTGGGAGTGCCAACTTGTACACCCATTCTGGAAATCACTATGGAGATTCCTCAGGAAAATGGGAATCTATAATCTATCACAAGACCCAGCAACTCCACTCTTAGGCATACATCCAAAAGAGGCAAATTCATACAACAAGGACATCTGCTCCACTATGTTCATAGCAGCATTATTTGTAATAGCCAGAACCTGGAAGCAACCTAGATGTCCCTCAACTGAATAGTGGATAGAGAAAATGTGGTACACTTCACACTTTTGAGTACTTCTCAGTATAAAAAACAATGGAATCTTGAAATTTGCAGGTACATGGATGGCACTAGAAGAAACCATCCTGAGTGAGGTAACCCAGTCACAAAAAGACAAACATGGTATGTACTCACTCATATATGGATTTTAAACATGGATCAGGATAGTGCCAGTCTGCACTTCCACTGACAGAGTCTGGGAAACAGGAAAGAACATAAGAGAGATATGCATGGTACTGCAGAGAAGAGGACTGAGGCAAGATCTTCTGAAAAATTTGGAACACGGCGAAGGGTGTTTGGGGGTGTGTGGGAGCTGGGAAGAAGAGAGGCAGAGAAAAGGAATAGAGAGTAGGTAATGAGGGAACAGGAAGGTTGAGTAGGGGGTAGAATATGGGGAGAACAGGATGAGAAATACCATAAAAGAGGGAGTCATAGGTTAGAAGACAGATCAGGCACCAGAGTGACCTCTAGTGATCTAAAGGGATGACACCAATTGGCAAGCTAAGCAATAGTGGAGAGACCACCTTGATTGCCCATTCCTGATAATGAACTTAATGTCTACAGTATATGCCATCCTAGAACCTTCTTCCAGTGACTGATGGAAGCAGAGGCAAACATGCACAGTTAAACACTGAACCGATCCCCTGGAACCCAGTGACAGAGAGAAGAGCGATGAGCAAATTGGCAAAGAATGGGCTGGCAAAACCAGCAGAAACAGCTGATCTGAACAAGGGGGAGCTCTTGGACCCCAGACCGACAGCTGGGAGGCTACATGGGTCTAATCCAGAGCCCCTGAGTGTGAGAGTCAGTGAGAAGGCCTGGGAAACCTATGTGGCCCTATGCAGTAGATCATTGTTTATCCCTGGCATACAAATGGACTTCGTGTGTCCATAACAAAAGAGGGATTCTCTCTCAGCCTGAACTCTTAGGGGAGTGCCTGGACCCTGCCCTGAGTGAAGTGACAGACTCTAGATATACCCTATGTGGAAGGAAGTAGGGATAGGGTGAGAGGCTGGGGGGGCATTGTGGAGGATGAAGGAGGAAGGGAGGGAGAGGGAACTGGGATTGACATGTGAAGCAAGCTATTTAAAATTAAAGTAATACAAAAAATTTAAGAAAATATAGAAAGAAAATGCAGCTCACCCACTTAATAACCTTCCTTTTCAATACCCTTTTATTGAAAAAAAATACTTAATTTGGAAATTCTAAACTAATTGGAATTTGCTTTCAGAATTCTTCAGATGCAGATCTTCTCCTACAGCCTTCTTCCACCCAGTTCCTTTGTCTCAGCCACCAACTTCAGAAAGAACTCTGTGAAAATCCTCCAGCCCTGACAGCCCACAGTCCAGGTAGGTGATGTCTCCAATTCCAATCCCCCAGTCATATCCCCAGCCTGTAGTAGAACACCTGCTGTGGACTCTTGTCCTCTCCCCACTCCCAGGGGGTGTATGTATGCAGATCCTGATGGCAACCCAATTTCTTCCTTCCTGTGAACCTGCTCAATGACGCCCCCACCTTCTAGCCCACCCTTGTTCTTTAGTGTCAGCTTCCAATACCTAGAAATATGTTCACCCTTGGACCACCACTTGCCATAGCTGACAGGATCAAAGAAGCATGTTTTACTCAGGCAATACACCACCACCACAGTCTTGTTGAAACCACAGAGGGCAACAGAAACACCTACCTGATGAATGAAGACCAGTTATCAGCACCTAGATTTACAATCATTCCAAACCAAAATGAGTAAATACCAATATAAAAACACTACAACATCCAGGACTATATGTCTTCACTAGAGACTGGCAATCCTATTACAGTAAGCCTTGAGAAATGTAATATATCTGATACACGAAAGAAGGAATTCAAGATAACTATTATGAATATATTCAAGGAACTCAAAGAGGATATAAAAATGTTCCTCAAGTCTCTGAAATGACAAACAGTGGAATAAAATGAAGAAAGCAGTTCAAGGCATGAAAGTGAACGTAAAATAAAGAAAACCCAAATGGAGGGAAAACTGGAAACGAAAAGTTTAGGAACTCAAATAGGAAGCTCAGAGGCAAGCTTTACAAAGAGAATACAAGAGATGAAAGAGAGGATCTCAAGCATTGAAGAAAAGATAGAGTACATGGGATACTTAAGCCAAGAGAATAATTAATATAGGTACAAAAATTCCAAGGAATCTAGAACACAATATAAGAAACAAGTCTACAAATAATAGGACTAGAAGAAGGAGAGAACCAGGTCAAATGCGTAGAAAATACTTTCTTTTTAGTTAATATCTTGACCTTTTATGTATATAAAAAAGATACAGAAATTTATAGTTTTTACTTTTATTGAATATAAATTTTTATTATATTATATCCTGATAAAGTTTCTCCTATGAAAATGGATGCCTTTGTATTTGGGGCATAGATGTTCAGAACTAAAACTTTATCTTGGTGTATTTCTCCTGTAATGAGTATGAAATGCCCTCCTAATATCTAAAAAAAGTAGATTTTAAATAAAATCAATCAAAGGAGATAAAGGAGAAACATTTCTAAACTCAAATCACACTTATAGTGGGAGACATTAACACCCCACTCTCACCACTAGACAGGACTACCAGACAGAAACTTAACAAAGAAGCAAAAAAACTAATAGAAGTTATGACCCAATTGGGATTAACAAACATTCCATCCAAATGAAAAAGAATGCACCTTCTTCTCAGCGCCACTTGGAACCTTCTCAAAAATTGACCATATACTTGGCAACATATCAAACCTCAACAGGTACAAAAAATTTGAATAACTCCATGCACCTTATCAGACCACCATGTGTTAAAATTAGAATTCAACAACAACACAAATTGCAGGAACCCTACAAACTCATGGAAATTGAATAATGCACAATTGCAACATTCCTGTGTCAAAGAAGAAATAAAAAAAAGAAATGGAAGACTTCCTAGAATTCAATGAGAATGAAGACAAAACATTCCCAAACTTATGGGACACCTTGAAAGCAGTGCTATGAGGGAAGTTCATAGCACTAAGTGCCCCACATGAAAAAACTTGAGAATAGTTACACTAGAGAATTAATAGCACAACTAAAAGATCTAGAACACAAAGAAGCAAACTCACCCAGGAGGAGTAGACACCAGGAAATAATCAAATTGAGGGCTGAACTAAATCAATAAAGCCCAAACTAGGAAAACAATACAAAAAAATTAATGTAACGAAGAGTTGGTTCTTTGAGAAAATCAACAAGGTAGACAAACCTTTATTCAAACTTACCAAACAACAGAGTGTGAACATGCAAATTAACAAAATCAGTAATGAAAAGGGGGACATAACAACGGACACTGAGGAAATCCAGAGAATCATTAGGTCATACTTTGAAAATCTGTACTCCACAAAATTTGAAAGTCTAGTGGAAATGGACAATTTCCTGGATAGATATCACTTGCCAAAATTAAATTAAGAACAGATAAGCACTTTAAATAGGCCCATAACCCCTAAGGAAATAGAAGCAGTCATCAAAAGTCTCCCAATCAAAAAAAAAAAAAAAGCCCAGGGCCAGATGGCCTTAGTGCAGAATTTACCAGAAATTCAAAGAACAGCTTACACCAATTCTTCTTAAAGTATTCCATGCAATAGAAGCAGAAGGGTCTTTGCCAAACTTTTTACGAGGCTTCAATAACATTGATATCCAAGACACACAAAGACACAACTAAGAAAAACAACTTCAGACCAATATCCCTCATGAACACTGATGCAAAAATATTCAATAAAATACTGGCAAATCAAATTAAAAAAAACATCAGAAAAGTCATCCACAATAATCAAGTAAGCTTCATCCCAGGAATGCAGGGATGATTCAACATTAGAAAATCTATCAATGTCATCCACCATATAAACAAGCTGAGAAACAAAAATCACATGATCATCTCACTAGATGCTGAAAAAGCCTTTGACAAAATCCAACACCCCTTCATGATAAAGGTCTTGGAGAGATTCGGGATAACAGGAACATACCTAAACATAATAAAAGCTATATACAGAAAGCCAACAGCCAACATCAAACTAAATGGACAGAAACTCAAAGCAATTCCTCGAAAATCAAGAACAAGACAAGGCTGTCCACTCTCTCCATACCTCTTCAATAGTGTACTTGAAGATCTAGTTAGAGCAATAAGACAACAAAAGGAGATCAAGGGAATACAAATTGGAAAGGAAGAGGTCAAACTTTCACTATTTGTAAATGATGTGATAGTTTACATAAGTAATGCAAAACCTCTACCAGGGATCTCATGCAGCTGATAAGTACCTTTAGCAAAGTGGCAGGCTACAAGGTCAACTCAAGAAAATCAGTAGCCCTACTATATACAGATAAAAGAAATCAGAGAAACATTGCCCTTTATATTAGCCACAAACAATATAAACTACTTGGGGTAACGCTAACCAAACAAGTGAAAGACCTGTATAGCAAGAACTTTGAGTCTTCAAAGAAAGAAGACACCAGAAAATGGAAACACCTCCTATGCTCTTGGATCGGTAGGATCAACATATTAGAAATGGCAATCTTACTGAAAGCAATATACAGATTTAATGCAATCCCCATTAAAATCCCAGCACAGTTCTTCACAGACCTTGAAAGAACAATCCTCAACTTTATAGGGAAAAATAATAGACCCAGGATAGCAAAACAACCCTGTTCAACAAGGCAACGTCCGGAGGCATCATCATCCCTGACTTCAAGCTGTTTTATAGAGCTATAGTCCTGAAAACAGTTTGGTATTGGCACAAAAATAGGCATATGGACCAATGGAATCGAATTGAACACCCCAACATTAACCCATACACATATGAGCACCTGATTTTTGACAAAGAAGCTTTAAATATACAAT
This sequence comes from Mesocricetus auratus, assembly GCF_017639785.1. Lineage (NCBI taxonomy): Eukaryota > Metazoa > Chordata > Mammalia > Rodentia > Cricetidae > Mesocricetus > Mesocricetus auratus. The sequence goes on along the minus strand of NW_024429203.1, from coordinate 15,437,585 downwards.
GGAAAAAAGAAAGCATCTTCACCAAATGGTGCTGGCATAACTGGAGGCTAACATGTAGAAGACTGCAGATAGATCCATGCCTATCGCCATGCACAAAACTTAAATCAAATGGATTAAAGACCTCAACATAAATCCAGCCACACTGAACCTGTTAGAAGAGAAAGTGGGAGGCACCCATGAACGAATTGGTACAGGAGACCCCTTCCTGAACTTAACTCCAGTAGTACAGACACTAAGATCGACAATTAATAAATGGGACCTCCTGAAACTGAGAAGCTTCTGTAAGGCAAAGGACACAGTCAGCAAGACACAAAGGCAACCCACAGATTGGGAAAAGATATTCACAAACCCCACATCTGACAAAGGGCCTGTCTCCGAAATTTACAAAGAACTCAAGAAGCAAGGCTACAAAACACCAATGGGTCCAATCAAAAAGTAGGGTACAGAACTAAATAGAGAATTCTCAGTAGAGGAGTCTAAAATGGCTGAGAGACACTTAAAAAGTGCTCAACATCCCTAGCCATCCAGGCAATGCAAATCAAAACAACTCTTGAGATACCATCTCACTCCTGTCAGAATGGTTAAAATCAAAAACTCCAATGACAGTTTATGCTGGAGAGGATGTGGAGAAAGGGGAACACTCCTTCACTGCTTGTGGGAGTGCCAACTTGTAAGGCCACTTTGTAAATCAGTATTCTGGGAAAATGGGAGTCAGTCTACCACAAGACCCAGCAATTCCACTCTTAGGCATATATCCAAAAGATTCAAATTCATACAACAAGGACATCTGTTCCACTATGTTCATAGCAGCATTATTTGTAATAGCCAGAACCTGGAAGCAACCTAGATGCCCCTCAACTGAAGAGTGGATAGAGAAAATGAGGCACCTCAACAAAACACTGATCGCACTAAGATCAACAATTAATTAGTGGGACTTCCTGAGACTGAGAAGCTTCTGTATAGCAAAAGACACCATCATTGGGACAAAGCAGCTGCCTTCAGACTGGAAAAATATTTTTTAACAACTCCACATCCAATAGAGGACTAATATTCAAAACATTTTAAAAACTTTAAAACCTGGACCACAAGAAAACCAATAACACAGCTAAAAAATGGAGTACAGATCTAAACAGATTTCTCAAAAGAGGAAACTCTTCTTGCATTTCCTTTGAAAACATTTACAGAAATATTCAATATCTTTAGCCACCAGATAAATGCAGATCAGAACTACCTTGAGATTTCATCTTACAAACATCAGAATGACTAATATCAGTAAAACAAGTGATAGTTCACATGGTGAGGATTTGGAGTTAGGAAAACACTCATCCATCCCCGGGGGGGGGTAGAGAGTGCAAATGTGTATAATCACTATGGAATTCAGTGTGGGCATTCCTCAGAAAGATGGAAATTAATATACTCAAAGATCCAGCTATACCATTTGGGTGTCTATCTAAAAGGATGTTTCATCCTACAACAGAGACACTGGCTCAGTCATATTCATTGTTGCCCTATTCATAGTAACCAGCAATTGGAAAAAACATAGATGTCCTTCAATAGAGGAATGGATAAAGAAAATATGGTACATTCAGAGAATGGAATATTACTCATCTGCTAATAAAATGAACTATTCAGGTAAGTAGATGGAGCTAAAAAAAACCTGAGTTAGGTAATCCAGACCCAGAAAGACAAATATGGCATGTATTCACTTAGATGTGGATACCAGATGTTAAATGTTTTTATAATCAAGCTAAAATCTGTATAACCAAAGAAAGTAGGTACAAAGTAGTTGTTCTCAACCTTCCTAATGCTGTGACCCTTTAATATAGTTCCTTATGTTGTGCTGATCCACAACCATAAACTTGTTTTTGTTGCTATTTCATAACTATGATTTTGCTATTGTTTTGAGACATAATGTAAATATCTGAGATTCAGGATATCTGATATGAAAGAATGAAAGAGTGATTTGACCCCAAAGGTGTCACGATCCACAGGTTGAGAACCACTGGTGCAGAGTAAGGGAAATGGGGAGAGGAGATTTTTGGATCTCTCTAGGAAGTAGAAATAGGATAAATAGTTATGAATGTATGGGGATACTAATCAGGGAGGGGGAGGGGAGAATGGTCAGAAGAAAGGGATACAGAAGGACAAGGGAGAGATGATTAAAACTCAAGGCCTTTTGAGAGGTTCGGAGAAACCTAATAAAGGGGATGCTTCTTAAAATATATAACATATGAGGGTAATCAAAAGAAAACCAACAAAAATTTGGGAAGAAGGAACCACAACTAAATATCTCTCATCTGTATGAGCAGAGAAAGTATCAAACAAATGGAAGAAATGCTATGCTGAAACATGGAAAGAAGGAATCTTGACCAACGAACAAATTTCCAGATGTAAGCTAGTTTGCAGTTCCAGAACCCTTTGAATGAAAGGTAAGACAGGGACACTGAGGAAGAATTTTGCTAAAATTCTTAAGAATTCTACTGTTAATCTTTCTTCCATTGTTCCTCAAATGGACCAGCGGCTTTGGGGGTAACTACGTTGGAAGAAAGGAATCAATCAGGTTTTCTTAGCTTGACTGGATACTGGTTAGGAGTGACAGTGGTTCCAGGAGACCTCAAGAAGCATAGTAGCTCTCTGGATAAAGTAGGGGCTTATGGAGGTCAAGGGATTAATGGAGTTTTGGCTAAAATATGACTCACAGTCCATTTGGTTTCAGAACTCCTCCTGTGGTTATATCTACAGTTCCAGAATGAATAATTGGAATGGTATGGAAATTTTCTCTTATTGGTTCTATGTCCTGTAAGAGGGAGATATTGTGGTTGGAAACACCAAATGGAAGCCATTGAAAGTACCTCTACCTGGAAAAAGAGTGAACCCAAAGACAATGTTGCATTCTAGGAATAATTGCAAAAATGGAGTACCATTACCAAGGACTTAATGTAGGAGAGGTGGTTCTTGCCACATCTTTTAACTGTCCTACCTGGCCAGTGCAGAAGACAGATGGATCATGGGGAATTACAGCTGACTGTTGAAAGTTTGATTAAGTAGTGACTGTAATTATAGCTGCTGTACCAGATGTGATGATCTTACTTAAGCATATTAACACATCTGGTACTAAGTATACAGCTATTGGTCTAATGGATGCCTTTTTCTTGATACATATTTATAAAGACCACCAGAAACAATTTGCTTTCAGTAGTCAAAGTCAGCAGTATACTTTTACAGTTTTATCTGAAGGATGTGTTATATCCATAGTCCTGTGTCATAACTTAGTTTGAATGGATCTTTGTCATCTGTCTCTTTCACAAGATATTATACTTTTCTACTTTATTAATAACAGTATACTAATTGCAATTGAGCAGAACACAGTAACTACTTTGGATTTGTTAGTAACACTTATGAACATCAGAAAATATGAAATAAATTAAACAAAAACCACTGACTTAGCTCAGTGAAATTTTTAGGATTCCAGTGTGTGGGGCATACAGAGATCTTCCTTCTAAGGTGAAAGACACATTATGCCATCTAGCACTGCCTACCACCAAAACAAACAGAACAAAGCATCCAGAGTCTGCCGCCATTGCAGTCTTAGACTCTCCTGTACCCACTGGAGAGAGCCTTGAACCAATACCTACTGGGAGATGGAGAGACATCACCTACACCCACTGGAAGAAAGGATGGGGAGATGACTGTATAAGAACACATTCAACAAAAGAAAGACCAATATGATACTACCAGCATCTAGGGATTCTACACCACCACGACCCAAACTTCCCAATGCAGATGAAGCAGAAGAGAATGACCTTAAAAACAACTTTATGAAGATGATAGGTAACCATGGTAGAAAGGCCAGCATCATGGAGGAACCAATCTAGTTCCACTACACGTAAATGGGAACCTATTCCCATGAAAGAAATGAAAGCTATAAAGCAGGCAACAATGACTTTTGGGGTCCACAGCCCTTATGTAAAACAGTTACTAAATACATGGGCTACTACCAATAAGAAAACTCCCTCAGATTGGAATGATTTAATATCTGCAGTGCTGGACCAGTCTTCCCAAATACAGTGGAAAGCTTTGTGGAGACAGGAAGCCAAGGCCCTTGAACTTCAAGGTTTGAAGGATGGCTTTGAAGCTTTTGAAAGTAAGATTATTGGGGAAAAGCAATTTTCTGGCCCACAGGTCCAAGTTGGTTATGATGAGCATACATTTGATTTATGCAAAACAGCAATGCTAAATGCTTTGGATAAGGTTCGTGAACCAGGGGAAAGAGTTGAATCATATTCAAAAGTGATACAGGGTCCGAGAGAAAGATTCTCTGAATTCTTACGAAGATTATCCAGAGCAGTAGATTTACAAATAACTGATCCTAATATTAGGCGACTTCTTACAGAATCGTTGGCTTATGAGAATGCAAACCCACATTACAAACAGATACTGTGGCCATTAAAGGTAAGATCAGCACTGTTGGAGGAATGGGTCTTATATACAACTAATGTTGAGTATGACAATCCAGAGGCAGGAACCTGGATAGGAGAAGCCATTTCTAAAAGATTTAGGATGAAATATGGCCTACCCAAGAGGAGATACCAAATTGGGTTGGGGAAGCAATCTTTAGAAGTTTCAAAAGACATCAAAACTTTAGATGTTTTAATTGTGGTAATCTGAGTAGGAACTGTAGGCAACGTATTCCTAGGAATAATGCTTCTACCAGGAATGCATCAAACAGAAGGCCTCAGCCCCCTGGTCTCTGCAGGAGGTGTGGAAAGGGTAAACATTGGACTAATGAATGCTGGTCCACAAGAGATAGACAAGGTAGATCTTTAAAGCTGGGAAACGGGGATCGGGGGGCTCAAGCGAGCCCCCAGAAAGAAAGATTATCTGGTCATTCCAAGTGACAGTAGAGGACAGCCTCTCCCAGGACAATTAGAAGATCCACTGCTGAATCAATTATATCAGGAGGAGATACAAAACATATATTTTGGCAAACTTCTATACAATATCATAGACCCAAGTTACCAGTTAAGGTAAATAATATGGTGATTAATGGCATTTTAGACACAAGAAGTGATGTCACTATCATTAATCAGAAGTCCTGGCCCCCCCAATTGGGCTTTAAAAGAGGTTAACGTTCAATTCTTAGGGTTTGGAACCCTATCTGAAGTTAAACAGAGTGTTAGATGGATTGACTTTATTGGGCCAGAAGGACAGAGAGGAAGGTCAAAGCCATATGTTGCAGATATTGCTATAAACCTCTGGGGTCGTGATCTAATCCAGCAATGGAATACACAGATTAACATTCCTCCTGTATCAGCTAGGAATTATAAACAAGCTCTTAGTGATGCAAAGAATATAGTAAGGCAGTACAGAAAACAGATGCCAAATGTACAGGCTGTATAGAATCAGGATGCTAGTGCCAAACCAACAGAGCAACCAAAAGCTCTACCCTTAAAATGGCTGACAGATGAACCCGTCTGGGTGGGTCAATGGCCTATGACATCTGAGAAGTTAGAGGCTTTGGAAAAGTTAGTTCAGGATGCTGGACATATTGAAGAATCAACTAGTGCATGGAATTCACCTGTTTTTGTTGTCAAGAAGAAGTCTGGTAAGTGGAGAATGGTTACTGATCTTAGAGCCATCAACAAGGTAATTCAGCCTATGGGGTCCCTACAACCTGGGATGCCGTTACCTACTCTAATTCCTAAGGATTGGCCAATTATAGTTATAGACTTAAAAGATTGCTTCTTCACCATACCAGTACAAGAAAACGACAGAGAAAAGTTCGCCTTCACAGTACCTACCTATAATAATTCCCATTCGGTACAGCGATTCCGGTGGAAGATACTACCTCAAGGTATGTTAAACAGCCCAACTTTGTGTCAATATTTTGTGAATAAACCTCTAGAAATAATTCGTAAAAAATTTCCACATTCATTAATATATCATTATATGGATGACATATTATTGTCTGATTCAAATAAGGATACTTTGGAAAAGATGTTTGAAGCAGTAAAGGAAACTTTGCCTCCCTGGGGATTACAAATTGCCCCAGAAAAAATACAAAGAGGAGATTCTTTTAACTATTTAGGTTATAAAATAGATGCTCAGAAAATTAGACCACAGAAAGTACAGATCAGAAGAGATCATTACCGGACTCTTAATGATCTTCAAAAACTATTAGGAGAAATCTCTCAATTATAGAAAATTATTGGTGTAGAAGGGCATGATTTAAAACACCTAAAATGGCTTTAAAAGGAGACAAAGACCTAAATAGCCCACGAGTTCTATCAGCTGAGGCTGAAAAAGAATTAGAATGGGTAGAAAAGAGAATATTAGAAGCACATGAAGACTGTGTGGATCCAAAACTGGACTGTATTCTGGTTATTTTTCCATCTAGAGAATACCCCTCAGGAATATTAATGCAGAGGGAAGACATCATACTAGAATGGGTATTTCTGCCACATAAACAGAATAAAAAATTGAAAACGTATATAGAAAAGATCTCTGATTTGATATTACAAGGTAAGTTAAGGCTTCATCAACTGACTGGGAAAGACCCAGCTGAAATTATCATACCTTTAACAAATGATGAAATTTCCTCCTTATTGAAGGATAATGAGTATTGGCAAATAGCTTGCAGTGACTTTTGGGGAACTATTAGTAATAACTATCCCAAAACAGAGAGAATCAAATTCATAAAGAAAACAATTTGGATTCTTCCATGTATCGTGAGACAAACACCTATTTCTGGAGTTCTTACCTTCTACACGGATGCAAACAAATCAGGTAAGGCAGAGTATAAATCAGGAAATATAAGTAAAGTAGTTCAAAGCCCTTACAACTCCATACAAAAGGTAGAGTTATATGCCATTCTCATGGTACTTAAAGACTTTACAGAGCCTCTCAATATAGTCACGGATTCTCAGTATGCAGAAAGAGTTGTCTTGCACATTGAGACTGCAGAATTTGTTCCTGATAGTACAGAATTAACCTCATTATTTTTACAATTACAGGAAACCATCAGAAACAGGACTCATCCTGTATATATAACACACATCAGATCCCATACAGGTCTGCCAGGTCCTCTGGCACAAGGCAATGATGAAATTGATCGTTTGTTGGTAGGTAATGTGTTGGAAGCTTCAGAATTTCATAAGAAACACCATGTTAACAGCAAAGGCTTAAAGAAGGATTTTTCTATCACCTGGCAACAAGCCAAAGAAATAGTAAAAAACTGCCCCAGTTGCTCATTCTACAATCAAACTCCATTGCCAGCAGGTTGTAATCCTAAAGGTATTCACAGAAATGAACTTTTACAAATGGATGTATTTCACTTCCCAGAATTTGGCAGTTTAAAATATGTACACCATACCATAGACACATTCTCATTATTCCAATGGGCTACAGTCCTCAGCTTTGAAAAGGCTGACTCTGTTGTTACAAACTTCTTACAGGTAATGGCTGTTATGGGTATACCTAAAATGATTAAACCTGACAATGCTCCAGCATATGTCTCCAGTAAATTGGAACAATTTTTCAAATATTATAATATAAAACATGTAACTGGTATACCTTACAATCCCACAGGACAAGCAGTGATTGAAAGATCTAACTGAACCTTAAAAGAGATGCTTCATAAACAGCCAGGGAGAACAAAGACCCCTAAGCACAGGTTACATAATGCTTTACTAACATTGAATTTTCTTAATGCTGATGAAAAAGGACAAACTGCAGCAGAAAGACACTGGACTACAGAGTAGACTTCTGAACTGAACCAACCGGTGTATTTTAAGGATATTATGACCTCAGTCTGGAAACCAGGATATGTGTTACGTTGGGGAAGGGGTTATGCTTTTGTTTCCACAGGAGAAGAAAAGCTTTGGGTCCCATATAAATTAATTAAGATTCGATCAGAACAGAAAACGTCTCAGGAGGAGGAAGGATGATGGCTCATCTACAAGGTCTGCTATGTATAAGGAGACCTCATTAAAGGAAAGAGAAGTATTCTGTTTGTGTCTTTACAGGACAATTAATTCTGAACTGTGAAAAAATACTTGGTATATGGATACCTAAAGAAGAAAGGATAGCTACTCAGAGGACCACCAAACATGCAATAATGCGATGTGTTATCGATGTCTAAATCTCTCTATTTTGTTATTGTAATTTCTATTTCTTCCACTTCTTAATATGCCTGAGTCCCAATTCATCTAATTAATGCTGGCTTTGGAGTTGGATTGGCTCTCCTGCTTTAAACCCAAGCATATTGTTAATATGCAATTCAGACTTTCTGTATTATATCAAAGAGCCATTGATATAAGACAGAAACAACAACAACAACAACAAAAAGATATATATATATATATATATGTATATATATATGGGGACTGTCATCTGTGTATATTTGATTCTTTTCTAAAACTCTAATCTCCTTCATGTGTATTATCTTCCTTAGGGTCGCCTTTCCCAGTATTCATACACATAAAAGTTAAGAATTTCTGTGCTAACATTAATATTTCAGTTTTCCAGAGACAAAGGGATTTCTTGACAGCGATCTTCAACTGCTTCAGAAAGAGAATGTGGATTCACTTCCCCCACTCTGCCTGATTCGACTGGATACATCTAAACTGCCCCACATCATCGACCCCACCTGACAGGCACCATCCTGAAACCAGCTTGGAACTACATCACTCGACACATCATCAGGCCAAGGAACTGATACAGTGCATCTTCTACAATCTGATCAGAGCTTCAGACAAGAGCTTCAATCAAAATCAGAAATCTAATCGGGAACTTCAGTCAAGCCTCTCCTGCAAACAGAGACTAACTGACCTACTTGTTACACTAACAATTTCTTTCCACAGGTCCCCATGATTGTCATCGTCCCACTTCAGCAGGAAGTAAATTTGAGAATTCCACGTCCCCTCTCCCTACTATTGACATTAGAGGATAGTTTACACCTGTTAGTGTTAATTTGCAATTATTTTAGGGTTGGGATTGGAAGGAGATGTTCAGACTTAGGCATCCCTTTCAGATAAGTTTAGAATTTAGGTGGAATGGATATGTTTAGTTTAGGATAAGTAGATTATAACTTAATTATCACCCTCTACGTATATATGTTGTATATGTTTGAGTTTGTATCAAATTTGAATCTTCTATTTAGACTAAAAGGGGAATTGTAGGAGTGAACCCCACAAAGCTATCTGCCCAACAGGGCGGGGTCAAGGTAGAGATAAAAGGAAGTGAAAGGAAAAGGGGTTTCCCTTTTCTCCTGGAAGCCAGCCATGCTTCTAACTCCTGGTCTGTGCGATTCTCTCTCTCTCTCTCTGGTAAATAAATATATTGTTTTCCCTATATAGCATCAAATATCATTATAGGGACCCTCAAAGAGGAAATGAGAAAATCCCTTAAAGAAATAGAAGAAAAAACAAACAAAAATGCACAAAATGGATGAAAAGACAAATAAAAGTGCAGTAAATCAACAAATCTCTTAAAGAAAGCAAGGAAAGTCAAGAAAAAGCAATCAAACTGGTGAGGGAAACAATTCAAAAGTTCAAGATCTGAAAGATGAAATAGAGACAAAGAATCAATGAAGTGGAGAGTTGGTTCTTTGAGAAAATCAGCAAGATTAACAAACCCTTAGACAAATGTCAAAAAATGGAGAAAGAAGATCTAAATGAATAACATTTGAGCTGAAAAGGGAGATCATACAACAGACAACTAGGAAATTTAAAGAATCATAAGGTATACTTTAAAAACTTGTTTCCAACAAACTGGAAAACCTAAAAGAAATGGATGAGTTTCTTGATATGTATGACCTACCAAAATGAAACAATTCAAATAGACTCCATAATATTTAATGAAACAGAAGTAATTAAAATTCTCCAAAACCAAAATGTCCCAGAGCCAGATGAATTCAACACCGGTTTCTACTATAATTTCAAATAGCTAACACCAACATTGTCCAAATTATTCCACAAAATAGAAATTGAAGGAACACTTCCTAATTCTTTTTATGGAAACCCTGACACCAAACACATAAAAACAATAAATTGAAACTTATAGGCCAATATTCCTTATGAAAGTAGATGCAAAGCTTCTCAATAAAATGCTTTCAAACCAAATTCAAGAACACATTAAAATGATTATCTACTATGATCAAGTTAGTTTCTTCCCAGAGATTCAAGAATGGTTCAACGTATGAACATAATGTACTATATAAACAGGCTGTAAAACAAAGTCAACATGATTATCTCAGTAGATGCAGAAACGGCCTTTGATGAAAACAATATCCCTTCATGATAAATGTCCTAGAAAGACCAGGGATAAAACACAATAAAGGGAACACACATCAAGCCCCAAACCATTATCATTCTAAATGGAGATAAACTCAGAGCATTTCCACTAAATTCAGGAACAAGACAATGATGCCTACTCTTTCCATACCTATTCAATATAGTGCTTGAAGTCTTAGCTAGAGCAACATGACAACTGAAAGAGATAAAATTATTCTTATTTGCAGCTGATATAATTTTACACATTAGAGAGCCTATAAGACTCCACCAAGAAAGCTAATAAACACATTCACCAAAGTAGAGACATACAAAATTAGTGCACCAAAAAATCAGTAGCCTTTCTATATACAAATTATAAACACAGCGAAAAATAAATTAAAGAAACACTACCTTCTATAACATCCTCAAAAAATACCTTAGGATAACTCTAACCAAGCAAGTAAAAGATGTGTATAATAAAAAACTTTAAAGCCCTGAAGAAATTGAAGAAGAAGATCGGAAGATAAAAGATCTTCATGCTCATGGATCGGTATGATTAATGTAGATTAAATGCCCACTTTACCAAAATCATTTGACATTAAACTCATGCACAATTCTTCACAGAAATTGAAAATACAAGCCTTATCTTTACAGAAAAACATATAAATGTCAGCATAGCAAAATAACTCAGAATAATAAAAGAATTGCTGTAGATATCATCACTCCAGATTTCATGTTGTACTATAGAGGGCTAGCAAAAAATATGGCATGATATTAGCTTACATGCAAACACGTTAACCAATGGAGTCAAACTGAAGTTCTAGAAGTAACTCCACGCACCTATGAACAACTTTATTTTTAATCAAAGAAGCAAAAACTACACAATGGAAAAAATACAGAATCTTCCACAAATGATGCTGGCCAAACTAGATGGCTGATTTGTAGAAGAATGAAAATAGATCCATATCTATCACCCTGCACAAAACTGACATCCAAACAGTTCAAGGACCTCAGCATAGAACCAGATACCCCGAGTCTGCTAAAAGAGAAAGTGAGGGGGATGGTTGTGGTTCACACATTTAATCCCAGGGGCAGGATTATCTCTGTGAGTTAGAGACCAGCCTGGGCTCCAAAGTGAGTTCCAGGACAGTCAGGGCAGTTACACAGAGGAACCCTGTATTGAGAGAGAGAGAGAGAGAGAGAGAGAGAGAGAGAGAGAGAGAGAGAGAGAGAGAGAGAGAGAAAGAGAGAGAGAGAATATATGTGAGAACCAAACTTGAATCATTGGCACAGGAAAAGACTTTCTGAAGAGTAAATTCCATATCTGAGGCACTATGAACAGCAATTAATGAGTGGGATCTCATGAAGTTGAAATATTCAGCATAGCAAAGGATACCATCATTTAAGCAAAGCAGCAGCCTGCAGATGGGTAAATATCTTTACCAGTTATACATCTGATAGATAGCTTGCATCTAAATTATATGGAGAACTGAAAAAAGAAAAATAGAATATCAAGGAAACAAATAACCCAGTTAAAAATGGGGTATAGAACTAAACACAGAGAGAAACATAAATGACTGCAAAAACTTAGAGAAATGTTTAGCAGCCTAGCCATCAGGGGAATATAAATTAAAACAACTTGAGATTTCATCTTACCCTAGTCAAAATGGAAAGATCAATAAAACAGATTATAGCACATGCTGATGATGATGCAGGCCAAGGGGGTGGCTTATTCATTGCTGGTGGGTGAGCGAACCAGTTGCAGTTAGTGTGAAGGTTCCCAACCCAGCCGAGAGCCAATGCCTCAAGATCCAGCTGTGCTGCTCTTTGGTGTATATCCCAAGGGATGCTACACCTTCCTACAGAGGGTTTTGCTCATCCACGTTCATTACTGCTATATTCATAATAGACAGAAATTGGAAACAGCCGAGGTGGCCATCAAATGAAGAATGAGTAATGAAAATGTGGTATGTTTACATGATGCAATATTGTTGGGCTGTTAAGAAAAATGAAACTAGTGAATGGATGGATCTAGAAACAATCATCCAGAGGGAGGTAACCCAGACACCAAAGGGCAAATATTGCATGTTTTCTCTTATAAGTGGATACTACCTTTTAAACTTTTTATTTGTGTGCTACGATCAAAATGACCTTTGCAGTTAGGTACCTAATATGGAAACAGAGGAGAAGAAAGGATCTCCTAAGAAAAGGGAAATGTGATATATTTAAATGCAATTTCATGATGGGAGAGACAATGATGGTATGCATCTTATACCACCAAGTGAAACTGCCACTGCAAGAAATGGGTTACGTCTTGTTGAGTCGTTAGCCAAAGGTATCCCATGACTATCCTCTACTAGCATAGTAGATTATTACCAAGGCTGTTGGTTACTCATCATACCCTAATGGTAAGGAGCATTGCTGAGGACAACACTTACTTAGTCATGAACCACGAAGAAGTCCAGCTGTTACCCAACTGGAAGCTTCACCCCTACTCATCAGCATTCATGAAACTTGAAGATACTGTGTACACTATTGAAGAAGAAAGTTAGTTACCAATATCACCCACTTACTAATGCTGTGACCTACAACTTACCCTCTATAGAGCAAAGAAGAGATAGGTCACAACGAACAGTGCACTGATTTTTGTCACTGTGTTCATGTTGATGACAAATGATAGCTTCAGGTACTGTAAAGAGCAGCCACTCGCTCCCTTTATAAAACTGGAGAACAGGAAGAAATCTCCAACATCGGTAGAAGGAGGAAATTCACTTTCCTATTTGCTTTTGAGAAACCACATGTACGGTAACGTGGAAAGTAGAGGCCACCCAGCTTTGTAGGTACAACTGAATCAGATAGCTTCCCTCCCTTATCTCATCTCCTGTATGTGCAAGCATAGTTTTCTGGTCCTCCATAAATTCCTCCCTATATACTAAGTGGGAACTGCCTGCTCATCCTGCGGTTCAGAAATGGAAAACAATGACTCCAAAATCCAAGGATTCCAGAGAAGGAACATGTAACAGGAGAGTTTCCTGCATGAGCTTATTCTAATGTTGGAAAATTCTCCAGTTTGAGCATTAGGAAAGGGAAAGCTTGAGCCTAAGAGTCTTCATGCAACTCCCCCGGCTCTTGTCTTCCAAGATTTCCATCTTTCTCACTCAGGAATTCCTAGTGCTTTTCATGTTGGAAGTCTAGGGTATCTGGAAGTCTGGGGTATTGAAGTTTGGAGTATCTGGAAGTCTGGGGTATCTCAGGTTCCCAGCAGATCTTACAGTTGGGAAGTTCAAGGTGAAGGAAGAAATGAGGGTGCTACTTCAGAGGCATTTCCAGTGAGCTCCTTCTCAGGGTCTGAATGTTTACTGCCCTGCCCTTCTGGAATTAAAGCTAGGACCATGCCTCCACCACCCTCGGCCCTGTCTCACAAATGGCCCTGCTGTGTACTCTAGGGGAATGAAATAGCCTGGTCCCAGCCTCACCCTTAGCCTTTCAACTCCATTCTAGACAAACTTCTAGAAGAAAATATCTTTCTTGTTGTCCTCGTGGCCTCCCCAACTTCTCAGGGAGATTTACTTCCTCCATGAATGCTGCCGTCTCTGTTGGGGTGCATTGCCTGCACCCCATTCTAGTTGTTCCAGGTCTCATTACAGTTCTTTTCCAGGTGACCTTGTCTTTGTGTAGCTCCATTGTCTGGGCTTCATTTCAAACCAATAACCACAAAGGTCTTTTCTGTTTCCTTGTTGGCCTTGTCTCTCTGTGGTGTGACCTTAACAGACAGGGCTCTCTCCCTATCCTTCTGCATACCTGGACTGTCCTGCTGGCATTCCCAGAGACCATGCATCTCTGCAACCCTCCCAGCGAGCCAGCCTGGTGAGCCCTGGCCACCAGGGAACTTGTGGAAGGAGCACTCGCCCCTGAGCAGCCCCTAAAACTATGTCTTCCCCTGACTGCAAGCCAAGCCTCTCTCAGAGGCTGCTGAAACAAGCATCCCAAAAGCCACATGGGCATTCGCTTTTCTTCCTGCCTGTAAGGTTCCACAGCACTCCATACCTGCAGATTCCCACAATCTACGCGGGGCTCTTTCCCTTCCTTTTAACAAAGTCCTCCTCGCTAGATTTCTATAAAATCTACTTCGGATTTTTCAGAGTCCCCTGGGAAATACAGAGCACCCGAGGAGGAGCTGTGTTTGGGGGGCACACCTGCGCCACCTTCTGGTCAAGCATAGTTATAGTAGATAAAAATCCTTTCCTCAACCCCATATCATTGGAGGTAAAGTTTTGCATTCCGGTAATTTAAGATGGTGATAAGATTACCTACTCTATACTATGGCAGATAATCTTACGATGCAGAACATTAGGGATCTCATTGCTTATTACGTGAATGATATCTGAGGAGAAGATTATAACTTCAATCAAGCATCTACTACCAAACAGAGACTGACTGGGTACAAATGTTGTAGCCTGACCACTAGAGACTTTCACTACACTAAAATTTTCTTCCTACAGAATCACATGAGGTTATCATCATTCCGTTTCAGCAGGAAGTAATTCTGAGACTACTATACCCCGTTTCCCTACTGTTGACATTACACCTGTTAGAGTTTTCATTTATTTAGGGTTGGGATTGGAAGGAGGTGTTCAGACTTGGGCATCTCTTTCAGATAAGTTTAGGGTTTAGATGGGATAGATATGCTTAGGATAGGATATAGGTAGATTATAATTTGTTTATCAGCTAGTATGTATATATGCTTCATATATGTTTGAGACATTTTGTATATTGACACAATTTAGTTTTGTTTTAAGTCTAAATCTTTTCTTTAGACTAAAAGGGGAATTGTATGGAGAGATCTACATACCCATAGCGCTGACTACACCCTTTTGGGTGTGTGGTCACAGGTACGGTAGAACCTATTGGAACAAAAAACCTAGGTGAGGAGACTCTCTTTGTGTTCCAGTTTCAACCTGTAGAGCAGCGTGTCGACCTTTGGTTCTTGGCTTTCTTGGCTTCTCATGTAAGTGATTTCTCCCTCAATAAAATATCATAGGACATCCCTGTTTTGTGTAGCTTAATATTTTTGCATTTGAGTGTGTAGTACCTTTGATTTGCATTTATGATTAGTTTTGAGGTGCATAATGTGAAGGATCATTGTGTCTCGTTGTAACAAGGATTGCTATGTTTTATTTATCTTTATGTAAAACTTTATTTTGGATGATTTTTCTTGGTATGAAGTCCACCGTGTAAACTTAACATATACTTCTATTTTGTTCTGATCAGTTCAATTCTTGGAGTTTTTTCTCCATACATTAATCTTAAATGTCTATGTGATTTCTTGGGTTAAGGAATGTACCTCAGTGTCAGAGTGTTTGCCTAACATACATGCAGGATTGAACCCAAAATAGCATTCAGTCAATCAATCAATCAATCAACTAACCAGACAGTAAACTCATGAAGAGATGTCATGTAGACTCATGGAGACAACATACAATTTGTTTTTCTTTCTTTCTTTTTTTTTTTTTGATTTTATGAGACAGGGTTTCTCTGTATTGTTTTGGAGGCTATCGGTCCAGCCCGGCCTCGAACTCACAAGAGACATCATGCTGAATGAGAAAGTTGTATTTATATTGTAGGAATATACTTTGCATATAATTATATTATAAATATAATATATATACATACATACATATATACATATATATAACGACAAATAATGTAAAAAGAGGTCTTGGATTTGGATTTAAAAAAGAAAAAGGAAGGATATGTGGGAGCATTTGGATGGAGGAAAGGGAAAGGGAAATGATGTAATATTATAATCTCAAAAATGATAAAAAATCAAAGTGTTTGCTCTCAAGTTTTCAATATGAATTTAGAACTAACCCATGTCTGATTTCTAATAATGCAGTTTCACAGGTAGTGTGAGTACCCTGTACTAACAATATGAACCAGGCTTCCCCTCCTTATCTCTTATATAAATTGCTGCTATTCACTTCCCTCATGTAATTTGCATGTTTACTTTTTACATGTGATAGACACAAACATATATAATTGTGCACATTGTTGCTGTTATTGTTTTTATTGAATTGCTCTCTCTTAGGTTAACTAAGAAGAAAAAATAAAGTTCTCATTCTGGGTTCACTTACTCCTTCACTAGAGCTTCATGCTTCATGTAGGTCCAAGTTCCTAGTTCTATTTTTCTTCCTTATGAAGAATTTTTCTAATTTTTCTTGCAAGACAGAGGTACTTGCAAGTGAGTCCTCCCAGTTTCTCATTGGCTTGAGAATAATTTTGTATTTTTCATTTTTGAGAGATCATTTTGTAGAAGACAGAACTCTAGGTCAGTGTTCTCCTCTATTTCCCTCTTCTCGCTCACATGTTTTCTGAAGAAAGCCTCACTGTGATTCTTTCTTTTCATCTTTTATAGGTAACGTGACTATTTTAGTTACTGTTGCAGTGATGAAGCACCATGACCTAAATCAAGTTGGGGAGTAAACAGTTTATTCGGCTTGCACTTCCACATTACTGTTCATGAGAAGGGAGTCAGGACAGGAACTCAAACAGGGCAGGAACCTCTAGGCAGAAGCTGGTGCAGAGGCCTTGGAGGGGTGCTGCTTACCAGCTTGATCCTAGTGGTTTGCTCAGCTTGCTTTAGTACCCAGGGATGGCACCACCCACAATGAGCTGGACCCTCCTCCATCAATCAGTAATTAAGAAAATGCTTTACAACAGGATATTATGGAGGTATTTTTTTTGTTTTTTTTGTTTTTGTTTTTGTTTTTTTTTTGTCTATCTGGTAGAATTTTTATTTTCTTTTGATACTTCTTTTTTATCATTTTTTATTTTAATTTTAAATAGCTTGTTTTACATGTCAATCCCAGTTTCCTCTCCCTCCCCTCCTCCCGCACTCCCCTTCCACCATCCCTCCCACCCTATTGCCAAATCCTTCCACATAGGGGATATCTAGAGTCTATCATTTTACTCTTGGTAGGGTCAAGGCACTCCCCTAAGAGTCCAGGCTGAGAGAGCATCTCTCTTTGTGCTATAGGCACATGAAGACAGATTGCATACCAGGGATAGACACTGATCCACAGCTCAGGGCCCCATAGGTTGCCCAGGCCTTCTCACTGACACTCACATTTGGGGGGTCCAGATCAGTCCCATTCTGGCCTCCCCACTGTCGGTCTGGGGTCCAAGAGCACTCCCCTGTTCAGATCAGCTGTCTCTGCTGGTTTTGCCAGCCCATTCTTTGCCAATTTGCTCATCACTCCTCTCTCTCTGTCACTGGGTTCCTTGGGTTCAGTTCAGTGCTTAGTTGTGTGTTTGCCTCTGCTTCCATCAGTCACAGGATGAAGGCTCCGGGATGGTTATAGACATCAAGTTCATTATCAGGAATGGGCATTCGAGGTGGTCCTTCCACTATTGCTTAGCTTGCCAATTGATGTTATACCTGATGTCACTCTGGTGCCTGATCTGTCTTCGATCCTATGATTCCCTCTTCCCCCTATTCTACCCCCAACCCCTCAACTTCCTGTTCCCCCATGACCAACTCCCTTCCTCTTTACCCCCTCTATTCTTTCCAGGTCCCACTACCCCCCCCCCTCGCCATGTTCCCCATCCATTCAGAGGATCTTGTCTCCATCCTCTTCTCTTGGGTACTATGCATATATGCATATCTTTTAGGTTCTTTCCTGTTTCCCAGACTCTCTATCAGTGGAAGTGCAGACTGGCACTATCCTGATCCATATTTAAAATCCATATATGAGTGAGTACATACCATGTTTGTCTTTTTGCGACTGGGTTACCTCACTCAGGATGGTTTCTTCCAGTGCTATCCATTTCCCTGCGAATTTCAAGATTCCATTGCTTTTTTCTGCTGAGTAATACTCCATTGTGTAAATGTACCACATTTTCTCTATCCACTCTTCAGTTGAGGGGCATCTAGGTTGCTTCCAGGTTACAAACAATGCTGCTATGAACATAGTGGAGCAGATGCCCTTGTTGTATGAACCTGCCTCATTTGGATAAATGCCTAAGAGTGGAATTGCTGGGTCTAGTGGTAGATTAATTCCCATTTTCCTGAGGAATCTCCATACTGATTTCCAAAGAGGCTGTATGAGTCGGCATTCCCACCAGCAGTGGAGGAGTGTTCCTCTCTCTCCACATCCTCTCCAGCATAAATTGTCTTCGGTGTTTTTGATTCTAGCCATTCTGACAGGAGTAAGATGGTATCTCAGAGTTGTTTTGATTTGCATTTCCCTGATGGCTAAGGATGATGAGCACTTTCTTAAGTGTCTCTTGGCCATTTTAGCCTCCTCTACTGAGAATTCTCTATTTAGCTCTGTACCCCACCTTTCAAGTGGATCCTTTGGTGTTTTGGAGACTTGTTTCTTGAGTTCTTTGTAAATTTTGGAGATTAGCCCTCTGTCAGATGTAGGGTTAGTGAATATCTTTTCCCATTCTGTGGCCTGCCTTTTTGTCTTTTTGATTGTGTCCTTTGCCTTACAGAAGCTTTTTAGTTTCAGAAGGTCCCATTTGTTAATTGTTGATCTCAGTGCCTGTGCCACTGGTGTTATGTTTAGGAAGTGGTCTCCTGTACCAACTCGTTGAAGAGTATCTCCCACTTTCTCTTCTAAAAGTTTCAGTGTGGCTGGATGTATGTTGAGATCTTTGATCCATTTGGACTTAAGTTTTGTACAAGGCGATAAACATGGATCTATCTGCAGTCTTCTGCATACCATTACCCAGTTATGCCAGCACCATTTGTTGAAGATGCTTTCTTTTTCCACTGTACAGTTTTAGCTTCTTTGTCAAAAATCAAGTGTTCATAGGTGTGTGGGTTAAAATTAGGGCTTTCGATTCAGTTCCATTGGTCTACCTGCCTATTTTTGTGCCAATACCAAGCTGTTTTCAGGACTATAGCTCTATAATAGAGCTTGAAGTCAGGTATGGTGATGCCTCCTGAAGTTCCTTTATTGTATAGGGATGTTTTGGCTATCCTGGGCCTTTTGTTTTTCCATATAAAGTTGATTAATGTTCTTTCCAGGTCCTTGAAGAATTGTGATGGAATTTTGATAGGGATTGCATTGAATCTATAGACTGCTTTTGGCAAGATTGCCATTTTTATTATGTTGATCCTACGAATCCAAGAGCATGGGAGATCTTTCCATTTTCTGGTATCTTCTTTGATTTCTTTCTTCAAAGACACAAAGTTCTTGATATACAGGTCTTTCACTTCCTTGGTTAACATTATCCCCAGATATTTGATGCTGTTTTTGGCTATTGTAAAAGGTGATGTTTCTCTGATTTCTTTCTCAGTCACTTCATCATCTGTATATAATAGGGCCACTGATTTTTTTGAGTTTACCTTGTATCCTGCCACATTGCTGAAGGTGTTTATCAGCTCTAGGAGTAACCTTGCGGAGTTTTTTGGGTCACTTATGTAAACTATCATATCATCTGCAAATAATGAAAGTTTGACTTCTTCTTTTCCTATTTGTATCCCCTCTATCTCCTTTTGTTGTCTTATTGCTGTAGCTAGAACTTCAAGTACAATATTGAAGTGATATGGAGAGAGTGGACAGCCTTGTCTTGTTCCTGATTTTAGAGGAATTGCTTTGAGTTTCTCTTCATTTAGTTTGATGTTAGCTGTTGGTTTACTGTATATTGCTTTTATTATATTCAGGTACATTCCTGTTATCCCTGATCTCTCTAGGACCTTTATCATGAAGGGGTGCTGGATTTTGTCAAAGGCTTTTTCAGCATCTAGTGAGATGATCATGTGGTTTTTCTTTCGCAGATTGTTAATATGGTGGATTACATTGATAGATTTTCTAATGTTGAACCATCCCTGCATTCCTGGAATGAAGCCTACTTGATCATGGTGGATGATTTTTCTGATGTGTTCTTGAATCTGGTTTGCAAGTATTTTATTGAGTATTTTTGCATCAATGTTCATGAGGGAAATTGGTCTATAGTTCTCTTTCTTAGTTGTGTCTTTGTGTGGCTTGTGTATCAAGGTAATTGTAGCCTCGTAGAAAGAGTTTGGCAGTGAGCCTCCTGCTTCTATAGTGTGGAATACTTTGACGAGTATTGGAATGAGCTCTTCTTTGAATTTCTGGTAGAATTCTGCACTGAAGCCATCTGGGCCTGGGCTTTTTTTGTTTGGGAAACTTTTGATGACTGCTTCTATTTCATTAGGGGTTATAGGTCTGTTTAGATTATTTATCTGTTCTTGATTTAGTTTTGGCAAGTGATATCTATCCAGGAAATTGTCCATTTCCTTTAAATTTTCAAATTTTGTGGAGTACAGATTTTCAAAGTATGCCCTGATGATTCTCTTGATTTCCTCAGAGTCCGTTGTTATGTCCCCTTTCTCATCCCTGATTTTGTTAATTAGCATGTTCTCTCTCTGTCTTTTGGTTAGTTTGGACAGAGGTTTGTCTATTTTGTTGATTTTCTCAAAGAACCAACTGTTTGTTTCATTGATTCTTCTCAGTGTTTTCCTGGTTTCTACTTGATTGATTTCAGCCCTCAATTTGATTATTTCCTGGCGTCTGCTCCTCCTGGGGGAGTTTGCTTCTTTTTGTTCTAGAATATTCAGCTGTGCTATTAATTCTCTAGTATGACTGTTCTCCAGTTTTTTCATGTGGGCACTTAGTGCTATAAACTTTCCTCTCAGCACTGCTTTCAAAGTGTCCCATAAGTTTGTGTATGTTGTGTCTTCATTCTCATTGAAATCGAGGAAGTCTTTAATTTCTTTTTTTATTTGTTCCTTTACCCAGGGATGGTGCAATTGTGCATTGTTCAATCTCCATGAGTTTGTAGGGTTTCTGCGATTTGTGTTATTGTTGAATTCTAATGTTAATGCATGGTGGTCTAATAAGATGCAGGGGGTTATTCCAATTTTTTGTATATGTGGAGATTTGCTATGTTTCCTAATATGTGGTCAATTTTAGAGAAGGTTCCATGTGGTGCCGAGAAGAAGGTATATCCCTTTGTATTTGGGTGGAATGTTCTATAGATGTCTGTTAAACCCAGTTGGGTCATAACTTCTATTAATTCTTTTGTTTCTTTGTTAAGTTTCTGTCTGGAGGTCCTATCTAGTGGTGAGAGCGGAGTGTTGAAGTCTCCTACTATTAGTGTGTGAGATTTTATGTGCATTTTGAGCTTTAGTAATGTTTCTTTCATGAATGTATTTGGGGCGTAGATATTTAAAATCGAGACTTCGTCTTGATGTATTTTTCCTTTGATGAATATGAAGTGCCCTTCTTCATCTCTTTTGATTGATTTTAATTTGAAGTCTAATTTGTTAGATATTAGGATTGCTACGCCCGCTTGTTTCTTGGGGCCGTTTGATTGGGAGATCTTTTCCCAGCCCTTTACTCTGAGATAACGTCTGTCTTTGGTGTTGAGATGTGTTTCTTGTATGCAGCAGAAGGAAGGGTTCTGTCTTCGTATCCATTCTGCTAGTCTGTGTCTTTTTATAGGTAAGTTGAGGCCATTGACATTGAGGGATATTAATGACCATTGATTGGTGATCCTTGTTTGCGCTTGTTTTATTGTTAGTGAAGTTATTTTGTGTAGTTTCTCCTCCCTTTTTCTTTTAGCGTTTTGTAAAGTATGATTATATATTGCCTGTGTCTTTGTGAATGTAGTTATCTTCCTTGGCTCTAGGTTTTCCTTCTAGCATTTTCTGTAGAGCTGGATTCATGGATACGTATTGTTTAAATCTGGCTTTGTCATGGAATATTTTGTTTTCTCCATCTATGGTAATTGAGAGCTTTGCTGGATATAGTAGTCTGGGCTGGCATCCTTGTTCCCTTAGCGTTTGTAGGACATCTGACCAGGATCTTCTGGCTTTCATCGTTTCCATTGAGAAGTCAGGTGTAATTCGGATAGGTCTGCCTTTGTATGTTACTTGGCCTTTTTCTTTAGCTGCTCTTAATATTTTCTCTTTGCTCTGTAGGTTTGATGTTTTGATTATTATACGGCGAGGTGACTTCTTTTTCTGGTCAAGCCTATTTGGTGTTCTGTAAGATTCTTGTACTTTCATAGGCATATCTTTCTTTAGGTTAGGGAAGTTTTCTTCTATGATTTTGTTGAATATGTTTTCTGTACCTTTAAGTTGAAGTTCTTCACCTTCTTCTATACCTATTATTCTCAGGTTTGGCTTCTTCACGGTGTCCCATATTTCCTGGATATTTTGTGTTAAGGATTTGTTGGTTTTGAGATTTTCTTTGGTAGACGATGCTATGTCCTCTAATGAGTCTTCAACACCTGAGATTCTCTCTTCTATCTCTTGTATTCTATTGGTGATACTTGAATCTGTAATTCCAGACCGTTTACCGAGCTTTTCTATTTCCAGCATCCCTTCATTCTGTGTTTTCTTTATCGTTTCTATTTCAGCTTTCAATCCTTCAACTGTTTGAGCTGTTTCCTTAATTTTCTTGGTTGTTTTTTCTTGGTGCTCTTTAGATTCTTTGAGAGATTTGTTTATTTCTTGAATTTTTCCCCCATTTCATGGATTTTTTTGTTTGTTTTTTCTTCTATTTCTTTAAGGGATTTCCTCGTTTCTTCTTTGAGGCTCTCCATCATCTTCATGAAATAATTTTTAAGGTCTGTCTCCTCTTCTTCATCTATGTAGTGCTTTTCAGGTCTTGCTGGTGTTGGATCCCTGGATTCCGGTGGGGTCGTGTTGGTGTTTCTGTTGCTGAGTGATCTCTTATTCTGTCTTCTTCCCATCTCTTCTTCCAGTGGGTGCTGGTGGGGGCTTTCTGTCTCCACTGGTCTCCTTCCTTACTGCAGCTGAAGCTGAAGCTGGCCTCGCTGGGGTTGGGGTCTTGGAGGGGCTGATCTCTTTCCTGTGTGGGCGGCTCTTCTGAAGCTGGGCTCGCTGGGTTGGGGTCTTGGAGGGGCTGATCTCTTTCCTGTGTGGGCGGCTCTTCTGGAAGCCGGGAGCGGCCCCGAAGATGGAGGGGGATGGGTGATGGGCGGGTGGTCCCAGCCAGAGACCCAATCTCACCTGAAGCTGGACTCCTTGGGGTTGGGGTCTTTTTCCATTAAGATTCCCTCCTTTCAGATAACTCTAACTTGTGTCAACTTGACATAGAACTAGCCACCACAGTGAGTTTTACATCTGCCTTCTTTCAGGTTTTCATTTGTCTTTTATTTTCTATATTGTTATCATGGTATAAATAGTTGCAGATTGGTTGGGGGAGGTGCTGGTTTTGGTCCTCACTACTCTGTCTCTTTCTTCTCATTATATACAATGCTAGTAATTATCACATAATTATTGAATAGTCTCTTCTGTATTTATCGTTTCCCCTTTTTTTGCATTACAGTTTTTGGAGCTTATTGTTGACACATCTTCAAGATCACTGTTTCTGTGGCTGTTCAGAATTTAAAGAGCTACAATAATAAAACATGGCTATATGCAGAACGGAGCATGATATGTTGTCCTTTTCTGTAGTCATTGAAATTATTTATTTATTTTGTCTTTTAGGAAAGATTCTATAGTGAATTTTGAATTCTTAGTTATTATATTTAAAAGTCCATCATAGTGACATATTTTTCCATTTTCAAAGATATCCTATATCTATTAATTTAATTTTATAGGATAACAGATGCTTTTAAAAGGGGATATGTCTTAGAAGAAATCAAACATTGTTGATAATATTTATTACCGTTATTTTTCTTTAATATGCCAAATTTTATAAATATGCTTAAATGTTTGCTCATTAAAATATGTACGTATTTTGTTAGGAATGCCCCAACAATTCTTTAAGGACAATTTTTAATTTTTTGGGTAAAGCCGAGACTAGCTAACAAGTGAAGGCTTTGCTCAATGGGAAAACAAATTAAACAAAAATAAAATCTAATCACATTTTTAAATGTTTCATTTAGTAAAAGGATAAAATGAATTCTTGCCTTTTTCTAAGTCAGTTATTTTTGTAAAATTAGTAAGAATAAATCAGTACTCAAGAAAACCTGACTGTGATAAAGAATTAGGCATTATATTTGTTTCAGGTTATTGAATTTTGACTTAAAAATTTAATATCCTCATTCATTTCCATTTGGAACAATCTTACCTCACTATGCAAAGTCCTATCTCATTCTAAAAGCATTTTATTAAACATGTATCTCATATCTATAACCTTGTAAAATCAGAATTGAGACAAGAATCATGGAGATAACAACTTAACCAGAAAGGTCTAATTATGTATATCTTGTTATTAGTTATTTTTCTGTCACTGTGATAAAACACCATGACCAAGGCAACTTATTGTAACATGACAAATAAAAGACCCAGAAACTTATATAAGCCACATGTAGATAGAAGTTTAGTCCTGCCCAGGCCCTCAGCCGTTCAGTCCCAAATGAACACACAGAGACTTATATTAATTACAAACTGTTTGGCTGATGGCTTAGGCTTCTTATTGGCTAGCTCTCTCTTAATTATTAACCCATTTCTATTAAATTATGTTGCCATGAGGCTGTGGCTTACCCATAATGCTCCAGCATGTTACTACTTCGGCACCTGTATGGTGTCTCCCTTGTGACTCTCTCTCTTTCCTTGTTCCTCTAGTTCTCCTAGTCTGGTAGCTCCACCTGTAATTCCTGCCTGGCTACTGGCCAATTGGTATTTTATTCATCAACCAATAAGAGAAACATATATTCACAGCATACAGAGAACATCACCCATCAACTGACAGAAGAAGAAACAGTTTATTTGGGCTTACAGATGCAGAGGGATAAAAGTCCATGGTGGCAGAACAGAGGCATGGTAACTGGATCTGGAAGTTGGGAAGTCACATCTGCAAGCAATAAGCAGAGCAAGAAAACTAGGAATGGCTCAAGGCTTTGAAACCTCAAAGGCTGCTGCCAGTGACACACCCCGGTAAGAAAGCAACTCTTAAACCTACCTAAATACCACCACCAACTGTGACCAAATATTCAAACACCTGAGCCTCTGGGGGAACATTCTCATTCAAACAGTGTGTGTGTGTGTGTGTGTGTGTGTGTGTGTGTGTGTGTGTGTGTGTCTAATTTTAAAGCTCATGTTAATATCCCCAAAGAAAAGTCTGGGACCATTAGCCACCTCTATTTTCCCCAAAGTGGCTACATTGATTAAATATTTTTGATGGATAATCTTGGTTGTCATATTTATAAACATCCAAAGGATTGATTAAGTCAGATTAATAGTCCTTAGTGCCAACTACACCTCTTTAGAATAGGATGAGTCCCTAATTTGACTCATTCACTAAGACCAGTGGAGAATGTGACAGGGCAAATGTCCCTCCATCTTGTGTCAGATGGAGCCATCATTGGTTTCAACTGAACCTGTCCCCTCTTTTCTACCCGCTCCACCATGGAAAGTCCTGTGGGAAAGCATCCAACTCTGATTTGGAAACTCGGGGTTGAAATGCTCCAGCTAACTGCATGTCCTTGGCACTTGTTAAATTTCTTGCTTGCTTCCTCCTGTAATTGACAACAACGATGCACTTTTTCTGTGTCCTTTATTTTTTAAAAACTCCCTTTAATATGCATTCAAGGCTGCTTTGTGAGTAGTGTTTCTCTTCAGGCAGTCACAGATCAGCTTAATACAAACTCTCAATTTGAACGTCTGTCAGTCAGACTGAGTGATCTTTGGGTCTCTACCTTGCAACAATATCTAAAATTATTTTTCCAGCTCCTAGTTCAATGCCTGAGAGGTGGGAACAATAAATACCTGTGGAATGAATGAAACCTTTGAGGTGGCCAGTCTAGGCTCCTCTGCCTCACCCTAAGACTACACAAGCTTGTTCCAGCAGAGGGCACAAGAGAAATGCTTCAGAGGTGAGTGTGGTGCTGTCTCCATCTTGATATTCTTGGCCACACAAGGATTCCTATAACAACTGTCCATTTAGCACGCTAACTACAACCCCTGAAATGTGGTGTGATAAGGCTAGTAACTGGTCATCAAGCAACTGTGTGATTTGAGAGTATGTGGGCCAAGCATTAACTTTAAAAAAATACTTACATTATTTACGATTTGCAGCAGCCATATATTATTTTATAATTAAAAATTAAATGGAAGCTTAAATGTTTAAAATAATAACTATAATTGGGCAGATAAAATGATGCTGGATGATGGTTTCTGAATGTAGTTTCCTCTGGTTCCCATGAGATTTGCCTTCGGGTGTCAATCATTTTCTTGAACACATTCAGACTCCCTTTTCAATTTGCCCTGCTACTATTTTTCTTCCTAATATTCCATTCTCAGAAGCTTCTTATCTTTATGTCATCACTTGCTTCTGGCTTTGATTTGTTTAATTCTGTTGAAAGGCATTTGCCTCCACTCAGACCAGATTTAATCTTCCTAATCCCAAACTCCCAGGTTTATAGGAGGAAAACAAACAAAAGCTAAAACTCACCGGTTTACTTTTCCAATTAGAGTCATGATTTTGTCTTCATCTATTAGAGCATGAGACGGTTTAATCACCTGAGGATCATAGACACTGGTGGGATGGCACAGCCTTCCCCTCTCCTTCATGAGATAACATCCTATCTCTACGGACGTGACTGGACTGACTGGCAGTGTCTCTGCTAACACTACAGAAAATGACCATGCAATGACTCGACACCCATCCCCCAGATAATGGAAATAGTACTTGACATCCAGGAGTATCCAGTTTTGAAACAACCTGCCTAAATGCAACAACCTTAAAAACAAAACTATTTTGTAGAGACGAGGCTGAAGTGTTGGACAGTTTTACCAGAGTCTAGAGCGATGGTGGTACCTTCCATGATGGGGTTTTTGGATTGAATCAGAAGAGAAAGTGAAGAACCTGCAGAGATCACATGACCTGCAGCCTTAGGTCCTGCCACTATGTCTTCCCACCATGATGTGTTAGACACTCAAATTATGGACCCAAATAAACCTCTCCTTCCTTAAGTTTCTTTCATCAGGCATTTTGTGAGAGCAGTGGGAAAAGCAACCCAAACAGTTCACCATGCAACGTCATCCTTTTGGTGTTCTCCATTCTAGTGCAATGCCTCTTCAGGGTTCTTTCTCTTGAGTTACAAAAGAGAATTTCCAGAACTCTAGTTTAGAGATCTAAGTTTTTCTCTCTCTCCCTTTTGGGTTTTAAAAGCATTTCTGTCTTTATTTGCCTTTATATAGCACAGTGCATCCTATAATCTATTTGGAATCTGAAAGTTCACTATCGGGCAGATGACATATGAATGACCTAATGATGCAAGTCTTCTCCCACTGTATACACCATGGCATAGGGCAGAGAGAACTAACCATGTCAAGACTAACATCAGCAAATAGTAATCGTAGGTATATGTTTTTCTAGTTATTGGGCTCAAGACTTTATCATTTAATTCCCACTATTTCTCTATACAATATATGAGACCCAGGTGAGAAGTGACTTTTCCTAAGAACTATTTAGAGGTGGCACCAGTGTTTTTCCTTACTGTGGCCATGCTGGCCAAACATTGTTTCCTCAATTGCATCTCCTTACCTGTACTTTTTCACCCTGAAACTGTCCCAGCTGTCCTGTCTCAGCATCCTGAATGTGGAGTCCCTGTTACTATGACACTAGCACAATGCATGGTGACTTAATTACTGCCTCCCTGCTCTCCTAGAAACAGGGACTGCATCTGTTTCCTCACAGGTCATCAGTACCAGAAACATAGTTGTGGGGATTAGCATATTGGAAACAAATGGGTAAGGAAGAGATGTGAGAACATTTTTTCCTGCAGACAGAGAAGGTGGCATGAAGGCTGGACATTGGCTTTCAAGTCTTAAAGAGTCCAGTGTGGTGCCAATGTTTATAGACCTTAAGAGGTGCTCTATCTGCAGTGCTTGTCATGTTGGATAGGGAATAGTGGCGAGATGATGAATTACAGCAATATTTAGCAAATCCTTATGTCAGTCTTGAGGCTGGTTTTAATTTCTGAGGCTATCTGGACCTGGGCTTTTTTTGGTTGGGAGACTTTTGATGACTACCTCTATGCCCATAGGGGTTATACATCTATTTAAACTGATTATCTGTTATTGATTTAATTTTGGCAAGTGATAGCTATCCAGAAAATTGTCCATTTCCTTTAAATTTTCGAATTTTGTGGAGTACAGGTTTTCAAAGTATGACCTGATGATTCTCTGGATTTCCTCAGTGTCCATTGTTATGTTCCTCTTTTCATTTCTGATTTCGTTAATTTGCATATTCACACTCTGCTGTTTGGTAAGTTTGGACAAAGTTTTTTCTGTCTTGTTGATTTTCTCAGAGAACCAACTCTTCATTGCATTGATTCTTTGTATTATTTTCCTAGTTTCTATTTTATTGATTTCAGTCCTCAATTTGATTATTTCCTGGCGTCTACTCCTGGGGGAGTTTGCTTCTTTGTGTTCTAGAGCTTTCAGCTGTGCTGTTAATTCTCTAGTATAACTATTCTCCAGTTTCTTCATGTGGGCACTAAGTGCCATGAACTTGCCCTGTAGCACTGCTTTCAAAGTGTCCCCATAGGTTTGGGTATGTTGTGTCTTCATTCTCATTGAATTCTAGGAAGTCTTTAATTTCTTTTTTTTATTTCTTCTTTGACCCAGGAATTGTGAAATTGTGCATTATTCAATTTCCATGAGTTTGTAGGGTTTCCGCAATTTGTTGAATTCTAATTTTAACACATGGTGGTCTGATAAGATGCATGGGGTTATTCCAATTTTTTGTACCTGCTGAGGTTTGATATGTTGCCAAGTATGTGGTCTATTTTTGAGAAGGTTCCATGTGGTGGTGAGAAGAAGGTATATTCTTTTTTATGTGGATGGAATGTTCTATAGATGTCTGTTAATCCCAATTGGGTCATAACTTCTATTAGACCCTTTGCTTCTTTGTTGAGTTTCTGTCTGG
The DNA here is from genome assembly GCF_017639785.1 of Mesocricetus auratus. NCBI lineage: Eukaryota > Metazoa > Chordata > Mammalia > Rodentia > Cricetidae > Mesocricetus > Mesocricetus auratus. The sequence continues at coordinate 15,408,430 of NW_024429203.1, read as the reverse complement.
TATTCCTGCCTAGTGGTGAGAGTGGGGTGTTGAAGTCTCCCACTATAAGTGTATGGGACTTTATATGTGATTTGAGTTTTAGTAATATTTCTTTTACGAATGTAAAACTTCATCTTGGTGGATTTCTCCTGCGATGAGTATGTAATGATCTCCTTCATCTCTTTTGATTGATTTTATTTTAAAGTCTAATTTGTTAGATATTAGGATTGCTACCCCTGCTTGTTTCTTGGGTCCATTTGATTGGAAAATCTTTTCCCAACCTTTAACTCTCAGGTAATGTCTGTCTTTGAGGGTGAGGTGTGTTTCTTGTAGGCAGCAGCAGGATGGGTTCTGTCTTTGAATCCATTCTGTTGGCCTGTGTCTTTTTATGGGTGAGTTATGGCCATTAATGGTGAGGGATATTAATGACCATTGATTGCTCGTTCTTAGATTCGGAATAGTTGGTGGTGATGGAATTATGTGTGGAATTTCACCCCTTTTTTTCTTTTGGCTGTTGGTAAAGTGTGATTATGTAATGCCTATGCCTATGTTTTTCTGGTTGTAGTTAACTTCCTTGGGTTGGAGTTTTCCTTTCAGAACTTTCTGTAGGGCTGTGTTAGTGGATATGTATTACTCGAATCTAGTTTTGTCATGGAATATCTTGTTTTCTCCATCCATAGTGATTGAGAGCTTCACTGGCTATAGTAGTCTGGGCTGGCATCCGTGGTCTCTTAGTGTTGATAGAGTATCTATCCAGGACCTTCTGGCTTTCAGAGTTTCCATGGAGAATTCAGGTGTAATTCTGATAGGTTTGCCTTTATATGTTACTTGGCCTTTTTCCTTAGCTGCTCTTAATATTCTTTCTTTATTCTGTATATTTTGGGTCTTGATTATTATGTGGCGAGGGGACTTTTTTTTGTGGTCCACTCTATTTGGTGTTCTGTAAGCTTCTTTTACCTTCATTGGCATGTCTTTCTTTAGGTTGGGAAAGTTTTCTTCTCTGATTTTGTTGAATATGTTTTCTGCGCCTTTGAGGTGGTTTTCTTCACCTTATTCTTAGGTTTGGTCTTTTCACAGTGTCCCATATTTCCTGGATATTCTGTGTTAGGGATTTGTTGGACTTAAGATTTTCTTTGATTGATGAATCCATTTCTTCTAGTGTGTCTTCAACACCTGAGATTCTCTCTTCCATCTCTTGTATTCTGTTGGTAATGCTTGTATCTGTAGTACCTGACCATTTGCCCAGCTTTTCTATTTCTCACCTTTCTTCAGATTGTGTTTTTTTATTGTCTCTATTTCAGTTTTCAACCCTTGTACTGTTTGAATCGTTTCTTGCAATTTTTGGTTTATCTTTTCGTCCATTTGTTGCATTTTATGAATTTTTTTATTTGTTTTTTCTTCCATTTCTTGCATTTTTTTGGTTTGTTTTTTCTTCCATTTCTTTGAAGGATTTTCCTATATCCTCTTTTAGGGCCTCTATCATTTTCATGAGGTTGTTTTTAAGGTCATTCTCTTCTGCTTCATTTGCATTGGAATGTTGGAGTCTTGCTGGTGTGTTGTCTCTAAAATCTGGAGGTGTCATTTTTTTCTTTTGTTGAGTGTGTTTTTGTATTGTCTCTTTCCCATCTCTTCTTCTAATGAGTGCAGAAAGAGCCCCTTACTGGTCTGGTGGTTAGGGGACCAGAGTTCCCTTCCAGTGGGTGCAAGCAAGTCCAATACTCTGGTAGTTCTTCTCTTCCTGGTCCTAGTCCTGGTCCCGTGGGTGGAGAAGAAGGCCAGGAATCTGGGGTTTGTAGTCTCCCACCTTGTCACTTGGTCCTGTGGTCTCCTTGGTGGAAGACCTGTGATCTGGGGTGCCTAGCTCCTGCTGGGATTGGAGGCTCTGTGGCAGTCCTCAGGCACTGGTCCTGCTGGTCCTGCTGGTCCCCTGGTCCCCTTGGTGGGAAAGAAGACCTGGGATCTGGGGTGCTTGGCTTCTGAAGGGATGGGAGGCTCTGTGGGAATCTCCAGGAACTCTGGTTTTTCATTTTAAAGGCAACTTCAAAAGAGCAAATCTATTTGCTATCTGTGCAAAGATTCTGTCTCTTCCTCTTTCTTTTGTTTCTTACTTCCCCTTCCCTCCCTCATTCCCTTCTTTTCCTCATTCATTCTTTTCTTTTTTAAGACACGTTCTTACTTTGTAGCCCCAAATGACCTGAAACTTATTATGTAGCCCAGGCTACTCTTAATTTGTGGCTATCCTCCTTCCTTGTCCTTTTGAATGTTGGGATTATAGGTGTGAGACACTCATGAGCATTCTGATTAATGGACTTTATCCTTGGAGTTCTTTGTTTATTAGCATATGTTAAGTGTACACAACAGTGTGTTTCATTCTGACATTTCTCACATTTAGATGACGTACTTTGATTAAATCCATCTCCACTACCTCCTGGTGTCCCTCTTATGTACCTGTTAATATTCTTCCTCTCTGTCAGTAGTTTTTCTACTTCCATGCCCTTTGTGGGTTGGTTTGCTTTGGTGGCCAAATAAGTTTAGTTGGGGGTTCCAAGTATAAGCCTGGGTGAGGGATTATTGACAGGAGCACAGGCAGTTTTCCAGTGACTACACCACTGAAGAGCGCTTACCCTTGCTTCCTCGTATGCATTAACTGCTAGAGCTCAGGGAGATATGCGACCTTGTGAGTCCCTCTGAATCTATTATGGACTGTTGCTAGGCCCAGTTTTGTGCAGATCTTGCAAGGGTGATGACAGCAGATGTGAGTTCGTTCATGAGTGCAGTGGCTATGCCTTCCTGAGAAGCTAGCCCTCCACAGGACCTCTCTCTAGCTCTCACTTTCCCCTTTCTGTGATATTCCCCAAGCCTTAGAGGGGCGTACAGTATTATGTTCCAGTTACAGCTGAGAATTCAACAGTCACATATTCTTAGCATGCTCCTCAGTTTTGAATCTCTGCAGGTACTGTTGTCCACTTCAAAAAGAAACTTAGATCTAAGTTTCTCTGTTGAAATTCTGTTGAGATAACCAGCTGTTAGTTTTCCTAATATGTGTTAAATTCTCCAACTGTTGTGTTTTCCTCCAGCTGTGTAACCATCCCTCCAACTTAATACCTATACAATTAATATTTTTCCCATAAGCAGTTAGACAGTGAACATGATGTTTTCTGTCATTTTTTTATGAGTCCAAATTCTCATTCCAGAACTTCTGAGAGATGGACACTAGCTGCTTTGAAAGCACACACAGTGTCCAGCCCATGCTCCAGAGGCTGGCTCTCTTTCATGCTTGGCTACTCTTCTGCCTCAGATTCATCATGTCCCACACTGCAGTGGGTTGATCTAGGAAGGAACAGATACACAGATTTCCCAGTTTGCTGCTTATGCTTCATAAGCACCACCCCAGGGTGCTTTTCTTCTTAAGTAGATATTACAATAAAGGTCTGCGCTATGAGATTCACTTCTGTGTCGTTTAAATACTGTTGCTGATGGTCCATGCTACTCTTTGCTCCATGAGGGTCCTTCTGATGTACTAAATTATTTTGTATGCTCTGAGTTTACATGTTGATCTCTCATCCCAGTGTATAATAAAGTGAACATATTTGATGATAGGCTCTTTAGAGGGGTCATTAGGACTAAATGGTGGCATATGGGTGGCAACTGACTCAATGACTAGTATCTCTAGAGAAGAGAACAGAGACTGGGGATTTGCACGTAGAACGGACACGGCAAGGTGACCATCTGTAAGCCAAGAAAAGGAGTCTCAGGAAAGCCGACCCTGTCTGCCCCTTGATCGTGGACTTCGTGCTTCTTCAACCAGAGGAAAACGGGTTTCTGTGGTTTGAGAAGTTAGTTCATCATGTTCTGTCATGGCCCCAGCAGACTAATGTGGAGAATTGTCGTGGATCTCTGAACTGCCGTGTTTAAGGGTTGTGGCCGTTTGTTACAAGGATCATTGTCTGACTCTGAAGCCTTCTCCTAGGGCCTTGCTGAGGGAAGAGCTGAGTGTTTGTTCCATCTCTGGATAGGACACCGCGGCAGTGCATGGGAGCATGCTTCTGGGACAACACCGCGGGTTTGGTAGGCCAGGTGCAGAGCTTTGAACATGGGAACTGCCTGACTCTGGGTTTGGTCTGGGATCAGGTTCTCTTTTAATCCGTCTGGACCAGAGTTTATGGGTTCTAGAAGAAAGCTACCTGAGCCTCAGAGCTTGCCTCTAAGAGGAAGGGCACCCAAGGCTCTCAGAACACCCCTAGGAGAAGGGAGGCTTGAGATGAAGCAAGGCTCCAGACACACGTGTGGAAATCCCTGCTGGCCACAGCCCCGAGTGTGTCTTTGATTACTCTGGGGTTGGGAGGTGCAGCTCCAGGCTTCTCTCCATGACTGATAGTTAAACTAATCTGGTTGTTTAGCTAATCTGTTTGCTCAGCCATCTGAGAGTATTCAGCCCGTTCTGATTCAGCCGGTTCTGAACCTCAGCCCAGACTTCAAAGACTGTCTAGAAGAAATTGTTCTTCATTTCCTGCCCACTCCAATGTGCAAACCATATTGAAGCCGTGTGACCTTTTTCAGACAACTCGTACAGCTATCTCCCAGTGCCAAGTTCTTTCCTTTCCCAAGCCAGACTGTCACCCATAGGCCTCGGGCTACTGCCTCCCTAACCCCCACATCCCAGAGAGATGACCTCTAAAAGTGCTCTCTGGCTGAAACATTTGAGTCCTACTCTTTTTTTTTTAAGATAAGGTCTCACTCTGCAGCTCCAACTGCTCTGGAACTCACTATATAGACCAGGCTGGCCATGAAATCACAGCAATCTCCCTGCTTCTGCCTCCTGAGCGCTGGGTTTAAAGGTGTACACCACATTTCCCAGCTCTGAGCCCTACTCTTGCTAGGGTTCTATGTGTCTCCTGAGGATCAAAAATGACAAATATTCTATGATCTCACATCACTTGATTCCCCATGCTTTGACACAGGAGAGCAAGGTTGACCCAGCCTTGTGATCACTTCTGCAAAAACAATGTCCTGAATTCTTTACAGTGATGCTGCAGGGCAGTGGTTCTTCTTTTCCCAGAATTCTGGGCTAGAAATCTGTGGAAATGGAAGGTCTACACAGTTATTCTTATGAATATTCTATGTGGATTTCCTTGAGAAAGAGGGGTAGTACGGAGTCATACTGGGGGTTTCTTCCCATCCCCTCTCGCTGACTGTACACACGTCTATGGGGAGAATGCGCGGAACACTTGCTGTAACTGAATCCGTGAAAGGAGGTGGAGAACTGCTTGTGAACTCTCCAAGTATGGTGGCTCCTACCAGATGGAGAGCTTGGAAGCCTGGAGCTCACGTGTTGGGATAGCTTGTGAGAGTAGACTCAGGCAGGGCAAAGCCTCTCATCCTGGAACATGAGATCCTGTTGTCTCAGTCCACACAGTCATGGAGGAAGCCTTGCTGAGAAACCTTCCTGAGGAAGTTAAGTGCTTTGGGCTTCCCCAAATTCCATTTACTAAGTGAATAGGTGACTGCACTATGTCAGGGATGTGGTAGAGACGACCTGTGAAAATGGTGACTCAGAATCCCTACCTAAAACTAAATTTGTTTATTTTTTTTAATTTTATTTTCCAGTTTAAATTGAGGTAAGAAACAAGGTTGCTTCACAAGTCAGTTCCAGGTCCCTTTCCCATCCCCTCCCTTCCTCCCGTGCCCTCCCCCCAACCCCCTTCCCCCCCCCCCCCGTTATCCCCTCATTTCCCCAGGGAGGGTGAGGCCCTCCATGGGGGTGTGCATAGTCTGTCATTTCATATAGGGCAGGGCCTAGACCCTTCCCCAAGAGTTCAGGGTGAGAGTGCACCTCACATTGTTCTATGGGAGTCCAAAGTCCGTGTGTATACTTGGGATGGGTACTGATCTGCTGCCCAAGGCTCAATAGATTCCCTAGGCCTCTTCACTGACACCCAGATTCAGGGGGTCTTGATCAGTCCCATGCTGGATTCCCAGGCTGATGCCTGGAATTCAAGAGTTAACCTTTGTCTGGTCAGCTGTTTCTGGGGGGTGGCATGTACTCTCTCATATATGGATTTTAGACATAGATCTGGGGAGTGCCAGCCTACAATCCTATGGCCAGAGAGTCTGGGAAACAGAAACTTTATTTAGTGGCTGATCGAAGAAGAGGCAGACTCCCTTTGTTAAGTACTGAGCTGAACTCAAGAAAACTAAATTTATACTCCAGACTTTTCTCACCTGGCCTCTGGCCTGATAACTGAAAGGCCATAGACCATGATCTTGTCTTGCCTCCATGTTTTGGTGACATTTTAACTCACTCTTATTTCTCATGGGTAAAATAAATGTTAAACTCTATGGCTTTTAATCTTTACTTCCTTATTTTACACAGATTACAAAATACTATACTACCTATGGTACCTTTACACCACCCAAGGCTAGCAGGTTTGGAGAGTGATTAGGGTTAGGGTCCCAAGGACTCTGGAAGGGGGGCTATCCTTGGTTGATGGGTCATGAGGAAATGGAGGATGAATGACTCCTTGCTGGGATCCAGGTGGGCAGGATAATGTCCTGGGTGAGTGTAGGCTGTCAGAAGATGCCAGAGGTCTACAGGTAAGGAGACCTAACGCCCTGGTTCCTTGCAGACTTGGGAGTGAGGTGGGTTAGATGCCGTGGAGAAGGAACATGACCGCTGGGACACTTGCTTCCTTTTTCCATCTGTGTGGAGGATCTGGTGGAGCCCCACATTTGGCCTGCTCTCTGGCACACTGCTGTGTGACAGTTCTACTCTTCAGGTCTCCTCCCTGTTTTCACTAAGTGCAGAGCACTTTCTTTGGGGGACATTAGTCTTAGTTTATTTTCCCCTGCTTCCCTACAGAGGTAAACACAGAGGAGCCTAATGTGGCTTCAGATCTACCACTTGGCAGCAGAGGGGGAAATGGGTGAGGGGAGTCCCTGGGTAGGAGGACAGCAGGGCAGAACAGTTTGTCCTACAACCCCTGGTGTGAGAGAGCAGTGAGGAATGACAAGGCTTTGGGTCAGAGCCAGTGTTGGGGGTGAGAAGATTTTACTTTCAGACTGAGAAGAAAGCTCAAGGAAAGGCCAGGGTGATTCTGGAAGCTGAGATAAAGAGTTGGGAGGGCAGGTTGGGCAGCAAGTCTCCTTTCTCAGGGAAGGCAAAGGTTCTTCAGGTATCACAGGACTGTCTGTGGTTCATCAAACCCTGGCTAGAATGAATGGTTTCAAGGGCAAGCCTGTGCATCTGCCCTTCACAGGGGTTCTTCTGACTATTGGTTTATGAAATGCTCTCTCAATTCGAGGTCTCAGTTTCTAGAAGTGACTTAAGGGGATAACTTACAAATAATTCATTAAGTGCACAAACCAGAACCACACTTTTATTAATATATCAACCATATTACCATAGAGTTGTGATATATGTAAGGAAATAATATCAGATGGAAAGGCAGCAAATACATTTTTCTCCTCAGAATTAGAGACAGAAAGATGATTTTCATTTACTTCTAAATAATTTGGATATAGTTTGAAATTTTCTATTAATCTTATTCTGAGAAAAATATTACAAGTTGTCCATAGAAACTATACAGGACCAGGGTTAGTTGGAGCCAGACCTTCCATCAACATGGTTAGTCATTGGACATCTATGACACATTTCTGGGCTGAGAAACGGGTTTTTCTTTTTTGCTGGGAGGAATGAGCTTGATGCTCTTAGCATGAATCCTCTGGTGCTTATGTCTCTGGACTGTACTAAGTGGTACATGTTCCAAAAGTGAGACCCCTGAAAGGGGAATTCAAATAAAATTGGGAATTCTCTCCTATAATGGCCTATAAAATCGAGAGAGTCAAGACAGGTTCATGGAGTCTTCTAGTATCAGTGGGACCTGCTGGTAACTATTGTCTCCTCCAGGCAGAGAGAAATTCAGCTTTACTTGTCAGGGAAAGCCTTCCCATTATTTTTCACTACTGTTGTGATGATCCTAGAGTAGAAACCATCCAGTGTTTCAGCTCTGGGAACCTAACTCTAGACTGTAAATGTAGAGCCATACCGGAAAGATAACAGTGAGTCGAGTCACACAGGTGTACAACCTTGTCGTCTTGATGGAAAACCACTTCATCTCTAACACTCCTTGGTCTCCATCAGTAAGATGAGGTCCATCATTTCTAACCCATGATAATATGAGAGAATTCAAAGACATAAATGGGCAACAAAGTACAGAATGTGTAAAGCTGAATAAGATATTGTTAGATATGTGTTTCTCCATCACCTAAGTACAAATTCTTAAGTCCTAACAACTACCTCTGAGATTGGGCACACCTGTAATAGTTCTTTTCACCTTCAGAGTCACAGAGTCACAGAGTAGGTGGGCAGGACCCTTGGGCTTCCATCTTAACTGTATGTGTGCTGGGTACCTTCCAAGCCAGAAAGACATGAAGGATTGCATTGGATGGTACATGAATCAAGCTTTGGGAATCTTCTCAGATAAGTGAGTCTTCTATCCATTCTCTCCCCACCACAGTAAAACCTGTCAATTCTACTGTCTATTAGCTCTGTAGTGACAACAATTTTCAAACTTAAAACCAGGCATTTCCTTCTGTAAGCTTGTAATTAGGGACTGTCCATCAGTATGAACACCTTTGGTTCATTCTGACACCTCCCAGGCTGCCTGTATCCAGTTATACCATAGCCCTGATGATCTGACATTTTCAGGACATGATTCTAGACACGGAAGAGAAATTGGGGGCTTCAACACGTGAAATCAGCATCTAGAAGGTAGAAGATACAAAATGAAAACAAATAAGAAAAGCCATGGGTTCATAAATTTAATTAGGCACTCTGCAGGGAAGGCAGGAAAATATTCGTGGCTTTGCTGAGAAGGTGGGAGCTGATATTAAAATGGGTGCTGCCAGGAAACTGTAACATCCCTGGAACTCTTACTGACTTGCTTTCCACACACCAGTCCACTCATACCTCCCTTCAGGTATTAGTGTCTGCCACTGTCATCATTATAGTCTTTGTCTTCCTCAAGAAAAAAATGAATGAATTAGGGTCATGAAAGGCTGACACCTTTCCTTCCATCTATTTTCTTCTTTCCCCAAGACTGTTCTACTCCCTCAGAGAAGAGCAGTCAGACCACAGATGAAGTGTTAGTCTCAGGTCCTGTTGTCAAATTCTGCAAGGAATTGAGGGCTTGCTAGATGTAATGCACAGGCAAGTCAGGAAGACTGTGGTCTCTGAAAGGGACAGATTAAGTCACTTGCAAATGCTTTGTTATCTTGGTCTTCATGCACATCTGAAAGGATGCCATGTAGATGCAAAGCTAAGGTTTTTTTCATCCAGTTTTAAAAAATCAACACAAGCAAAATAGAGAGGCAAGAGATTTCTGTTTCAGTATGAACAGGTGTCTTCTGACTGATGTAATAAAATGACACAGGGTGTCTGTGTAGGCTGGGTTCCAAGTGGTTAGAGGAATATAAACACAGACAGGATGTGCCCTCTTCTTGGAAAGTTATAGAGAAGATTCAGTTGATTTGACCTTAAATTTATGATTCTTTGATTCTTGTAGGATGCCTGAGGGCAGATAACGGGAATAAATACAGCTGGAATGTCCTGTTTTCAGAAGGAGGCTCAAGTATGTCTCGAATGCTTCTGCTGGGTATATTCATAGTTCTCTTCGTGGACACAGGTAAGGCCTGGAGCAGAAGACAACAATGGGGACAGGAGGAAGAAGTTACTGTATTTGGCTATGGGGTTGCTATGAGAAGATTTAAGGTGGATGTTTCTTCTCTTCACAGGAGACAGAGTGCTGACACTAAACTGTATAGTATATTTGGTTTACATTTCTTGGGAAAAATCATACTACCAGGAGAGGAGGAATGCTTTTCCTCTTTACATGCTGTCCCCGTCAACTCCACACTTGCTACTCCAGAGTATTCTTTCTCTAGTTTTGATTTGTGGAAGGGTGGACAATTCTTTGAGGGGATCGCTGCTGTCATTAATAAAGTCAAGGGGGTAGGCAAGAGCGCCAATTTTTTTCCTCATGGGTTTTGTATTATCTTAGTTTTATAAAGTAGCTGTTTTCCATAGATCTAACCTTTAAAACCTCCCTTTCCTTCAGTGTATAGATATTGCAACGTATGTGATCACTTTGATGGATTCAAATGCCGCGATGGCATGAAAAAATGCTGGAAGTTAAACATATTCCTGACCAATAGGTCTTGTACCACAGAACACTTTTATTTTAATGACCGTATATCAGGTAAGTTAGTCTTTGGGAGACACACACAAAAAATGTCTTCGATAGCACCCATAATTTCTGGAACTAAGGTGCCTAGAGGGCCGGGATCCCAGACCAGAGCAGAGCATGGGTCTGTTTGGTGGAATACAGGCACCTTATGCCTTACTATGGCTAGAGATGAATAGATAAGATGCAACTACATCTTTGGGATCATGCTATTCTTAAGAAAACTGACTATATTCTGGAGGGAGGCATGGTAATGACATTTGCTTTTCTTCTCTTTAGGGCTATACCTTTTTCGTTATACAAAACTGTCCTGTAAACATTGTGGATCGGGAATGTTTCAAACATTCCATGACCTTCTGAGAGAAACATTTTGCTGTAATGAAAAGGACTTATGTAATGATGGTATTACCACCTTAGAGACCTCATCATTATTTTTAGAGGATATAAGGGAGAAGAAAGAGTTGAACGACTGACAATAAAATAAGTCTTAAATAAAATGTTAATGCCCTGTATCTCTGTCGTCTTGGCACTTATAAAAACCAAGCCCTATACTCCTTTCTATGCCCATAAATATTCCCATGCAAATGCAGTCTTATCAGTGTTCATGTTTCATTTAACAAGAAAGAGAAAAGCTACAGGTCACACAAACCTCAGCTCTGTCTTCTGGTCACTGTTCTAGTTTTGGCTCCCTAGTATGTGCTGGTAGTCTCCATCCACCCTCAATTTCTAATGCTTAACTACACTAAAAACACAATGCAAAAGGGGTGTTTTTTTCTTATGGAGTTTTTTTTTCAGAGGATCAAGAAAAGCAGACTGCATAGAAACTCGGTCAAGGAACCATATTTTCAGAGGAATGACTGGGGATAGAGGTTGGGGTGTAGGAAGAATTTGCACTACTCAGAGCTGGAAAGGAAATGTGAACTTAGAGGACTTTCTAAAACTTAAGAACAAATAATAGTCAGTGTGTTTGACGAAGTCCTAATGCCTGCCATCATTTTTTTGGGGAAGACATTTGGCTATAGCTAACCCTGACCACTCCACTCTTGGCCATGGCATTTCTAATCATTTTACTGTGCTCTCACAGCCAAAGACAAGTATGTCAAGAAGAACATTTGGCTGAGTGTTAGCTAACTACTCATTTCTTAAGAGGCATATGTGAGATACTCACTCTTCAGAACACTTAAATATTATCTTGAATTTAGTGACTCAATGCTAAGAGGTAGGATTCATATATCAACACAGCTTTGTAACAGAAAATGTAAGAAAGAATTTCAAACAACCCTTGTGATTTTTAAACACAATTAACCATCAACATTAGATTGATTTGGATATGCCATATGGTATAGAGATATGCCCACTGGGTACAAGAATTTTAAATGCTATTCAGTATCCAATCATTTTCTGGGTACATTTATGATGTACCCTGACAAATGGAGCATATACCTGGTATTGAGAATCCATGACTGGGTAAGTCATAAACCATAGAGGAGAATCTACTGCTATTTGTTGTTTGTATACATAATAATAAACAGCTTTCCAAATTATTATCTTTTAGAAAAATATATTAGTTATTCATCTATTTTATGTTTATGTGTATTTGCCTGAGTGAGTTTATATGCATCGCACACACCAGGAGATGGCATCACATCATCTGGAACTATAGTTACAGCTGGTTGTGAGATGCACGTGGTGTTGGGATCAAATTCATTGTGGTTGTGATACATTCACAAGACCTGCATCAAGACATTCAGATTTCCACTATGGATGGAGAAGGGACTTGTGTAGTCCTGTTCCTAACTGAAGAAGTATTTGTAATTGCTGACTGCTGGGGAAGGAAACGTCACTTTTCTTTAGGAATGTGCATCTGGGCAGGTTGTTCATGCTCTTGTGGGTGTCTCTATACCCATACACACACCAACATCACTAACTGGACTCAATGGTTTAAAGAAAAGAGAAACTGAAGTTAGGATGGAGATGTGGGGATGGTGAGGAAAATCAGGTTGAAGTTAGGGAGAGGGACAAGAGGGTAGGTTTGACCAAAACACATTGCATACATGCCACAAATTCTAGAGAATAAAAGTAAATTTCTAGAGAAAGAAGTGAGTGGTCTAAAGTCACCTTCATTTCTAAGAACAGAACTTAGCAATTTATGTTCACCAATAGTTTGTGTGTTCCAGTTTCCTATACCTTGTGTGATGTGGGATGTTGTTAAACTTTTCAGTGTTTATGAGACCAATATACAAAAAATCAAAATCATCTCTTGCTGTAGTGTTTGCACTTGTCTTATATAAGAGCTGTCTATCTTTGTGTAGGGTTTTGCATTCTCTCCCTTGAAGTAGTCTCCTCATTCTTTACTTTCATGTGCATATTTGTTTGAGGGTTATTATTTCTCAACTAACTTAGTAACAATTTATATTTAAAAGGCTTGAACCCCTTTGAATATCTTTTAAAAAAACCAGCAGCTTCCTTGAGTTCTCCATTATTGGAATCTGGCATGTGGTAAATGTGGTAAGTTGAAGTTGGAGATTTGGTCACCTACAATAAGTGGCTTTCAACCATCTACTACTTCAGCACTATGGGATCTAACAACTTAGTCTCGTCTCCACAGGCACCCATATGCATGGGGTGCACGCACAAGAATAAACCTTTTAAAATTCCTATCTCTATTAGGAAGTCTTCATTAGAATCACTTATTTCATGAATAATTGTGGCCCAGACAAATTTCATTACTGTAATACTTCCTTTTTGAGTGTGTGGGTGTGTGCCCATCACTACGAAGCACACTTGCTGAAAGTTATTTCTCTGTGCTAAAAGAAAAGGACAATCCTGAATATTTACAACAAACAAAAATAAGTATTTATAATAAAATGTTACAAGTTTCTGGAAAAACCTGAGAATCTCTAGATAGAATGGCTGGATGTTAAAATTGTGTTTCACAGAGCTTGCTCCACCCCTGACTATACCTTCACCTTGTTTTGTTTTTAATTTATTTATTTTTCATTTTACATGCAAATGCAAGTTCCCCCTCCCTCCCCTTTTCCTTCCCCCTAGTTCTGTCCTTCCCATCCCCCCATCCACTTCTCAAAGGGCATAAGGTCTTCCTTGGGGAGTCAACAAAGTCTGGCATATCAAGTTAAAGCAAACCCAAGCCCCTCCCCCCCCTGTATCAAGGCTGAGCAAGGTATCCTATCATAGGGAATGGGCTCCAAAAATGACAAACAATGGTCTTCAGGTGTCTGTGTCACAAAAAGTTATGGTTTTCCTCATCTCTGAATCTGTATTTTTTTTTTTTTACTAATTCACATATAATGTAATTTACAAAGCTGTTAAAACTCCGTCTTTAACAACCTCAGGACACACCCCCTCAGATGTCTCTTTCCTCAAACTTAAAATGGCCACCATATTATCTCCCTCATAAGCATAGAATCAGAAAGTAAAATATTCTTTCTTTATATTAATTTTATTTAAATTAGAAACACTCTTATTTTACATATCAATCCCAGTTCCCTCTCCCTCCTCCCCTCTCATCCCTCCCAACAGCCCCCCATCCCATCCCCCATTCACTTCCCAGGGAGGATGAGGCCCTCCATGAGGGATTTTCATAATCTGTCAAGTCATTTTGGGCCCTCCCCCTGTGCATCTAGGCTAAGCGCATATCCCTCCATGGGGAATGGGCTCCCAAAGTCCATCCGTGCACTAGGGATACATTCTGGTTCCACTGCCAGAGGCCCCATACACTGCCCAGTCCTCCTAGCTGACAGTAAAATATTCTGATCCCTTTTGACCTTTGTTGTCAAGTGGCTCTTGTATTATGCACCCTTACCTTGTTCCAATCCTTATAGCACTAGGGTTAGAGCCTGCTGAATTTTTATCCTACCATGGCCATTTTACTGCTACACAAGGCATTTCTCCAAGAACTCCCAGCTCTTTCATGGGAAACTAAGGTCTCCAATCTCTCTCTCTCTCTCTCTCTCTCTCTCTCTCTCTCTCTCTCTCTCTCTCTCTCTCTCTCTCTCTCTCTCTCGCTCTCATGTATATGATGTGTGTTTAGGCATCACAACACCTAGAGGACAGATGACAACTTTGTAGAGTTGGTTCTCTCCTTCCATGTTTACATTCATCCTGGGGATTGAACTCAGGACTTCAGGCTTGTGTGGAAACACATTTACCTTCTGAGCCATCTGTCTGAATTCTAGTGCCTGGGGTATGGGTACCTGTATCTCCTTAAGGGAGAAGAGTGAAGCCAGAGTGGAGAGTGCTAGCAAGGAATCCTTAGGAAGAAAACTCATGTAGACCCAAGGAAGAAAGAATAGACACAGAACACAAAAGGAAATATAAGTGTGTATGTGTGTGTTTGTGTGTGTGTGTGTGTGTAACAACAATTAAAGAAAACGAGGCCATGAATTTGAGAGATAACTAGTAGAGGTGCATGAGAAGAAGGAAAAGGAAGAGGAAATGATGTGATTATATTATAATCTTAAGAAATAAATAATTAAATGTATTGCCCCTAGTAGCCTTTTGGTGGATACCTCCTCCCATCAGGGCTTTTTTTTTATGTATTCATTTAAATTTTACTTTATTTTATGTATATGAGTGATTTGTCTGCATGTATGTTTATATATCACTTGCATTCTTGGTATATATGGAGGCCAGAAAAGGGCACTAAATCATTTGGAATCAGAGTTACAGACAGTTATTACCTGCCATATGGATGCTGGGAATCGAACCTAGGTCCTTCGGAAAAGCAATCAGTGCTCTTAACCACTGAGCCATCTCTACAGCACAGAAGGCAGCTGTTTTCCTCAAAAGACAGAGCCCTCAATCAGCTTAATTCTTTGCAATCTACATGATTTTATCTGTAGCATCTCCATCCCAACATCCCTGAGACAGCCAGTCAAAGGGCAGTCTTCTGACTCCCACCACCCTTACTTACCAGGCAGTCTCTATAACTGTAAAGTTATTCTGGAGAAGTTACTATCTCCTGAATGGTTTTAAACAACTAAGAGATTTGGTGGCAATTCTAATAGAGATTGACTCCCTTCTAAGAGGATGTTATTAAACAGTAATCTACCTGCCTCTCTCCTCCCCACTTAACAAGAGAAGCTGAGTTATCCAATTCCTTAGGTGTACTTTGTACAGTCTTTTGTCATATAATGACAGTCTTAGTCGCTGTTCTATTGCTATGAAGAGACACCCTAACCAATGCAACTCATACTAAAAATAGCATTTAATTGTGAGCTTGCTTATATTTTCAGAGGTTAGTCCATTATCATCATGGCAGGGAAGATGCAGCACACAGAAAAGACATGGTGCTGAAAAAGAAACTGAAAGTTCTACATCCTGATCTGTAGGCAGAGAGAGTGACTATGGGCTTGGCATGGGGTTGGCATGGAAACTTCAAATTCATCCCCAGTGACATACTTCCTCCAATGAGTCCACACATCTTAATCATTTTAATCTTTTCAAATAGTGCCACTCCCTGGAGACTAAGCATTCAATTATGGAGCTTACGGGGCCATTCTTATTCAAACCATACAATGACATCTCGATAAACAATAGACTACATGTGTGTTGGCTCCATGGGATTGCATCAGTTCATGACATGTAAGAGGCATCTTTGTACGTGTTTGATGTTCACACAAAAACATTATCACCCAACAAGACATTATCAACACGAACCCCTGTGAGTGTGTGAGGATGGATGGGTCCTTGAGTTCTAAGATTGGTCCTCATGGAGTTGTCCCATCCCACTCTCTTCCATGATGACAGTGTTAAAAAATATCTTTAATACATTTGATGGTTTCGTTCTGTTGCTGTGATAAAACATTTTGACCAAAAGCCTCTCAGGAAGAAAAGGGCTTGTTTAACTTACATATCCAGGCTAGAGTTTATTATTAAGAAAAGTCATGGCTGAGCCGGGCGTTGGTGGTGCACGCCTTTAATCCCAGCACTCGGGAGGCAGAGGCAGGCGGATCTCTGTGAGTTCGAGGCCAGGCTGGACCGACAGCCTCCGAAACAGAGAAACCCTGTATCGTAAAACCAAAAAAAAAAAAAAAAAAAAAAGAAAAGTCATGGCTGGAGTTGGAGGCAGGAAACAATGAAGGATGCTGCTTGCTGGACCTCTCCATGGCTTACTTTTCTTAGGACCACCTGTCTAGGGATGGTAATGTCAATAGTGGCCTAAGCCCTCCTGGATAAATTAATTAATAATCAATATAACCCACACAGGCACGGCCACTGGTCAGTCGAGTCTAGGCAATTCCTTAATTGCAGCTCTCCTGTCAGATGACTAAATTGTATGAGGTTGCTGATGAAGGCAAGCCAAGGCAATGCTGACCTTACTGACATTTGCTAAGACTGCAGAGAGACATTTAATGTGTGCTTAAAACATGCCAGAAATCAGGGGAAAAAATACAGAATGACTCCCTGCTGTGTCCAAGCTGTTGTGTAGCAAGAATCATCTGACATAGTGGTTAACAGCTGTGTGCACTTTGGAACCAGCACAAGTTGAAATCCATTTTGTTCCTTACTAGTTTGACCTTAATAAATCACTTAACCTTTCTCAATTATTATTATTATTATTATTACTATTACTAATTTTTCTTTTGAGACAGCATCTTTCTGTGTAGCACAGGCTGATCTTGAGCTTATGATCTGCCTACCTCAGTCTCTTAAGTGTTTGAATTATAGATGTGTTCCACCGTGCCTAGGCAGCCTCAGTTTTCAAAACTGTAAAGTGAGTATACATCTCAAAGAGAAATTAGAATAGACTCAATGTCAGCATTTTCTTCAATGAGTTCTATCAGAATCAAGAGAGGAATTACCTTGGAACCATGAACTGCAGGCAAACAGTGTGAAGTTACCCAAGGCTCAGAAGGGTTTCCTTGGCTGCAACAGCTTCAGAAGAGTCTCCACTAGGACACTGGACCCTGACTTTTCAGTTATCCTTGTCTGCGTCACTGGAGGAGCACAGCCAGTCATTTTCTGGTACCTGAATTTCTAGAGAGCACTTAATTGACATTTCTATGCCTGTGTCTAGGAAGATGCCTGCTTACTTCTTAGAAGATGTCATTAGCTAAAAGGAGAATAGAAAAAGGTATACATTTACAAGCTCTAAGGCTCTATGCTCATATTTTCATTCCTTTAGGTACATAAGTATTTGGGTCTTTTCAATTTGTGTTATTCTGTTATAGATTATTTTTTCTTTTACTTAAAATAGACTTCTTCCATACAATATAATCTGATTATAGCTACCCCTCCCCCAACTCCTTCCATTTCATCCCCACACAGCTGGGGACTAGTGTAAGAAAACAGGTTCTGGGCAGAGATGGCACACACCTTTCATCCCAGCACTTGGCAGGTGGAGGCAGAGGCAGGTGGATCTCTGTGAGTTCGAGGCCAGCCTGGTCTACAAGAGCCAGTTCCAGGACAGTCTCCAGTCCATTGTAGGTGGGGCCACACCTGGGCTGGTTTCCAGGGTTCTGTAAAAGCCAAGATTTATGGTCTTTTCTGAGTAGAAATGAGGGAGGGGAGTTAGCTACTGGGAAGAGAAGAGGGTAGGGAAACTGCAGTCTGGATGTAAAATAAATAAATAAATATTTTTAAAAGATTATTTTATTTTATTTTTTTACTTTTTACACATGTTTCTCCCGGTTCCCTCTCCCTCCCCTCCTCCCCCAGCCCCCCAGTTCCCCCAACCTCCATCCTACCCCAACTCCCTCTGCTCCACAGGGAGGGTAAGGCCTTCTATGAGGGATTTTCAGAGTCTGTCATATCATCCCAGGCAGGGCCTAGGTCCTCCCCCATAAGTCCAGGCTGAGAGAGCATCCCTCCATGTAGAATGGGCTCCCAGAGTACATTTATATGCCAATAATAAATATTGATTTACTCTCCAAGGTCCCATAGGTTGTTCAGGCCTCCTCTCTGACACCCAGGTTGGGGAGGAGGGGTGGGTCTGGATCAGTCCCGTGATGGTCTCTCAGTCATCAGTCTGGGGTCCATGTGTTCCCCCTTGTTTAGGTCAGCTGCCTCTGTGGGTTTGGCCAGCCGGGTCTTGATTCCTTTGCTCATTACTCCTCTTTGCAACTGTTCCAGGAGTTCAGATAGGTTTTTAGCTGTGGGTTAATAAAATTTTTAAAAGATGAAAATGTAAATAAAAACCTTGATAGAGGAAAGAAATAAAGAAAAAGGAAAAGAAAAAGGAAGCCAGGTTGAGAAAGCCATGATGAGCAAATCACTAAGTAGTCCCCTCCATTGCCTCAGCATCAGTTCCTGCATCCAGATTGCTGCCTTGTTTGAGTCCCTGTCCCAACTTCCTTCAATAGTGGGCTGTGATTTAGAAGGATAAATAAGGCAAATAAACCCTTTCCTCTCCAAGTTGCTTTGGTCCTGATGTTTCATCACAGCAAAGATAACCAACACTAGGCAGTTATGATAGGGTATCAAGGGTTGGAGCCTGAAAGAACACCTAGAATTCTACTGTTGTTGTTGAAGAGGTATGCTGAACATACCGCTAAGTGGGGTGATAGTGTTGTAAATTGGTGTGTATCTGGTAAATTGTGGAATTATTGCCCTCTATTATCCATGCAAGTCTAGCTTGTTCAGTGTTTGCTGTGTACTAGCTTTGTCTTGGGAAGGTGGGAAGAAAGCTCTCCTGCATGGTAGCAGGAGAATGCATGGAATGCATCAGGCTTCTCAGATTTTAGAACATGGAGGATCTTGGTCCTCAGCCTCCAGTAGCTGTTGTCTTCTCACAGACAACCTTGACTTCACTCATTTCCCATATTCTTCTTTGCTGAGTCATCAGTACATTGAGTGCCTACTCTGTCCACTGAGTATGCACTGTGCAGAGTAAGCCTGACCGAAGGACTTTGTCATAAAGGGCCTGTCTAGAGGGAGAAGGGGCACAACACTACCCCTGCCTCCTAGGAAGTTCTTTAGCCCAGCTAGTGAGCTTGCTTCTTGCTCATTCTCTTTTCCTTGACTGGATCTTGGATGTCTGCAGGTTTGGTTCTTTTTATGAAGCATGATGAGAGAACTGAAGACATTCCGGTGGAAGAACATATTAGTAGAAAAGTGGTCTTAAAAATCAGGAAAATATTTGTATTTTATGCCCTGTGCACCATACCAGTAGGGCAAACCTATGAAGAAGAATGCATGGGAATTCTGCCTGAGACTTTCTATAAAGTATGGATCAGAAACTGAGAGTCTGTATCTAGGTAAATCTCCTTGGTTAGCTATATGTGGGTCTCTTTGGGGGGATAACTAAAAATAATAAGAGCTAATTGGAACAGAGAATGATTCTTATTTTGGAAAAAAACCCATGATACATTATTGTTGCCTCTGTTACATATGTGTTGTTCAGATGATATTTGATATGCATTTGACAGATTCCAAGGAGAGTAGAGAGCTATGACTACAGAGCGTATACAGGGTTCAGTCTCAGGGATCTCACTTAGGAAGTGGCCAGTCCCGTGAAGGAATATGAGAGGGAACCGGGGATGTCCTTTGCCCTGTGGAGCTCTGAAGGAGCTGGTTCTGTGGGATGCTTTCCTGAGTCTGGGCACTGGCAAAACACCCACTGGCAGGTGTGTAAGGAAGCTCCTGCCCACATCCTGAGAGCAGCTCAGGGCAGACTCTGCAGCCTGCTCTCATCCACCCCAGTCTCTCCTGGGTGCTTGTTGTCAGCTGCCCTGCTGTGTCCTCAGACTGAGATGGGCAAGTCCATGCTCCTTCTGTTGCTGCTGGGGGCTTTTTCTCTTGTGTTCTTCCAAGGTGAGAGTGAGTCCTTGGAGGCTGAAATGGGGATGAGGACAGGGGCTGGAGATGGCTGGGAGTAGACCTGGGATGATGGCCTGAATAGCTGGGATAGCAGTGTGTGGGAGCAGAGGATGGTCAAGGTCAGGGTTCTGGGCTGAGTTGACCCAATACAACTGGGGGTCTTTATGTTCATTCGCCCCTGCTCTTACGAGTGTAAGAGGTCAGGCCTCTCCCAGTGTGGGATCAGACACTGTCTGGGGAAGGATGAGTTCATGTGTCCTTGTACATGCATGTCTTTGAATCTGCCTGCCAGTCTCCAAATGGCAGCCAATGGATGTTCAAGACTTTCTCTGTAGAAGTCACCCAGCACAGTCATCTGTTGGTAAGAGGCCACTGAGGCAGCTTGTCATTAACTATCCTTTTAAAATGTTGTCCATTATTTGTTTATTTATCTCTGTTTTGGATTGAGGGAAGTATGCTACAGTGAATGAGTGGATGTCAAAGGAAATCTTGTGGGAATTGATTCTTTCCTTCTACCATATGAGTTCCAGGTATTAAACTCTGGTTGTCAGACTTTGTAGCAATTGCCTTTACTGGGTAAGCCATTGTGCTAGCCCTTACAAAGCACATAGTATTGAACAGAACTGGTACTGGGGGTCTTTGATAGGCTTTAAGGAGTAAAATTTAAATTTCGGAGTGTTGTACAAGTGTGAGATGTGAATTTGATTTGTCCAAACACATCTCATATCTTACCTCCTTGTCTTGTTCAGTTGGCTCAAAAATCACAGGTTTTCTTTGTTTTTTTTTTAGTTTTTTTGAATTGCATGTATGTGTGTGAATTGCACTTGAGTGTAGGTATGTCCAGAGTCTAGAAGAAGATGATGGAGCTAGAATCATAGGCAGTTGTGAGCTACCTGACCTGTGTGCCTAGGACCAAACTCAGATCCTCTGCAGGAACAGCACCTGCCATTAACCACTGGTCATCTTTTCAACTCTGTCAATTCCCTCTTTAAAAAGCAGATTTCATGTGAAGTAATTAACATATCACAACTTTACATACTAAATGTGCAAAAGCATCTTTATGATTACTGGAATTCACACTCACATATCAATGACTCACACAATCGTGAAGTCCAATGGAAGCAATCTAAGGCTATTTTCAGTCCTAGTTCATGAGAATTTTTTTTTTGCAATGCTTCATCCCTTAACTGTTCTCATCCATGTTGGTGCAATCCTAGTTAGCCCCTGTCTGTTTTTTTTTATTCCTACCTAGCTGAAGCAAGAATATGCATGGCCTGCAACATGTTTATGAATGGCAAATGTGTAGATGGTGAGGGTAAATGCACCATGGAGGAAGGCGGCGCGTGCACAACCAGGGATATCTATCTTTTCAATCCAAGAGGTAATGCTTACAGGAATCCCAGAGAGCCTTGCAAGGAAGCGGTGTATTTTGTGGAAGAGCAGGGTTGGCATGGGTAGCAAAGACTCTCATGCACTGAATCTCAAGAACTGTTTTCTGACACTAAATATCAATGTTCTTTCCAGGTGAATTTTTCTACAACCACACTGTGCTGGAGTGCTCTAAACCATGTAGGGCTTCAAAGGAGAGTTATTTTCACCTGAAAATGTCAAGCTATTGTTGCCAAAGTCAAGATTTCTGTAATAGATATAAAGGAAAGATCGCAAACAAGTATGCTAACTGATTGCCAGTTCCTTTACCTGCTTTATTTTCCCTTGTGTGCCTGCTGGGTCTCCATGCTCACTCTGCTGAGGATGGGGCAACTTATATAACTTCTAAGCATCCTTCTTTAAGTCTGTCCTGGATACTGACTTCTTATCCAACATCAGATGCCAACACTCTCCATTCGCCCTTGTTTCCTCTCTCTTCTTCATTCCCGTGTGAATATCACCACCAGTCTTGCCTGCTTGCCTTTATCTATCTCGCACAGTCACTGTTACTCTGACTGTAGAGCTTCCTGGTAGCTAGTCTCACTGACTTAGAAATGACTGTTGAGAGTCTTCCCATGTGGTGGACTCCCCTTTACTATAAGAGTTACAGGGCTCAGTAGAAAAACTCTCGAAAACATCCCCAATGGATACAGATGTCCTAAGATTCAGGAAGAAATCAAGGCAAGCTGAGAACATCACCTTTGGACACATCGCTAGGACCTCCTCCTGAAAGCTAAGCTATGAGATCTAGGGTTGTCAGTGAGTAGAGTAAGCATTGGTCGCAGCAGACGGGGACAGACACACAGTAGAGTGGGTACAGGCCCCACCACAGAAGACTGATGAATGATGGTTGGAGAGGTTGGAGGAGGACCAGAAGGCAATGCTTCCCTGTTTTCTGGGGCATCATCTTGGATGTTATTAGCAAAGCGGGCTCAGTGGAGAATTGTGATGAAACTATAGCACTGACTAATGAGAGTGTTGTGTCCAGGGAGACAATGACTTATTCAACTCTTTGAAAAAAAATAGAAAGAATTTAGAAAATCTCTCTCTCTCTCCCTTCCTCCCTCCCTCCCTTCCTCTCTCTCTCTCTCTCTCTCTCTCTCTCTCTCTCTCTCTCTCTCTCTCTCTCTCTCTCTCTCTCTCTCTCTTTCTCTCTCTCTCTCTCTCACACACACACACACACATACACACACACTTTCTGTATCATTCTCCTCTCTCCTTAAAAAAGACTGAACTTAATACTTTCAAGTCCAAATGTCTTCAGCTCTCACTTTAGTGTAAATTAGTTCTCTGAACCTCCCTCTAGAGTCCTCTACCACCATCTTCCTGTTCTTTAAATGTGTGTTTTAACATTTTAAAATGCACTTATATTCCTAATACAAAGGTGTTCCTGCTTGCTTGGATTTTTTCTTTGTGTCAAATTCCCACTGTTCTGAATTATTTCTTCATTCTCTTTTCTTCACAAGAGGCAATTCAAATGTGAAAAATATTGTTAGTATGTCATATTATAGCATTCAACAATATATTTCTCATGAATAATTTTAAAAGAAGAGTATTTTGTGTTTCTGCTAGAAATAAATTAATTTTGCCTGACTTCTGTTGAGTTGAATTTCTTTTTGAATAAATGAGAAAAATCTGCAAATCCAGTTTGACATTGTAGGTTATCAAGTTTACATTTTTTCTTTTGTTTTTCCTTTTTATTTTAATTTTTATTCATTTTACATACCAATCAGAGTTCCCCCTCTTTTCCCTCCTCCTGGCCCCATACTTCTCCCCATCCACCCTTATCTACACCTCAGAGAGAGTAAGGCCTCCCATGGGGAGTCAGCTAAGCCTGGAATATTAAACTGAGGCAGGACCAAATCACTCCCATCTGCATCAAGGCTGAGCAAGGTATCCCAAAAGTAAGTTCATGCACCAGAGATAAATCCTGGTGCCACTGCCAGGAGCCTCACAAACAGACCAAGTCACACAACTGTCACCCACGAACAAAGGGCCTAGTGTGGTCCTATGCAGGCTCCCCCACTGTCAGTCTAGAATCCATGTGCTCCCACTAGCATGGGTCAGCTGTCTCTGTGGTTGTTCCCATCATTATCTTGACCCACCTTGCTCCTATAGTTCCCCCTCCCTCTCTTCCATTGGATTCCAAGGAGCTCAGCCAAGTGGCACACATGGATCACCCAAGGAAGGGTAAATAAATAAGATCTCCTGGTTAAACTGGCAAAGAGGGTTGAGAACATGAAGAAAGGGCTTGGGGAGTTGGGGGAGGGACAGAGAGGGAGAGCAATGAAAGAGATATCTTGATACAGGGAGCCACTATGGGGGATGACCCCAGCTAAGACTCCTAGCAATATTGGAGAGGGTGCCTTCTCCTGTAATCAGATTTGGAGTACCCTAATTGTCATCATAGAGCTTTCATCCAGTGACTGATGGAAGCAGATGCAGAGATCCACAGCCAAGCTCAAGTTTACACTTTTTTCCTTAGCTTTTTTCCCTTTCAAACTGGAACTGATGGAATGGGCCTTTAAAAGGCTACTGTAAAGAATGCCTGAAGTGGCCAGAGTTCATTTTTAAAAGCTGGTAAATCAACAACAATAAACATAACTGTGATGGTGAACCAAAGTAAAGGTAGGTCTCTTTATATCTGATCACCTCTAACAATCTTGGTTAGGTCCTGCTGACGCAGACAGCGATGATGAAAATTTTAGTGGTTTTTTAAAACTACATGCTCACATGACCATTGTAAATCCTGGACCTTGTAAAGTATTTGAGCAATGTAAATGAGTTACCAGAACAATGAAACCCGACACAATGGATTACCCACATAGTAAGTTGATTTAAACCCAAATCCAGTGGAATAGTCAGTAAATATTACCTCAGACTGATGATGGTCAAGGTAGCAAGGGTTCATGGTGTTGGTAGAAACACTTTTGCTATGGTATAAATGACACTTCAATAATGTGTCCTCCCTGTCCTCTGTAACTATAATTACCAAACACGAGATGAACCAAAATCTAAAAACATTGTGAAAAGTCCTAGTTCCATGTCGCTCAAAATTATCAAATCACAAACTACAGGGAAGTATGGAGAGCTGTTACAGCCTGGAAGAGAGCAAGAAAACACAGTAAAGAAAATAATGGTGATCCTGGAGAGAAAACGGATAGCAGGCAAGACACTGATGAAATATGTGTGAAGTTCAGTTAGCATCAATCACAGTTGAGTCATTGTTTGAGGTGAATAGATCATGATGATACTAGTTCTTAACAAGAGAGGAAGTGGTGGAAAATACCAGAGAAATCACTGGAGAATTTTGAACTTTTTGATAAATCAAAGTGTCTGAAATGACATTGTACTGAAAACAACCCTAATCATTGGTCTAATCTGGTAAAATGTGTCTTTCTTCTTAATCATAATTACACAACCATGTAGGCACACATACTAACAACTACATCATTATGGAATAAATAAAACTTCATAGGATGGCACATAAACTGCATATATTACATGCCACCTGAGTAAAGGCTACAGACAAGGCCTCAGTGTTCTAACTTATTTAGACTGGCTCAGATTTTGTTGAAACGCACCTCCCAGTCTTTGCCCTAAAGTAGCTTCTTTGGAAGAGGAGCTGGAGAAAGCCAGTAATTGTCTCCCTATAGTTCATTCCCCAAGACAGCAGAGCAGAGCAGGCATTGAGCCACTACCATCGTGCACAAGTTCAGACACTGAGGTCCTGCATGCAAGGTGGCTCTGGGATCAGGCCCTGGCTCTGCCTGATCTGAAGGGAGCAAGGGAGCATTTGGCTGCAGCATCCTAGGTAAGCAAAGATCGCTGGGTTCTTCTCACCTAGGTGTTATGCCTTGATTCTGGGATATGACTGGACTCCTTGTGAATAAACATAATTTCTCCAAACTCTTAGTCTATCTCTCTGTGTTTAGCAGCATGGGGATGGAATAGTTGAGGAGCAATATGAGAAATGACCACAACAGGGTGCACTTAAACATCACCTCTTTCTTAGCCAGAGCAAACTATAAAAAAATTTGTTAATGTCACCAGTCGGGAGTTGAGTCAATAATGAGGCCTGGCGAGTATTACAAGGCTCAGTGTGGATGTAAGACAGTTGTATATGCTCAGGAACAGGTTTTAGATCACTTGAATTATTAATCTTTGAAATTAATATGTGATTTAATTTTTACAGATTGTTATGATGTGTATCAGTTAATAGATCTAATACAGAACCATGGTTAAGTCTTTGTCTCTATAAATAAGAGGGGTATATAAACAGCTTCTTCGGTGGGTCCTTGCAGGGACTTTGATAGCGAAGAATGGAATGACACTGACTGTTAGATACTGTACCACTGAAAACAAGCTTCTATATCTCCATCCTTCAGTGTGGAGCATGCCATTACTTCACACAGCAAATTGTCTCTCTATTACTGTCCACACCACCATTTGTAGAGTCTGATATATGTTGTCAGACATACAGTACATCAGTTAAAGATTTGTAGTTCATTGTTAATTAATACAATACAAGACCTGCAAGCACCCAAGAAAGGAACCGAAAGTAAGAGGGGAACAAGATGAGAAGAAGAGAGGGTAGCAGGAATGGGAAGGGGCCAAGAGAAGGCAGTGGGATGAATGAAAATGAAAACACTGTATATGTTTAGAGCAACTGTTGTCATTGCTAAAATGATTGTGGCTTCTACCACCTTTGAAATGAGAAGAATTGATCAATAAACTCACATAACACACTAGTGTTCTCAAAAACATTAAACTACATTCTCTTCTCAATGAAAATTTTATATCATGTAGTTCAAAATCTTAAAATTAATAATAAAAGTGGCCACAAAATACCTTAGAAAGGGAAAAATAAAATAAAATTGCCCCCATTGATGAAGATACCCCCCCAGTCCCTTTAGCCGATTACAATTTTTTCCAGAAAACTTCAAAATTCATTGAGAACATTTGGTCACTTCCCTAAAGAGCTTAATGAAAACCTGTTATATTATACAGTACAGCATTGTAATTCGGGTTCCTGCTGATCTGATATGGTTAGCATGGGCCTGGAAGCTTGTGGTGGTTCTGGCCACCCACTGTCTGGAACGGTCAGAGAAGGAACTTCCTGTATTGTGGGGGAAATTTTTTCTGGTGGCCTCCAAGTAGGCTGGCCATGCAATATACTAAAGTCTGCGATTCATTGTAGGAGGAAAGGGGACCTTTATTGGCAATTAGGTTTAGACTTAGGCATGCATTTGAATAATTAGAACTCAGCTAACTTTACGAGCATCTGGGAGCAGCCATGATGGGATTTGGTACAATTAACATGCAAATGGAGCTATTATGATCTTCCAAACTGTCAGTTTATGTTTCCATCATGAGATTGCTGTTACAGACTTTTTCTAGTGTAGTAATGTTCCATGAATGCCTAGGTGAATGTTTGTTTATGACCTGCAGCTCTAAAAAATTAGATGTATTGTGAAAAATGCCTATGTGAGGAGATCCACCATTCTTTTCTTAGAAAATACTATCAGATTTCACAATAAATTTCCTCAAGATATTTGCCTAGATCATTGTTTTCCTTGTTTCAACTTCTCTTTCCATGTTATCAGGCTGATATGCAAACCATGCCTGAGAGCACACATTTTGTTACCTGCTAATAGTACATTAAGAATGTAAAACTAAGAGCAGCTTAGCAAATTGATGCCTCACAAGGACAAATATGCTCACTAATTTAACCAGTCCTGTTTTCCTTGCTTTGCCTTTCTTTGTCTCTTTCCTAGAATGATGACAATGGGGTAGCAAGGCCTAGGAACTGTGTGACTTCTTCGGTTAATGTTAGAGAGGCATGGAGAACATAGTGGTGAAGAGGGTGGTGCAGCACAGAGAATCAGCTTGTATCTAAGTGAATATTAAATCCTGTGGCCTAGCACCCATGTATCTTGGATGTCTCCTTTATGATGGGAAGCTAGGCAAGGAGCTCTCATGTGTACTGGTCATGCTTGTAAAACATGAAGTGAGCCAGGCTATCAGAGTATGGTACATCTGTGATCCTGGCTGTCAGCCTCCAGTCATTGCTTTCTACACACAGACCACCATTTAGTCACCCATCCACCTACCCATCCATCCACTCACCCATCCACCCACCCATTCATCTAACCACCCACCCGTCCGTCTGTCCATCCGTCCATCCATCCATCCATCTATCCACCCATCCATCCAACCGTCTACCCACCCATCCATCCATCCATCATTCCATCCATTTCTTTTATCCTTTGCTTTGTCATTGAGGACTAGGTTCTTGATATGCCCACTATTCATGAACTAGTCACAGTGATCCTTTCTGAAGGGCTCTGTCACGAAGGACTCATGTACAGGGAAGATGGCGGAGGGAGCATAAGACAGCTCCTGCCATGTGAGCTGCTCCCTAACCCCAGTCTGCTCAGCTGGTGAACTTGCCCAGTACTATTTCTTCCCCTGGCTTGATGTACAGGCATTCTGAGTGTAGCCATGCTTAAGCATGATGTTGTAGCCAAAGATACCTTAGAGAATATCTATAGAAATATAATTTTTAAAAATTCAGAGACTATTTTGAATTTTGTTCTCTGTGCGGCTCAGACACAGGCTAAGCTATCAGGAAATGTGTGGAAAATGAGTGTTTCATCTGAGTGTGGTCCAGAAGCTGAGTCTGTGTTTGGGGAAATCCTACTTGGTTAATAAAGGTATTTAGGAACTATGACTTTACATGAGCAGAAGTTGTTTTGTACCTTGTAAAACAATCTAAGCATCTACAATGACCCTTCCACATATGTTACCTGGATGCCATTTGCTATGTTTCTACTGTGACCTTTTACATGGTACCAAAAATCTCTCATAATGGGACACAAGGGCTGTGGGTGAACATCCTGGTTTACAGAACATACTGAACAATGTTCTGTTGTTGCAGCTGCCTCATCATTGCCAAGACTGGATAGAAAGAAAAGGTCCATGGCCCTGCTCTGAGCTCAGCCTCAGGGATCTCACTTAGGAAGTGGCCAGTCCCGTGAAGGAATATGAGAGGGAACCGGGGATGTCCTTTGCCCTGTGGAGCTCTGAAGGAGCTGGTTCTGTGGGATGCTTTCCTGAGTCTGGGCACTGGCAAAACACCCACTGGCAGGTGTGTAAGGAAGCTCCTGCCCACATCCTGAGAGCAGCTCAGGGCAGACTCTGCAGCCTGCTCTCATCCACCCCAGTCTCTCCTGGGTGCTTGTTGTCAGCTGCCCTGCTGTGTCCTCTGCCAGCCCAGACTGAGATGGGCAAGTCCATGCTCCTTCTGTTGCTGCTGGGGGCTTTTTCTCTTGTGTTCTTCCAAGGTGAGAGTGAGTCCTTGGAGGCTGAAATGGGGATGAGGACAGGGGCTGGAGATGGCTGGGAGTAGACCTGGGTTGATGGCCTGAATAGCTGGGATAGCAGTGTGTGGGAGCAGAGGAAGGTCAAGGTCAGGATTCTGGGCTGAGTTGACCCAATACAACTGGGGATCTTTATGTCCATTAGACCCTGCTCTTGCTAGCGTAAGAAGTCAGGCCTCTTTCCAAGTTCTCAGAGAGGGATCAGTCACTGCCTGGGGAAGGATGAATTTGTGTGTCCTCGCACTTCTATGTCTTCGAGTCTCCCTGACCCCAAGAAGCAGCTTAAGATTGTCTTTAGTAGCTGTCTAGCACTGTCACCTTCTGGGAAGAGGCCACTGAAGAGCTTATCTTAAGCTAGTTTCCCATATGAAGTGCATTGTTTTGCTCAATAGATTTGATTATCAGATGCTTTTGGGGAGAGGTGAAATACTGTGAGTTTGCCTCCCTTCTTTGATGCCAGGACAATATCTCTTCCTCTCACATTTTAATTTTTATTACATTTATTCATTTACCGTGTGTGTGTGTGTGTGTGTGTGTGTGTGTGTGTGTGTGTGTGTGTACAAGCACATGTGAAGACTTGAGTACAATGTTTGGGAGTCAATTCTCTTGCTTTTCCAAGTGGTTTCCAGGAATTGTACTCAGTTCATCAGACTGTTGATTTGTCTCACTGATTCCCCGTGTGTTTTTATTTTATTTTATCTTTACCATATCCTATTATTTTTGTTGCCTTCTCACTCCTTCCAAAGCACTTCTCCATAACAAGTCCTCCTCCTCCTTTTATAAACCATAGACTTTAATTTGATTCACTTACATGAGCATGGGTGTGGGGTTATTTGGTGGAGAGTAGACAACTTAACAGTAGCTACATCACTGAAAAAAGAAATAACCCCCTACCTTGTAGGACATTAACAGTCAACAGTTCTTCAGGGAGGCATGAGACTTTATAATCCCCTCCCGAGTCCATGGTGGAATATTGAGTTGCTTGATCTTGTACAAGTCTCCCTCCAGTAAACACAGCTGCTGGGTGTTCTTGAGTGCACTGAACATGACACCTCCAGGAGATATCATTTCACAGCACTTTCCCCATCCTCCAGCTCTTACATTCCTCTTACCTCCTCTTCCCCAGTGCTCCCTAAACATTGTGGGAGTGGTGATATAGGCATCCCATCCAGGGGCTGAGATCTCAAGAGTAACTTATTCTTAGCACTTTGACCAGTTACAAGTCTCTGCATTAACCACTGACCACTGCAGAGGGTAGCTTCACTGGTTAAGGTTGAGGGCAACACTAATCATCAGCTATATACAAGTCAATCTAACAAAATAGATGAGAAACTGGTAGTAGGCTCTCCCTTAAGGCCTATGACCCTTTGAGATATGGGATTTTGTCTAGTTTCATAGTGCCAGGCATGAAGTGCCTTCCATGAAGCAGTCTTTAGATCTAATCAAAAGCAGTTGTTTACTCACATAACCTTTGTTACACTATTGCATCATTGAGCACATTTGCCTCACACATCAGTATTGTAGCGTGTAGGGTTTACCAGGGTAATACAATTGATGAATTTATCCTCCAAAAGCCCGCAGAGCATTTCTGGCAATATGAACATTAGCCAGCATGAAGTAAGTTTGATTTATGAATGTCCCACAACTAAAGCATGTTGTATCTTCAAAAATAAGGTCTTCCCATCCAGTTCTGATGGGAAACCAGGACTGGTAGCAATGGCCTGTATTGTTTTGGGAACCTTTGGGATCTTCCTGACCAATAAATCAGAGGGAGCTACCCCACATCTTCCCTGAGATTTTCTTTTTTGATTACCCATCTCCTCTGGGAAGCAATGTCCACCCATGCATTGTACGTTTGTTTAAATTCCTTTTTTAAATTGTATTTTTAACTAGCTTAAAAGGCAGTGGGTTTCCATTTCAATTATATTTTTAATTTGCTTACAAAGTAGTGGGTTTCCATAAGGCTTTATCCATATATTCTTAGTTTTAGTTAACCCTTTCCCTTATTCCTCTGCTCCAATCCCTGTTTAAACATTTCCAACCTCAATATTTCCTTCCTCTATATTCTTGTCACATGCAGTTGTCAGTGGTTAATGCAGAGACTTGTAATTGGTCAAAGTGCTACTATTACCATCTCCCCGCTAAGGACCCCATCCTTTCCCATCCTTTCTGTTTTCTCTGCCCTCTACAAACACTGTATATTAAACACACAAATCAAAAAATTCAAATTAGAATCTACATAAGAGAGAGGACCTGTGCTGTCTGTCTTTCCAGGGTCGAGTTAGTCCAGACATTAATTTATATTTTTAGTTTAATCCCCATTTCCTGTAAATTCCCTCTTTTCTTTGCAAATGAATGGAATCCATTGTGTATTTGAACCACATCGTCATTCTTCATCAATTTACAGCTAGGATGATTCTACTTCCTGCCTATTGTGAATAGAGCACTAATGCTCATGGATGTGCCAGTACCGCTAAGGCTAGGTATAATTTGAGGGGATTTATTCTAGGAGTTATAAGCTGGTACCATGTGGTATTTCTGGTTTTAGCTTTTTGAAAAACCTCTACACTGATTTCCCTTGGAGCTGTAACAATTTACGTTTTCACCAAATGTGAAAGGGCTTCCCTTTGCCCAAATCCATGGCAGCATTTGTTATTGTTTGTTTCTTGATGGTGGCGTCTTGACTGGTGAGATGAAATCTTAAAGTAGTTTTTATTTGTATTTTCCTTGAAATTAAGAATGTTGAAACACACACACAGAGAGAGAGAGAGAGAGAGAGAGAGAGAGAGAGAGAGAGAGAGAGAGAGGGAGAGGGAGAGCAGAGACTGCTGCACAGGCAAAATTGGGATTTGTGGATTGAAGAAAGAAATTAATTTCAGGATGAAACAGAACTAAAGCAAAGGTGGATTTGTTAAAAAATAGAAAAAAGGAGGTGTTGAGAGGGAGACAGAGAGAGAACGAGAGAGAGTAAAGCGCATTTTTGCTTCTCAATGGAGAGATACAGTTTACTACAGGGACATAGGGATCAGGGTAGCTCTGCAGTTACATCTCTATTAGTGCTAAGAAATTGTCTCCCTTCGTTGTAACATTGCCCAATATATTCATAATAATGTTAAGAATCTTTCTCAGAAAATAAAGTTGGAAGGTCAATTTATGGGGGGCACCATTAAGATCCAGGAAAAAAGAGGGAGCTGCATGAGGAAATCCTGGTTATATGTCACCATTACCCTAAGTAAATACAACCTAATTTCTGTCCTTAACACCCTTGACTGAGGGGGTCTCTTGAAATTTATCATCTGGCAGAGTGACTACAATCTGCTTGTTATCTTTGATAAATAGTCTTTTGGAAGACATATATTATGTCTGTCTGAACTCTCTGCCTTTCTCGGGGGCAAAATCAGGTCCGACGGTGCGGGAAGGACTTTCCCCTGTCTCAGCATTTTCTTCCAGAGTCATCATAATTCCCTATCTGTTTATCTTGTCTAAGTCCCATTTGTGGATTATTGATATCACTGTCCTAGGAATTGGAGTCCTATTCAGGAAATCATTACTTCTGCTTATTTCTTGGAGTGTGCTTCCTGCTTTTTCTTTTAGCAGTTTTAGTTTTACGTTGAGGTCTTTACTCAGTTTAGAGTTGATGTCTGTGTAAGGTGAGAGAAAATTATCTAGTTCATTCTTCTACATAAAGATATCTGGTTTTCTCAGCATCATTTGTTGAATATTCTGTCTTATCTCTAGTGACACCTTTGTCAAAAACTGGGTGCTTGAAGTGCAATGGCTGTGTATCTGGGCCCTTTATTCTATTCCATTGATTTTTCAGGTCTATTTTTGTGCTAATCCCATGATGTTATTATTACTATTCTCATGTATTTAAAAAAGAACATTAGATGCTTCCATACTTTATTGAACAACCATGCTGTATACACAAGGGATTTTCCATCACTTTATTTCCTACATAATCAAAAATGTGGTGTCAAACCCACAGCTTCTTAAGGAAGCCATGGACCCAATCTTATGCAATACATTAGAACATGCGGTTGCATTAGAAAAATCCCTAAGGGTTATGCTTTATCTCTGAATTCCTTAATCCTCAAGCATTTATAGTCACTTCAATTCTTTGCTCACCTTTTACATCTACTTTCCCTAGCTCAAGCTACAGTGTGCATGGTCTGCCAGTCTTTTAAAAGAGGACACTGTTTGGTAGGCAAGAGCAACTGCACTACAAAATACAGCCCTGGGTGCAGAACCAGGAATTTCTTCATATTCTCACAAACAGGTAAGTGTTTGAGTATTCAGAGATGGATGTAGTCCTGCTCTGGGAAACAGGGTTGGTACTGGGAATGAAAGTCTCCTCACTATGAATGCCAAGTGTTGTTTGGGACACTAAGTATAAATTGTATTTATTAAAGGTTGCTTGAGGGTACAGAAAGCAAAGCTATCATAAGCCATAGAGACAGGCAATGGCGATACACACCTTTAACCCCAGCAGCCATACTAGCTAGACATAGAGCCAGGTGATGGTAACACACATATTTAATAGTAGGACTCAAGAGACAAGCAGATGGATCTCTGTGAGTTCAAGGCCACACTGAGCTACATGAAATTGATCCAGTCCTAAAGAGAAACATCTCACACAAAGGTGATCTCAGCACTTTGGATGACATGCCTTTAATCTCAGGATTTGACAGGTATAAAAGGAAGAGGCAGCAGTCTGGGATTGCAACCTGAGGCTTAGTAGAGACAGGATTGCAGTCTGAGGTTTGTTGAAGAGATTTATTCTCTAGCCATGTTGAGGACAGGACAGCCCATTCAGCTTGAGGTAGAGGTAAGAGCTACTGGCCAGCTGCTTTGCTTTTCAGATATTCATCTCTGGGTCTTTATGTTTTATGTTACAATAAATGCTTTTATCTTCTAGGTATATGGGTCCACAATCACACTGAATTGGACTGTTCCAAAGCATGTTTTGCTGAAAATATGTATTTTGGAAGTCTGAAGGTATCTACC
The DNA here is from genome assembly GCF_017639785.1 of Mesocricetus auratus. Lineage (NCBI taxonomy): Eukaryota > Metazoa > Chordata > Mammalia > Rodentia > Cricetidae > Mesocricetus > Mesocricetus auratus. Next base: position 15,374,616 of record NW_024429203.1, on the reverse strand, counting down.
TTTTGCTGCAAAGGTGAAGATTTCTGTAACAGGTTTCATGGTCAAATAGTGAAGAAGGACATTTACTAACTGCCAATTCCTTCAGCAATAGCACTGCGTCCCTGTACCCTATTTCCAACTCTAGGCATCTCTCTATTCCCCTCTGTGTGTTCAGCATGAAGTAAACTTCCTTACAAACCATCAGTTTCTGTTTTTAAAAAAGGCAAACATAAGCAACAGAGAAACAGATGATTCATGTAAGATTGTACCCTCCTTGTTATTCAAAAAAAAGGGAGGAAGTACCATGCATTCAGTTTATAGACTGTCCTTTGTACTTAGCCAGAGCATCTTGCCATTCTAGCATCTTACAAATCCTTATTTCTTAATAAGAGCACTCGGATTTTGCAGTAAACATGGAATCCAGGAGGATATAAAAGGAGTTATAGTGGGAGCACTAAAGGTAAATAGTGGAAGGAAGGAGGACTGGAAAGGGGAGTCTCCATTGGGAAGAAGAAAGGATATTAATTAAAGAAGGAAGAGATGGAAAAATAAAATAACAATAATGATGTCTGATAATTCATAATGAATAATTACATATTTACCCAGAATTACCTATAACACATACCTACCTATTGGGTAATTATTTGTGAAATCTATACTATGTTAACATTAGCTATTACTTAGAGGGGAAACAGAAGGGGAAGACAATTGGACTCACTGAAGGATTCTGAATTTTTTAATAAACCAAAGTATGTAAAATTAAAAGGTATTGAAAACACTACCAAAAATGATCAGTGGTCTACTTTAACACATTCAACAATAGTATGCAAACATGTAGACATTCACATAAAAAACATGTCTTATAGAATACATAATCTTATAGGAGCTCAGATTGTGTATAATGAATGGTAATTGTCCTTTGGGGCCCAGAGAAGATATCTCAAACACCTGGCTTGGCTTAGACAAGCATAGATCTTAATAAAATTTACTCTCTCAGCATCTTCCCCTTGGTTATATTAATTAGAACAGGAGCAAGGGGAGCTGGGAATCTTCTGCCCAAGACTCAATGGAGCAAAAGAGTAGGTTAGTGATGCATAAAAGTATATATTATGTATTTTATTACTGGTGTTTTTTCTAAAATATGCTTTTGTGAATGTTGAAAAAAGAGAAAAGAACATTAAGTCATCCCATCTCCACACCTGTGTGCAAGGTCCCAGACACATGTGGGGCTGCTTTAGCATCAGGCCCTGGCTCTGGCTCTACCCCTGCTTGAGACAAGGCGAGAAGCACTTAGCAGAAGACAGTGTGTGTTTCTTGTGTCCTGGATAAACAGAGACCACTGGGTTTCCATCCTTCAGGTAATGGCACCTATCCTGTGTTGTGACTGGGGTTCTTGTGAGTATCCATCAACTATCAAAACTTTTGGTGTCCCTTCCTTTGTCTGGGGTAGGGAGCAAGCTGAAGTGATAAGGAGACAACTTGGTGAGATACATACATTTATACTCTTCTTGTTTAGTGAGTACCTAGAAGCTGGTCAAAATGGAGAGAGCAACAGACCATAGGGTTTGCACCCAATGGTGCACCTACTGATGCAACACCTACTCCTAAAACTCAGGAATCATCACACAAGAGGGTACCAAAAGAGGGTAAGAATAGAGAACCAGAACATGTGCTCCAAGATGCTATCTTCTCTATAATGACAAGGAAGATAGACCCATGAAATCTCAGGAGTAGGATTGCTTCACCAATACCTGCACAATGACAGCAGTCAGCATATCACTAGGTAGGGGGAAAATTTCTCAAGGTCTCACCCCTAGATAAAGAGCTACAGGCAACTGTGTCCAGTGAGAAAGGAAGAACCAATTTTTTCCATACCCAAGCCCCATGGCAGGTTATCCGATCCCAACGGGACAACATTTAATACAAATGCATACAAGCAAAACTAAATGGATTTACCAAGCTATAGATATGAACACACACACATACATACATACATTCATACATACACACATACATCCATACACAAGTGCATGCATACATATGTATGCATAACAATACTAACTAAAAAATAAGAGTGTGAATCTGAAGGGGAATGGGGAAGAGAGATACCAGAGGAGTTGGAGGAGGAAGAGGAAGGATGAAAATGATACGAATACAGTCGGTTTTATTTTTAAATTAAAAACTAATGCTTAATATTTTGTCCTTAAACACATCTTTCTGAACATTCCTACAAATCTAGGAAAGCCAAGGAGTGATGTGAGGGAGCAGGAACTAGAATGTCCTTGTGGCTGCTATCTGAAAGAACAGCAGGTCCTCGGTTGGATACATTCCTGAGTGAGGCAAGTCTTATGTGTAGGAAGGAACAAAGACCCTGCATTCCTGCACACACAGCAAAGCTAGCTGATCCTCAGGATGCTGGTCATCAAGGACAAACACAAAGCAATAGCAGTGCTTACAGAGTTAAATCCTTAACATCCTTTCCTCTTAGTGTTGTGAGAGAAGGGAGACAGACAGGATGGAAACATATTGTCGAACTGGTTGCCCCAGGACTCTCCCTGTTACCAAGCTTTGATAAGCCCCACCTGGTCACCTTCAAGTATTCTTGCAGCACCTATGATTTTTTTTTTGATTGTTGATTTTTGGTTTTATTACAACAGGCCTGAAAAATGACAAGGTATTATCTTGATTTTGGTACTTCTTCTTTTTTTTTATTACTTTAATTTTAAAAAGCTTGTTTTACATGTCAATCCCAGTTCCCTGTCCCTCCCCTCCTCCCGCACCCTCCATCTCCCCCCCTCCCAGCCTCCCACCCTATCACCATTTCCTTCCACATAGGGGATATCTAGAGTCTGTCATTTCACTCAGGGCAGAGGCCAGGCACTCCCCTAAGAGTCCAGGCTGAGAGAGCACACGATGTCTGTTTGTATGCCAGGGATAAACACTGATTTTGGTACTTCTTAAACCTCATTTTGTTGCTTATAGTGACATTTCATTTGGAAAAGTTTCTATGGGTGTGGAGAAGAATGTGGACATGTTTGTCAAATGAAATATTCTGTAGATAGCCCTTAGGTACACTGTGGTGTAATTATAGTCTTTAGAAATTTTTTTTTGGTTTTTCAAGACACAGTTTCTCTGTATTGCTTTGGAGCCTGTCCTGAAACTCGCTCTGTAGACCAGGCTGGCTTTGAACTCACAGAGATCCACTTGCCTCTGCCTCCTGAGTGCTGGGTTTAAAGGCGTGCACCATCAACGCCTGGTGTAGTCTTAAAATTCTTGATTTCAACTTTTAAAATTATATTTAGTTTTTATCCGTGTGTGTGTGTGTGTGTGTGTGTGTGTGTGTGTGTGTGTGTGTGTGTGGTGTGTGTGTGTACATGTATGAAATATAGTCATAGCGGTAGTCAATTCTTTTCTTATTATACCATGTGAGCTGCTAGAACTGGATTTGGAAGACTATTCAGTAATTGGAAGTCAATTTCAGTACCTGCTGAGCCATTTCACTGGCATTACTTAGCTGAAGTTGAGTTTGAATGATCTATCTGAAGATGGGAGTGAGGGATTGAAGGACCTGCTAACTCTTGGGTCTGTGAGACTTTTACGACCATTTGTGATTATTTCATGAAAATGGGAGTCCCAACTTTTGGTACATATATATTTAGAATCATTGTAGCTTCTTTAAAGGCTATGCCTTTGATATTGTGCATTGACCTTCTTTATCTCTTTTGACTATTTTTTGGTTGGACTCTATTGGATATAAGGAAGGTACCAACTTGTGTTTATCTTTAACTCACTTGATAGACTACCTTTGATATACCCTTTGCTACAAAAATCTGATTTCAATATAAGGAAAAGACGTACCAAAAAAAGCCTGATTTAATAAAAGAACTATGAAAATAATCCCATGATTATATAATAGAGTGTAAAACTAATAGTATGTGTACCCTTTAAGTGTTTTGAACATATATGTACTGAGTTACTTAAGGACACTTTTATATGATTAAAAATTAGGGTATAACACTTTCCTTACTAACAAAATTCAAACACTATGCAGATTTATGCATCAGATTCTGTTCCAACAGAGAAAAATAGGAAAATAGAAAATAATTATTTTATCACTCTTCACAGACAAAATATAGAAATAATAAATGCCTAAATAACTATAGTTTCCTACAAACATTAATTTACTCCTCAGATAAATACCTGACACAAGTTCCAGAGAAGAAAATATATAATATGGCTTTGAACGCACTTGCATACAATAACAAAGCTATTGATTCCTTCTGAGCGTGTTTGAGCAATTTGGGATTAAATAGGAAAATGAAACTCATTTTTTGAACACTTTGAGTATGATTTTATAGCTGGCATATCTGCGTGACTTCAAGGCCATTCTGGTCTACACAGTCAGTTCCAAGCTGGTCACGGTTACATAGTAAGACCTTGGATCAAATAGGAAGATAGATAGATATAGATATAGATACAGATATAGATATGTAATACATCAATATATAATGTAATAATATATTATAAAGTACACTTAATGCTATGATCTATGTTGAGCTTCTGGTAACTCTTTAGCTTCCAACATCTAATGCTTTCTGTGCATGATCACAACATTCAGCGACAGGCAATTAAACAGGCCCTTCACTGATAAATGGTAACCTGGAGCAGGGAAAACACCACCCAAGTAGCCTTTTTGTCAGCCGATGTCCAGATTCTGAAGCGGCAGCCTGGCTGTTTGAGACTTCTACAGACACTGCAGATGATCACTACAGCCACAACTGAGGATATGCTCGGGCAGTCTGCAGACCTTACCAAGCACAGTGGACTTCAGATAACACTTCCCACGCAGCAGCTAGTCACACCCCAGTCAGACAAGGAGCACTTCCTGAGGTGCTCCAGCAGAAGCCCCCTGTTTGATATTAAGGACTAGGTGCTAACATGACCCTTCCTGAAGATGAAGGATGTACACACAATCTTCCCACATAAGCTTCTGTCTAGACAAGCAGGCTGCTGTGTTCACCTTGCCAGCTTCCAAGAGACATAATCCTGTGCCACCCCCTCATGCTGCAACTCAGGCTCAAAAACAGCCTTCTTCCAATTATATTTCGGTCCTCGTTTTGATCTCTAGCATTAAGTTTGAGTGCATAGCATTGAAAGAGGAAGAAAATCAGGGGCCACCGTGTGCTGCAGATGGTAATGTCATGTATATCATTAGCAACACCTGGAGCAAGGAAATGTGAGGGGAATGAGGAAATAAGTAAGTCACAGGAGAGGGATTTGGTGTTTTGCCAATGTGGGAGTGGCTAACTTTGAGCTCTGCTTCTGACAACCCATTGTCCACTGTCTCTGCCTGCATGGACTATAAATTGACTAGAGGCTGTCTAGTCTTTTCTGTGAGTGATCTCTGATCATCATCTGTGGCACTAACAGTCCTCTGCAAGAGTGTGCTCAGGAGAAATGGAAAACCTACTGAAGCTGTGTCTCTTTCTTCTCTGCCTTGAAACCAGTAAGTATTGCCTGCAACTTGTTCCCTTATCTATCGAAGAAAGAAAATCAACTTGCCTTGCCTGTGGTGTTAAGACATGCTGACTGGAGCAAACCTATTAGGCAAAACATGGTTGCAGCCAAGTGACCCAGAGATCCAGTTTTCCATGGGAAGTGACACATGGCACCTGTCTCCTTTAAGTAGTCTTTATCTTTGCAGCTCTCTCTGTGCAGTGCGTACTATGTCCAACTTACAAAAATGGAGAGTGTGTTGATGGGAATCAGACATGCACTACAAAACCTGGTGAAACGTGTATGATCCGCAGAATCTGGTCTTCATATGAAAGTAAGTATGTGATCTGTGCCCTGGAGAATTTCTGTTTCTCCTTCAGGATTCCAAACACCATCTCTAAGATACTGTACTTAGAGAAAAAGAGTTCACTGACATCCAGTTATGATATTCCAAACCTTGTGCTGGGGTTAACTTGGAGAATGCTAAAGCTAAGTACATCTTGAGTTAATAGGACTATGGGACTTCTCTCCATCATTGTATTAATACATTCATCAGCACTTGATCTGCAACATCTCTATTTAGCGTCTGTCTTGGTCAATTTTTCCATTCCCATGACAAAAGAGCATAGCCAAAGCAATTATAAAAGAAAACACTTAATTTGGGTCTGGCTCAAAGTCCTAGAGTTAAAGCCCATAATGATCATGGCAGACAGCATGGCAGCAAGCGTGAAGGCATGGTAGTGGTGCAGGAGATGAGCATTTACATGCTGAGTCATAACAATGGGGAGAGAGAGAGATGGAGAGAGACAGAGACAGAGAGACACAGAGACAGAGACAGAGAGACACAGAGAGAGAGACAGAGACAAAGACACAGAGAGACAGAGGGGGGGGAAGAATGGCATTGGCTTTTAAAACCCTAATACCTATCCCTAGTGACACACCTCCTCCAACAAGGTTACACTTCCTAATTCTTCCAATGAACTTTAACCAAGTGGGGACCTAGCATGGAAATATTGAAACCTATGAGGGCTGCTCTGATTCAAACTCCATAGGCTCCAAAGGCTACAAAATATCAGTGCTTACCTGGTGGCTTTAGCTTTTCTAATGTTCATTGAACTTCTGTCTTAGCCTGGAATCGCCATCTATAGAAAACCTTTTCTCAGTCTCAGGACACCTTGGTGCTTCTCAGTCTTCCTGTTTTATCTATTTCCTGGCATCTTTCATGGTGTGTTTTTCTGTCATTCCATAGAATCTGGTTCTTGTGGGATAATATTCTCTTGATCTCTACTTGCCCAGTTCTGAATCCCATCATATATATTTGCTTAAGGTTCAATGATGCTGTGTGTCTCTACATGTAGAACTTCAAGCTCACTGCTAAGGAAATGTTTCTCCTGTAGTAAAGTCTCTTGGGTAAAGTGACTTTCTCCACATGTAGCTAAAAATGCATGTGTCAGTAAGGCTTAGAGGCATGGAGGACTAACTGCCATTCAAGAAAATTCTGTCATTAAAAGTGTCCTCAATCTAAAAGTACTTGGATATGAGGTTGTATCCTGACTCTCAAAATTCTGCCTTTTTGCTATCTTCTTCCACAGGTTACCAACTGCTAAGTGCGGAGTTGACATGCACGGATGTCTGTAACTTTGATGAAACATTTTACAAAGGTCTAACAACACATACATACTGTTGTGATTCTGAAGATTTCTGCAATGACATTAACTTACCAATTGTGATGGCCTAGTGTAAGCTGGTTTCAGTTGATCTCATCATTCGCATCCTTTCCTTCCTGTCTTTTTTTTCTTCCTTTTGGTTTCATATTTTTCAGGACTAGGGGTTTTCTAAGAGTCATATTTGTGCAAGCCATAGAACCTGGGGACATTCCTTGGTACTGCGAAAATGTATCTGATTATATCAGATAATTATTATTCCTAATATTCCCTAGACATCATCACCATGAATGTAGTGGACATGTGGTTACATCAATGCATTTGTCACATCAGTGGGACTCAGCAATACAGATGAGTAGATAAAAGGATGGTAGAGTGTCAGAAAGAGGGGGAACAGTCCCAGTACCCTAAAGCATGTGGTTTAGGGAACTTGGTTGCAATTTTTTGCATGATGACTTCCAGGGACAAATTTAAAGCAGGAAAGATTGTTTCAGCCCCTGGTTTCAGTCCTTCATTGTCTCGTTCCATTGTCATGGGCCCATAGTAAAGCTAAACATCAAAGAATATGATATACCAAAACTTCTCACCTCATGGTGTCCAGGAATCAGCAAGTAAGAAGTTGCGGTAAGACAAGGATGTTGACAAAATACACTAGGTTCCCTTCTCTAACAAAGTAACAGTTACTGCTGAAAAGAAAGAAATCTAGATGATCTTGTTCCCATGAATGGCAAAAATCACCATGACAGGGTTGTAATACCAAGTTTCACTCAGTGAAGAAAATCTCCAACTATTGTTTCTGTTATATAGCTGCCAGAAAATAAATCCACTAACTGGAAACTACCAAAAGATGGTCTTTTTTTCTGAGCATGTAGAACCAGGAATGAAAATGGTGTTGACTCTCAGTGAGACAGAATTGGATTTGCAAGCCCTCATTCCCTTTCCCCATTAAAGTTCAGGCACCTTAGGATTAAACTTTCATTTCATTGATTTCATGCATACTTAATTCTCAACACTGAGTACAATCAGACTTCTTCTCCATGTGTAAGATATATACATAAATCAGTAAGCCATCAGCCTTTTAGTTAGCACACATAGGATTTATTAAGCAGTTACTACCACAGATTATTTTCCCTTTGTTAATTGGTTATATTGCAAGCATCATGGGTGGAAAAGAAGAAAAGTGTCTGTGGAGTGCTTAGTCATAAATGGAGTATCTAGGACAATGCCCTCCTTCCAAGGCTCAGTGACCAACACAGAAAAGAGAGCAGAAATATTGAAAGGGTCAGAAATGGGTAGTCCTGGGAAAAAACCCTTTCCTGGACATGACAAGGTCATTGCACCACTGGACTTGGGGCAGTTGTGGCTCCCCAAACAAGATCTGCACAAAATCAAGCCAGTCAGCATTTCAGCATTGATGGAGCAGGGGAACATCATTTCCTACCCCTAGCTGAGGGGTTATTGAAAGTTAATGGCTATCAGGGAAAAGAGAATCAGTTTTCTTCTGAGAGTTGGTCCTTGGTAAGTTCTGAATGCTCAGATAGGTGTCCCCAAAACTATGTTTGTTTGAACAGGACCAATTTGACTCAGTGTTTTTTAATGACATGTAATGAGTGACATAGAGAGGATTTAGAAGGAATTGTAGGGAAGAATGAAGATGTGACTATGAATGTATGAAATTCTCAGAAAATTAATAAAATTTATTTATCAGATCTACAGAATGGTTAAGTGGGAAACAGATGGAGAGGGAGACAAAGAAAAGAAGTACCTTGATAGACAGAGCCACAGTGGGGTTAGGAAGAAACCAGGTGCCAGGGAATTTCCAAAAATCCACATGGACAACCAAAGATAAGACTCCTAACAATAGTAGAAAAGATGCCTGAACTGACCTCCCTGTGAAATCAGATTGGTGAATACCCCAACAATCATTACAGAGCCTTCATCTAGTAATTGATGGAAGCAGATGCAGAGATTCACACCAAGAACCAGGCCATATTCCAGGAATCCAGTCTAAGAGAGAGAGGAGGGAACACATGAGCCAGGGAAGTCAAAATCAGGGACATGGGAACCTTGCTCATATGGAAACTCAGGAACTGTGGGCCAACAGCTGTGGAGCCTCTATGAGACTGAACTAGGCCCTTTGTATGTGGGAGACACTCATGAAGCTTTGACTATCTGAGGGGCCCTAGCAGTAGGACCAGGATCTATCTCTGGTGCATGAGCTAGTTTGTCGGAGCCTATTTCCTACGATGGGCTGCCATGCTAGGCCTTAGCACAACTAGAAGGGACTTGGTCCTTCCCCAGCTTAATATGCCAGGCTTTGTTGACTATCCATGGGAGCCCTTGCCTATTGTGAGGAGTGGGTAGGGGTGGACTGGTGGGTAATCATGGGAGGGGAGCAGAAGTAGGAGTGAGAAGGAGAACTTCGATGGGAATGTAAAATGAAATTTAAAAAAAGAAACACTCTATCTTTGAGGTGGGTGTGGTGGCATATACCTGGTATCTCAGCATTCATGAGACTGAGCCATGATGTTGGGACAATGTGACTGTGTCATATAATTTGTTGCTGTATTTCTGCCCATAATTTCTCCTACCAAGGACAGACACATGGGGAGATTCCATCTCAAAGAGATATGCATTTCTTTCTTAGGTGTGAAGATGGACTTCAATTTCACAAAAATCCTCATACCAAAATACATATGCAATAAGCTCATTTCTCTAAAACCTCCTTTAATAAATAGAACCTTTTTGGCAAAATAAAAACCCAGTGAAATGTGCAATGCAATCAATGACCTAGGTTGTCTAAACATCCTATGCCAGGAATTCCTGCTCCCTGAACTCTAATACAAATGTCAAACAACGTATTTATAGTCTTCTGTTATTGTATCTCCCTCTATTTTATGAATAGCTCTCCAAATATCAGCCTGACTAGAACAGATCATTACACAAACTCATGTCTATCTTTCTTACAGACTCTTGATATGTGTTTTATGTAAGTTTTACACCACCTGCAATTATATGTACAGCAATTATTTGCATGTTTTTGTGATGAAGGAAAATAGGAGCACCCAAGACCAGAGCTGAGCAGTGTAAGACCATGACCCAGCAGGGAAGACACCAAATCCCTCAGGTCCACTATCAGAACCTGGAGCTTCAGTTTCAAAGATACACGGTTCTTCCCTTCCAGCTTTACTGACTGCAACACACAACCATCTTGAACTGGTGACACTCCAGGTGTGCAGCTTCCTTTGGCAGAGGGCTCATGTCTACAGCATTTCCAGTACCTTGGGGATTCTGCCAAAACTCCACTTTTATATTCGTAGTTCCACAGAACATTTTCCAAGGGCCAAGGCATATCAACTTCTGTGCTGTCACTGAGCTCTGCTTTTGTCAGATGAAGAACAGTAAATGTAAAAGAAGGGCAGAAAAATGTAAAAAGGGAGAATAGATTCATGAAATTGATTTCTTATGTCTCATTGAAAGTTGATTAGGGAAAATTATAGCTGCACCCTGCTTTAACCTAGTAACAGATGCTAGCTGAGGAGAGCTTTCATTTGAATTAACCTGTAGAGACTAGAGTGGGCTTATGACACCATAGTTAACTAGAATGTTTAATATGATGAAAGAAACACCCTTCCCTGATGTGGAATAGGGTACAGTGGACAATGAGAAGGTAACAAGAATAACAGGGAACAGACAGTGCCTGAGGTCTGCAGAAGAATCTATTGGATTTCCTTCAAAGAGAAAACCTGTAAGCCTTTTTCAAAGCTGAAAATGCAGAGCAAAACCAGACAAATTGTGAAAAATTGTAAGAAAAGTGGGACATAACAAGTAAATCCAAATAAGCATTAGGGCATACTTTAAAATTCTACATTTCACCAAATAGGAAAATCTAAAAGAAATGGATAATTTTTCAATGCATACAACTTACCAAAGTTAAATTTAGATCAGATAAACAATATATCATTTAGTTGAACAGATGAAGAGACTAAAAGTCTGTCTCTCAAAAGAAAAGAAAAGAAAATCCCAGGGCCAGATGGTTTTAGCACAGAATTCCACCAAGGCTTTCAATGAACCATTAATACAAATACTCCCCAAAATATTCCACAAAATAGAAAGAGATGAATCCTTTGTTTTATGAGGCCACACTTACCCTTATACCCAAACCACATAAAGGAGAGAGAGAAAGATGAGAGAGAGAGAGAGAGAGAGAGAGAGAGAGAGAGAGAGAGAGAGAGAGAGAGAGAGAGAGAGACTGTCTCCTATGGAAATAGATGTGAAATTTCTCAATGAAATGTTTGTAAATCTAAACTACAAACACAAAAAAGGATCATCCAACATTATCAAAGGGGCTTCATCCCATAATTACAAGGATGGTTAACATAGATAAGTGTAATACACAATATAAACAATCTGAAACACAAAAACCACATGATCCACATTAGGCAGAGAAATGACCTTTGACAAAATCCAACACCCTGTCTAGATTAAAATCCTGGAAAAATTAGATTTGCACAGGACACATCTCAAAGTCATAAAGGCAGTTTATAGAGAGTTCATAGCCAACATCATCTTAAATGGAGAGAAACTCAGAGATGTTCTGATAAAATCTATGACAAGACAAGGATATTAGCTCTCTTCATACCCTTTCAGTAGAGGTCTTGAAGTCTTGAGGTAGGGCAATATGAAACTGAAGGAGATCAAGAGGATACAAACTGGAAAGGAGAAGTCAACATGTTTCTATTTGCAAAGTAACTGGATGAAAAAATCAGCTCACAAAGATTGAGTAACCCTCTAATATTCAAATGACAAATGAACTGAGAAGGAAATCAGGGAAACACCTGTCACAACATCCTCAAATAACATAAAAATATCCTGAGGTAACTCTAACCAACCAAGTGAAAGACACATGTGACAAAATCTCCAAGTCTTTGAAGAGGGTATCAGGAGATGGAAAGATCTCCCATGCTCAGGGATGGGCAGAATTAATATAGTGAAGAACAGCCACTCTGAACAAAGCACTCTGCAGGATCAATGCAAGCCTCATAGAAACCAATACAATTCTTCACAGATCTTGAAAAAACAATTGTCATCCTCATATGGTTACACACACAGAGGATATCTAAAATTATATGGTTTTAGATATATAAAGTGAACAATAAAAGATCTGCAGAAAATAGCACTAACGATGATTTCAAGAGAGATGTCCTAATAATACAGAAGCATAGTATTAGCACACGTTGATCAGTGGAATTCAATCTGAGACTAGGACATTAATGCACACACTTATGAACACCTGATTTTTTTATAAAGAAGCCAGAAATTCTTTATTTATACACAATAAATTCAATAAAATAGCAGACCGGTGAGAGACCTGCCTCCAGTCTGTGCCCAAACCCCAGCCACACACTGGACTCTGTCTCTCTAAGAACCAGTCTGGTGCTCAACCCACTATGCACCTGAACATCCTCCCCCACAACCCCAGTATACTATATAATCATAGGGCCAACCACACAAGTTTGAAAAAAAGGTGTGAGTGACTGGCCCATCATTTGTACTGCACCAAAGTCCAGACCTAACCAAACCCCGGTGCACATCCCATGACCCTTACTCTCCTATCCCAGCCCCAGTAAGGCAGCTGGACCTTAACTCCACATCTGGTGGAAATCCACTACTCTGCTATAGTCCCCACCAGACTCCATGAGGTGAGAGTCCTGACACCCGGATGTGCCCAATCACCACCCTGCCACCCACTAGACTCTGTCCCACCAAGACCCACTTGGTTGTCCAACCCCATGCACCCGACCTTGTTCCACATGACCGGTGCTGCCCTGAAAGCCCAAGAGACTACATACATAGGCACAGGTGCTAACCGCAACAGTTTGAAGAACAGCAGACTACACAGGCACAGATGGAAACCACAATATTTTGAAAACAGGCACAGGCACAATCCACAGAGGTTGGAAGGAAAGATGAGTAAATGCCAGTGTAAGAATACATTCAAAAACCAAAAGAACAAGATGGCTCCACCAGAACCCAGTGACCCTACAAGAGCAAAACCTGTACATTTCAATGCAGCTGAAAGACAAGAAGACAAACTTTAAGATTACTTTATGAAGATGACAGAGGCTCTTAGAGAAGAAATGAAAAATTCACTTAAAGACCCTGAGGAAAACACAAAAAAAGGTGGAAGAAATCAATAAATCCCTTAAAGAAAGCAAAGAAAGCCAAGGTAACAAAACAATCAAACAGGTGAAGGAAATGGTTCAATACTTGACAACTGAAATAGACACAATTAAAAAACACACAAACTAAGGGGAATCTGGATATCAAAAATCCGGGGAAGCAAGTAGGAACTAGGGATGCAAGCATTATCAACAGAATACAAAAGATAGAGGGGAAAATCTCAGGCATTGAAGATACAACAAAGGAAATTAATTGATAAGTTAAAAAATGTTAAATCCAATAAATTTCTAACATAAAATGTTCAGGAAATCTCGGACACCATGAAAAGACCAAACTTAAGAATAATAGGGATAGAAGAAGTCAAAGAATCCCAGCTCAAAGGCACAGAAAACATATTTGACCAAATCGTAGATGAAAACCTTCCCAACCTAAAGAAAGATACACCTATAAAGATACAAGAAGCTTACAGAACACCAAATAGGCTGGAAAAAAAAAGAAGAAGAAGAAAGTTCCCCTCAACACAGAATAATCAAAACAATCAAAACACAAAACATACAGCATAAAGAAAGAATTTTAAGAGCTGCAAATGGAAAAGGCCAAGCAAGGCCTGAGACCTGTCAGAACGACACCCAACTTCTCAATGAAGACTCTAAAAGCAAGAACGTCCTGGACAGATATTTTACAGACACTAAGGGACCAGGGATGTCAGCCCAGACTACCACAGGCAAGAAAACTTCGAATCAGCATAGACAGAGAAAGCAAGGTATTTCATGACAAAAACAGATTTAAATAGTACATATTTACAAATCCAGCATGACAGAAAGTACTACAAGGAAAACTCCGACCAAAGGAACTCAGTTATGCCCATGAAAACACAGGCAATAAATAATCTCACAACAATAAACCCAAAGAAGGGAAACACACACACACTACCATCACCACCACCAAAACCAAAAAATCAGGAATTATCAATCACTCTTAATATCAATGGATTCAACTCATCAATAAAAATACTTAGGCTTTAAAAATGGATATGAAAACAGGATCCAGCCTTCTGCTGCATGCAAGAAATACACCTCAACTTCAAAGACAGACATTACCTCAGAGTAAATGGTTGGGAAAAGATTTTCCAACTAAATGGTCCTAAGAAGCATATCAGTGTAGCTATTCTAATATCTACCCCAATAGACTTCAAACTAAAATTAATCAACAGACATGGGGAAGGACATTTCATATCCATCAAAGGAAAAACCCATCAAGATAAACTCTCAATTCGGAATATCTATGCACCAAATACAAAGGCAGCCACATTTGGGAAAGAAATATTACTGAAATGTAAATTACATAGCAAACCACACACATTAATAGTGGGAGACTTTTCACTCTTACTGGTGGATGGGTTTGTCAGACAGAAACTGAAGAGAGAAACAAGGAAACAAATAGATGTTATGACTCAAATGGACTTACTAGACATTTACAGAACATTTCACCAAAACACAAAAGAACATATTTTCATCTGAGAACCTCACAGAATATTCTCTAAAATTGACCACACACTCATTCATAAAGCAAATCTCAACAGATACAAAAAAGTTGGAATAACTCCTTATATTTTGTTGGGCCACTATGGTTTACAATCAGAGTTCAACAACAACACAAACTACAGAAAGACACGAACTCAGAAACTGAACAACTCTCAACTGAACCACCACAGAATCAAGGAAGTTATACAGAAATAGATTAAATATTTCCTAGAATTCATAAAAATGAATGAACCACATACCCAAAGTTATGGGACACAATGAAAGCAGTGCTGAGAGGAAAGTTCATAGCACTAACTATACAGATGAACACTTGGGAGTGGCCACCTGCTTCTAGTCCAAGAGGTTAAGCCTTCAAATTGGGCCGTCACCTTTTTGCCCAAACAATTAGATTTCCCTTTTTGTGGGTTGCACCATGATTTAGAGCCCTGGTAGCATCAGCTGAACTCACCTGTGAGGCTCTCAAGATTACCCCATTCAAGCCAATCATGGTATATATCATCCACTGCCTTTCACATATTCTGGGTCATTCTTCCTTCTCCCTCCTTGGGCTCTTCCATATCCAAGTCTTTCACTTACTGTTTCTTAAAAACTCCAAATTACCCTGGCCTCCAGCCCTGCCCTGAACCCCCAACCCTCCTTCCTGTCCCTCATCCCTTTATTTCCTCTCATTTCTGCTCAGAAGCTGTGAAGGCCCAAAGCTCACCATGGCCTTGTCTCCTTGACCAACCTCTCACTAACCCCTATCTCACCCTCTTTGTTGATTGGTGCTCTCTTACAGACAGATCAGGAACCTGCCATGTGGCATATGCAGTGGTTACTTCCAATAAAACCATTGAAGCCACCAGCCTGACAATGGGGACCTCTTCACAAAAGACTGGATTAATTGCCTTGACAAGAGCACTCCATATAACCAAGGACAATGGGCTAGCATTTATACTGACTGTAAATATGCATTTTTAATAGCTCATACTCATTCTGTGCTGTGCAGGGAATGGTGTTTCCTTATTACTAAGGACACGTTCATAGTTAATGAACCCCTTACACCCAAGCACTTAGAGGCCCTCCAGCTCCCAGCAGAAGTATCCATAATTCATTGCCAGGGACACCAGTCCTCCAAGTACCCAGTGGCCATGGGCAATGCGAGGGTTGACTCAGTAGCCCTGGAACTAGCCTCCAGCCACACTGGATCAATGGAAAAGATTTTGTTTTTGACACCCTCTTATCAGTCCTTCTATCAACCAGAGGAAAGGGATGAACTTCTGAAAAATTGGCCACACAGACAAAGGATGGATGGTTCTACTTAAGTAACTATCTCTCATTCTTCCTCCAGACCAGACACTGCCCATCATTTCAGATATTCACCAGACCTTACACATAGGCCCCAAAGTTTTGTTCCATTTTTTAAAGTCCCTCTTTGACCATACCCATATTTGAGCTCCTATTTTATAGGCTCACTCCTGACAGATGTGTGCCTAGGCCAACCCACAGGAGTCCCTCCATATATGGCAGCCTCTTCACCAGTCTCAAGGACATCAACCTAACAAAGACTGGCAGGTGGACTTCACCTGAATGGCCACTCATAAAAAATTCTGCTACCTCCTAGCTCTGTTGACACATTTACAGGATGGATAGAAGCATTTCTCACCTCCAAGGAGACAGCACATATACTCCTGGACCACATCTTGAAATTTGCAGGTAAATGGATGACACTAGAAGAAACCACCCTTAGTGAGGTAACCCAGTCACAAAAACACAAACATGGCATGTACTCACTTATATATGGATTTTAGGAATGAAACAGGGGAGTTCCAGCCTACAATCCCACCACCAGAGCATCTGGAAAACAGGGAGGACCCTAAGAGAGATATGCATGGAACTCCAGAGAAGCAGAATGAGACAGAATCTCCTGAGAGAAGTGTGACCATGGGGGTGAGGAAAATGGGATCTGGGAGAAATAGAGGGGGAGAAGAGGGGGGGAGAGTAGAACATGGGGGAGCAGGAAGGTTAAGTCTGGAGAAGAATAGAGGCGAGTAATATGAGAGATACCATAGTAGATGGAGCCATTATAGGTTTGAGGAGAGATATACAAGGATAACACCAACTGTCAATCAAAGCAATAGTGGAATTTTTAATTTTAAACTAAACATGATTAATGTTTTTGTCCCCCCCAAAGAAAAACTCATTCTGAACATTCCTATAGATCTAGGAAAGCCAAGGAGTGATGTGAGGGAGCAGGAACTAGAATGTCCTTGTGGCTGCTATCTGAAAGAACAGCAGGTCCTCGGTTGGATACATTTCTGAGTGAGGCAAGTCTTATGTGTAGGAAGGAACAAAGGCCCTGCATTCCTGCACACACAGCAAAGCTAGCTGATCCTCAGGATGCTGGTCATCAAGGACAAACACAAAGCAATAGCAGTGCTTGCAAAAGTTTAATCTTTAACGTACTTCCCTCTTGGTGTTGTGAACAAAGGATAGAAACATATTGTCCAACTGGTTGCCCCAGGACTCTCCTTGTTACCAAGCATTGATAAGCCCACCCCACAACCTTCAAAAATAGATGTCTTTTGTTTGTTTGTTGCATTTGGTTTGAGACAGAATCTCATGCACCAAGCTGGATTCAAACTCCAGGATGACCTTGAATCTGTGGTCCTCAGGCTCAGATTACACATCCCTGGTAGGATGGAAGATGTGTGCCACCACACCTGGTTTATACCATGGTAAGGATCAAATCCAGTGCCTCATACATGCTAGACAAGCACTCTCCCAATGGAGCTACATCCCCAGGCCCAAGTTCAAAACCGTTTATGTCTTGTAGGCATTATTTCTTTAGAGTCTTAGAATTTTGTCACAACAAGGACAGCTGGCATGTCTGGGATTTACTTTGTCCTTCCCTGTACAGGCTATTATTTCCAGGCACAGTACAGGACAACCCTGATGATATTCTGAGTGACTAGATCATCTGAAGCAGACTCCCTGGTTGTCCATTCAGTGGCTTTCTCTGACTCTTTTTACTGACTTTTGGGACCCTCATTCTTATGCTAGGTGACCTTGCCCAGTCTTAATATATGGGAAGGTGCTTGGTCTTAGTTGATATGCCATGTTTTATTGATACTCATGGGAAAGCTGTCCTTTCCTGGATGAAGACAGAAGAGGATGGGATGGAGGCTGGGAGCTGGGATGGGGAGAAACTGGGGAGGACAGGATGGTAGAGAAGGCTGAGACCAAGATGTAAAATAAATAGATGAATACATTAATAATAATAATAACTGCTTGGGGCAACACTCTAGAAGTTTAAACCAATATCAGCTACTAAGTTATGTTGAAAGAGATTTCCTTGTCACCTCACATGGATTGTGAATCTGCCAGCCCGAGCATTTCCAAAGACCTCCACAACCAGACTTTGCTAAGTACCTCCCCATCTCACTGCCCTTGCTTGGTTGAAGTTTAGTTTGAGTGGTCTTGCTGAAGATAGGAGTGAGGTATTGAAGTGACATGCTACTCTTAGGTCTATGAGACCTTTATGGACATGCATGCTTATTTTATGATTTGGGAGCGTCAACTCTTGGTACAGATATATTTATAAATGTTATGGTTTCTTCAAAGGTTGTTCCTTTGCATTATATATTGGCTTTCTTTATCTCTTGTCAATAATTTCAGTTGGATTCTATTGAACTGCCCCACCAACCTGTTTTCAGTTTCTACTCACTTGATAGACTGATTCCACCCTTTGATACAAAAATCCGTGATAAACAGTACCAACAAAATTCCACAGAGTTGAAAAAATAACTATGAGAAGAAACCTACATCAGTATACATGAGTGTAAAATTATTAGTACCTGCTCCTTTTAAATAAGTGAATTGGTTATACATGATACTGAGTTACATAAGGAAATTTAAGTTAAAAAATAAAGTAAGACAATTTAATAACAAATTTCAAAGATTATTCAGACTTCCTCAGCAGATACTGTTAAAATAAAACAAAATAGGAAAATAAAATAGGAATTTCATATCTAACTAAATAGACAAAATATAGAAATGATCACCAACTTACTATAAAGGATTGCCTATAAAATCACAATCATAAGTTATAAAGATTCCCTCTGACATGAGCTTCATTACTCAGAAATATGTGCCCTATTAGTCCTAAGGCAGAAAGTTTACATTATAGCCTAGAACACACTTACATGTGAAAACTACTCTATTAATCTCTTCTGTAATTAAAATAATTTAGCAAACAAATGGATGAGGGTATTTGATCATTCTCCTAATTCGAGGATCAATAGAAAAATGGAAATGATTTTTTAAACACTTTGCGTGTGTTGATATGGCAGGAATATCTGTGTAATTTCAAGGCCATTCTGGTCTACAGAGTGAGTTCCAGGTAAGCTAAGGTTACAGAGTAAAACGTTGGCTCAAACACAGATATACAGACACACACACACACACACACACACGTCTGGGTGCCTCGTTCTATGTGTAAATATATATTGATATGTAAATCCCAATATATAATATGATAATATTTTAAAGCTCATTTAATGCTATCATAAATGCACATTCTATGCTGAGTTTCTGATAACTCTTTATGGCTACCACCAATCAAATGCTTTCAGTTCATGGGTACAATGTTCAGTAACAGGCAAATAAACAGGCTCTCCACTGATGCATAGCAACATTGACCAGGAAAAACACCAGCCAAGTAGCCCTTTTGTCAGCCGATGTCCAGACTCTGCAGTGGCAGCCTGGCTGTTTGAGACTTCTACAGACACTGCAGATGATCACGACAGTCACAACTGAGGATATGCTCGGGCAGTCTGCAGACCTTACCAAGCACAGTGGACTTCAGATAACACTTCCCACCCAGCAGCTAGTCACACCCCAGTCAGACAAGGAGCACCTCCTGAAGTGCTCCACCAGAAGCCCCCTGTTTGATATTAAGGACTAGGTGCTAACATGACCCTTCCTGAAGATGAAGGATGTACACACAATCTTCCCACATAAGCCTCTGTCTAGACAAGCAGGCTGCTGTGTTCACCTTGCCAGCATCCAAGGGACATATTCCTGTGCCACCCCCTCATGCTGCAACTCAGGCTCAATAACAGCCTTCTTCCGATTGTTTTTCGGTGCCTAGTTTTGATCTCTAGCATTAGTGGAACAGTTTGAACACACAGCACAGAAAGAGGAAGAAAGTCAGGTACCACCCTGTGCTGCTGATTGTAAGATTGCCTTTCAGTTCATGTGTATGTTTATTGCCCCCTGGAGCAAGGAAATGTGAGGGGAATGAGGAAATGAGTAAGTCATAGGAAAGGGATTTGGTGTATTGCCAATGTGGAAGTGGTTTACTTTGAACTCTGCTTCTGGGAACCCACTGTCCATTGTCATTTCCTGAGTGGACTATAAATTCAGTAGAGGCTGTCCAGTCTTTTCTGTGAGTGATCTCTGAACATCAGCGTGCGGCAATAACAGCCCTCTGCAAGAGTGTGCTCAGTAGAAATGGAAAACCTACTGAAGTTGTGTCTCTTTCTTCTCTGCCTTGAAACCGGTAAGTATTGCCTGTATCTTGTTGCCTTATCTATCAAAGAAAGAAAATCAACTGCCTTTTATTTTACCTTGCCTTGCCTGGGGTGTTGAGACATGCCGACTGGAGCACACCTATTAGGCAAAACATGGTTGCAGCCAAGTAATCCAGAGATCTAGTTTTCCATGGGAAGTGACAACACAGCACCTGTCTCCTTTAAGTAGTCTTTATCTTTGCAGCTCTCTCTGTGCAGTGCGTACTGTGTCGAACTTACACAAATGGAGAGTGTCTTAATGGGAATGACACATGCATTACAAGACCTGATGAAAGGTGTATGTTCCGCAGAATCGTGTATGCATCTGAAAGTAAGTATGTGCTCTGTGCTCTGGAGAATTCTGTTTCTCCTTCAGGATTCCAAACACCATCTCTGAGATATTGTACTTAGAGAAAAAGAGTCCACTGACATCCAGTTATGATATTCCAAACCTTGTGCTGGGGTCGACTTTTGGAGAATGCTAAAGCTAAGTACATCTTGAGTGAATAGGACTATGGGACTTCTCTCCATCATTGTATTAATACATTCATCAGCCCTTGATCTGCACCAGCTCTATTTAGGGTCTGTCTTGGTCAATTTTTCCATTCCCATGACAAAAGAGCATAGCCAAAGCAATTATAAAAGAAAACACTTAATTTGGGTCTGGCTCAAAGTCCCAGAGTTAAAGTCCGTGATGATCACGGCGGACAGCATGGCAGCAAGCGTGAAGGCATGGTAGTGGTGCAGGAGATGAGCATTTACATGCTGAGTCATAACAATGGGTAGAGACGGAGAGACAGAGAGACAGAGAAACAGAGACAGAGACAGAGACAGAGAATGGCATTGACTTTTAAAACCCTAATACCTATCCCTGGTGGCATATCTCCATGAACAAGGCTACAATTCCTAATTCTTCCAATGAACTTTGAACAAGTAGATCAATGTTGAAATATTCAAACCTATGAGAGCTGTTTTAATTCAAACTCCATAGGCTCCAAGGATACAAAATATCAGTCTTTTCCTGGTAGATTTAGCTTTTTTAATGTTCATTGAACTTCTATCTTAGCCTGGAATCACCTTCTCATCCTCAGGACAACTTGGTGCCTCTCAAGTCTTCCTCTTTTGTTCATCTCCTGGCATCTTTCATGGTGTATCCCTCCTGTTATTCCACAGAATCTTGTGGGCTAATGTTATCTTGAGCTCTACATGCCCAATTGTTCACCACTGAGTCTGGATACCAACATGCATATCTGCTTAAGTTTGGATGATGCTCTGTGTCTCAACATATAAAACCTCAAGCTCTCCACTAAGCAAATGTTTGTCCTGTAGAAAAGGCTATTGGGTAAATCGACTTTCTCCATATATAGATAAAATGCATGTGTCAGTAAGGCTTAAAGGCATGAAGCAGTAACTGCCAGTCAAGAAAATTCTTTCATTGAAAGCATCCTTAAACCAAAAGTACTTGGATGAGGTTGTATCCTGACTCAAAATTCTGTCTTCTTGCTATCTTCTTCCACAGGCTATACTATGGAAACTGCGGAAATGGGCTGCACCCCTTACTGTACTAATGACACAATATTTGACCGCCTAAAATTATTTACATACTGCTGCAATTCTGAAGATTTCTGCAATGGCATTAACTTACCAATCATAACAGCTTAGTGTAAGCTGGTTTCAGTTGACCTCATCATTCATTTCCATTTCTTCCTGTCTTTCTTTTCTTCCTTGGGTTTCATATTTTTTAAGACCAGGGATTTTTCTAAGCCTCACATTTTGCAAGTCATAGAACTTGGGGACAGACAGAACTTCCTTGGTATTAAGAAAATGTATCTGATTATATTAGCTAATTCTTATTCCTGATATTCCCTAGACCTCATCACCATGAATGTAGTTGACATGCGGTTACATCAATGCATTTGTCACACCAGAGGGGCTCAGCAAAACAGATGAGTAGATAAAAGGATGGGTAAAATGTCAGAAAGAGGGGGAACAGTCCCAGTACCCTAAAACATGTGTTTCAGAAATTGGTTGCAACTATTTTGCATCGTGACTTACACTTCCAGGGACAAATTTAAAGCAGAAAAGATTGCTGTAGATCCTGGTTTCAGTCCTTCATTGTCTTGTTCCATTGTCATCAGCCTAAGCTAAAGCTAAAAGCTAAACATGAAACGCCATGACATACCAAAACTCCTCACCTCATGGTGTCCAGGAAGCAGCAAGACAGAAGATAGGGTAAGACAAGGATGCTAACAAAAAACCCTCGGTGGCCTGCTCTAACAAAGTAAGCCTCACAGCTGAAAATAAAGACATCTACATGGTCTAGTTCCCATGAATGATAAAAATCACAGCTACAAGGTTGTAATACCAAGTTTCACCTAGTGAAGAAAATCTCCACCTATTGCTTCTGTTATATAGCTGCCAGAAAATAAATCGACTAAATGGTAACTACTCTTTGAAAGATGTTGTTTTATTTCTGAGCATGTAGAACCAGCAATGAAAATGGTGTTGACTCTCAGTAAGACCGAATTAGATTTGCAAGCCCTCATTCCCTTCTTCCTCCAAAGTTCAGGCACCTTAGGATTAAACTTTCATTTCATTGATTTCAGGCATACTAAATCGTCAACACTGAGTAGAATCAAATTTCTTCTCAATGTATAGGATACACTCATGATTCAGGAAGACATCAGCCTTTCAATTAGCATACATAGGATTTATTAAACAGTTACTACTACAGATCATTTTCCCCTTTATTAATTGGATATATTGCAAATAGGATGGTTGGAAAAGGATTAAAGTGTCTAAGAAGTGATGAGTCACAAATGTAGTAGCTAGGCCTCATGCCCTCCTTTCAAGGCTCAGTGATTACCACAGAAAAGAGAGCAGAAATACTGAAAGAGTCAAAAATGGTGTAGTCCTAGAGAAAAAAACCCCTTTCCTGAACATGACAAGGACTTTGCACTCCTGGACTCAGGGCAGTTTTGGTTCCCTCTACAAGATCTGCACATAATCAAGCCAGTCGGCATGCCAGCATGGATGGAGGAGGGGACCATCATTTCCTACCCCTACCTGAAGTGCTACTGAAAGTTAAGGACTATAAGGGGAAAGAGAATCAGTTTTCTTCAGAGATTTGGACCTCGTTAACTTGTCCATGTTCTGATAGATGTCTCCAAAACTATGTTTGTTTGAACAGCACTAACTGACTCAGTGGTTTGGTTTTTTAATGACATGAAATGTGTTGCATGAAGAGGATTTAGAAGGGATTGGATGGAAGAATGGATGATGTTGCCATGATCCAAATAATTAAATAGAATTTATCTACCACATTTGCCTTAAAAATGATTAATACATCTTTTGCTAAGTAAAATTCTATCTTTCCTTCATGGGAAGAAGAGGATACAGGATGGTCAAGTGGGAGACAAATGGGGAGGGAGATCAAGGAAAGAAGTACCTTGATAGAGAGAGCCACAACGGGGTTAGGTAGAAACAAGGTGCCAGGGAACTTCCAAATATCCACATGGACGACCCCAGCTAACACTCCTAACAATGGTGGAAAAGATGCCTGAACTGACCTCCCCCTGAAATCAGATTGGTTAATTCCCCAACTATCATCATAGAGCCTTCATACAGTAATTGATGGAAGCTGATGCAGAGATTCACACTCCAGCACCAGGCCAAACTTTAGGAATCCAGTCAAAGAGAGAGAGGAGGGAGCACATGAGCCAGGGAAGTCAAAATCAGGGACATGAGAACCGTGCTCACATGGAAACTCATGAACTGTGGGCCAACAGCTGTGGAGCCCCTAAGAGACTGAACTAGGCCCTCTGTATGTGGGAGACAGTTGTGACACTTGGGCTGTCTGAGGCTTGTTGTTGCCCATTTCTTACAAGGCGCTGCCATGCTAGACCTTAGCACCAGTAGAAGGGACTTTGTCCTTCCCCAGCTTAATATGCCAGACTTTGTTGACTCTCCACAGGAGCTCTTGCCTAATATGGGGGTGGACTTGTGGATACCTAAGGCGGAAGAAGGGGTGGGAAGGAGAACATTGCAAATAGAGAAAGCCAAGTAACATGTAAAGGTAGACCTATCAGAATTACACCCAACTTCTCAATGGAGACTCTAAAAGCAAGAAAGTCCTGGACAGATGTTTTACAGACACTAAGGTACCAGGGATGTCAGACACTAAGGGACCAGGGACCAGATTTAAACAGTACATATTTACAAATCCAGCATGACAGAAAGTACTACAAGGAAAACTGCGACCAAAGGAACTCAGTTATACCCATGAAAACACAGGCAATAAATAATCTCACAACAATAAACCCAAAGAAGGGAAACACACACACTACCATCACCACCACCAAAACCAAAAAATCAGGAATTATCAATCACTGGGCAATAGCATCTCTTAATATAAATAGACTCAATTCATCAATAAAAAGACACAGGCTTTAAACAGGGATATGAATGCAGGATGCAGCCTTCTGCTGCATGCAAGAAATATACCTCAACTTCAAAGACAAACATTACCTCAGAGTAAATGCTTGGGAAAAGATTTTCCAACTAAATGGTCCTAAGAAGCAAATCAGTGTGGCTATCCTAATATCTATCCTAATAGACTACAAGCTAAAATTAATGAAAAGAGATGGAGAAGGACATTTCATATTCATCCAAGGAAAAATCCGTCAAGATGAACTCTCAATTCTGAACATCTGTGACCCAAATACAAGGGCACCGACAATTGTAACAGAAATATTACTAACACTTAAATCATACATGAAACCACACGTTAATAGTGGGAGACTTCAACATATCACTTTCACCAGTGGAGAACTCTGCCAGACAGAAACTGAACAGAAAAACATGGAAACAAATAGATGCTATGACTCAAATGGACTTACTAAACATCTACAGAACATTTCACCCAAACACAAAAGAATATATCTTCTTATCAGAAACTCATGGAATATTCTCTAAAATTGATCACATACTCATTCATAAAGCAAATCTCAACAGATACAAAAAAGTTGGAGTAAATCCTTGTATCTTATTGGGCCACTAAGGTTTACAGTTGGAGTTCAACAACAACACAAACTACAGAAAACATACAAACTCATAGAAACTGAACCACTCTCAACTGAACCACCGAGTCAAGGAATTTATAGCGATATAGATTAAAGATTTCCTTGTATTCAACAAAAACGAACGAACAACATACCCAAACTTATGGGACACAATGAAAGCAATGGGGAGAGGAAAGTTCATAGGACTAAATCTGCCCAGGGGGATCCCTCACTCCAAACCCTGCCCTGTCTCAGAAAGCCCACTAAACAGTGAGTGGCTCCTCACCCAGAGACAACCCTGGACCATGCCTACAGGGTGTTTCAATGGCCTATTAAGGAAGCCAACTGATTTTCCTTTCCCTCCCTAGGTTCTGGCAGACCATCCAAGAGCATTTTACTCATTAAACCTAGACTTTAAATTTTTATTCAGCTTGGTTTGATGCGCTGCATCAGCACAGAGGCTTAATATTGGGGTACAGAAATCTTTCATTTGGTGTGTTTGGCAGAAATTGAACCCAGGTCAACTACTTGGAAGGCAGCTAAGCTTCCTGTATTGGGATTGGGTTACAGCCAATTTAGTTGTGGACCAAACTGTTTCCATGGGGATCCCCAAACAACCTAGGCCATTGCCAAAAGTGTAAGTTGCTGTCTCTACCTGACAGCAAGGCTCTGTTGCTGAAGATAACACTTATGAAATCTCAATAGTACTGTTGCCTCAACAAGATCTGCATGGTGACAATAATCAACATGTCAATGTGGATGAGGAGAAGTTTTCAAGGCTCCACCCCTAGATAAAGCAATTGAGTCTAGTGAGAGAGGACGGACCAGTTTTCTCCATATTTGAACCCCCTGATAGGTTATCCAATTCTAACTGGCAACATTTAATACAAATGCATACAAGCAAAACTAAATGGATTCACCAGGCTATACATGCAAACATATGTACATAATTCATATATGGATACATGCATACACAAAAGCATATGTGTAATAATTCTAATTAAAAATAAAAGGTTGTGGATTTGAAGGGGAATAGGGAGGAGAGACACGAGAGGATTGGAAGGAGGAAGAGGAAGAATGAAGTGATGTGAATACAGTCAGTTTGTGAGAAATTCTCAACTTTTTATTTTTAAATTTAAAATGTTTAATGTTTGTGTCCCCCCAACTTAAAAAAAACTGTTTCTGAATATTCCCACAACTCTAGGAGAGCGACAGAGTGATGTGAGAGAGAAGGGACTGGAATGTCCTTGTGGCTGTTATCTGAAAGAACAGCAGATCTCAGTTGGATACATTCCTGTGTGAGGCAAGTGCCATCTATTGGAAGGAACAAAGACCCTGAATTCCTGCTCATGCAGCAATGCTCGCTAACCCTCAGGATGCTGATCCCCCAAGGACAAACCAATGCCTGTGCTTACAGAGTTTAATCTTAAAGTACTTCCCTCTTAGTGCTGGGAACAGAGGGAGGCAGACAGGATAGAAGCACTATTGTCTAACTGGTTGCCCCAGAACTCTCCCTGTTATGGCTCTTCGTTAAGTCCCCTCCCCACACCTTAAAGAATAGATGTCTTTTGTTTGTTTGTTGCATTTCGTTTGAGACAGAATCTCATGCACCAAGCTGGATGCAAACTCCAGGATGACTTTGAATCTGTGGTCCTCAGGCTCAGATTACACATCCCTGGTAGGATGGAAGATGTGTGCCACCATACCTGGTTTTTACCATGGTAAGGATCAAATCCAGTGCCTCATACATGCTAGACAAGCACTCTCCCAATGGAGCTACATCCCCAGACCCAAGTTCAAAACCTTTTATGTCTTGTAGGCATTATTTAGAGTCTTAGAATTTTGTCACAACAAGGACAGCTGGTATGTCTGGGATTTACTTTGTCCTTCCCTATACAGGCTATTATTTCCAGGCACAGTACAGGACAACCCTGATGATATTCTGAGAGACTAGATCAGTCCCAAGCAGACTCCCTGGTTGTCCATTCAGTGGCTTTCTCTGACTCTTTTTACTGACTTCTGGGACCCTGATTCTCATGCTAGGTCACCTTGCCCAGTCTTAATATATGGGAAGGTGCTTGGTCTTAGTTGACATGTCATGTTTTATTAATACTCATTGGAAACCTGCCCTTTCCTGGATGAAGACAGAAGAGAAGGGTATGAAGGGTGGGAGCTGAGGTAGGGGAAACTGGGGAGGGCAGGATGGTAGAGAAGGCTGTGGCCATAATGTAAAATAAATAGATTAATAATAATAATAATAATAATAATAATAACTGCCTGGGGTGACACTCTAGAAGCTTAAAACAGTATCAGCTACTAAGTTGTGTTGAAAGAGATTTCCTTGTCACCTCATATGGATTGTGAATCTGCCAGCACAGGTGTTTACAGAGACCCCCATCCCCACAACCAGACTTCGCTAAGTTTCTGTACCTGTCTAGCCATCTCACTGACCTTTTTGGTTGAAGTTTAGTCTGAGTGGTCTGTCTGAAGATGGCCATGAGGAATGGAAGTGACATGCTACTCTTGGGTCTATGACACATTTATTGCTGTGCAAGTTTATTGTATGATTTGGGAGTGTCAACTCTTGGTGCATATATATTTATAAGTGTTATGGTTAATTCAAAGGTTGTTCCTTTGCATTATGTATTGGCCTTCTTTATCTCTTGTCAATAATGTCAGTTGGACTCAATTAAATAGTCCCACCAGCCTGTTTTCTATTTCTATTCACTTGATAGACTGATTCCTCTCAGCGACACAAACTCTGTGAAAAGCAGTACCAGCAAAAGATCCACTTAGTAGATAAAAAACTATGAGAAGAAGACTACAGTAGTATATGTGAGTGTAAAATTATTAGTATATCCTTTTAAATAAGTGAATTGGTTATACATGATACTGACTCACACACGCAAAAAATAAACTAAGACATTTTTTATTAACAAATTTCGGTCATTGTTGAGACTTCCACAGCAGATACTGTTAAAATAAAACAAAATAGGAAAGTGAAATAAGAATTTCATATCTAACTAAACAATATAGCGAAGTGATGTCCAACTCAGTATCAATGAATGCCTATGACATCGCAGTCATAAACTATAAAGTTCTCTGACATGAGCTTAATTCCTCAGAAAATGCAAGATATTAGTCCTAAGGCAGAAAGATTACAATATAGCCCAAAACACACTTACATGAGATTACTAAGCTATTAATTCCTTCTGTAATTAAAATAATTTAGGGAACACGTAGATGAGGGTATTTGATCAGGTTACTAATTTGGGACTCAATAGAAAATTAAACTGAGTTTTTAAACACTTTGTGTATGTGTTTTATGGAAGGTATATTTGTGTAAGTTCAAGGCCATTCTGCTCTGCAGAGTGAGTTCCAGAGAAGTTAAGGTTATATAGTAAGACCTTGGCTCATACACACAGACACACATGTGTGTCTGTGTGCCTGTGTGCCTATTTGTGTGAATAAATATACATATATTGATATGTAACATGTCAACATATAATGTAATAATATATTAAACTTCATTTAATACTAACATAAATGCACACTTTATGTTGAGTTTCTTATAATACTTTCTTGCTTTCAATTCATGGTCACAATATTCAGTAACAGACAACTAAACAGGCCCTTCACTGATGCATAGCAACACTGAGCAGGAAAAACACCAGCCAAGTAGCCCTTTTGCCAGAAATTGACTAGACTCTGTGGTGGCAGCCTGGTTGTTTGAGACTTCTACAGACACTGCAGATGATCACGACAGTCACAACTGAGGATATGCTTGGGCAGTCTGCAGACCTTACCAAGCACAGTGGACTTCAGATAACACTTCCCACGCAGCAGCTAGTCACACCCCAGTCAGACAAGGAGCACTTCCTGAGGTGCTCCACCAGAAGCCCCATGTTTGATATTAAGGACTAGGTGCTAACATGACCCTTCCTGAAGATGAAGGATGTACACACCACCTTGCCACATAAGCTTCTGTCTAGACAAGCAGGCTGCTGTGTTCACCTTGCCAGCATCCAAAGGACATATTCCTGTGCCACCCCCTCATGCTGCAACTCAGGCTCAATAACAGCCTTCTTCCGATTGTTTTTCAGTGCCTAGTTTTGATCTCTAGCAGTTTGAACATATAGCATTGAAAGAGGAATAAGTAAGGTACCACCGTGTGCTGCTGATTGTAAGATTGCCTTTCAGTTCATGTGTATGTTTAGTGCCCCCTGAAGCAAGGGAATGTGAGGGGAATGAGGAAATAAGTAAGTTACAGGAAAGGGGTTTGGTGTATTGCCAATGTGGGAGTACCTCATTTTGAGCTCTGCTTCTGGGAACCCACTGTCCATTGTCATTTCCTGAGTGGACTATAAATTCAGTAGAGGCTGTCCAGTCTTTTCTGTGAGTGATCTCTGATCATCAGCGTCTGGCACTAACTGCCCTGCAAGTGAGCTCAGTAGAAATGGAAAACCTACTGAAGCTGTGTCTCTTTCTTCTCTGCCTTGAAACCGGTAAGTATTGCCTGTATCTTGTTGCCTTATCTATCAAAGAAAGAAAATCAACTGCCTTTTATTTTACCTTGCCTTGCCTGTGGTGTTGAGACATGCCGACTGGAGCACACCTATTAGGCAAAACATGGTTGCAGCCAAGTAATCCAGAGATCTAGTTTTCCATGGGAAGTGACAACACAGCACCTGTCTCCTTTAAGTAGTCTTTATCTTTGCAGCTCTCTCTGTGCAGTGCGCACTGTGTCGAACTTACAAAAATGGAGAGTGTCTTAATGGGAATGGCACATGCACTACAAGACCTGGTGAAACGTGTATGATCCGCAGAATCCTGTATGCATCTGAAAGTAAGTATGTGCTCTGTGCTCTGGAGAATTCTGTTTCTCCTTCAGGATTCCAAACACCATCTCTAAGATATTGTACTTAAAGAAAATGAGTTCACTGACATCCAGTTATGATATTCCAAACCTTGTGCTGGGGTCAACTTTTGGAGAATACTAAAGCTAAGTACATCTTGAGTGAATAGGACTATGGGACTTCTCTCCATCATTGTATTAATACATTCATCAGCCCTTGATCTGCACCAGCTCTATTTAGGGTCTGTCTTGGTCAGTTTTTCCATTCCCATGACAAAAGAGCATAGCCAAAGCAATTATAAAAGAAAACACTTAATTTGGGTCTGGCTCAAAGTCCCAGAGTTAAAATCCATGATGATCACTGTGGACAGCATGGCAGCAAGCGTGAAGGCATGGTAGTGGTGCAGGAGATGAGCATTTACATGCTGAGTCATAACAATGGGGAGAGAGAGAGATGGAGAGAGACAGAGACAGAGAGACAGAGAGAGAGAGAGACAGAGACAGAGACAGAGAGAGATAAGAGACGGAGAGACAGAGAGACACAGAGAGAGACTGAGTCAGAGAGACAGAGACAGAGACAGAGAGACAGACAGAGACAGGGACAGAGAGACATACAGAGAGAGAGACAGAGACATTGAGACGCAGAGAGAGAGATCGACAGAGACAGAGACAGAGAGACAGAGAGAGAGACAGAGAGACATACACAGAGAGAGAGAGACAGAGAGACAGACAGAGAGAGACAGAGACAGAGAGACAGAGACATTGAGACACAGAGAGAGAGACAGAGACAGAGAGACAGAGACAGACAGACAGAGACAGAGACAGAGAGACAGAGACAGACAGCGACAGAGAGACAGAGACAGAGAGACATACACAGAGAGAGAGACAGAAAGAGAGAGAATGGCATTGGCTTTTAAAACCCCAAAGCCTATCTCTGGTGATACACCTTCCCATACAAGGCTACACTTCCTAATTCTTCCAGAGAACTTTGACCAAGTGTGTCAAAGTTGAAATTTGAAACCTCTGAGAGCTGTTGTATTTCAAACTCCACAGGCTCCAAGGCTACAAAATATCAGTCCTTTCCTGGTGGCTTTAGCTTTTCTAATGTTCATTGAACTTATGTCTTAGCCTGGAATCACCTTCTCATCCTCAGGACAACTTGATGCCTCTCAAGTCTTCCTCTTTTGTTTATCTCCTGGCATCTTTCATGGGGTATCCTTCCTGTCATTCCACAGAATCTTGTGTGCTAATGTTATCTTGATCTCTACATGCCCAATTATTCACCACTGAGTCCGGATTCCAGCATGGATAAGCATGCTTAAGGTTCGATGATGCTGTGTGTCTCTACATGTAGAACCTCAAGCTCACCACTAAGCAAATATTTCTCTTGTAGGAAAGGCTATTGGGTAAATCAACTTTCTCCACATGTAGCTAAAATGTGTGCATCAAGAAGGCTTAAAGGCTTAAAAGCACTAACTGCTATTAAAGAAAATTCTTTCATTGAAAGCATCCTCAATCAAAAAATACTTGAATATGGGGTTTTATCCTGACTCTAAAAAATCTTTTTGCTATCTTCTTAAACAGGCCATAATCTGAAAAGTGCAGAGTTGAGGTGCACAGATGTCTGCAAATTTGAAGTAATATTTTATGAAGGCCTAATAACACATACATACTGCTGCAATTCTGAAGATTTCTGCAATGACATTAACTTACCAATCATCATGGACTAGTGTCATCTGGTTTCAGTTGACCTCATCATTCATTTCCATTTCTTCCTGTCTTTCTTTTCTTCCTTGGGTTTCATATTTTTTAAGACCAGGGATTTTTCTAAGCCTCACATTTTGCAAGTCATAGAACTTGGGGACAGACAGAACTTCCTTGGTATTAAGAAAATGTATCTGATTATATTAGCTAATTCTTATTCCTGATATTCCCTAGACCTCATCACCATGAATGTAGTTGACATGTGGTTACATCAATGCATTTGTCACACCAGAAGGGCTCAGCAAAACAGATGAGTAGATAAAAGGATGGGTAAAATGTCAGAAAGAGGGGGAACATTCCCAGTACCCTAAAACATGGGTTTCAGAAATTGGTTGCAACTATTTTGCATCGTGACTTACACTTCCAGGGACAAATTTAAAGCAGGAAAGATTGTTGCAGACGACAGTTTCAGTCCTTCATTGTCTTGTTCCATTGCCATCAGCCTATAATAAAACTAAACATGAAACGCCATGACATACCAAAACTTCTCACCTCATGATGTCCAGGAGTAGCAAGACAGAGGATAAGGTAAGACAAGGATGCTAACAAAACACACTCGATGACCTGTTCTAAAAGTAAGACTCACAACTGAAAATAAAGACGTCTAGATGGTCTTATT
The DNA here is from genome assembly GCF_017639785.1 of Mesocricetus auratus. Classification (NCBI taxonomy): domain Eukaryota; kingdom Metazoa; phylum Chordata; class Mammalia; order Rodentia; family Cricetidae; genus Mesocricetus; species Mesocricetus auratus. The sequence goes on along the minus strand of NW_024429203.1, from coordinate 15,341,900 downwards.
CCCAAGAATGATGAAAATCACTGCTACAAGGTTGTAATACCAAGTTTCACTCAGTGAAGAATATCTCCACCTTTTGCTTCTGTTATATAGCTGCCAGAAAATAAATTCATCAAATGGCTACTACTCTTTGAAAGACTTTTTTTTTGAGCATGTAGAACCAGGAATGAAAATGATGTTGACTCTCAGTAAGAAGGAATTGGATTTGCAAACCCTCATTCCTTTCCCCCATCAAATTTCAGGCACCTTAGGAATAAACTTTCATTTCAGTGATTTCAGGCATACTAAATCGTCAGCACTGAGTAGAATCAAATTTCTTCTCGATGTGTAAGATATACTCATGATTCAGGAAGTCATCAGCCTTTCAGTTAGCACACATAGGATTTATTAAACATTTACTACTACAGATCATTTTCCCCTTTATTAATTGGATATATTGCAATAGAATGGTTGGAAAAGGAGTAAAGTGTCTAAAAAGTGATTAGTCACAAATGCAGTATCTAGGCCGCATGCCCTCCTTTCAAGGCTCAGTGGTTACCACAGAAAAGAGAGCAGAAATACTGAAAGAGTCAGAAATGGTGTAGTACTGGAGAAAAAAAAACCCTCTCCTTGACATGACAAGGTCATTGCACTCCTGGACTCAGGGCAGTTGTGGTTCCCTACACAAGATCTGCACAAAATCAAGCCAGTCAGCATGCCAGCATGGATGGAGGAGGGGAACATCATTTCCTACCCCTACCTGAAGGGCTATTGAAAGTTAATGGCTACAAGGGGAAAGAGAATCAGTTTTCTTCAGATATTTGAACCTTGGTAACTTGTCCATGTTCTGATAGATGTCTCCAAAACTATGTTTGTTTGAACAGCACGAATTTGACTCAGTGGTTTGGTTTTTTAATGACATGAAATGGGTGGCATGGAGAGGATTTAAAAGGGATTGGAGGGAAGAATGGATGTTGTGACAATGTTGCAAATAATTTGTATGCATGTATGAAAGTCTCAAAGAATTAAGAAAATGTATTTATCACATTTGTCTTAAAAATGACTGATAAATCTTTTGCTAAGTAAAATTCTATCTTTCCCTCATGGGAAGAAGAGGATACAGGATGGTCAAGTGGGAAACAGATGGAGAGGGAGATCCAGGAAAGAAGTACCTTGATAGAGACAGCCACAACGGGGTCAGGTAGAAACCAGGTGCCAGGGAACTTCCAAAGAATCCACATGGACGACCCTAGCGACGCCTCCTAACAATAGTGGAAAAGATGCCTCAACTGGCCTCCCCCTGAAATCATATTGGTGAATACCCCAACTATCATCATAGAGCCTTCATCCAGTAATTGATGGAAGCAGATGCAGAGATTCACACCAAGCACCAGGCCATATTCCAGGAATCCAGTCTAAGAGAGAGAGGAGGGAACACATGAGCCAGGGAAGTCAAAATCAGGGACATGGGAACCTTGCTCACATGGAAACTCATGAACTGTGGGCCAACAGCTGTGGAGCCCCTAAGAGACTGAACTAGGCCCTCTGTGTGTAGGAGACAGTCATGAAGCTTTGACTATCTGAGGGGCCCTAGCAGTAGGACCAGGATCTATCTCTGGTACATGAGCTAGTTTGTCGGAGCCTATTTCCTACGATGGGCTGCCATGCTAGGCCTTAGCACAACTAGAAGGGACTTGGTCCTTCCCCAGCTTAATATGCCAGGCTTTGTTGACTATTCATGGGAGCCCTTGCCTATTGTGAGGAGTGGGTAGGGGTGGACTGGTGGGTAATCATGGGAGGGGAGCAGAAGTAGGAGTGAGAAGGAGAACTTTGATGGGAATGTAAAATGAAATTTAAAAAAAGAAACACTCTATCTTTGAGATGGGTGTGGTGGCATATACCTGGTATCTCAGCATTCATGAGACTGAGCCATGATGTTGGGTGAGCCACAATGTGACTGTGTCATATAATTTGTTGCTATATTTCTGCCCATAATTTCTCCTACCAAGGACAGACACATGGGGAGACTCCATCTCAAAGAGATATGCATTTCTTTCTTAGGTGTGAAGATGGACTTCAATTTCACAAAAATCCTCATACCAAAATACATATGCAATAAGCTCATTTCTCTAAAACCTCCTTTAATAAATAGAACCTTTTTGGCAAAATAAAAACCCAGTGAAATATGCAATGCAATCGATGACCTAGGTTATCTAAACATCCTATGCCAGGAATTCCTGCTCCCTGAACTCTAATAGAAATGTCAAACAATGTATTTATAGTCTTCTGTTATTGTATCTCCCTCTGTTTTATGAATAGCTCTCCAAATATCAGCCTGACTAGAACAGATCATTACACAAACTCATGTCTATCTTTCTTACAGACTCTTGAAATGTGTTTTATGTAAGTTTTACACCACCTGCAATTATATGTACAGCAATTATTTGCATGTTTTTGTGATGAAGGAAAATAGGAGCACCCAAGACCAGAGCTGAGCAGTGTAAGACCATGACCCAGCAGGGAAGACACCAAATCCCTCAGGTCCACTATCAGAACCTGGAGCTTCAGTTTCAAAGATACACGGTTCTTCCCTTCCAGCCTACTGACTGCAACACACAACCATCTTGAACTGGTGACACTCCAGGTGTGCAGCTTCCTTTGGCAGAGGGCTCATGTCTACAGCATTTCCAGTACCTTGGGGATTCTGCCAAAACTCCACTTTTATATTCGTAGTTCCACAGAACATTTTCCAAGGGCCAAGGCATATGAACCTCTGTGCTGCCACTGAGCTCTGCTTTTGTCAGATGAAGAACAGTAAATGTAAAAGAAGGGCAGAAAAATGTAAAAAGGGAGAATAGATTCATGAAATTGATTTCTTATGTCTCATTGAAAGTTGATGAGGGAAAATTATAGCTGCACTCTGTTTTAACCTAGTAACATATACCAGCTGAGGAGAGATTTCATTTGAATTTACCTGGAGAGACTAGAGTGGGTTTATGACACCATAGCTAACTAGAATATTTACTATTATAAAAGAAATACCCTTCCCTGATGTGGGATGGCATACAATGAACAATGAGAAGGCAACAAGAATAACAGGGAACAGACAGTGCATGAGGTCTGCAGAAGAATCTGATGGATTTCCTTCAAAGAGTAAAACTGTAAGCCGTCTTCTTCAAAGTTGGAAATCCAGAGAAAAACCAGACAAATTATGAAAATTGTAAGAAAAGTGGGACATAACATTATATAACAAGTAAATCCAGATAAGCATTAGGACATACTTTAAAATTCTACATTTCAACAATTTGGAAAATCTAAAAGAAATGGATAATTTTTCAATGCACAACACTTACCAAAGTTAAACTAAGATCAAACAAGCAATATGAAGATACCTGTAATACTTAGTTGAACAGATGAAGAACCTAAATGCCTTTCCATCAAAAGAGAAGAAAAGAAAATCCCGGGACCAAATGTTTTTAGCACAGAATTCCAACAGGGTTTCAATGAATCATTAATAAAAATACTCCTCAAAATAGTTCACAAAATGGAAACAGATGAAACAATTTGTTTTATGAGGCCACAGTTACCCTTATACTCAAACCACATAAAGGGGGGAGAGAGAGAGAGAGACAGAAACAGAGACAAAAACAGAGAGATACAGAAACACAGAGACACACAGAGAGACACAGAGAAAGAGACAGAGAGAGAATGTCTCCTATGGAAATAGATGCAAAATTTCTCAATGAAATATTTGTAAATCTAAACTACAAACACACAAAAAAGGATCATCCAAGATGATCAAAGGGGCTTCATCCCATAATTGCAGGGATGATTAACATAGGTAAATTGATAAGTGTAATACACAATATAAACAATCTGAAACACAAAAACCACATGATCCACATTAGGCAGAGAAATGACCTTTGACAAAATCCAACACCCTGTCAGGTAAAAGTCCTGGAAAAATTACGTATGTAGAGGACACATCTCAAAATCATAAAGGCAGTTTACAGGAAGTTCATCGCCAACTTCATCTTAACTGGAGAGAAACTCAGAGCTGTTTTGCTAAAAACTGTGACAGACAAGGATATCAGCTCTCTTCATACCCTTTCAGTATAGGACTTGAAGTCTTGAGGTAGGGCAATATGAAACTGAAGGAGATAAGAGGAGACAAACTGGAAAGGAGAGGTCAACATGTTTTTATTTGCAAAGTAACTGGATGAAAAAATCAGTTCACAAAAACTCAGTAACCCTCTGATATACAAATGACAAATGAACTGAGAAGGAAATCAGGGAAACAATGCCTGTCACAATATCCTCAAATAATTTAAAATATCCTGGGGTAACTCTAACCAAGCAAGTGAAAGACACATGTGACAAAATCTCCAAGTCTTTGAAGAGGGTATCAGGAGATGGAAAGATCTCCCATGCTCAGGGATGGGCAGAATTAATATAGTGAAGAACAGCCACTCTGAACAAAGCACTCTGCAGGATCAATGCAAGCCTCATAGAAACCAATACAATTCTTCACAGATCTTGAAAAAACAATTGTCATCTTCATATGGTAACACACACAGGATATCTAAAATTACATAGTTTTAGATATATAAACTGAACAATAAAAGATCTGTAGAAGATATCATTACTGATGATTTCAACAGAGATCTATTAATCATACAAAAGTGTGTTATTAGCGCAAAACCAGACATATTGATCAGTGGAATCCAATTGAAGACTGGGACATAAATGCACACACTTATGAACACCTGAATTTTTTAGAAAGAAGCCAGAAATTCACTTGAAGAAAAGACAGAATCTTCAATAAGATGGTGCTGGTCAAACGTCTTCATGAAGAAGATTCCAAGCAGATCTATAATTATTACCTTGCATAGAACTCAACTCCACATGAATCAAAGACCTCAACATAAAGCCAGATAAACTGAACCTGATAAAAAAGAAAAGTGCAGTGACCTGGAACTCATTGGCATAAAAAAGACCTTCTGAACAAAGCACCATTAGCACAGGCACTATGATGAACTATTAACAAATGGGACCTCATGAAACTCATAAGCTTCTGAATGGCAAAGGACACCATCATTTGGACAAAGCAGAAATCAACAGGATGGGAAAAGATGTTTACCAACTATACATCTGTTAGGAGATGAATATCCAAAATATATAAACTACTCAAAAAAACTAGATATAAAAAGTAACCCAATTAAAATAGGGCATAGATCTAAATAGAATTCACTAGAAAGAAAACTCAAATGGTTAAGAAACACATAAAAATGTTGAGCATCCTTAGCCATCAGGGAACTGCAAATCAAAACTACTTTGAGATTTCATCTTGTAGCTGTCAAAATGTCTAAGATCAATACACAATAAAATCAATAAATAGCAGATCCCTGAGGGACCTGCTCCAGTCTGTGCCCAAACCCCATCCACACATTGGACTCTGTCCCTCCAAGACCCACTCTGGTGCCCAACCCACTATGCACCTGAACATCCTCTCCCACCACCCCAGTAGACTATATAATCACAGGGGTAAACCACACAAGTTGGAAAAACAAAATAGTGACTGTCCTCTCAGCTGGACTGTACCAAAATCCAGACCCTAACTGAACCACAGAGCACATCCCATGCCACTTCCTCTCCCATCCCAGCCCCAACAAGGCAGCTGGACCTTACCCCCACATCTGGTGGAAATCCACTACTCTGCTCCAGTCCCCATCATCTTGCATGCAGGTGAGAGACCTGCCTCCAGACAATGCCTACCCACTATCTCCCATTACCCACTAGACTCTGTCCCCCCAAGACCCACTCTGCTGCCCAACCCCGAGCACCTGACCTTGTTCCCTATGACTGGCCCTGCCCTGAAACACTAACAGACTACATAGGCACAGGTGCAAACCACATCATTTTGATGAACAGCAGACTACATAGGCACAGGTGCAAACCACATCAATTTGAGGAACAGCAGACTACGCAGGCACAGGTGTAAACCACAACATTTTGGAGAACAGCCAGAGGCATAATCCACACAGATCGGAAGGAAAGAAGGAAAAATGAGTAAATGCCAGTGTAAGAATACATTCAAAAACTAAAGAACAATATGGCTCCACCAGAACCCGGTGACCCTACAAGAGCAAAACCTGAGCATTTCAATGCAGCTGAAAGACAAGAAAACAAACTTTCAAATTACTTTATGAAGATGACAAAGGATCTTAGAGAAGAAATGAAAAATTCACATAAATACTTTGAGGAAATCACAAAAAAATGGAAGACATCAATAAATCCCTTAAAGAAGACAAAGAAAGCCAAGGGAAAAAAATCAAACAGGTGAAGGAAATGTTTCAAGACTTGACAACTAAAATAGAAACAATTTTTAAAAACCCAAACTAAGGGAATTCTGGAAATGAAAAATCTGGGGAAGCAAGTAGGAACTACAGATGCAAGCATTACCAAGAGAATATAGGAGATGAAAGAGAGAATCTCAGGCATTGAAGATACAACAGATGAAATACATTGTTAAGTCAAAAAAATATTAAATCCAATAAATTTCTAACATGAAATCTTCAGGAAATCTTGGACACCATGAAACGACAAAATTTAAGAATAAAAGGGATAAGGCCGGGCAGTGGTGGCACATGCCTTTAATCCCAGCACTAGGGAGGCAGAGGCAGGCAGATCTCTGAGTTCGAGGTCAGCCTGGTCTACCTAGCGAGTTCTAGGACAGGCTCCAAGACAATATAGACAAACCTTGTCTGGAAAAACCGAAAGAAGAAAAAAGAAAAAGAATAACAGGTATAGAAGAAGTAGAAGAATCCCAACTCAAAGGCACAGAAAACATATTCAACAAAATTGTAGAAGAAAATGTTTCCAAACTAAAGAAGGACATGCCTATGAAGGTACAAGAAGCTTACAGAACACCAAATAGGCTGAATGAAAAAATACACCTCAAACTTCAAAGACAAATGTTACCTCAGAATAAAGGGTTGGGAAAAGATTTTCCAAGCAAATGGTCCTAAGAAGCAAATCAGTGTATCTATACTAATATCTACTAAAACAGATTTCAAGCTAAAATTAATGAAAAGAAATGGGGAAGGACATTTCATATTCATCAAAGGAAAAAAATCCATGAAGATGAACACTCAATTCTTAATATCTATGAACCAAATACAAAGGCAGCCACAGTTGTAAATAAATATTACTAAAACATAAATCACACATGAAACCACACACATTAATACTGGGAGACTTCAGCATCTCACTCCAACCAGTACATAGGTCTGCCAGACAGAAACTGAACAGAGAAACCAGGAAACTAATAGATGTTATGACCCAAATGGACTTAATCGCCATCTACAGAACATTTTACCCAAACACAAAAGAATATGTCTTCTTCTCAGAATCTCATGGAATATTCTCTAAAATTGACCACATACTCATTCATAAATCAAATATTAACAGAGAAGGAAAAGTTGGAGCATGGGGCCACTATGGGTTACAGTTAGAATTCAACAACAACACAAACTACAGAAAACCTACAAACTCAGAAACTGAACAACTTTCAACTGAACCACCACTGAGTCAAGGAATTTACAGAGAAATAGATTAAAAATTTCCGTGTATTCAACAAAAATTAATGAATAACATACCCAAACTTATGGGACACAATGAAAGCAATGCTGAGAGGAAAGTTCATAGGACTAACTGTCTACATAAAGAATTTGGAGAAATCTGGCACAAGCAAATTAACAGCACACCAGAAAGGTCTAGAACGAAAAAGAAGCAAACTCACTCAAGGTGAGTAGACCACAGGAAATAATCACACTCAGGGCTGAAATCAATAAAACTGAAATAAAGAGAACAATACAAAGAATCTATGAACACAGAACAATACAAAGAATCAATGAAACAAAGGTTTGGTTCTTTGAGAAAAGACAAGCCTAACTAACCTAAGGTCAGAGAAAAAATATCTAAATTAAGAAAAGCAGAAATGAGAAGTACATTTTGACAAGGGTGTATTCACTCAGCTGTTAGGAAATGAAATCAGGAAATTTGTAGGTAAAATGGTAGGACTAGAAAATAAATTATCCTGAACAGACATTAGCTGTTAAGTCTGTGATGAACAAGCTACAATCCTAGAACCCCAGAGGCTAGCTTTAGAGTTAGAGGAAAGGAAAATAAAATGGCTAGTTTTGGTTGGGAAGCATTCTGGAAATGCGGTAAAGTGTAGGAACTTAAGGTCCACAAGGCCAAGAGATGAGCCAACTCTGGCACTGTCAGAGGTCCTGATTTTGTCTTGCTAATAAGGAGCAACAACACAATGCCAACAAATCAGAATATCTGGGCCCTGGAAGAGTATACAAGGAAATGAGTCTGCCGTCCCTTTCACCTGACTCCCAGTGTTTGTGCTGTGCACTGCCACACCAAATCCAGTAGATTCTGTGTGACAAGTTCCACAGACTGAGGCAGTAACTTTAAAAGAAGGAGTTCTCCTGGAAAAGGAAAAACTCTCAGCAGGAGAAAAAAGTGAGACAAAGTTCTCATGGCAATCTCTGTTCTTCTGTTCTTTTCTGATATTAACAAAATGTTCCTGAAAGCCTATGCTGACATATAAATGAGAAACCATCCCCTGAGATGAGGTCACTGACCATGACCTCATTTCCAGGAAAACCAGGGCTTTTCGAATCATTCACGTTATTCATACAAGCAAATAGTAATAACATTAACAAAAACTTTCCCAACAATAAAATTTCATATGATCCAGAGTGGTTTTAATATTTGGTAAAGAAAGCTTTTTGATAAAAAAAATTAAAATAACTCAATATTTCAAAGACTCACAAGAACTAGGCAACCGATATCAAACAATTGTGAACTAGGTAACAGGTGTCAAACAAAACTAACCATGAAAATTTATTTACCTGATCTTAGAAAAAGGTGGTTAGCTATGGATAGCCTTGAATGATTTTTTGATTTATCATTTTTATTAGCCTGGGAAAAGTTGTCTGTTACTATACCTAGTAACGATGATGTTATTTGCCTGCTTCACGGAACACAAACTCTGAGAAGATATGCCTTATCCTGGATAAAATCCTTGCTAAAAATCTGCAAAATATACTCAGATTCAAACTGCCTCTGTGTTTGTTTCTGTTTGTCACCACTAAATCCTTTCCTACCTAGTCTTTGAGATCCCTCATCGCAGGGACGGGCTGGGGTGGTCTGTGGCAGTTGACCCTGTGCCTTCTCACATCCAACCCCAGGGGAACCAATAGGACATAGGTACAAGAAAGGACAGAGTGTTATTGGAGGGAATACAGGGAGAGACATTCAAAACTAAGTGACACATTTACAGGATGGATAGAAGCATTTCTCACCGCCAAGGAGACAGCACATATGGTGGCTCAGGTACTCCTGGACCACACCATTCCTTGGTTTGGAATGCCACCCACCATGCAAATAGACAATGGGCCAGCCTTCACAGAGCTCATGTTGGAAGTTCTCAACATTGCCTGAAAACTCCACGTCTTGTCCACAACCCTCGGGAAAGGTAGAGAGTCGCCAACAGACTCATGAAGCAACAGCTAAACAAGCTTGCTCTCCATCTTGGCCCTCCTTTCTTCCCATTGCCCTTAGCCACCTCCAGGCAACTCTGCATTCTCCTACAGTCCTAACCACTTTTGAGCTCCTTTACAGAAGGCCCTTCCTCCTCAGTTGCCATCTCCAAAACCAAACTTCTCCACTGGTCAGGTATCTATCCTACCTCTCCCTTCTGAGGTCCCTTCTCCATTCTTATGTTGACAACTATCTCCCTACACTCATGCCAACAGATCCAACTGGCCCTGAGCCTGCCCCACTCACCCCAGAGAAGCAAGTTCTCATCAAGCAGCTAGCTCCTAAATCTCTCAAGACCCAAAGGACAGAACCTATTTTTTTATATTCTATTGGATTTTTGTTTTTCTAGTACAGTGACAAGTTCTGGTAAGTTTTCAATTGTGAAAAAGATCAGATCGCCATCATTTAATGAGAGAACTGCTGACCCAGGCCACCTTTGCTCTGGTTATTTATGGATTACCATGAATAGGCTGTTTCACAAAAGAAAACACTGTCTTGCATTTTTTTCCTGAAATTTAATTCAAAAGTTCTCTTCTGCACCAATCTTAAAAGCATTTTAGTTTGACAACATAATTGCAAATATAACCCGTGCCACTTCAAAGTGAGGTGACTTCTATGGTAACATTTGGTCAAGACTAGACAGTTCACTAAGGCAACCATTGATAGTTTCAATCTTTTTTATTTTAATTTTAAATGGCTTGTTTTACATGCAAAGGACAGAACCTTACACCGTGATCCTCAACTCCCCCTTCTGCTGCCAATCTCCTGGGACATCAGTTCTGGTACCATCTCTCCTGGCTCAAGCGGTTACCTGTCCAGAATGAATGGTCTGTCCTGTAGCTGTGACCCTTCAACTCCAGTTTTCCAAGATGTCCCAATAAGGGACCTATTTGCTCTTCCTCCTTGCTCATTCATCTTTGTCAGTACAACCAGGACACACCCCAAGTCCATTTTTACTGACAATGTCCACTCTTCGCATGACTAGTCCCACTCTCAGGGCTGCTGTTAATAATTTTTTCTCCTAATAACCTGCCTTCTCAGCTCCCTCCAGGAACAGATGCCTGAGGTCTCCAGGATGGCAACTAACTGAATGCTTCTTCACCCATCCCTCCCACGCGACTGATTCCCCAACTGCCCCTCCCCATGCTGTCCCATGTCCACAAGCAGAAGCTAGACAAGGATCGAGGGCCCATATGCCCAAAGAGTCTGGGATGTTCAGGTGGAGCCCTCACTCCAAACCCTGCCCTGTCTCAGAAAGCTCACTAAACAGTGGCTCCTCACCCAGAAACAACCCTGGACCATGCCTACATGGTATTTCAATGGCCTCTTAAGGAAGTCAGCTGATTTTCCTGTCCCTCCTTAGGTGCTGGGAGACCATCCAGGAGCATTTTCCTCAAACCTAGACTTTAATTTTTATTCAGCTTAGTTTGATGGGCTGCATCAGCACAGAGGCTTAATATTGGGGTACAGAAATCTTTCATCTGGTTGTTGGGCAGGAATTGAATCCAGGTCAACTACTTGGAAGGCAGCTAACCTTCCTGTACTGGGATTGGGTTACAGCTAATTGAATTGTGGACCAAACTGTTTTCATGGGGTTCCCGAAACAACCCAGGCCCTTGCCAAAAGAACAGGTTGCTCTCCCTACTTGACACCAAGGCTCTGTTGTTAAAGATAACACTTATGAAATCTCAACAGTAGGGTTGCCTCAACAAGACCTGCATGATGACAATAGTCAGCATTTCAATGTGGATGAGGAGAAGTTTTCAAGGCTCCACCACTAGATACAGCAATTGAGTCTAATGAGAGAGGAAGAGCCAGTTTTCTCCATATTTGAACCCCTGATATGTTATCCAGTTCCAAGTGGACAACATTTATTACAAATGCATACAAGCAAAACTAAATGGATTCACCAGGCTATGCATACAAATATATGTATGTATGTATGTACATAATACATATATAGATACATACATACACAAATATGTATGTGTAATAATTCTAATTAAAATATAAGAGGTTGTGAATTTGAAGGAGAATGGGGAGGATGGACACCAGAGGATTTTGAGGAGGAAGAGGAAGGGAGGAAATGATGTGAATACAGTCAGTGCATGAGAAATTCTCAACTTGTTATTTTTAAATTAACAATGTTTAATGTTTCTGTTCCCCCACTAAAAAAAACCCTCTTTCTGAACATCCCCATGACTCTGGGAAAGGGATGGACTGAGGGAGCAGGGACTGGAATGTCCTTGTGGCTGTTATCTGAAAGAACAGCAAGTCTCAGTTGGATACATTTCTGTGTGAGGCAAATCTTATGTGTAGGAAGAATGAAGACCCTGTGTTCCTGCATACACAGCAAAGCTAGCTGATCGTCAGGATGCTGGTCATCCAAGGACAAACACAAACCAATGCCAATGCTTACAAAAGTTTAATCTTTAACATACTTCCCTCTTAGTGTTGGGAACAGAGGGAGGCAGACAAGGTAGAAACACTATTGTCCAACTGGTTGCCCCAGAACTCTCCCTGTTACCAAGCTTTGATAAGCCCCACCGCAACACCTCCAAAAAACAGATGTCTTTTATTTGTTTGTTGATTTGGATTGAGACAGAATCTCATGAACCAAGCTGGATTCAAACTCCAGGATGACCTTGAACCTGTGGTTCTCAGGAACAGGTTGCACATCCCTGGTAGGATGGAAGATGTGTGCCACCACACCTGGTTTATACCATGGTAATGACGAAATCCAGTGCCTCAGATATGCTAGACAAGCACTCTCCTGATGGATCTACAGCCCCAAGCCCAAGTTTCAAAACCTTTTACGTCTTGCAGGCATTATTTCTTTAGAGTCTTAGAATTTTGTCACAACAAGGACAGCTGGCATGGCTTGGCTTTACTTTGTCCTTCCCTATACAGGCTATTATTTCCAGGGACAGTACAGGACAATCCTGATGATGTTCTGAGTGACTAGATCATCTGAAGCAGACTCCCTGGTTGTCCATTCAGTGGCTTTCTCTGACTCTTTTTACTGACTTTTGGGACCCTGATTTTCATGCTAGGTCACCTTGCCCAGTATTCATACATGGGAAGGTGATGGTATTAATTGATATGCCTTGTTTTATTCATACTCATTTGAAACCTGCCCTTTCCTGGATGAAAACAGAAGAGGAGGGTATGGGGTAGGGGGAAACTGGGGAGTGCAGGATGGTTGGGAAGGCTGTGGCCAGGATATAAAATAAATAGAATACAATAATAATAATAATAATAATACTTTGCTAAGTATATCTACCTGTTTTGCCATCTCACTGCCCTTGCTTGGTTGAAGTTTAGTTTGAGTGGTCTTGCTGAAGATAGGAGTGAGGTATTGAAGTGACATGCTACTCTTGGGTCTATGAGACCTTTATAGCCAAGCATGCTTATTTTATGATTTGGGAGCATCATCTCTTAGTGCAGATATATTTATAAATGTTATGGTTTCTTCAAAGGTTGTTCCCTTTGCATTATGTATTGGTCTTCTTTATCTCTTGTCAGTAATGTCGGTTGGACTCTATTGAACAGCCCCACCAGCCTGTCTTCAGTTTCTACTCACTTGATGGACTGATTCCACCCTTTGATACAAAAGTCTGTGAAAAGAAGTACCTACAAAAATCCACTGAGTTGATAAAAGAACTATGAGAAGAAACCTACAGTAATATATGTGAGTGTAAAATTATTAGTATATCCTCCTTTTAAATAAGTGAATTGGTTATACATGATACTGAGTTACATAAGGAGATTTCATACACACTAAAAATGAAGTAAGACATTATTTCAATAACAAATTTCAATCATTGTTCAGACTTGCACAGCAGATACTGTTAAAATAAAACAAAATAGGAAAATGAAATAAGAATTTCATGTCTAACTAAACAGAATATAGAAATGATGAGCAACTCAGTATCAATGAATGCCTATGACATCGCAATCATAAACTATAAAGTTTCTCTCTGACATGAGCTTAATTCCTCAGAAAAATGCAAGATATTAGTCCTAAGGTATAAAGTTTGCAATATAGCCTAGGATACACTTGCATGTAACAACTAATCTATTAATATAGTAGTTACTATAATTTAGCAAAAAAGTAGATAAGGGTATTAGATCAACTTACTAATTTGGAAACTGATTTTTTGAACACTTGTGTGTGTTGGTATGGCAGGGATATCTGTGTAAGTTCAAGACCATTCTGGTCTACAGAGTGAGTTCCAAGTAAGCTAAGGTTACATAGTAAGACTTTTGTTCAGACACACACATGCGTGTGTGTGTGTGTGTGTGTGTATGTGAGTATGTGTGTGGGAGAGAGAGAGTATGTGTGTGTGAGCCCATGCCTGCACCTGTGTGCTTTTTTCTGTGTGTAAATATATATTGATATGTAAATACCTAAATATAAGATAGTAATACTTTAAAGTTCATTTAATACTATCATAAATACACATTCTATGTTGAGTTTCTGATAACTCTTTATTGCTACCACCATTCTAATGTTTTATTTTCGTGATCACAATGTTCAGTAACAGGCAATTAAACAGGCCCTTCATTGATACATAGCAACCTTGAGCAGAGAAAACACCAGCCAAGTAGCCCTTTTGCCAGACATTGACCAGACTCTGTGGTGGCAGCCTGGCTGTTTGAGACTGTGTACAGACACTGCCGATGACCACTACAGTCACAACTGAGGATATGCTCGGACAGTCTGCAGACCTTACCAAGCACAGTGGACTTCAGATAACGCTTCCCACCCAGCAGCTAGTCACACCCCAGTCAGACAAGGAGCACCTCCTGAAGTGCTCCACAAGAAACCTTCTGTTTGATATTAAGGACTAGGTGCTAACATGACCTTTCCTGAAGATGAGAGATGTGCACACAACCTTCCCACATAAGCTTCTGTCTCAACAAACAGGCTGCCGTCTTCACCTTCCCAGCCTCCAAGAGATACACTATTGTGGCACCCCTCATGCTGCAACTCAGGCTCACTAACAGCCTTCTTCCAATTGTTTTTCTGTGCCTCATTTTGATCTCTAACAGTTTGAGGTAGAGTTTAGCAGAGCAGTTTGAGCACATAGCATGGAAAGAGGAAGAAAGTCAGGGACCACCGTGTGCGGCTGATGGTAAGATTGTCTTACAGGTTATGTATATCATTGGGGACCACTGAAGCAAGGAAATGTGAGGTGAGTGAGGAAATAAGTAAGTTACAGGAGAGGGATTTGGTGTTTTGCCAATGTGGGAGTGGCTTACTTTGAGCTCTGCTTCTGGGAACCCATTGTCCACTGTCATTGCCCGAGCGGACTATAAATTCAGTAGAGGCTGTCTAGTCTTTCCTGTGAGTGATCTCTGATCATCAGCATCTGGCACTAATAGCCCTGTAAGAGTGTGCTCGGGAGAAATGGAAACCCTACTGAAGCTGTGTCTCTTTCTTCTGTGCTTTGAAACCGGTAAGTATTGCCTGCATCTTGTTCCCTTACCTACCGAAGGAAGACAAGTAAATCACCTCATCTATGATGTTAAGGCATGTTTTTGACTGGAGCACATCTGTTAGGCAAAACATGGGTTCAGCTAAGTGATCCAGAGGTCCAGTGACCTGTGTGTTCGTTGGGAAGAGACAGCATGGCGCTGGTCTCCTCTAAGCAGTCTTTATCTTTGCAGCTGTCACTGTACAGTGTGTACTCTGTCGGTCTTATAAAAACAGGGAGTGTGTTGATGGGAATCAGACATGCACTACACAACCTGATGAAATGTGTATGATCCGCAGATCCTGGTTTGCGTTTGAAAGTAAGTATGTGCTCTGTGCCCTGGAGAATTTCTGTTTCTCCTTCAGGATTCCAAACACCACCTCTAAGATATTTTACTTAAAGAAAAAGAGCCCAGGTATGATATTCTAAACCTTTTTCTGGGGTCAACTTTCGGAGAAAGCTAAGGCTAAGGATATCTTGAGTGAATGGGGCTTTTCCCCATCATTGTATTGATACATTCATCCATCCTTGATCCACAACATCTCTGTTCTTAGGGTCTGTCTTGGTTAATTTTCCACTCCCATGACAAAAGACTATAACCAATACTACTTATCAAAAAAAAAAGAATTTAATTTGGGATTGGCTCAAAGTTCCAGAGGTGTAAAATTCTTAACCCTCAAGTCGGGGATCATCATAGAAGCCTGGCAGGCATGGTGCTGGGGCAGTAGCTGAAAGCTTATATCCTGTGACTCACCAGGAGACACAGAGAGAGAAAGAGTGTGAGAGACAATGAAAATGGTATTGGATTTTGATACCTCAAACATAGCTCCCCATTGACACACCTCCTCCAAGAAAATCACATCTTGTAATCCTTCCCAAACAGTTAAACCAACTGGGAATCAAACATTCAAGTATTCAAGCTTATGAGGGTCATTATCATTCAAGTCACCACATGATCCAAATACTATAAGCTGTCAAGTACCTAAATGTGCCATTTGTTATCATCTGTCCTGGTGGCTTTTGCTTTCTAATGTATGTTGAAGTTCAGTTTTAGCCTAGAGTCACCTTCTCTGGAAAACATCCTTATCTAAAGGACACTTTGGTGTTGATCAAATCTTCCTGCTTCATCTTTCTCCTGGCTCCTTTCATAGTACATTCCATTTGACATTCCATTTCTAGGGCTAATATAATATAACGCCTACCACATATTGCCATATTGCTTACCCTAGTGTTTGGACTAGCACACATTCAATAAATCCTATCTACTTGAAAGGAAGAGGATGCTATGTGCCTCAACGTCCAGAACCTAAAGCTCACCATTAAATTCATGTTTCTACTAGGAAAGACTCATAGGAAAAGTAATTTTCCAGATGTGCTCAGGATTATGTTGCACAATGGCCAACATAGAACATAACAGATATACAACCTCATATACATACACTTCCTTCTTCTACAGTTGAGAACCTTCAAAATGCAGAGTCTGGGTGCATGAAATCCTGTAAACTAGATGAAAAGATTTCTGGAAGTCTAACAATACATACACACTGCTGCATCGATGAAGATTTCTGCAATGACATCAATTTACCAATTGTGATGTTTTAGGGTGAGCTAGTCTCAATTGACCTCATTAGTCATTTCCTTTCCTCCTGATCTAAATTTTCTTCCTTTGGGTTTTAATTTTACTCTGAACTAGAGATTTATCTGAGATTCAGAATTGTGCAAGTCACAGAATCTGGGGAAAGACAAAAATTATTTGGTCTTCTGAATGTATTGTGACCATATGGCCTAATTCTTTCACTTGATATCCCTTAACCCTCATCACTCTGAGCATAGCTGAATCTTCATTTCTATCAATGCATTCATCACCTCAGTGTGGTAGATGAAGAAATAAATGGATGGTAGAGTGTCAGGAAGACATGGACAAGCTGAGTATCCTTTGTACAGCGTGTGCTTTAAGAACTTGGTTAGTTTCATCATTGTGAATTACACTTCCAGGAAACAATTTAAAGGAGGAAAGATTGTTGGGGCTCCTGGTTTCAGCCCTTCATTATCTTACTCCACTTCTGTGGTCCTGTGCTGAAACTAAACACCATGGCAGAATCAGGCCATGGCATACCAAAACTGCTCAACTCATGGTGTCCAGGAAGTAGCAAGACTGACAGAGGACTTGGGCAAGATATGGATGTCCATGAAATACACTCAGAGGCCGGTTCTCACTGTGTAGGCCCCACAGCTGAAAATAAAGACATCCAAATGGCCTTGTTTTCATGAATGAGAAAATGACAACCACGGGATTGTAGTGTCAAATTTCACCCAAAGAAGAAAACCCCCACCGATTGCATCTGTTATGTTGCTGCCAGAAAATAAATCCACTAAATACTTCTTCTTTGAAAGATTTTCTTTCTGAGCATGTAGAATCGTGGGTGAAAATGGTGTTGACTCTCATCTATTTTAGGAAGTTAATACTACACCATGTTGCTTTTGTACCCTTAAGATAGAAGTTTATTTGTAAGCCCTCATTCCCTTCTCCATCTAAGCTCAGGCTCCTTATGATTACACTTGGCTCACACTGAATGTAATTAGATTTATCCTCTATGTTTATGATAGACATATGAATCAGTACATCCTCAGCCTTTAGGCCTTTAGTTTAGTTTTAGAAGGTTTAATAAAACCTGTTGGGATTTATTAAGCAGTTATTAACTACAAATCATTTTCCCCTTTATTGATTGGTTATATTGTAAGCATCATGTGTGAGAAAGGAGAAAAGTATCTGTGGAGTGCTTAGTCATAAATGGAATATCTAGGCCACATATCTAGGAGCCCTCCTTCCAAGGCTCACTGACCACCACAAAAAAGAGAGTGGAAATATTGAAAGAGTTGGAAATGATGTCGTTCTGGGAAAAAACTGTTTCCTGGAAATGACAAGGTCATTGTACTCCTGGACTCATAGCAGCTTTGGTTCCCTACACAAGATCAAGCCAGTCAGCATTACAGCCTGGATGGAGGAAGGGAACATCATTTACTACCCCTAGCTGAAAGGCTATTGAAAGTTAATGACTATAAGGGAAAAGAGAATCAGTTTTCTTCAGAGGTTTGTTCCTTGGTAAGTTGTCCATGCTCTGATGATGTCCCCATAACCATGTTTGTTTGAACCACACTCATTTGGCACTATGGTTTGGTCTATTTTTTAATGACATGAAGTAGGTGGAATGGAGAGGATTTAGAAGGGATTGGAGGGGAAAATGAATGACGTGACTATGATCCAAATAACTAGTATGCATGTATGAAATTATCAAAGAATGAATATAATTTATCATGTTTGTCTTTAAAATGGCCAATACATCATTTGCTATTTAAAACTCTGTCTTTGAGGTTGTTAAGGTGGGTTCCCCCACTTGGAAATACAGCATTCATTAAATTGAGGCAAGATAATGGATAGTTTGAGGACATTTAACTATGCTACATGATTTCTTGGTATATTTCTGTACATAGTATTCTAATATATATATGGAGAAACTCTGTCTCAAAAAGGAAAAGCTTTGAGCTCATGTCCATTTTTTTCTTAGATGTGAAGATGGACTTCAATTTCTCAAAAATCCTCATATCAAAACATGTATGCTATGAACTCATTTTTCTAAAATCTTTAATAAGTGAACATTTTTATAAAATAAAAACTAAGTGAAATATGCAATTAGATTTATGTTAAGAATTATTTAAACATTCTATGCCAATAAATCTTGATCCCTGTTATCTAATAGAAATATCATACATATTCTTTCAATGTGTTTTTAGTGTTCTGTTAATGTATATGTTTCTCGTGTATAAATAACTGTGAAATGACAAGCCTGCTAGAACAGATGATTGCAAGGGTTTATATTTCTTATAAACTCTTGAAATGTGTTTTATATAAGATTCATATCTACTGCCATTATATGTACAGCAATTGTTTGCAGGTTTTTGTGTTGAAGGTTATTTCTCTCTCATACTGGCATTTCAAGATAAACTATAAATTCACTTTACCAAAATACTGCTGCCTGAACCATAGCACTCAAAAAGAGATGCTTTAAAAAGAAGGCTCAAGAAGTAAATTTAAACTGAAAATTTAGGATTTTTCTTAACATACATGCAGAACATGTTTTCATTTGTTTATATAATAGTTTTTTATTCATATAAAACTCAGATGAGATAAATCTCATGATTGTGAGTAGTTCAATACATTGACTTGTTCTGCAACTTCCAGCACTATATATTTGCTGAGCTTTTTCATTATTCTTCTCAGATCTCATACCTGGTAAGAATTCAAGCTTCTTTCCTCCTCATGGTCTGGAACCATGTATCTCTGTCTCTACAGAGCTGATTCATCCCAACATTTCATTTGAATGCCATTGTGAAATCTGAGGAAATCGCCACTGCTTCTTTTCTTGTTTTCAAGGTTCCTCCATGAAGCATCTTTTTGTTATTTTTTTAAGATAGGCAAATAACCTATGGTTTGTCTCTTTCACATATTACTTAATCCATTATCAGTTGGCTAGTATAATTTATGTTTTTGAATAAATTCTCACTGTTTGAAGAATTTGGTAGATAAAGCTATGCTACATAATTTGTTAATCTGTTTCTGCCTGTAATCTTATCCACAGATTAGCTTTATTTCTGCAAGCTTAGTGATAGTCCTTAAATTTCACTCTTGTGTTTATTAGTTATGTTTGTGACAAAAAGCAACATTGAAAATAAGGGTTTATTTCAGTTTCTAGTGCTAGAAGGACTGTATATAATGGCAATAAAAGCATAAAAAGAAAGAGAAACAGACTGGCTCATCACAGTCTCTATTACACACAGGAAGCAAAGAGAGAGAATAGGAAGTGGGAACAGACTTTCAAACCTCAAAGGCCACTACTAGAGGCATATTGATTTAGTAAAGCTCTACTTCCAAAAAGTTCTAAAATTTTCCCATTTAGGACCCCCAGCTGGGAATGAAGAGTTCAAAATAACATGGGGCTGCGGGAAAAGTTTAGCATTGAAACCACTATAGTCTGTCCCTGTCCCATAGTCTATAGCTGTCATATTATGTGAAATATATTTGGTCCAACTTCAAAAGGTCCCATAGTCTTTAACAGTCTCACCACTGTTCTAAAATCCAAAGTATCTTCTTAAGCCAATATGTTAACTATGACATCCTTGAAAAACAAACAAAATCCAAAAATTACATAATCCCAACATACAGTGACACAGAGTACACATTTCCATCCCAAATGGTGAGAACAGGAGCAAACAAGACCAGAGGGTATAGGTTGCTCTCCACAAACTGACAGCAAGGCCCCATTACAGAAGACAACATCTACACAACTCATTGAATATGAAAGTCAAGTTGGTGCCTACATAAAGCCTTGATCCCTATCATCTAGCATCTTTGGTACAGGAAGGTACTCTGCATGGCATTGGAAGGAAACATTAATATCATAAACATCAAGCCAGCCACAAAACCTATGCTATCCTGACTTCAAGATATGCTAGGGCAATGGTAGCATAAAACTTGTAGGAGTTACCAAGCAATACTTGGTTTTACTTAAATCCCACTCTACAAAATGGAACTCACCCCTGACACTGCTTGGGTGATCAAGAACCAAAAACTAGATAGCCAAGGACCCAGGTATAAACTAAATACAAAAAAATACTACTGTTATAAAAACAAAAACAAAAAAGTAGCAATAAAATGATTCTAATGACATTCTGCTGTACTCATAGATCAGTACCTTTCTTATCCATCATCAGAAAAGCTTCTTCCTACAGCAGATAGAAACAAATACAGACACCCACAGCCAGACATAATGCAGAGTTGGGAAATCTTGGAACACTCAGCAACCCTAAATGGATGTCTCCATCAATTCCCTCTCCTTGGGGCTCAAAAAAACCCCACGAAACAGGAGGCAAAAAAGTATAAAAGCCAGAGGGAATGGAGGGCATCAAGAAAAGAAGACTTCTAAGTCAATATGATAAAAGCTCATTATGAACTCACAGGCTGAGTCAGCATGCACAAAACAAGTCGGTGCATGTTATATGCATTTATATTATGGCTTCCAGTTTAGTGGTTTTATGGGTTTCTGGAAGTGTAAACAAGTGGATCTCTGATTCCTGTGACTTGTCTTGGAATCTTTTATTTTTTATTTGTCTTTTCCAACTCTGGTGTATTAGTTTTTGCTTTATATTATTACCATTACATTATATTTATTTCCCTTAGTAGCCTATTTACTTTCTAATTAGAGACAGAAAAGGAGTGGATCCAAAAGGAAAGGGAGATAGGGAGGAAATAGGAGGAATAGATGAAGGGGAAACCATAATCATGGTACATTATGTGAGGAAAAATTCTATTTCAATGAGAGTTTTTTTTAAAGAAATTTTTTACATACAGTATATTCTGGCCATGTTTTCCTCTCCCTCATCTCCTTCATATCCTCTCCACCTCCTCGCCCATCCAACTCCAACTCTTTAGAAAATTAGAAGACAAATAAAAATCAAGGAAATCAGAATAAAACAAAACAAACAGGAAAAAAATCAGGAAAATACATGCATATGCAGATGCAGACACACACATGCATACACATGTATACACCACACACACACCACACACACACACACACACACCACACACACCACACACACACATACACACACCACACACCACACACACACCACATACACACACCACACACACCCCACACACACACACCACACACACACACATGCACACCACACACACTACACACCCATAGACACACCACACACACACCCCACACACCACACATCACACCACACACCACACATCACACCACATACACACACCACACACACACTACACACACATACACACACCACACACCACACACACACCACATACACACACCACACACACACACCACACACACACCACACACACACTACACACACATACACACACCACACACACACCACATACACACACCACACACACACACCACACACACACACCACACACACACGCACACCACACACACTACACACACATACACACACCACACACCACATACACACACCACACACACACACACACATACACACACCACACACACACACATACACACACCACACACACACCACATACACACACCACACACACACTACACACACGTACACATACCACACACACACCACACACACATATACACAAATTAGCAACCGTAAAAGACAAGATGACTAATGCCCAAACAAAGAATTATGACTTTTTTAAAAATCTCCAGAAATTCCATTGAGTTTATTTTGTGTTTCCCTTCTACTGCTAGGCATGGTGCCTCCCTTGAACGTGGTTTGCTTACACAGTGAGACTCCAGTAAAGAAAACCGTTTTTTTTTCTTTTGAGAGAGACTGTCAATTGAAGATACCTTCTGAGTTAGGGATGGGAGCTTGTGGTCACTCAGCACCGAAACTCCATCCAGGAGACCTGTCCAGGCCCTAGGCATGCTGGCACACTCTTTGGTTCATGTGTATACCACTCCTGCTGTGTCTGTAGACACTGTTTCCTTGATCTCTTGCATCCCCACTGGCTCTTACAACCTCCTCTCCTTCTGCAGGGTTTCCTGAACCTTGAGAGGAGGGATTTTATGGGGACACCTCACGTAGGACTGAGTATTCAAGGTCTCTCACTCTGTGTTTTGTTGAGTTGTGGGTCTCTGAACTAGTTCCCATCTTCTGCAAAAGGAAACCTTTCTGCTGTCTGAATGAGACACTGTTCGATCCCTATATCAGAATGCCCTTAGGAGTCATTTTATTGCTATGCTCCTCTAGAACAATAGGATTTGGTTTCCCCCCAGGTACGTGGCCTGTTAGTCTTGGGTTCTTATGCAGGGTCAGGCATAAGTTTCATTCCATGGAGTGGATCATAAAGCTGATGGGACAGTGGTTGGTTATTGCCACAATCCTTGTGCCGCTGCCGTACCAGCGTATCATGCAGACGGATCACCACTGCAGATCAAAGGGTTTGCAGCTGGGTTGGTGTTTACCTTTCTCCTCTGGGAGTGCGAAGAGGACCGTCCAGCACCATGAAAAGAGTGAAGGTTCTAAGTAGGCACCAGCTTGACTTGTCCATGTTGAGGGACAAGCTGTAAAATGTACTGCCTCACAAATTCATACTAAGTATGTGATAGACAGCTGTACAAGAGGCACTGTACTCATTATGACTTGGGCAATGGATGATTTAGACCCTTTTTGTTCAGATAATTCAATGACTAAACAAAGGGTCAAACCAAGTGTCTATGATGGTAGAGTCAGCAGTTAGCCAGTGGTCACAGCAAAGCTACTGTATTTCACCAGAGCCAGAGAAGTTTCTAACATGACTGCCTTCTACAGTAATTCAAGTCACTAACAATATCATTTTTCCCAGAGTACTTAGACCACCCATATTTGTGAAGCTAAAGACACTGAAAAACTTTCACCCTAGACAGGACAGAGATTGGGGTCGTAGGAAGACATTCCTCATCTTAATTCCTTTATGTTTCTTCAACTACAAGAAGCACATGGTGATAGAAAAAGGTTAATCTTCACAGTGCATTTTATCTAATTCAGCCGTGAAACCTTCTGAAAGCATCACACGAAGGACAGTGTTAGCCTATCCAGTTCTCACATGGAGTGAACAGGAACAGAGAAGGCACCACAGCTTCCAGATGAGATGGGTGCTTCAAGGTTTAAAAGAGCAATGAGGGGTCTGAACCTGTGGATAGTCTCAAAGACACAGGCAGAATAAAGGGGTGCAATCTCTTAAGTCATTCCTGCCCGCCTTTCAGAACAACATAATCCCATATTCTCCTGTCAACCATCAGAAAAGGCTGCAATAGAAACTTTCCTTTATGGTGTATCTGAGAGAGGCTTTGAGCAGGAGTAATACCTCTTCCCAGATAGCATTAATCCAGGGTTTAAAAAACATCTACCCTGAGAACACTGTGTTTTCAGGTATGAATGGACCAACACAGGAAGGCAACAGAACTTATGAGCTTCAAGGGCCATCATATCTCCCTTTTACTATGACAATAAATGCTGATTATTTCTCAGTGAGATCTGGATCCTAATGAAACACTTGCATTCTTTAAACTATACTGTCTCCAAAGCCTAGGTGAGACTTTCTGTATTAAGACCCTCATGACTTTGTATATGATCTTTGGTGGTAGCAGCTCACTTTGGGGTGACTTCCCGCTTTTTTTCTGATTAATCACTCTTTTCTGCGTTTGGGATTATTTACAAACATCTTCAAGAAGCCCCATAAAGACTGGCTATATGAGCTATACATTTTGCATATTGAACATACAAATTCTGATGCCAAGACTGCTTCCTCGGTTGTTTACAATTTTGGATGCCTAAAGCCAGAGATCTAAAGAGGAACAAGGAGAGAAAGTGGTCACGGAAGAAGGATCCGGAAATTTTCCAGGTTCCTATGACTTAGATCAGAATCTAGTTTTGCCTTTCTTGTCCGTATTGGCCAGTGAAGAGGATTATAAAATAATTGGTTACTTAGCGGCCCATGCTAGGCCATCATCTACCTCAGGTTCTTCTTCCCCCCCCCTACTGCAAAAGTTAGCAGATCTTCAATGGGAAACTTAGGGACACTGGGCCTTGTACTTCTGCTCTGCATACACACTGATAAATATTGAGAGAGTGGTTTCCTAACAGCTAAGGGATCAACTGAGCTTGAACCTGACACAGTTTTAGTAAAACCTTTGTTCTCAACATAGTTCTGGGTATGTGAGCTTGAACCAGGCTCCTGGGGAATAATACCCAGTTTCACTCAAAGAGAAGCCGCAGTCCTGGTCACACAACTTCTGTTTAGAATTGCATGGGTCTTTCTTCGCTAGAGACATGACATGACCTTTATGTTTTCTTCACTCCCTGAATGATGATTTAATCTGTGGAGTGAGGAATTTGCAGGAACCCGAGGACTGCTACCTTATCTGAACCTAGAACTCTGGCAAATCAAGGGAAACTGACTTCTCCCCTCTATGTACAGTAACTGCGGTAAGGTAGAAAATGAACCTAGGGCATCAGAGTTCTGTGGAGAATCCTCCCGGCTTCTATGCGGAGGGGATAAAGATCATCCATTTGTCCTTTCCCATTCGTAGTTTAAAACATGCAGTTAGGATTCAGGCATTATGCTGGCCTATCCCTTGGAACCTGGCAGGATGTGCTTGCCAGTATTCAAGTAATACTCTGACCTACTCAGGGTCCTGACATCAGCTGTGTCTCTACTGCACATGAGCTACATCCCTTCATAGAAGGCGAGCCTGCCTGCCTCCAATTTCTTTCTTCCTCCACTGCTGTCTCTAGAGGCTGGTTTCTCCCGCTCCCCCTTTCCCTTTCTCTTCCCCCAGTACACTCTCAACTTGAGCCTTGTCACATGGTGTGAATGTCTCTCTCTTGCCATCTTTTACACGTGCTGCTGCCTGGAACATATCTGTAAGACAAAACCTTAATGAAGTCAAGATGCCTGGGAGTTTGAACATTTCCCTCCTTTCAGCACTGTCTTTCTCTTTATTGCTTGCAGCTTTAGCTCTCAAGTGTAGAGAATGTTCGTCCTATTTACATAAGATATGTAAACACAAAATGAACACATGCATTGCAGAAGATGGCGAATCGTGTATGACTGTTCGAACCTGGTCTTCACCTAATGATGGTAAGTAGGGAATTCAGTTAATATGGAAGACCAGTGGTCATGCCTCTTTCTCTTTAGTGCCCAAATGCCTTCCTATAACATGGTAGTTCTAAGGATAGAATCATTTGAACTCAAGATCTCCACAGAGCCTGGAACCCAGCAAATGTTAGGAAGTGCTTTTCTGCCTGCCTGCCTCCCTGCCTGCCTAAGAGGGAACAGCTGCTATTTGCTTCAATATCTACAAAGTCAAGTCATTTTGAGGCTAATAGATATTATAGAGAAACAGTTTGTCATTTAATGCACTCTTGGCTCACTCTTACTTGGATTTGTGGCTTGCTTCATTCAAAACAATATATTGACTCTTCTTATCTCTCACAGTGAATAATCCATCAGGCGGACGTTCTGGGTGCCAGAAAAACTGTACAACAGATGAGTATGAATACAGTGATATTGCAGTATTGACAAGCTGCTGTAATACATATAACTTTTGCAATGATATCAATATCCCGGTTGATGAATGGTACTGAAGAACCCTCGGGTTATCTCATGGCTCGCTCCTGTCTTCTTTGTCTTATTTCTGATCCTTCCTTTAGTTTCATTTTTACTTGAGATTGGAGACTTCTCCAACATCGGAACTTTATGTCACTGAATCTGAGGGTGGAGGCTACCTAGTCTCATGTCAGTCTAAGTAAAAAACAGGTCACTTCTCATTCTTACTGCTCCCCTTTAAATCCATATAAACATAGATGATCCTTGCTTTCAATACTCTCTCGCTACCCCAAGAAGAGATGGTCCTGTGAATGCAGAGAGAAAGGAACCTTCAGCTATGCAGAGCATGAGGACAGATGCCGGGTAGGATAAGCGGATTTCATTCATGTGTTTAGAAACCAAAGACTCACCATACAATGTGTTCATTAAATGGAAGAAAGTAGGAGGCAAGGGGAGACATGGCAATGACGGTGAGAAGAAAATCAGCTGGATTGGTTATTTGGGAGCAAGACCTGGACAATATATTCATGTGCATGAATTTTTTTCCTTCTGTTTCGAACAGTTGCTCCTCTGGTACATGCATAGCTGTAACGAATTTCTTACAGTTAACAGGGAAGGCATCAAAACATCTATTCCTGAAACTGGAAGCATTCATGCCAACTATGATATGTTTGTTACACTGTGATTAAAGCTCCGTGTTAACTAATGGTTATAGTTTGGGAGGATGGCCAAATGTCAATCCCAGTATGAAAATCAGCCAAGAATGTGGAGTTAGTTTTCCCCACTATAAAATTTGCTTGTTCATGTACTATTCACCTCTGGAAAATAAAAGTGATATAATAATCCTAATGGGGAAATTATGCTGAACAACCATTTATTTCCTACATAATATTTTGCTGCCTTCTCCTTCCTCAATGCCTCTATGTCATGCCATAGAGATTACATCTCATCCCAGACACTTGGTGTGGACTTTGAGCACAACTGAATCAAATAGCTGGCATTTGGTTGATAGCCTTGTGTGGAGATTTTCTGAAGCCATCCTAAGGAAAATGATCATAATTTGCAAGAGCCATATTTCATAAATGAATACTTTCTCACCCTTGATAGTGGAACTTCTAAATTAAAAACCTGGAACTGATCACTCATTTTCTTATCACAAATGCAGAAAGGTTTCTTGAGAACCTCCTTTCCCTGAGTGAAATCAGGGTGGAGAAAACCACAGGTACAAGGTCAGAATTCCAAAACTGATCTGAACGGAAAATCAACTATGTATTGATTCTTATGTTGCTATTGGACAGTAAATCCACTAAATGATTTGTTGAGTTGTGAAGGCTATTCTTTGTGGAGCAATTGTGGTTGCTGCTAATCAGTGATGCTTCCTCTCTGTTATTTAGAAAACTTTATAGTCCCTATGAGGACACAGAGGTTGCAGGTAATCGCTATAATATTGGCTGAAGCCATACTCCAGAACCCTGAACTAGCCTTTTAAAATAGCACTTTAATTCAGACACAACTCAGTGAATTCCCTGGTCAACACCCTGCTTACACCACAGCTATTTTCACCAAGTCAGGGGTGACCTGTTTATTTTTTTTCAACTGGACACAGCCTAGAAGGATCCAGAAAGATGAACCCCAGTTGAGAAAAATGCTTCTGTCAGAAGTCCTGTAAGAAAGTCTATAGGGTGTTTTTCTCAATAATTTATTAGGAGGAATTTTTATTACTGTTGATATGGGAATATCCAGTCCACAGAGAGTAATGCCAACACCAGGTAGAGTGATACTGGAAAATGAACATATATATAATCAACCCGAGCACCAGATGAAGAAAACGACTAAGCTGTATTCCTCCATGTTCTTCCAAGGCTTTTGCTTTAGTTCCAGCCTCCAGATTCCTGCCATGACTTTCCTTCACAAGAAACTGTAAGCTGTAAGGTGAAATAAACCCTTTCTTTCCATGTTGCTTTTGGTTATGGGGTTTTATCACAGCAATAGAAACCTAAGACAAAAATTGGTACTAGGCTCATCAGGCCAACTGAATTTCACTGTTTGGGGGAAGACTCTGTTAGGATTTTGGAACTTTAGACAGGGAAAGACATTGAGTATTTAATGATAATGGGGTGTTGTGGTATGTGGGAAGACAGCAAAGCTGAAAGAGATGCAGATTGCAGAGAGGCCTGACTTGTAAACAGAACAGGACCACTGAAGTCAAACCTTTTCTTTAAGGCGACAGTTGATCCTGGTTAGCTGGGTCTGGGCAATCAGCTGTGATTAAGAAGAGACCAACATCACTGAGGCAAATCTTTGGGGAAATATTTCCTTAGGGTTAGCACAGATTAGCTGTGGTCCACAGTGGCCAAAGCTGCATCTCATGTTGGAATGTATAAATCTGGTAATGCATAAAAGCCACCCACATGGTACTGGTTATAAAGCACTGGAGAGATCATGGAGAGCAGCTGCAGCTTGCCACTGTATGGCAGGACTAAAGTTTCCAAAGAGAGGACAGGAAAAGTCATGATGCAGCCTCAGTTCCAGTGGACACCACCACATAGTAGAGATATTAATACTATTGGAAGACTTCCAAGGACATCAGCAACTGAGAAATGCAATGTGTGCTGTGAACAGCAGAGACAACGTAGTCCAGCTGCCTAGGCCCAAGTCCTTTGGAGTCCAGAGGATCATGAATGGGTCCCAGACATCAAGCACAAAACATTTTACACAACTGAGTTTTGGTTTTTCTTTAATTTGATTGTGGCTCTGATTCTTCTCTCTTTTAATAAGAAGTATGTTCCTTAAACTTTAAAAGACATGTCTGCTATTTTGAAAATACCCTTTCTTATAGTGTTTGTATTTTTCTAAAGACTGAAAGTTTCATGTTATTTGTGTTTTATATTGTGATACTGTTGAGCTCTTGGAGACCAATAAAATAATGAAGTGTTGTTTAAAGGTAATGCATTTTGTCACATTGACAAAGGGATAATTGTCCTATTTGTTTTGGGTAAACTTGACACCATCTAAGTTATCTGAGAAGAGTAGTATCAACTGAGAAAATGCCTCCATCAGATTTCTGGTATGCAGATCTGTAGGGTATTTTATTGATTAATGATTAATTTGAGTGGGTTGTGCCCACTGGGCATGGTGCCATTGTGGTGCAGATATTCCTGGGTTATACAAGAAAGAAGACTGAACAAGACATGAGGAACAAACCAAGCAGCATTTCTCTATGGTCTCTGCTTCAGTTCCAGCCCCCAGGCTGCTAATCAAATCTTATCATGATATATCTACAACAGCTCTTGACTTCTTGACCTTGATAACACAGTTTTCTTACAGTGGCAGAGCTATCCAGGAGGTAGAAAATTGAGGACGCTGGATCGTTATCTCCCTAAGAAGGAGAATGATTAAGATTCAGTTGTGAAACTTGTTCTCTGTTATAGTCATGTCATGCTTCTGTAATTGCAGGAAGCACCAAGGGCAAGCAAGGGGTTAATCTTCCATTGTGCTTTATCAGATTTGAAAATGTAATTTTCTGACGTATTGGGTGAATGCATGATGTGTTGGACTATCTAGTTCTCCTCACTTGGATGAGCAGCATAGATATGAAAGTTCAGGTGATAGCTGAGATAGCAGACCTAAAGGGTTTGGTAGAACGAGGAAACAGAGTTGAATGAAGAATTCAGAGGTTACTGACAATTCTACTGGCAGCACAATGTATAAAATCTCTTACTTTCATTCCCACTCCATATTGCTGGTCAACAAAATCCCAGGTTCCTCAGACAAAGACTGAGATAAATGGGATAGAGGTTTGTCATTGTGTCTTTGAAAGTGTGTCTGGCTAGGAGCAGGAACAAGAATGTTTGTTTCTAGATGCTTTTGTGGTGATTAGTCTTAGTCTTCATTGTGGATTTGTTTGGATCTATATAACTAGGAGATTGTGAGTCATGTCCCTGATAGATCTGTGGGGTGTTTCCAGGGATGATTTCTTATTGTGGTTGGCACCATCCCATGGTGTGGTGTGCAGATGGAATAGGAAGGGAAATGGAGAAAGCTAGTGGAACAGCCATCGGGAAAACCATTTTCCTCTTATTTCTGGAGTACTGTGACCTCAACTGTGTTTCTCAACCATGCCATTCTTACAGTGATAGATGGAAATCCTGAAACCATGGAACAGAAATAAACCCTCTTCCCTTACATTGTTTCTGTCAGGCATTTGATCAGGGCAAGAGGAAAATACTGGTAGAAATAGGTAGGTAGGTAGGTAGGTAGGTAGGTAGGTAGGTAGGTAGATAGATAGATGATATTGTTATATATTTATAAATAGATATATTGATATGTCTGATCACATATATATCACATTGATATATCTTTGATCACAAGTATGAGATGGTCATAGCACACCAGAGTGCTGTGGTTTCAAGTACTAAGAGGTATATGGTGTAATTCTGCCGGAACATATTGAGCCTTGGGCAGTAGATCAGTATTCATCCCAAGTATACACATGGACTTTGGACTCCCATCCAACAATGTTAGATGCACTTTCACCCTGAACTCTTGGGGGGAGGGTCTGGGCCCTGCCCTGGATGAAACGATAGACTGTGGACACCCCCATGGAGGGCCTCACCCTCCCTGGGGAAATGAGGGGATATTGGGGGGGGTTGGTGGGAGGGCACGGGAGGAGGGGAGGGAAAGGGAGAGGGACCTGGAACTGACCTGTGAAGCAACCTTGTTTCTAATCTAAATTTAAACTTAAAAATAAATAATAAAAAATCAAAAAAGAAATTAAAAGCAAAAAAAGAGGCATATGGTGGAAGTTAACTGATTCTGTGGACTTTGAAGGCCTTCATGACCAACTGCCGTGTTCTCCATTCACTTTTCACCTCTAATGAAATGTAAAGTCTGCAGGAAAGTTTATCCCACATTGTACACTTGTCCCTTTCAAGATTCATCAAATCTCTGCTCTATGAAGACCACTTTGGATTGAATGCAGATGTCCCGGCTATGTGCTTTTTACTCTGAGCTGATCTCTCATTGTCTTCATTATGATGGTGGCTCTTCTCTTCTTTGGTTCAAAAGAAGTTGCTTAAAATATCTTCTAAAGACTAAATACAGCTTGATACAATGATAAATACTCACCTTCCACACAACATAAAAGGTTTTCTGTAGGTTATAAGTTGTTGGACTCTTAGAATAAGAAAGTCCCAGTGAAGAATGAAGAAAGAGGTGGGACATTGAAGACAGAGCTGGAAATTGGTGATATTGAAGAGTTCAAATGTCAGGGGTCTTTTGTGATTCTTTGCTCCCTTATTTTTTTTTTGAGATAAGGTTTTTCACTGCCCTTAGAACTCATTAGTTTATCTGGTTTGGCTGCCAATGAGCTTCAGGGATCCGCCTGTTTCTGCTTTCCTATGCTGGCTTTTATATGAGCTCTAGGGATGCATCCAAACTCAGGTCCTCATGCTTCCATGTCAGTCATTCTTCCAGCTAAATGACCCCTACCACCACCACTCATCTTTGTTTTCAGGAGATAAAATTCATTTTGATAATCGGTTGCAGTGCTAAGCACAGTGCTCTTGTGGAATCCTTAACATTCTTCCCGATGTGTCCTTCTTGTCTCTTCTATCCTCAAAGCCCCAGATGGGTCCAGAGTGATTGCCTCTGTGCCAGACAGATCCTTATGACAGAGATGTACAGAGACCATTAGTGGGTATATCGAGGACTTGTGCAAAGGTAAGCGGCATAAGGATGAACAGAATCAAATTGAATGAGAAGGGTCGTCCTGAACATGCATAGTATCTCCTCTTCTGTGTAATGAGGTTGATGCTCCTGAAGCCTGGAGCTCCTTCGGCTAACATATTCTAAGAACAGAAACATTTTCCATAATGTCTTCTGAAGAAACAACTGGAGTTGAGTAATCACAAAGAACTGGAGTAAGAACAGCTAGATTTATCTAACTATGTAAGCCTCTGTCCAGGAGTTTCTAGTGTTGTCATACAGTAAAATCACTGCACTAAGGATGGGAAAGGTTTTCTTTGACAAGGAACTTTAGTCCTGCTTAACAGTGTAGTCAACCCAGAAACCATTGAGTGAAATTGCTGCCTTCCCACATTATGCACTCTATCTTTTTGTGCATATATTTAATTATTTCTAATTCTCCCAGTTATCAAGGCAAAATAATGTGTTAAAATGGCCCCATTTTCAATATTAGTAAGACTTATTAGATGCATATCATATTTTGTCAGTGGGAGTATCATCTACCTCTCTCCTATTTCTATATATTTGTTTCTGGTTTTAAAGGGATCTACCATTTAATCAACAGTTAGTTTTACCTTTAGCACATTTGACTTATGAATAGTTTAGTTTGTTCTCTCTGGGAACAGGAATTTTTATAGTAACTGCTTATTACATACATTTTTAATGTAGCAACCAGAAATCTTCACACAAGCAACATACTGTTTCTCCTATTTTGTTAACTGATAATCAACTCAATATTGTCGTAAAGAGGAAAAAATGGATTATTTTAAGCAAAATGGCATAATGTCAATCAAAAGTACCTAAATGGAAAGATCGCCCATGCTCTTGGATTGGTAGGAGCAACATAATAAAAATGTCAATCTTGCCAAAAGCAGTCCACAGATTCAATGCAATCCCTATCAAAATTCCATCACAATTCTTCAAGGACCTGGAAAGAACAATAATCAACTTTATATGGAAAAACAAAAGGCCCAGGATAGCCAAAACAACCCTATACAATAAAGGAACTTCAGGAGGCATCACCATACCTGACTTCAAGCTCTATTATAGAGCTATAGTCCTGAAAACAGCTTGGTATTGGCACAAAAATAGGCAGGTAGACCAATGGAACCGAATTTAAAACCCTGATTTTAACCCACACACCTATGAACCCTTGATTTTTGACAAAGAAGCTAAAACTATACAATGGAAAAAAGAAAGCATCTTCAACAAATGGTGCTGGCATAACTGGGTACTGATATGCAAAAGACAGCAGATAGATCCATGTTTATCGCCTTGTACAAAACTTAAGTCCAAATGGATCAAAGATCTCAACATAAATCCAGCCACACTGAAACTTTTAGAAGAGAAGGTGGGAGATACTCTTCAACAAGTTGGTACAGGAGACCACTTCCTAAACATAACACCAGTGGCACAAACACTGAGATCGACAATTAACAAAGGGGACCTCCTGAAACTAAAAAGTTTCTGTAAGGCAAAGGACACAGTCAACAAGACAAAAAGGCAGTCCACAGAATGGGAAAAGATATTCACTAACCCCACATCTGACAGAGGGCTAATCTCCAAAATTTACAAAGAACTCAAGAAGCAAGTCTCCAAAACACCAAAGGATCCAATTAAAAGGTGGGGTACAGAACTAAATAGAGAATTCTCAATAGAGGAGGCTAAAATGGCCAAGAGACACTTAAGAAAGTGCTCAACATCCTTAGCCATCAGGGAAATGCAAATCAAAACAACTCTGAGATACCATCTTACTCCTGTCAGAATGGCTAAAATCAAAAACACCAAAGACAATTTATGCTGGAGAGGATGTGGAGAGAGAGGAACACTCCTCCACTGCCGGTGGGAGTGCCAACTCGTACAGCCTCTTTGGAAATCAGTATGGAGATTCCTCAGGAAAATGGGAATTAATCTACCACAAGACCCAGCAATTCCACTCTTAGGCATATATCCAAATGAGGCAAATTCATACAACAAGGGCATCTGCTCCACTATGTTCATAGCAGCATTATTTGTAATAGCCAGAACCTGGAAACAACCTAGATGCCCCTAAACTGAAGAGTGGATAGAGAAAATGTGGTACATTTACACAATGGAGTATTACTCAGCAGAAAAAAACAATGGAATCTTGAAATTCGCAGGTAAATGGATAGCACTGGAAGAAACCATCCTGAGTGAGGTAACCCAGTCGCAAAAAGACAAACATGGTATGTACTCACTCATATATGGATTTTAGACATGGATCAGGATAGTGCCAGTCTGCACTTCCACTGATAGAGAGTCTGGGAAACAGGAAAGAACCTGAAAGATATGCATATATGCATAGTACCCAAGAGAAGAGGATTGAGACAAGATCCTCTGAATGGATGGGGAACATGGCGAGGGGTGGGGGGGTAGTGGGAGCTGGGAAGAAGAGGGGGGGGGAGAAGAGGAAGAGAGAGTAGGTCATGGGGGAACAGGAAGTTTGAGTGGGTGGGGGGTAGAATAGGGGGAAGAGGGAATCATAGGTTAGAAGACAGATCAGGCACCAGAGTGACCTCTAGTGAGCTAAAGGGATAACACCAATAGTGGAGAGACCACCTCGAATGCCCATTCCTGATAATGAACTTGATGTCTATAACCATCCGGGAGCCTTCATCCAGTGACTGATGGAAGCAGAGGCAAACACACACAATTAAGCACTGAACTGAACCCAAGGAACCCAGTTACAGAGAGAGAGGAGTGATGAGCAAATTGGCAAAGAATGGGCTGGCAAAACCAGCAGAGACAGCTGATCTGAACAAGGGAGAGCTCTTGGACCCCAGACCGACAGCGGGGAGGCCAGCATGGGACTGATCTGGACCCCCAAATGTGAGTGTCAGTGAGAAGGCCTGGGCAACCTATGGGGCCCTGAGCAGTGGATCAGTGTCTATCCCTGGAATACAAACAGTCATCGTGTGCCCATAGCACAAAGAAGGATATTCTCTCAGCCTGGACTCTTAGGGGAGTGCCTGGACCCTACCCTGAGTGAAATGACAGACTCTAGATATCCCCTATGTGGAAGGAATTGGCAATAGGGTGGGAGGATGGGGAGGGGGATGGAGAGTGCAGGAGGAGGGGAGGGAGAGGG
This sequence comes from Mesocricetus auratus, assembly GCF_017639785.1. NCBI lineage: Eukaryota > Metazoa > Chordata > Mammalia > Rodentia > Cricetidae > Mesocricetus > Mesocricetus auratus. The sequence continues at coordinate 15,306,817 of NW_024429203.1, read as the reverse complement.
AACTGGGATTGACATGTAAAACATGCTATTTAAAATTAAAATAAAAAGTGATAACAATGAAAAAACGTACCTAAGTATCTTATTAGAAATATTTTCACACAACATTCTTTAATTATATTTCCCCTCCCCCAACTTATCCCCAATCCTCCCCACCTCCCTACCCACCAAACTTCATTTCGGTCTCTCTCTGTTTCTGTCTCTTTCTGTTTCTGTCTCTCTCTGTCTTTATTTCTCTCCTTCTGCCCCTCTCTCCGTTTCTATCTCTCTGTGTCTCTGTCTCTGTCTCTGTCTCTCTGTCTCTCTGTCTCTCTCTGTCTCTCTGTCTCTCTGTCTCTCTCTCTCTCTCTCTCTCTCTCTCTCTGCCCCTCTCTCTCTCCCAACCAATAAGCACAATGAAACTTCATTCAGCTGTAAGGAAACATGAACTTTGCAGGAGAGTGATGAACCTGAAGCTGAAAGTTATGTTAGTAACTGTGACAACCCAGAAGTAGAAAGACAAATACTCATTACCCATATCATGAATTGACTACCCATATTGTTTGGAATATGATGATGGTACCTAACATTGATCAATAAGCCAGTCTCAGACTCAGGGGTATCAAACTCCATCATCATGCTCAACTGAAGATGTCTACATCCAGAAGCAATAGTCAGTACTACATTTCCTTGCAGAGTTCACTATCTGGGTCAGGCCTTCTGCTGCTTTCATATTTTAGCTTGCCACATGTAGTCCTTCTTCTCTCTATGACTGCCTCCTAGGTAGTCTCCCACCCTGGATCTGTGACTTCTAGAATTGATCCAGCAGTCTGGACACTCTTATCTCTGCTCCAACATCAAGGGAATCCACCCACGGTTGGTCTCTGCTTTTCAAGATTGCACCATCAATTTTAAACTGTTGCACCTCTCCTCCCCTTTGTGTGACAGCCTGTACTTCCTTCCACATAAGATTTTGCAAACACTTGTTTCAAAGTCACAGTCAGTGCTCTGGGCCCACACTGTCTCTCATGGTACCCATACTCTGACCCAGAAAGACAAGAGACTTCTGGACCATAGTGATTCAAGAATGCAAGGGCCTCTGATCTTTCGGGAAGAAAGGTCAGATGCTAAGACCCTTCTTAAGATGACTCCCAGATATGGCACTGTACACATAAGCTCTAAGATACAGGAAGCCTGCTCTCCAGTGCCAGTTCCCTATGTGATTCCCAAGCCCCCCGAAGCTTAGACTATAAATGTGCACAGTGCCAGTTTCAGCACCAGTGAGAACACTAAGGCCGTCCTCTTTTCACCCATAGCCCCACTGACAAGCTTCTTCCCACCACACTGCCCCACCTCCTGAGCAGCAGAGTGTCTGCTCTTAGTGCTTTGTTTTCTCCATTAATCCTAAAAAGTAGTGTTTCTGAGTCTCACCTGATTGCAGCTCTCTACTGTAGTATCTCACTGTTTTCTGTGGACCTTTGGTTGATGATGTAGCTGCACATGTTCTTGGTGTCAATCCAGTAGAGATACAGGAGAGTCCTGGGTATAGCTGCCATCTTCCAGACCACTAATGATCAAGTTTCTAGAAAAAAAAATGCAAGAGAAAATGTATTTAATGGTGGGGAAAGAAATCATTGGAAACATAAATTTAAAGTGATCATTTATTTTGGAATGTGAAAATGTACTTAATACAACATACATCAAAATCCTGGTCTTGTACATGGACCACCAGAGAAAAGGAAGGAACAAGATCTCCTGAGAAAATTGGGAGCACGGGGTAAGGGGAAGGATGGATGAGAAGGAGGAGGGTAGAAGGGAAGAGGGGAGGAGAACATGAGGGATCAGGAAGGTGGAGCTGGGGGATGCATAAAGAAGGAGAGCAAGAAAAGAAATACCTTAATAGAGGGAGCCATTGTGGGTTTAAAGAGAAGTCTGGCACTAGGGAAATGTCCAGGGATCCACAAGGATGACCCCAACTAAGAATCTAAGCAATAGTGGAGAGGCTACCTTAAATGTCCTTCCCCTATAATGAGATTGACGACTATGTTAAATGCCATCATAGAGCCTTCATCCAGTAGCTGATGCAAGCAGACACAGATTCATTCACAACTAAGCACTGAGCTGAAACCCTGGAATCCAGTTGTAGAGAGGGAGGAGTAATGAACAAAGGGGTCAAGACCATGTTGACCTGAGCAAGTGGGAACTCACCGACTCCAGACTGACAGCTGGCATAGACTGAACCAGGCCCCCTGAATGTGGATGTCATTTGGGGGACCTGGGTAGTCAATGGGGCCTCTGGCAGTGGAACCAGTATTTATCCCTAGTGTGTGAATGGACTTCGGGAGCCCATTCCCTACAGAGAGATTCTCTCTCTCAGCCTAGATACATGGGCCCTAGGCCCTGCCCCAAATGATGTGGCAGACTTTGATGATCACCCATGGGAAGCCTCACCCTCCCTGGGGAGTGGATAGGGAGTCGGATGAGGGGTTGGTGGCGGGGATGGGAGGATAGGAAAGAGAGGTAACTGGGATTAGTATGTAAAATAAGATTGTTTTCAATTTAAAGAAAAATTAAATTCAAAATATCCCAGTCTCATTCCCCTCCAAACAATACAAGAAAAGATAATACCTGGGCTTAATTTTTACTTGCATTGAATTAGATAGACTGTAAGTAGGTTTATGCCATGGAAAACTGGAACACATTCTATGAAAAAGGAGTTCCCATGAAGTTGGACAAACAGTTCAATGTGCAATGTATGAGAATATTTAATGGGTCAAGGGATTAGAAGCAGTAAGTTGTGGGGATAAAGACAAGGAGGCATGAGGAATATATGGTGGTGCACACATATGATAAATCTTGTCTCTGGCAGGTTAGTGGCATTAGGTCACTTTCACCATAAAATGGGTGGTGATCAAGATTTAGCTATGGAGATCTGTTCATCATCATGCTTCCTTCGTGATCCTTCTCAGCTAAATATGGGAGATGACTGTTAATCATCCACAGTTGTGTCTTAGCTTTGGAGACATCAGATAAAATGGTGTGTATTGGATTATCTAATTCTCCCCATAGGAGTAATGAACATAAATATGAATGCAGATGGAAGGTAACAGAAACCACCCAAGGATTTGACAGAATTGGGAGATAGAAGAAAATGAAGATATAAGAAGCCATTATCCATCATAGTGTCACCAGAGAATCACCTACATGTGAAATTCCTAACCTCATTACCAGATCACAATTTGTGGTCAACACAATCTCAAATTTTTAGTCAAAAGTAAGAAATATAATAATTGAGATAGAAAACTGCATTCTTATATTTCTAATTGTGTTTGAGAATGGTTGTTAATGGGAAGAAATGAGTCTGTTTCCAGCCTAGTGGATGGACCATTTTTGTACATACACTACTTGGGAAGCTCAGGCAGGAAGAGTTCTGTGACTCTTGGACTACATCATAAAGTATAGATCAGTTTTTGCTAGAGTGAGACTCTGTATTTAAAGAGAGGGATCAGGGGAGGAAAATGGAGACCAAGAGAAACCTGCTTCTGAGAGCCTGATAAAAAAACAGAATCTCATCCAACAGTGTCATTTCTCCAGGTAGCAAGGAGCACATTTGCAAGGCAAATAATTCTGTGACCCTCTAATGGTCATTGTATGTACCAGTTGCTGTAACTTCCACCTCCTGCTTAGTCTTTGGTGAAAGAATCTTGTGGGAACACTGTCTTCCTCTCTTTAATCTTGACCATCTCCATAGCTCAGTTCATGCCCACTGTACCAAGAAAGAACACCATGGTTCCCTAGAGTGCATCTGACCCTTTGACCCTAATTGATTTCCTTAGGGCCATTCTATTTTCTGAAAGAGTTGATATACATATTTCTTCCAGAGGGTATACCCAGACAAAAGCAGTGAGGTGTGAATTTTATGTGCTGTCTATAAAGTTTTTGAAATTGTGATTCCCTTTTTGCTCATCAATATTTAGGTTCAACTAAATAAAGCCAGGAGTCTGGATGTGGGAGAGAAACAGGTCATGGAAGAGAGATCTAGAGTGTTGACGGTATTGAAGGATTTGCTTCTGGCCGTTCTTGTAGTTCCAGCCCAATGCCCTTTCCTGAGTATATTATAAAATAGCTGGGAGTTGATCTTAGCAGCCAGTGATCTACAGCCATCTAGCTCAAGGGCTCTCTCATCTCTAACACAACTTGTTTCATTAGTCATCTGATGCCCGATGGGGAAGCTGCTGAAATAGGGTCTCCTTCTGCTCTGCATAAGAATTGGTAAATGTTTGATAATAGTTAAATGATTAGCTTAGGGTAAACCTTGGTGTATTTTTAAGCAGGACCTTCATTCCTCCATGTTCTTAGGCCTATGACTTCTAAGAGAGCTTATGAAAAACACAACCCAGTGTGATGTAAAGGGAGGTGCCATCCCTGGCTACCTGATTTCTTCCATTTTTTATCTTCCTGGATCTTTCCCAAATCTTGCCCACCACTGAAAAAAAAGTCAGATAATAAATATTTTATTCCCTAAACTATGATTTAACAGGGGAGTGAAGAATATGAAACTACTGTTTAACATGAGGTGCCTGTCTCTCTTATCATTCTTGGACACTTGGAAATGAAAGAGATGCTCTGTGCTCTCCATTCTACATGTGGTCACTGTAGTAAACCTCAGGATAATCCTGGGCTGGTGGCTCCATGCAGAGTGGTTGTGCTCCTGCCTGCTGGTCTATTGTTCCCCTGTCACTTGGATAGCCCTCTGCTTCCTCTTCTTTGTCTGTAACTTGGAACGTGTCTCTAAGGTAAAAATGTTTAGTCTCTGCTCTCCTTGGAGTGTGACAGTAATGTTTCCTTTCTCCTTTAAACACAGTCTAATTTTTCTTATAGCTTTCCCTCAGTGTAGATATTGTAGTGCCTACAGAAACAAAATATTTGTGCATGGACTGATAAGAATCTTGTATGATCCATAGAGTCTGAATTGGACCACAAAACTTTAAGTGTATTCAATGATCCGATGAAAGTTATTGGAATTCCCATTGTTCAGAAACCAACCTACCTTCCTTAAAAATGTAAATGAGGGACAGGTTTGAGACTGTGGCCCTCCATAATGATCTTTGTTGGATAATTCTTTTTTATTTGTTATGTATATGTGTGGCTTTGCCTTCATAGATACCACATGTGTGCATGATGCTAAAGAGGCCAGAAGAGGGCATGAGATCCTGTAGAACTGAAGTTACAGATGACTGTGAGCTGACAAATGGGTTCTGGAAACTGAACCCAGATCTTCTGAAAGAGAAGTGAGTGCCCTTAAGCACTAAGTCACCTCTCTTGTACAGATTTGATAATTCCAATAAGAGGGGGATATTGAGTTGATAGATTTTCCCACCGTTTTATTAATGATCTCTTTATGAGTCTCCACAGCTACAAAAATTTCTTCAGGGCACAAGGGGTCTAAACCACTGGATCTATTCCTCACACTCTGTACTCCTCTACTATTCTAATGCTGATCTAATTTTGGTCTCAGCTCAGACTCTGATGTCCTGCAAACCTAGTCTTGATCTACATGGCTCCCTCTATGCTTCCCATATCTCCCTACAGTATCCATCTCTGGACATCTGCCACAGTGCATTCTAACCACCTGGCATTCCAAGGTACCTGGTCCTTGACAGCAGACTTGATATTTATCTTCACCTGCCCTGGTGCTTATCACAAAAACTGGCCCATCCCATCAAGAGTTCAGCACGTGCTTTGTACCTGTCTACCTGAGAGGGATGGGCTACTGTGTACATCACTATCTAGAATAGTGGTTCTCAATCTATGTGTCAAGACCTCTTTGGTGTTGCATATCAGATACCCTACATGCCATGTATTTACCTTGTGATTCATAACAGTAACAAAATTACAGTTATAAAGTAGTAGTGAAATAATTTTATGGTTGGAGATCACGACAACATGAGGAACTGTATTAAAAGGACACAGCGTTAGGAAGGTTGGGAATCAGTGACCTAGAGCCTCAAGCTCAGCACCAAGGGTATAAAACTTCTAAAGTTGCCTAGTGTTGTTGGTGCATGCCTTTAATCCCAGCACTCGGGAGGCAGAGGCAGAGGCAGGCGGATCTCTGTGAGTTTGAGACCAGCCTGGTCTACAAAGCTAGTTCCAGGACAGCCTCCAAAGCCACAGAGAAACCCTGTCTCAAAAAAAACAAAAACAAAAATACTTCTAAAGCCTTGCTAAATACAGTTAGAATGCATAGCAGGACCTCCATTATGGGACTGGTAATTCTTATGTAAGAAATACTCTCCATTTAATATGTTCTTGGTTACTCAAGCTTAGACATAGAGCTAACACGATGACAACTTTTCTCTTCCAGTGGTTGACTCATAGCTCATGGAGTCCAAAAGCTTGAAGAACTGTGAATATAGTGAGGTTATCTGTGGAGATCACATAGTGCTGTTGTAATTTTGTGATTTTTGCAATGATCTCAAGACACCAATTAAAATGCCCTAACTTGGGATACATTTAGATTGCCTCCTCGTTTCCCTCAAATCTCATGGCTGATACCCTTGCTTGTTTTAGTTCTATTGTCCACTAAAGGCTTCTCCAAGCATCAGACATGCAGGAGTCACAGAACCTGAGGTCTAAAGCTCCTTGGTATCAGTCTTAAGGATGACGCTGTCCACGTCTTATCCTTTGTATTTTGCTTACAATTAGCACAAATAGAGTCAAGTAGTGAATTTAATCAATGCTTTTATTACCTAAAAGAGATAAGAGATGTAATTGTGGATTTTGATGCATAAAATACCTTACACTGTGAGGAGGAGGGGGCAGCTGATGAACAGACAGCAAACAATTCACCACACATTTCTGTTCCCAGGCGTATAAAGTGTTCCACTATCCACTACGGAGATGAGAAGCACAGAGAGGTTATTGAAGGAACGGTATGTGTACAGTCCCCTGGGTACCAGACAAGAACATGCATCCTGCTGCTGCTGCTGGATGAAGAATCATCAGTTAGGTCCATTTCCATTTTTGGGATCTTTTGTTCTCAGTAACACGGATTGAACCTGGGCCTCCTGAATGCTAGGAGATTGCTTCACTGCTGAGCTATGTCTGCTACCTTCTTTTAATCTTTTATTTTTGATATAGTCTAACTTGTGTCCCAGGTAGTCGTTGAGCTCTCTCTGTAGCCCAGGCAGGCTTTGAACTTTCAAGTAATTACATTACAGGACTGTGCCATCAGGCCTGCCTTATAGTGTTATGCATTTTTTGTATACTTGATTACCTTTTATGTAACCTCACTATACACCCTTGAGAGTGGTGTATGGATGTCTCCAACTATTGTTAAACTATACATTTTGCACTTTTAATTCTGTCAGCTTTTGATTTACTTATTTTCAGATTGAATAGAATCATGTATTGTATAATTGTCACATACTCTCAAGGGAACAAAAGTCGTATAATCCATCGTGTGCTTTCTAGCTTTATCATAGTAAGATAGGAAACATTTTAAAGCACTTTCCCACCAAGTAGGGGTATTCTGCTCAACGCATTACATGCCAGACAATGTACCTTAAATGCTTTTCCCCTATAATGAGATGTATGTCTTTCTTAAATATCATCATAGCTGATGGAAGCAGAAGCACAGATTCACAGCTAAGCACTGGGTGAAACTCCTGGAGTCCAGTTGTAGAGAGGAAAGAGTGATGAGCAAAGGGGTCAAGACCATGTCGGGGAAACCCACAGAAATACTTGACCTGAGCAAGTGGGAGTTCACAGACACCAGACTGACAGCTGGGGAACCTGCATAAGACCAAACTAAGTCCCCTGAATGTGGGTGTCAGTTGGGAGGCTTGGTCAGTCTATGGGATAGTGGAACCAGTAATTATCCCTAGTGCATGAGCTGGCTTTTTGGAGCCCATTCCCTATGGAGGGATACTCTCTCAGCCTAGATATGTGGGGGAGGGTCTAGGCCCTGCCCCCAAAGATGTGACAGACTTTGATGATTCCCCATGGGAGACCTCACTCTCTCTGGAGGAGTAGATGAGGGGTGGAATGGAGAGATGGTAGGGAGAGTAGGAGGATGGGAGGGAGAGAGAACTGGGATTGATATGTAAAACAAAATTGTTTTCAAAATAAATAAATAAACTTATTCCTATAGAAGACAGCGACAGTGAAATGTGCCGCCACTTGCTGGCACATATTTGAACACATTTGAGGTGTGGCTTTGGTCCATTGTCAAGATGGTGGAAGATGCCAAGATTCCTGTCTGAAGTTAAGATCTGTAAGTAAATCCTTCTCAGAATACTGCTCAGCTCTGCAACTTTCCTAGGCTACAGTTGATGGCTGTGCTGTTTTGTGTCACTGTGATGAAATAGTATCAGTGAGTTAGAAATGCTAAACATGAGGATTGTTGCAGAGTCTGCTGAAGGCACAGGTGGGGAGAGTATCACTTTCAGATATAAAACACAACTGAGGCAGCTCAGATATTTTGTTGTTTGTTTTTAATACACATTATATAATGGTCTAGTCAAATGGAGAAAAGTAACTGTACTCTTGGGTAACAGGAATTTCATGTTGTTTCTAATGTGCATGTCTGATTTTAAGGATGGACTGTCTACAGTAAGGAAGCAGGAAGAGAGTTAGTTTCTTTTAATATACAATTGGTTCTAGACTTATAAGGTACTACTCTTTTTTTAGATTTTAAATAATGCTTTTCTTTAGTCTTTGAATATGTCATGCAAGAATAATCTTCAACTTATAAAAAAGGATGAGTATTAGTGGCTACTCTACAGTCATCTGGGAAACTCCAATGGTAATTAGACTCTTTAATTTTCCCTTTTTAAAAATATTTTTTCATTTATGTGCATGTAGATGTGTCTATATGAGTGTATACCATGTGTCTGAGGAGACCTGGACAGTGTTTCAGGTCCACTGGAGCTAAAGTTACAGGCAGATGTTAGTCAACTGATTGTGTGTGCTGGGAACTGAACTCTATTCCTCTGAAGAGACCAAGCACTGTTAACTGCAGAACTAGCTGCTAGCCCCTTAATGTTCCCTTTTAAATGATTATTCATAGTCAGATCTGTAGGAGATTAATTCAACAATGCATCAAAAGACTATCCATCGTGAAAACACGGTATTTGTCCCTGGCATATAAGACTAATTCAACATATGCATATCAATCAATGTAGTATGTCACACTAGCAGACTAAAATTTGAAAACCAACTGATACATTCAACTTGGTTAAATGTTATTTCTTGGTAAATGTCTCTCATCAGCTTCGGTGTAAAAGGGAAGCTGTTCAACAGAAGAAAGCCATTTATGAAAGCAAGCCCACAGTTAGCATTATCATCAGCAAAAAGCAACTGAAAGCTGCATGGGCATTCTTGCCTTAAACCAGACCTTGGCTAGAAGCAGTCTAGCTAGCATGAAAAAAGATGCAACAGCATCAGACAACACAAGTGGAGCCCTGAGAAAGAACTCAGTGGGGAAATTATCTGCAGCACAAGCCTGAGGAGTGGGTTCAGCCCCCACTACCTGTGGAAATGCTGAGAGGGCATGGTGGCCTGCCTGTAATTCCAGCCAGAGCTCATATGGTAGACACAGAGAATCCAGGACAAGCAGACTAGCTTGACTAGCAGTGTCATTAACTCTGGGTTCAACTGAGAGACCCTATCTAAATCAACAAGGTGAGAAGTAATTGAGGAAGATTCTCAAAGTCATTCTTGGGCCTACACACACACACACACACACACACACACACACACCACATGTACACATACACAGGAGGAAAAAAAGAAATGCACAAAGAGAAGACAGTATTTTCAAAGAACAGTAGCACACAAACACAAAGAACCCTGTGTCTCTACTTATAGATGAATAAAAATTGCTAATGAATGAAAGGATTAAAGACCTACAAGTAAGGAGCTGAAACTTCAAGATTCCTAGTAGAAAACATAGAAGAAATGCATAGTTATGTAGGTTATGGAAACTAGACCATGTAGCTAATATCATCAAGATGATACATTTGACCCTAGGAACTTGGATCCATTGGGTGAACATCAACAAGATATTGATAGCTAACTCAAAGACTAAATCAAAATCCATCAGTCTGAGAGACAAGAACATTCTAAACATAGTATCTAGCATAGACGAAGCACTAACATACATGAACAGTGAGTCCAGAGGAGACTAGCAGCTGGTGCAGGAACAGGTGAGGCTACCAGGGTAAGCAGGGACCGGGTCCAGATGGGTGGGTCTGGCCAGCACTCTTCCTTTGTTCTCATTTCCATGGGTTCTCTGAACTTTGTGCAAACACTGGAACCATTCTCAGTTTGGGAAACAGATAGTATGTCACCACTTATTCAGCTAGAAAGAGAATCAAAGGGCACTTTGTCACTAAAGTCTGTGTCACTTAGTTACTTCCGCCAGGACAATAACCCAGGAAAGCTTCCTGTCCTGCTAAGAATGATGGAACAGTGCTGGGAAGGTAGCTTTGAGGACTTAGAAACTGTCCCTCTCTATGGGTAAGACAGACACTGAGAATCAAGGTCACTCCAGGTGAGGGGGCACAAACAAAGCTCCAGGAGGAAAGCAAGACGCACTGGCCGGTTTCTTATAAGATGGGCATGTCCCACCTTAGACTTATCCAGAGTCCTCACAAATTCAGAGAACTTAAAGAGTCTTTGCAAACACCAGAAACAGAGTAAACTTCTGAGCTTTAAAGATGACCCATAGGGATCTTGAGAAAACAGAAATCTGGGAAAATCCTGACTGTAGTAGTCTGCAAAGCTGCATCATCTCAGCTGCTTTTAAATGTAGGATCACCTGGGCCCCTGCTTCAAGGGGGTCTTTCTTCATCAAACCATATTAGTCTGGAAGGAATCCACAGTTTTTCACTTTCTGTGGAAACGAGAAGAAAATCTTTTTTCCAAAGTAACATGTTCTTAGACTTAATGCCTTAGGCATTAAGTCAAGGCATTTTTAAAATATATAGGTTGGATTAATCCAGCAGCATGGATAGTCAAATGTCTGTTAGCAGCTGTTGCTCCTTCCTCAGCAATCAAACAATTCAAAGATAACACAATAACATACAGCATCAGATTTCTGTGTTTTCCATCTTTATGTGGCTTTTTAAAATACTCTATTTCTTTTACCTTCATTTTTTGTTTTTTGTTTTTATTGTTGTTGTTGTTTAAGTCAGGGTTTCTCTGTGTACTTTTGCCTGTCCTGGAATTCACTCTGTAGACCAGGCTGGTCTTGAAATCACAGAGATCCGCCTGCCTCTGCCTCCCGAGTGCTGGGATTAAAAGTGTGCGCCACCACTGCCCAGCTACTCTATTTCTTTTTCTTAAAAAAATCCACATTATCCTTTTTCTTTTCTCTCACAAGCCTACGTATATTTTTAAACACACTGTAAGCCCTTTAGAGGTTTTTCTTCACCTGAATCTGTCTTTACTGGAAATCTCTTAGCTTTTTCTGGTCACTAGTCCTTTACCTGCTAAACAGCATTGCTAGGATGAAAGTGGACATTTTAGCTGCTAGCTTTCCAACATGGCAGAGGTGGGTTTACCACCAGCACTGGGAGCTGTGCTCACTGCCTAGGTCTATGCTGCTATCAGGCAGCATGCTGCCGGCTTGGAGATGTGTCACTGCTACTACTAGTTGCTTGTTCACACCATTCAATTGTTAGCAGGGCCTCTTAAAACAGCACCCCCAAACAGCAGGAAGCAGTTTGGAGAGAACTATGTGCAAATTTCCAAATGCTGTTTATAATTTTTTTCCTTTTCATTTAACTGGGGTTGGTTGTAAATGGTTAATGATCACAGCCAATCTCTTTATGAAGTAAAAATAATTGGAATATGTTATAGAAATAAATACATTAGTATGGATTTTAGCTTATTGATAAAAATTTAAGGTCAATTTTGTGATGTGTATATTTCTTCTCTTATTTAGATATTGTGTTTATATAGCTCATTTTAAAATGTAATATATAATTAAATACAGATTATATATCATCATCTATAACAATCAAAACTTATAGTTATGTTAGTTAGGTTTTCTAGATATACTGAGATAAATTTGAGATAGTCTTTGAACCTTTCAAAGACCTGCAGAATATGATATTTAAAATGGTTTAGGGTTTTCTCTTTTCTTTTTTTTCAGGGGTTATCTCAACATTTTATTTGGTTGGCCAATGCCACATTAAATTGAAAATAGACTGATTTGTAGAACCATCTGCCATAAATATCTAGATGTGAGTCTTCCAAAGGAACTGGAAACGACAGAGCCCCAAGTGATGCTGCAGGTTGTGGTCCTCTGTAAGTCGTCACCAATAATGGAGAGAGACTAATTCTTGCAGTAATAGTAGCACGATATTCTATTGTTCACAACCTCCATAAAATTCTCTTGAAAACAATATATTTCTCTTTTAGTTTTTATCTTAATTAGTACTATAATACAATAATAAGATTGTAAATACTTTTATGTATAACTGCATCATCTTTTTAAAAATTTAACTTTTTACACGTTACTCTCAGTTCCCTCTCCCTCCACTCCTCCCCTGGCCTCCCAATCCTCCCAAACCCCCACCCTACTCCATCCATGACAGTGCTAATTACTTCAGAGAAGAAGATGGGCATCAAAGAAACTTGTTATGGAATTTGTCTTTGACGTGGCAAAACTAGCCATTTGGGCAAGAAACTGTTCTTTCCTGGACTGTTTGATTGTATGCTGTACAAACTGGACATACAGGACCCACAGGAAAGTGACTACTGAACTTGAAAACACAAGATAGGTTCCTGCTTCATGGAAGAGTCTACCAGACATTCTTCAGAACACAGAGAAAAAAGATAGACAAACTGCCAATACAAGAGGGACAGTTTCAAATTTCCTGCTTCACTGAGAAGTCTGCCAGACACACTGTGGCCTATGGGCTGAAGATGGATGCTCCAATGTTACAGAGGAACTTTGAGTGACTGTCCAGACAGTGAGATATCTCTGTCAATTCTAGAGTTTACATGTGTGGTATTTGATGGAATTGAAGACAGGTAGTTATGGTTATGATTTCATTAGTTATGATGAAAGATAAGTTGTATACAAGATTCTATACTCACAAAGAAAGGATTGATGATAGAATATTTTATTTAAATTTTGCTAAATGTTAATGAACTATTGTAAGTATAGTTCTTACTTGATAGCTGTTTGTTATATATAATCTTATGTTAAAGTTAAAACCTTTATTTTTATTTAGACATAAAAGAAGAGATGATGGGGGCTGTCCTTCTATACATATATTTCTCTTATTGGTTGATGAATAAAACACTATTGGCCAATAAGGTAGGAAGATAGGTACGACTAGGAGATGAGGAGAATTCTGGGAAACGTAGGCAGACAGAGTTGTCATATAGGGCCCAGGGAGAGAGGATGCACAAGGTGTTCTTTGGTAAGCCAAAACCACATAGAAATACTTAGATTGATAAAAAATAGGTTAATAATTAAGACAGAGCTAGTCAATAAGAAGCCTAAGTCACTGGCCAACAGTTTTATAACAAAAAAAGATTCATAGACATAAAGGGTTTCTTCCTAAAACATCCTGTATTAGGAATGGTTGGTTAGCACTCTGAACTCTAAATTTCTTCCTTTACTGTTTAAAAAGGTTGGTTTCAGGAGTGACAGCAGCAGAAAGTTAGAAGCTCCATATTTTGGGACCCCTCAGAAAACAAACAATCCTTCCGGTAAAGAGTCAGGGTTTTACAAAAGCCAAACAAATGTTCAATCAGGAAAAAAAATCTTTAAAATGGTTGGAATTTTTTCTGGGATTTTTAATGATCTTGGTCCCAGTCCTTGTTTTGTGTGCCTTTGTCCTAATGAATCAGTGTACTTGAAGCCGTAGCGGAAGACATTCAGACCTGTTTTATCCAACTCAGAATTTAATCAGGAATGCAGTGGGAAGCTTTTATGGAAGCCATGAATGCTGAAAGACACAGCTCTCTGCAAGAAGGGATTACTCACTGAGATACACAGGGAGTTAAGGTGGAGTTAACTGCTTGGAGAATAAACTGGAATCAATTCTCAGTGAAAGTGGCAAGCAGCCACGGAAACAAGAGATCTTTGAAAGCCATGGACATTCCTGGGGCAAAGTGTTTTAGAAAAGACCTTAAGCTGTCACTTTCGACTGAGCTCCATCTTGTGCTCCAAGACAAGGGCCACTGTCACAGCTGCTTTGGTGCTTGTGCGGCAGGGCGTGAGCCCTCCTCAGCTCATGGAAAGAAGCAGAGGGCTGATCTCTGCACTAAGAATGGATGAACACTTTAGGTCCAATAGGAGAATAGAAAGATCACCAGGAGGGGGCCGTTCAAGACCAAATTTTAAACCAGGCCCCTTCAAGTTGGTAGTAACCAATGTTGAGATCCCTCTCTGCTCAGATTCTGTAGCACTTGCCGGTGAACTTTACATTGGCTTTACCTTGAACCTTTTTCCTGACTTTAAATTCCTTAAAACTCATAAAAAGAACTCCCCAGCCCAGCCAGTATTTAAGAGAATTTAGGATCCTAGACATTTGGGGAACCACTTTCAGTGAATAATCCTTTCCTTTTTATCTGGTCTGCTGTAGAAAAATCCCATGCATCCTCTGCATGCGGTCACATTATTTATTATAACATTTTTGGTAACTTATGTGAGGTGTAACAAGCATCCCGGATACACAGCATGCTCCCCTTTTCACCCACACTTGAACTTGTAGTTTGGTCCCAACCAGAATAGCAGATCCCGACCCCTGATGAATCTGACAGAGCCCAGGTGACATTTCCAAGTTCCACCACCTTCTTTTCTGCCCACAGCTCATTTGCATGTGCCTTTTGGCTCTCGGCAGACTGTGGGTGGGTGCTGGGTGGGAGTGAAGGAACTTCCGAACACTGAAGCTTGTTCAGGAAGAAACAGGCAGGATGTTGCCATCAGGAAGGACCCGCAAACCAAGGGAGGCACTTAGGAAGATTTCTGTCCTGGGAGGAGGATATTTTTTTCTGGGAGACTGTTACAGTAGCTTTGATTGCAGCAGGAGAAGATATGTTTCTCCAACCTGATGAAGCGGACATACTCCATACATCTTCTTGGGCAGCCCAAGGTGGAATGTTTGTACAGATATTCTGAAGAAAGTAGGGCAGTGACATAGATACACAGGTTAAACCAATAAGATTAAATGTAGCCGAGTTGTCCCTCCCTCCCCTTTGAGCTTGAAACAAAAAGAAGTTCTCTTCCCAAGACGTCTTATCCCCACCCCATTACTTATCACAGAAGAGATGTAACAGACTGAGTGGTCAGGTTAAGTCATGAAGATAAGAAATGGTTAGGAGTTTGGAGACCACCTATTAAACCAAATCATTCAGATGAGAACCTTGAACTCAGGATGGAAGGAACATGTCCAAGACCACCATCCAAGTCAATGCCAATGCTAATGGGTCAAGCAGATATGATTCCAGATGTAGTGCTCTTCTCCTCCCTTAGCCAAGTCTTAAAGTCAGTCTCCCACCCCTCCCCTCCTCGTGCCTTCACCTCACCTCCAGTATTAAGTTGAAAATATACTTCCTTGATTTGGCATGCAAAGTCAGGATATCTGGGTCGACAGACACCAGGGTTCTTTTTGCAGGTCATATTAAAATATTCATCGCAAGAAGTGCATAGAGTATAGTCCCCTACAGGGCATAGATAATGTATCAGAATGATGGGGAAGGGATTGAGAGAGAAGACTGGGGAACTAGTGGGGACAAGGAAAGAAGACATCTTACTTTAGTTACTTGCCAAGGTCTGCACCTCAGGTAGGAGAAATCACATGTTCCCCTGATGGTTTTTGTCACCCTCTCCACCAAACTTCCTCCTTATTACTTCCCTAGAACTAGATTCTGGTGGAATTATTGGACAGCAGGTGCCCCGAAACAGCTTCCTAGGTGGAGAATGGGATTTGCCAGCCAGAGAATTCAGAGACCTGGATCCAATGCTGTCATCCTTGCAGTCCCTGCCCTTCCCGATGAGGAAGCTCGGGACACCACTCCAGGCCCCAGAGACCCGCTCCCTTTGCTTCTCTGCCATGACACTCACCCATTTCATGAGACTCATACAAAACCAGGAAGACCCCTGGTAGTAAGAGGAACAGGAGCCAGTCCATGTGTTTGGGGTGAGGGAGGAGGAGGGCAGTTCGTGTCCAGCAAGTACTCAGAAGCTGTATTCTGGGCAGGATGTGAGATGGTGGTGAAGCTGAGACTTTCTCTTAGCCTCCCACTTGAGTGATGCCCTGGGCTGTGAACAATGTGGCCCATTCATTGATGCTAGTAGGCTCTGCCTCTGCCGAGTGGGCGTTCTGCTTCCTCTCCCAATCCAGCCAGTCTGGAAAAAAACATTGGCAAGAGACAACCCCATTTTCAAGGGGGACACGATGGCTTTACCTCACAGGCTTGCAAGTGCATGGCACACATACAGAGTAATGGATTCCCCAGCCCATTCACATCATATAATATTAAGCTGAAGAAAGGGGACTCCAGCGTAAGGACCAAGCTTACCTCAGAGTTTCAGTATGTTGGCAGGAGATTATGAATTTAGATCTAGAAAATGGACTAAAGATGATCCCATATCAGACAGAGCCACTCACAGGATAGGGAATTGAACGGTACAAAGTGGAGACAATTTAGTTTTATCCAAGTAAACAGATACAACAACAAAGCTGTCTTAAGGAAACTATGGCACTTATTCAAGGCATGTTTTCCTTTCTTAATCTTTCCTCCTCCTCCTCCTCCTCCTCTTCCTCCTCTCTCCCTCCCCCTCTCCCGACAACTCACTAATTAATTCCATATATTTTTCTCATCTTTTGATTAAGTTATTTTCAGATAGTTTCTGTTAATACAGTCCAAAGTTAAGCATCAACCTCTTTAGCCTGGATAAAACAAGCTGTTTTTGCTAGTGGTCTATTGACTTCCCTTGCCCCATTTCAAACATCTCCACTTCTATGTAGGTGAATTTAAAACTCAGATCTTCAGCCAAGAAGACTATTCTGACGTCTACAGTTGTAGAATCTAATTCCTCCTTTCAGAACATTTCACAACATTATCCATGTGCAGGAACTCAAATCTACTCACAGAAGGAAAAACCACAAACTTGTAGGAAAGAGTAATGTATAGATGGGCTGTGATGTCAGGAACTATAAAACTTGGCTGCCTGGAATTAAGAAGAATGGGATTCTGTAGTGAGAAGGAGGTCATATAAAATCCTAGAAACCAGAGGCCATGACATGGATCAGATTCTGTTTTTATAATGTCTTTATTCTCAAAAAGCTGACATGGATCAGATTCTGCTGGCCCCATAAAATGAATTAGAAGAAGTAATTCCTTTCCAATATGTGTGCTTTGGTTTGGGAGTTTTGTTTGGTTGGTTTGTATGGTGTGTGTGTGTGTGTGTGTGTGTGTGTGTGTGTGTGTGTGTGTAAGGAGAGAGTGCTGGATCCCTTTGAACTGGAGTTAGAGCATTTGTCAACTGCCTGACATGGTGCTTAGATGTGAACTCTTATCTTCTGGGCAATCTCTCCAACCTAGAGAAAATTTTTATAAAATTGGTATTATTTCTACCAAAAAAAATTAGTAAATTTAGTGGCAAAACCAATATGCAAGTAGATACATGAGTACTTGTTGCCTCTTTGTGAAGCTTGGTAATTAGAGTCTTTGGGAGCTATGTGTCATCATTTGCAATAAGCATGAAATGACTTCTATTATATCTTCCTGTTGTGTGAACATAAGAAATGTAGTTGATGCCGGGCGGTGGTGGCGCACGCCTTTAATCCCAGCACTCGGGAGGCAGAGGCAGGCGGATCTCTGTGAGTTCGAGGCCGGGCTGGACCAATAGCCTCCGAAACAATACAGAGAAACCCTGTCTCGTAAAAACCAAAAAAGAAATGTAGTTGAGGTATTTGTAAAAGGACAGTATTTTTTTACCAAAGTGCAGTCATTATTACATGTATATTCTAAAAAGCAAACATTCAATCTTTAAGATTTTTTAATAATTCTCTAAATTAAATTCATTCAAAAAATCTACTGTAGAATGGCATGAATTGAAAAGACTCACATACTAACTGGTAGTTTGAACACGAATGCCTCCATGAACTCATATATTTGGATACTTGTCTTCCAGTTGCTAGAAATGTTTGAAAATGATTGGGAAGTACAGTTTAGTAACTACCCAGTTCATGGATGATAAGCCAAGCAATTCCATGAGAAAGTAGAACTTGGGCTACTACCATCTGATTATTCTGCGCATGCACTTTATAACTACAGAGACCTCCTGGTAAGTACAGAGTGGTGGTAGTTGCCAGTGGACTGGCTGTCTCAGGGAAAATGGGATGAATTTACTACAAACAAGGTCATGTAGACTACAATGAAGTAGGCTGATCTGGGACACTGACTTTTAAGAAAACACCTTCCTTCTGGGCTGTAGATATAGCTCAGTGGTTAAGGGCACTGGCTATTCTGCCATTTGACCTGGGTTTGATTCCCAGCACCCACATGGCAGGTCATACCTGTCTGAAACTGCAGTGCCAGAGGATCTGGTGTCCTCTTCTAGCTTCTGAGGGCACAATATGCACAAACACCCATACACATACAATAGAATAAATTTAAATAAATAAATGTTTTTAAAAACCTGCCTGCCTTCTTAGACCCTGGTGAGAGAAGGTGACCAGCAATAGACTCCAAGGGAACCATCTATTTATTTTTAAGAATTTATTCTTGAGATCATAATTACATCACTTCCCACTTACATTTCCTTCCATCCACATACCCCAGCCTTGTTCTTTCTCAAATCCATGGCCTCCTTTCCTTTTATTGTTGTTACACACACACACGCACACACACACACACACACACACACACACACACACACTTCCTTTTCCTTCTGTGCCAAAGACATTCAGAACCTCTATGCTCCTCTGCTCCACTTTACAAGCTTCTGGGTCTTAAGTACCAGTTTGGGCCTGGCACCACCTGGAGATGGACTGACCTTCAAAGTACTGTATATTACCTGGTAGATCACAGACCTTCTAGCTGCCTTTTTGTATCACCCAAAATATGGCCTCAACCCCTACAGTCTCTCCCTCTCCAAACAGAGCTAATAAGCAAGTCTGTTCTAACCAGGTATCACTCAGAGTCTCTTCCTCCATCTTGTAGCTGCAGCCTGCCTCCTACTGCCCAGACCCAAGACAACTCTGAATTATAACTACTTTTTAAAAATAATTTATTAATTTTTAGATTTCATTTTATATTCCAACCACAGTTCTCCCTCCCACCCCTCCTCCTGTTCCCCCTCATCCCGTTCCAGCCAATGTCCCATCCACTCCTCACAGGTAAGGGCTCCCATGAGGAGTCAACCAAGTCTGGTTGGAGCAGGACCAACCCCTTCTCCCATAGATTAAGGATGAGCATAGCATCCCACCATAGGGAATGGGCTCCAACAAGCTAGCTCATGTACCAGGGTTAGATCTAATCCTACTGCCAGGGACCCCTCAGCCAGTTCAAGTTTCACAACTGTCTCCCACATACAGAGGGCCTAGTTTGGAGCCATGGGGTCTCCACAGCTGCTGGTCTAGAGTTCATGAGTTTCCAGAAGCTTGGTTCAGCTGTCTCTGTAGATTTCTCCATCATGATCTTGACCTCCCTTGCTCATATGTTCCCTCCTCCCTCTCTTTGACTGGATTCCCCAGACAAAGAGGACCCTAAGAGGGACACATGGATGGCTCTGAGATGGGAAATTAGATGAGATCTCTTGGGTGAACTGGGGGCCCAGAGGGGTGGTAAAGGGGAAAGGAGGGGTGATGAGAATATGAGGGAATGGGATGGTCAAGGGAGAGGGGCAGAGTGGAAGAGCAATGAAAGAGATAACTTAATAGAGAGCCATTATAGGGTTTGGGAAAAACCTGGTGCTGGGATAATTGCCAAGAACCCACAAGGATGACCCCGCTAAGATTCCTAGTAAAAATGAAGAGGGTGCCCTAACTAGCCTTCCACTGTAATCAGATTGGTAAATACCCCAACTATCATCATAGAGCCTTCATCCAGTAATTGATGGAACCAGATGCAGAAATCCACAACCACGCACCAGGCCTTGAGATTTGCAGCACTAAACTAGGTCCTCTTCCGTGTGTGCACACTCATGCAATAGATAGATAGATAGATAGATAGATAGATAGATAGATAGATAGATAGATAGATACACACACACACACACACACACACACACACACACACACACACACCCTAGTCCTCCAGCACCACATCCAACCTCTTTTCTGGGGCAGTATCTGCATATCCTTCTCTAAAATCTAACCCAGAGAGTCTGCTTGGCCCTTCCCTCTACACACCCTCCCCAAACACCAGATCTAGGTTGGGTCCCATGTCCACTGCCTAGGCCTAGTATGGCCAATCCTGTCTGCACCACAACCAACCTCTAGGATTCTGTCAGAATCTTCACTGCTGGTCCCAATCCACAAGCCTCTCCTATACCAAATCTAACTTCTCCACACTGCTAGATCTACTCCCAGACTCCAGGAATGGACCAGGACACACATGTTGCACCAGCCCAATCTCCTCTGCCCAGTTGACTTTATTCCACTAGGCCATTTCCAACCCCTAAATCCAACTGTCCTGCACATCCTCTTCTCTAGATTGCTTTGTCCATGACAGACAAAGAACTAACAAAAGAAGTCCACCTGTCCAAATCTTATCACAAAAATACAAAAGAAATATGAAGGATCAAGCCATTGTCTCTCCTTAAAACCTAACAATCTTATAGAAATTTGTATCAATGAGAATTAGCTGGTTGAACCCTAGGACTCAGAATGTAAAGGAAAAATCATAAACTTCATTAAAGAATTCAAGTATGCACGCCTTTAATCCCAGCACTCAGGAGGTAGAGGCAGGCGGATCTCTGTGAGTTCGAGGCCAGGCTGGACCGACAGCCTCCAAAACAGAGAAACCCTGTCTCGTAAAACCAAAAAAAAAAAAAAGACACAAGTAAAAAGCTCAAGGAAAGGAAAGGGGGGCTTAAGGACAGTAAATGCCTGGGTGATGCCCAAGAAAATACACACACGAAGCTGGAGGAAATGATGAAGACCACCAGGCCCAGAAAGGTAGTCAATTAAGAGAAAGGAAAATTGAAGGTTATTCAAGCTGACATGAAGATGAAACTGAGAAACCCAGCAAGCCAACAAGAAAACTCAAAGTAAAGTCTTACAAATAGAATGAAGACAAAATGTCAGGGAGGCAGGCAGAAATCAGCCACAAACTACTCAGTACCATGAGCCCAGGCACAAGGAGGATAGGCACAGCTCAGCCCCTGGACACTGCCCTGTACAGGAAGAAACCAACCACGAGCCTACCCAGTGCTACAGACACCATTAAGGTAATCGAGAATATGATAAGGAAACAGGAGAGAAGGGGGCAGGGGATAGTGGTGGGGGGTGTCCTCCTGTATGCTGTATGGTTCTCTTATTAGTTGACAAATAAAGGTGTTTCAGCCGATGGAAAAGGCATAAAAGCCAGGCAGGAAGTATAGGTGGGGCTATCAGACTATGGGAGAAATCTTGGAATAGAAACACAGAGAGTGAGTCGTCAGAGAGATGCCATGTAGCTACTGAAGAGGTGGGGTGCCTGGGCATTTTCCAATAAGATAAGGCCATGTGGAAATACATAGATTAATAGTTATAGATTAATAATTAAGAGAGAGTTTATCAGTAAGAAGCCTAAGCCACCAACCGAACAGTTTATAATTAATATAAGCCTCAGTGTGTTTATTTGGGATTAAAAGTCTGCGGGACCAGGAAGTACAGAAGTTTCCATCTTCTGTCTACAGAGAGAATACTTCATGTGCTAGGGAGAGAAGCAGATCTGAAGAGTTGAGGGCAGTGAGAAACGGGCTGACATGGATAACCTGCTTGCTGGGACCGTGGTGATGTCCCAGCCTGGGGTGATGTCAAGGGACATGTCTGTGTGGATGTCTGTGACTCCCATTATCACTGAGACCCCTGAAGATGCCCAGAGGTTGGGCCACCACCCGGTGCTATATTGGTGTTCAAGAGCCACACAGCTGCTGGATCCATGCCAATCTGAGTGACCTGCACTGTCACCTAGAGCTATGATGATATCTAGGCCTACGCTGCTGACCAGGACCACATCTGGGTCTGTGGTCCAACCCCAATCAAGGTCTGTGTTGATACCCATGGCCTGTGTTGCCACCAAGGGCCACACAGACATCAGAGGTCTAGTTTGCCATTTAGGACCATGCTAGTGTCTGAAGGCCATGCTGCTGCAGGGCCTACAGCTCTGAGTAGTCTGTGCTGCCACCTAGGGCCATGTTGTCATCCAGTCCTGGTCTACTGTCAAGAGACATGTCTGAGTCCATGGCCCTTCTGCAGCCTCAGTCTGAGTTGATGTCCATGGCTCCTGTTATCACTGCAGACAGTGAGGATAGGGCTGCACAGAGCTGACCCTGCCTCTTACTGTCTGCAGCACTAGGAAGAACAGGCCCTGCCCCTCACCCACTGCAGCACTTCGACTCTGCACCTCACCTGGGTAGCACAGTAGTTCTGACTCCATCTGTGGGAGTGCAGGTGAGCCATCCCTGAAGATGTGAGAGTGGGAAATGTAACCCCACTATTTGTCTGTTATGTGGTGGTGTGGATGAGGAAAAGACGGACCCCTTTGCCCCTTGCTACCTACCCGCAGATGGGAAAGCTGGTTCTGGGATCACGAGAGTGGGAGAGCTGACCCTGCCTCTAACCAGCTGTAGCGCTCAGGAGAATGGGCCTCGCGCCTTACCTGGGCAGCATCATAGAACTGACATTGTTGGTAGGGATGCAGGTGATCCAGTCCCTCAAATGTTCATGGGAGATCTGGCCCTACCCCTTATCTGCCATACAGTGGATAGGGCAAGGAAGAGATGCCCTCACCTATCTCTTGCCCTCTCTACCTGTGTGGGAAAGCTGGCCCAGAGGTCATGAAAGTGGGAGAGCTGGTCCTGCCCCCCAACTGTCTGCAGCACTCAGGAGAGTGGGCCCTGCACCTCACCTAGGCAGCACAATAGAGCTGACCCTGTTGGTAGGGGGCCTTGGGGGCATGAAAGCAGGAGACCCTACCCCACACCAACTGCAGCACTCGGGAGAGTGAGCCCTGCACCTAGCCTGGGCAAAATAATAAAGCTGGCACTGGTGGTGTGGGTGCAGGTGAACCAACTTTGAGGGCATGAGAGTAGAAGAACTGGCCCCACTCCTTGCTGCTTGCTGTAGTAAGTGAGCTAGCCAGGGCAGTGCTGGAGAACTTGCCTTGGTACTGATGATGAGGGAAAGCTGGCAGGCTGACCAACATAGCTACTACTGAGGCCCAGAACCAGGGGTGGGAATTTGCCACTGCTGGAGTATGAGAACAGTCCAGACTTGCAGATCCAAAGCTGCAGGACCTCCACAACACAAGACAACAGCAGGATACCCAAGGGGAGTCACAGGGAGGACCCAGTATTGATGGTGTAGCAGAAGTTGGAGACCTCAAGCCAGACCAATGACTTATGGCAAATGAACACTTTTGCAAGGAAAGAAATATGAACTAAAGTGTATGCTGTGTGACTCATTGCCACACTACAACTTCCATGCCGAGACTTTTTGTTTGTTTATGAGTGGTGTTTTTGTGTGTATTTTTCTTTTAAATTTTACTTTATTTTGGTAGAGAGGGTTGCAGAGGCAGAGGATGGATGCAAAGGGACAGGGAGATGAATGGTGTCAGGATGCATGGTGTGAAGTTCATGAAGAATCAATAAAAAGTTTTAAAGGTCATACTTTGAAAACCTGTACTCCACAAAATTCGAAAATTTAAATGAAATGGATGACTTCCTGGATAGCTATCAATTGCCAAAACTAAATCAAGAACAGATAAGCAATTTAAATAGAACTATAACCCCTATGGAAATAGAAGGTGTCATCAAAAGTCTCCCAACCAAAAAAAGTCCAGGTCCAGATGGCCTCAGTGCAGAATTCTACCAGAAATTCAAAGAACAGCTTATACCAATTCTTCTCAAAGTGTTCCACACAATAGAAGCAGAAGGGTCTTTGCCAAACTCTTTCTATGAGGCTTCAATAACCTTGATCCCCAAGCCACACAAAGATACTACTAAGAAAGAGAACTTCAGACCAATATCCCTCATGAACATTGATGCAAAAATACTCAATAAAATACTGGCAAATCGGATCCAAGAACACATCAAAACAATCATTCACCACGATCAAGTAGGTTTCATCCCAGGGATGCAGGGATGGTTCAACATACGAAAATCCATCAACGTAATCCACCATATAAACAAGCTGAAAAACAAAACTCACATGATCATCTCACTAGATGCTGAAAAAGCCTTTGACAAAATCCAACACCCCTTCATGATAAAGGTCTTGGAGAGATCTGGGATAACAGGGACATACTTAAACATAATAAAAGCTATATACAGTAAACCAACAGCCAACATCAAACTAAATGGACAGAAACTCAACGCAATTCCTCTAAAATCAGGAACAAAACAAGGCTGTCCACTCTCTCCATACCTTTTCAACATGGTACTTGAAGTTCTAGCTATTGCCATACAACAACAAAGGGGGATCAAGAGGATACAAATTGGGAAGGAAGAGGTCAAACTTTCACTGTTTGCAGATGATGATAGTTTACATCAATGACCCAAAGAACTCTACCAGGGAACTCTTACACCTGATTAACACCTTCAGCAAAGTGGCAGGCTACAAGATCAACTCAAGAAAATCAGTAGCCCTACTATATACAGATGATAAAAGGGCTGAAAGAGAAATCAGAGAAACATCACCCTTTACAATTGCCACAAACAACATAAAATACCTTGGGGTAACGCTAACCAAACAAGTGAAAGACCTGTATCGTAAGAACTTTGAATCTTTAAAGAAAGAAATTAAAGAAGCCCTCAGAAAATGGAAAGATCTCCCATGCTCTTGGATAGGTAGGATCAATGTAGTAAAAATGGCAATCCTGCCAAAAGCAATCTACAGATTGAATGCAATCCCCATTAAAATCCCAGCACAATTCTTCACAGACCTTGAAAGAACAATAATCAATTTTGTATGGAAAAACAAAAGACCCAGGATAGCCAAAACAACCCTGTTCAACAAGGCAACGTCCCGAGGCATCACCATCCCTGACCTCAAGCTCTATTATAGAGCTATAGTCCTGAAAACAGCTTGGTATTGGCACAAAAATAGACAGGTAGACCAATGGAATCGAATTGAAAATCCGGGTATTAACCCACACACGTACGAACATCTGATCTTTGACAAAGAAGCTAAAAATATACAATGGAATAAAGAAAGCATCTTCAACAAATGGTGCTGGCATAATTGGAGACTGGCATGTAGAAGAATGCGGATCGATCCATGTTTATCGCCATGCACAAAACTTAAGTCCAAATGGATCAAAGACCTCAACATAAATCCAGCCACACTGAACCTCTTAGAAGAGAAAGTGGGTGGTACCCTTGAACGAATTGGTACAGGAGACAGCTTCCTGAACATAACACCAGTAGCACAGACAGTGAGATCAACAATTAATAAATGGGACCTACTGAAACTGAGAAGCTTCTGTAAAGCAAAGGACACAGTCAGCAAGACAAAAAGGCAGCCCACAGAATGGGAAAAAATATTCACTAATCCCACATCTGACAGAGGGTTGATCTCCAAAATTTACAAAGAACTCAAGAAGCAAGTCTCCAAAACACCAAATGACCCTATTAAAAAGTGGGCTACAGAACTAAATAGAGAGTTTTCAATAGAGAAGTCTAAAATGGCTGAGAGGCACTTGAGAAAGTGCTCAACATCCTTAGCCATCCGGGAAATGCAAATCAAAACAACTCTCAGATACCATCTCACTCCTGTCAGAATGGCTAAAATCAAAAACACCAATGACAATTTATGCTGGAGAGGATGTGGTGAAAGGGGGACACTCCTCCATTGCTGGTGGGAGTGCCAACTGGTTCAGCCACTTTGGAAATCAGTATGGAGATTCCTCAGAAAAATGGGAATAAACCTACCACAAGACCCAGCAACTCCACTCTTAGGCATATATCCAAAAGATGCCCATTCATACAACAAAAATGTCTGTTCCACTATGTTCATAGCAGCTTTATTTGTAGTTGCCAGAACTTGGAAGCAACCTAGATGTCCCTCACCTGAAGAGTGGATAGAGAAAATGTGGTACATCTACACAATGGAATACTATTCAGCAGAAAAAAAATAATGGAATCATGAGATTCGCAGGCAAATGGATGACACTAGAAGA
This sequence comes from Mesocricetus auratus, assembly GCF_017639785.1. NCBI lineage: Eukaryota > Metazoa > Chordata > Mammalia > Rodentia > Cricetidae > Mesocricetus > Mesocricetus auratus. The sequence continues at coordinate 15,280,480 of NW_024429203.1, read as the reverse complement.
AACCATCCTGAGTGAGTTAACCCAGTCACAAAAAGAGAAACATGGCATGTACTCTCTCATATATGGATTTTAGACATAGATCTGGGGAGTGCCAGCCTTCAATTCTATGGCCAGAGAGTCTGGGAAACAGAAACTTTATTTAGTGGCTGATTGAAGAAGAGGCAGACTCCCTTGGTTAAGTACTGAGCTGAACTCAAGAAAGCCAGTAACAGAGAGGGAGGACTGATGATCAAAGGGATTAAGACTGGGCTGGTTTAACCACCAGAAACAGCTGACCAGACAAAGGTTAACTCTTGTATCCCAGGCATCAGCCTGGGAAGCCAGCATGGGACTGATCAAGACCCCCTGAATCTGGGTGTCAGTGAGGAGGCCTAGGGAATCTATTGAGCCTTGGGCAGCAGATCAGTACCCATCCCAAGTATACACACGGACTTTGGACTCCCATAGAACAATGTGAGGTGCACTCTCACCCCGAACTCTTGGGGAAGGGTCTAGGCCCTGCCCTATATGAAATGACAGACTAAGCACACCCCCATGGAGGGCCTCACCCTCCCTGGGGAAATGAGGGGATAACGGGGGGGGGGGAGGGCTCTGGAGGAAGGGAGGGAATGGGAGAGGGACCTGGAACTGACTTGTGAAGCAACCTTGTTTCTTATCTAAATTTAAACTGGAAAATAAAATTAAAAAAAAAACTATACAGAACAAAGAAAGGGCATGATAAAAAACACACATGCCACATGTAAAGGGAAGCTCATCAGAATAACAGCTGACTTCTCAATGGAAACTGTGAAAACTAAAAGAATCAGGTACACTCATTCCAAGGCCTAAAAGAACATGATAGCCAAGCAAAACTAATATACCCAGAAAAACTATCCACCATAGTTGTAGGAGAAAGAACTTTCCGTTGTATAAATAGCCTAAAGACATGCATACCCCAGTCAGCTGCTGCACATCCCTCTCCAGGATCTAGTAACATAAGTGTAAAACTCACCCATCATCAAGAAAACTTATCTTTACAACATGTAGAGACCATTACAGAAAACTATAACAAATCAGCATGCAGAGTTATGGAGTCCAGTCCTAATCGATACATCTACTAAACGACTCCTGAACCTATTGGGAACATTGGAAAAGAGGAGAAAGAAAGACTGTAAAAAGTCACAGGAACATAGAGTTTACTGTAAGATTGTGTCTCTTACACTATCAGATGCTCCATCTGTAAAGTATTACCAATGTGACTGCCTAAATATAAACTATACAGGACAACAACAATAGACACGGCTAACGTGGACAGGGAAAGCTCATGGGGTATCAGCCCTAAACAAAGAACTACAAGTAAGCAAGGAATGTTGAGAGCTGGTGATAGTCCTCCCCGGGAAGAGCACACCAGTCAGTTATCCAACACCAAATGGTTAGCCCTGAAAGCATAAATACAAGTGACAGTGGGTTATATGTATAGATAATCACAATAATGAAAAAAGAAGGCACGAGTATGCCACAGGACAAGGACGGGTGTGTGGGAGGGCTCAGAGGGAGGACACTGAAGGGGAAATGATATAATTATACTATAATTTCACAAAAGAACTTAAAAAGTAATCTCTAAAAATTATATCCAATGAACCAAATCTAAATAAAACACAGGAAGCAATATCTCAGGCTGAAGAGAGGAATGAGCACAGAAGAAAGAGAATATGGGGGGGAACACAAAGGCATAATTACTAAAACACAAAATACCACTGAGAACACAAGCAACACCAAAAATCAACAACATGATGACAAAAATTAACACACACATTTCAATAATGTTAATGGCCTCAATTTCACAATCAAAATAAAGAAGCTGAATGAACGGATCGAGAAACGTAATCTCTCTCTCTCCCTTTCTCTCTCTCTCCCTTTCTCTCTTTCTCTCTTTCTCTCTGTCCAAAAATAAACACATTATAGTTTTTAAAGATAGGCACTGCATTAGAATAAGAGAATGAACAAAAGTATTCCAATAAGATAGGACCAGGAAGCAAGCAGGTATCACTAGCCTAATGTCTGACAAATAGACTTTAAACTAAAACTAATTGGAAGAGATAGAGGGACACTTCAGTCTCCTCACAGTAACAGTTAAACAAAAAACCATTGCTAACTTAAGCATATATAAATCAAACTCTGGTGGACTCAATTAAATAAAAAAAATGTACTACTGGATTTAAAGACAGAGATCAACATCATTCCTTAATAGGTGGTTCCAATACCCGGTTTCTCCAATAGACTGGTCATCTGATCAAAAAGCTCATACATAAAATTAATTAATAGTTATTTATGGAATATTCCACACGAACACCAATAGATACATATTTTCCTCAATCACACATGAGCTTCTCTAAAATAGACCACATAAATATGCACAAAACAAGTCTTTACACATTCAAAAGATTTAAATGACTCTGTGTATCCTGACTGCCTTAAAATAAAACTTAAAATTGACAATAAATAAATCCACAGTAAATACACAAACTCGTGGAAATTAAACAACTCAATATTTTTTCTTCATCTATTTATTTTACATCATGATCACAGCCCCTCCCATCCTTCCCTCCCAGCCTCTCTCATCCATTCTCCCTCCTCCTATCCCCCAATATCCTCCACTTTCATCTCCATCCAGAAAAAAGCAGGTCTCCTATGGGTATCAATAAAACATGGCATTTATCAAGTTGCAGGAAGACTAACACCTCCCCATGTGTTAAGGCTGGGCAAAGTGACCCAGTATGAGGAAAAGAGCCTAGAAGTCACTAAAAGAGTCAGAGACAGTCCATGTTCTTCTAGAATTCCTATAAGAGGACCAAGTTACACAACTGTAACATATATTCAGAGTGCCCATGTCAGTCTCATGCAGGCTCCCTGGTTGTTTATTCAATTTCTGTGAGCCCCTATGAGCCCAGGTTAATTGATTGTGTGTACCTTACCATGGTGTCTTTGATCCCTCTGGCTCCTACACTCCTTTCTCCTTCTCCTTCACAGGATTCCCAAACTCCACTTAATTAAACAGCGCATTATTGAATGATGAATGGGTCAAATAAAAGATGAAAACTTTCTTGAAAGTAAATGAAAATGAAAACACAATCAACAAACCTCTGAGATACATAAAAAAGGCATATGAAGGAAATTGAAAGCTTTTAAGTGCCTATATTAGAAAAATCCAAAGAAAATAAGTAAACAGATAACTTAATGCAAATTTGGAAGAGCAAGAACTAACCAAGAAATAATACAAATCAGAGCAGGAATTAATGAAACAAAAACAAAGACAACAATACAAAGAATCGGTGAGCTTAAGATCGTGTTTCTTTGGGAAACTTAACAATATCAACAGACCATTGGCCCAACTAATCAAAAGAAAAAAAAGAAAGGACCCAAATTAACAGAATCAGAAATGTACCAATAATCATCACAACAAACACCAAAGAAATTCAGAATAAGGAATATTTTTGGAAACCTGCTACAGTAAGTTGGACAACCTAAAAGTAATGGATAAATTTCTAGATTCAACCAAACTAGCAAAACTAAATCAAGAGGAAATCAACAACCTAGACAGACCCATAAGGAAACTCAAATAATAATAAAAGGCCTCTGGCTTTAAAAAGAATAAAAAATGAAAGTCCAGAGTCAGACAGATTCACAGCAGAATTCTACTAGACGTTCAAGGAACTGGAGCAAATAAAAAAAATTTAAAATACAGAAACAGGAGTACTCCCAAACTCCTTCTACAAAGCCAGTATCACTCGATTTAAAAAAAAAACTGGGTAAACACAACAACAAAGGGAGAACTACAGGTCATATCTCTGATAAACATAGGTTTAAAAAACTCCTCAGCAAAACACTTGCAAACAGAGTATAGGTGTAACGTCAAAAAGATTATCCACTATGATCAAGTTGACTTAACCTCTGAAATTCCAGGATGGGTCAACATACGCAAACAAATAAATGTAATAGACCACATAAGTGGACTTAAAGAAAAAAATTGTGTGACTACCTTTATAAACGCATTAAAAACCTTTGACAAAAATCCAACACATCTTCATGATAAAAGTCCTAGAGAATGTAGGGGTAAAGGAACATACCTCAATATAATAAAAAAAAAAAGCTACCCGTAACTGACATTATCCTAAATGAGGAAAAGCTTGAAGCAATCACACTGAGATTAGGAACAAGGTAAGGATATCCCCACTACTTTTCAATATGGTGCTTAAAACACTAGGTGGAGCAATAAGGCAAGAGAAGAAATTTGAGAGGCTACCAATAGGGAAAAATAGTGAAACTATCCCCATTTGCAGATGACATATTATACGCTAGAAACCCCAAATATTCTACCAGAAAACTTCCATAAGTAATAAATTTAACAATGTAACAGGACTTTCACAAATCAATAGCTTTTTTACACACTGCCAACAAGCATAGAAACAGATCGTGGGCACCCTCCTATTCAGAATAGCCTCAAGAAATATAAACTATTTAGGAATAAACCCAACCAAGAAAGTAAAGGGCCTCTACAATGAATACTTTAAACCTCTGAAAAAGAGATAAAGACAATGAAAATACATCCCATACTCATAGATTTGTAGAAATACTAATATAAACATGAACACTTACCAGAAGTTATTTACAGATTCAATGTAAACGCGCCCAATCAAAATCCCCATCTCAATCTTCACAGAAATAGAAAAAAACTATCCTAAAATCCATTTGTAACCAAAAAAGACCCTGGACGGCCAATACAATCCTGAACAAAAAGAGCAATACTAGAGAAAATATCATTCCAGATCTCATACCATATGTTATAGAGTCACAGTAATAAAACAATATGGTACTGGCACAAAAACAGACATGTAGACCAATAGAACACAATTGAAGAGCAAAATATGAGTATTTATAAATTCTACTACTTAATACTTAGCAAGTATACCAAAAACTGGAAAAAGAAAACATTTCCAGGAAATGGTACTAAGAAAACAGAATGTCCACATTCAGAAGAATGACATTAGACCTGCATGTATCACCTTAAGAAAAATATAACTCCAAATGGATCAAAGACTTAGTGTGAAATCTGAAACCAAAAACCATGAAGCTGTTAGAAGAAAATGTAGGCAGCATCCTACAAGATGCAAATATAGGAAAGGACTTTATGAATAGGACTCAATTTGTCCAAGAACTGAGGCCATCAATAGACAAAGGAATTCATAAGATTAAAAAAACTTTTGTACAACTAAGGGGAAAAAATAAACTAGGTAAAGAGAAGGCTAAAAGCAGAAAAGAATTTTAACTGCTGTATATCTGACAAACATCCAGAATATAAGAACACACACACACAATCAAAAATAAAATAAAACAAAAACAACCTGTTCCAAAACTGAACCTGGAGCCTGAACAGAGAGTTGTCAAAAGAAGAAAAAAACTAAGAAATAGCTCAGAAAATGTTCATCATCCATAACAATTAAAATAATTTTGCTATTTCATCTTGCCTGTCAGGATGGCAAAGATCAACAACAAAAACAACAACAGCAAAGAGTGCTGGTGTGGATTTGGGGGAAGGGCAGCCTTCGTTCACTGTTGGTGGGATTCCATAGTGGTGCAGTCACTCTGTAAACCAGTGTGGAGAATTCTCTAAAAGCTAAGAATAAATCTACCTTGAGGCCCAGCTACTCCACTCCTTGGCATATGCCCAAAGCTCTCAACACCCTACTCCACAGATACTTGCTCAGTCGTTCTCATTACCATTCTATTCACAGTAACTAAATGGAAACAGCCTACATACTCATCAACTGGCAAATAGGTAATTAAAATATATTGCATATACGCTGTAGAATGCTATCCAGCTGCAAAGAAAATATTTTGAAAACGTGAAATGTGCAGGTAAATATGTAGAGCTCCAAAAGATTATATCATTAGGTAACTCATACATAGAAAGACAAATGCTATGTGTGCTCTCCCATCCGAGGCTCCTAACTCCAATCTTCGGATGTGAGTCCACCATATACTGAAGTAACCACAGAAACCAGGAAAGTAAAAGAGGACCATTGCTAGAGGGGATGGAGGGAGCTTGAAGAGCAATAGGGGAATAGCAAGGCACAAGCGATCTGATTGGGGAAGTAAAAAAGGGAGGGTTTTAATTAGGGAAAGGGGGGAAATGCAAAAAGAAGAAGAGAGAGAGATGGGTGTGTCCTCTGTATGCTGTGACTATATGTTTCTCTTATTGGTTGATGAATAAAGCTGTTTCAGCTAATTGTCAGGCAGAATTTATCTAGGAGCGGGTTCTGAACAAAGAGTCAAGGAGAAGATAGACAGAGTGAAGAATGCTGTGTAGCTTCCAGGGAGTCAAGAGACCTGGGCATCACTGGTAAGCCAAAACCACGAGGTGATACACAGATTAATAGAAATGGATTAATAATTAAGAGAGAGCCAGCCAGTAAGAAGCCTACATCATTGGCCAAACAATTATAAATATATATTAAGTCTCTAAGTGGTTATTTGTTAGCAGCTGCAGAGACCTGGTAGATGGGCCTAGTAGATGACCCAATGGGTGGATAAAAACTGGTCCAGTGGGACCAACAGGACAGAGAAAGTCTCCCTCTATGGGAAAGGAATAAATAACAGTAAGGATGTCTGAAAAAGTAATAAGGAATCATATTGTTACCTAACTAAAAAATACCTATATTACTCATAAATAGTTTAAATGAAATTTTACCATCTGGGCTAACAATGCTCCCTTCAAAAACCAAAGTGCATACAACAACACACATCAGAAACCCTCTTTAGAATTGTTTATCAAGATTGTACAAGAAACTCCAAAAACACTACAAGCTATTGCTATTGTCCTTGGTTGCCCACAGAGGTAAATGGTAAATCCCTTTTGCTGAAGACACCATGCTCTTCAGACACAGGAGCCAGGGGCCCTTGAGCTGGAATTGACCTAAAAGGCTCCTCCCTGAGGACTAGCTCTCACGGTACCAAACAGCTACACAAAGGCTTGAAGGGAGGAAATCATGACAGCTCCTGAAAGCCTAGTCAACTTCCCAGTTACTGAAGTCATGTATCAAGGAAAAGAACCTATACCCACCATCTTACTAAACCTGCATAACACCTGGCTACATTCTATCTATAAATTTGTCTTTCTACCCACAGATGAATGCAACAGAGACCATTAGAGAAGCCCCCAACTAATCAAATACAGAGCTGTAGAGGCCAGATCCAATTGATACATCTGTCTATAACACAACTACTGCATACGAGACTCGGGGACCATTGTGGAAGGGGCAAAGCGAATGCTGTAGAAGACCAACAGCGGAGAGTGTTCTGCGAGGTTGTGTCTCCTGGAAATGTCCGAAGAGCCACCCATAAATTCTCACCAATGCCACGGCCTCGATGTGAGCTGACCAAAAACAACACAATAGATGTGCTAACATGGATGGGGAAAAGCCCTTGAGGCCTCAGTCCTACACGAAGAACCACAGACATCTAAGAAATGTTGCAAATAAGCGGGACACACGCACACGCTCCTAAATACATAAGTAAAACCCGCTCGGTCTGTATAATGTTACTTGCATACATGTCTTCAGAGCAGAGCATTTGGTATTGGGTAGTCAATTGACGTGCTTCTTCCACTCACTCTCAGAAATCCAAGCTACATCTAAACCAAATCACACATTATAAAGCCAGAGTAGTGGCACTGAGTGGCAAGAGATGGGACAGGAAACAGAACGGCAAACAGATGGAAAGTAGGGTGGTCAAACTTAAATTCACAACAAATAAAATAAAATAAAATAGATGTTTCCATTAGACTTACAATGTTGATATCTTGACTATTACACTAAGTTCAGAACTATGGAGACCTGAGTACTTGGTGGCAGCCAATCCGAGTGTAACAGAAAAAAAAAAGCCAAACGGGAAGAGCAACTTTGGAGTTGCATTAGACCATTCTATGGGATGAAGGAAGAGATGAAAAAGCTGACTGTCTGGGGCCAGGAGTATAGCGTGGTAATGGAGAATTCAACTAACATACACAGACCTTGAGTTTGAACCCAGCACTGAGCAAACTAGTTTTACTTTTAGGTAGTGTGTCTGAACATATTTGCTCAGGTAGTGTTTTAGTCTAAGGGGGAAAAGGGCTGTATCCTCGAATAGCCTTGCGCTTTCATATTTTGGATTCATGTTTCAGTCTCTGGAGGAACGGAGATGTTTTGCTTTTCTTTGGTTTGACTGTACCTCCCGAATGTTCTAACAGCTTCTTTCTCCATCTCCAGTAGCCTCTGAAAGCTTCTGAGACTTCTTGTGCTTGCTTTTTTGAGTGACCTGGTTCCTATTCTTCCCTGGTTAAGCATTTTGCCTCTGATCTAATGCCCATCTGGATTTTATCATCAAAGTGTCCTCAGTTCAAGGCCCCAAGAAGCTGATGTTCTGGTCCTAACAGTGTGTGCTGCATCCTAGGCTGTTCCTGGAACAATGTCTCAAGGATCTACAAAGAAATCTAACACAAGCTGGACAAGTTCTCTGAGGGTAAGTAACAGGAATAAGATGAGTCAAGAAGATAAATGGAGAAATAGATCATGATTGTTGACCAGGAATCCAATCATATAAATGCATTATTTTTTGAAGTTTATTTTAAATTTTTCTAAGAATTGTAAAAGTTACCAGGTGGTGACATATGCTTTTAATTCCAGCACTCAGAAGGCAGAGGCAGGAATATCTCTGTGAGTTCAAGGCCAGCTTGAGCTACAGAGTGAGTTCCAGTACAGCCAAGGCTACACAAAGAAAACCTGTCTTAGAGAAACAAAAAACAGAAAAAAATGAAAAATAGTTTCTGTGTTCATTTTATGTAGCTTTTCCAACAGTACCATCTTTAATCATCATGATATATTTTGTAAACCAAGAGACAGATATACAGTAGTGTGAAATGTAAACTTACTTATGTTTTGTCAGTTTTACATATACTCATTTAGCATGCATCATTGTAGAATTTGTGTAAAATTTTCCCAAAACAAAACACATGCTGTCCATCATCACCAAGAAACTCTGTGGTGTTAGAATCGGTCTTTCCAGCCAGCTCCAGAACACTGGTGTGTTTGCCACTTAAATAATTTTGTTTTTCTGAGACCATCGCACAGGTAGAATTATGCAACACATAATCATTTTGGATCAAGCTTTTCAATCTGTGATTCTCTTGTTGAATTTATTAATTGTTAATTCTCTTTTGTTGTTGAATAATTTGCTACTATACCACCCCTCATGTATTCATTCACCAGTGTTCTTCCCAGTTTCAAGGATGAAGTTCCTGCAAACATTCTTTTGTAGAATTTTGCATATAATAAGTTTTTTTCTTCCTCTAGGGTGAAAGTATTATATTACATGGAGTTAAAGAAGCTAAACACAAAAAGAATTTGATTCTCTTTATATAAAATACTCCAGTGACAAACAGATCAATGATTGTATGGAACATAGGTACTAATCTGGAGTATAGTTTCACAGAAGCTGGCCTGAGGCCAAAGGATCCCCTGGTGCTCAGTTAGTCCTGAAATCTGAGGCCCACCTTGACCTAGGGTCCATGAACACTGGCCTGATCCCTGTGCTGAGAGTTTTGTCCTGGTACTGGAGATGGAATACTTCGGAGCTGGGGTTTGAGTCATAAGGGCTGATTTCATGCAGCATTTTGGGGGGACATGTTCTCAGGCCTCCTTCCTGCCTCCAGGAGGTTTGTACTCCTCCCTTCCCAGTCTCCCCTCATCTCTCTTCTCCCCTCCCCTCTCCATCTCTGCTGTGTTGCCTCCGTGTGAGGGAGGTGAGGGTGGTAATATGAAGTTGAACTCCAAGCCTTTTTCAATGTACATGTCATTATTTATTTCAGGGCTGCACCCTACCTCAAATCTTTCCCTCCTTGGAAAATATCTTTGTGTGGCTACTTATGGCAGTTTGTGTAAAGGATGAGCCCCTGTAAAACCTGTTCTGTCATCCTGGTGATGTCCTTGACCTTCATACTTTTAAAAATTTTTCTAGTGTTTTTATTTCTTTGAGAATTTCATACAATATATTTTGGTCATATTTTTGGTCCTCACCAGGCTTCTCCTTGATCTTCCATGAACTCCCTACATATCAAACTTCATGTTCTTTCTCTTGTGTAAAAACAAAAATATGGAGTCCAATTTGCACTGGCCCACTATTCCTAACCATGGGACCTGCTCAAGAGTGCCAGTAACACACCCAGTGTCATTTTAATGAAGAACATCGAGTTTCCTTCTCCCAGCAGCTATCAGTAGCAAACAGCTTCTTGGAGAGGGGTGAGCCTTCTTGTTCACTTCCCCTCTTCCATACTGGCTTGAGCCTGTGCAGGTCTTGTGCATGTGTGTCAGTCTCTGTGAGTTCATACATGCATCAGCTCTGTTGTGTCCTTGTGTCCTGACTCTTACATTCTTTCCACCTTCTCTTCTATGTGGACACCTGATCCTTAAGGGGAAGGATTGTGATGTAGACATGCATCCTATTTAGGGATAAGTATTTCAAAGCCTCTTTTTCTCTTCATTCTGTCCAACTGTGGGTTTTCTTCTTCCTTCCTTCCTTCTTCCCTTCCTTCCCTCCTCCTCCTCCTTTTTCCCTCTTCTTCCTTCTCCTCTTCTTCCTACTCCTTCTTCTACCTCTTCTTCTTCTGTTTATTTTTTTTTGAAGAAACAGAATGTGACAGCACTCCGGAGGGAGAGGCAGGCGGATCTCTGTGAGTTCGAGGCCGGGCTGGACCGATAGCCTCCGAAACAATACAGAGAAACCCTGTCTCGTAAAACCAAAAAAAAAGAAAAGAAAGAAACAGAATGTGAGACAGTTCATCCAGTAGGCTGAGGGAAGAACACGTGCTCCAGTATCCTGTGCCACAAACTACATGATCCTTTACAGGACATTCATCTGCTTCTGTTGTTGCTGCTGTGTTTATCTGTTTGTGCATTTCATTTATTCAATTATTCTATTAATAAGACAGATTGCATTGCTGAAGTTTATGTCCTGGATTAACCTGGTGATAAACCTCCTTTTATCAAGATATGTAACATTTTTAATACTTTGACTATGATCAAGTTTATAGATCTTTTATGGTATTTATAGTTAGATTCAGTCATTTTATTATTTAGTTTTTTCCCTATAATTTTTTCATTAAGAATGGGACCACACTAGTGGGAAGAATTGCCCACCTGTCTGTACTTGTGAGTTTTTGAAGCATTGATGCTTATTTTTCATTAAGCATCTGGTGGAATCCACCATTGCAACTGTCTAAGCCTGCACTTTTCTTTGTAGAAACTCTTTTGATTGCTAATTGGGTATATTTACTTGTTGAAAATCTATTCAAAATTGTGCTTATTCTTGAGTAAATCTGTCAATTTCATTTTTCAAGTAACATGTTTTTTCACCTAGTTATCCAATTTGTTTGTGTATGTCTATTATCCTTTCTGTCTCTGCAAGGTCAGAAATAATATGCCTTTTTTCATTCTCAAGGTTAGTAATTTTACATTTCTCTACCTCTTTCTCTACCTTCATGAGCTGTGCTAAAAGTCTTTCAAAACTGATTTATTCAAAGAACCAATATTTGCTTTCACTGATTTTTTTCAATGAACGTTCGTTCATTTGTTTTTAATTATGTACACATATATGGAGGTGTATGAAAATGCTGTGCCTTTGGAGGCCAGAAGAGTACATTGGATCCCCTGAAGCTGTAATTACAGAAGAATGTGAGTCACCCAACCTGGATTCTGTAAGAACATAGCGTGCATTTAATCAGTAAGCCGTCGTATCTGCCCCCAATGCTTTCCTATTTCATGTTTTATTTCAGTTCAGATCTCTATTCCTATCTTCTTGTTCTTATCTTTTGTTGGCCTGGGTTTCAGTTGTTTTTGGTTTTCTCACTTCTTAAGGTAAAGCATAAGGTTATTTATCTGATATAGTTCCTCTTTGAATAAAAACCTAAAGTTAAAAACTAAAAGAATCTACAATGATTCTAATAAAGTATGTTAATAAAGATGCTGGAATTATGAAAAGGAAACAAATAGAAATTTGCAAGATAACTGCTGGCAGGTTGTGCAGAGGTGTCTGGCTGTGGCCTCCCCTTTATATTGAAATTACAATGGAAAACAGTGGAGGAGCCCCTTCATCTCTCCTTAGATAAGACCACCTGCACAAATTGTTCTCAGGTAACAACGAGGTTTGTTGATATACTCTATTGAAAAATTCAGATAATTTCATTTAATTCTTATGTTGTCATAGGAACAATAAATAAATTATTGGGTTTTTTTTCACCTTTGGAATTGAGGCCTACCTCCCTACACTTCACTGTCATTAATACCTTCCCCAGTCCTCAGCACAAGAGAAAGGAACTCTGTAGAGATGATGGGCAATTCTGAGATTCCTGACAGTCTGAGCACTGGTTTGTCTCATTGACAAAAGAAAGTCCCTGTGAATGCTCTCCAAAGACATGGTGTGTTGTTTCTTGGAGTAGTACGTATTATCTAGATATTTTCTGATGTCTCCCCAGTATCATCCATGAAGGTAGAAACCTAGTTTTGTTGGGGTGTTTTTTGTTGTTGTTGTTGTTTGTGTGTTGTTTCTGTTCGTTTTCCTTTCCTTGTCACACAAAGTTATGTTCTTTGCTTACCTAGGGCAATGAGATAGGCTGTTCCTATCTGACCACTACTCCAAACCCTGATGAAGAAGAAGTTGTTCTTTCCCCCACTGGGTCACCAGTGGATATCCTGTGGGCATTGGACAGATTCCAGCAAACTGAGGCATTGCATTGGAACAACAACTAAGGCTCTTTCTCTTTGCTCCATGATCACTCAAGCAGTCTGTCCACACTGAGGTCGCATTCCTCCAACTCTACCATTCACCAGCAGCCTCACTGATCTATTAACAAGGTCACTGTGTGGAAACACTTCCACCACCAATGAAACTATGGGTTTGTTTGTTTGTTTTGTATACCTTATGAAGAACACGTTTATGTTTGTTGGGTATTTGTGTATGTGCACGGTGTGTTTGTGTGTGCACACTCACAGATGCTACAGCATGTAGTAGTCAGAGGACAACTCTGTGGACTCAGTTCTCTACCTCCTTCCCTTCCACCTTTAGATGAGCTCCAGGGACTGAACCCATGCCAATAGGTTCATAGGACAAGTCCCTTTGCCCACTGAGCCATCTCATGAACCCTAGATCTACTTAATAACAAATGAACAAACAACAAGAGCAATAAAAAAGCAACCATTCGAGTTCGAGGCCAGCCTGGTCTACAAGAGCTAGTTCCAGGACAGCCTCCAAAGCCGCAGAGAAACCCTGTCTCGAAAAAAAAACAAAAACAAAAACAAAAACAAAAACAAAAAGTAACCATTCACCAATGGAATAAGTAGTTAATGAAAAATACAGTCAGTAAACACAATGAAATTTTATTCCCTCTTCCTGTAAGCGACCTGAGGTAACCTGCGAAGATGGTTCGCTACTCTCTCGACCCGGAAAACCCTACAAAATCATGCAAGTCAAGAGGTTCAAATCTTCGGGTTCACTTTAAGAATACCCGTGAAACTGCCCAGGCCATCAAGGGTATGCACATCCGAAAAGCCACCAAATACCTGAAGGATGTCACTTTGAAGAAGCAATGCGTGCCGTTCCGGCGGTACAATGGTGGAGTCGGCAGGTGCGCCCAGGCCAAACATTGGGGCTGGACACAGGGTCGGTGGCCAAAAAAGAGTGCTGAATTTTTGCTGCACATGCTTAAAAATGCAGAGAGTAATGCTGAGCTTAAGGGTCTAGACGTAGATTCTCTGGTCATCGAGCACATCCAGGTGAACAAAGCACCTAAGATGCGCCGACGAACTTACAGAGCTCACGGCCGGATTAACCCATACATGAGCTCCCCCTGCCACATCGAGATGATCCCCACGGAAAAGGAACAGATTGTTCCAAAGCCAGAAGAGGAGGTTGCACAGAAGAAAAAGATATCCCAGAAGAAACTGAAGAAGCAGAAACTTATGGCACGGGAATAAATTGAGCATAAAATAAATGCAGATAAAAGTAAAAAAAAAAACAAATTTTATTCAACTGTAAGGAAAAATAGAATTATGAAACTTTGCAGGTAAATAGATGGAACTGGAAAAATTATCCTGAGCAAGGCAACTCAAGCCTGAAATGCAAACCTACATGCTCTCTTTCATATGCAGATCCCAGCTTCAGATCCTCAGATTTGTGAGTTTAACTTAGAAAACCTGGAGAAGGCAGGGAATGGGCCTGCTGTTAAGAGCACATACTGCTTTTGCAGAGGACATAAATTTGTTTCTCAGTACCCACATCCACTCAAACTCCAGGGAATCCAACACCCTCTCCTAACCTCTACAGGCACCTACACACACACACACACACACACACACAAACACACACACACACACACACACTTAAAAATAAAATAAATATTTTTAAAGCAATCCAGGAAACTAGTAAAGGGTCATTAGAGTGGAAGATGCCTCGAGGGAGATGGAACAGCAGAGTACAGGTGATATGAAGACAGAGAGCAAGGAGCACAGGTTAACAGAGATGGTAACCAGGTATGAGAGTCAAGAAATGAAGAAGAGGAGCCAATAGGAAGGGAGAGTTAATCAGAATGGTGTGAGCATTGAAGAGCCATATGGAAACCTGATACTTTGCAAGAGAACTAAAAATTATGATTTGAGAATATGATAATCCAGTGAGTGCTCACCCCTAAACACATAATATAGCCAAAGGAATCATGATCTCATAGCAGCAGTAGATAGCTGTGATAGGCTTGCACAAGACTGCATTTGTCAACGACCAATCACAGATCAGGGAATGACCCATGTGTTTCTATATTTCAAAGCTGAATTGAGGGTTTCTAATGGATTCTTTAATAGCCATTGTCTTCAAGTTCTGGACCCAGGGTAAGACCACCATGTTCCAGTGGATAGTTCCAAACCAGTGAAAACACAAATGGCCCTGACTAGATTGAATGGGTCACAAAACAAAGCAAAAAGACATGAATGTAGGGAAGGGGTTTGCAGAATGGAGGGTAGGAGTAATAGGGCTCACAGGGGAACAAGAGAGGGTAGTAAGGGTGACAGTCGTAAGAATACATTACATCCTGGTGGTGGTAGTACATTCCTTTTATCCCAGTACTCAGAAGGCAGAGGCAAGCAGATCTCTGTGAATTCCAGGCTAGACTGGTCAACAAAGCAAGTTTCAGGACAGTCAGAGCTGTTACACAGAGAAACCATGTCTTAAAAAAGAAAGAAAGAAAGAAAGAAAAGAATGCACTACATATATGTATAAAAATACATGCATACATACATACACATGTGTATTTGCCAAAGAACAAATTTAATAAAAGATTCTAATTTGGCAATTCTATTATTTTATTTATTTACTTCCTTTTTACATTTATTTGTTTGTTCTGCTGGGAAGAGAAAAGCATGCGTATACCATTGCACATTTGTACTGGGAAACAGCCATCTATGCTGGAGTCAGTTATCTATGCCCTCCATGTGAATTCTGAGACTTGATCTCAGGTCGTCAGGCTTGGCAGCAAGCACCTTACCCACTGAGCCCTCTTGGTAATCCCTTGAATCCGTCTTTTAAATATGTATGATATATGCCAAAACCATATGGACACATTTGTTTCTTTCCACCGTGTGAGAATTTACGGAATAACAAGAGATTTAGAAGCTACGTCGTTTTCGTGACTTTAATTCACCAAGTGCTCTTGGTTTCACTAGGCTGTTGTCAATAACATTTTCCTTTATTCTAATCTTAATCACTAACATTAACTATCAGATCATGCATCATCTCTCTCTCCCTTCCTCCCTCCCTAACTTCCTCCCTTGCTCTCTCTCACCCTCTCTCATGTTTATATATGTTACCTCCCTCCTTTCCTTGTCCCCCCTCATCGTGTGTGTGTGTGTGTGTGTGTGTGTGTGTGTTGCAGAAGAGCTAAAAATGGTTAAAAGCTCTTAAGGGATTAAAGGAGCTTCACTGAAGAGGCAAAAAGCTGAGGCATACCAAAGGAAACATCTCTGTAGGAGACCTCATAAGGAATTTTACTGGCCTGGCATGGTAATACATGCATGTGCACAGAAGTGTTTAACACATGAACCCTACTTTAAGGCCTTCCTGGGATAGAGGTGCTCTCAGGAAAACAGTCACCTGGTGTGTATCAGAAACCCTGAGAGGTGGGAAAAAATGAAGTCCAGGACTTTCCTAGCCAGTCTCTCTGGTCCCAAATTACAAAGAAAAGAAATTGGAGTCACTGATTTTTCTAGGACCAGGGTATGCCTTTCAATGACTTCCTCAGTGTCCCACCCCTAACTCCTACTAAAGAAGCCCAGCCTCACTACTGTATAAATAGTGACACGTCCTGCCCTAACTTGAAACTTTCTGCCTCCAAAATGGGCAAGCCTCACTTAATGGGATATCTCGTCTTACTCTGCTATTTGAAGGGTGAGTCCTGAGGGTCACCAGTTGGTGAGAGAGGTCCAGGATCCAGGAATGGGTAAGAACTACCACGAGGAAGGCCAGCTGTGGCAACCCAGCAGAAAGAACAGCCCCTGTGAGCTCTGCCTTCCGATCATCCTGTAGCAGGTCACCGGGACCTTAACCAAAGCTCTTTTGCTCACAGGAGGAAGAACATGATTTACTAACAGATTGAGAGATTCCTAGGAGCTGTGCAATGGGGCGTTGGAAAAGTATACTCTGCAGAGACTATGATTTGCATCTTTTTGTTTTTTTCAACAGTTTTCTCTGCATCGTTTGCACGTAATATTGACAAATGTGAGTAGAGACGGATGAGAAAATGAATAATAAGATGAAGGGAGAATACAGGATGAGTGGAGGGTGTGGGCACTGGGAGCACGAAGTACGCCACAAATAGACATAATTCCCACAGTCAGCAGCCTCTTCTGGCAGGACACAGTCAGGTTGGGAGCCGTCCTTAGGGCTAACAAAGAACTGGAGCCGTAACTGGCAAAGTTAGGGACTAAAACAAGGGGCCAGAGAAGTGGGATGTGGGGTTTGCAGAAACCAGGTGGCCCAGTCTAGGGGAGCAACCTCCTGAATTTTTGAAGTCTGTCCTCATTGCCCGTTCTTAAGGGAGACTATCGTGGAGGTTCTACCGAAGGGAGAAAGCTAAATATAAACCCTGTGTATTTATCCTCTTCCTCCTGGTCTGTGCCGCACCACTTAGGGGTGGAAAAAGATTCTGGGGGGACCTAAAATGATGGAGAGGATAAAAGAGAAAAGTGGTACGCGACGGCAAAAGAAAAAAAAAACAAAAACAAAACCCTCTCAAAACTCCAAGCTAGAAGGCAAAATGAACCCTGGGGTGAGGGAGGGCAAGGGGAGGGCAAATCTCAGACAGAAGTGCAGGCTTATTCTCTTTATCTCACCTGAACAGCTGACAAAGTACTCATTCATCAAGATAACAACGGTGGTAAGTACCAAGAAGTCCTAGCCTGACCATCTTGGCACTCTGTTTCTTTTCCTTCTGCTTCCCCATTCTATCCCTGCCATCTTCCAAGGTGGAGCTTCCGAGACCATGAACGCCTGTCGCCCTTTTGGATTCACCCATTCTAATAGAGGCACATACCGATGCTTTGACGGGGTTTGGGGCAGGGGACATGCTAGCAAAGCCTTCCAGTTCTAGGCATGCTTCAGACTTGAAGGGTGGGAGGATGCGCTCTTTCCTGGCAGTGTCGTCGCTCTTGTCTCCCTTCAAGTTGTGGAAATTGTGCAGTGTAGGATGTGCCACCTCCAGTTCCCTGGGGAGAAGTGCTCCAGAGGAAGAGGGATGTGTACTGCAACAACAGAAGAGGCCTGTATGGCGGGAAAGGTCTTCAAAAGTAAGTGGCGTGGTAAGGAAGGAAAGATAGGGAAGAGGAAGCAGGATGTGTGGGTCTTGGGGATGAGCATAGGAACTTCCGGTTACTATAGCCTGCCTCTCTCCTGAGGTAGCTGGTAATATCACTCCCGTAATTCCTATGATAAAAGAGAGACAGAGGCAGCTGCTAAAGCAAAGGTAATACTCAAGGCAACAGTAAGAAGCCTGGAGAGAACAGAGCGGGCAGAATGCAGGTGAGAGGATGGAAGTAATACTACCTGGAGAGCAGCCAGTTGGTGACGAAAGCAGCTCTCCGTGTCCCTGCCTGGGATTTTTCAAAAATGGCTCCAAGCTATGGAAACAGAGTCCAGTGTCAGGAACGTGCCCTGGTTGCATCTCCTGGTGAATAAGTTTAGACATGGTTTCTCTAGCTTCCTACCCTCAGCGACACCCAAGACTTGAGATTTTCAGTAGAAACTCTCAGTGTGGCCAAGCCCTGATGCACTTCCCTCATGACCTTCCTACCTCTGGTAAAGTCTTAAAACTGTGACACTATTTTTTTGCCTTCCAATGCTTCATATCTGAATAATAGAGCATGAACACCTCGTGGTGATTTTCAGAAGCCAGTGCGGGCTGGAGAGAAGTTGACTTAAAGAAGCCTCTGCTGGGCTTGCTGATCTGTTCTTCTCTCGTCTGCAGGGGATGGTACCATGTGGTTAAGCTTCATGGGCTGCTTAAAGAACTGTGCTAATGTGAGAAACATACGGTGGGGCTCCTATCTGGTGAACTTCCAGTGCTGCCGGGGCTATGACATGTGCAACGAAAGGATTTAGACGTTTCTGGTCCTGATGTGCTCCAACATCCAGGTGATGCGATGCCTTCTTCATGAGGACTTCCTGAGGATAACACTACGTAGAAGGACTGCAAACACAGGACTCTGCCTGCTACGTGTAAGAGGGAAAGCACCCTTTTTCTAAAGTCCTTTCCTATTTCAAAATCAATTACAAGTGAACAAGCGAAGCCTTCTTAACAAGATCAGCATGTGCTTGGGTTGCTAGTAAGGCTACTGGATACCCAAGTACTAAGGACAAAAATAAAATTAAATACAAAAGATGGATCCTTCTCGTCTTTCTTCTACTCTGTGGCAAAATTTTCAACTTTTTATTGCCACGTAATAATTGTACACAGTAATTGGCTTTGTTGTGGCATTCCCATGCATGTATATATATTATATATTCTGATCACACTCACCCCATTACTCTCTCTTGTCCTCCACTCCATCGATCACCTTCTCAACTCCAGCCCCTTCTACTTCTACATGGCTACAGGTGCAGACAGACTAGGGCTGTGCTCTCACGACTTGTGTTTGTACAGCTCACTAAGTTTAATCAGTGTCTTAGGTAGGGTTTACTGTTGCTGTGAAGAGACACCATGACCACGACAACTCTTATAAAGGAAACATTCAGTTGAGGGTGGCTCACTTGCAGTTTCAGAGGTTTCGTCCATTATCATCATGAAGGAGAGGATGGTAGGGAGGGTGCAGGCAGACATGGTGCTAGGACTAAGAGTGCGACATCTTGCAGGCAACAGAAGTTGACTGACTGTCACACTGAGGGAAACTTGAGAAAAAGAGACCTCAAAGTCCTCCTCCATCGACGCCATACCCAATCCCAACATCATCACACCTCCTGATAGTGCCACTCCTGTGAGATTATGGGGGCCAATTACATTCAAAACACCACAGTCAGGCTTGCTAAGTGAAGCATCTTTGAAAGGTTATTTACAGGCATGAAGAAAAGGTCTCCTCTTTCCCCAGCATCCACTAAGCTTAAGAATCCTTAAGAGGGATTGGGCCTCATGTGCCCCTCCCCAGGTAAGCGCATCTTACCTGAGTTCAAAGTGCAATGGTCATGTCATTCCCCGGAAAAGAGGATTTCTCAGCACTCCACCCCAGCCTCGAGCTCTTCCATTCTTCCCAACTCCTCTGAGATGTTGGAACCTGGGAAGCAGTAACATAGTCGTCCCATTTGTGGTTCTGCTACGACAAGTTCTGAATCTCAGAAGTTACCACTCCCCACTGCAAAAAGCACGCAGCAGCACTGATCTATGGAGACAAACAGTTATTTAGAAGGAGAGCTGACATGTCCGTTTACCATGTCCATTCATGTCCGTTTACCAAGTCAACCATTGCAGTTTCCTTTTAGGGCCTATAACCTTCCCCTTTGAGGCTAGATATTTTATTAATTCTTCCCTTGTGTTCCTCCCTGCCTCTTATCCTACTTATATTAAAGCATAGACTACTGGCTTCCTGAGAAAGAATGTGCATGGTGAAAAAAATCAGTGGTTGAACTTGCGCTGGATTTCGTCCATCGATGTTTCTCTGGGGTTCTGGAGGTCCCCCCCCATCAGCCCCACCAGCCTCCTCGGAGGACTCTTTAGAGAAGGATCACAGGCAGGGAAGAGCTGCAGGGTGCTCACTGTTAGGACCAGCGAGCATGAAGCCTACTGCTGCAGACACTGAGAGCTATGAGGGCAAGGAAGCTCTCTGGATCTGGCTGATAGATGTCCGTGGCTACATGAAGCGCCCAACCACTGCCATCTCTCATGCTCTTGGGCTTTCCATGATATGTAATTTTAGCATACTGTGGGAGATGGGGTAAAACAAGTGTGTCATGGTATTGCAACTGATTCACAGCACGGTTGTAGAATGGAACCTGGAAAGTTCTGTTATGAGAAAAAAAAAAAGAGTTACATTTCTCTGCTTTTGTCTCTTTCTCTTCCCTTCCAAACTCTCCCTCAATCTGTCTGACAAACATTTACTCAAATCATACCACATTCCAGGTATTGGTAGGCCCTGGGATATGACAGCCATGATCTCTGTCTTCATGAGGTTGAGTCTAATGGGAGATCGGGACGTGAATGAATAATAGTGATAAAAGCAATCCCCGTGTGAGAACCATTGGCATAAATACTTCATACTCCTCTCACATTCCGTCTTCACGGAACCTGAGAAGCACACCACTGGTGACCTCTTTCGGATCAGACAGGAAAATGAAACAGTGCCAATCATTCTCACAAAAAAAAAAACATTGAAATAAAGAGGTGTTAGCCAGGCATTGAAGGACAGAAAAACAAAATGAAAATGAGATGTTGATTTAACAGAAACTGTGGGAAGCATCTAACACCCATGGGCCTCTGAGAACACAGTGGGAAAGTTGTCACGCAAGCTAAAAGAGGGACCTCTGAAACTCAGGCTCAGACATTTGAGATTGGATTACTCAGCTGTGGACACCTCAAACTCTCCAATGAGGCCAGATATGACCTCTCAAGCCTGTAATCTCAACACTATGGGGGCTGAGACAGGGGGATTGCCACAAGCTTGAGAGCAGTATGGGCTACATCCAGAGTTCCAGGCCAGCTTGGGCTACAGAGTCAGATCCTGTTTGCAACAATAAAATAAACTCCAAAGAAGGCACCTGTGAGGACAAAATGTGTACTTCAAGGGAGGGAGCACAGTTAATTGGTGATTATCTCCTAGGAAGTACCAGGAAGCTGGTTTCTGGAAGTGGGTGGGAGTAAGGCATAAAACAGAACCCTTGCGAGTCAACATCATTTAGCAGAATATAGAACGGTGTGCCTAAAGCTGAGAGATAACAATTTTCCGTTTTATTAAAAATAGATTCTTTTCTGGTACAACACATCCTGATTAAAGTTTTCCCTCCCTCTATTCCCCCCAGTTCCTCCCCACCTCCTCTCCCATGCAGATCCACTCCCTTTCTATCTCTCATTAAAAAAGAACAGGCTTCTAAGAGATAACAACCAAACACGACAAAATAAAATATGATGTGATAAAACAAAAATCACATCGAAGTTGGACAAGGCAAACCAACAGAAGGAAAAGACTCCCAAGAGAAGGCACAAGAACCAGAGACCTACTTGTTCACACACTCAAAAGTCCCACAAAAGTGCTAGACTGAAAACTGTAATACACACACAGAGGACTTGGTGCAGGCCAGAATAGACCCCAGTGTCTCTGCTTCAGTCTCCATGAGTTCATATGAGCTTTGGTCAACCAAACAAAATGCAGAATTGTGGATCCCACTTCCAACACATGTAACTACAATACAACTCCTGCACCTAAGGCACAGGGATCATTGTGGAAGAGGAAGAAAGATTTTATGAGTCAGAGGAACAAGGTTTGCAGGGGCTTGTGTCTTCTTGAAACACCAGAAGCTACAGCCAGGAAGTCTTACTGACCTGTCTACCTAAACGTGATCTGAATGAGGATGATATCAATAGACTAATGTAGGAGGGGGAACGTCCAGGAAGCCTCAGGGACCCTAGACAAAGAACTATAGCAACAAAGGAGTGATGGAAGCTGGAGCAACAGTCTTCCTCAGGGAAAAGTTCACCACCTGGGTATCCAATACCAAGTGGTCAGTTAGCCCGTGGTGGTAGGGCTACCAGCCAGACTGACCCTTAATTATCCTAAAGCTACAAAAGAAACAAATAACCAATTGTTCTGCTAGTAATTTTTCTTCATTGTTGTCATCCGGACACATTTTTTAATCAGAGTCTAATTCTTCGGTCATTATTGACAGAATATTTACAAATTCCAATTCTCTCCTTATCAAAGAAGTTAGCCATGAAAATCAACAAACTGAGAGAGTATGGACATGTTCTGCAAGAGAGGAAGTAAAGAACAGGGTGTTCATGCCACAAACGGTGTACTGGTGACCCACTTGAGTCTGATAACCTACTGGTACTTTCCGGTAAGAATTGTTACTTCACACACCCAGTATTATGGCTCAATGACCCAGAAAAGCCATGCCATGATGGGAAGCTTTGATACCATGCCCACCTAATAATCCACAGTTAGAGGAACCAAATCAGTGAGAGATCAAATTTTAGTTGCAAAAGCCATAAATGTAGGAAATACCAGGTGTTTGACTCACATATGGGCAGTTCTAGAAAATTTTCTAGAAAATGGTCATATTCCAAACAGCTAGGAAGAAATGCATTTGTAAATAACGTAGAAAATACAGAGAATAAAACAAAAGCAATGCAGGGTGGATCATGGAAAAGCTCTTCATAAAGAAGCTACATTTGAACTTAGAACTGTGTCTGGCCTGCTAGGTCAGGTTGAGGGGAAAGGGTGAGATGAAGTCATATACAGACCTTGCCTCCTCTCCTGATGAGAGTGTGTGGAGCTGAACAGAGTCCCTTTCTGGACGTTCTAGAGTTCTGTGACTTGTTTGTGAATTCAGCGATTTTTTTGTCCTAGCACTTAGGAAATTATTGTAGCCCTTCTTGGGGTTTTAGGAAGTTCTGCCCTAGGTTGAGGATTTGACCTCCTGTTTGGGGGTGAAGTAAGCTGTTCTTCTCTACAGAGGAGGACACCGACAGGTCCCCATGATGGAGAGGGAGTGTGGTTTCTGTCCCTCCCTCTCCAAGTCAATCCTGGAGAGATTCTGAAGTTGAGTTACTCTGAATCAACCCACCCTCGACACCAGAGACCGCTTCTGTGCCCTTGAAAGCACACATCTGAGCTGGCATGTGTTCCTCTAGTGCAGCTCTGAGACCACCACTTTCTCAAGCACTGCTGCCAGTTTCCTCATTAAGGGTTTCCTTGGCATGCTGTTCTTTTCCCCTGATGGCAGTGCCTGAGTAGATCCTCTTTCTCCCTGAGCCTGGATAAAGGCTTTTGGTTTTCCTTGGTGGAAAAAGATAGTTACATGTTTTCTGCCCTCTCTTATACACCTTCCCCTTGAGGCATGGTCTTTCTATGTAGCCTGCCTTGACGTTGGACTTTTGATCATCCTGCCTCAGCTTCCAGAGTGCCAGGATTAAGGGTGTGAATCACTACTCCAAGGCGTATGTTTTATCTTATCTATCCAATATGCAGAAACCTTCTGTTCTAAGATCATAGCCTGTGTTGCCTGAAGAAGTGAGGCAGGCATGGCCTGGGGGCATTCGAGAAAAGTCATTTAAATTCTGCTCTTGCCTTTCTCCCACATTTCACTGAGACTTTACCTCTTTGATACTTTTGATGTCATAGATTACCTTTTAGGAAGTCTGAGTTACCACTGTGACTTCTCTTTAGGGGGTCAACATTAGGACTATGATTGAGTCATTAGCTCTGTGTGTGTGTGTGTGTGTGTGCATGTGTGTGCGTGTGTGTACATGTGTGTTGGGGGTGCACAACCTGTGCATGCTTTGAGGAATAGGTGTTCTGCTGTTATTCTCTGTCTTATACCCTTGATACAGGGTCTGTCACGGAATTTGGAGGTAGACTGGTGGCCACCAAGTCCCATTGAGCATTCTGTCTCTGCCCTTCTCTGACGGGATTATAGTTGTATGCACGACCATAATTGGCTTTTCACATGGGTTCTGGAGATTTGAACTCAGTTCCTAATGCTTGCACAAGAGCTCTTACACAAAGGACCATCTGTCCAGGTCTCATTAGCTGTTTCTTAAAACTCTGAAATTACCTTCTTAAAGCTCACTACATTCCACTTTTTTAATTCACCAAGATTAACTGGACTTGCATCTGAATTTCTACCATTGTCAGGTAGAGAGTATAGCAACTCCAGGAAAGTATGATCTTGGAGCCAAAGATAAATATAGACCACATGGGTACAGCTGTGCCAACAAAAACCATGTTTAAGCCATATGAACTCTCTGAAATCAAACCATTAGGACCAGTAGAGATTTGAAACAAAAAAAATGGTATTTGGAGATAATGTAAATGCAACTTGAAAAATTTCACAAATGTAACAGGTGGGGAAATTTAGCATAAGATGCAATAGATAAAGGACACAACAGATGACATTTAGAGTGGACTTTAAAAGATGAACATACCAAATAGAGGGATACTCTCTCAGCCTGGACACATGGGGAAGGGCCTAGGTCCTGCCCTGGATGAAATGACAGACTTTGGAGATCACCCCAAGGAGGGCCTCATCCTCCATAGGGAATGATGTGGGGCTTGGTTCGGAGGCTGGGGGGGGGGGGTTAGTGGAAGGACAAGGGAGCAGGGGTGGGAGAGGGAGCTGGGATTGACATGTGAAGCATTCATGTTTCTAATTTAAATAAAAACATATATTGAGGAAAGAAAAAAAAGACGAAGAAAGAGTTAGAATGATGCAAAATCCGGATGCTACCAGTAGGAGGAAGACACCTCAGACAGGACGATTTCCACTGTTTATCTATTATCTGTTTGGACTTTCTGTTGTTCATGACTCAGACCTTGTAGGCGGTGTTTCTAGGAATCTATCCATTTATTCTGGGTTATCTAAATTGTTGAAATTGGTTATAGTGTTTTGTTTTGTCTTCCACTGTTTATGTTTCTTAGTATCTTATCTTTTCAGTGTCTTATATTTTTCCAGCTTATCTCTAAAATTGTTGGTTTTATTTTTTAGTCAGTTCTGGAGCTGGAGAGACAGCTCATGGTTAAAAGCACTTGCTCCTTTTCCAGGGAATCTGGATTTGATTCCCAGTACCCCCACACACACAAACACACTGACACTCTCTGAATATTTTAAATTTTTTAATGTATTTATTTTGGTGTGTGTACGTGTGTGTGTATGTGTGTGTGTGTGTGTGTGTGTGTGTGTGTGTGTGCACATTTCACAGTGTTTGTGGGGAGGTCAGAGGACTCCTTTTGGGAAGTCAGTTCTTTCTCTCCATCTTGTTTTAGAAGCAGTCTGTCTGTCTCCCTCCCTCCCTCCATCCCTCCCTCTCCATGGCCTGAGAGCTTTTCTAACAGTTCTCCTGTCTCTGCCTCTCATCTTGCTGCAGCAGCAGGGATCACATGTGCCGTTGCAAACTATTTTTTCAGCAGTTCTGGAAATCAAATTCAAGTCATAAACCTTGTATAGCAAGTGCCTTTGCCTGCTGAGCCATCTCCTGGGCCCTGTGACTGTTCTTAATGTTCTTCTTTGTTGGAACCTGATCCCTGACAGAAGAATGCACAGTCTTATTCAGCTAATGGAACTGATCCTAATTCTTGTCTTTCTCAGACTCTTTTGGATTATCCTGGAATTTCTTATTTTATATTCTCTACTAGTTTCTAATAATGTACAATTTGTAATTTTCTTATTGGCTATACATAATTGATATTTTATTCTTTTAAGTTTTTTTAATGGGTGGTAATAATTACATCGTTTCCCCTTCCTTTTCCTCCCTCCAAACCTGCCTGTATACCCATCTCCTTGTTCTCTTTCAAATTAATTGCTGCTATATGCATGCATATACGTGTGTGTATGTGTTTGAGCACGTGTGTGTGTGTCTATTCCTAAACCCAACTTGCTCAGTCCATATGTTACTTGTCTGTAAATATTTTCAGTACTGACCACTTGGTATTGGATACCCAGGTGGTGAACTTTTCCCTGAGGAAGACTGTTGCTCCAGCTTCCATCACTCCTTTGTTGCTATAGTTCTTTGTCTAGGGTCCCTGAGGCTTCCTGGACGTTCCCCCTCCTACATTAGTCTATTGATATCATCCTCATTCAGATCACGTTTAGGTAGACAGGTCAGTAAGACTTCCTGGCTGTAGCTTCTGGTGTTTCAAGAAGACACAAGCCCCTGCAAACCTTGTTCCTCTGACTCATAAAATCTTTCTTCCTCTTCCACAATGATCCCTGTGCCTTAGGTGCAGGAGTTGTATTGTAGTTACATGTGTTGGAAGTGGGATCCACAATTCTGCATTTTGTTTGGTTGTAATTTTCTGTAATGGTCTTCATCTTCATTTTGCAGAAAGAAGTTTGTTCATTCTCTGGTAGCTAAGGATTTTGAACACTTTTTCAAGTATTTGTTGACCATTTGTATTTTTTCTTCTGGTATCTAATCAGCTAAAAGCCTATTTATTAATTGGTTGGTATGGGTTTATTTGTATATATTTAATTTTTGCAATTTAATAAACCCTAGTTGTTAATATCATATCTGATGTATAGTTGACAAAGTTTTTCTTTCCCCCATCCTGTAGAAGGTTGTTTCCTTTGCTATGTAAAAGCTTCTTAATTTTATACAGTCCCCTTTGATAATTCCTGGAATCACTTCCTGTTCCATTACTGCTCTCTTCAGAAATTTCTTCTCTAGGTTTATATCTTCAAGTGTTTTGCCTGTGTTTTCTTATACCATTTTCGATGTTTCCAACCTTAAGTTCAGGGTTTGATCCATTTTACATTGATTTAAATGCAGAGTGAGAGGTGTAGATATATTTTCATTTTCCTGCATGTTAAAATCCGGTTTTCACTGCACCATTGCAAAAAGTTTCCTTATTGAGGGGTGAGGCCTGCACTTACCTTTCCAAATAAGGACATATGTTTAGAATGCAGTTATGGATTGTGCTGGCTTAGTGAAGTAGTAGTGTAGGTTGCCCCTCCAAGATCTATGACTTTACTAGCCCTGGGTAATTGGCTAGATTTATCATAAAAGCCATGATTTCATTCTTATTGAGCAGGTCTTAAGTCCAATCAGAGAGCTGTTACTGCTTTTATAGCTAGATATGACTATTGGTTGCTTCTTTCCTATGGAAGATGAAGTACATAGCGTCTTCAGCAATAGGGTCTTCCCATCTACCTCTGGGGCAACTAAAGGCAATAGCAGTAGTTTACAGAGTCCCTAGATGCCTTGAGACTGTCATACCTCTTAGGACATCCTTTCTTTCCCATGACCTTTGACAGTGTTGAGGAATCTTGTATTAGTCAGGATTCACTAATGGAACAGAAGTGATCGACTGAATATTTACATATATTCAAATACACAGAGAGAGAGAGAGAGACAGAGAGAAAGAGAAAGATAGAGAGAGAAAGAAAGAGAGATGTACAAATTTGGCTTTTTCAAAAACTTATTTATTTATTTATTTATTATGTATACAATATTCTACCTGCATATATGTCTGCATACTAGAAGAGGACACCAGCTCTCATTATAGATGGTTGTGAGCTACCGTGTAATTGCTGGGAATTGTATTCAGGACTTCTGGAAGAGCACAGTCATCTCTCCAGTCCCAAATCTGGCTTCTTTATGCCTGTTTTATATTACCAATACAGCTATAAAATTTGTTATCTTTGCATTTATTTCTCCTCTCTATTTTTTCTACAAATTAAGCTTCTGAATGAGAGATTTATAACTATACTTTAATTTTGTTATATTAGATGTATTTTAGTATTCATACATGAATATAATATATTTAGATCAAATCCACCCCATTCCTCACCTCTATTATCCTTATCCCTCATCACTTCCTCCCACAACCTCATGTGCTCTCTCTGTTTGTTAATACCCTCTGAATGTATTTAGTGCTACCTGAATGTATGTGGATATGGGATCATCTTCTAGAGCATGGGTCACCTCTCAGGACCCGCACGCCTGAAGAAAACTGAATAACCCTCCCCAAGCAGCTGTCGATTTACAATAGCCCCTCAGACTCAGGAGGGACATTGTGAGCCTCTGACCCATGCATGCTGGATTTTGGCCGATTTGATCTTGTACAGGTCTTAAGCGTGCAGTCTCAGTCTATGCAAGTCCCCATGTACAACTATGTTGTCACGTCCAGCAAGTACTGTTTCCCTACAGAATCTATTCCCTCTGGCTCTGACAGTATTTCTTGTTCCTCTTCTGCAATGGCCACTCAGCCTTGGGGGAAGAGGGTATGATAGAGATGTCCTATGCAGAGTTGGGTAATCCAGTCTCTTATTCTCTGCATATTGACAGATCGTGTGTCTCTGTATTAGTTGGCATCAAAAACAAAAACAAAAAACAAAAAGAAGCTTCTCTGATAAAGGTTGAGAGTTACACAACCTATGAGTATAAAGGTAAGAATGTAGGGATAATTGATTACTAGGTCCATTTAGCAGAGTTAGTTGTATTATTCTTGTTGGTAATGTATTAATCAAGGGTTCCAAGGTCTTTGTTTTCTTTATTTGAAATTCTGGTATTATAAATGATACTGGAAATTGTTTTATGTGCAGTGACAATTCATGTTCTTCATTTGGATTATTTGTGTAATTTATTTGTTTGTTGTTAATATTTAATTGTGCAGCTAACCTTATATTAATTTATATGAAAGAACCTTGGTATATTTAGGAGACAAACTATTATCAGGTAATCTTTTCTCATTGCATTCCTATGATTTTTCCAAGGGTGCTTGGTTTTAATTTATTAAATACTTATCTTCATATGTGGTCAAATCTATCAATCTTTTTAACTGATAGCATAGGTAGAAAACCTTCCTAACCATTAGACTATGTAGACACTTAAAAATATTGATATCTAATAGTGAGAACAGATAAGAATGAACTTTGGTATTATACAGGTGTTGGATTAACTCTAGCAATTAACTATTTGTAACAAATTTATTTTCCAAAGATTGGTGTAACCACATTTCTCATATCTAGAACTTTCTACCCTATACTGGAGGCATGAAAACAGTGTAGTGCAGTATACATGACTTCCAAGCCTGGGCCAAAGAGAAAAAAACCACCAGAAATAAAGGATAGAGTCTCCAGCTTCTGGTTTTCTTCTGTCTTTGGTCTTCCTCTGAGACCTTGGTCATCAAGGAGAAGAGACCAACCCCAGTGTTTACCTACAAAATTCTGACATACCATTCCAGTGCTCACCAATGTTTTACACATGGTTTATACTGTACCATGTGTTACACTGTACCATGGTTTCAATGTGAAATGTCCCTCACAGGCTCAGATGTTTGAATATTTGACCCCAGACTGGTGATGGGTTTTGAGAGACTATGGTAACTGGTGTATGGGGTGTAGCCTGACACTCACAGTTTTGAGGGTCAATAGCTCACTCCTGTTCCAGTACAGTCTGTGTTCCCTGACCTTCCCATATATAAAAAATCAGGCTGAAGTCTCCTGTCACCATGAACCCTATAATGCATTCCTCACTGTGAAACCTGAAATAGAGAGTCAAAATAAGTCTTTAGTGCCTTAAATTGCTTCAGTCAAGGATTTACTTGGTTACAGTGATGACAGCAGTCATGACTGGAAAATGTAATTTTCTGATACTTGTCTATTTATTTCACCAGCCTGGTATCAGATTTCTTATCTATCAATTTGTCTACATTATAGAAACCGTGAAAAGCATGTAAGCTTATATAGCTACGCACATAAATGTAAGGCAT
This sequence comes from Mesocricetus auratus, assembly GCF_017639785.1. Taxonomy (NCBI): domain Eukaryota; kingdom Metazoa; phylum Chordata; class Mammalia; order Rodentia; family Cricetidae; genus Mesocricetus; species Mesocricetus auratus. The sequence goes on along the minus strand of NW_024429203.1, from coordinate 15,250,463 downwards.
TCAAAATTTGTCTAGATATATTAAAACTAATAATTATAGACACAACAAATGTTTTAAAGTAAAACTGTTTTTTCACAATTATAGCTTTAATACATGTGAAATTCATTTTGGATCAATGCATGGAGTTGTATGAACTATTTGTTGGTCAATTCCAGATTCATAGGTTGCCAGACCAAGTACAACTCTTGATCAAGAGGACATCTGTAAAACAATCCCTGTGTGACTACTCTAACACATGCAGGAGGAGCATCGGGTGGCTACAGAATGGGTATTGGGTGTGCCATCATTTGGGGAAAGAAACTCTCAGCCAGGTTTTACTCTGGGTTTTGTTTATTTGTTTGTTTGCTTGCTTGCTTTCTTGTTTGCCCAAATTGCATGCTAGAACTGGGGAGAATGTTCCATGATGGGTGAAGTAAAAGAAAATATCCTCAAGGATTAGGACAATGTCTCCTAGGTTTTCAGGAATCCTGTAAGAGTCTCCTCTTTCATGAGTAATGCATTCAGACCCTGCACCTTCTCTCACTCAAGAGAAACAAAACGCAACTTCATTTTCCAACCTGGAAGTTCCATTTCCAAAGATGTTGCCCTTGAAATTTAGAGAATAAGGGTTTGGATGTAGTTCAGTGGTAACGTACTTGCTTAGAATTCATGAATTTGATACCCAGCATCATACCACACCCTTTAAAACTTAAAAGAAAATTGAAAAAAGTGAAGAATGAAAATGTTCATTAAAATGTGGTCTCAGTTACAGACTAGCTTTAGATTTGTCCCATTTACAAAATGTGCTGGGTACAAATTGTATCATAGATTGATCCATACCTTGGTCCAAGAGTCCAGATACTTACCTGTTGATGTCTGCATCCAAGTTGAGAGTTTTGCAAGTGGACAAAGCAAATCTTGTTTGGCAAAGAGAAAAATCTATAGATAAGTAAGCAACTGAGCTTTCAAAAGTCAAGGATCCCTGCAACTGGGTACTGACCAGGACAGAGTCGGTGCAGGCAATATAAACATCCATGTCTGCATAAAACCCAGTGCAGTGAGGCCTTTACAAGCTTGTAATTAATTACAACTCTTCAGGCTCAACAAAGTCCAAATTGTTAAACATTGGTTCAGGATCTTTTTAAGAATCATTTTGAAAATCAGTGCTAAATAACATTTTTCCTACACTAACTTACTATCCTCATGTATTGAGGGGTGAACGAGTCCAGATACATCAAAATTCCAGGACACAAACTCAAACTCTTATTGCATTGGTTTTTCCAACCTATGTTGAAAGCTGTCTCCATGGTTTTGGGTTTGGTTTAGGTGTTTTCATTTGGTTTTGGCGGGGTTGTTTGTTTGTTTTGGTTTGGTTTTTTGTTTTGCTTTGTTTTGTTTTGTGTTTTTTTTATCTATCCATCCTGGCTATAAAGACCAAATTGGGAATTCCCCCAAAATAACAGCAAACTACATTCTCAGACACAAAACAAAGAGAGAAAATTCTTTAATTCCTCAATAGAAGAACAATTTATTCATTGGAGAGCTTATTGTGCCATAATTTGTTGAGAAGGCTCATGGGAATCCAGGACCAGGAATGGATTGGGACCAGGCTTCCCAATCAGAGAAATGTGGTTGTCCTCTGTTCACCTTGACCCCATGTGTGATGCTACAGAGTCTGTGCTACTCTGGTTTTGTTTATTCTTTGATACTTGATTCATGTAGTGTCTGAATGTTTCTCCTCTTACTGGTGTTAACTTCTGTTCTTTCATGCTTTCTGCTATTCATAACATTATATTGCAGTGGCATACATTATTACCCAAACACTATGTCCTAGTTAACTTTATCAACTTAGAACAATCAATTAAGAAATTGCTTAGATCAGATTGCCTTGTGGACAAGTCTGTGAGGGACAGTCTTGGTTATTCTTATTTACATAAAAGAGCCAAGAACACTGTGGGTGGTCCCATTCCCAGGCAGGTGGTCTGAAAAGCCTGCTGATGAGCTATCAAGCATTTGTACCTCTATTGTTCCTGTCTCCAGACCCCTGCCTAAGTTCCTGCCCTGGCTACTCTCCATGTTGCACTAAGATCTGGAAGTATAAGCCAGATAAACCCTTTCCTATCCAAACCCTTGGCTTGGGTCAGAATGTTTTATCCCAGCAATAGAAAGGAAACTAGAACATGGTATACTTCATATCCTGTTACCTTTAACTATGACAGAAACCCTTTATCACTTTTTTTCTTCATTCCCATCAGAAGAAATTGAGTAGTCAATTTTGAGCAAGGCCCAATCCAATCACCTGATTCAACCCAGAGCCTTGATAATACAAACCAGATCCACATGCACTAACTTATTTCTGCATCAATGACAATTTCTACAAACTCCTAAACTTTTGTGATTTAATCTCTGTGTTTAACATCCAAAATCCTTAAGTGAAAGTACTGTTCCAGGAATTCTAAGAGCTAGTCCAAAAAGAACCACAATTCAGAAGACTTGGTACAGACCAGGACAGAGTATACACACAGATTTCTCTGTGCAAAGTTGGGATATCATTTTGACCCAAGACTTTGTTTTCATATAGGAGATAACTAATTCTGAGCCTAGTCACAACAAGCAGCATTGTCAGCAAACCAAAGTGTCCTGCCATATGTGAGAAAAAGACTGAGCTCCCAGCCCAATTTCTCCCATGACTATTTGCTTTATCACTGCCAGATGACTTTCTCATTTACCATTAGTTAGGAGAGGAAAGCAAATAGAGACTGGGGGAAATGGGGTATGTAGTAAGTTGAAGAATGACACCAAATCCATAGGAAATTCAGAACTAGAGTCCCATTGGGAGGTTGCAATAGCTACTATGTTTGCAACAGATGAGCTCTGTTCTCTTTTCAAAACTCAGGAAGTTGATGTCCTCACAGTTGGTCATACATGACAGTCTTGAATAATGATACATACTCTGCCCTGAGGAGGTAAAAGAGGGAAAGAATTTTAAAGACTATTTCCTCCTTCCATATTCCTGGTAATAATTCATCTTCAAACCATCATAGCCTTCCTCTAATCATTGCTAACCCAGGGAAGGGATTTCATTCCAGAATTGACAAGAGACATCAGTCCCTCCATCACTCAGTGTTATCTTAGGGAAAGGTCTGTCTTTCCATCCCTGTACAAGCCCAGTCATCCTCATCAACTCCACTCTCCCACTCTTCCTAAACACAAAAAGCACACTGCTATTTAGAAGGGAAGGTGAGGTTAGCTGCTTGTCACTATATCTCCCATATTACCTTTCCTTGTGAGTATGTAAATGTTCTCAGCAGCACAGGACTGGCTATGCTTCAGTGTGCAGGAACTCATGACATCATAGCATAGCCCAAGATGATATTTCCCACATTTATAACACATTGTTCCAATATCTTCAAGATACAAAAAGAAGTACTTGGTGAATGTGATCTCAAGAAAATTTCTGCAATTAGAGCCTTCTCTGTGGGAAGTTAACTATTAATCCATTGGTTCTAAACTTCTCCAAATAGGACTCCTATAGTAATCTTGTGAGAGGGAATGTTATGTTTTGATTTGTTTTGTTTTATTTTATTTTTTGAGACAGGGTCTCTCTATGGAGCCCTGGCTGTCTTTAAACTCTTCATGTAGTCCAGACTAGCTTTGAGCTTAGAAATCCACCTGCCTTTGTGTCCCAAGTACTAGAAATGTGAGAGACAAGCTTATAGACACACAAAAAAATGTATACCATTTGAGGAGGTCAGGGTTCCTATAGAATTTACTCCTAAGGTTCAAGAAATAAACATCTTATATAGACTGAATATTCTGTCAGTAATGAGTAAAAGAAAACAAAGTTATTTTCACCTCCTTACTAATATAAATAGAGTAGCTATGCCAGGAGAAGCCTGAACTCCAAGGATTCCACAGTAAATTGAAGGGAGGTTTACTCCTAAACATGTCACTCCTAAACATGAACGATTTACCGAAAACTTTACACCAGCCATGGTCATACCTTCTTCATGTTCCTGAAGGTCACCTGTGAAGAGAGGGAAAGGCAGTCTCCCTTGTCACAATCTCACAGACCTCTACAGCCCCATAGCCAGTTTTGGAAACCCCTCCTTTCCAAGAATCTAGACAGTTCTTAAATAACCATGAACTGTCTCCTCATCACCAGGACTTACCCCAATATGGGCAGAACAGAAAAACCATCCCCAGAACAAACAGAGCAAACATCCTGCAGCCTTTGTCTTCAGCAGCTTCCTGTGAAAGGTACAGGCTCTTTTCTCATTGAGATGTGAGGTTGACCTGTCCTTGGGCTGTTCGTCTTAATTACATCGTCATTAATTCTCCAGGACAGACAGTACCTCTCAGTTCCCAGGATCAAGGTATCTTGTCTGACTCCCTCAGGACACACTCCGAGACCTAAAAGTGAAGTTGTGACTTCTCTGATTCACCAGGCTGGCTCCTGTCTCTGGACCGCAGGTCTGACAGATCTTATGGTTGGTCTTTAGAGCTCCCTCTGTCCCGTCCTTAAAGGAGAGAGACAGCAAACCTCCTCCAGTCTACCTGCTGACTGCCCTGCAGCTGCACACATTTTTCTGTTTCCACTGCCCTGGCCATGACCTACGCCACTGTTATCTTGACCAGCCAATAGCTTTATGGTTTGGCTTCCTTGCTTCTACTCTTGCCCCTTCACGGTGATTTCTTCAGGTAGAAGTCATAGAACCCTTTATAAGTCACAGGTGCCATGCTGCCAGTCCAAACCCTCCAATGTCTTCTCAGCATAGTTAGGAAAAAATACAAAACTCTTTGAGCTGATAAGGCATTCCCAGGGGAAATAAGTAACAACTGCCTCTCCAATGTCTTTTCCAGCCATATTGACCTTGCTGACTTAGGTCCTGACTCAGATGCCACCCAGACAGATACAACAGCCTTACGAGAGCTGTCTGTGGAAAACAGCACCTCCAGCTCCCTTCCTGTCTCACTCCTGGTCTTGTATATCTGTTTCTTCATATCTTGACTCCTTCACTAGGACAAAGCAAGAGTTTTGCTTTATTTCACATGACACATCATATAGCTTGGGGCTTGGATATAGAAAGCATCCGATAAATATTTGTGACCTGAATGAATGATAGCCTTGCCACATCTACTTTTGCATTCATAGTTCATGCTCCACAGAGCAAGCAGGTTTATCAGATTGTTTATCTTTTAATTTTGAGATTACAGTATAATTACGTCATTTCCCTCTTTCCCTTTCCTCCCTCCAATCTCTCACATATACCTCTCCTTGCTCTATCAAATTCATGTTCCTTTTTCATCAATTGCTGTTACATGCATATATGTATAGATTTGTTCATACATATTCCTAAATAAAAACTATTCATTCTGTATAATACTACTTGCATGTATGTTTTCAGGACTGACCTTTTGACATTGAATAGCCAGTTGATGTGTTCTCTAGGAACGATTATTTCTCCCACTCTGAACATTTCTTCCCTGCCTGTAATTCTTTATGTAGGGTTGAGGGCGCCTGGGCTTTCCCTATCCATTTGGCATGTGTGTTGCTGTTGTCCTTGTTCAGCTCATGTTTAGGCAGTCAAGTTCATGGCACTCCATGTGTGTAACTTCTAACACTCCTGGGACACACAAACTCACAGCAAACTCCCATTCCCATTGGCTCTTACAATCTTTCTGGGCCCTGTTTCTCAATGATTCCTGGGCCTTAAGTGTGGGAGTTGTGTTGTAGATACATCAGTGGGACTGAACTCCACACACTTTGCATTTTTGATTAACTATGGTTTTCTGTAATGGTCTCAAAATGTTTCAAAGGGAAGTTTCCTCAACAAGGGGTGAGGACTATCCTTACCTGTGGGTATAACACATATTTAGGGATTATGTTAGTTTGGTACAGTGGTAGTTATGGATTCCCCTTCAAGATTCATGACTTCACTAGCCCTGGGAAGTTTCTAGGTTTCCAGTATCAGGCATGATTTCCCTCTTGTTGACTGGTTCTTAAGTACAGTTAGAGAGTTGTTGATTACCACCAAAGAATGCATGCCACTAGTGTTCCCTTACAGTTATCATGGCCCTGCTGGTCATTGCTGGGTTTCATAGGCATCATAGCTAATTGCTTCTCTCCTTTGGAAACTTGCATGGTGCCTTCTAGTACCAAGAAAGCAAATCCTCAGGGAGGAGGCTTTCAGGTCTGCTCCAACTCATGGGCCTCTGGATGTTGTATCTAAAGAGCATGGTGTCTTCAGTCATAAAGACTTACCTTTCAATTCTGGGGAGGCAACCAAGGACAATAGTGATAGTCTTTATATTTAGGGTGTCTCTTGGTAAACCCTGCCCAAAAATGAAAAGGAGAGTTTCTTGTGCCTAGGATTGAAGTTGTTTCTTGGAAAGAGTATTGTCAACCAAATGAGAAAGTTTTATTTAAAGTATGTATGTATATTTATATACTGATTTATGTATATGTTTTAGGTAAATAGTTTATAGTAGGATTCCTTATGACTTTTTCAAGCATCCTTACTGTTATTTTACCTCCTTCTACAATATCTTTCCCCTCCAATCTAGAACCCTCCCCCTTTTTCCATTTCCCCAATCAGTACCACCACATGGCAAATTATCCCATACCCCACAATCATCACAATTCAACCATAACAGATCACACACTGGGTCCTCATGGGAAATTTCTTACAAACAACCCAAGGCTCATATGCTACCCAGTATATCTATTGATGGGATAGGTCATCATGGACACAGAATATCTGTGTGAACCAACTACATCTGTAAGTGGGAGACAATCAAATGGATCTGTAAAATATCTCTACACATGGGAACTTACATAATTTGGTAGATATTCACAATGAAAGTCATTTACTAGTGACTTCTTTTTTTTTGGTGGGGGCCTTTCCAGTCAATACTATAATACATTCTGGAAACAACACTTTAATGGTACAAGGGGAGTCAGAGGCTCCAGAGAATAATTACCAGGGAATAAATACTTTTCCTCTGTGATTTTCTACCAATTCTAAAAAGTCCCATAAGGTCATAAAATTAGCCATGTCTTCACAGATGCTATAAGGTTAATAATGTTCCTGTACATGCATGTCCTTCATTTAATTTCCCTTAACTTTTGTACACAGCATCCACATTCAACCATTAACCCACTGGTCCAACTTCTTAGTGAATGTCTTATCGCCTGTGGGTGTCCACTGATTCCTTGATGGTTCCTTCTCCCTTTCCTCTGCCACCACCACTGGCTGTTTGTCTCCTGCCCAGTGCAGGTGTTCCTGGAAGAACACCAAAAAGGCCCACCTCTTCTCACAGGGAACCTGGGCGGGGTTAGAAAAGGGAATAGGGAAGTATGGAGAGGAGCTACTGAGCACGGTTCCTGCCTGATGTTGCCACATGCCAGGAAAGGCTTTTACTCATTCTCTCCAACATTTCTCTCTTAATAAAATAGCTGCATCCCAACAAAACACAGAAAGTGATATCTGAAATACTGAGAAGCACCAATAGTCTTCAAAACCTCTCTGTTTGCTCATCAGCTAAAGGCAAATCAAAAACCTGTGGTTTCCTACATTACTCTGTGCCCACATCCTTTTCTTCGGGCTAGCCACTTACCTCTGTGCATAAACAAGTTAAACGGGGAATTAATCATTGTCTCAGTCAATCGACTCCAGGAACTGCAGAGCCTAGCTGTACAACTCCCTAAATTAGAGCACTCATTCATGAAGTTAAGTCCATCCCCTCAAGCAATAGGTTCTTCTTAGATCAACTGAGCAATGATCAAGCCTGTCTAGTGAAGCATCTAAAAATAAGACATGTCAGGACCATGAACAAAATGTTATCACACCTCTCTAGTTGCTTCTACCAACATGGCCGAATCATTAAATCTCTTCTCTGTATTCCTTAATTATATTAATGAACTTTAAAATCATCCTAAAAGTGATCACACACATACACCTATGTGTGCACTCTTCTATTGAACCTAGTGGGGCTATCAGAGCCAGGAATTTTGCTCAGAAATGTCAATTATACACTATTACTAAAAGGAATTTGGACTAATTTAACAATTTCATTTATACGACCAGTCACTATAATCCAATGTACTACCATGCAACAAAATAAAAACATAAGTACATGTAGTTAATGCATATATACACATAACCAGACATAGGTACACTTTTTTCTTTTTATTGAAAATAGATTCTTTCTTCTTGAATATATCCTGACATATAGCTTTGTTTCCCCTCCCTCTACTCCTTCCAATTCTTCCCCTGCCTCACCTCATTTCCAGACCCACTGTCAGGGACCTCCGCCATAATCCAGCTGTAGCATTATCACACCTTCTTCATAGAGAAGACATGACTCCAGGCCACACGGCAGAAATACCGCCTCTTAAGACAGGAAACAAGTTCTGAGAAAACAGACTTACGTCAGTTAAAGATTAAGCTATAGGCTTGAGCAATAGAGGATAAGATAGAATTGAAACCTGCAGTTAGGTTACCAGGCGACACAGGATGGCCTACTCCTCCCACTGACCTTTGCTCCACCAGGCTCATCGCAGCTGCAGTCAACACCCCCATTCCCTCCCCTCCTCACTTCCCACCTATGGTCCTATATAAAATCCCTTTGGGATGAATAAAGGTTGGTGGTCTTGCCGTCCATTCTTGTACCCTTTGTCCTCCATTTTCTCCAAGATGTCCCTGGTCTTATGTTGACTGACCCCCACTGAACGGGTTTCTGTCTCTCATTAGAAAAGAACAGGAAGTGTAGTAAACCCACCCTAGCAGCCCGGACTCACTGGAATCTGCCCACATCACAGTCTTGGCCTCCCTACACCTTCTGCATGAGCTTGAGTCTTAGACCGCTATATCCTCTATGTGAGGAGAACACCAGGAGAGGCTGGACATTGCAGAGTTGCCAACATCGTAGTCTTGGCCCACATACTTGGCCACATACGGGAGACAAGGGGAAAGGGAGAGACCCCACCTGCACCCACTGGAAGAAACGATGGAAAGATGACAGTATAAGAACACATGTGACCAATGTGACACCACCAAAATCTAGGGACTCTACACCAGCAGATGTAGCAGAAGAGAAGGACCTTGAAAACAACTTTATGAACATATTAGACACCCTCAAAGAAGAAATGAGAAAATCCCTTAAAGAAATGGAAGAAAAACAAACAAAAATGCAGGAAATGGAGGAAAAGGCAAACCAAAAAATTCAAGAAATAAACAAATCTCTTAAAGAAAGCAAGGAAAGCCAAGAAAAAAAAACAATCAAACAAGTGAAGGAAACAATTCAAACAGTTCAAGGCTTGAAAGCTGAAACACAAACAATACAGAAAACACAGAATGAGGGAATGCTGGAAATAGAAAATCTGGGTAAATGATCAGGAACTACAGATATAAGTATAACCAACAGGATACAATAGATGGAAGAGAGAATCAAAGGTGTTGAAGACTCACTAGAAGAAATAGAGTCATCAATCAAAAAAATCTTAAATCCAACAAGTCCTTAACACAAAATATCCAGGAAATAAGGGACATGATGAAAAGATCAAACCTAAGAATAATAGAAGTCAAAGAAGACCAGCTCAAAAGTGCAGAAAACATACTCAACAAAATCATAGAAGAAAACTTTCCCAACATGAAGAAGGACATGCCTATGAAAGTGCAAGAAGCTTACCAAACACCAAATATACTGCACCAAAAAAAAGTCCCTTCACCACATAATAACCAAAACAGCAAATACACAGAGTAAAGAAAGACTATTAAGAGCAGGGAAGGAAAAAGGTCAAGTAGTACATAAAGGCAGATGTATCAGAATTGCACCCTACTTCTCCATGGAAACCCTGAAAGCCAGAAGGTCTTGGATACATGTTCTACAACCACTAGAAGACCACAGATGACAGCCCAGACTACTATACCCAGCAAAACTCTCAATCGCTGTAGATGGAGAAAACAGGATATTCTATGACAAAACCAGATTTACACAATGCATATACACAAAGTCAAACCTACAGAAAGTTCTGGAAGGAAAACTCCAACCCAAGGAAGTCAGCTACACTCAGAAAAACATAGGCAGTAGTTAATCTCATTTTACCAAAAGCTAGAAATAGGGGAAAAACACACACATAATACCACCACCAAAAACAAATCCGAAACAAACAAGATTCAACAATTGGTGGTCATTAACATCCCTCAATATCAATGGTCTTAACTCACCTATAATAAGACACAGGCTAACAGAATGGATATGAAGACAGAATCCATCTTTGGCTGCATACAAGAAACACACCTCACCTTCAAAAGCAGACATAACCCCTGAGTCAAGGGTTGGGAAAAGATTTTTCCAATCAAATGGCCCTAAGAAGCAAACTGGTGTAGCTATCCTAATATCTAATAAATTAAACTTCAAACTAAAATTAATCAAAAGAAATAAAGAAGGTCATTTCATGTTCATCACAGGAAAAAATCATCAATATCCAATCACAATTCTGAACATCTATGCACCAAATACAAAGTCACCCACACTCATAAAGGAAATATTACTAAAACTCAAATCACACATTAAACACCACACACTTATAGTGGGAAACTTCAACACCCCACTCTCACCATTAGACAGGACCACCAGACAGATACTTAACAAAGAAACAAAGGAACTAACAGAAGTTATGGCACAATTGGGATTAACAGGCATCTATAGAACATTCCATCTGAATGCAAATGAACCACATGGAACCTTCTCTAAAATCGACCACATACTTGGCAATATAGCAAGCCTCAAAAGATATAAAAAATTGGAATAACCCCCTGTATCCTATCTGATCACGATAGTTTAAAGTTAGAATTCAACAACAACACAGATTGTAGAAACACTGCAAAGTAATGGAAACTGAACAACACACCTGGGTCAAGGAAGAAATTAAAGACTTCCTAGAATTCAATGAGAATGAAGACACAAGATACACAAACCTATGGAACACTTTGAAAGCAGTGCTGAGAGGAAAGTTCAAAGCACTTCATATCCACATGAAGAAACAAGCAAACGGCCAACAGCTTCATAATTAATATAGTGTCTTGTGTGTTATTTGGGGACTGCAACTGTGGCATGGCCCAGGCGGATGGCTGGGAAGGCAACATGATACAAACAGCTAATACCAGTGCTCCTCAAACTGTTTCAGATAATAGAAGCAGAAGGGGCATAGCCAAACTCTTTTTACGAGGCTACAATTACTTTGGTACCTAAGCCACACAAAGATACAACTAAGAAAGAGAACTACAGGCCAATATCCCTCTTGAGCATTGATGCAAAAATACTCAATAAAATACTAGCAAATTGAATCCAAGAACACATCAGAAAAATCATCCACCATGATCAAGTAGGCTTCATCCCCTGGATGCAGGCATGGTTCAACAAATGAAAATCGATTGTATAATTCACCATATAAACAAACTACAAAAGAAAAACCACATGACTATCTCACTAGATGCTGAAAAAGCCTTTGACAAAATCTAGCACCCCTTCATGATAAAGGTCCTAGAGAGATGAGGGATAACAGTAACATACCTGAACATAATAAGAGAATATACAGTAAACAAACAGCCAACATCAAACTAAATGGAGAGAAGCTCAACATTATTCCTCTAAAAACAGAACAAGACAAGGCTGTCCACTCTCTCCATATCTCTTCAATATTGTACTTGACATTCTAGCTAGAGCAATAAAACAACAAAAGGAGATGAAAGGGATACAAATAGGAAAGGAAGAAGTCTAACTTTCACTATTTCCAGATGATATGATAGTTTATATAAGTCACCCAAGAAAAATTCTACCAGGTGTTAGCCAATAGGGAAGCAAGATATGTGGGACTAGGAGTCAAAGAGGATTCTGGGAAATGTAGTTCAAGAGTAGGGGTCAACATTTGATCCTGGAGAAGAGAGTACATCTGAGGATGCCATCCTCAGAAAGATAAGTCCTTATGGAAAAATATATTAGTAGTCATAGGTTAATACTTAAGATAGAACTAGCCATTGAGAAGCCCTGAACATTGGCCAACAGCATTGAAATTAATAGAGTCTCTGTGTGTTATTTTTGGGGGCTAAAGTGGCAAGGGGACCCAGGTGGGAATCCTGCAACAACCAGGGAACTCTTACAGCTGATAAACACCTTCAGCCAAATTGCAGGATACAAGATTAACTGAAAAAATCAGTAGCCCTACTATATACAGACTGAGAAAGAAATCAGAGAAACATCACCCTTTACAATAGCCACAAACAACATAAAATATCTTGGGGTAATGCTAACCAAACAAGTGAAACACCTATACAACAGGAAATTTGTGTCTTTAAAGAAAGAAATTAAAGAAGATACCAGTAAATGGGAAGATCTCCCATGCTCTTGGATAGGTAGGATCAACATAGTAAAAATGGCAATCTTGCTGAAAGCAATCTACAGATTCAATGCAATCCCCATCAAAATCCCAACACAATTCTTCACAGACATTGAAATAACAATGACCAATTTTATATGGAAAAACAAAAGACCCAGGATAGTCAAAACAACTCTGTACAATGAAGGAACTTCCAGAGGCATCACCATCCCTGACTTCAAGCTCTACTATAGAGCTATAGTCCTGAAAACAGCTTGGTATTGGTACAAAAAGAGACAGGTAGACCAATGGAATTGAATTGAAAACCCTTATATTAACCCACACACCTATGAACACCTGATTTTTGGCAAATAAGCTAAAGTTATACAATGGAAAAAAGAAAGCATCTTCAACAAATGGTGCTGGCATAATTAGATATTGGCATGTAGAAAACTGCAGTGCCATGCACAAAATTTAAGTCCAAATGGACCAAAGACCTCAACATAAATCTAGCCACACTCTTAAAAGAGAAAGTGGGAGGTACTCTTGAATGAATTGGTACAGGAGACTGCTTCCTGAGCATAACAGCATTAGCATAGACACTGAGATCAACAATTAATAAATGGGACCTGCTGAAGCTGAGAAGCTTCTGCAAGGCAAAGGACACAGTCAACAAGGCAAAAGGGCAGCCCACAGAATATGAAAAGATATTCACTAACCCCACATCTGACAGAGGGCCAATCTCCAAAATTTACAAAGAACTCAAGAAGAAAATCTCCAAAACACCAAAGGATACAATTAAAAAGTGTGGTATAGAATTAAATAGAGAATTTTCAATAGAGGAGTCTAAAATGGCTGAGAAACAGTTGAGAAAGTGCTTAGCCATTAGAGAAATGCAAATCAAAACAATTCTGAGATACCATCTCACTCCTGTCAGAATGGCTAAAACCAAAAACACCAATGATAGTTTATGATGGAGAGAATGTGAAGAAAGAGGAACACTCCTCTGCCGCTGGTGGGAGTGCAAACTTGTACAGCCACTTTGGAAATCAGTATGTATAGTGCGCAATCTTCCTTGCCAGTCTCCTGGGCCCTGCCATGCTGTCTGAACCCCCAAATAACACACAGGACACTGTATTAATTGTAAAGCTGTTGGCCATTTGCTTGTTTCTTACTGACTAGCTCTGACTTTAGTGCTTAACTCATAATTGTTAATCTAAGCATTTCTCTTACCAGAGAAAAGGGTCCGGACCTCTTACTCCTTTGACACCTATATGGTGTCTCTCTCTGCCTATCTTTCCCAGAATCCTCCCTGACTCCTAGTCCCACCTATCTTCCTTTCCTATTGGCCAACAGTGCTTTATTCAACAACCAATAAGAGAAAGATTTACAGAAAGACATCTCCCATCAAGTATGGAGATTCCTCAGGAAAATGGGAATCAGTCTACCACAGGACCCAGCAATTCCACTCTTAGGTATATATCCAAAAGATGCCCATTCATACAACAAGGACATATGTTCCACTATGTTCATAGCAGCATTATTTGTAATAGCCAGAACCTGGAAACAACCTAGATGCCCCTCAACTGAAGAGTGGATAGAGAAAATGTGGTACATTTACACAATGGAGTACTACTCAGCAGAAAAAAACAATGGAATCTTGAAATTTGCAGACAAATGGATGACAATAGAAGAAACCATCCTGAGTGAGATAACCCAGTCACAAAAAGACAAATATGGCATGTACTCACTCACATATGGATTTTAGACATGGATCAGGGGAGTGCCAGCCTACAATCCCACTGCCAGAGAGTCTGGAAAACAGGGAGAACCCTAAGAGAGATATGCATGGTACCCCAGAGAAGGGGAACAGGATAGGATCTTCTGAGGGTATCCAGAGCATGGGGGAAGGGGAGAGGAAGCTGGAATAAAGAGGGAGGGAGAAGAGGAGGGGAGAGGAGGACATGGGGGAGCAGGAAGATTGAGTCGGGGGGGGGGGGGATTAGAGGAAATCAGGATGAGCGATACCATAATAGAGGTAGTCATTATAGGTTTGAGGAGAGATGTGGCAATCTAACCAATAGTTGAGAGGCTACCTTAAATGCCCTTCCCCAATAATGTGATTGATGACTACCTTGTATGCCATCCTAGAGCTTTCATCCACTGACTGATGGAAGCAGAGTCAGACACCCACAGATAAACACTGAACTGAACTCCTGGAAACCAGTTGCAGAGAGGGAGGAATGATGAGCAAAGGGGTCAAGACTGTGAGGGTGAAATCCATAGAAACAGCTGACCTGAACGATGGGGAGCTCATGGACCCCAGACTAATAGCTGAGATGCCAGCACAGGACTGATCCAGACCCCCTGAACATGAGTGTCAGCAAGGAGGCCTCAGCATTCTTTGGGGCCTCAGGCAATAGATCTGTATTTATCCCTGGCATCCAAATGGACTTTGGGAGCCCATCCCACATGGAGGGAATGCTCTCTCCACCTGCCCAGGTCCTCCGCTGGATGATATGACAGACTGGAGAGTGGAGTGGGGATTGGGTGGGGAACTGGGGGGGGGGGGAGCAGGGGAGTAGGGGAGGGAGAGGGAGCTGGGATTGACATGTGAAGCAAGCTTATTTCTAATTTAAATTTTAAAAATCCAAAAACAAAGGTATTAGAGACATAAATCTTACCTCCTGAGGGGCTGGCTTGCCAACTGACATTGGTAGATATTGGAGTTCAGTGGTCACCTGTTGAGATTTTCAGGTCTTTGTATCCCAGAATGAGCAACTGGGCAGAGTCATAGACAGTGGCAGAAATCATCGGGCTCAAACTCAGGTCATCAGGCTTGGAGGGTGAGCCTTTAACAATGGGTAGTTTGGTGGCCCTGGAGAATTTCTTTTCTATGACTTTACTAAGAAAGAATCCACCCACAAAGGAAGGAGGGAGCTGGAGCTAGGAGGAAGGATAGATGCTCATGGCCTCATGCCCAGAGGACTGGGATTTTTAAAAGCCGTTTGCACAATGCAGGTTTATTTGCACATGGGCTGTTACACGTTAACTTTGTTGGGGGCAATCACCTTCTCTACCAACTGGTTTATTCTCTGTTTATTCAAGTTAGCTGAACCTCACCCCTCACCTTACTCTCCTGCTTCACCACAACCCTCAGGAAAATGCTTTCCATTATAACACTTACTCTCCATTCACAGGTTTTGATGTCTGGTCTCTGCTGCTTCCTGGTGAGCTAAGAAACACACTGCTTTTTCAGAAGGAGATTGGATGGATCAGAGCCTATGGGAAAATGAAGACTGTATCAGAGTACACCAGAATTTGGATGGAATGGCAAACTTTCACCACCAATCTAGAAATGAGTTGGTAGGCTAGAGGTTCAAGCCTCATTGGTCATCTCAGAGAAGCGCCTGCTAAGGAGGTCCCTCCAGGAAGAACAGACCCTGTGCAAGCCCACTCCAGGGGACCCTGAACATGTGCTACCGTTGGCATAATTCTCCATTCACTCTGCCTTTCAACAGAGAGTGAAGCAGGGCAAACAAGGGACAAACTAAATGCCTGGAAAGTCTTGAAAAGTCTCAGATGTGAAGCTCAAGGGTGATAGCAAGGCGGATGCCTAGGGGTAAATTTATTAGAAAGGTTATTCATGACATGGACAGACGGACAATATCATGAGTCCCTGGAGAGAGTTCAGACCATGGCACCAGAGACAACATGGTTGGGGTCCTGGAGCTGTTCAAGCCCACAAGGCAGATTGAGGGTCTCTTCTTATAGGTATCTGAAGAAGGGGGTTCACAGCATGAGCCTGCAATTAAGAAATCTGATTGCCAAGCAGGAATTGAGAAGGGAGAGGAGGGTGCTGGATATGGCTGCCGTTAATATAAACTCACTCCCTGAGGCAAGAAACCCAGGCACTTGGCAGTCTGCTAACTAGAGTCAGCTGGGCTTTTAGTCATTGGTCAGCATTTGTAGGCAGAGAGGCTATGTGAGGCCTGGGGCCTGAGTAGCAGTGTGGTCCAGATGCTATTGGTACAAAAGCTCTAGGATTTGCCTTCTTTATTCTTCAAGATTTATTTATTTTATTTTATGAGGAGTGTTTTGCCTGCATGCATTTAATACACCATATGGATTCCTGGTGCCTTTGGAAGCCATAAGAGGACATCAGATCATTTGGATGAGATTTAAGGATCGTTGTGAGCCACCCCAGGGTGCTGGGAACCGAACTCCAGTCCTCTGCAAAACAGCATCTAATGCTTTTAACCTCTGAACCATCTCCTAGACCTGGCTTCTTGATTAAGCCAGGAATTTGCTGGAAAATCCCATCCAGTTCCTATGGTTTTTTTTTTACCAAAACCTGGCAGAATAGAAAACTAGATTAAAAAGATTCAAAGTCTCACTCTTCATTATAGAAGCTGTGGACCTGTTTCCTCTTCAGATCTCTACATGGTAAAATAAAGATCCACACGCTGATGAGTCATAGAAAAGAAATGCTCTGGGGCCACCAAACTGCCCATTGGTAAAGGCTCGCCATCAAAGCCAGATGACCTGAGTTTGAGCCCCAAGATCCATGTAGTGGAAGAAAAGAACCGACTCCTGAGAGTTCTCTGACTTCCATAGTGTGCTATGTTGCACACACACACACACACACACACACACACACACACTTAAATAAAAATGTGATAAAACAGTTTTAAAAGAAAAGAAAATTTGCAAACTCTCTGGAATTTCACCTAAAACCTTACCCTCCCCCATCTGATTATCTTGTTCTCCTTCCTTTCTTTTTCTCTTCCTTCCTTCTTTCCTTCCTTCTTTTTTTCCTTCCTTCCTTTTTTCCCTCCTTCCTGAGATGAGGATCAATTTAGGGTCTTTTCACATCTAAGAAAACACTATTCCCTTCACTATATCCCTAGACCTGGATTTTCTAGAAACGATGGGTTTTGCTGTGTAGCTTAGGCTGACCTGGAACTTATTATTCTCCTGTCTCTGCCTCCACACTCCTGGGACTATTATGTGTACACCACTATGCCCAGAAGACTCGTCTCTTTTAATGAGTGAACTTTTCATACAAATAAGTATTATTTGTAAAACTCCATTCAGTATAAAATGCATCTAGCATTTCTAGCCAAGACACCATCCGCCGATTGACTTAGGAGACAGGGTGCTGAGATTTGCCATATGGGAACATTAGCTGAGTTGTCTTTCACAGAGATGGGCATCAACACAGGAGGCCAGGGTGAAGTCAGATTAATGATGAGCAGAGTGATTCTTTGACCAAGACTTCTTAATTATACATATGTCTTACCTCTGTTTAAACCCAAACTCCATTTCAGGATCCTGAAAATAAGGAGGGGGAGGGACCCCCAGGACCTCCGGGGGAGGGGAATGGATCATTTTACTTGTCCCTCTTCCTAATGTGGCCACATAAATCTCTGCTTATACCATTGCTTTGTCTCTTAAATAGAAATGCTGATCCTAGTTTGTCAGAAGTGTCAGGGGTCAGTCTCTGACCCTAATATCTCACTGTGTGATGATATAAATGGAAGGGTGATGTGACAGCCCCACACAGTACATTGTCTCTGACCTAAAAGGACAGATTTCTGATAGGGGGAACCCAAGGAAGGAATCAGAAGTTGTAGGTTGAAGGTCCAGCTTGGTCACAGGCTATGTGTCTCTCTCTTTCTCTAACCTCTCTCTTCCTCATAAGGAGATGGGCCAGATGAGCTTAGCTGCCTTGCTCATTATTCTCTCACACAAGGGGCAGTGGCTGTATGTTGAATGTATGAATAAGTTTCAAAGAGGCATTGAATCATAGTGGTGACAAGTGTGAAATCTAATTAGAGAGACTCACTGTAAGTACTAGGACTGATAGTCACCAGGTATGTGGCCATGGGAATGACGCTGTACCTCACCAAGCCTTAGTTCCCTCCTCTGTGGAGATAAGGCAAGAATGGCAATACCATAGCAGTGACAGTATTGTCATTTGGTAGCCACAGCTTCTGCATCCGACTGCGCATTGAAAGTTTTCAGGGAAAAAAAATCAGCTTTCCTTGTCATTATTCCCTAAGCCATGCAGCGTGCTGTAAGCAACCTGCAGACATTTTTGTCCCTCAATCTAACATATCAGACAATAGTTTTATGATATTGAAACAATGAACCCCAAGTAACTGGAGTCCCCTTCCTTTCAGATCTCGTGCTGAGAGAATGGAGGTGAGCTGAGCTGGTCAGTGAAGTTTGCATTCAGGTGTCCAGACACCTCTAAGTTGCAGTCCTATAATATACTCAGTATGATTTCCAGGGAAGGGGATACCCTTTGCAGGGCAAGCAAAAAGGAAAATCTAGACCTCCCCTGCTGCCCACTTTCTGCCATCCCTGTCTTCTGTTCATGACAGAATCACAGACATTTTGGCTTAAAATCTTCGGGCACCTTGGGTTTCCAGCAAGCACAAGGCTGCCCACAGGCTCAAAGATTGAATTAAAAGACTAGCTTTTAACCAAGAAATTTTTACATTTCAGGGTCCTTTTACCTTAAAACTACCTGCTCAACTTTGGGCTCCAGGTGTCAAGACCATGGAGTCCACAGCCAATGAATTTGAGCTCTCAAAATAAACCTTGTGTGACTGACTCCCCTTAGGCATGAATAATCACGGCTGCTGCTGGAGGAGAAGGCTGGAGCCCAGCAGACCTCTGCTTATAGCCCTGCGTACATTTGCTCCTCACAAGACCTCTGAGGCCAAATGAACAGGCACTCCTTGATGCTCTTCTCCCTCTTCTGCCTCATTGTGGGTGAGTCCCAGACCAGAGGAATGAGCTCCAGGGGCAGGATCAAAGGAACTGCAGTGAATCTCCATGTGTACAACCATGTCCATGTGGGCTGATCTTTGACCATATCTCGGAGGGAAGGAAGGGAGATGGCCTTCAGAAGCTCTCTCTGCCTTCTCTTCCATCTTCTCTGTCTTTTCCAGCACTCTGGAAAAGCCTTTATTTTGTTACTGCCACTGCCAAACCTCATTATCTAGATGCCTAGGAGATCTCCTTAAAGCATCCGTTCTATTCACAAATCTATGTTGCTGAGGGAGCTGGTCATTCAAAAATCTTGTGATGGACATTGGCTTCTGATAGTCATTTCAGGGACCTTGTTACAAGCTGCTTAGGAGAAGAAATTCTGTACACCCTAGAATCAGGCAGATTTTCCCAAACTTGTCCAGTCACTGTCCTGAATTCTCTAATTTGACACATGGAGACAAAACCTTCCTACAAGATTCATGAGATCAGAAAATAGTGCATTAAATCAAATATAATTTGAAACAACATAACCCTAATAAGATGGTTAATAAAAGCTACATTCTTTCTCATTTTAGCACCATGGGGAAATTTTTAAACATTGTGTTTGTGTGTGTGTGTGTGTGTGTGTGTGTGTGTGTGTGTGTGTGTGTACTTTGCACATGTCATATTATACATGTGGGCAGAAGACAGCTTTTGGAAGTAATTTCTCTCCTTCCATCCAGTGGGTCCTAAAGTTCAATCTCAGGTTAATCAGGCATGACAGTACATTCAACTGCTAAGTCTGCCCACCAGCCTCTGCAAAGAGTTTTTCAGTTGAACCCATATTTCAATTATTCCCTCTTCCAGAAACTTTTGAAGGTTTTACTCACTGATCATTTTTAAGCTAGAGAAATAAACTGTATCAAATCTTTACACGAATTAAAGACATAGCTTGTGCGGCCCAAGAACAAGGACCTGAGTTCAATCCTCAGAACTCACCTAAAACAAAGCCAGATCTTGTGGTGTGCTTATAACCCCAGTGCTAAGGAGGCAGAGATGGGCAGATCCCTGAAGCTCACTGACCAGTCAGCGGAGCCAAATAGATGAGCTCTGGACCATTGAGAGAATGTCACCCAGAAGGTGAAGGCTGAAATTGAGACCAGAATTCTTTTTTCATATGCTCAATGCCCTTTTTATTTCCATCACTAAAGGCAAAAAAAAAAAAAGTTGATGAAGGGTCAACTGTCACTCTCTAAACGCTCAATCATCAGTCCATCGACTGCCCACCCAGCCTTGGAAGGTCACTTCACCCAGCTTTGGCATCTCTCTCACCGTCCCTGCCCTCATGCCAAGCTCTGTGCTCTCTCCAGAAGCAACATCACTGAAGTGTGTGACATGCCACTTTCGCACACCGTCGGACCACTGTAGAAGAGGCTTTGGCATCTGCGAGGCTCAGAAGTACGAAACCTGCATGAGCCTGAGGATCTACTCCAGTAAGTTGCAGGGTTGCTTGGGCATCTCTGGCCCAGGCCACAGTAAAAAGTGCCCTGAGCCTGGAGGGCACAGACCTAGAAGGCAGGCAGAAGATGCATGGCAGGACAAAACCAGCCAAACAGATATTGCCCTGCTCTTCTTAATTTCTAGCAGAAGGAAGGAAGCAGATGCATTGATTTGAGTCATCAGTGACCACAGGCAAACAAGTCAACCTTATGGCTTTCCAGAAATTTCTGCATTGGTGCTCTTGGGAAGGGGACACTGGGAGGCCATCCATAAACCTGTCTAGTTAAGGCCAGGTATGGTCTGCCTTGGACACTGAGGACACAAACCTAACATCTTTGGTTGTCTTCTGTTGCAGATAACACTCTCCAGATATCATATATGGTGTGTCAGAGATTCTGCAACAACTTGGTGTACATCTTCAACAATCGGACTTATGTTCATAAATGTTGCCATTTAGATTATTGTAACTTCAAAATCTAAGATAACCCCCCCAGACCTCATTCTAGAAGGTCCAGGTGTTTTTCTTCCTTTACACTCTATTTACCCTGCCTTTCTGACTCATATGTATGGAAGATATCCCTGCTCCCTCCTTAACTCCACATCATTTTTCCTGGTTCCTTCATCTTGGATCACACTTTGGGCAGGGGATGACGTGGTTGGAGGGGGGTGTGTGATGGTTTGCAACAATAAAGTTTTCCTATTACTAGAATTGGCATCTTTATCCACTAATATACCTGTCCCAAGAAACTCTGCACAGTGAGATATGAAATGGGACCACCCAAGAACTCTTCCCTAGCTAGGATAATTGAGGAGGATCAGAAAACCTTCAACGGAAAGGGAAAGCAACCACTGCGGTGCTTGAGCAGAAACAGAACACGTGGAGGTGGGCGCTGAAGATTGTGCTCTGTGACTGCAAAGTTCTTTCCTTTGGCGGACAGGCTTTGAATTTACATGTGTCCAATGTCGTTTAAGAATATTTGATTTTTCAGTTTGAATTACAAGACCTGTGAAGAGAAGCATACTTGATAACTTGTGTTCTTTGAAAGCTACAAAGTGGATCTGCTTGATCCAGGCTCCATCAGTGACAAGCACCAGGCGCCTCAGTCCTGAGTTGAGAAGAGAGGGACAGGAGGAAAGAGATTTCATGTGGAATGTATTTCTCAGCTCTGCTTAGACAGAGGCACAGAGTTTTAAGGACCCTCAATATATAACCATGGTCTTCGTGGCAGGGCTCCCTTTCAGAATGTAATGATGACCCTCCATGCTTGTGATTAACATCAGGGATTGTGTGACTACTAAGACAAAATAGAAATTGGGGACTTTTCCTGGCTGCCTGTTTTCAGACAATAATTGGAATGCCCTGGAAATTGTATGAGCTGATTAATATTCATTATTAAATACACTATATAAACTTTTAAAAGTCCTGTGAGGAACCTAATAAAAACTTCCCTAATTTTCAGAATGAAAGAGAATAAATTAGTCAGTTGTTACATGACCTTCACTGCCTAAGAAACTAAGCTGTCCTAGAAACTGCAAGTTGGGATGCCATCTTCTAGCCGTAAACTGCCAGACACCTTAGGGGACATCAAATGGGAAAGAAGAAACTGACAAAAAAGAAAAACGGTTCTTGCAGAAAGACACAGACAGCATGCTGGGTGTGCTCGTTCGCACATCTGCTGGGTCACAGCTGTACCTATAGTGTGTCTCAAGTTAAGGAACAGGCTGTGCGTGCATCCACCCAGAGAATCTTGGCTGGACCTGGCACTGAAGTGGGGCATGACAGTGACAGGGATGGGGTTACAACAGTTGCTAAGGAAGCAAGAATTTTAAAGTGGTAAACCCCTCCTCATACTTTTAGTCATCAGCTTTTTGCATCTTGTGAACTGATTGAAAGTGGGATTTTTGGTGAGGTTTTTGGGGTTTTTTGTTTGTTTGTTTTCTTTTGCCCTGAGACAGGGCTTCATTGTGCAGTCCAAGCCGAACTCAAAGCTCACTATACTCCCGTCTCAACCTCCTGCGTGCATGTGCCACCAAAATAAATAAATAGATAGATAAATAAAAGTTTTAAAGTTCTTACATGGATGAAATTCTCACACAATAAAAGTTGAAATCATTATGGAGATTCCTCAGAAAAATGGGAATAAACCTACCACAAGACCCAGCAACTCCACTCTTAGGCATATATCCAAAAGATGCCCATTCATACAACAAGGATGTCTGTCCCACTATGTTCATAGCAGCATTATTTGTAATAGCCAGAACTTGGAAGCAACCTAGATGCCCCTCAACCAAAGAATGGATAGAGAAAATGTGGTACATTTACACAATGGAGTACTATTCAGCAGAAAAAAAACAATGGAATCCTGAAATTTGCAGGCAAATGGATGGCACTAGAAGAAACCATCCTGAGTGCGGTAACACAATCACAAAAAGAGAAACATGGCATGTACTCTCTCATATATGGATTTTAGACATAGATCTGGGGAGTGCCAGCCTACAATCCTATGGCCAGAGAGTCTGGGAAACAGACCCTTCATTCAGTGGCTGATGAAAGCAGAGGCAGACTCCCACAGCTAAACACTGAGCTGAACTCAAGAAATCCAGTGACAGAGAGGGAGGACTGATAACCAAAGGTGTTTAGACTGGGCTGGTCTAACCCCCAGAAACAGCTGACCAGACAAAGGTTAACTCTTGAATCCCAGGCATTAGCCTGGGAATCCAGCATGGGACTGATCAAGACCCCCTGAATCTGGGTGTCACTGAGGAGGCCTAGGGAATCTATTGAGCCTTGGGCAGCAGATCAGTACCCATCCCAAGTATACACACGGACTTTGGACTCCCATAGAACAATGTGAGGTGCACTCTCACCCTGAACTCTTGGGGAAGGGTCTAGGCCCTGCCCTATATGAAATGACAGACTATGGACACCCCCATGGAGGGCCTCACCCTCCCTGGGGGAATGTGGGGATATTGGGGGGGTTGGTGGGAGGGCACGGGCAGAGGGGAGGGAAAGGGAGAGGGACCTGGAATTGACATGTGAAGCAACCTTGTTTCTAATTTAAATTTAAATTTTAAAAAAAGTTTAAGAAAAACAAATTTTAAAAACATTGAAATAAATTTTCATTTGATGGCTTCTCCTAGTTAGTTTCAGCTGTTAACTTGACATAGCCCATAGTTATGTGAAGGGGCCTCAAACAATTGGGAAATTGCATTGATCATATTGGCCTGTGGACGTGTCTGTAGGACATTTTCTGGATTTCTAATTGACAAAGGTGTTCCAAGCCCACTGTGGTCAGTGCCATCCTTGGACAGATGGTCCTGCCTGTATAAGAAAGTTGCCTGGGCGTGAGCCAGAGAGAGAAAGCCAGTAAGCAGTATCCCTCCACAGTTTGCTTCAATTCCTGTTGGATCCCTGCTCCAGTTGTCCTCAATGACAGATTGTGATTTAGGAGTATAAAATGAAATGAACCCTTTCCCTCCCTGCCAAGTCAGAGTGTTTGGTTTTCATTGGTTTATCCATTTTCCTGTTATTACTGTGTACAGATCTTTCCCATCAATGTTCCATGTCATAACAAACTCCAAAAGTGTGCTTTTCCTATATGTGAAAGTTTTGGCAAGTCTTTTGAGCATTCCTCGTGAATTTTGGGGGGCATTTCAATTCTAACATTTTTATATTGTCTTGTTTCCGTTTTTTAAAAAAATGTATTTAATGCAGCCAAGCTCCAGGCTAAATCATATAAACTGATCTTTTTCTATTGAAGTCTTGTCATTTTTAATACCACAAAGAATATTTTTGTTGACTGTTTGAGGGTAATTGATGGCACAGTGCTTTACAAGCCCTGAGTCACTCAGCATGTTTCTTAAAAACAAGAACATTTCCTCCATATCCACAAGATGCTCACCACAGTCACAGATTATGACAGAAATGATGTTATATCACCTACTGGCTAAGTTTCAGTGAGTTTTCAGTAACATTTCTTTAATAAAATAATTCAAAACAATCACAGTATCACACTTAGTTACCACATCTAACCAGTCCCTCCAACCCAAAATAGTTTCATAATCTTTTCTTTTGCCTTCATGTTCTTGATATTTTAACACTTCTACAGGTCCTCCAATTGGATTTCCAGTGTCTGCATGATTACACTAAGTGGTGAATCTGCAGCCAAGAACATCACACAAGGATGAGCACAGAATACTGTGTTCTTCCCAGTACCTCCCATCCATGGGCAGGCAATTCTCTCTCATCACTAAAGATCTTAACCTATGACAAATTGGTTTCTCTTCTACAAAATCATTCATTTTGAGGAGCCAAGTCAAGATGGCAGCATGAAAACAGGCTTGAGAACACTCAGAAAAACAAAGGATAAAGTTTAAACAGAAAAGAGAGAAGGCAAAGGGCATCAGAATTCACACCTGAGTTCATTTGACCAGTAAGATAATTTCCCAGTGAGGGCAAAGGGAAGTTGAAAGGAAGACTTACAAGTTAAGCCAGGTGGCACTGTTCAGAAAGGGCCTGGAAGTCAATCCTAGCTGCCCATAATTGTGATATTTCATTTACCTAACAACAGACAGAAAAAGGAAGCAAGTGTCCCAGCAGTCATGTTCCTTCCCCATGGCATCTAACCCACCTCACTCCCAAGTCTGCAAGGCAAATGGAACCAGGGCGTTAGGTCTCCTTACCTGTAGACCTCCTCAGACCCAAGCATCCTCTGGCAGCCTACACTCACCCGGGGCATTATCCTGCCTGCCTGGATCTCAGCAAGGAGTCCTTCACCCACCCTCCATTTCCTCATGTACCATCAACCAAGGATAGCCTCCTGCCTAGGAGTTAGATAGATTCCTGGTAAGCAGATAGATAGGAAGAGGGTCCATCCCTAGGTAATAAGGGGAGAATTTCCAAGATGGCTGTTTCTTCCTCACCCTCCTGGCTTGAGACAAAAGCCTGGCAACTTAAAAAGAAAGGTCTTGTATGCTGTTGACTCCCACCACAAGCCCCCTGCTGATGGACTGGTTCAAGGCCTGCTCAGGACATGTCATTCAACAGTTCTGAGCCATTCAACCATCCTGTTTTTCAAATTGACCACGCCTAAATTAGGGGAGGAAAACTCTTTAGAGATTTTTAAAACCCTGCCTCTTATTATGGGGTTAGGGAGAAACCTGGTGCCAGGGAAACTCCCAGGAACCTACAAGGATGACCCAAGCTAAGACTCCTAGCAATAGTGAAGATGGTGTCTGAACTGGCCTTTCTCTGTAATCTGATTGGTAACTACCCTAGTTGTCATCACAGAGCCTTCATCCAGTGCAGAGAACCACAGCCAAACACTGGGCCAAGCTCTGGGAGTCCAGTTGAAGAGAGGAAGGAGGGATTACAGGAGCAGGGGTGATCAAGAGCATGACGGGCAAACCCACAGAGACAGCTGACCTGAGCTTATGGGAGCTCACGAACTCTGGAAGGACAGCTGGGGAGCCGGCATGGAACTGACAGTTGTGCAGCTTGACCTCTTGTGGGTCCCCTAGCAATGGGACCAGGACCTGTCCCTAATGATGAGATGGCTACTTGGAACCTATTCCCTATGGCGGGAAACCTTGTTCAGCTTTGATGCAGAAGGGAGGAGCTTGGTCCTGCCTCAGCTTGATGTTCCATGCTTTGTTGATTCTCATGGGAGGCCTTACCCCATCTGAATGGAGATGGAGGAGCGGGTGGGGGAGGGGTAGAAGGGAGGTAGGGGAGGGAATGGGAGGAGAGAACAGAGGGGAAACTGTGGTTGGTATGTAAAATAAAATTTTAAAAAATGATGAATTAAAAACAAAAACTGGCCCTTAAGAAGACACTGAAATCGTTGTCTTTCTGGGTCCCATCGCTGCCGCCACCCATTTTGCAAAAGGTCTTTTTCTCTGTGTGTCTGCTGCATGCATGAGTTTCCTCAGCCCTAATGAAGGCCTTTCTTCAGCTGCTGATTCTGGCTGCTCCTGTCTACAGTGCCCAAAGAATTCTGCACTGCCTCCTGGTGGTGGATGCACTCAAGATTTTCCTGCCTTTTAACTGACGGAGAGAATGAACCTGACCAAGATCCCAGCACTGTATCGCCACCATGTGGACCTTCCCTTTGCACAGATTTCTGAACAGAATCCTGGGGGAGAAACACTGCCGTGCAGCATCATTGTCTAGGATTCACTACATCAGCTAAAGTGACCCCAGGTCTGTGCCAACCTTGCTCTTCTATGGCAACGCACAATACAGTAAGAAATTCGAGGTAATAGAACCCTTGGTAATTGGGATTCTCAGGAGCCATATAGAATCCCTAGTGAAATCAGGTCTCGGAGCTAGGTGAGGTAGTATACACCTTTAATCCCTGCACTCAGAAGGCAGAGGCCAGTAGATTACTGTGGGTCCAAGGACAGCCTAGTCTATATAGTGAGTTCCAGGATAGTCAGGACTGCAGAGGGAAACCTTGTCTTGACAAAAAAGAAAAAAAGACTCCAGTCAGAGACCACTTTTAGAGATCATGGGGATGGGGACCCCAAGGCCTATGGGTGACAGTCTGGCTTGGGAAAGGAAAGAACCTGGCACTGGGAGATAGCTGTAGAGTTGTCTGAAAAAGGTCACATGACTTCAATATGGTTTTCATGTTGGAGTGGGCAGGAAATGAGGAACAATTTCTTCTAGACAGTCTTTGAAGTATGGGCTGAGGTTCAGAACCGGCTGAATTCTCTCAGATAGCTGAGCAAACAGATTAGATAAACAACCAGATTAGCTTAGAAGCCTGGAGCTGCACCTCCCCACCCCAGAGTAATCAAAGACACAACTTGGGGCTGTGGCCAGCAGGGATTTCCACACGTGTGTCTGGAGCCTTGCTTCATCTCAAGCCTCCCTTCTCCTAGGAGTGTTCTGAGAGCCTTGGGTGCCCTTCCTCTTAGAGGCAAGCTCTGAGGCTCAGGTAGCTTTCTTCTAGAACCCATAAACTCTGGTCCAGATGGATTAAAAGAGAACCTGATCCCAGACCAAACCCAGAGTCAGGAACTTCCCAGGATCAGAGCTCTGCACCGGGCCTACCAAACCCTTGGTGTTGTCCCAGAAGCACGCTCCCATGCACTGCCGAGGTGTCCTATCCAGAGATGGAACAACTCAGCTCTTCCCTCAGCAAGGCCCTAGGAGAAGGCTTCAGACTCAGACAATGATCCTCGTAACAAACGGCCACAACCCTTAAACACGGCAGTTCAGAGATCCACGACAATTCTCCACGTTAGTCTGCTGGGGCCATGACAGAACATGATGAACTAACTTCTCAAACCACAGAAACCCGTTTTCCTCTGGTTGAAGAAGCACGAAGTCCACGATCAAGGGGCAGACAGGGTCGGCTTTCCTGAGACTCCTTTTCTTGGCTTGCAGATGGTCACCTTGCTGTGTCCGTTCTACATGCAAATCCCCAGTCTCTGTTCTCTTCTCTAGAGATACTAGTCATTGAGTCAGGTGCCACCCGTATGCCACCATTTAGTCCTAATGACCCCTCTAAAGAGCCTATCATCAAATATGTTCACTTTATAATACACTGGGATGAGAGCTCAACACTGGGATGAGAGAGCAACCTCAGAGGATGCAATGAGATAATACATTCCATAAGCGGTGTGGTGGCAGAGCAAGGGGTAGCACCACCCACCAAGGAGTACAGGATACGGAATGCAGTACAATAGCCTTTACCCTCAGACCTAATTGGAAGAAGCGGTTCTAAAAACAACTCAGTGTGATTTAAGAAACATAAACAGAAAACCGTAATGAGCATAATAACGCACTCCTGGATCAAGCCACTGAGCTATGGGCGGTGGCAAGCCTGAGTGAGGCGGAGGAAAGTGAGTTCTCATCTAATCTTCCTGGATGGAAATGCAAATAGTACAGCAATTTTGGAACATAATTTAGCAATTAAAAACACTTTCCTCTGTCTAAACTAACCAAAAGACAGAGAGAGAGAGCATGCTAATTAACAAGATCAGAAATTAAAAGGGGGACATAACAAGAGACACTAAGGAAATCCAGAGAATCATCAGGGCATACTTTGAAAATCTGTACTCCACAAAATTCGAAAATTTAAAAGAAATGGACAATTTCCTGGATAGATATCACTTGCCAAAACTAAATCAAGACCAGATAAACAATCTAAACAGACCTATAACCCTTAATGAAATTGAAGCAGTCATCAAAAGTCTCAAAACCAAAAAAAGCCAATGCCCAGATGGTTTCAGTGCAGAATTCTACTAGAAATTCAAAGAAGAGCTGATTCCAATACTCCACAAAGTATTCCACACAATGGAACCAGGAGTCTCACTGCCAAACTCTTCTTATGAGGCTACAATTACCGTGGTACCCAAGCCACACAAAGACACAACTAAGAAAGAGAACTATAGACCAATTTCCTCATGAACATCGATGCAAAAAAAATACTCAATAAAATGCTAGCAAATCAGATTCAAGAACACATCAGAAAAATCATCCACCATAATCAAGTAGGCTTCATCCCAGGAATGCAGGGATGGTTCAACAAATGAAAATCTATCAGTGTAATCCAGCATATAAACAAACTGCAAAAGAAAATCCATATGATCATCTCACTAGTGTTGGGGAAGTCTTATGCCAATAAAGCACTGTCTGGCCAATAGGGAATCTAGATAGGAGGGACTAGGAGTCCAAGAGGATTCTGGGAAGGAGAAACACAGGGGAGTCGAGATGTAACGCCATTGGGGTAGGAAGCCCGGAAACCTCTCCGGTAAGAGACATACTTAGATTAACAATTATGGGGTAATTACTTAAGTCAGAGCTAGCCAGTAAGAAACAAGCAAGGCCAACAGCTTCATAATTAATATAGCCTCCTGTGTGTTTATTTGGGGACTACAAAGCGGCAGAGCCCAGACGGCTGGCGGGGGATAAACCAAAGCGGCTAGCAAAGAAAAATCTTCTCTTTACACACTAGATGCTGAAAAAGCCTTTGACAAAATCCAGCACCCCTTCATGATAAAGGTTCTAGAGAGATCAGGGATAACAGGAACATACCTGAACATAATAAAAGCAATATACAGTAAACCAACAGTTAACATCAAACTAAATGGAGAGAAACTCAACATTATTCCTCTAAAAACAGAACAAGACAAGGCTGTCCATTCTCTCCATATCTCTTCAATATTGTACTTGAAGTTCTAGCTACAGCAATAAGACAACAAAAGGAGATCAAGGGGATACAAATAGGAAAAGAAGAATTCAAGCTTTCACTATTTGCAGATGATATGATAGTTTACATAAGTGACCCGAAAAAACTCCACAAGGAAACTCCTAGAGCTGATAAACACCTTCAGCAAGTGGCAGGATACAAGGTTAACTCAAAAAAATCAGTGACCCTATTATATACAAAGTGGCTGAGAAAGAAATCAGAAAAACATCACCTTTTGCAATAGCCATAAACAGCATCAAATATCTGGGGATAATATTAACCAAAAGAGTGAAAGACCTGTATATCAAGAACTTTGCGTCTCTAAAGAAAGAAATCAAAGAGGATACCAGAAAATGAAAGATCTCCCATACTCTTGGATAGGTAGGATGAACATAATAAAAATGGCAATGTTGCCAAAAGCAGTCTACAGATTCAGTGCAATCCCTATCAAAATTCCAGCACAATTCTTCACAGATCTTGAAAGAACAATAATCAACTTTATATGGAAAAGCAAAAGACCCAGGATAGCCAAAACAACCCTATGCAATAAAGGAACTTCAGGAGGCATCACCATACCTGACTTCAAGCTCTATTACAGAGCTATAGTACTGAAAACAGCTTGGTATTCGCATAAAAATAGACAGATAGACCAATGGAACTGAATTGAAAACCCTGATTTTAACCCAAACACCTTTGAATACTTGATTTTTGACAAAGAAGCTAAAATTATACAATGGAAAAAAGAAAGCATCTTCAAAAAATGGTGCTGGCATAACTGGGTATTGGCATGCAGAAGACTGCAGATAGATCCATGCCTATCATCTTGCACAAAACTTAAGCCCAAATGGATCAAAGATCTCAATATAAATCCAGCCACACTGAAACTTTTAGAAGAGAAAGTGGGAGATACTCTTCAACCAGTTGGTACAGGAGATGGCTTCCTGAACATAACACCAGTAGCACAGACACTGAGATCCACAATTAACAAATGGGACCTCCTGAAACTAAGAAGCTTCTGTAAGGCAAAGGTCACAGTCAACAAGACAAAAAGGCAGTCCACAGAACGGGAAAAGATATTCACTAACCCCACATCTGACAGAGGGCTAATCTCCAAAATTTACAAAGAACTCAAGAAGCAAGTCTCCAAAACACCAAAGGATCCAATTAAAAAGTGGGCTACAGAATTAAATAGAGAATTCTCAATATGGGAGTCTAAAATGGCTGAGAAACACTTGAGAAAGTGCTCAACAGCCTCAGCCATCAGGGAAATGCAAATCAAAACAACTCTGAGATACCATCTTACTCCTGTCAGAATGGCTAAAAAAAACAAAACAAAAACAAAAACCAACGACAATTTATGCTGGAGAGGATGTGGAGAGAGGGGAACACTCCTCCACTGCTGGTGGGAGTGCCAACTTGTACACCCATTTTGGAAATCAGTATGGAGATTTCTCAGGAAAACAGGAATCAGTCTACCACAAGACCCAGCAATTCCACTCTTAGGCATGTATCCAAAAGATGCAAATTCATGCAACAAGGACATCTGTTCCACTATGTTCACAGCAGCATTATTTGTAATAGCCAGAACCTGGAAGCAACCTAAATGTCCTTGAGGGATAGAGAAAATGTGGTACATTTACACAATGGAGTACTACTCAGCAGAAAAAAAAAACAATGGAATCTTGAAATTCGCAGGTAAATGGATGGCAGTAGAAGAAACCATCCTGAGTGAGGTAACCCACTCACAAAGAGACAAACATGGTATGTAGTCACTCATATATGGATTTTAGACATGGATCAGGATAGTGCCAGTCTGCACTTCCACTGACAGAGTGTCTGGGAAACAGGAAAGAACCTAAGAGAGATATGCATGGTACCCCAGAGAAGAGGAATGAGGCAAGATCTTCTGAACAGATTGGGAACATGGCGAGTAGTGGGGGTGTGTGGGAGCTGGGAAGAAGAGAGGGGGAGAAGAGGAAGATAGAGTAGTAGGTCATGGGGGAACAGGAAGGTTGAGTGGGGGGGGTAGAATAGGGGGAGAACAGGATGGGAAATACCATAAAAGAGGGAATCATAGGTTAGAAGACAGATCTGGCACCAATAAGACCTCTAGTGATCTAAAGGGATGACACCAACTGGCAAGCTAAGCAATAGTGGAGAGACCACCTCGAATGCCCATTCCTGATAATGAACTTGATGTCTATACTATATGCCATCCTAGAATCTTCATCCAGTGACTGATGGAAGCAGAAGCAAACACCCACAGTTAAACACTGAACTGAACCCATGGAACCCAGTGACAGAGAGAGAGGAGCGATGAGCAAATTGGCAAAGAATGGGCTGGCAAAGCCAGCAGAGACAGCTGATCTGAACAGGGGAGAGCTCTTGAACCCCAGACAGTCAGCTGGGAGGCCAGCATGGGACTGATCCAGACCCCCTGAGTGAGAGAGTAAGTGAGGAGGCCTGGGCAACCTATGGGGCCCTGGGCAGTGGATCAGTGTTTATCCCTGGCATACAAACTGACTTCGTGTGTCCATAACACAAAGAGGGATGCTCTCTCAGCCTGGACTCTTAGGAGAGTGCCTGGACCCTGCCCTGAGTGAAATGACAGACTCTGGATATCCCTATGTGGAAGGAAGTGGGGATAGGGTGGGAGGCTGGGGCAGATGGTGGGGGGTGCAGGAGGAGGGGAGGGAGAGGGAACTGGGATTGACTTGTGAAGCAAGCTATTTAAAATTAAAGTAATAAAAAAATACTTTCAATTCTTATTTTATGATCCAGCCGTCATGCAAAGGGACTTACAATGTTCTCTGCCCACACGTTGCTGCTTATATGCTTATAGCAGCTTTATTGATAACTGACAAAACTCAGCAACAGCGATGTCTTTCTGTAGAGGAGGGCACAATAAACATCAGGTAATGGACCATGGTGGCACCATGCTGTGTGCTTGGGTCCTGGACTACATAATGGGAAGGTGGGGACTCGTCTCCCCTGCTTCCTGACTTCAGATGCAATGTAACCAGCTGCCTCCTGCTCCTGCTGCCATGACTTCCTGCTGTAATGAACTAAACCATGGGACTGTGAGCCCAAACTCCTCCTTCTTAAAATTTCATTTTATCACAGCAACCACAAAGACACTAATATTGTCTTTAGCCACAGAAAAACTGAAAATGAAAACTATGTTAAGTGTGCATCTCACCACAACTGGATTTTGTTTTTAATTTTATGTGTATTGGTGTTTTGTCTGAGTGGATGTCTGTATACCATACACACCTGGAGCCCATGAAGGCCAGAAGATGGCATTGGATCCTTTGAACCGATAGTTATAAACTGTAATGTGGGTGCTAGGAATTTGAACTCCAGTCCTCTGGAAGAGCAGCCAGTGCTCTTAACTGCTGAACCATCTCCAGCTGGGTTGTTTATCACTAAGAAAACAAAACAACAAATGGTGACAAGGCTGCAGAGAAAACACAAACCCTTCTATAGTGATTTTATGTGTTAATTTTGTAGTCTCTCACTTTGCTGAAAGTGTTTATTAGTTATAAGGGTTTAGTGAGTAATCTTTAAGGTTGATTAGACAGAGAATGATGTCATCAGTAAGTGGGGACACTTTGACTTCATTGTTCTATTTCTTTTTTTTTTTTTTTTTTTTTGGTTTTACGAGACAAGGTTTCTCTGTATTGTTTTGGAGGCTGTCGGTCCAGCCCGGCCTCGAACTCACAGAGATCCGCCTGCCTCTGCCTCCTGAGTGCTGGGATTAAAGGCGTGCGCCACCACCACCCGGCTTCATTGTTCTATTTCTATCCCATTCATTTCCTTCTCTCATCTTATTGCTCTTAGCTAAGACCTTAAGTGGTATGTTTGTTCTTATTTATAGTTTTTCAATAAAATTATCAGAATTCAGTTGTCAATACCAGATGAATTGTTGGAGTCCCAGACTGTGACTAGTATTTTTCACTCTCCATTTCATTGATGAAGAAGGTTAAATTTGATATTACCTAACTCATGGGTCTTTATGATTTGTGGTTCTCCTGTCCTCTCGTGTAATAACGTGCACAAGTGTGAAAGCAGGGTATATTTCCAGGTGGGTGGAGTTGCTGTGAAGACTATCTAAGGAACACATGTCAAGAACTCTCACTTAGCCAGTAACCCTTACAATGGAGGAACTGGGGGAGAAGCCAACAGGCTGAGAACCTAGTAGAATTGGAAATACTTATAGCGACGGAGTCCAATATAGCCATCCTCCTAAGTAAACATTCTTCAAAGACTTCACAAGGAAACAGATTTATCTTAATATTGTGCTATCAATGGCATCCAGAATGTCTCCCACAAACAATAGAAAATTCTTCTTATAATTTCACGTTCGTTCAACTACCATATTTTCTTATGGCCATGTTTTAAAACAATATGATTCTATCTCTCAGGCAACTGTCAACTGCTCCTGCATTTCCAGGAATTATTTATAAACAGATGGCGGAGTGACTGTACTCAGTGTGGACAGCGGCATGGATCCAGTATTCTCAGATATTCATCATGTGCCTCCCTGGGGGACGTGCGCACTGTCCCCTTTTGTGATAGGTCCTTAGACTAGTCACCTAATGTCACAGATCATAAGATCACTTTCCAGAAAGGACATTTCCAAGAACACCGCACCCCTACCCGATTTACCCATGCACTCCAGAAGAGTGCTCACCCTAATTCCACAGTCACTGGAATGCCACTGCACAAAGTGCCCTATTGTATATTTGTACTATTTATTGTAAATTCTCCCTAAAGTTGAACTAAAGTCTCTACCCTTAAATTTTCTACTCATTGACTCATTTTCCAACTCAGTAAACCATCAGTGATCATTTCACTAAGTGTGAGACTTTCTGCTAAACCAAGACACTGGTTGAGGACCTCACAGAAAGTGAAATCATATTAAAGAGATCACAGGAAGGAATCTGGAGATAGGAGCCATGGAGGAACTCTAATCTCTCTCTCTCTCTCTCTCTCTCTCTCTCTCTCTCTCTCTCTCTCTCTCTCTCTCTCTGTGTGTGTGTGTGTGTGTGTGTGTGTGTGTGTGTGTGCGCGCGAGCGTGCACGCGCGCTCGTGCGCGCGCACGCACATGCGGGGGGATGGGTGGGTGTGGGTGTAGGGTGTGGGTAGGTGTGGGTGTGTGGGTGTGGGTATTTGTGTGTGTCACTCAGAGGTTCACACTTATCCATCTCAGGATCACCTGCATAGGAATGGTGCCACCCACAGTGGGCTGGATCTTCTTAATTGATTAACAACCAAGACATGACCACAGACTAACCTGAAAAAGACAATTATCAAATTGAGATGTTTTCAAGTGATCTAGGCTGTATCTAGTTGACAGTACTAAATAGAAAAAGTGTATAATAACTTCAGAAGATTTTTATTATCCCAATCTCTGTTATTGGGGAATGTTACTGTATATACTCCATAGGACTTTTAATATCTGATTATGTTAAGAAACATGGGATTAAAGGTTATCATGTTTCATGTGGTTGAGTTCCAAAATATGCTCACAAATAACCATATAGAAGAGCCGTAGAGGGCTGAGGACAAAGTTCAAAGGTAGCGAACTTTGCCTAGCATATGCAAATCCAAGTATTTGATGACAGGATCTGGGAGTGGGGGTTGATTACAAAATGAGGAATGTGATATAAACGATGAAAGCATCTTTTGAAGTTATATGCTTTGAAGGTGGAGAAATGGGTCACTAGCTATGGGATATTGGAAGAAAATATATTTTCTTCTTCAGTGTCTCCAGAAGGAACTAGCTGTTGTTAACATCTTTACTGCAGCTCCATAAGATTCTATGCTTCTGGAGCTCAAGTAATTCATGGCATCATAAGCCACTGTTTGAAGTTTATTCTTACCATAGCAATAGGAAACTCATACAAAGTATATAACTCTGAGAATATAGAACTGAATTCCTTGTTCACTATGGTGCAGTTCCAGGAAGCTGATTACAAATTAATATTTTTCTCAAGAGTTGAGAAATACACCAAAATCCCACTAATAGAAATAAATGTATGATTTGTAAATGTATCTCAGATATAACTTTGATATAGACATCTTGGGTTCACATCCTCTGTAACTTGCTAACTGGTGTGTGACCTGGATCCGTTACTGAACATTTCATTTGAAGAAATGGTAGCTATTACACACACATTCCAGAGTTGTTTTTAGGATCCAGTATGTAAAAGGTATAAAGAACAATAGGGAGAGAGCCCTGTCTGTTAAGGTCACACCACAGAGAGACAAGGCCAACAAGGAAACAGAAAAGACCTTTGTGGTTATTGGTTTGAAATGAAGCCCAGACAATGGAGCTACACAAAGGCAAGGTCACCTGGAAAAGAACCGTGATGAGACGTGGGACAACTAGAATGGGGTGCAGACAATGCACCCCAACAGAGATGGCAGCATTCATGGAGGAAGTAAATCTCCCTGAGAAGTTGGGGAGGCCACGAGGACAACAAGCAAGAAACTTTCTTCTGGAAGTTTACCAAGAATGGAGTTGAAAGGCTAAGGGTGAGGCTGGGACCAGGCTATTTCATTCCCCTAGAGTACACAGCAGGGCCATTTGTAATACAGGGCCGAGGGTGGTGGAGGCATGGTCCTAGCTTTAATTCCAGAAGGGTAGGGCAGTAAATACTCAGACCCTGAGAAGGAGCTCACTGGAAATGCCTCTGAAGTAGCACCCTCATTTCTTCCTTCACCTTGAATTTCCTCACTGTAAGATCTGCTGGGAACCTGAGATACCCCAGACTTCCAGATACCCCAGACTTCAAGCATGATAAGCACTAGAACTCCCTAAGGGGGGAGATGGAGGAGTTAGAAGACAGAAGCTAGGACATTGTGTGCTGACTCTTAGGTTCAAAACTCCCTTTTCCTATGACTCAAACTGGAGAAAGTTCCAACACTGGAATAAGCTGTCAGGAAACCTTCATGCTCCATGTTCCTTTCTGGAGGACTTAGAATTCTGAGTCACCATCTCCCATTTCTGAATCCTAGGATGAGCAGACATTTCCCACTTAGTATGTAGAGAGGTTTCTGGAGGACCAGAAAACTATACCTCACACACTTGTTTGCACAGGAGACAAGGCAGGGAAGCTATCTGACTCAGCTGTAGCTAGCCAGCTGGGCAGCCTGTGCTTCCCACATTATCGTACATCTGGCTTTTTGAAAAAGAAAAGGGCATTTCCTCCTTGTGCCGATATTGGAGATTTCTTCCTGTTCTCCACCTGTATAAAAGGATTGAGTGGCCATCCTTTACTGTACCTCAAGCCACGATCTATCATCCAGCATGAATCTAGCAACAAAAATCTGCACATTGCTCATCGTGACCTTATCTTTTCTCTATTTCGTGGAGGGTGAGTTTCCACCGTGGGAGTGGAGGGAGGTCTTGGGAGTGCTATTTTCTAAGCCAGTGTCCTCCAGTTACACTCAGGTATGGCAGCTCAAATCTAAAGACTGAGGTTCTGAGCATTAGAGGGATCGTGTGATATACTAATCAAGAAGAAAACAGAGGAATCATAGAGAAACAGGGCAGCAATTTTCAGACCTCCAGTTTTTGAGATTCTATTCATAGGTTCCCATTTTATTTCCCCCTTTCTTGAAACATAACTATGCTGTGTCCTACACAACATCTTCCTCCTTCCCTTTCTTTTCTCCTGTGACTTCTCCTTGTACTTTGCAGGTGTTCAGTCAGCAGGAATCTTTATTTACCTGATTGACCTCAGGCTCACAAAGCTCTATGCTACTCACACAGATCCCCTCCCACTTCCAAGGCTCCACTTACCATTGACAGCTGAAAAGGGCAGGCTTCCCTCCTCAGGCAGATCTCTCTGCTGAGCCTCCGTCTTACACCAGTGAATGCACAAAATCAGCCTTGGCACATAGCTCTCCCTCATCACTAAATGAAAATTAATGACTAATTCCCACTATTTCTACTTATTAAATGTATTCAAGTTACAGTGGTGTTTCTATTTTGTCCCCTTTTGCTAAGAAATGTTAAACCATAAAATATTAGAGAAAATGTAGGATTATTCTTTTG
Source organism: Mesocricetus auratus (assembly GCF_017639785.1). Lineage (NCBI taxonomy): Eukaryota > Metazoa > Chordata > Mammalia > Rodentia > Cricetidae > Mesocricetus > Mesocricetus auratus. Next base: position 15,212,574 of record NW_024429203.1, on the reverse strand, counting down.
TGAAAGACCGTTCTAACTATAACTCAAAACCCAAAAGCTCCTAAAATAAAGAACACATGAATCTGAAAGAGAGCAAGGAGGGCCGTAAGGAGAGCTCAAAGGTGGAAAAGGAAGTAGTTATATTATAATCTCAAAAAATAAAAATAAAATCAAGAAAGAAAAATAAAAATTCCTCATAGTAAAAAGCAAAAAGTCAATTCATGTCATGAACAAATGGCTAATGTCCCTAATATATGATGACTTACAATAAAAAAATCTTAAAATACACTAATAATCTAACAGAAAGATAAGTCAAAGACATCAAAAGTTCACCACACAGTAACTACAAATAGCTATTAAATATAGAAAAATGTGCTCAGTCTCACTGCTTATATAGCAAAGAGAAGTAATATTAAACGAACCTATCAGATTGTCAGCATTCAGAAACTAAATAACAGGCTGCAGTGTCCTGGTTGCAGTGAGATAAGAATTGCCTGAAAATTGATAGCAAGAGTACAAATAGTTTCACTTCATTTAAAGTGTATCTTGCAAATTTATCAAAATAATAGTTTATTTTTATCCAGCAAATCTGATTATATGAAATTATCTTACAGATATAATCACATGCAAATGAAATCGTATACTAATAACCTCATTATAGTGTAATGAATATGTTCAGGATTGCTTACTGTGGCAAGTAATATCAAAAAGTAGAAATAAATGTACATAAGGATTGATTAATTAAAGCATGTCACAAAGCTACAGTGGAATATTTTGCTTACATCTATATTGTTCAAAAGAAATCAAAGTGCAGATTATGTGTAGTATATAGCCATCTCACTATATTATAAAGGGCAACTCACTCCAGGCCTACCCCTGATACCAAAACCCATGAATGTTCAAGTCCCTGACATAAAATTTTGCGCTATGCTTGCCTCTCACATCTTCCCATATGCTTTCAATCATCATTACTTGTAAGTGAACAAACTCTTGGGTCGTGCAAAGACAATTAGATTTGTCGTTGGGGATTGCTAGCAGCATTTGTACAGGCAGTGTTAGTGAAGCAGTCAGAGTGGAATACAGAAGACAGATGTGCAACGTCGTCCTGGGAGCTGGATGTGAGTCAAGGACACTCGGGGACTCTGGCTCCACATAGATTCAGATTCAATAATCTTGGGATGCCTGAGATGAGAGAATGAAATAATGTACTCCCTTTTCTCTCAGTCAATGTTGCTTAATCCTAAAAGCTGAAGTTGTCATAGTTTCTGATGTCATTTCCATGTCCTGCCTCTCCTGCCCTGTTACTACCTGATCACAGGGATTCCTGGATTATCTCTCTGCTTGGTGACATTCAGTGAAAAGAGAGAAAGTAGGGCTGAGCTAAGTGGGTCATCAGCAGAAAATGTAACCTCAGTCTGCTCTGAACATTTCAATGTTGTTCCCACCTTGATGCCCTCCCTCATAAGATCCTCCAGATATAACCTACATCTCCTTATCTCCAATAATCAACTCAAGTCCTGGGCTAGAGAAGTCTTTCCTTCTCAGCCCAATTAAATCTGCTTGCTGTTATACTCAAACTGCATTGTACAATTTATCCAACTGAATATATATATATAATCTTTGATATATATCATTGTTTTTATTTCATCTTCAAATATAAAGTAGGTACCAACCATGTCACAGAAATAATGCCATCATTATTTTAATCCACCCCTTAGCTTAACTCATAAAGCTGGGTTGAATACTAGCTGATGGTGTAAACAGACAGTACAGTCTATGTGTAACACTGAAGCCTCTCTTTGATCTTTTACTCACTGGTTCCCATAGCCTTACAGTTCATCCTAAACATCGTGTTCTCTCCTTACTCAACAAATATAGGTCTGACCTGTAATGTCTGTGAATTCTCGAAAAATTCAAGATGTAGATATGGCCAAGGCCGATGCAATGCAAAACGTGGTCAGTCGTGTGCTACCATAGCACAATTTTCGGGTAAGTGGGGCTGATGCAGACTCCAAAAAAATGCCTTCAAAAGACTATTACTCATAACAGTGCCTAGAATAAAGAACCTAACTTTGCTGAGCCTTGCTAAGTGGTGAGGCAATGAGTAAAATGTAGGGAGGAGGGAAAAAGAGCACTTTGTAATTTATCATGGGGGGGGGGCGTTGGCATACAGAGTCAGAGTCAACATGGGAATGTGATCCCAAGGAGTCAGAGAAAGGGATCCAGTGTGAAGGGATTTTCCTCTTGGCAGTGACGTTTAGGAAGATGTATTAAGGTAATCTCCCCCAGCATGTGTAACAGGCTTCTTCTTGATTCTTAGGATCAAAGCATCTGTCCTCCAGACAACTATGCATAAGTCGCTGCAAGGAAAGACAGGATTACCACGATAATAAATTAACGTACTATATGTGCTGTGACAAAAACTTGTGTAATAGTTTCTAGGTGGGGAAGAGTCTCTTGAAGATCATCTTCTATGCAAGATCCAAAAGTACATACCAACCATATGAGGAACTTACTTTCCTACACTGTTCCCACACTGGCCTGAGGTTCCGAAGATAGCAACAGGGGCAGTGTCTTCATTTCAGTGAAGGGCTCCTAACCAAGCCATTAGACCCTTAAAATCACGACCATTGCAAAATGATCCCACGCTTACCACATTATTTTTCTCTTGCAGTTTGCAATTTCTAGCCCTGTAATAGTCTCCCAAGGATTTTCATTTTAATATCTGGAATCTGTCAATGCTGCTGTAGACAGCACAAGAGACATTGAAAATGTGATTAAGAATCTTATTAATAGAAGGTTATTTTGGGATTGTCAGGGTGGCTCCTAATTAAAAGTACAAATGTCCTTATAAGATGGGGGCGGTGAATTGACTATAGAAGAGGAAATGATTGCATAATGGCAGAAGCAGAAATTGGAGTGATGTCCCTTGAAGATGAATCAAAGGTTCATGAGCCAAGAAATACAGAAGGCCACCAGAAGCTAAGAAAGACAGTGAATTAATTTTCCTTAGTGCCACACTGCTACTTGATTGTATCCCTATAACATTTATTTCTGACTTCAGAGTTCCAAAAATTGAATAAATGTGTGTTGTTTTAAGCAATTGGGTTTGTAGTCATTTATATTCTCAATATTAGGATGTTAAAACAGTCCCAATAAGTGTTTAGGAATGAAAAGAATTGGTAAGCCTGACCCCTTACTCAGAGGGCAGTATAGAATTCTTTGTTGCAGATCTAGAGTAACCTACAAGAGGAGAGGTGTCTTAGTTTGGGGTTCTGTTGCTGTGAGGAGACACCGTGACCATCCATGGCAACTCATATAGAGGAAAAGTATTTGATTGGGTGACTTGAATTCTCAGAGGTGTAGTTCATTATCATCGTGGTGCAACCTGGTGGCGTGCAGGCAGACACGGTACTAGAACAGGAGTTGAGAGTTCTTACATCTTGACTCACAGGCAACAGGATGTGTTCTAACTCACTGTGTACGGCTTGAATATATGAGACCTCAAAGGCCACCTCCACAGTAACACACTTCCGCTAATGTACCTACTCCAAGAAAGCCATACGTACTCCAACAAATAGTGACACTTCCTCCTTTGGGGTTCATCTTCTTTCAAACCACCACAAAAGGAATGCAGAGTAAGTGCTGTGAGTGAAGGAAAGGTTAGTCCTTAACAGTTCAGTGTCACCAAATGCTGCCGGTAATTCTTCAGAAGCTTTGAAGCTAATAGTACCCTACCACTTGCTGAAACAATCAAATATATGTTGTAACAGATTAACTTATACTGGATCATATACGGACTGCACCTTTCTATTTCTTCTGCTTGTGAGGTTCTGTACACATATTTTTGGGTTGCTTTCATTATGCTGATGTTTTTATATTCAGGCCCCTAATCTATTGTGGGAAGCAACTCACAAAACACTATTGAGGAAAAATATCTATTATTATTTTTCTTCATAGACTAAATGTTCCTGACATGCTTTGCTATAAAAAGAAGTTATCCTTCTTTTTCTTATTTTATTTTTTATTTTTAAATTTAAATTTAAATTAGAAACAAGGTTGCTTCACATGTCAATTCCAGGTCCCTCTCCCTTTCCCTCCCCTCCTCCCACACCCTCCCACCAACCCCTCCAATATCCCCTCATTTCCCCAGGGAGGGTGAGGCCCTCCATGGGGGTATCCATAGTCTGTCATTTCATCCAGGGCAGGGCTTAGACCCTCCCCCAAGAGTCCAGGGTAAGAGTGCATCTAACATTGTTGGATGGGTGCCCAAAGTCCAATTGTCTACCTGGGATAAATACTGATCTACTGCCCAAGGCCCAATAGATTACCTAGGCCTCCTCACTGACACCCACATTCAGGGGGTCTTGATCAGTCCCATGCTGCATTCTCAGGCATCAGCCTGGGATCCAAGAGCTAACCCTAGGCAGGACAGCTGGGGGTTTCTGGGGGTTAAACCAGCCCAGTCTAAACGCCTTTGGTTATCAGTCCTCCCTCTCTGTCACTGGATTTCTTGAGTTCAGCTCAGTGTTTAGCTGTGGGAGTCTGCCTCTGCTTTCATCAGCCACTGAATGAAGGGTCTGTTTCCCAGACTCTCTGGCCATGGGATTGTAGGATGGTACTCCCCAGATCTATGTCTAAAATCCATATATGAGAGAGTACATGCCATGTTTCTCTTTTTGTGAATGGGTTACCGCACTCAGGATGGTTTCATCTAGTGCCATCCATTTGCCTGCAAATTTCAGAATTCCATTGTTTTTTTTTCCTGTGGAATAGTACTCCAGTGTGTAAATGTACCACATTTTCTCTATCCACTCTTCAATTGAGGGGCATCAAGGTTGCTTCCAAGTTCTGGAATGGGTATCTTTTGGATACATGCCTAAGAGTGGAGTTGCTGGGTCTTGTGGTAGGTTTATTCCCATTTTTCTGAGAAATCTCCATACTGATTTCCAAAGTGGCTGTACAAGTTGGCACTCCCACCAGCAGTGGAGGAGTGTTCCCCTTTCACCATAACCTTTCCAGCATAAATTGTCATTGGTGTTTTTGATTTTAGCCATTCTGACAGGAATAAGACTGTATCTCAGAGTTGTTTTGATTTGCATTTCCTGGATGGCTAAGGGTGTTGAGCAGTTTCTCAAGGGCCTCTCAGCCATTTTAGACTCTATAGAGAATTCTCAATTTAGTTCTGTAGCCCACTTTTAATTGGATCCTTTGGTGTTTTGGAGACTTGCTTCTTGAGTTCTTTGTAAATTTTGGAGATCAACCCTCTGTCGGATGTGGGCTGCCTTTTTCTCTTACTGACTGTGTCCATTGCCTTACAGAAGCTTCTCAGTTTCAGGAGGTCCCATTTGTTAATTGTTAACCTCATTGTCTGTGCTACTTGTGTTATGTTCAGGAAGCTGTCTCCTGTACCAATTTCAGGTTCAGTGTGGCTGGATTTATGTTGAGGCCTTTGATCCATTCGGACTTAAGTTTTGTACATGGCTATAGACATGGATCTATCCACATTATTCTACATGCCAGCATCCAGTTATGCCAGCACCATTTGTTAAAGATGCTTTCTTTTTTCCATTGTATATTTTTAGCTTCTTTGTGGAAGATCAGATGGTCATACATGTATGGGTTAATATCAGGGTGTTCAATTCGGTTCCATTGATCTATCTGTCTATTTCTGTGCCAATGCCAAAGTGTTTTTAGGACTACAGCTCTAAATAGAGCTTGAGGTCAGGGATGGTGATGCCTCGGGACGTTGCCTTGTTGAACATGGTTGTTTTGGCTATCCTGGGTCTTTTGTTTTTCCATACAAAATTGAGTATTGTTCTTTCAAGGTCTGTGAAGAACTGTGCTGGGATTTTAATGGGGATTGCATTGAATCTGTAGATTGCTTTTGGCAGGATTGCCATTTTTACTACATTGATCTTACCTATCCAAGAGCATGGGAGATCTTTCCATTTTCTGGAGGCTTCGTTAATTTCTTTCTTTAAAGACTCAAAGTTCTTGCGATACAGGTCTTTCACTTGTTTGGTTAGCATTACCCCTAGGTATTCTATGTTGTTTGTGGCAATTGTAAAGGGTGATGTTTCTCTGATTTCTTTCTCAGCCCTTTATCATCTGTATATAGTAGAGCTACTGATTTTCTTGAGTTGATCTTGTAGCCGGCCACTTTGCTGAAGGTGTTAATCAGCTGTAAGAGTTCCCTGGTAGAGTTCTTTGGGTCATTTATGTAAATATCATATCATTTGCAAATAGTGAAAGTTTGATCTCTTCCTTTCCGATTTGTATCCCCTTGATCTCCTTTTGTTGTCTTATGGCTCTTGCTAGAACTTCAAGTAAAATATTTAAAAGGTATGGAGAGAGTGGACAGCCTTGTCTTGTTCATGATTTTAGAGGAATTTCATTGAGTTTCTGTCCATTTAGTTTGATGTTGGCTGTTGGTTTGCTGTATATAGTTTTTATTATATTTAGGTATGTTCCTGTTATCCCAGATCTCTCCCAGACCTTTATCATGGAGGGATGTTGGATTTTGTCAAAGGCTTTTTCTGCATGATCATGTGATTTTTGTTTTTCAGCTTGTTTATATGGTGGATTACATTGATAGATTTTCATATGTTGAACCATCCCTGCATCCCTAGGATGAAACCTACTTGATCATGGTGAAGGATTGTTTTGATGTGTTCTTGGATCTGATTTGCCGGTATTTTATTGAGTATTTTTGCATCAATGTTCATGAGGGATATTGGTCTGAAGTTCTCTTTCTTAGTTGTGTCTTTGTGTGGCTTGGGGATCAAGGTTATTAGAAAGAGTTTGGCAAAGACCCTTCTGCTTCTATTGCATGGAATAGTTTGAGAAGAATTGGTATAAGGTGCTCTTTGAATTTCTGGTAGAATTCTGCACTGAGGCTATCTGGACCTGGGTTTTTTTTTTTTTTGGTTGGGAGTCTTTTGATGACTGCTTCTATTTCCATAGGGTTTATAGGTCTATTTAAATTGCTTATCTGTTCTTGATTTAATTTTGGCAAGTGATAGCTATCCAGGAAGTCATCCATTTCCTTTAAATTTTCGAATTTTGTGGAGTACAGGTTTTCAAAGTATGACCCGATGATTCTCTGAATTTCCTGAGAGTCCATTGTTATGTCCCCCTTTTCATTTCTGATTTTGTTAATTTGCATTTTCACACTCTGCTTTTTGGTAAGTTTGAACAAAGGTTTGTCTGTCTTGTTGATTTTTTCAAAGAACCAACTCTTCGTTGCATTGATTCTCTGCATTGTTTTCCTAATTTCTATTTTATTGATTTCAGCCCTCAGTTTGTTTATTTCCTGGCGTTTACTCCTCCTGGGGGAGTTTACTTCTCTGTGTACTAGAGCTTTCAGCTGTACTGTTAATTCTATAGGTTAACTATTCTCTAGTTTCTTCATGTGGGCACTTAGTGCTATGAACTTCCCCCATAGCACTGCTTTCAAAATGTCCCATAGGTTTGGGTATGTTGTGTCTTCATTCTCATTGAATTCTAGGAAGTCTTTAATTTCTTTTTTATTTCTCCTTTGACCCAGGAATGGTGCAGTTGTGCATTATTCAATTTCCATGAGTTTGTAGGGTTTCTGCAATTTGTGTTGTTGTTGAATTCTAATTTTAAAGCATGGTGGTCTGATAAGATGCATGGAGTTATTCCAATTTTTTTGTACCTGCTGAGGTTTGATATTTTGCCAAGTATGTGGTCGATTTTTGAGAAGGTTCCATGTGGTGGTAAGAATAAGGTATACTCTTTTTTATTTGGATGGAATATTCTATAGATGTCTGTTAATCCCAATTGGGTCATAACTTCTATTAGACCCTTTGCTTCTTTGTTGAGTTTCTGTCTGGTATTCCTGTCTAGTGGTGAGATTGGGGTGTTGAAGTCTCCCACTATAAGTGTGTGGGGCTTTATATGTGATTTGAGTTTTAGTAATGTTCCTTTACGAAAGTGGATGCCTTTGTATTTGGGGCATAGATGTTCAGAATTGAAACTTCATCTTGGTGGATTTCACCTGTTAATGAGTATGTAATGACCTCCTTCATCTCCTTTGATTAATTTTATTTTAAAGTCTAATTTGTTAGATATTAGGATTGCTACCTCCGCTTGTTTCTTGGGCCCATTTGATTGGAAAATCTTTTCCCAACCTTTAACTCCGAGGTAATGTCTGTCTTTGAGGGTGATGTGTATTTCTTGTATGCAGCAGAATGATGGGTTCTGTCTTCTGTTAGCCTGTGTCTTTTTATGGGTGAGTTAAGGCCATTAATTTTGAGGGATATTAATGACCATTTATTGCTCATTCTTCTTTGATTTGGAATGGTTGGTGGTGGTGGAATTATGTGTGGAATTCCACCCCTTTTTTCTTTTGTCTGTTGGTAAATTGGGATTATCTGATGCCTATGTTTTTCTGGTTGTAGTTAACTTCCTTGGGTTGGAGTTTTTGTTCCAGAACTTTCTGTAGGGCTGGGTTAGTGGGTATGTATTACTTGAATCTAGTTTTGTCATGGAATATCTTGTTTTCTCCATCTATAGTGATTGAGAGCTTTGCCGGGTATAGTAGTCTGAGCTGGCATCAATGGTCTCTTAGTGTTGGTAGAATATCTATCCAGGACCTTCTGGCTTTCAGAGTTTCCATGGAGAAATCAGTTGTGATTCTGATAGGTTTTACTTTATATGTTACTTGGCCTTTTTCCTTAGCTGCTCTTCATATTCTTTCTTTATTCTGTATATTTAGGGGACTTTTTTGTGGTCCACTCTATTTGGTGTTCTGTAAACTTCTTGTACCTTCATTGGCATGTCTTTAGGTTGGGAAAGTTTTCTTCTATGATTTTGTTGAATATGTTTTCTGGCCCTTTGAGGTGGTTTTCTTCACCTTCTTCTATACCTATTATTCTTAGGTTTGGTCTTTTTATGGTGTCCCATATTTCCTGGATATTTTGTGTTAGGGATTTGTTGAACTTAAGATTTTCTTTGGTTGATGAATCAATTTCTCCTAGTGTATCTTCAACACCTGAGATTCTCTCTTACGTCTCTTGTATTCTGTTTGTAATGCTTGTATCTGTAATTCCTGACTGTTTGCCCAGCTTTTCTATTTCCAGCCTTCCTTCAGATTGTGTTTATTTTATTGTCTCTATTTCAGTTTTTAACCCTTGCACTGTTTGCATTGTTTCTTGCAATTTTTTGGTTTATCTTTTCATCCATTTGTTGCATTTTATGAATTTTTGGGTTTTTTTCTTCCATTTCATGCTTTTTTTGGTTTGCTTTTTCTTCCATTTCTTGCATTTTTTGGTTTGTTTTTTCTTCCATTTCTTGCATTTTTTGGTTTGTTTTTTCTTCCATTTCTTGCATTTTTTGGTTTGTTTTTCTTCCGTTTCTTTGAGGGATTTTCCTATATCCTCTTTTAGGGCCTCTATCATTTTCATGAAGTTGTTTTTAAGGTCATTCTCTTCTGCTTCATTTGTATTGGAATGTTGGAGTCTTGTTGGTGTGGAGTCTCTAGAATCTGGAGGTGTCATATTTGTTTTTCTGTTTCTGAGTGTGTTTTTGTATTGTCTCTTTCCATCTCTTCTTCTAGTGGGTGCAGAAAGAGCCCCTTACTGATCTGGTGGTTAAGGCACCAGAGTTTCCTTTTGGTGGGTGCAAGCAAGGCCAATACTCTGGTAGTTCTTCTCTTCTTGGTCCTAGTTCTGGTCCCGTGGGTGGAGAAGAAGCCCAGGAATCTGGGGTGCATAGTCTCCCACCTGATCCCCTTGGTCCCTTTGGTGGAAGAGAAGACCTGGGATCTGGGGTGCTTGGCCCTCGCTGGGATGGGAGGCTCTGTGGGAGTCCCCAGACACTGGAAGGCACTCCCAGATAAGGGTCCAGAAGTTATCCTTTTATTTGTTGTATTGTTTTATAATATATTGAAAAGGGAAAATCATTGCTCTTCCTCTCTCTCAAACACAAAATTTCTGATATCAAAGGTATGAGCTTACCCATACATACGAATCCCCTGTGCCTCCAATGGACACTGTCAGTGTCCTACAATTTAACTTAACTCTGTCATGAACTGTCAGCTTGCATTCCTACATAGTGTGAGCAGAGCCACTTTTCCAGCACACAAATGTGTCCTTATTCACCAGCCCAATAGCATCCCAAACTCCTTTTGTTGAGACTCTTAATGCAACATTCATAATACAGCAATGATTACAATGATACATAGTCCTCCCTCTCCTATCTTCCCAGAGATTGGGGACAGAAGGATGAGGCTGAAAGTTCTAACTCTTAATCACATCGGTTGTTTCCCCCATGACCAATCCTGATTCTGCAGTTATCTAAGTGATTCCCCCAAACCATCTCCCCAATATGAACTAGAGTGTGTCTGAAGTCTATTATTAACAGTGAAAGACATGGAGATATTTCAGGAGCTGAGAACAGAATACTACAACACAAGGTGTTTCTGTTCTTTTTATCACTTAGGAAGTCACAGGGATTTTAGTGCCAGAAGCCATGTACAAATACAAAATAAACTGCTCTTCAACTTATGGGGGAAATACCCCCACCTCACCCACTGCACACTGGAACTATCATGCCAATAAAACTAAATTTAATATACTTAGCCTGAGCAACTTATCTCAGCAACACAGTGCATTAAAGGGTGTCCAACACTTACTTTCTGAGTGTGGTGCCAAATGTGGGCTACAATTCCCTGCTACTGCTTAGTATTACAAAACAGTATTAAAATTCGTATCACTGACCCAGAAAAAAATACTCAAAATTCAATGTTTGATGTCTACCAAATGGCATCCTCTGGCATTGTCATAAAGTCAGAAATTGAGCAATGATGCATGAAAAACTATTTGTATGGATTTTGTGTGATATCACTAGACATACCATTCTACTTGGTTATCTATATGTATACTAAGGTCTGAAGGTTTCTAAATTCATATGTTGAAACCTAGTTTTCAGTATAATGATAGTTGACAAGGTGACTATACCTGGAGGATGGGGCTCATAAGTAAGAATAGTGACCTTATAAGAGAATCCAGAGGAGTTTCTGCCTTTTCCAACATGGCAGAATTCAGCAAGAAAGCACCACCTGCAAAAAAAGGCAAACAGGGAATGAAACCAGATCATTGGCTACCCGGCCTTCAGAATTCAGAACAACATGTGACAGAAACCCAAACTGTTAAAGATAATTTTATTTTTGAATGACTACTATGCCATTTTAACAGTAGAATTCTGAGAATGTCTTCTTTTTTTATTTTATTTTCCAGTTGAAATTTAGATAAGAAACAAGGTTGCTTCACAAGTCAGTTCCAGGTCCCTCTTCCTTTCCCTCCCCTCCTCCCATGCCCTCCTCCCAACCCACCCCCCCGTTATCCCCTCATTCCCCCAGGGAGGGTGAGGCCCTCCATGGGGGTGTCCATAGTCTGTCATTTCATATAGGGCAGGGCCTAGACCTTTCCCCAAGAGTTCAGGGTGAGAGTGCACCTCACATTGTTCTATGGGAGTCCAAAGTCCGTGTGTATACTTGGGATGGGTACTGATCTACTGCCCAAGGCTCAATAGATTACCTAGGCCTCCTCACTGACACCCAGATTCAGGGGGTCTTGATCAGTCCCATGCTGGATTCCCAGGCTGATGCCTGGGATTCAAGAGTTAACCTTTGTCTGGTCAGCTGTTTCTGGGGGTTAAACCAGCCCAGTCTTCATTCCTTTGATCATCAGTACTCCCTCTCTGTTACTGGCTTTCTTGAGTTCAGCTCAGTACTTAACCGAGGGAGTCTGCCTCTTCTTCGATCAGCCACTAAATGAAGTTTCTGTTTCCCAGACTCTCTGGCCATAGGATTGTAGGCTGGTACTCCCCAGATCTATGTCTAAAATCCATATATGAGAGAGTACATGCCATGTTTCTCTTTTTGTGACTGGGTTACCTCACTCAGGATGGTTTCTTCTAGTGTCATCCATTTGCCTGCGAATCTCGTGATTCCATTGTTTTTTTCTGCTGAATAGTACTCCATTGTATAAATGTACCACATTTTCTCTATCCACTCTTTGGTTGAGGGACATCTAGGTTGCTTCCAAGTTCTGGCTATTACAAATAAAGCTGCTATGAACATAGTGGAACAGACATCTTTGTTGTATGAATGGGCATCTTTTGGATATATGCCTAAGAGTGGAGTTGCTGGGTCTTGTGGTAGGTTTATTCCCATTTTTCTGAGGAATCTCCATACTGGTTTCCAAAGTGGCTGAACCAGTTGGCACTCCCACCAGCAATGGAGGAGTGTCCCCCTTTCACCACATCCTCTCCAGCATAAATTATCATTGGTGTTTTTGATTTTAGCCATTCTGACAGGAGTGAGATGGTATCTCAGAGTTGTTTTGATTTGCATGATGGCTAAGGATGTTGAGTACTTTCTCAAGTGCCTCTCAGCCATTTTAGACTCCTCTATTGAAAACTCTCTATTTAGTTCTGCAGCCCACTTTTTAATTGGGTCCTTTGATGTTTTAGAGACTTGCTTCTTGAGTTCTTTGTAAATTTTGGAGATCAACCCTCTGTCAGATGTGGGATTAGTGAATATTTTTTCCCATTCTGTGGGCTGCCTTTTTGTCTTGCTGACTGTGTCCTTTGCCTTACAGAAGCTTCTCGGTTTCAGTAGGTCCCATTTATTAATTGTTGATCTCACTGTCTGTGCTACTGGTGTTATGTTCAGGAAGCTGTCTCCTGTACCAATTCGTTCAAGGGTACCACCCACTTTCTCTTCTAACAGGTTCAGTGTGGCTGGATTTATGTTGAGGTCTTTGATCCATTTGGACTTAAGTTTTGTGCATGGCGATAACATGGATCGATCCACATTCTTCTACATGCCAGTCTCCAGTTATGCCAGCACCATTCGTTGAAGATGCTTTCTTTATTCCATTGTATATTTTTAGCTTCTTTGTCAAAGATCAGATGTTCGTACATGTGTGGGTTAATACCCGGGTTTTCAATTCGATTCCATTGGTCTACCTGTCTATTTTTGTGCCAATACCAAGCTGTTTTCAGGACTATAGCTCTATAATAGAGCTTGAGGTCAGGGATGGTGATGCCTCGGGACATTGCCTTGTTGAACAGGGTTGTTTTGGCTATCCTGGGTCTTTTGTTTTTCCATACAAAATTGAGTATTGTTCTTTCAAGGTCTGTGAAGAACTGTGCTGGGATTTTAATGGGGATTGCATTGAATCTGTAGATTGCTTGTGGCAGGATTGCCATTTTTACTACATTGATCCTACCTATCCAAGAGCATGGGAGATCTTTCCATTTTCTGAGGGCTTCTTTAATTTCTTTCTTTAAAGATTCAAAGTTCTTATGATACAGGTCTTTCACTTGTTTGGTTAGCGTTACCCCAAGGTATTTTATGTTGTTTGTGGCAATTGTAAAGGGTGATGTTTCTCTGATTTCTTTTTCAGCCCTTTTATCATCTGTATATAGTAGGGCTACTGATTTTCTTGAGTTGATCTTGTAGCCTGCCACTTTGCTGAAGGTGTTAATCAGCTGTAAGAGTTCCCTGGTAGAGTTCTTTGGGTCATTGATGTAAACTATCATATCGTCTGCAAACAGTGGAAGTTTGACCTCTTCCTTCCCAATTTGTATCCCATTGATCCCCCTTTGTTGTCGTATGGCAATAGCTAGAACTTCAAGTACCATGTTGAAAAGGTATGGAGAGAGTGGACAGCCTTGATTTGTTCCTGATTTTAGAGGAATCGAGTTGAGTTTCTGTCCATTTAGTTTGATGTTGGCTGTTGGTTTACTGTATATAGCTTTTATTATGTTTAAGTATGTCCCTGTTATCCCAGATCTCTGTGGGAACACCAGACCTTGAGCAGAGACCCACTTCCCCTTCTGCCTGGGAGTAGGCAGCTGTAAGACAATGTTTAGTAGAAACATGTTTACTAAAAATGATACAATAAGTTCCTGAAAAAGGCCTTCCCACGGAAACCGCCCTGACCTCGACCTTGTCCAAAGACTAATCGCACCTTAAAAACCCACACACATCCACCTCTGGAGTGAGAGCAGAACCAGCCAGGAGAGAGGAGAGAGCAGAAGCTTCTCTGGTGGGAGCCTTTCTTAGGAAGTTTTCTTGAACCTTTTTGGAGCCTGTTTAAAGTTTTCTTTATATTGTTGAATGAGTCTCTGTGTTGTCAATCCCCGACACCCTCCGCACGTTCTCGGACACAGGCCGTGCAGCAGACATGACAATTGGAGGTCCCACTGAGATAGTGAAAGCGAGGTAAGTGGACGGGGTAAAGAAACTATGGGGAATAGTTCCGGGAAGCTAGAATCATTGCAGTATCAACTAAAAAAGTTACTTAAAGAACATGGGACTGCAGTCAAGTTAAAACCCTAGAAGGCTTTCTAAAATCCATCGAACGAGCCAGTTCATGGTTCATTACTGGGGGAAGCTTAAATATTCCAGATTGGGAGGAGGTTCGCCGTGATCTTCATAGACTTTTACGAAAAGAGAGATCTGAGTCCTTGCCCCCTACGACATTCTCCTTATGGAGATTAGTGAGGGGAGCACTTTTGACAGATAAGGTTCGTCGCCGCCAGGTACTTCAGGACACAAAAGAGGCTTTTTTAGAGTTACAAGAGACTGAGACTCAAGCCTCCTTGAGTTCAGGGGCAGAGAATGATGATGAAGAGACCGTGACTGAAATTAGAGGCTCCATTGTTAGTGAGGATGAGGAGGAGTCTCTTAGTAACAACAAAAAAAACGGGTAGAGATCTCCGGGCACGACCCAAAAAGAAGGACTCCGGTCAGAATCGGTTATATCCTTCTCTATCAGACCTAGAAAATGGAAGTAGCTCAGACTCAGACTCGTCACAGTCTGAAAAGGAGCGGTTACTTGCTGAGATCGCGGCCCTTAAAAAAGATTCGAATTAAGGAAAGACAGGACAGGGAGAGAAACCCTTCCCCATACTCTGAAAAAAGGGACTCCTCCTATGAGATAACCCAGTCCTTCTCAGACCTGGAAGGAAGACCCAGAGGAGGGGTCCAATGCTGTCCGGTGGTGGCCCCAGTAATGGAAGTTCCAGATCCGAACAATTCTGGACAGGTCATTCGGCGTCATAACCCTTTAAATTTTAAGGATATAAAACAACTTAAAGAGGCAACTTTAAATTATGGAGCACAGGCTCCCTTTACATTTTCCTTAATGGAATCTTTTGCATCTCTTAATTTGACACCTGGCAATTGGCAGCAGCTTTGCAGAGCAGCTCTGTCGGGGGGAGATTATTTGATTTGGAGAGGTGAGTTTCAAGAAAGATGCAGCCAGACAGCCCAAAGAAATGCACAGGCTGGACAGCCCCAGAGAAATGTGGAGATGCTTACCGGGAGTGGTCAATACGCCACCATTCAGCAACAAATGCAATATGACATCGCAGTCTATGCCCAAGTGGCAGCAGCGGCGCAAGGGGCTTGGAAAGCATTGCCTTCCAAGGAAGGAGGGGATCATCTGTCCAAAGTCCTTCAAGGACCCTCCGAAACTTTTCAAGACTTCGTAGACCGTCTCAGTCAGGTAGCAGAAAGAATATTTGGGGGCATTGGGCCTGCGATGCCAGTCATCAAGCAGATGGCATTTGAAAACACAAATAAGTATTGTAAGGAAGCCCTTCGCCCCTATCGCAATAAAAGTCTAAATGACTATATCCGGATCTGTAGGGACATTGATGGGAACGTCATCCAGGGCCAAGTGTTAGCTGCTGCTATTCGGCCCCAAGTGGGGAAAGAAAGACCTACTCTGGGAGGGAGAAAAACATGTTTTAGCTGCGGTAGGGAGGGACACTTCCATAGAGAGTGCCCTCAAAATAGTACTACGGGTCTCAAGAGACCTGGTTTATGCCCCCGTTGTCGAAGGGGATATCATTGGGCCAATAACTGCTACTCTAAAACTGACAGGGAGGGAAATTTCCTTTCTGCTAATAATAATCAGGGAAATGGGAGGAGGGCCCCACCCCAGGGCCCCAAAACCAATTGTACGGGGCAATGACCCCTGCTCTGGGCAGTGGCAGGACTCATTTTCTCCCCCAGAGCAACCCCTTCATATCTCAGACCTCCTTAGAGCCACCTCAGGGAATGCAGGATTGGACCTCGCTCCCTCCGCCTGGGCAATCCTAACACCGGAAATGGGGATCCAGGCCCTCCCTACTGGGGTGCATGGGCCATTGCCCCCAGGCACGGTCGGACTACTCTTGGGACGGTCCAGTACTATTCTTCGAGGCATCCAGGTACACCCTGGTGTTATAGACCAGGATAGTGAGGGGGAGATTAAAATAATGACATCAGTGGGCAGTGGGGTTGTTGCCATCCCTGCAGGAGAACGGATTGCTCAGATACTCCTCCTCCCTACAGCTCCTTGTGAGGCTAGAAAAATTAAAGAGAAAAGGGGCAACCAAGGTTTTAGAAGTACCAGCCCAGCAGCATTTTGGGTAGCCACTATGGAGAACCGCCCCCAACTTACATTAAAGATAGAAGGCAAGTCCTTTAGGGGCGTCTTAGATTCTGGGGCAGATTTTTCTGTCATCTCAGATAAATTCTGGCCTCCCACCTGGCCAAAAGAGGAAGGGACAGTGACCCTCCAGGGAATAGGACAGGCTGTGCCCTAAAAAAGCCTCAAAATCCTAAAGTGGCAAGACTCTGAGGGCCACACAGGGCTTTTCCAGCCATATGTTTTGCCTGGCCTCCCTATTAACCTCTGGGGACGGGACCTCATGCAAGAAATGGGAGTTGTCCTCACCACCCAGGCACCCAAGTCCAAAAGCAGGGGCCCCCAGATGACACAAGGGAGGTGCTGGAGCCCGGGGAGGGAACTAGGTAAACTAGAACAGGGAGAGGTTTGCCCTGTGACATCCCTCCCTTTGGAGACCAGGGCCCCAGGGGATAGGAAGGGTTTTGGCCATTTTTGATGAGGGTCACTGTTGCGCCGCCAGCCCCCATACCCATCACATGGCTATCAGATGATCCGGTATGGGTGGAACAGTGGCCCTTACCAGCGGAGAAACTAAGGGCGGCTCACCAGCTAGTTCAAGAACAATTGGAGGCAGGTCATTTGGTTCCTTCCACGTCCCCTTGGAATACCCCTATATTTGTAATAAAAAAATCTTCAGGGAAATGGAGGTTACTACAAGACTTGAGGGCCGTGAATGCGACCATGCAGCCTATGGGGGCTCTGCAGCCTGGCTTGCCCGTGCCTGTGGCCATTCCTAGAGACTGACATTTGGTTGTCATTGATTTAAAGGATTGCTTCTTTTCTATTCCCTTGCATTCTCAAGATAGTCCTCGGTTTGCGTTTAGCCTTCCTGCGATTAACTTTAGGGAGCCTGCCATTCGCTTCCAATGGGTGGTGCTCCCCCAAGGGATGGCTAATAGTCCAACTATATGCCAGATTTATGTAGCTGCCTGTTTAGATCCCCTCAGACGTAAGTTCCCTGACCTTTACATTATCCACTACATGGATGATATTCTTTTGGCCGCGGCCGAAGAAAGACAATGTTACATAGCCTTTGCAGAGCTACAGGAGCTTCTGGAGGCCCGCGGATTTATTTTGACTCCTGAAAAGATCCAAAAGAGACCCCCTTATACTTATTTGGGTCATCAAATTCAACAAACTGGCCTCTGGCCACAAAGACTCCAGATCGATTGTTCAAATTTAAAAACACTTCATGATTGGCAGAGATTTTTGGGAGAGGTGCAATGGTTTCGCCCTTCTCTTTCTATTAAAACAGGGGCTCTTAAAGCGCTTTATGATATTCTTCCTGGAGATCCTGCTCCAACTTCCCCTAGACAGATTACCTCAGAGGCCAGGGAAGCCCTACAATTGTTGTTAAGAAGTATAGAGCAAGCCCACATTTGGCGTATAGATTATGGGCAGCCCCTTGTTCTGGTTGTACTTTCATCTAGCTTTTCGCCCACTGCCGTATTTTGGCAGACTGGTCCTATTTATTGGGTGCATTTGTCAGCCTCCCCTAAGAAGGTAGTGACCCCTTACTATGATCTCATTTTACACTTGTTGTGGAAGGCACACAAGTTTAGCATTCAAACCTTTGGAAAGAGTCCTGATAAAATTATCCTTCCTTATGGTAAGGAGGAGGTGGAACATTTACAGATCTTCCATGATGGGTGGACCCTGTTTATTACATCTACAGGCGCCCAGTTTGATAACAATTATCCCAATAGCCCCTTGATGTCTTTTTTAAAACAACACCCTGTGATCTTTCCCAAGATTTTAAAGGAGAACCCTCTAGTTGGAGCTCGCTCAGTCTTTACAGACGGCTCCTCCAAGGGTTTCGCGGTGGTGGTTTCTTCTCAGGTACGGAAGAGGGTACCCATAGGGAAGATGTCAGCACAAGCTGCCGAGTTGTTTGCATGCTTGATGGCTTTCCAAATGTTTGAGGGAGAGCCCTTTAATTTATATACTGATAGTGTTTATGTTGCCAACATTGTTAGACCTTTAGAAACTTCTCCATATGTTCTTCCAACCTCCCAGGTTCGTTCCTTATTAGTTCAGCTCCAACATCTTATTTGGCAGCGCATCCACCCTACTTATGTGGGATTTATTCGTGCACATACTAACCTTCCAGGACCCCTTGCCCAGGGCAATGAAATTGCTGACTCCTTGACCCGCCCTAGGGTCTTATTTACTCAGGAGCAGCTTGCCCACCAGCTCCATGAGCGGTATCATCTAAATGCCCGCTCCATTAAATTTCACACTGGGTGCCCCTTATCCATAGCTACACAAATTACCTCTCAGTGCCCTGATTGTGCCCCTTATCATAATTCTCCCAATGAGGGGGTAAATCCCCGGGGCCTCAGGGCCAACCATCTCTGGCAAATGGATGTCACTCACCTGCCGCAGGCAGGGAAATTAAAATATATGCATGTCTTGGTGGATACGTATTCTAAACTGATTTTTGCCTCTCTCCACTCAGGAGAGAAGATTAAAGATGTTATTTCTCATTGCCTGCAGGCCTTTGCCTACATGGGTGTTCCAGATGCCCTAAAAACGGACAATGGCCCTGCCTATGCCAGCAATCGCTTTGCTGCCTTTTGCAGGGAACATCACATTGTCCATTCTTTTGGTATTCCTCACAACCCCACGGGACAGGCTATTGTGGAACGCACCCATGCCACTCTCAAACAGTATTTTAAGAAAATAAAAAAGGGGGAGTATGTTACCTCCCCCAATATTCAGTTATCCACCATACTTTACATATTAAATTTTTTGACCATAGACCATAATAATTTGTCTGCTATGGAGAGACATTGGAACAAACCCTCCCAGTCCTTGGGATGGGTCAGATGGAAGGATTTGATTACAGGAAAATGGCAGCCACCCACTCCCCTACTAGCTAGGGTCCGAGGGGCTGTTTGTGTTTTCCCTCCAGGAAGTGAGAAGCCCATTTGGGTCCCCGAACGGTGCATCAGGCATGTCGACCCCAATACTACTCCCAACACTGGGAATGCTCACCATGATAAAGATGATCCAACCATTGCTGAACACTCAGGTAAAGGAAATATGGGCGTTGGTGAGGATTCCCCCCCATGTTAATGCCAGTTAGTCATTCCAGCTCCCTGTTCATCAAATTTTATAACACCAATAATACATTGGGAGCAGCTGCCGCCAATGAGATTAAAAAGTCAGAAACTAGACATTCTGAGTTTCCCCCTCCTAAGCCTGATACCAGGGTCAGGAAGTAGGGGAATCCAAGAGATTCCCAGCGGCATACGCCTTTAATCCCAACACACCTTTATGCAAGTTCCAGGACAGCCTCCAAACAATACAAAGAAACCCTGACTCAAAAAAAATGGTAACAGAAAAGAGGTACTGGTATTAAGTAAAGAAAAAGAAAAAGACAAAGGTATATGGAATGGAAAATTTTGTTTGCATTTAAATTCTATTTTGTGAGTCATCTCTAAAAACTTTTGGCCAAAAGCCTGGCCTCTCCACCTTGCATCTACAGAGTTACAAGGAGTAGGTACGGCTGTACCCCATGACTGTAGCTCAAATGGAGGAATGATAAAGAACATACAGGACTTTTTAACCCTTTTAGTTCAAGGATTGGCTGGAGTTGTTCTTTTACATAGATTTCAATTAAGGAAGCTTCATTGCAACAGACTAATCATGACCTAGGGAAAAAGGATGACTGAAAGATGCATGTATGTTCTGAATGTATGGTGTGGCCACACCAGTATGTATGAAATGTGATGGTAAATGCGTGAGTGTGAACTGCTTATATGATTAAAAGGATGCTCAAATCCCTTCAAAAATAGTTAAGAAGCTACATAAATTGCTTTAAATATAGACAAAAGGAACATCCAGCCAGTCTGTTAATGTTTTAACAGAAAAATTTAAGATGCAAAGAGGCCTTGTCAGCTAGTGAGAGCTCTACAGGTTAGATTGGGAAAGACTGCTCACAGACTTCAAATAATTTTCAAAAGTTATTTGGACACAGTATAGTTTACAATCTTTGAGTGATTTTCAGAAGTTTTTGGGAAATATTTAATGGATATGTCCTTTTTAATGGGCATCTACAAATAATCTAAGTAGTAATCCCAATTTACCTAGATAGTTAACCAAGGAGGGTAGACAAATCCTTCTACTGATATGGTCCAGCTTCAACAGTTCAAAAAAATTTTTTTAGAAAATATAAAAGGGGGAGTAATGTCCCCAGTCCCCACATGATTCATCAAATAATTCACTCCTCATTCAAAAATTTTATAATGTGAATGCCAATGAGCTTCAGACAGATTCTGGCATGATGGAACTTGAGCAACCATTGCTCAGGTCAAATGGAGACATCAATACACTAGACAGTGGAGAAGACCCTAATTTGGGGCCAAGGGCATGTTTGTGTTTTCTTGCAGGAAAAGAATAAAGCTTCAGCAGCTGTCAGACCATTTAGTGAGATACATGGAGCAGAGAAAAACTGGACCTGAGACCATGGGAGCCTACCTAAGCCAGTTTGAGTGAGATCTCCTAAATCAGTGTTCTTGACCCTTGATGTCATCGAATCTACAGCCCAAGAAAGAAAGAAAACAGTCGGTTCGAGATTTCCAGTTTCTCAACAGACCTGCTGCATTAACCTTCCGGACCCGTGAGTTTTCATCCCGAAGCCAACAGAGAACTGGAAAGACTAACTGTCTGCCCTTGACACACCTTGAAACAACAGAATTCATTTTGCCAGTTTTCCCTTTAGGGGAAAAAAGGACCCATTTAAAATATTTGGACATTGGTATGGACTATGATGAGTGGCAAAAGCCTCTTTTCAGTATTTGAACAGGACATGGCCACTTGAAATATCAGACTTGATGGTTCCTATTTCTGGAATCACGACTAGGCCAGTGTATTTTTCTGGAGAAATGCAACTTGTCCTAATGCGACAACTATTGTTCATATTTTTCATAATGCTACATGTGTAACATCAATGATTGTACCTAATGTATCTGTGCAAGTGCACTTTCTAAATGCTTTCCTGAGCAGATCTTGGAACGATTGTAAACTTTATCAAATTGTAAATGTAAATCACATGCAAGTTACCCTTGTAACAGACGAAGGCTGGTAGAATGTTATGGCCCAAATCTGGTGATGGGTACGGTGATGGAGAGGTGCTATGTCAATGGGGGTCCTGGGAATGGTGGCAGTGGCAGTAGGCATTCTGGCTTTATGCCGAGCTCAAACGTGCCTTTTTCCAGAGACAAGAGATCCGTAACCAAGTATTGCTTAGCTTAGCCCATGGCAATCCCGATAGCCATGAAGGTTGGTTACAGATGATTTAAGGTTGGGGTATCTCTGATGACGGGCAACCTGTGGGGAAGACCCCTCCCACCTAAAACAGGGGTTCAAGGTCCCCCAAAGACGGGCAAGGGAGGGTGACCCTACTTGACCTAAGCCAGGAGTGCCTCATTTGAAAATAAAAAGGGGTGAATTGTGGGAACACCAGACCTTGAGCAGAGACCCACTTCCCCTTCTGCCTGGGAGTAGGCAGCTGTAAGACAATGTTTAATAAAAACATGTTTACTAAAAATGATACAATAAGTTCCTGAAAAAGGCCTTCCCACGGAAACCGCCCTGACCTCGACCTTGTCCAAAGACTAATCGCACCTTAAAAACCCACACACATCCACCTCTGGAGTGAGAGCAGAACCAGCCAGGGGAGAGGAGAGAGCAGAAGCTTCTCTGGTGGGAGCCTTTCTTAGGAAGTTTTCTTAAACCTTTTTGGAGCCTGTTTAAAGTTTTCTTTATATCATTGAACGAGTCTCTGTGTTGTCAATCCCCGACACCTTCCGCACGTTCTCGGACACAGGCCGCGCAGCAGACGTGACAGATCTCTCCAAGACCTTTATCATGAAGGGGTGTTGGATTTTGTCAAAGGCTTTTTCAGCGTCTAGTGAGATGATCATGTGATTTTTGTTTTTCAGCTTGTTTATATGGTGGATTACGTTGATGGATTTTCGTATGTTGAACCATCCTTGCATCCCTGGGATGAAACCTACTTGATAGTAGTGAATGATTGTTATGATGTGTTCTTGGATCCGATTTGCCAGTATTTTATTGAGTATTTTTGCATCAATGTTCATGAGGGATATTGGTCTGAAGTTCTGTTTCTTAGTTGTATCTTTGTGTGGCTTGTGGATCAAGGTTATTGAAGCCTCATAGAAAGAGTTTGGCAAAGACCCTTCTGCTTCTATTGTGTGGAACACTTTGAGAAGAATTGGTATAAGCTGTTCTTTGAATTTCTGGTAGAATTCTGCACTGAAGCCATCTGGACCTGGACTTTTTTTTTGTTGGGAGAGTTTTGATGACTGCTTCTATTTCCATAGGGGTTATAGGTCTATTTAAATTGCTTATCTGTTCTTGATTTAGTTTTGGCAAGTGATAGCTATCCAGGAAGTCATCCATTTCCTTTAAATTTTCGAATTTTGTGGAGTACAGGATTTCAAAGTATGACCTAATGATTCTCTGGATTTCCTCAGAGTCTGTTGTTATGTCCCCCTTTTCATTTCTGATTTTGTTATTTTGCGTGTTCACTCTCTGCTGTTTGGTAAGTTTGGACGAAGGTTTGTCTATCTTGTTGATTTTCTCCAAGAACCAACTCTTCGTTGCATTGATTCTTTGTATTGTTTTCCTGGTTTCTACTTTATTGATTTCAGCCCTCAGTTTGATTATTTCCTGGCGTCTACTCCTCCTGGGGGAGTTTGCTTCTTTGTGTTCTAGAGCTTTCAGCTGTGATGTTAATTCTTTGGTATAACTGTTCTCCTGTTTCTTCATGTGAGCACTTAGTGCTATGAACTTCCCCCGTAGCACTGCTTTCAAAGTGTCCCATAGGTTTGGGTATGTTGTGTCTTCATTCTCATTGAATTTGAGGAAGTCTTTAATTTCTTTTTTTATTTCCTCGTTGACCCAGGGATGGTGCAGTTGAGCATTATTCAATTTCCATGAGTTTGTAGGTTTTCTGCAATTTGTGTTGTTGTTGAATTCTAATTTTAAAGCATGGTGGTCTGATAAGATGCATGGAGTTACTCCAATTTTTTGTAGCTGCTGAGGTTTGATATGTTGCCAAGTATGTGGTCGATTTTTGAGAAGGTTCCATGTGGTGGTGAGAAGAAGGTATATTCTTTTTTATGTGGATGAAATGTTCTATAGATATCTGTTAATCCCTGTTGGGTCATTACTTCTATTAGACCCTTTGCTTCTTTGTTGAGTTTCTGTCTGGTATTCCTGTCTAGTGGTGAGAGTGGTGTGTTGAAATCTCCCACTATAACTGTGTGGGGCTTTAGATGAGATTTAAGTTCTAATAATGTTTCTTTAACGAATGTGGATACCTTTGTATTTGGGGCATAGATGTTCAGGATAGACACTTCATCTTGGTGGGTTTCACCTGTGATGAGTATGTAATGACCTCCTTCATCTCTTTTGATTGATTTTATTTTAAAGTCTAGTTTGTTAGATATTAGGATTGCTACCCCTGCTTGTTTCTTGGGTCCATTTGATTGAAAAATTTTTTCCCAACCTTTAACTCTCAGGTATTGTCTGTCTTTGAGGGTGAGGTGTGTTTCTTGTATGCAGCAGAAGGAAGGGTTCTGTCTTCGAATCCATTCTGCTAGTCTGTGTCTTTTTATGGGTGAGTTAAGGCCGTTAATATTGAGGGATATTAATGACCATTTGTTGCTCATCCTTCTTCGATTTGCAATGGTTGTTGTTGGTGGAATTATGTGTGGAATTTCACCCCCTTTGTTCTTTTGGCTGTTGGTAGAGAGGGATTCTCTAATGCTTATGTTTTTCTGGTTGTAGTTAGCTTCCTTGGGTTGGAGTTTTCCTTCCAAAATTTTCTGTAGGGCTTGGTTAGTGGACACATATTGCTTGAATCTAGTTTTGTCATGGAATATCTTGTTTTCTCCGTCTATAGTGATTGAGAGCTTTGCCGGGTATAGTAGTCTGGGCTGGCATCCATGGTCTCTTAGTGTAGGTAGAATATCTATCCAGGACCTTCTGGCTTTCAGAGTTTCCATGGAGAAATCAGGTGTAATTCTGATAGGTCTGCCTTTATATGTTACTTGACCTTTTTCCTTAGCTTCTCTTAATATTCTTTCTTTATTCTGCATGTTTGGGGTCTTGATTATTATGTGGCAAGGGGATTTTTTTTTGTGGTCCACTCTATTTGGTGTTCTGTAGGCTTCTTGTACCTTCATTGGCATGTCTTTCTTAAGGTTGGGAAAGTTTTCTTCTATGATTTTGTTGAATATGCCTTCTGCCCCTTTGAGGTGAATTTCTTCTCCTTCTTCTATACCTATTATTCTTAGGTTTGGTCTTTTCATGGTGTCCCATATTTCCTGGATGTTTTGTGTTAAGGATTTGTTGGATTTAAGGTTTTCTTTGGTTGATAAATCCATTTCTCCTAGTGTATCTTCAACACTTGAGATTCTCTCTTCCATCTCTTCTATTCTGTTGGTAATGCTTGTATCGGTAGTGCCTGACTGTCCAGCTTTTCTATTTTCTGCCTTTCTTCAGATTGTGTTTGTTTTAATGTCTCTATTTCAGTTTTCAACCCTTGCAGTGTTTGCAATGCTTCTTGCAATTTTCTGTTTATCTTTTCGTCCATTTGTTGCCTTTTATGAATTTTTTGGTTTGTTCTTTCCTCCATTTCTTGCATTTTTTGGTTTGCTTTTTGTTCCATTTCTCGCATTTTGTGCTTTGTTTCTTCTTCCATTTCCTGTCTTTTTTGATTTGTTTCTTCTTCCATTTTTTTTCATTTTTTGCTTTGTTTTTTCTACCATTTCTTGCATTTTTTGCTTTGTTTCTTCTTCCATTTCCTGCCTTTTTTGGTATGTTTCTTCTTCCAATTCTTGCTTTTTTTTTTGCTTTGTTTTTTCTTCCATTTCTTGCATTTTTTGCTTCGTTTCTTCTTCCATTTCCTGCCTTTTTTGGTTTGTTTTTTCTTCCAATTCTTGCATTTTTGGTTTGTTGTTTTTTCTTCCATTTCTTGCATTTTTTGGTTTGTTTTTTCTTCCATTTCTTTGAGGGATTTTCCTATATCCTCTTTTAGGGCCTCTATCATTTTCATGAACGTGCTTTTAAGGTTGTTCTCTTCTGCTTCATTCACATTGGAATGTTGGGGCCTTGCTGGTGTGGAGTCTCTAGAATCTGGCGGTGTCATATTTGTTTTTCTGTTGCTGAGTGTGTTTTTATATTGTCTCTTTCCCATCCCTTCTTCTAGTGGGTGCAGAAAGAGCCCCTTACTGGTCTGGGGACGAGAATTCCCTTTTGGTGGGTGCTAGCAAGTCCAATAATCTGGTGGTTCTTCTATTCCTTGTCCAAGTGCTGGTCCCGTGGGTGGAGAAGAAGAACAGGAATCTGGGGCGCTTAGCCTCCTACCTGGTCCTCTGGACCCTATGCTGGGTCCTGTTGTACCTGATCCGGAACAGCTACTCCCCTGGTCTCCCTGGCTCCTCTGGTTTCCTGGTCTCGTTGGCGGCAGATAAGACCTAGAGTCTGGGGTGCTTGGCTTCCGCCGGGATTGGGAGCTCTGTGCAGTTCCCAGGCGATCTGCAGGTACTGGAACACAGGCCAGGAAGCCGGCCTGTTTACCTCATGCTGCCGGAGGAACAGCTGCTTCCCTGGACTCTCAGCCTCCTCTGGTTTCCTGGTCTCCTTGGTGGGAGAGAAGACCTGGAGTCTGGGGTCCTTGGCTCCTGCTGGGATTGGGAGCTCTGTGCAGTTCCCAGGCGATCTGCAGGCACTGGAGCACAGGCCAGGAAGCTGGCCTGTTTACCTGATGCTGCCAGAGGAACAGCTCTGAGAATGTCTTCTATGTCTAATGAGAAATACCCACTCACTGTGTCATTTCCTTGTCTACTGTCTGTCAGTTCAATATGCATGACAGAAACTTAGAGTGAAAAGATTTATTTTAGCTCACAGTTTCAGAAGCTTTGGTCCATGGTCCCTTGACTCTACTAACATGGGGACCATATAAGGCACAGCATCTTGGCAGCATGAGTAATGGGCTAGCAGGGATCCATTTAATCTCATTGCAGACAGAAAGCAGAGCTAGAGGCAGGAAGAATAGAGATTCAAGTTATCCCCAAGGACCTACTCCTGCTAACCTCATCTCCAGAACCTCCTAAATACCACTCAGTGACTAAGAGCACTTGTTGCTCTTGCAGAGAACTTGCGTTTGAGTCTCAGCATCCAAATGAAGGCTCACAACCATCTGTAATTCCAGTTCAGGGGTCCCAACATCCAACACCCTCTTCTGTCTACCATGGACACCAGGTAGACAATGTGATGCACAGATAGACACACAGGCAAACCATCTATATACATAAAATGTTTTTTAAACCTAGGTTTTAATATATTTGTCTTTGTAGGACATTTCCTATCCAAATCGTAAGTTTCCTTCCTGTCCATTATTGCTGTCTTCTTAATTACAGAGTATTGATGGCCTTAAAGATGCATTTCCTCTAGGGAGAAATAACTAACATGAAAGGCCTTTAAAAAGTCATATAGGAATCTATTAACGTAGAGACTTCTTTAAAATATATGTGTGTCTGCATATATACATACATACATTTAAACTGTCTCTCTATTATATATATGTACATATATATACATTTAAACTCTGTCTCTATTATATATACATTTATATATGCATATATACATTTTATATATATACATTCATATGTATATGTATATACATTTAATTCTGTCTCTGTCTCTCAAAAAAAGACAGAGTTTAAATGGAGTTGTAAATTGTGAATTGTCCTATAATGGGCCAACAATGCCCTTACTAGACACAACAGACTAACAAATAAAAGTACAGATAAACATGGAATCAGGCTTGGCTAATGTCATAGGAGCAGTCTTCAGGCTGTAAATATCCTGAGGAAGAAAGCTATGGTAGAGATTTTCTGCATATACTACCAGCATCCACATATGGACCAGAGGAAGGCTTTGCCATCCTTCCAAGACTCACCCTGAGTGTCTTAGTTAGGGTTTCTACTCCTGTAAAGAGACACCATGACCACAGCAACTCTTATGAAAGAAAACATTTAACAGTTTCAGTGATTTAGTCCATTGTAATCATGGCAAGGATCATGGCAGCATGCAGGCAAACATGGTGCTGGAGAAGTAGCTGAGAGTCCTACATTCAGATTTGCAGGCAGCAGGGAGAGAGAGACACACACTTCCTTCAACAAGGCCACACCTCCTAATCCTTTCAAATAGTGCCATTCCCTGGTGACCAAGTATTCAAATCTATGAGTGTATGGGGGTCATTCTCATTCAAATCACTACACTGGGGTAGGGAGGTTTTGATGTTTTTCCAAAGGTCTGGGGCTAAGGTCTTTGATATGATCCACTCATGTCAACAGCACACATTCATTCAGGGCTTCATGTGCTCAGGGCTTCCTCTACTCCCCTCAAAAGAGATGTTTTTAAATCTTCTGCGAATGCAGAGATGGATCATTGGTTAAGACCAGTTGCTGTTCTTGCAGAGGACCTGTGGTTGAGTTCCAGCACCCACATGAGGACTCACAGCCACTGTAACTCAGTTCCAGAGGACCCAATGCCTCTTCTGTCCACCATGGGCACCAGGCACACATGTGGCATGCAGATAGACACACAGGCAAACCATCTAGAAACACAAAATGTTTTTAATCAAAATTACATGCTAAAAAACAACTTGTGATATGAATCAGAGCCAACACTGGAAGATGCTTACAGTGCATGTAGTAGAAAAGAAAGGCTGAAAAAGCAGTGACTTAAGGATCCTTGTTAAATTAAATGTAAAGAAAGTAAGAAAGGGGAAATGCAAAGAATATAGAGAGATCTGGGCAAACGGCTCTGTAGGTAATGAATCTGAGTTCAGTTCTCTAGAACTTGTGTAAAAGCTGAGCATCGAGGTAGGTCTATGACCCTAGAGTTTGGATGTAGAATCAGGCAGACACTGGGAGCTCTCTGGCCAGCTGTTCCAGCTGTATGTGGGAACACTAGATTCAGTGAGAGACCCTATTTCAAAATCTAAGCTGGAAAGCCTGGTGTGTGGTGGTGCACACCTTTAATCCCAGCACTAGGGAAGCAGAGGTAGTTGGATCTCTGAGTTCAAGGCCAGCCTGGTCTACAGAGAGTTTCAGGACAGCCAAGATTATACAAAGCAACCCTATCTCTGGAGGGTGGGGGGGGCGTATCAAGGAATATAAGGTGGAGAACCAACATGTGAGCACACTTGTACACGTACATGTGCATGCACACACATTTACACACAGAGAAAAGTACAAAAAAATTAAAGGGAGTGACAAATTAATTTTAAACTAGGTAGCAAATTACAATTGAGTGGATAAGGTTGGAGTTGGGAAAGTTTAAAGACTAATACAGCCAACACGTTTCTCATGAGAGTAATCAAGAAGGGAAGAAGGCATAAAACAACTACCTGTGGATGTATCCTGCTTTGTGGCAAAGGGAGAGTTAACATTGCACGTAGAATTAAAATTACTCATCAGCTGACTTGGAAGGGAGATTAGGTGGGATCACCTGGGTGATCCCAATGCCATCACAAGAGAGACAGTGAGAGTGACACACTGTGAAGAAGCGCAACCTTTGCTAAGTTTGGAAATAATAAGAGACCGTTAACACAAACTGTCTTGAGCCACCAAGTTTGCTGAATCGGTCATTAAAAATTCCCTCCCGGCTTTTATTTACCCTTTTACTGTGCGGATGCACAGCGCCATCTCCTGGATACTCTGGCCGCTACAATGCTGCCGCACAGAAACTTCAGAAGGAGGGGAAAGAAAATAAATGGCAGAATGAATTGAGATAAATGTATTGCTGTATCTTGTAACGGTACTTCATTTGGGGAGAAGAGAGTGTCTTTGCAGAAGTGATTAACTGGGTGGGGCTTTAATGTAATAATAAATGTCCTTAAAATATTAGAAAGAGCACGCATCTCTTTGACAGGCCTGGAGACTGTCTGCTGATAAACTTCATGGTATATCTGCAAAAAAGTATTCTAATCAACATCCCTCCCTCCCTCCCTCCTCCCCCCTCCCTCCCTCCCTCTCTGTGTTTTCCTCCCTTTCCCTCCACCTCTCTATCAGCCCTGGGGGCATATAACAAGGGCCTGTCACAAGTTAGGCAACCTCTCTAGAACGAGCACTTTCCTATACCCCATCCCTGTTTTTGTGCTTTTAGATTAGCTCAGGGGTTCTCAGCCTGTGGGTTGTGACCCCTTGAGAGGGGTGATCAAACCGCCATTTCACTGGGTTCACATATCAGATATCCTGCATATCAGATATTTATATCACAATTCTTAACAGTAGCAAAATTACAGTTATGAAGTAGCAACGAAAATAATTTTATGGTTTGGGTCACTATAAAATGAGGGACTGTATTAAAGGGTCGCAGCATTAGGAAGGTTGGGAACCACGGACCTACCTGACTGTAAAGCCCAAAACTCAATAGGGAAATAGAGACAAAATGTTTGTAATTTATTGCAGTGAAGAGACACTGCAAAAGAAATGTAAAATATGGATGAAAATAAAAAGTAAAGACAGACATACACAGTCTACACGGAGACAAAGTTTGTGTGAAAATAGCCAAAAACGGGCTGCCTGATTCTCTGAGAACCAAGCACTGCTGCAGACTTAGGACAGGGGAGGAAGAGATTCTCGCCCACCATCCCTGGGAGTTAGGCCACGCCAGGAATATTCTCCTCTATAGGCACAAAGTGGGGAGGGAGCTTTAGGCTGTGCGAAAAGAAGAAGAAATAGTTTTGAGATAAGTTTGTGGATATTTCTCTATCCTCTCTCCCCGACGCCCAGCTCATCACACTGGACACCGTGGTTCTTATGAATCAAGGTCCCCCTCCTGTGGGTCTGCCAAGTTTGTCAAGGTCCCCATATTCCCTACAAACAATCCTCACTATAAGCCCTTTCACAGAATTAAAAACTGTATTCTCTGCCCCCCTCCCCCACTTTCTTTGGCGCCAAAGACCTAAGGAAGATATATATCTGCCCCTACAGGACCTGAGTAGACAGCGCTCAAGTAGTGTGGCCTTTTTGTGTCTACCATTATATTCCATTTATTAACAAATATGACTCTCGCCAAGTGGTGGTGGTGCTCGCCTTTAATCCCAGCACTCAGGAGGAAGAGGCAGACAGATAATGAGTTCAAGGCCAGCTTGGCCTACAGAGCTAGTTGCAGGACAGTTAGGACTACCACACAGAGAAACCCTGTCTTGAAAAAAATTTTTTTAATGTTAACTTTTAAAAGCACTGGCTGCTCTTCCAGAAGTCCTGTGTGGTGGTTTTGTTTATGATCTAACAAATAAAGCTTGCCTGAAGATTAGAGTGCAAAGCTAGCCACACTCGTTAGCCATAGAGGCCAGGCAATGGGAGCACACCTTTAATCCCAGCACTTGGAAGACAGAGGCAGACGGATCTCTGTTAATTCAAGGTCACCCTGGGATAAATGAAATTGATCCAGTCTAAAAGAGAAACAGAGCTCACACAAAGGTGATCTCAGCACTTGGGACCCCATGCCTTTAATCTCAGCACTGGAGAAGAATATAAGGTGGGAGGAGACAGGACTCAGTGCAGTCTGCAGTTTGGTGGAGATACATCCAGTCTGGAGATGCAGTCTGAGGACAGGATCGCCCATTCTGTTTGGGCTTTGGTAGAGGTAAGAGCTCTCTAGTGGCTTGGCTGTTTTGCTTCTCTGATCTTCAGCTTCAGATCCTAATATCTGTCTCTGAGTTTTTATTATTAATACCAATTCAGTCCCTGAGTTAAATTCCCAGCAAACACATGGTGGCTCACAATCATCTGTAATGAGATCTGGTGCCCTCTTCTGGTGTGCAAGCTTACATGCAGGCAGAATACTGTATACATAATAAATAAATAACTCTTTCAAAAAAAAGAAGAAGACACAATCCCTTTGTCATCTCCTATAGGATCTTACTGTTTTATCTCCAAAAGCTCTTCTTTATGAACAACCCATACCTTTCTCTCTGGAAAGCCAGAGGACAAAGCAGAGCTTGTCACTTGAGCTGGCCACATGCTTCCTAAACAGAGGACAGTTCTGTGTAGCACGTTCCAAAAAATAGCACCTGCCTGTGCACTGGTTTATCAGTCAGGTTCCCCTGGTTATAGGAAAGAGCATATACAAAATAGGATTTCTCTTTAGAATAACCATGATAAGTTGAATTACACAAATGACGGGTTAGAAGGCCCCTTCATTTTGGACCTGCTATTGTCTTGAGATAGGGAGGCAAACTGGGGGTGAACAATGACATAATAGTAATTATATTATATGATTATGATTGATTAGTAGACAGATTATAGGCCAGCAGATCTTGGCTATAAGATAAAATATCAGTTTATTGACAAACATAATCAGTTACTCCAAATGCATCTCATTAGTCAAAATATCATGAGATCAAATGTATAGGTCCAGTACAAATTTTTGTGCTGAATGTCAAGCCTGTAAATTTTGTTCTGTGTCTTCAGGAAATGTATGATGATGTTCTCAAGCAGTCAACACAGGCATGTATTTTTGTGAGTCATGGATTTTCTAACTAAATGTTAGATGCTTTTTCTAAACATAATCCCAAAGAAGATTTGTACTACATTTTAGCTTTATGTATGAAGGGACTCTAGCCAGCCAGAGCATGGTAAGCATGGCTCTTGTCAGGCCTTACCCTCTCCCTGATTCTCTCTGCCTTGCTAGAAAATATATAAATAAATAAAAATAAAAGATTAGATTACATCCCTAAAGCTAGTCACCACGGTCTAGTCCCTTATTTGGCCACTTCCCCCTCCTGAGGTGACTACCAAGGCCCAGCAATCAAAAGCCCACCTTGACTCACCCAATTAACATGACCAATTAAAATCAAACCCATCCTAACATGGGTTTTCCTCCTTTACTTTTATAAACTGCCAATTGCCTCTCTATCCAGAGCAATTCTTTATCCCTCTAGAGCAAATATCCCTTCCCCACTCCCTTGATTCCTTCTCCTTTTCCCTCATCCTCTATCTCCTATATTTGTCTCTTATTCCATGCCCTTAGTCCCTCTGGGGCAAATAAATCTCCTTTTAGTGCTGGGAACTTGCTCTTGGAGTGTTCAGAGCTGATACAGATTCCTACAATGCAGACGTGTGCATGTGAGTTTGTGTGCCAGTGAGTAAAGATGTCTGAGGAGTCCAGAAAAGGGTGTTGGATCCCCTAGAGCTGGAGTTACAGACAGGTAGTTGTGAGCTGCCCATTGTGGGTGCTGGGAACTAAATCCAGGTCCTCTCAAGAGTAGCACAGGATCTTGTTTTTGTTTTGTATTGTTTTTCAGGGTTTCTTTGGCTATCCTGGCTCGCCTGGAACTCACTCTGTAGACCAGGCTTGCCTTGAACTCACAGATCTTCCTCCACAGTACTACGATTGAAGGCATGTGCCACCACCACCTGACCAGTATGTGCCACTGACCCATGGATATGACCCCATAAATATGATTCTTATAGAATAATGCTTTGCTTAAACTACTAAATGCAAATTTCACTACAGAGTATATTATATAATGCACATTATCACTGAATGAACTTCCATTTTAAAAATCATATGGGTTCACTTATATTTTCCAAATAAATACTTCTGTAAATAAATAAAACAGAACTCAAACAAAGGAAAAATTATGGATGAAGGAATATTAGTCAACAAAATGTGAGCATCTGACTGTTTCTTTCTTTCAAGGAAAATTGTAAGCACTCTGCTTAGTATTTAGGGAATTTGTGCATGCATTTGAAAAGGTGCCACATGCAAAAACATGCTGCCAAATTTGGTGGATATTAAAGGCTGTGTTGTACAGACAAAGTGACAAAACTGAAAAGTAAATTTGTCTTCCTAACAACAACAGTCTTTAAAAGGGGAGTTTCGATCCAGATTCTAATTACATCGAACCTAATTATTCAATTCAGACTATAAAAGCTAGTTGTGTAGTGGCAATAAATTCAAGTCATACTGATGGTGAGTTTATTAAGCAATGTATGAGGAGCATAACAGATATAACATTATACAAAGAAAAGTATATAAAAGAAGTAACATTTGTAAAGAAAAAAGGGAGGCAGTTAGGTCATCACACGTCACATAGCTGATGGTGGAAAGGCACCTGGTGACAGGTGATGATGTAACTGCTTTCCTAGCAGAGGCTGGCTGCTGTCGCGGTGGCAGAAACTAACAGAGACACGCTGTGACCCAGGAAACTCTTCTCAAAGAAAGCACTTGATTGGGGCTTGCTTACAGTTTCAGAGGCTACTCCCTTATTGTCATGGTGGCATGAAGGCAGACATGGTGCTGGAGAAGTAGCTGATCTGTAGGCAAAGAGAGAAGTACTGGACCTGGTATAGGCTTTTGAAACCTCAAAGTCCATACCCAATGACACGCTTCCTTCAGTAAGGTCACACCTACTCCAGCAAAGCCACACCTCCTAATCCTTCCCAAATAGTGTCACTCCCTGGTGACTAAGCACTCAAATATATCAGCCATTTCTGTTCATATCACCAACATTGGTCCAGGGACAGAATTGATTCTGCAGGTATGTAAGCAGAGTGGCATGATTACCATTTTAGGAAACCTCATCTGGCAATGGTATGAGGACAGACTGATCCATATAAGATATAAGAAAAGACATGGAGCCATTATCCAATGAAAATAAAGAGTAAAAATAACATATCATATCTGTAATATGTTGAGTTACTTGGTAGGTACTATGCATTTCTCCTTACTGATCACTCCAAGTTTACAAAAAGAAGATTGCTAGGTAGAACAAAATTTTTCCCTTACTTCTCACATATCACTTCATACATTTCTTTATTATTTTATTACTTTATGTAGATGGGTGTTCTGCCTGATGTATGTATGTGCGTCATATGCATGCCTGGTACCTGTGGAGGTCAGAAGGCGTTGGATTTCCTGAGCCTGAAGTTGCAGAGGGTTGAAAGCTGACACACAGAAACTAGGACTCAAACATGGGTCTTCTGCTAGAGCAACAACTGCTCCTAACCACCGAGTCAAGTCTCCATGAACACAACAAACTTTTGTAATCTAACTGCTTACTCTCTTCTCCCCGGGATATCTCAAGGTATCTTCTGGATGCATAGCATCCCCAAGCTCAGTGGTTTGAAGGACTGGTGCCCTGTGGGTGAATCTACTCATTGGAAGGTGATTAGATCAGAGGGTTCCAACCTCATCAGTTGATTGACCCAGTAATGGTTCACAACTGGATGGTGTTAATAGGAGGTGGGGCCAGGTTAGAAGAAGTAGGTAAGCAGGGTATGCCCCAGTCCCTTCTTATGTCCCTCTCTGTCTCTCTGCTTCCCAGCTGCCATAAGACGAGCAGCTCTTTTCTCCCACATGCACCCCCCATGACAGTCTGCCTCCCCACTCCCCAGGACCAGCAAAGCTAAGTGAGCATGAATGAAACCTGGGAAGCACAGTAAATCTTTCCTCCATTTAAATTTCTCTGTTAAGACATGGGAACAATGCGGAGTAACACACATCTCAAATTCAACGTGCTCAAAACCTAACTCAACCCCCCACCCCCAGGGTTACCTTTTCCTAGGATCCCAGAAAATAGCTTTCAGCTGTACAAACGAGAAACTTATGAAACAAGAAGGCACACCTGCTGTCTCATACCTCAAATGTGTCTTTTAGTTTTGGTACTCAGGATTAAACCTAGAATCCTGTACATGCTAAAAAATCTATGCTCCATCCTCTTCTTAATATCCTGGCCATTGCCATCCCATCCTAAAGTACCACAACTCACACCTGGAATACGCACTTATCTCCATTTAGATTTTACATAGAATTGTGCACTCTTTAATCCAGTCTTCTCAGTGAAGAGAAAACAATTTCAAGTGTAAGTCTGGGGATTTCATAGCACACCCCAATTCTGCTTCAGACACCCAGTTTCTGTAGCTCTTTGAATGAAACCAGAATCCCTCCCATTGGCTTATTTCATCTTTACCATCTACCTTTTTCCTAGTTCTCCTTCACTTTCTCAAATCTAAGTCTCCCATTGCCTAGATCTTTGCTTTCCCACTTCCTAGACCACAGCTTTCACTGCATTTCCACCCTCCATGTCCTTTCACTTACCTTTTAGATGTTGGTTCATGCCATAATACTGTGTGCCCTTGTTATTAAACGTTCTCTCTGAATAATTTGCCACCCATTAGTGCCAACAGACCATAATTTTATTTTCTGATTGATCAATGTCAATTACTCCTAAATGACAAGAAGTGTCATAAGAGCTGAGATTGTGCCTTTTAGTTTTGGTACTCAGGATTAAACCTAGAATCCTGTACAGGCTACATCCCCAGCCTCTTGTGTTTTGAGACAGTTTCATTATGTAGCCCAGGCTTGCCTCAAACTCAAGATCCTGCATTCCCAGTCTCCCACTTGCTGGAATGTTTATTCAATTATCAAATCACCAAAACATTCCACAGTAAATTGCATGAGTGCCCAATAAATATTGATTGGATAAATTGTCAAATATTTATAGGACTGAGCAAAACAATTGAAGTTGGTGATGGTTAAGATCACTGGAGACTGTCAAAAGTAGCCTGAGTTTACAGATGAGGCAAAATTCAGAAGCCACTGAGCAAGAGAGTGAAGAAAAGAGCATGGACAAACAAGCTGACAGAACAGCAGCCATGGCAAGAGAAAGTTGCTTATTTTCATCTGCTGCTGTCATTACTAGTATCCCCTACTGAGAAGACAACGAAGAAGAAATTGAAAATGACAGAGACAGGATATAATCTGAGAACTACAGTTAAAGGATTTTAAAATGTCAACAAAGTGGTAAGGTAAGATATCATAAGGGTTGGTTAGCTTAAGCCTGACCATATAATCAGTTGAAAATATTTGACTCTGTAAAGATGCTGATGAGCTAAAATGAACTACACCTCATTAGGGGAAGCAAACAAAAGAGAATTGTGTCAGAAAGTAAAGAAGACACTCACTAGATGGATCCATCAAAATCAGTAACTTGGAGGGAAATGGAGACATTTCTAGAATAAAAGAAACAAGATAAACCGACCAATCACAACGTGCAAATCTGATTGAATTCTGACTTGATGAAGAAGCAAGTGAAATATTAAGCAAGGATACTAGAACATCTGAGCTATCAAGAAGCATGGTTGTAAGTACTGTGGTTACGGTTATAGTTTGCCAGCAGGTATGCACAGGCCTACAATTGTAGTACTAGTGGAAACAGACAGAAGAGGATCTTGAGATGGAGACCAGCCTGGGTTACACTGCAAGCTCCTAGCTTGAGGCATAGGGATAAAGCTGAATGTCAAAAAGTGGGTAAGAAAATAAATCATCTACCTTTCTGCTTGAGACACATTAACTGGAGGTACTATGACAAAGAAAAATCTGTGAAGATAGAATATTTGTTCCTGAGGAAAGAATGTGTACACTAAAGAAATGTTACGTTTCAATCAAGGAGCAGTCATTAAAAATCCCGTTTACTTCTGCCATTGTCCCGATTTCATTCAGTTGTCTTAAATAAGTCCTCAATTGCCTCAGAGGTAGAGCAAGGGCCCAGAGAAAAAGTGAGCTAGGTAAAAGACACAGTTAGTGCACTCTAGATTTTAAGAAATAATGTGTTCTCTGCTTGTGTTAGAAAATACAACCGTCAGGATTTGGACAAAATTCTTTAGATTCGATGCGTCCCAATTCCCAACGCACTAGGGTCCTTTTTTTTTCCCTCAAGGCACGTGTACATACACACACGCGCGCGCGCGAGTCAGGTAATACTTTTTTTTAAATATTATTTTGTCAAGAGTACGCTCAGAAAAAAAAAGAGGGTAATAATAGTGCCTTCTGGGAGAGAGCACATTGTGCGGCGGGTGGGCTGTGGCTGGCATTGGTCAGGACGTCCGACAGCGGGTTGCAGAGGAGGCCGACCCACGATCCCGGCCAGCGGCGCCCCAGAACCCTCCCCTCCGCTCCCCTCCGACGCCGCCGACTGCGGCCGAGAGCGGCTGGGACACCTAGCAGGACCAGCCCCCTTGTCCCTCCGCCACACTAACGCCCGGGGAACGACGGCCAAGGCTGCCGCGCCACTGCGCGGCGGGTTCCCACTTCAGCCCCGCGCCCCATACTCCGCTTCCGGGTCCGAGGGGAGGGCCGAAAGAAAACTGAGCACCAATCTTTGTGTAGGCGTGGAGGACGTCTGGCTTCTAAGCCAATGAGAAAGCGGGTGGGCGGGGCCAGGGGCGTGGGCTCTCTCCGGGATTTAAACTTGAACGGCCGACCGTTAACGACTGCCCTGAGCGAGGGCGAGTGGTACGCCTGCGTGAGTGGGGAGCGGTGGTCCGCAGAGGGCGGCGACCAGACGGCTAAACCGGCGGCGGCGGCGGCGGCGGCGGCTGGTGACGTGCGCGGAGCCGGGCGGCGGGGAACACTTCCTGGGACAGGCTGCGGCGGAGGCCCGTGCTCCTTCCCTGGACCGCCGCGCGTGGATTCGCGTTCTCCTCCCTGGCAGGGCTCTTCGGTCCAAGGTAAATGCCGGCGTGCGCTCCTGAGTCGTCCTTAACCGGCTGCCGGGGCAGAGGCCACCCAAGCTCCTCCAGGTCACAATGTGCACCCTGTGTGCGCCACTCGTGCCCGGAGACCGAGCGAGCTGACTGAGCCCTCGGGACCAGCGTGGAGGCTGGGGACGGGTCCCTGGAGAAGGAGCCCGGCGCCCGGCACGCCCACCGCCAGATGGTGCGACCGGTGTTGTTATTGTTCGATGAGCGGGGAAGTCGACTCATGTTTGGATTACACCTTTCGTGGGCTTATCCTACTACACGCAGCCCTCCATAGCGTGCTTAGGGTTTAGGATATCGGGTAAACTGAAAGAACGGCCCTGTGTGACCCTTTCCCGGGCAGAGATAAACCTTATAAAAACTGTACAGTAATAATGCAGACAAAAATATCACAGTGACCTTTCAGGTTTGTTAGGTTTTCAATACCCAGGTTTGAATAATCAGTTTTTCTAGAGAGTTTTTCTAGAGTTTTCTAATCAGTTTTTCTAGAGAGCAGTTTTGTCATTTGACTTGGACGTTAAATTGCACTATAATTTCAGTTATATATGCATCCAGGAATTGCAAGAGTTAAAAAAAAATCCCACCCATGCAGGGCATTGGTGGCGAGGCCTTTAATCCCAGCACTAGGGAGGCAGAGGCAGGTGCATCTCTGTGAGTTCGAAGCCAGCCTGGTCTACAGAGCGAGTTCCAGGACAGCTCCCCAAAAATACAGAGAAACCCTGTCTCGAAAAAATAAAAAAAGAAAAGAAAAAGAAAAAAAATCCCACCCTCCAAATCCTTTCCGCTCTAACTATGGTAACCCTGGACTATTACACTTAAGTTTTTGTTGCTTTGTTTTTTGTTTTTTAAGAAAAGATATGCATTTTGGTCAATATTAACCAGGTTTATTCACAAAATATAAGGTGGGGGGGGTTAGCTTCTGTGTAAGTTTCTGTCTAGCTATTGAGATTGTGTGTTTTAATTGAAACCAAAGGAACTGACCATAACCTGTAGACCTTATGAAAAGTTGCATTTCGTTCTGTAAGTATCAACACATTTGAGGGTAAAATGTAGGGGACATAATTTGAACACAAAGAGACAACACTTTATCGATCTTGTAAACATGCTATTAAAAATTCTCTTGGCTTTGGTGTCCAAAGTCATCCCAGACCAACTCCAGAAGACCAACAAGCACACAGACATTTCAATTAAACTTCAAAACCTATTGAAGTAATTCTTTTTAAATGGAAAAAGGAACCTTAAGCTCTTTACATCTTTCTAGCATCAGTCCTTACCTTGGAGTATGTATAAGTATTACTTCAGTGATTTTGCAAAAAAAATCCATTTGGGGGCTTCTCAGTTGCTTCTCCTGTGATGACTACTAAATATAAGGTTACTGAACCCATTCTCTTTTAGATTCAGACCCAGGCAATCTCTTGAAAGGATTTTATTCACATCTAAAGCCTTGAACTCTTACTTCAATAGACTCCTGAGTATAACACCTTTTAGTTAGGGCTTTGCAGACTTAAAAAAGGGCTATTTCTTAACGTCTGTTTTTCTTCTCTAGGTTTTTCCTTTTTGTTAAATACTGCCAGTCAAGGCACACCAAAATAAGGTAAGAAATTGTTCTATCAGAAGACCAGAGTTGGGATCCCAGCACCCAATAGATAGTTCACGAAGGCCCAATTGCAGCTCCACAGAATCTTAAGATGCCTTCTCCTAACCTCTGTGGATGCCATGTGATACACATACAGATGTTAAGGCTTAAAAATTAAAGGACAAAGCAATGCTTTTTAGAATGTTAGATTTATACTGGCTCCTCTGCTAGGTTGTGAAAGCTGTTACTAATGTTACACCACTTCTGCACAAGTCACCACACCTTTAAGCCACCTTGTCATCTAAACCTGGAATTCCCTCAAGTCTGTGATTATATGCTCGATCCCTAGGGACTATAGCACTTAGGTAACACCAAATTACTATAAGTATTGTTTCCAACTATCCATGTGTTCCTTATATTTAGTAGTTTCCAGATACAATCCCTAAGTCTTGAACATAAGAAAAACTAGTTACTGGTTGGTTGCCAAACATTTGGGTTTTGTAAACATGTCTAGTAAATGTGAATAACACTATTGCAGTGGCAGTTGCTAAAGTGGGAATCTAAGTTCATTTGCTATGGTATTGTTACAAAGGACAAGGAGTTAACAATTTCATGTTTGAATAAATATTTGTTGTGCTTTTGCTACATAATTTTCTTGCTTTTAAGACATCTTAGTGGCCCCTAAAGATATGAATTGATATACTGGCTTATGTAAATCAAGCTTTTGTCACTTTGTAGTCATATTTAGTATGTGCTAATTTCCCTTTAAAGGACTTGTATTTTCTACAATAGACTCAAAGCTTTTTCTTGTTTGGTTGTTGAGAAGGAGTTTCTTATACCCCAGCTGGCCTTGAACTCACTGTATGCTGAAGAGATGATCTTGAACTCCTATTCTGCCTTCACCCAAAGGCTGGGATTATAGTTGTGCACCAGTACACCTGGCTGGCTCAATACACCCCCACACCTCAGTTCAGCAAAGCTGAACCTTCCAGAACTCAGCAAAAATGTTTTACATCTCTAAAAGGTCATAAGACTGCAACAGAGTGTTTTCAGAACCTAAAATATTTGCTCTTACCCTTAGTAAAAAAAAAAAAAATGCATCCTGTGCACTTAGCTGCCTCATTAAAGACATACTGTGCTACACCGAGTTAGGTAGATTCCAAGTGGCTTCACACGTGGCACTAAGCCCATCTGTCCAGTCTTTAATTGATGGAATTCAATAAGAAAGTAAGACACTCTGGCAAGTCTTTCAGATCAGTGGTTGTCACATTTGCCTAGAGAAGAACAATGTGAGGTGCTGTGGACTTAGCCAAAAAGAAAAGGAACAACGAATGGGATTTGTGGGATCAGGGTTTAATGAATTTGAACACAAGGCACAGATTTCCAGGGCATATAGCTCACAAGTGCTCCCTGCTTCTTTCATTTCATAATTCTTTGGGCTAGGGATTAGAGAATATGTAGACCCTGTATTGTTTAAGATTTGTTAGGTGTTTTTAAGAGCCAGTCATTAAAATTTTAGCTGGTTGTTGCTTGGATCCTGGCAGAGATCCTAGCTTGCTGGGATTATACAATACTGTTAATTTCTGCATCTATTATACAGACCCTCTTCGTTGGGTTCTCTAACACAGTATTTTCTTCTTCTGTGTCAGCACAGTCCCTTTTGACCTTTGTTTCTTCCTTATGGAGTAAATGTGGGTGCTCAATGCGTCCTCTACGTACAAAATGCTGGATCCGGGATTCCAGTCCTTGGCATTTAGGGCGATCCATGAGGGGCTTATATGTGCGCATTTTCACTCCTTCTACAAAGGCACTACTTTGCTTTATGACCGAGGGCTTAATGTTTCTCCATTCTGTTGCTTCTTCCATATTTGTTCCTGTTCCACATGTTATCATGACAGAGTCTAGTCCTTGCAGCATACTATACAGCATGTGGGTTTTAACAGCATGATTAGCCCATAGTTGTTGTAGGTGGGTAACATTGAACTCCTGAACCTCGTGATCATAAATCCATTTGGTATTTTCAAATTTACAGTCATACAAGACTAGAGGAAATTCAACAGCCATGCTAAAGAGAAACAAGTGAGAATACACAGTAGTTAGCCAATAGTTCTTTTTTTTTTTAACACTGAGCTTTAGTTGAGATTAAGGGGCAGAGAAGATCTAATGTCAGTGGTTAGTATCATCTAAGAATATACAACGCTATCTTAATCTGGAGTGACTTTATAACTCCTTTTTAAAAGGAAAAAAGTGATCCATTTGATCAGTATTAAGTTATTATCAGGAGTAACAAATCATCAAGATGTGGGTTAATAAGAAAGCAAGAATTTTGGCTCCCCATCATACCATAAAATTTAGAATAAGTTACTTATCCAGATTTGTTCATGACATTCTCACAACCTAGGAATGAACTACTAGTGTCATTTAGCCACAGCTTGTTCACAAAAGAAAAACCTCGTTTTTACCTTCCCTACAATTTCAGAAGCTGGGAATTAGAAGCCCAGTCCAAATACCTATTTCCTTAACGGGAAAGAACAATGAGAAAACTAGTAGATAGCATCCCCTCTTACATGGTCATGACATTCTACAAATGAGAAGTTTGTGAAGGGAGCTGGGAAGACGGCTCAGTGATTAAGAGCACTCACTGTTCAATTTCCAGGACATACACAGTATAGGCCACAACCTTCCGCAACTCCAATCCCAAAGTATCTGACACCCTTTTGTTCAGTTACCAAGCACACAAGTGGTGTGCAGGCATACATACAGGCAAAACACCCATACACATAAAATAAATCTTCTAAAAATATAATGTTTAATGAAGGCAGAGTTAATTCAATAGTCATGAAAGGAAGGATGTACTAGTTTAGTTTAACTTACCTATATTGAGGTTTCTGGGGATTTTTTTCTATGTTTAGCAATTCATCAATAATCTCCGGCTTCTCCATCCCTTGGCCAATCAGAAAGAGGATAGCCATCATACACCGAACTTGATGATACAGGAATGCCTGACCTATCACTTCAAATTGACATAACTGGAAAGGGTCTTGCCTTTTCTCCTCACCCAGGTTCCAAGCCACTAGTTGTACTTGTGCAGACAGAATAGTCCTCTGAAAATTAATCACTCCATTGGCCACATCCATTTTACACAAGTTTCTGAAATCATGAGTGCCGACATACTTCTGAGCTGCATAATTCATGGTTACAATATCTAAATCAGCACGAGGGAAAAAATAGCGATAAGTCCGCTCAAGACAGTTAAACCTAGCACTGAAGCTAGGCTCTACAGGGGCCCAGGCCAATACTCGGATATCTGCAGGGAGCACCCGGTTGAGAATGTGGGTATAACGGATCTCTTTAGCAACATCATCGGCTTCATCTTTTAAGTCAGAATCATCTGAATCCCTGCCTCTTGGAAACTGAGAACGTAGGTCCAGAGAAATCACCTGTGGAATTATAGAGAGAAACTGTTTCAGAAACAATCTCAGTACTCAGTATGTACACTCAGATTTCCTGTTATTACTTGCTTTGAAAAAACAAGGTATTGGCCCTTACCTGACCAAAAGCACTAACTCCTTTGTCTGTTCGACCACACCGGTGATAGTTGGATGTCTGTCTACTTTCTACTAGCCGGGTCTTAGTTAAAGCCTCAAACAGTTTCTCTTCAATGGTATTGCTTGTGTTTTCCTGACTGGCAAAACCCTGGTATCCCCAGCCTAAATAGGCTATTTTTAGAGCTACATGTCTTCTGCCATGAGCACTAAAATCAAATGCACGCTTAGCTTTTCCTGAGCCTAAAGAATTTTCTCTGATGCTTGACTCTTTGATACTGTTGGCCTGTTCTTTCTTAAGTCTTTTCACCTCCTGCTCCAATTCCTTTACTCTGTTTAGAAGTTTCTCAATCTGGTTTCTGTCTGTGTTTTCAGCCATGACAACCGTAGGAAGAAATCATACAGGTCCACCCTGTGGGAAAAGAGTAAAGTGATAACATCAGTTTCAGTGCTAGTTCCTTTGGATATGGCATGTCACATGCTAAGCTAGGCATGGTAATACAGTCTTATAGTCCCAGTACTTGGGAG
Organism: Mesocricetus auratus; assembly: GCF_017639785.1. Classification (NCBI taxonomy): domain Eukaryota; kingdom Metazoa; phylum Chordata; class Mammalia; order Rodentia; family Cricetidae; genus Mesocricetus; species Mesocricetus auratus. The sequence goes on along the minus strand of NW_024429203.1, from coordinate 15,168,848 downwards.
GCACAGAGGACCACAAATTCCAGGCCAGCCAGGGGTACAGAATACCTCAAGAAAACAAAAGAACACTGAAATTTAATTTGATGTTAAAAGTGTAGGCTTTTTATTATGTATACAGTGTTCCGTCAGCATGTGTACCTGCCGGCCAGAAGATGACACCAGATCTCATTACAGATGGTCGTGAACCACCATGTGGTTCCTGGGTACTCAGTGCTCTTGACCTCTGAGCCATCTCTCCAGCCCAAAAGTGAAAGTTTTGATTGCCCAAAGGTACCAGTTTAAGTATGTATTCATCACTCAGACACTGTTGTTTTACATTCTATCTGGCTACTTCACAAAGAAAGGAGGGGAAATTCACCTATTTTTTATTTTTTAAAATTTAAGGAAATGCCTCGATTTCATTTATTCCTTATTAACCAAGATAAGGATTCATGTAGACTGCTTTTCTCCCTATAATATTTCCTCTTGATTTCTCAGTACATTTGTCCAGTTTTTGTTTTTTTGTTTTGTTTTTTTTTTTTTTTGGTTTTTCGAGACAGGGTTTCTCTGTATTGTTTTGGAGGCTGTCCTGGAACTCACTCTGTAGACCAGGCTGGCCTCGAACTCACAGAGATCCGCCTGCCTCTGCCTCCCGAGTGCTGGGATTAAAGGCGTGCGCCACCAACGCCCGGCTTTGTCCAGTATTTTTAATGGTAAGAAGTATTTATATGGGTGACTCACGACTGTTTCTGTTTGTATTGTTTTATACTACTTCAAGGAAGTGGCCTATATATTGTTATCTAATGGTCTGTTTTGCTTTAAAGGTGGCACAATAGAAGCTAATAACTAAAGGACTGCAATCAATGATTATATTTCACATTGGAAGTAGAACCTGAGAAAAAAATTCTTACTTTAAGCAGTGTAATGGCAGAAAAAAGGTAAATAATAATTATTGGCTTTTTTACAACCAAATTTCATGTTTATAAAAGATTTCTGTAACAGTTATACAAGAGTTAGTCTAACATAATTTGGATCTAGAAGTTGATTATTTCTGATATATTCCAAAAGGTTGCCAAAGAGCAACAATACTACAGTCTCAACATTGAGGTGGTTCTAACCTGTGACTGTAGTTACTTGGTTAGCATTTCTACATCTGTTCTAAGGACAAAATGGTTCCCTTTTAATATTTGGAGTTTATTTATGATAGAAGATTAAACATTTAAATCCTACAAGTAAAATTAAAATTACTAGAAGAAATATGGGAAAATGCCCTTTCTTATTAAATTAATCAGAGAAGGGACACAACACTAAGAATTGGATTTAAGAGCCTCCTGTATGCTAGGCAATCACTCAGTCACTAGGGAAAAGGCATTGCTAAGTAAAGTATATTCAAGTATTTGAGAACAGTTAATTCCGGAACAGTCTTACAAGCATGGGAAAGTTTGATGGTATGCCATTATGGAGGGGTGTAAAACTCACTTAGAGGTAATCCCATGCTGGAAATTGAACCTATGCTACATGCTTATGAAAGTATGTAAAATTTTATAAGATAGTCACTGTACATTAATTTTTAACAAGTGATTATAAGTCTAGATTATGTCAATAGGGACTGGATAACTTTGACACCACATTAAATGGTAAAATAAGTTTTCATGTGCTGACAGAGTCGAATCACCACAGTTCTTCAAATTCAGAGAGGTTTTGTGCCATGCTCCTTTATAGTGTGGAAAAATTTAGTGTGAATACAAAAAATCTAGAAAACTGCTAAGAAACTGCCTTTTACAGAGAAATTTCATCAGGAAGGTGAAATCCTTTAAAATTATAAGCATGTATTTTTCAATTTCAAAACAAAGAGTAGGGAAACAAAGTAGCAGTAGGTGTTTCAGTGGTTGATGTGAATACTATTTTTATTAGGACAGATTTGTTTTAGAATACATGCATACACATGTGTGTACACCCCATTACATTGCTTTTTTGATGTTCAGGCCATTATCAAGGTCTCAGTCTGATTCAATGTCCACTGATCACCATGCTCCATTACATGTAATCTCAAGCTTTCCGTATGCCAGAACTCAGCCCATATTATGGAAGCCATTAAGTGTGACAAGGCAATAGAAAGTAGAAGAAAAAGAGTTAGAAATGAAGGCAAGTAATAGTTATACCTCTACCACAACTACTGAATTTATTAATGCTTTGCGTTTTCCATTTGACTAAGACATGAATGAGCAATTAATGAGGTGGAAACTGACCAGTGTTTATCTCTTACAGACAGCCTTATTATGTAGAGGAAGCAATGGAGCAAATGATAGGAGCCAGTGGACAAAAATGGGCCAATCTGAACTCAGAAGAACGAATGCTGGCTGCTGCTACAGCTTTCACACATATCTGTGCAGGGCAAGGTGAAGGCGATATTAGGAGAGAAGCTCAGGCTAGCCAGTATGATCCCTACAGTAAGGCCTCAGTGACACCAGGAAAGAGACCTGCTCTTCCTGTGCAGCTGCACTACCCACATATAAGAAGTCGTCTGACTTCATCAACACTTTCAGAGGTTTCCCAAAAATGCAAAAAGCCAGTGATGAAGAGAAAGGTTCTGCGCAGAAAGCCAGATGGGGAAGTCCTAGTGACGGATGAGTCTGTTATCAGTGAATCCGAATCTGGTACAGAAAGTGATTTGGATCTCTGGGACTTAAGACACAGGCTGATGAACCTGCAGTTTCATGAAGGCACAGAATCTCCAAGTGATGCTTCACAAAAATTTAACCTACCACGTGACTATCAAGAAATTTCACAAGAAGATCAGCTCATTTGCTATCTACAAAGAGAAGAAATGGGCCCTCCTGTTTATGAACAAGACTTGATTGTTGCCAGCAGACCCAAGTCCTTTATTCTCCCCAGGCTAGATCAGTTAAGCCGAAACCGGGGCAAGACAGACCGAGTAGCCAGATATTTTGAGTACAAAAGGGATTGGGATTCAATGCGATTTCCTGGGGAAGATCACAGAAAGGAGCTACGCTGGAATGTCCGAGGACAGATGCTTTCCAGAACAGAACCCCAGTCCAAGCCTCAACATGTGTATGTTCCAAACAATTACCTAGTACCAACCGAGAAGAAAAGATCTGCCCTTCGGTGGGGTGTCCGTTGTGACCTTGCAAATGGTGTCATGCCCAAGAAGATTCCTTTCCCCCTTTCTCCTTCTTAAGTGCTTTTTTTTTTAAACACGGGATTTAGGATAGCCTAGTTCTTTATCTTTCTCCATTTAAATACAACTGACTTGAAAAGCCTGCAGAACATAAGGTAAGGACTTCACTGGTCCTTCCTAAATTTATGTCACATTAGGTATCATACACCATTTAAGTTTCTAAATTGCTGTTCTCAAATGCAGCAATTGGGGGGGAAAAAACTACCTGAAATGTGGATTTTGTCAATAATACGTGCCATTTTGAAAAGACTTGCATACTGTGTTTTTTTTCCAAATTAGTGGGCATTAAGCCCAACTATTAAAGAATTTGGAACATGATAATTTTGAACTTTGTTTTAAGTACTTCCCGATATAAGAGGACCTCAGCTCTAGGCCATGATTCTCCCTATGATATATAACCTGACATGGAGATACAAAAATAAACTAGATTGTCTGGGTACAGATCAAAATACTAGTTCTGTTTTCTTGCTAGAACTTACATTCTTGACAATCTTGACAATCCAGTAAGGAATATCTAAGGTAGAATTGTCTTTCAAGTACTAAACTTAGGCCTGAAAGCTGACAGCACAGTGCTTGTTGGAGAAGGAAACACTACAGACAGCTAGTTGCTGAAACACTGAACAATTTATGAGGCTATCGATACATTTACCCAATGCCGTCCACAGCTAGGCATGTTATTAAGAAGAAAGATAATCAGTGACTCCAAGAAAGTAAAAACTGCAAACTCCAATGGTGTATCTGAGGCAGGGCAATGCCACAAATGCCTGGGAATACAAACTAAGTATGCTGTAACTCAAACAAGATCTGTCATACATGCAGAGCACAAGGAAAAGCTTAAACTCAGCTCTATGTGCAGGACTAAAAGTTTAACAGCGTTTTCAAAACAGTTGATCTTAAAAAGTTTTCCCTTCCCTAGACCTCAAAGTTCAAACTCCAGAAATTAAAAGGGTTTTCAAGTTAAGTATCCTAGTTTAGCTCCTAAGCGTGAGATCATGAGGCAGATTTGTTTCCTGTAGGGAAAAGGGTCCAGTCAAAGAAACACACCCTGAGCAGAGCCAAAGAAACACACTTTGGCCCTGCAACCAGAACCAAAGAAATGTACCCTGACCCTAAAACCAGTGCCAAAGAAACACACTTGGTCCCTGGAATCAGAGTCAGTGAAAGAAATGCACCCTGGCCCTAAAATTGGAGCCAAAAGGCTAAAAAGGACCAGAGAAAGAAACACACTTTGGCTCTGAAACCAGAGCCAAATCTGACCCTAATCCTGTGCAGTAAACTAACCAATCCGAGCTCAGCACTAAAATCTGACCAATCCCCACCCTGAAAGCCCTATATAAACCCTGTGTCTGTTCCCAATACCCGCTGTCCTCTGCCACTCTGGCAGAGGGCAGCCACTCTCCTGGATCCTTCCCTCCCAATAAACCCCTTGGGTGAGCTTTGGGTGAAGATCTTTTTCGTAGGTGACGGAACAGAGGCGACCCTGGGCAGAGCAGAGCGAGCGAGCAGGGCTGTAACACTTGCCCCACTTGCCCGGGGAAACCTTTGTTACACTCCGCTCTCCGCTCCCTGCTCTCTGCTCTCCAAAGCAGAGCTGAACTGTAGCAGCTTCGCCCGAGAAACTGCTACACTAGGCGAACATCCCCAGCTGGAAGACCCTGTCCTGCCGGAGCGGAGCGGATACACCGGAGAAGCCTTTCCCTGAGGCTGGGCTGTAAGCTACCAAGCTTACTGCAACCTGTGGTGGTCCTTGGCTCCTGAGCTCCAGGATACCTTTCCACCTGAGCTGTGTAACACTCAGTATTCTGTGACTCCTGAGTGCCAGGATACCTGACCCACTCCTGTTCCACCCCCATCAGCCCGAAATACCTACAGACCCCAACCAAGACCCTTGACCCAGCACCCTAGGTTTATCAGTGAAATTCAGAAGGTAGACAGGCGTTGACTAAATACCCACAAAGGGAATTCCTGGGTGCATTAAGCATCCATCCTAAAATAGAAAGCCTCGGAAGCACGAATCTTTTTGAAGTTTAAAGGGGGAGTGGGGTGGATAGACATTTCCTCGTGATAAAGGGTTCAAGATGCGCTATATCGTTAACTCTGAAAAGTATCGCGTAAAAGCAAAACCCAAAATAAACTAGTTTCCGCCACGCCTTACTCTCATACAATCTATACTGGGCTACTACCGTTAGTATTTGAGCAATTGTGCTGCAGCAGAGGCCCTTTAAGCCAGTTGCAAAACCTAAGCCCCGCTGGTGGGACTTTCTTAGCTCCAAGAAGTCCCAGGCACAACAGCACACGCCCTACTTCATACGCCAGCGCCTTCTTGAAGCCCTTAAGTACCGGGGCAGGAGGTAGCCATTTAGCCTCCCCCGTTTGCTCATTCCTCTTCAGAACTCAAAACATCCCACCTGAGAGAGGCAACACTTACCTTCCGGTCATCAGCGATCGGCCACGCGACTAGCAGGAAGCTGTGGCTTCATGTCTCCAGTAAGCATGCGCGGTCTCACGGGAGGCGCGCCTAGGGTTCTGGGAAATGTAGTTCCGAAACCCGGGTGTGGGCTTTTAAGCCAAAACCCACCGTAAGAGCAGGTTTCTGATGCAGCCCTGACTTCACCCCAAGACACAGTCAATGCAAGAACAAATGGCGAAATTGTAATTCTGGTCTAAAATAAAAAGGTTTTAAATGCTGGCTTTCCTATGTGAAAACTAAAGAGGTTGAAGATCGTGTCCCATTCTTGCACATCGTTTAATTAACAGAAATTTAACATTGTGAGTGAAAAACATTTACTATTAGAATGTTAATGTAAAAGGCTAAAGGGAAATGCTATATAACCTGAATGAAAAGATTGTGACAGTACAGAGCAAAGGAAGTGCTGCTTCAGCACCACGGAGAGATCATGGCGACACTTGGTGCTTTTCCTATTTTTGCCGATTCTAGAAATGTTGACTCTTAAAATTCCAGCCGGAAAACAGAAAATCCTGGTTCTTTGATCCAAACTTAGCATATGGAATCTACCCCCGAGCTGTGCAATATATCATGTAGGTAGTGGTGGTCGGGGTTGCTTTAACAAGGGGCCACGCCTTAGAATAAAAATTAAAATGCGTGTGTATGTGGGCACATCAGAAATACCAGGACTGAGACCGATGTCTGCATTTGAACTCTTGCTTTCTTTGCGAATCTCCAGTCAAGCCCATCTGTCCCTCCAGTGTCCTGTGCAATCTCACACCTTTGATGCCCAGGCGGAGCTGTCCCGGTAGACACCACCAGCACGAGAGCCTGCAGCGCCGTGTGGGTCCCGCCTCCGTGCCCAGTTTCTCTCGGCTGTGCGGGTGGCCGGCGGGCCAAACGGAAAGCTCGCGGGTGCTCCGCACGGCTGCGCTCCGCACCTCGCTCTCCCCCCGCCCGCCCCGCGCTGGGCCCGCGCCTGCGCACTGCTCCGCGCCGCGGGTGGTCGCGAGGCTGACGCCGGTCCGGGAGCCCCACCATTGGCCACTGAGCCGAGCCGGCGCTGCCCCGCGCGGGGGCGGCAGCACGTGCCGGGGGCGAGAGCGGAGACCGCAGCTATGGCGTCGTTACTTTGGGGAGGCGACGCTGGGGCGGCAGAGAGCGAGCGGCTGAACAGCCACGTAACCGCCGCTGAGCCGGGGAGGGCCCACGGGCGGGAGCTAGAACAAGGACTCCCGAGGGAAGTCCCCTGGGAGGGGGGCGCCCCGCTGGCGTTTGGAGTGGGTGTCAAGTGATGGGGGAGGCGTGGGCAGGGGTGGAAGGGCCACGGAGAAGGAGACCCCCCCAGAGGGAGGGCAAAGACCCCTGGAAATCCAGATAGAGAACGCAGCTGCTAGTCCTAGTTCTCCTGAGTTTTCTCCTCTCCTGATTTTGACCATTTAGCAGGTTTCCCATCTTCGTAAACCCCCTTCCACCCAGGTACTACCCATATTCAGACTAAGAGACCTTAGGAAGAGACTATGGAAACTGCCATCCTTTTATAGACTAATTCATAGAGTGGCCTGATTAATGAAATCATTAACCCTTAACATTGCAAAGGAAGCAGTTTGGGGTGGTCTTCCCTGCCCCTGCTGTAGGATAGCACCAGGCTTCCCGCTTCGTGTCCTGCTTCCTAACATTGGTTGAAATTTGTGCCTTTCAATAGTTTTCAAATCTCGTCCACCCCAGGAAGAACCTCCGTGGTATTAGGAGTACCGCAGTCCCAAACATAGGTGAGTGTTGCTAGGCTGAATGAGATTTGCTTAATTAAACATCTTTGCTCTGCCCTGTATCTGCCAGCTGAAATAGCTTTGGCTCCTTTTAATTTACGTGCACGATCCTCTTCCTTCCCAAACACTTCACTCTTCCTGGAGATGATTGTCGGCATACACTGTAAAAACCTGTGAGAAATTTTAAGAGTGCACTATATTTTTTCAAAGTTTTTCTTTCATTTATTATTTCTCTTTTACCCTTTCAGACGGTTCTCTTAACACCGAGGAAGACGATGATGAAGACGATGTAGGTAAGATGTTTGTTTGCATGTACTTTTCTAGTATTACTTGGTTTATTATCACTTTAACAATGTTATTGAATCGGATTGCATTGGGAAAGCACTATCTGTGCTTTCTTTTTGAATGAATACTATTGGGAAAAAATTACTAAATTAGGAGGGGGTTTATTTCTTTAGACAAAATGGAAATGGAAACTGCAAGGATTACATTACGAATTTTCAATTTTTGCAAGGAAGAATTACATCCTGTCATGATTTGATGTTGGTTTGCTCAAGGTCAGGGGTTAGTGCAACAGAGCGTGAGAAACTGGATCTTTGTAAAAGGGAATGCTTGGTGCTTTAGCATTCCTTCTAGAACTTTCTTTTAGAAGAAAGATGAGAATAAGTTGCAGACATTTTGTATACTTCTACTGAGCAGGAGAAAACAACTAATTAGATGTCATTCAGGAAAGTTGATGTCCCCTTTTGTTTTTGCTTTTCTAGTGGATTTGGCAGCCAATTCACTCTTAAACAAGTTAATCCGTCAGTCCTTAGTAGAATCCAGCCACCGTGTGGAAGTCTTACAGAAAGATCCTAGCTCTCCACTCTACTCGGTGAAAACATTTGAAGAACTACGGCTGTGAGTATCTTAACTCCTAGAATGTAAGAATGCTTTTGCTAGCAAGCGCTAACTAGTGTGCTGGTGCTAAGAAAAACATCAGAACCCCCTTTATTTTCTAGTGTGTTGTACTAAAATAGATTGTATATATTACATGCAATTAAACTCAAGGAATGTGTGAATACCCAAGTTGCCTAGCATACTGAGCACATCTTGGTAGTAAAGGTAAATATTTTAACCTTTCGGGAGTCAGGGGAATACCAAACCAAGCACAGCCCCCCTTAGCCACATTTTAAAAAGTACAAGCCTTTACTTTGTTAACCATAATTTATTTCACATGGTAATGAAATGAGTAACTTTCTCAAATGAGTTTTCATCCCCTAGGGCTGAAATTGGTATGAAGAAAACATATTCTAACAAAAAAGGAAAGCTAACAGGTGTGTGTGGCCAAACCAGGCTTATCTTGCCTGCATACCCGGTAGGCAGAATGGACCTGGTTAGGTAGCAGTTTGGCCAACCACCAGAAGGCAAATCTAGACACACCTTCTACCCATGCTGCAGGGGTAAAATTTAGAGCCTCTGAGTGAGCGTGAGCGGCTGCTGGATCCTCATCCCAGGACTTGCTGTAGCTCAGTGTTGCTTATATTTAGCAGGAAATTTTACTGTATAGTAGAGAAATGGTTTGTGGATCTGGAAGATATCTTACTTGATTTCAGAGGACTGGATTCCTGTCTCTCATTTGGCTTTTGTTGCCAGGGTCCCAATTGGGGACACACAATATTTGGTTTCCAAGAGAAACCGTATATAACATATGAACTTATATAAAGGAAAATATCCAACATCCTGATGCCCAGACATGTTCCAAGTGGTAGGTTCCCGCCTGTGATTAAAACGTGGCTGCCAGTCATCCACCACATAATGTACCACATGAAGAACATCCAAATGTAGTCATGCCACTACACCTTTATTGCCAGCACTCGGGAGGCAGAGGTTGGGTGATCTCTGTACGTCTGAGGCCAGCCTGGTCCACACAGTGCCAGGACATCCAGGGCTAATAGAGAAACGCTGTCTTGAGAAAACAAAGATAGAAAAGAGAAAAGAGCATCCAAGTGCATGAGTGACTCCGGGAAGGTGTGAATATTGCAGCCCACTCATGTTGCTCCCATTCTGACATTTTGCAGAGGAGTACAGAGAAGATACATTTAAAGTTCTTCCGTCAGCAACGTGAGATTACAGGGTAATGAGTCTGAGAGAAATGATAAAAGTATTGCCCAATAAAATGTCTTCTGAAAATTTCTGTCATTCACGAAAAGGAATTAGGTTACAAATGCCACTTTGTTTCCCAGTTCCACGGAAAATAAGGCTTGTAGTAAATGGATATGCTCCTTTTACCCAATGAATCTTCACCCACAGCCATCTCCCTAAGAGAAAGTTGGGCTTTAGGCCTTTCCCACTTCCTGTAACCTAGGCTGGAAGCCTAGGTTAAAATCTTAGTAGTTATTAACTTAGAGGCACAATTGTCTATAGTTGGGATAGGCAGGGTTGAGATATAAATAATATATTTGTAAGTATTGCTTTCAGTGCTTATAGATGGTCAGTCGTCATTGCCAGCTTCACTGGATTTGGAATGACCTAGGTCATACATATTTGGGGGCGTCTCTGAGGGTGTTTCCAGTGGGGTTTAGGTGAGGAGGAAAGAACATTTTGCTTGTGGGTGGCACTGTCTGGTGGCTGGGGTCTGAGTGAAAGCGTCTGTCTCTCTGTTTTCTGACTGCAGGCCCAGTGAGAGCAGCAATGTCACACTCTCACCAGCATGCCCTCCCCCACCCCCATAGTGGACTCTACCCCTTCTCAAACCATGAGCTAAAATAAACCCTTCTTAAGTTGCTTCTGTCAGGCACTGTGTCATAGAAAAGTGGCAATGCTCAGTTTCAATTTGGCTCCCCTCAGAAGTGCACTTTCAAGTGTACAGTTCTAAAGGCTACTGGTACACACATTAATGAGGATGCTGACAACAGGGACTTTGCATGTTTGAGAAATGTATTTATTTAGCTATCTACCTATGTTTTCATCTATTTATTTATCATTTCACAGAAAGGAAGAGTTATTAAAAGGGATTTACGCAATGGGATTCAACAGACCATCCAAAATCCAAGAGATGGCCCTCCCTATGATGCTCGCACATCCGTGAGTTTACAGGGTAGTGGTCTTTCAAGTTGGGTTTTTTTTTTTTGGTTTCTTCGATTTATACCCAGGATCTCATGTTCAGTTTATACCCAGCCCTCTCTTCTTTTTCACAGTCCCCAGAACCTCATAGCACAAAGCCAGTCCGGAACCGGGAAAACTGCTGCCTTTGTCTTAGCAATGCTAAGCAGAGTGAATGCCTTGGAATTGTTTCCACAGGTAAGGAAAGGCTGTGGTGGAAATAATTTTAACTGCGATGCCAACAATGTTTCGACAATGCTTGGTCTTTCTGCAAATATCTGATTAGTGCAGTATTATGAAGGATAGGCATTCCTTCATAAAACCCCAGAGTATGCACAGCCTTAGAGTCCAGCCGCCTCCAGTTCCAGCCTTGCCACCACTGCACAGCTAGCTGAGTGTCCGGGGCCAGTTAGTAAGTCTCCTGGAGTCAGTTTCCTTTCTGTGAAGTCAGCCCTCTGAAGGTGTGGAGCATCATTGGTCTGTCCACACTGGATGACTCCACCCAGCATAGTGCCTGGATCATAGGGACAGTTCTTTAAGCATTGGGTGATAAATGTGTGAGTAAATATGGGATCAGTGAAACCACCTACATTTTTAGCACTATGCTTGGAATAAGTAAGCATGCAGTGATGGTGGCTGCTTAGTGGTAGGGTGGGGAGGCAGAGTGTCACAGAGTGGCTGGTTGAGGCACCCAGCTCACAGTTCTGGCCTCGTTTCTTTTCACAAAAAGAATCTGGTACGGCTTCCCTCTTTCCTCCAAAGGGAACTCACAAAGTTCTCTCATGGGCTGACTTTCCATATGTGATAAAAGCTTTTCTCAGCCAGCTGCCCGTGATTCCAATACATTGTAGACACATGTGATGGAGGCCAAGCACAGGAAGTGTGCTTTCCAGATTCGGGTACTGAAACTGATATTGAAACTGTAGTACCCACTTAAGTGTTCCAGAGAGCCATGCTGGAGCCCATGCGTCCATGTGTATAGATACCATTTTTAGCACTTTGGTGGCTGCCTTCTCCACCAGGGGTCCTGCACAGGGACACATCAAGTATCACCACTTTCTTCATCAGCGTCTTCATCCAACAGTCACCACCTCTGCGAGATGGACTAGCAAATGCAAGTAGGGGTGTAGGGTAAAGCCTTTTCCTTGCCAGCCGCATTGGTTTTTCCCCACCAGTCGCCTGGGCTCTGCCACGTTGTAGTCCCCAAATAACACACAAGACGCTGTATCAATTATGAAGCTGTTGGCCTTGCTTGTTTCTTACTGGCTAGCTCTGACTTAAGTTTTTACTCCATAATTGCTAATCTAAGTATTTCTCTTACCGGAGAAAAGGGTCCAGACTTCTTACCCCTATGGCAGCTACATGATGACTCCCTGTGTTTCTCCTACCCAGAGTCCTCCTCGACTCCTAGTCCCACCTATCTTGCTTCCCAACAGTGTTTTATTGACTATTTATACACAGGACTTCCCCATCATAGGGGGGTTGTTATTCGTGCAGAGTTATGCACTTATAATGTCAATTAAGCAGAGCACACTGGAACAGGCAGACTCCTAAGAGCAAGTAAAAAGGGATAGGTATTGTACAAGCTGTAGTTTGTTTTGCCTTCTTCATGGGTTCTCAGCTCCCTACATCCCTTTCTCCCTCCATCAAAAGACAGTGACCAGTAACTTGTGTTTCTAAATAGCCCTGTAGAGAAGAACAGATAAAGTAACTATTTTTTTTGCCCTTCAGCTCCCCTCCCCACCAGTATTCACCTCAAACCTATCAGCTACTTATCATCTGTCGAACTGCATTCCTTTAAAATGTTTCGTTCAGCTAAAATCTTGTGTCACTTCTATGCCTCTTCCCATACAACTGTTAATTGTGGTTCAGATTTGAACAGTGGCCTGTATGAACCCTCCTCCTCCCTCTTCTATCTCACAGTGCCTCTGCCTGGCTCCTACCTACGAACTGGCTCTGCAGACTGGCCGTGTGGTCGAAAGGATGGGGAAATTCTGTGTGGATGTTGAAGTGATGTACGCCATTCGAGGAAATCGAAGTAATGTACCAGCCATTCTGCCCTGGCTATTAGCTAAATCCTGCCTTCACACCTAAGTTCTCTGCTTTCTCACCTCTAAAGGGGGGAATACCACTGAATGAAGTGGTGCAGACCTAAGCACTGGCGTGGCCTGGCATGTAGTGAGAGCAGAGCAAACAGTGCATTATTCCCACATCTTGTAAAAGGATGCCTTGCCTTTTTTATAGTCTGCTTTTTGAGACTTGGTGATTTTGTGCCAAACAAGTTTTATTGGAGATTTTTCATTAAGCTACTGCATGCTTATCATGCAAAATGAAACTTTAAAGGATGGATATTAGGAGATGGAAGTCTGCCCTTCTTTGCCCCAGGAAAGGGACAGGAAGCCAGCTTTGCTCCTCTTGAGCCCATGCAGAAGCATCTGCACGTTTGCTTCATTGAGTGCTCACAACATGGAAGCATGTCACACCCCCCTCTGACTGGCTTCACAGTATCAGGCCATGTTTTTTACATCTAGACTTACTGAACATTTTTGTTGTTGCCCATTTGGAAAAGCTTTCTGGCTTGGAGCGTTTGGTTTTGTTTGGGGTGTACCAGAGAGAGACACTGGGGCCTTGTGCATACCAGTGTCCTGTAGCTAAAATGGGGTCTCAGCTCATGCAGTGGTACCCTGGCCATGACCTTCACCCCAACTGCAGTTTTCCAAAGCAGCTGGCTTCCCTGCCTGTACCGCCATAACTAACCAGTTTCCCCTCTGCCATGCCATTATTTCCACAGGACAATAGAAATGCAGAATATAGTTTTGTTTGCTTTGCTTTTTGTTTGGTTTTGGTTTGTTTTATGTGGTTTTTATTGCTGTTGTTGTTATTTTGTTTTTTTTAGAGATAGTGTCTTATCATGTTGTCCAGGCTGGTCTTGAACTTATGTGAGCGAATGATCATCTCACTTGAGTAGCTATGCCTACAGAATGCCACAATGTCCATTTTATCCAAGCATAGCTTTTTAAGTGACCATGGAGCACAATCAGGGATATTATTACCATAAACCTAGAACTCTGGAATGCACCCTAAAATTATGCAGAATCTAAATACCGCCGTGACCCTCAGGGCCTTCACTGGATGCTGTAACCTGCTCTTGCCACCAAGCACTTGTCACATCACCCTGGCCTGTGTCCTATTACAGTGAGTCTAGTTGCTGTTTATATCTACAGGAACTTACAAACCTTTTCTCTACAGTTCCTAGGGGCACTGAAGTCACCAAACAGATTATAATTGGGACTCCTGGGACTGTCCTAGATTGGTGTTTCAAGCGAAAATTGATTGATTTGACAAAGATCCGTGTATTTGTCCTGGATGAAGCAGATGTGATGATTGACACCCAAGGATTCTCAGATCAGAGTATTCGTATCCAAAGGTAACCTTGACATTCATCCTTTCTCCTGGATTTTCAGTCTAAATGATCAGTTTTGTTTGTCTACTCTTCTAATTACTTCCATTGCTTCAGTTCTTGCTCTCTTCACCTCCGGACGGACTAGGTTTTCACCAACTCAGGGCCCCTCAGACTGCTATAATACTGCCTTCACCGTGTGCGTGCCTGTCTGCTGTACTTTAGCAGTGCAGGCCTCCAGGTGAAGGGTGTGTCCCGGGTCACACCAGATTTTGCCAATCATGTTTATATCCTGAGCAGAATCCTGCAGGAATCTGCTGACGGCTGCCTTGAAGATGTGATGTCTGAGGAGCTAGAATAGAAAACACATGGTGTTGGAGCAGGTCTTGTCCTACTCTAGTTTGTGAGTAAATCGTACCGTTTCCCCAGGTCACTCTGTCAGGTCACCTGAAGGGCTTCCTCACACTCACGGCATTGAGATTTGGAGAGGGAAGTTAAGAATCTGCATGGCTCTTTTTTGTTTGTTTTCTTTCTTTCAATGAAGTTAAGGTGGTGATGTACACCTTAAATCCCAGCACTCAGGAGGCAGAGGCAGGTGGATCTCTGTGAGTTGGAGACCATCCTAATCAACAAAGAAAGTTCCAGGATAGCCAGAAGCTATTACACAGGGAAACCCTGTCTCAAGGGGGGGAAAGTAGTATTTACTCAACTTTAAAGTCAATAGTATTGCCAGGTGGTGGTGTTGCTCGCTTTTAATCCCAGCACTCGGGAGGCAGAGGCAGGCGGATCTCTGTGAGTTTGAGGCCAGCCTTGTCTACAGAGTGACTTCCAGGACAGAGAAATCCTGTCTCAAAAAAAATTAATAGTATTTAAAATCCTATGATGTCTGTTCAGTCCCAATAACATGCCTGTCTTTTCTGATGCCAACCTTCAGATCTTAAGCAATATGCTCGCATTACTGTTTTCTGATGTAAAGTCATTGTCTCCTTCCTTCCCAGTATAGGAAGTGTAGGTCTGAATTCAACCCTTGCCCATTCTCTCTATCTCCTCTCAGAGATTAAATCATGGGAGTGTGACTATGCCAACACTGTTTATATCATCCTAAGTACGTACGCACACACGCACACACTCACACCTAGCAGTGTAATATTATTTTGTTTTTATTACACAACTTTTCCTTTAGAGTTGATTGCCCTTTTCCCATGTGTGTCATATGCAAGTGTTCTCTTCACATAGTCAAATCATGTTTTTTTACGTTTATAACTTTTAATTATTTATTTTGAGATTATAATATAATTATATTATTTCCTCTTTTTCTTTCCTCCAAACCATCCCACGTACCCCTCTTTGCTCTTTAAAATTCATGACCTCTTTTTAAAATTATTGTTACATGCATATATGTGTTTGCTTGTACATATATTCCTTAGTAAAGTCCTGTTGGTCTGCATAATGTTACTGTATGTGTGTGTTCAGGGATGACCATATGGTATTGGGCAAGTTGGTGTGCTCTGCCCTGGGGAATACTATCTCTCCTGCTCTCAGCGTTGCTTTTTGCCTGTAGTACTTTGTATAGGGTTGAAGTCCACAGATAACGTGTAGTATTCACCCCAGCAAACTTCTCTTTGCAACAAACAGAGACCATTATAGAAAACCACAGCTGATCAAAATGCAGTTTGTGGAGCCACATCCATTGGACACATCTACAAAAACCTCCCCCACCTAAGGCTCAGAGATCATTGAGGAAGAGAGGGGAAGAGACTGTAAGAGCCCAAGGAACAGGTAGTCTACTGTGATACTGTGTTCCTAGTAACGTCAAAAGCTACACCCATAAAGAGACAGTGACACAGCTGCCTAAACTTAAGCTAAGCAAGGACAACAGCAGTAGACACACCAGAGTGGATAAGGAACAAGCATGATGTCTCAGATCCTCTTTTTATCCACTGATGTCTGTTTATCCTGTAGCCTCCCCTCCCAAGGTCTCCTCTCCTGCCTGTCTGGGTGCCCAGCCCTGTTGTGTGTCGAATCATGGCTCTGTTGTTTGCTCATTTGCTATTTTGCATCTCCCAGTTCCCGGATTCTTGTGTAATTTCCTTAATGTTCTGAGTTGTATTTCCTGATCTCGTCTATATAGCAAATAAGAAGTTCCTGAGCTTGGTTTTCAGCTGTATGTGTCTCACCATGTTTTATTGCCTTGTAAGCCTGATTTTTTTTTTACTGGTAATTATTGCATAGGAATCTTGCATTGAAAGCCATTCATGTTGAAGACAACAGTTTTCCCTGGGTAACTTTATACATAATCAATACTGTGAGTTTCTGTTCCTGTGGTCAAAAGGTTCATTGTCATCCTGCTCTCCCAGAATTTGTTCTTTGCCTACTGTTGAGGTCTCCTGCCACCTCCATATCCTGATACGTCTTACTGGAGTTTGTTGACTTTCATTATCAAACGTTGTGCCTGCAAGTTCTGGAAATTTTCTGAAGTTGTTTCTTTTCCTAGAATGACCAGCTATTGAAAAAGCCAATATAGGACACAGTCCTATATTGCAAACAAGTATTAAAATGGAAATCATTATACATTATGTTACTAAAGCAGGGTACCATTTCTGCTTCCTGGTGATCCAGTCTCTGTTCCCTTTCTCACTGTGTTTCCAGTTTGAAGAAGGACATCTGTTTACATTCACTGTTCATCTTTCCAGAGCCACCAACAGTGTAGTCACCATATGAGCACGTCTTCATAGCTAAAGATCTTAACTGTGAAGTCCTGCTTGTCCTCAAACTCATACAGTCCTACCTCAGCCTCCTAAATGCCGAGATTACGGGTATGAACCAACATGCTTGACAGGGGGCATGTTTTTGTTGCTGGGATGTGGTGTAGCATGGGATTACATATCTGAAGCAGATCTAAAAGAATCAGCTCACACTGAAAGCTGTGTCATCTGTTTCTGTCTCCGCTGCCTTTCCTTGCTCACAGAACGTTGTATTTAGGCTGTATTAGGTCTCTCCACCCCTTCATGAAATGAAACTCTTTGCTCATACAGTGTGTCCTGATTATAGTTTCCCCTCCTTTCACTCCTCCAAGTGCCTCCCATTTCCCCTCCCTTCACCTCCAGATCCCCTCCTTTTCTGTCTCTCGTTAGAAAAGAGCAGGCTTCTAATGGTGATAAAATATAACAAGATGAAGCAAAAACTTTTCCTCGGCGACTGAACAGGAGGAAGTCACTGGAGCAGGCACATGGGTCAGAGACCCACTCGTTCTTACACGAGGAGTCCCATAAGAGTACTAAACTGAGAGCTGTAATGTGCTCAGACTCACGTCAGTTCTGTGCTTGCTGCTTCAGCCTCTGAGTTCATGTGAGCCGTGCTCGAGGGCCTTGTTCTCCTGATGTCCTCCATTGCAATGGCTCTCACACTCTTTCTTCCCCTCTTCCGGGGGGTCCCTGAGCTCTGGGGTGAAGGGTGTGATGGAGACATCCCACTTAGTTTAATGCAAGCCAGGCCTTAATTTCTCTTTACTTAAGACTCAGATATTTAGGTACGTGGCATAAGTATACATGTCAAGTATTTACTGAAAATAAGTCAGAAACAGATTTATTTTAAAACTTTGTTAGAATGCATATAATTTTAGCATTAATGATAAAATAAGATTTGTGTGATGATGAGATGAATGTACCTTTTACCAAGAATTAAATACCGTCTGAAACAAAACTGTACATAAGTATTTAATACAAATAGCAGAAATATGTTTCACACCATTTTGGAAATTGTTAGAATTTTTTCCTAACCCCAAGCCACAGTTAATGATTTTTTTTAACTCAAGTCAACAACTCAGCAGTATTTAAAAATCAAACATCCCAGCATTTGCACCATACTAATTTCTTTTTAAGATTTATTTATTTATTATGTATACAGTGTTCTGCCTGCATGTGTGCCTGCAGGCCAGAAAAGGGCACCAGATCTCATTATAGATGGTTGTGAGCCACCATGTGGTTGCCGGGACTTGAACTCAGAACCTCTGGAAGAGCAGTCAGTGCTCTTAACCTCTGAGCCATCTCTCCAACCCCCACTTCCTTTTCTTGTGTTGTGGATACAGCACTCACCTTCTCTCACCGAGGGTACTAACTTCAGTATTTTTGCAGGGTATTGTTGCTGTTTTGGTTTCTTATCTAATCCCAGTTTCAGCATCATCTCTGAACTGGTCAGCTCTACTATTTCGTTTGTTTGCTGCGTCTGTCTTTCACAAAAGGATGGACCTTTCTTCTCCTTCTCTGTCAATCCTTGCTACTCTTTCATAATCTGAGACACAAATCCCAGTAGAAAGCTCAGTGTACTTTACCTTGGAAGCTTTACTTTAGGGTGGTTGTCACTTGGGGACGTTAGAATAGAACTATGTGATGCTCAAATCTCCTTCCAGGAGGTAGAGCTTGGCAATAGACAGAAGTTTCTATCCTGCCACCAGCTCCCAAATAAACACACTGAGGTCTGTATTAATTATAAATGCTTGGTCAATCGCTCAGACTTGTTACCAGCTAACTCTTTCCTTTAAATTAACCCATAGTTCTTATCCACACTTTCCACATGGCCTTTTCTCAGTCCAGAATTGTCCATCTTGCTTTGCCCTGGGTCTGCTGGCAACTCCTCTGACTCCGCCCTTCCTCATCCCATCATTCTCAGTTTGGTTTTCCCTGTTCAGCTATTGGCCAGTAAGCGTCTTTATTAAACCAATCACAGCAGCATACATTCACACAGTGTAAAGGAATATTCCACACTTGGCTGCTGGTAGTCCATGTGAAAAGAGGCTACCAGGAAGTATGCATGTTTTCATTTGATTTGTTCCCTTCGGCCACGTGACTTATGTCCACCTATCATTAAGGCTCATAGCTCCAAATGTGGCATTTCTGCACTAGCCTCCTGGTAGTAAGTGCTCAGCTGCTGATGTAAGGGATCCAGCTGTTCATTATGGCTAGAGACCAAGGGAGACTCCCCTCTTAGCATCCTCTATAACCAGTAAGTTAGTGTGTTTATGCTGTAGAGTAAGAGTCAGACTCCAGATTTAGAAGTCAAAGGGGGCTTCTGAAACAGGTCCCTGTATTGCCTACCCAGGAGAATACTTATAATAATTAGAGCACTTGTGGTGGTTGCTCACCATCACCCCCATCTGTTTTCTGTTCTTTTGGTTGTTAATTGAGTGGTTCGTTTCATTATCTTTAGATGTATATCCAGTGTGAGACTACTGCCTGTTACAGTAGCAGGAGATTAACCTGAGTGACCGCTGACCCTCCACAACGTATACCTAAACTTTGCTCTGAGAGTCACATTCCATATATATTGTTCTAAATTCTTGGTGGCAGATAGGGACAGGATGCTTGACGTGTTTCATGAAGTTGGAGCTGATTACAGCATATAGCACCACATGTGCTACACGTATGCATAGAGCAGCTGAGGCCGGGGCTTGAAGAATGACAGGCTGCTTGCTGGGTGACAGCCATCCTCCTTTCTCTTTCAGAGCTTTACCCTCCGAATGCCAGATGCTCCTCTTTTCGGCAACCTTTGAGGACTCTGTGTGGCAGTTTGCTGAGCGAATCATTCCTGACCCTAACGTTATCAAGTTACGAAAAGAGGAACTGACCCTGAACAACATCCGACAGTATTATGTGTTGTGTGAAAACAGAAAAGACAAGTATCAAGCCCTGTGTAACATCTATGGCGGCATCACCATTGGCCAGGCCATCATCTTCTGCCAGGCAAGCCTGTGTCTTTGCCATGGATAGATTCCATACAAGTGGACAAGGAGACTATGAATAAATGCAATCTAGCCAGCCAGGCGCTGTGTCAGCTTAACCCTCAGATCAGCTTTGAATAGAATCTCCCATTTCTGGGTAGAACTTAGCAAGCTTGGCTGATGGGATAGGGTGTAAATAAAGGTCCCTTTTAGAAGTCCTGCTGCTAACACATCTGCACTTGGCTTGAGGTTTCCTGTAGCTTTTCCAAGTCTATGATGTTACTTATACTGATAACCCACTATGTTTATTTTGTGTGGGCTGGGGTGGAGGGAGTTGTGTTGTATTTGCTTTTTGTTATCTGCCCCTTTTCATGCTTGTATGTTTTATTTTTGTCTCTACCATGTGAACATGCTAAGCATGGTGTTGAGACACATCCCCTACTCTAGCCTGGTGTCTGGCATGTGGACCGAGCTGAATGAGACAACTTCATTCAGCTCTGCCCCAGGATAGCCATGCAAACTGGGCAAGCTACTTAGCTTTGAAATTGTTTCCTTTTTTGGTCTGTTTAACAAAAAATGATGATGATGATGATGATGGTGAAGCAGAAATGGGATAGCTATTTTTGTGTACATAAGGATGGTTAATTTCATGGCTCCTACAAAGAACTCTTGTAGTATTTGTTGGTTTGCTTTTGTCATATGTCTGTGGAAAAGAAGGGCAAAGCTTGGTCAGGCTAAGAGACTATGATTCTTAGAATTGCAGAGAGTGCCATGTCACCGTCTAGGGCTTCTTGGAAGACAGAGAGGACGGAAACAAATCCCTCTGCAGCATTCACCCTGCACCCATGGGCATCACAGGGATAGCCAGACTGCTTTAACCCTCTGTTTCTCTCATAGACACGTCGAAATGCCAAGTGGCTGACTGTGGAGATGATGCAAGATGGCCACCAGGTGTCCTTGCTGAGTGGGGAACTCACAGTGGAGCAGCGAGCTTCCATCATCCAGAGGTTCCGAGATGGGAAAGAGAAAGTCCTTATAACAACCAATGTCTGTGCTCGAGGTGCGTGCACGTTGAGTGTCATTGTGAAGTTTATGCAGTCATGTAAACACCACTGTAACCAAAATCAGAACCTGCACCTCTCCAACATTGCCCTATCTCTCTCTGCACTTAATCTCCCAGCACATAGCCTCTGGCACCTGCTGATGAGATTTCTCTCCAGACTCCGCCAAGTTGAATCATGCAGTGGATAGCCTTTGTATCTGACTGTGTCCACCTAACATGCATGGTGCTGCTCAGTTTCCCCGGCTTTGTTTGCTACATGCACCAGCAGCTTTGTTCCTCTTCATTGGCAATAGCATTGCACTGATAGTTCAGTCATTTACCAGTTGGGTATTTGAATTGCTTACAGCTAGGGGTGAGTTGGTATGAAATGAAACCCCATGTGTAGGTCTTTGTATCTACATACGTCCTCATTTCTCTCGGGTAACTTCCCAGCAGTGGGGTGGCTTCCTAAGAAAGTGCACAGCTCTCCCACTGTGTTTCAATATTGTGCGCTCTCCCCATCAGGGCCTCTCCCTTGCCTGGTGTCCCACGTCCTGGTCATTCATTAACCTTGTCAGTTTCTTGCTGCAGCCATTCAGATGTGGTTTTAGTTTGCATTGCCCTAATAACTCAGGTGTTTTGAGTTTTAAATCTACAGTTTCTGGCTGGGGAGTGTTAAGAAAGGGGCCTGCCTATTTTCTTTATCCTTCCCACATCCATCCTTGGACCCTATACTTGAACCATGTTCTCTAGGTCAGCCTATACTCGAACCATGTGGCCACTAACTATATCAGCTCCTGAGCACTTGGAACACCACAGTGTGACTGAGGAACTCGATTTTTTTTAATGTGTCTCATTTAAATGTGAATGGTCAGATGAAGGTCCATGGTTTCCTTTTTTGGACAGGCCCTAGGAGGGAAATGGGCACAGAAAGCTTCAGGCTGAAGGCTCAGAGCAGAGAGGACAAGATCATGACATGGGCAGCCTGTCAGAGTGTGGGTGGAGGCCCAGAGAGCATGGAAGTAGCCTAGGCAGCACTAGGGTTGAAAAGTATGGAAGGAAGGAAGGAAGGAAGGAAGGAAGGAAGGAAGGAAGGAAGGAAGGAAGGAAGGAAGGTAGGTAGTTCCGATTATTTTTTAATGCTGGGGATTGAACCCACGGACTTGTGCTTGCAAGGAAGACAATATACCACTGGGTAGGAAAATACAGTGGCTTTGGAAAATGGCTATCCCCTGCAGCTGGAACTGAACATGAGGTGATGATGAGGCCTTGAGGAGCGTGTATTCTTGGCTGTGAGCACAAGTGTCCTGGATGTTGCCGTGGTGACCATCCTGTGAGATGTTAAAGGTGGCAGAAGAGATGGAGGGAAAAGCATTGAGACATGGGAGTTGTAACAGTTGAGGCAAGGGTGAAAAAAAGACCTACTGAGAGCATAGGCATGGAATAGAGTTGAGCTGCGTCCCACGATGAGTAAGAAGACCCTGCGCCTACGAGCCTGCAGGGGACTTAGCTCCACAAAAGTAGCGGGGGGACTCGGTCTTGTATGCTCGGTGAGGGCCTCTCTCTCCCCTGCCCCCACTCAGTATACATATACAAGCTTTGTACCTATTCAGATTTCTGCAGAATTAGCCTTGATTACCATCAAAGACACCACAGTGTGAAAACAAGCTGACCTAATTTCTGACCCACTACTGAGAATTCCTTTGGCAAATACAGGTCTTGGTGGATTTGTCCCAAAGAAATTATCACAAGACCCTATGGTGTCTTTCTTCTCCTAGGAATTGATGTGAAGCAAGTCACCATCGTAGTGAACTTTGACCTTCCTGTAAACCAATCCGAAGAGCCAGACTATGAGACCTACCTCCACCGTATAGGGCGGACAGGACGCTTTGGGAAAAAAGGTCTGGCCTTCAATATGATTGAAGTGGATAAGCTGCCCCTGCTTATGAAAATTCAGGACCACTTCAGTAAGTAGCAGGCTGTCACGTGCCCAGTGGAGCCACAGACTTGCTCATACTGGCCATGAGAGCAGGAAGGAGTCGTGTGAGGCAGAAGCCATGAGGGACTAGCTTCTAATTCATAGGACAGGAGTCATAACATAGGCCAAGTGACTAATAATTCCATTATGGCTAAACAAAAGTTTAAGCGTCAAGTAGAATTTACATGAGCTCATTCTGCAATCTATAGAATTGTAAACCCATAAAGCAATACCGTAAAGTTATGACACCCTTTAGGATTTATTTTTCCTCTTTTATAGTTTCTCCTTCTCTTGTCTCACTCTCTCATACAGAACAGTCCTGACTTCTGAGCTTTGCAACCCTTTCCCTGCCCCACACCTAAACAAGCAGGCTCGGCTAGCCTGCTGGGGCCAGGAATTGGGATAACGCACTCATGGGAGCCTCGGGGTTACATCACCTGGTAGCTGTTGCCCCTCTTCCCTCTCCTACAAAAGCCAAGTATAGTAGCACAAACCTTTAATACCAGCACTCAGGAGACAGAGGCAGAAGGGTCTCTGTGAGTTCAAGGCAGCCTAGTCTGCATAGTGAGTTCCAGAACAGGCAGAGCCACATAATGAGAATCTGTCTTGAAGAAACAAACAAAAACATACCCTAAGCCCAAGAAAGAGTAGATATGGATGGGGAGCACGGCAATAAGGCATTAGGTACCACCTTCTTGGATGGGACTTTGTTGGAAGTAGTGGGTATGCTCCGCAGGAAGGGGACTCACAACATTTGGAGTGGAATTTGTAAAGGTTTTCAGGCTGACCGCCGCACATTCCACGGATCCTTTCCATAATTGCTAAGACACCCCGTCTTTAGCTGTCTGCCCTCCGCGGGCCACTACTGCTGTGCTGACCTAGGGCAGTAGCCACAGTGAGGCGGCTTGGTCCTCCCTGGCTTTGCTGGCTGTCAGCATAACCTCCCTGTGCTCAAGGTATCCAGACGTGTACATTCTGGGTCCAGTCCACTGCTGCTGCTCTAGTTTTGTGGGTCAGCTATTGGGTAAGTGTCTGTTATTTACCTTGGGCTTTCTATACACAAGAGCAGGGTATGTCTGTTCATTTGTTTGTTGGCTGAGAAAGAGTCTCACTATGTAGCCCTGGCTGTCCTGGAACTCACTCTGTAGACGAGGGTGGCCTCGAACTCACAGAGATCCACCTGCCTCTGCCTCCTGAGTGCTGGGACTAAAGGCGTGCACCACCTCACCCTGCTTAGAAATATGTATTTTCAAAGGCGTCACTGTTTTCAGAGATGTTTTGCATTGAGGACCTGGGATGAGACTGGTCCCTTTCTCGTTCGTTCTTTCAGATAGCAATATTAAGCAGCTCGACCCAGAAGACATGGATGAGATTGAAAAGATCGAATATTGAAGAGAGGCCTTTGTTTGTGTGAGAATGTTCCAGCAGGTTTTGAAGATAATTTTCTGTTGAGGTTTTGTCAAGGTGAAACTGTCACAGATGAGAAAATAAATGTCATGGTACTTACTCTTCATTCTAAGACCTGAGGTCTTTTTGAACCAAATTAATTTGAAGCATGTTATTGTTTTAAATGAGAATGCAAGATTCCTTCTTCTAATCCATTTACAGGTAACATCTCCCTGAGCTGCATAGATGGCATTTAGACTATCCGATCATACCTATTTATGAACCTGGCCACGAGGGGGCAGTAGAATGTCACCGATTTTAGAATTTAAGCTGGCAGGACATATAGAAAAGCCACACATTTTCCGACCTTGCTCACAGACTGCCCTTTCTGCATTTAATTTCCCCATCCCCCCCATGATCTCAGATGAAAGTATATTTTAAATTTTTATTTTGGAAGAGAGAGCTTTTTGCCTTTTTATATTTAAGATGACATCCAGAATTTCTGAATATTTCCCTCTTCTGCTTGTTACTGTCTTCAAATTAGAAATGTCATGTTAATTCGTAGTCTTTAAAAATGTGGCTTTATTCTAGATATTTCCGAAAAGTCAGTAATAAAGCTTTCAAAAACAAGCCAGCACCTGGGGAGATTCGGCTCAGCAGGTACAGGGCTGGCTGTGCAAGCGTGAGGGTCTGAGCTCACATCCCCAGCTCCCGTGGAAAGGCCAGACCGAGCTGGGAGCCAGAGACAGAGATCCAGGAACTCACAGGCCAAGTCAGTCTCACTGAAATGGCAGGTTCCCAGTTCAGTGAGAGGCACTGTCTTGGAACCAGGTGGAAAGGAGTGATGTCAAGCTCTGTCCTTCACATACTCACAAGCGTCTGCACTCGCACACACATGCAAATACCCACACATGCATGCATCACATGAATCCACCAAAAAATTAAAATCAAAGTAAGCCAGAAGTAACATGTTAGGGAGTCAAAGGTTTTGTTCATAAAAGCTTCATGTAGTAGAGCATAGTGGCACATACTTGCAATGCCAGTATTCAGGAAGCAGAAGCAGGTGAATCCCCACAAGTCTGGGCTAACCTAATCGACACAGCAAGACCCTGTGTTTCAAGGAAAATTTTAAATCTTCCACGAGAATCCAGACATTTTTCTGTAAGCAAAATTGTTCTTAAATACCACATTTGCTACTTAGAAATTAAATAATGAGCTTGAAAAACTGAGTTTCACAAAGCTAGTTCTTTTGTGCCAGAAGCCTGTAGCTCTGCCATACTCTAAGCTTCTGGTGGCTTCTCCAGTGAGCGACAGCCACCCTGCTGTGGATGAGGTCGGTGGCTTACCTATTTTGATAGTCCACTTAGATATCACTGTGCCCATGTTGATCCCTAAGTGCAGGGCTCAGAAACGGGAGAATCAGCGGGCTCCCGCATGCAGCACTAGGTATTATGTCATCTTGGTGCTCAGCAGC
Organism: Mesocricetus auratus; assembly: GCF_017639785.1. Lineage (NCBI taxonomy): Eukaryota > Metazoa > Chordata > Mammalia > Rodentia > Cricetidae > Mesocricetus > Mesocricetus auratus. The sequence continues at coordinate 15,143,378 of NW_024429203.1, read as the reverse complement.
ATGGAAAGGGGAGACAGTAAGATTCAAGACACCTTAGCAGAGACCCAGTATAAGCTAAGGAGGAAGAACACATGTACCTGTGTCACACAGATGGGTCCCTAGTGGCCTCTAGGAAATACCAGGCTTCCTACAGGCAGTGAGGCATCCTTAGCACCAGGGCAGTCTCCTAACATGGGTCCACGGGGGCAGTGTTCCAGACCCAGCTCATCCTGGGAGTTACCTAGAGAGCCGAGGATAAACTGCTAGTCCCTAGACCAAGCCAGCTGCCCTGAGGGTAGAATCCAGAAGTTCTTAGGTCGATCTCTGAAAGTGTCAGATGCACAGTGGAAAGACCACCATCTAGTCCAACAAGATGCTGAGGCCAGGAGGTGCTCTGAGACGGTTTTCCCCAAGGAGCCATCCTTTGGGAATATCTTCTCCTTTGTTTACACTGCGTCTGCATTCCTCTCTGTGACTGGAAACTGTCAGTCTTATGTACTCAGTACATGGTACCTGTGATAGCAACCCCATGGGTATTTACTCTCCTAGGAAGTAAATATTTTTCCTTTGCTGTCTCCTCTTCCATTCGCATCTCCCTTAGTTTGGGACTCTAGTCGTAAGACCTAGGATAAACAAGTGTGAAAGACATAATAAGGTCTTTTTGTTTCACCATTTGAGAAAGGCCTCAGGAGATCACTACCACCACAAGAGCCTCCAGGGGGCTCCACCTGCAAGCGCTATACATGACATTCTCTGCCTTGCCCTTTGTCCCTCTCCTCCAATCCCTTTGTCTCGCCACCTAGGACGCAGCGAGGTCACAGCTGTGTTAAACTGCTGTTGCAGGTCAGCAAGTCAGCAATCCTGAAACTGTTTCCCGCAGCAGCTCCTTGCTCAGAACTATGAGCGGTTTTCCTATCTCCACAATGACCTGGCGGGGGTCATCTCTCTTGAGTGCTGGCTGGAGGAAGGAATGAATGGGGAGGCGAGAAATAGTCAGATGGTTTCAGAGCATCTGTGAGCTGCCTTCATCAGCTGTGTGTTACTTGGCACTAGAGACTAACCCGACTCCAGGAGGTTTATATTGGCCAGCTCCGTACTGTTAGCGTACTGAACTTGGTGATTACATGTGGCAGGGTTGTGATTTGCAGGGGAACCGTGAGTGATCACCTCACAGTGGTCAGCCCTGCTCTGTGACATTAGGTGCGGGATCTAAGGCAGTATTCATAACTGGGAAGGTGAAGGAGTTGCCCACGGTCTGACAGCTCAAGGGACATTATTATGTTTGGAGTTGTTCCTCCTCAGTAGAGCTCGGTCACCATGAAAGCCACTGGCAGGCTCACATCCGAGCCATGACGAGAGTCTTAGAGGATCGTGGGAGGGGGTAGGGAAGCAAGAAAGGCTGGCTGTGACAAACCTGCATGTGGTTCTTGGGCCTCTTAGCTCATGCAGACGCCCAGATTAGAAAAAGAACCCAAGTAGAGACATCCCTGCTGTTGGGCTGGTAACAGAGGTTCGAGTCCAGGCCTGGGCTTCTCCGGCTGGACCTGGACCTTTTTTCCCGCTGGAGCTTCTTCTGTCTAGCACCATTGACCGGTCATGCACACTGATCTTCTCAGTGGATCTCCCAGAGCCAGCACTGCTGACATCGTCTTTCGAGGGAGCAGGCCCAGTTCTTTTCAGTGCTGACCACTTCAGCCGTCAGCCACTTCACAGAGTAATCAGGAACATCTATGACCTGTGTGTCACTTTGCCCCACAACCCATGAAATAGAGCCTAGCTGTATGCCTTGAGGAAGGCTAACCTTTGTAAAATCCACCATTGGGAGGATTGGGTATCCCCGGGTCTGCTGGCTTCTTCCCTCCTACTCCTGCCCCTCCTTTTATGGATAATGCTCTCACATGGACTCTGCCTTCTCATTTGCCATGGGCAACCCAGAAGGACGGTCTCTGCCTGTTCACATAGTGTGACCTGGCCCGTTATCGGCAAGGCTCTGATTTCCCGACTGCTTTGCAAACTTGTGTTTATAATATGGGTGGGGCTGGAGCACCATTCACCGTTCTTTTGTCTGTTTTTCGAGACAAGGTTTCTCTGTATTGTTTTGGAGCCTGTCCTGGAACTCGCTCTGTAGACCAGGCTAGCCTCAAACTCACAGAGATCCACCTGCCTCTGCCTCCCGAGTGCTGGGATTAAAGGCATGCACTGCAGTTCTTAGTTACATTTTTTATCAGGCTTAGAGGCAAGTGCCTTTGCCAGGGAGCAACCTCACTGGCTCCCATTCATTGTCTCTCCCACACTGCCTCCCTCCCTCCCTCCTTCCTCCCTCCCTCACCCTGTATTTTTGTTTTTCTGTTGATATGTTTTGAGACAAAGTCTCATTATGCTGCCCTGGCTGGTCTGGAGCTTGCTATTTAACCGGGGCCTCAGACTCATAAAGATCCAGCTGCCTTTGCCTCCCAAGTAGGATTGAGGCTTGTGCCCATTCTCCATGTTTTTCTTTTTTTCTTTTCTTTTTTTTTTTTTTTTTTTTTTTTTTTGGTTTTATGAGACAGGGTTTCTCTGTATTGTTTTGGAGGCTGTCGGGGACCAGCCTGGCCTCGAACTCACAGAGATTCACCTGCCTCTGCCTCTCGAGTGCTGGGATTAAAGGCGTGCGCTACCACCGCCCGGCTGCATTCTCCATTTTTAATGTAGAGCTTCTGCTTCAGACACAACTAGTAAAATAATAGGAAACACACATTAAATGTTCTGGGCTTGATTAGACAAGAAACTGTCCAGACACCCCACAGAAGGCCCCGAGCCCAGCTCTGTAAGTTCCCAGCCCCCTTGGACCAGTGTTCCAGCCTTCTACATCTGGGGAAGTTATAAACAAGCAGAAAACTCTACTGTAAGGAAGACAAGCTCCAGGGAGGCTCTGCCCACCATTTAATGGCAACCCAAGGTCTTTACTGTTCTTGATCAGAATAACTGTCTTTATTTCAGTTTTGAGAATGTGTCTTCACTAAATAGGGATGCTCTCCTATTTTGAACTTAATAACTTCCTAGGCTAGAACCAATAGAAAATCTCACTCTGGGCCCTTGGTTTGTGGTCTGTGGCTGGAAATCTTGGTTGGAATGAAGTGTTTGACTAGGAAGCCCAGCTATGAGTGACATGCAGAGGTCCGGTCATGTATAATAGCTCTAATATTGTTTAGAAGACACACCCTGAACAGCCCATTTTGTAAAGTGGTGAGCATTCATGGGAGTGTCCAGGCAGAGAGAGGACATTTTCTTGAAATGCACATGTAGAATCTGCAAATTTGGCATAAAATGATCTCTGAGGCTCTTCCCATTCTAAGACACCCTGTTTCTGTGACCCCCACAAAGAAGTAACACACATGAAGAATTTAAGCCGTGGGGGCTTTGGGGAGACCAAATGAGAGGGATGGATGGGCATTAGCTTCTAATCGCAGTCCTCGCTTTCAGATCCTCTGGCTTCTTCCTCACGTGATCATGTCTTTATACCATGCTCCATCACCTTATGCAGAATTTAGGTTATTTTAGTTTAGTATTTCTATTAAAACAATAAAATAGCAAGTACTAGTAACAACTCTCCCCAGCTGTGGCAGTTGCTGCCTTGATATACCCCTTTTGTCTTGATACAAACACAGTTCATCATTGTGCATGTCTGATAGTGAAATCACTGTGTGTTTGCCTGTTGTTTCCAGTCTTTGGGATTATTAAATAATAATAGTTGGCTAGATTATCCTGTCTGGAAATATACATATAAATCTTTGTTCGTGATCATGTGGTATCCGGCTTCCCAACGTTATAAGTATGCTGTACAACATCTTGGGTTCTTTCTTAGGATTAAAGATGCTAAGTCTGAGTGCCAAGCTGGAGCACTGTTGACTGTCAGCAGATAGCAGCAAACTTCTCACCTTCCTCCAGACAGGGCAGATTTTCATTTTCAAGTTGCATGCTCACTTGATTCGATTTACATCTCTTGCATGCAGACAAGATTGTTTCTTTGTATGTGATTCACCATTTGAAAAGCATCTGTAGTATCATTTGTCTTGTAAGATCATGTTATCAAGTTGTATGAAATACATGTGTGATTTTTCTTCCAGATACAATAAAGATAATAACCTTTTTATTGAGAATATATTTTCCCCACATGCCTGCCTTCTAAACTTTAGGTTGCAGTCCCACATAAAATTGTGTGGCTCAGAGGTTAGGAGCATACACTGCTCTTGCAGAGACCTGAGTTCTATTCCCAGCACCCACATCAGATAGCTCTTAACTGTCTCTGGCCACCTCAGGCACTCACATTCAAGTATATAAACTCATGTACATGTAAACACACACACACACACACACACTTAAAGATAACTTTTAATCTTGTAATGAAATATGTTCATAATCTTTTTCATTTTTGATTCTAAATGTTAACACTACTCTAGAAACATTTCAATCTTATGCTATATTATTTTGTGATTTTAGTATTTGGTTAACGTTATTTAGTGTTTGTGTGTATCCATGCCATGGTGTGGATGTGGAGGTCAAAAGAAAATCTTCAGGAGTCGGTTCTCTCCTTCCACCATGTGGGACCCAGACATCACACTGATGTCACCAGCGTGGCAGCCAGTGCTTCCACTCGACTGTAACCCATCGGAAACATATTCCAGTATGGGTCACACCAAACTGACCCCACTTCCCCCTTACATGGTAACTACGAGGCTGCAGGTCTGGCTCAGTGGTATAGCACTTGCCTAGCGTGTTTGAAACCCTTGACTCACCGCCCTGCAGCATGGGGAGGGGGACCCCTAACACCTGCTGTTGAGACATCTGTTCTGCACTTTCTTCTTCTGTCTCCTTTTTCATAGCACGTCTCTGTATCCCGAACACACAGGATTCTGGGATCTACAAATTTGTTTTTTCTAGTACCAGTTGAAAGGCTAACTGTTACAGACTGTATTTTAAATATTTCCTGTCTAGGTTACTGTCTCTCTCTTTTTTTAAAGAAAATCCCCATTTATTCTTCAAGATTAACTTTAGAACTCTTTAATCAAATGCTCGGGTTTTGGCTGCACCCATTTGGCTATAATAATTAATGTAGTCTATATATTACTTTGGCTATAATAATGTAGTCCATATATTATGTTGGCTTTAATAATAAATGTAGTCCATATATTACTTTGGCTATAATAATTAATGTAGTCCTTATACTACTTGGCAGAGAATCTGCTCCTTGTTGCTTCTGGTTTTTTATTTTGTGTTTTGAGACAGTCTCAGTACATAGCTACAGTTGGTCTCACCGGTGTAGTCCTCCTGCTTCAGCCTCCCAAGATGCTGAGGTTACAGCTATGTACAACTTGATTTCTTTACAATTTTTGACCATGTGCTGGATCAGTCTGTCCTGTCTCAAGGAAAACATCGGGAGACACAGACACCCAGGCCAAGAAGCCGGAGATGTTGATGGGAGGGATGCTGGGGTGCGGTAGTCCTCAGAGGGCCATGCTCAAGTAGAGGCTCCAAAAGCAAGCACTAGACTTGAAGAAGCCTCTTTACCTGACATGGCGTCTCTTCCAGGTTCTGCTCAGCTCTGCAATCGTTTTCATAAGTGACATCTCTGTACCACGAGCTCCAGCTTCCCTGACTTAGAGAGAGCCGTGCCTATTGTATTTCCTTCTCTTTGGAACCAGTGCCCTACCCAGAGCTGGGCACCCAACATGCGTTCCCGGGACATGGGACAAGAGTGGAAAACAGAGAAGCAGGCAGCCTCTGTGTGTAGAGGAGGTTTGTGTGGGCCAGTATATTTTGCAGCCCTGACTTCAATATAAAAACAGGTCTCTTGGGGATCGTGTCAGCTTCTGGACCACACTTCAGTGTCAGAATGCTTACCAAGGTAAGACTACCAAAGAGGCTACAGTGCAAGTCACAACTATACTTAAAGCCTATATACATTTGGGTATAGACAAGCTTGGAAACACAAAACTACTTGACACAATGTGGGAGTTGTAAGACTATGGGTGACTTCCTGTGTGTTTGTTGCTGTCTACCGCAAACAACAGAAACTTTGGAGAACGCCTTTGCTAAGGGGATGAAGGCAGTAGATACATCGCGAAGCCTGCATACACAGCACTCACCAGCCTGTTCTGAGCTGCTCTGTGCCCCTGGGGAAAAGAGTCCCTCCATTTATGAAGACTTTCAGAAAGTTTGTGACTAGTATACTTGACTTTTGCTATAGCTTAGAAGCATTAAGACTATGATCACAGCAGGGTGTGCTAGCATGAACCTTTAATCCCAGCACTCAGGAAGCAGAGGCAAGTGAGTCTCTGTAAGTTCAAGGCCAGTGTGATCTACATAGTGAGTCAGCCAGGGCTACATAGACCCTGACTCAACAAAAGCAAAACAAAAACAAGACTGTGATCACAGCCCAGGGTGTGACATGTGACAAGCTGGCCTACTAGTGAAAAAAAAAGCCTGAAGAGAAAATAAACATAGTCAGACCAGCCAACCTGATGCCCTGACACCTTTCAAGAGAATTTTTTTTAAAAAATCTGACTGCTGGACCCATTTATGTAGGTCTATAATCCTAGCTACTCAAGAGCCTGAGGCAGGAGGAGCACAAGTTCAATGCTAATGCTAACCTAGGCAGTTAATGAGAGCTTGTCCCAAAGGACACACACAAAGAACTAAAAGGAGAGCTAGAGACTAGCTCAGGTAGAGCCTACACGTGTGATGCCCTACAATATCCAGGAACACGCACACACACACCTCTAAATTGAGCATGGCAGCACACACTTGTAATCCCAACACTTGGGATGCTGAGGCAGGTGGACTATGAGTTTGAGGCCAGCCTGGGCTACATAGAGACACCTTGTCAAAAAGAGAAAGAGAAAGCCCTCCACGGAGTGGGGTTCAGTGGTTGAGTGCTAAGCTTAAAGCCCTGGAATTGATCCCCAGCACCACGAGAAAAAGTTTTTTTCCTTTCTTACTGGAAGAATCTTTACAAGACTAGAGTGTTGACAACTGTGTCATTCCCAGAACTTGCTAGCCCACCACTCCACCCCATCCCCATTGCCTTAGTTTTTTACTATTTTTCCCTCCTCACTTTGGGGGGGGAGGGAAAACTGTCTCCAGCAAGCAGAAAGTTTTATCCAAGGTGTTTGGCAACGAATCTGGGTTCTAGGAAAGATTTATGTCTTGGTCGTCTGGCACTGCTTCGAGTTAGCTCACTTAAAATAACTGAATAAATGAGTTCACTTTATCCTGTCAAAGTGGAGCCTAGGGCGGGTTGGTACCCAGCTGGGGTCCGTAGGGACCTGAGGCAATGTTCATGTCTCAGTCACTTACTCTGAGCTCAGCTCATTTTATGTCTATCTGAGATCATTAAACCGAGGTGGGCAGGGGGCGGAGAGACCTCGGAATGAATGGTGTGATGGAAACTCCAGCTGGAGTCAAGGGGACACAGCCAAGAGCATGGCTATGGGGGTTCACTTAGAAGGCTGTTTGCCCCTACCCTGTCTCTCCCAGTCATGAGTCTTTGGGACAGGAGCAAGGCTGGTTTCTTTGAGTTTTAGCTACAGGAAAGTTCTTCTAGAAAGTTCTTCCTAGCTGGGCACTGAGGCACATATTTAGAGTTGCAGCATGTGAGATGCAGAGGCAGGGGGACTGCCACAAGTTTCAGGGCAGTTCAGTCTACATAGTAAGCTCCAGGCTGGCTAAGTCTGCACTGAGTGATCCTATCACAGGAAGAAACCAAAGCAAGGGCATTCTCTTCAGTTAGTGATCTCTAGAATATGTGGATTTTCCTTTCCTAGATTATGTAAATTTCCCTTTCTTGGAAGGTGGTGTCTTCTTTCTGCTGACTCGTTACCATTATATCACTGAATGCTGGGACAATGTGAGTCTCTCCACAAAGAGGAATATGAATTCCTCCTGGATGGACTTCTAGGGCCTCACCAAGGCCCATCCCTCTCATGTGGGTTGGCAAGATGGTTCCTGGGGAAAAAGGTACCTGTCACTAATTCAATTCCTGAGTTCAATCCCTGGGCCCTTCAAGGTAGGAGTGAAATGACTCCCGCAAGTTGTCCTCTGACCCTCACTTGCTGAAGTGGTATGGGTGAATTCATGTGTGCCCACAGACACATAATAAATAAATAATAAATAAGCAAACAAATAAATAATCAGAAAAGGGTTTGCTAAGCAGCTTCATTGTCATCTTGAGGTAGCAGAACAAGAAAAACAGAGAGGGGGTTGGAGAGATGACTCGGCAGCTCTTCCAGAACACCCGAAGTGGGTTCCCAGTACCCACATGGTGGTTCACAACCATCTGTAACTCTAGTTCCTGGGCTATCTGACGCCCTCTTCTGGTTTAAGAGGGCACCGGCTATGCATATGGTGAACAGACATACTGCAGGTGAAACGCCTACGCGCATTAGCACAAAGAGCAATGGAGTCCAGGTTCTATATATATCGTCCATCCGAGAACACACACACCTGCATAATCTTCCACTCTTCCCCCATGCTGAGCCCAGTTCCCCCTGGCGAAATCTCTGTGAAGGGGCCAAGGAGCAGGAACTGTTAGAGTTGTTTGCATTTGAGGAACTGAGCATGTACCCATGACCGTGAGAAGTCCAAGAGAAAGGATGGTGTCAGCTTAGAAGAATGAATGTGTTCAGAGAAGCCCTATGGGCACTTGGTGACATTTTACAGATGAAGTTGAGGCAATGAGTGACCCTCATGCGGACTGTGGCCTGCTCAGATTTCTCCTGCATCAGTGCTACCCAAGCCTCCATCACTCCACAGCTGCTTGGCTGTCTTTGCTGGTCTTCCTAGTGCATGCCCAGGTAAATGCATCCTCACTGAGGAAGCCAGGAAAGTCTCACAACAGGACCCTCATAACTCAGTTAAGAACGAGGCCTTAGTTCCTGCAAGTACTGGTCCTAGGCCACCACCACCCACCCCCGAACCGGAGACATACACACACACACACACACACACACACACACACACACACACACACACACGATAACCAAATAAGGGCAAAGCCTAGGGCTTGTCCAGATTTACCCAAGAATGGTCATATTGCTTTTAAAAGTCCTGTAGCTGTGCTTAAAAGGAGCCTACATGTCCCTTTCAAGGTTGTCACCATTTTGTACAGGTGTGTGCTACCCCCACGTGTGTGTGGTATAATGAAAACGCTCTTACTGATTGCATAGTGACTGGTGGTCTTTGGGGGACTTCTCAGGGACCCTAACATTCACATCAGCATGCATTAAATCCTGTAAGAGATAGAACTTCTTTTGAGTGACCAGGTCTATGAACACAGGGCACAGGTCCCACTCCAGCAGCGCTTCTCTGTGTGGACTCCAGGGCAGTAGCCTCAGGGCCACCTGAGAATGTTCTAGAAATAGAAATTCTGGAACTGGAAGATGGCTCAGAGGTTAAGGTGCTCGCTGCACAGACATGAGGATCTGAGTGCAGACCTCCAAGCACCCATATCAAAGCTAAGAGTGGCTCCAAGCATCTGGAATCCCCGCAATAAAGGGCAGAAACAGATCCTAGAGCCTGGAGATTGGGGCGGGGCGGGGTGGTGACAGGAGGTGGGGTGGACCTCATTTTACTTAGCCAGCTTAATTGAAATGATGAAGAGATGATATCACCACTAAATTCAACTTCTAGCCTCCAAATGTGTACGTGTGCACATACACACTCAGGCATACAGACACAGGAAATACAAATCCTTAGACCTACATCGGAAACCCTGCATCGAGGCCTTACCTTTCTCTCAGACCCTCTAACTAGCTGACTGCTGTAGCCACTGAGAACCTCTTAATCAGTGTTGACTGCTTTAGAATGTTCTGATTCTTTTCCCTGTGTGTCCCAGCAGTTCCAGCATCGCTTTGCTTATCCTCCCCTCTGGGTCTTTGCCAAAGTTGCTCTCCTCTTCCTGCACCATGCAGACCCTGGCCCTTTCTCTTAGGGTCATTGTGAAGACACAGCTCGTGAAATCAGATGCAGCCTTTTATGGTTTGCCTGAGAAAGAGACAGTGCAATGTGAACGGGCCTCTGCATCGAGGCAAACACCTTGCAATCTACACTCTGAAGTGCAAAATGCCTGCTTACTTTTCTTACTTACCTGTGACGTCCTGGGTCAGAATTCAGAAGTGAGAGCAGAGCCCAGGAAGTAAGTGAGCTGCCTGCAACTCCAACAGCGCTCTCAAGAATATTCTACAAGGGCGGGAAAGCTCTACATCTGCACTGTGTGGAGGGACAATTCCCTACAGGTCTCTAACATACCTATACTTTTTTAAAGCAGAAGCCTTGACTATGTTCTGAATGGAAAGTTACTCTAACTGGTAGCCTTAGAAGACAAATCTTCTCTCTTGTTAGTTTGCAGAGTGAAACAAACCTTTCCTAATTCTCTTTTTGTTTGTGTGTTTTTATTTTTCAAGATAGGGTCTCACTGTGTAGCCCTGGCCGTCCCGGAGCTTACTATGTAGACCACCAGGCTGGGACTCAAACTCACAAAGATCTGCCTGCCCCAGCCTCCCGAGTTCTGGGATTAAAGGCGTGCGCTACCACTGCCCGGCCTGACTTCTATTTCTTGACTGTCACTACACTACAACAACTGAGCATCTGAAACTTGGTGACCAAGAGCTAAAAACTGGATTTTCCATTTTCATTTTAAGTGGCTGCATCGGGAGAGGGACTACTATATTACAACAGCATGGTAGAGAATGCCCCTCATAAACTAGAGTAGCCACTGGTCAGGGCCACTGGTCAGGGAACAGCCACTTTGAGATGCAGGTGTAACAGGAACCACCGTCTGCAGGAATGCATTGTTAGAATACAGCTCTTGCTCAGGCCCCCATACCTCCACAGCAAAACATCCATCATGAATCTCTGGCTAACACATGACCACGTGCCAAGGTTTCTCACCTCGGGAAGTGAGTTTATGCTAAAGGTGGTATTGGTGGCCACACCCTCCTGTTCCACCTTACCTGCTTCCTGCCTGGGAATCAGAGAGCTTGGCTGCAAGTTTCTGCTGTGAAACTACATGCATCCACAGAAAGATATAAGAAGAAACCCCGTGTCTGATTTCCTTCCCAACAAGCCCCCTCCATGCTGCTGTCTGTCTGTCTGTGCCATTAATAACTCTTCTAATGACCTCTATACTCCCAACATCTGCCCCAGTTTCCCCTTGAACCCACATCCAAGACCTTTGATTGTCTAGGTTATTTTCAGCATTTGAGTGGAATCATGGAGAGGCCAAGCAGAGAAATTTTATGTCCTTTCTTATGTGCTCACAAAGGTGTCCTGGCGGGGCATCATGCTGAAAGCGAAGAGTAGTCAGATGCTGTCTGGAAATGAAAGATGTTGCTGATGTAGGAAGTGCCTTTTGAAAGAGGTTAGGAGGCAGAAGATATGACCAGAAAGGAGAAGCCACCATGCAGCGACCCTTGAATCGCCTCAGCCCCACCATGCCACCCATCCCCCCAGCTGCCTGGGACCCCCTTTGGGGTTCTCTTCAGCTCCCCAGACTTCTGCTCCTCTCACCTCCAGACTCAGAACAATTTTCTCTTTGATTGCTGGCCCCGCCCACTGCTTGTCCAGTCATCTGCACCTAATCAGGGGGAGCTGGGCCTGAGGGATGATAAACGGGGCTTCTCGATTCAATAAAGTTTGTGTAGTATATTGGAAACAGCTGTGGGCCTCCACTGGCCCTGTGGGGCCTAACATGGGGGGGTTGAGATGAGGGAGCATCAGGGCAGGAGACTGTTTCAAAAGGTGCTTAGCCACCACAGCTGACAGAGTAGCAAGCTCTGGAGCCCCAGACAAGTGAGGAGCACTATGCTCTCCTCTGTAGAGGGCAACTTCAAGGCTGGCAGGTCTCCATTATCCAGCAGGCATTTACTTGGATGTATTGTCAGTTATTTTACAAATGCCACAATGTTGGTTTTCTCACCTAACCAAAAAAATCTTCAATGTGCTCTTTTTAAAAAATTTGATAGGCATATAAAGTAAAACTTGCTGTCTTACATATGCTTTTTTTTTTCTTTTTGGAGACAAGATTGTTTTTAAGTATAGTCACACGGTTGTATAACCCATCTCTAGGCTGTTTCCTTTTTGCAAAACTGAAACTCTCTCTCAGTTAAACAATTCCCTGCTGCCTCTTCTTCCCAGCCCTGGCAAGCACCACTCTATTTTCCATTTCTGTGATTGTGACTACTCCAGGGACCTCATATCAGGGAAATCATATAGCGTTTGGCGCTCTGTGACTTATTGTTTTAATAGTTGCATAATAGTATAACATATGGGAGCTAGGGAGATAGCGCAATCAGTAAAATGTTTGCAGCACCAATATAAGAGCCTGAGATGGATGCCCGGAACCCGTGTAAAAAGCTGCAGATACAGCAGACACGGGTCCTTGGACCTCCGAGGCTGGACAGTCCCTCCTCCTTAGTAAGCCCCGGGCCAGGGAGAAACAATATGAGAGCCTGAGATGGATGCCCGGAACCCGTGTAAAAAGCTGCAGATACAGCAGACACGGGTCCTTGGACCTCCGAGGCTGGACAGTCCAGCCTCCTTAGTAAGCCCCGGGCCAGGGAGAAACAATATGAGAGCCTGAGATGGATGCCCGGAACCCGTGTAAAAAGCTGCAGATACAGCAGACACGGGTCCTTGGACCTCCAAGGCTGGACAGTCCAGCCTCCTTAGTAAGCCCCGGGCCAGGGAGAAACAATATGAGAGCCTGAGATGGATGCCCGGAACCCGTGTAAAAAGCTGCAGATACAGCAGACACGGGTCCTTGGAACTCCGAGGCTGGACAGTCCCTCCTCCTTAGTAAGCCCCGGGCCAGGGAGAAACAATGCTTCAATCAACAAGGGGGTCTCACTTGATGCAGCCACTGGCATGTGCTCACACATGCACACCTGCACACACATGTATGCCCATGTGAACATGCATACACATATCATTCTGCCATTACTGCACTGTGAAATATATGCACACACGCACACACACACATTTAGATTGTACCTTGCTTCCCCATCCTCCATGGCTTAACTCTCAGACTTTGTATAATTTGGCCACCACAGAGATTCACACTTTTAGTTTTCACATGCTTTGACAGGTACCTTTCTCAAAAGCCTGAGGCGCCCCCCTCCCTCCAGAACTTCTAGGAATACAGTTTCTCTCTGAACCTCCTCGGCACTAGGTGTGACCATTCTGAAGTTTGAGTCTTCTGGTAATGAGAAGTTGTACCACACTTGTTAAAATGTTGCATGTCATCGGCTGTTCACTAGTCAAAGCATCATTTCATAACTTCACTAGCCATTTGGGTTTTCATGTCTATAAATCACCTATTTGTGTCTTTTTCCCTTTTTTCCTGCTAGGTTATAGTTCTTTCTTACTGATGGGTTCAAGGACTGCTTTGTGTAGGGCAAACGTTAACTTGTTATTTATGATGCATATTGCACTCTTTGATCTGGTCTATTTATATCTGGTATCTACCTGTTGCTCTATAGATTCTAGATTTTCTAGTTTAGAAAACTCTCAAACTCTAGACTGTATAGTCGTCTCATTTCCTCATGAAAGTGCTTTAAATGTTACATTTCAAGCTTCCTTCTCTTTAAAATAAGATGAGGTAAAAAGCTCAACTATGTTTTTAAATGTAGACATAGTTAATTGTGCTTGCATGATTTTTGAATAAGCTGTGGTTGAAATACCACCTTTGTTGTTCCCTATAATCTGTATGCGTTGGTATGTATTTCTGGACTTGGTTCTATTTCTATCCTGAGTTGGTATTTGACTTGTCTTTTTCCTTTTGTCCATTACTTTTAATATATAATTTGTTCAAAATGATTTTATTGTTTTCCTAAGGCCGTTCTTGCCTCAGGAGAGAGTACCTGGCTGCTGTTATTTTTATCATTACTACTAAAAAAGAATTCTTGGGTCCAAAAATGGCTCAGAGGATAAGCTCACCGAACCTGATAACCCGATCCCAAAAGTCCTCTAAACTTCACACACAGACACACATACGCACAAACAAACACATTTGATATACGGGTGGGGCTCAGCCATTAATCTTGAGCACTTCTTGCTTTTGCATGGGACCCAGCGTCAGTTCCCAGGCAGCTCACAATTTTTTTTATAGCTCCAGTTCCAGAGGAAGCTGACTCTCTCTCTCTCTCTCTCTCTCTCTCTCTCTCTCTCTCTCTCTCTCTCTCTCTCTCTCTCTCTCTCTCTCTCTCTCTCACACACACACACACACACACACAATTATTTAAGATAAAGTGACAGTTTAAATACTTTCCAGCTTTCAGAGCCTGTGAATGCCAGTAACCCTTCAAAACAAGCAGGGCCAGGCAGGACTGTTCACAACTCATGTGCTTCTTCGGGAATCAGCACCTACAAAGAAAAGCATTGCTCTTTCTGTAAGCGACAAGGCTGGAAGACCCAACTTTCTGGCCATGGTACTCCCAAGGTTCCTGTTTCTCAGCCCAGGCTTATATTCTCTGCACTAGGCTTTCTAACACAGGTCTATTTCTGCTTTGCCACGACTCCTTATTGGTCTCAGCCACTAGAGGGAGTGCGTAGGCCGCAGCGGACACTTGGACAAGCTCCTGCTAGTGTTCCCAGAAAGTAGCACCCAAATGGCTGGCGCCCCTTCGTTTCAGCAGCTGCAGGTCCACTCTGCCGTGTCAGGTGAATCCAGTTTGCAGATTTCCCACATCTGTGTCTTCATCGTCTACCCCACCACCCACAACCACACTATATCCCTGCCCAAGAGACCCCAGCTCCAGATGGCAGCTACTCCAGGGCCCTACCGAGTGGAGTCCCCTCTGCAGAGGCTCCTTTCTTGAGAACCTCTCCTCTGGTTCCTCCAGTGGGAAAGTAGGAGATGCACTTGCAGATGTGGCTTCCCTATACCCAAGCCTTCTCTTGTTACCTCCCTGCCCCCTTACCTAATTAACCTTAGGCCTCGTTATCAATTCCTTATGTTAAACATTCTTTTTCAGCTAATGCATGGTTTCTGTCTCCCAACAGGACCCAATTGGCACAAGTAATGAGGACCTCAAGTTTTCTGGGACGGAAGGCTGCTTCTCTTGGCTGCCCTGCAGGCAGCTCCATTCCCAGAATTATTTGGCTGCTAGTTGCCAAGGAGACGGCTGACAATTTCCAGTTGCCAAGCCTCCCCCTGAAGCCTACAGAGACATTCTGGGAACTCCCTAGTCCTTCCTGAGCCATAGCCAGAAAACTTGGAACACCGGGCCAGGTTGGGGTGGAGGGCTTTGGATGCAGGCAAGGGAAGCCAGCCAGTCCTGAAAGACGAGAGAGACTGGAGGTTTCTGTGGACTCTGGTTTTCTCCACCGATCCCAGGTGCCTGACCTGCAATTAAAGGCTAAAGGCTGGCCTTGATGGATGTCTCCTCTGCATTGTGTCAACAGATACTCTTTGATTCAGTTCAGGTGTTAACTGTGTCTTCTAGACAGGCCTCTTACGACAAACACAAAAAAACGGTCCCCATACTGTCACCTCAGGACTAAGAGAAGTCCCTGCTACTTCTGTCTAGAGAGAATCTGAGGAAGAACCTGGCCACTGAAGGCTGGGGAAGGAACTTGGACATTTTGTTGGCAACACACAGCACTTAACACCCATTGAGACCTAATGTCACAGCCCATGCTGTTTGACAGTAGTGACAGCAGTGCCAATCACAGCAATTGGGAATCTTACTGTACACAGTTACGTGTGCAAAAATACACATTTCTTTATTTCATTAAAATCAGAGCTGATTGCAGGAACTTCCACACCCTCCCCATGTCCACCAGAATCCAGGAGTTGCTTTGCTATACTTCGAAGAGGGCTCCAAAAGTTACATGTTTCTGGGGCAACGTTATTAGGGGATGGGCTGATGAGAAGCAATTAGACTCCTTCACTAGGAATGGTGTTCTTATACAGGGGCTTGGTAAAAGGAGTTTATTCCTTTTTGCCACATTAGGACAGGGCACCCATCCCCCCAGGGATGTAGCCTCAAGGCACAGTCTGAGAAGCAGAGAGCAGCTCTCACTAGGAACCCAAGCCTTCCAGCACCGGATCTTAAACACCCCAGAGCTGCTCCTCCTAAGTCACCATCTCTGGTCTCCTATGATAACAGAAACCGCGGACGGACACTTGAGAGACACCATACACAGGGACAGGCCTCTACTTGCCTCAGTCCAGGCTGTGACATTTTCCTTGTCCCTGATTAGGGTGGGCCTGTGCATCAGGGTGGCATCCGCTTCTCTGGCCTGGGTCATAGCCTGCCTTCCCCGGGCCCGTTCTCTCCTGGGTGCCTCCTGACCTCTGAGGAAGAAAACCTCATCTCTGCTCTCACCACCCCAGGCCTTGCTCCTTACCCTCCTATTCCTCCTCACACACCTGTGCCATAAATTCAGACTTTTGGAAAATGAGGAAAAGTTTAGCTTCTGTTCACGGTCCCTGCGGCAGTGTAGACTGGACACATGGCTGAAGCACCATCGATTTTATTTTTGCAGATGTATTTAAGGTGTATGAAGTGCATTATTATGTTTTGTCAAGGGATACTTTACTATTGGTTTCAACACAGAAACACGATGCATATTCATGAAAGTGTTACTTCACATGATCAAATTAACAATAATTTTCTGATATTATCTAATAAATGATTAATCCCATGTTATAGAAGAAAAACTAAGACTCAAATGAATAAGTGCGTTGTGTGCGTGTGTGTATGTTTGTGTGTGTGTGTGAGTGTGTGTGTGAGAGAGAGAGAGAGAGAGAGAGAGAGAGAGAGAGAGAGAGACAGAGGACAGAACCTAAAACCTTGCATATGCTAAACATACTCTCTGAGTCACCCACCAACCCTCTAATCACATTTATAACCTACTAGGAAACGGGATAGAGAAAAGGAAGCCTTTACACAAAGTGGCCCAGGAAGGGCCTAATGTGAAGAGGCCCCTGGAATGGCAGAACAGGTGGAAAGTTATTCATTTCCAGACACTTCTCTCCTCAGCCCCAGCAGGTGTGCTAGCTCCTGTCACGCCCTCCACTTCTGTTCCTTCCTTCCTCCCCTGACATGCTCATCTCCCTTTCCCAGCCACTCCAGCCAGGGCTTCCTTCATTTCCTCTCCGGTCTCCAAGGCACAGTTTACAAAGCGACTCATCAGTGACCCTAGCTGGTCCTCTGTCCCTCTAGGCCTTCTCTCAGTTTTGAGCCCTGCCAAGGATGTACTGAGAGTGGAGCCTCTGACCCATGTCCCTCCAGCCCCTCAGCTCATCTCCTGCTCCTGTCCCCAGGGACTCATGTTGGCTTCCACAATACGCACATGGAGAAACCATTAACTTCCAGAAGCATCTGCTGACCCAGCTGTCCCCATCCTTCCACGCTCTGCTTTTAAAGCCCTGATACTGCAGAGACAAATTCCAAAATGATGACAACAGGCCCAAGAGCTGGGTTAGCGCACACAGCACAAAAGGAGGAGTCTGCAGTCGTCTCTAAGAGGAAGAGAGGAGAGGATAAGACAAGAGGTTGAAGGACAAGAGTTCCCTGGCTCCGAGTTTCACTGGCAGCCAGTCTTGTGTAGCCGTTGCCTGTGGCAGGCATGGGAGACAGAAGTATGGTGTCCGTGTCATTTGCATGGATACATGCCTGGTGTCCGTGTCATTTGCATGGATACATGTCCGGTCAGCAGACACAGTGAAGAGCTGGAATGTCCTTCCAGATACTGTAAGAAGGTCTTCCCAGTCTTCCTCACGGACCTGGGCAAGGGCTCAAGATGTAGCCGGGCAATTATTTCCTAATGGTTAATACATGTCACCTAAGAGGAGCAACAACACCCTCACACTGTACATAGCTAAAAGAGCTTTGAGTAGCCCCATCAGAAGGGAAGAAATGCAGCAATCTGCAGACCCCTGGCTGGGCAGAGCAAACCAGTGTGTGAGAGTAGACAGACTGGAAGCTGTCCAGAGCTGGAGAGCGATACGGCACACGGAAAACAAAGGTAGACAGAATTTACATTATAAAATGTATATTATAAAACATGCCTAGCAGAACTTTCCCATGGAGTTGTTGGATACATCTTCACCATCCATCTTCTCCTGCCTTCAGATTCCCAGTGCAAAGCCATTTCTCTTGGGTACCACAACTCAGAAGGCTGCAGAATCACAAGAACTGAGTCCACATAACAAATCTCTTCCTAAGGGGCTTGGGTGTGGTTTGGTGTTCAGGTGCTTGTCTAGTATGTGTAAGACCTGTTACAACAAAAAGTTAAAACAAAATAAAAAAGCCTCTTGCTGTATATACCCATACATCCTTTCGGTTCTATTTCCCTGGAGAAAACTGATGAATAGGCCTCCATCCCTGACTTCCTCTCTCCTCAGGTGTTCCTTTTTAAAAAAGAGATGTGTGAACTGAGAAGCCACCTTAGTTCCCTGTGATCCTGCTGCCCCTATATCAGAAAGAGGCATGGGGCTCATTCTGCAGGCAGCATAGAGTAAATTCTGGTGCAGAACAAACCCTTCTCTTGGACAGGAGCATCCTGCAAAAGTCTCCTAACTCACACTGACTTGGCTCTACATTCTCCCGAGATATAATACCTTAAAGTGGAAGGCAGTATGTTCCCAAATCTAATTGTTTCTTTTTCCATTTTGGTTGCCTGTATGCATGTATGTTTGCATTTGTGGGAACACATGTATAGGGGGCAATGCCTGTGCCAGAGGTCTTCAGCTTGATTCAGTGAGGCGGAACATCTCCACCAAACTACGAACTCACCTCACTAGCCATCTTGCTCTGGGGATTGGTTCCCTGTCTCTGCCTTCTGAAGTTGGAATTACAGATGGGCCACTAT
Organism: Mesocricetus auratus; assembly: GCF_017639785.1. Taxonomy (NCBI): domain Eukaryota; kingdom Metazoa; phylum Chordata; class Mammalia; order Rodentia; family Cricetidae; genus Mesocricetus; species Mesocricetus auratus. The sequence continues at coordinate 15,124,544 of NW_024429203.1, read as the reverse complement.
GCCCACAAAGCACATGTCAAACTCCAGTCCTGGGGCTTACATGGCAAGTGCTTAACCACTGAGCAATCTCTCCAGCATCTGATGGGGTTCTGGAGAGTCTTGCTTTGAGAAACATGGAGAACCATAGGATCTGGTCTCTAGGATCAGGCACACCTGTCCTCACTACAGTTGGAATCGGAGTTTTGAGGACCACCTACCAATCTGTTCTCCACCTCCTGAGCGGAGGGAACGGAGGACAGGAGACCTTGGCCATGGGTTAGGGGAGAAGGAGACAGGGTCTCTTCACAGGGCTACAGTCCTAGGGCAAAATGACAAAGGTCAGAGGAAGAGCCTGCCCAGCATTTGCCTCTGACAGCGATCCTGTCACCAGAACCTGACACCAGACATCAGATCTCCCTTCTCACTGGGATCCCGGAACCTCACCCTCCCCTCAACCCTGCCACGGGGATGGACAGTCTGACCCATCTCAGACTGTCATTCAAACACCATGAGGGTAGCAGAACATGACAGGAGACACACATAATGAGGAGTCAGAGAACCCTGGAGAACAAAATTCTGAGTTCTCCTCCAGCTCTAGATGCCACACTTCATCAGTTAAATCTAACTAGGAGCACAAATGGTGCACCTACTGCATGCTAGGCAGGGTTCACTTGTATGTGTGTACATGTCACATGTGCACATGTGAATCGTATCAAACATAAAGTGCATACAATTTTAAGGCTTTATGAACTGTGGCCCAATCAGTTACCCAAATCAAGAAACAGGATGTTACTAACATCTAAATATCTACCACACACTAATATAAATTTCAAGTAATGTACACAATATGTTAGAACTTAGAGAATAACCCCATTTATCCATGAAGTTACCAAAGTTCCAAGAAGCTAGGAACTTCCTGGAACCCCATAGTCCTTCACATGTGATTGACACCTCCTCCTCCTGCACCTCTAGCTTTCCACAAAATATGGAGAAAACCCAAGAAGGCATGAAGACCATTCATCAATGTGTGAAACCTTAGGTGTCCTTCCTCCGGAGCACGATATCTAGCAGTGTGCAGGTTTTGAGGCTGGAGGCCTTAGTCACCACGACGTCCAGTGACTCTCTGATACCATTCAGTTGGAAATGCAGTGGCCATGGTCCTCTCAGTCATGACTGCCCCTCCCTAACCTTGCACTATGGATAGAGTGAATTATCTGGTAAATAATTCATGAGTTATCAGGGCAATGTGGGTAATAGGAGAGCAGGGGTATCAGAAGGGCTGAGGTTGGCAACCTGAGCTGATCCCCATCCTCCCAGGACTCCTGTGTCCTGAAGAGAGGGGTTCAAGAGTTGGGCAGGAGCCTCGGATGCCCCGATGGGGCCATGGTGGGTCTGAGTGCCCGTCACAGACCGTTCCGCTGCCAGCTGTTGATACTCTTCTGCCTCCTGTGTCCAGGGACCTCTGGTGAGTGACACCCTGATCCTCCTCCATCCCTTCTCACACTCCTTTTCCCCTTTTGTACATACATGGTCATTTAATGGCATCCATTCACATCTGCTGGACATTTAATTAGCATGCACTAACTGTAATACCTAAGGTTCTGCTCCACTCTTAGTTGACAAATTGATAGAGTTGGTTGGACTGGTAAAGGCTGCTCTCCTTTTCCTGGGCAACAACAGGATCTGAGGAAGCTACAGTCCTACTCTGGAACCCTTACAGCCTTACAGAGAAACTTCCAGACCATGTATAGCTCCCTTGTGTTCCCAGGATTGCCAACGTCACCAGTCTAATCAGATGGACCTTAGGATGCTTGTTGAAAACCATGTCTTGGAGATGAAGTGGGTTGCTGGTTAAGTGATCATGAGGAGCCCAGCGTGGATCCTGGGGCCCATGTAACAAACTAGACATCCTGCAAAGACCTGTCTCTCCGGCTCTGAGGGATCCAATGCCCTCTTTCGGCTCCTCCATGTGAAACTGCAAACACACAAGTGCACATGTATTCATGTGGACACATGCACACACACAAATAAATAAATACATCTTAAAAGAAACAAACAGACTCCTGGTCCCTGACCCCTTCTCAAAATATGTGATTCCTCTGTGTTGGTCTGAGGGAGAGGCCACGACGTTGTTTTTTTAGCAGATGATTTGATGGATGGATGAGAGGGAAGGTGGGCTGGCAGGAAGGTGGGCAGGGAGACTCTGCTCCAGGATGCCCCTCTGTGTCAGTTAAGCTCCCTTCCAAGCATCTAACCAGGGAACCCCCACAGGGTCCCTCAGGGACTGTGTCTTGCCCACTAGCTACATAAATAGCCTGGCGGTCTCCCTGAAGCCCACTAGGCTCCCTGGGCCTACAGAACAAGAAACGGGGCTTCAGGCAACGCGGTAGAACACACCCTGGAATCTAGGGCCACACAGACATCATCGTTGTCTCTTGTGTCCCCAGACCAACCCCACTCAACCTCCAACACCCTTGGGGAGGAGGCTTTGCCTATCCAAGGAGTGCGGGGCAGCTCCGTGGAGCTAGACTGCCGGCCTGGGCCGTCCCCCGTGGCAGTCCTCTGGAGCTTCACTCCGCTGGGTTCCCTGGTTCTTCGGCCTGTGGCAGTCACCAATGGAGCCTCTTCGAGGGTGGAGTCTGGGGCGTTGGCTCTGGGCGTCGTGAGTCTGAGGAACAGCAGCCTGGTGATAGAGGAGCTCCGAGAGGGTGCCCGTGGCCGCTTCCTATGCCAGACCCTGCTTGTGTCCGGTGGCCAGGTCCACACCACCTACTCGTATCTTACGCTGGCTGTACTGGGTGAGGCACCAAGGCTGGTTGCTGCTAGCCTTCAGCTGACCTGCCGGCTGCTTTGTATCTCTATCTCTGTGCATGTGTTTCTTTGTACGTGGTGGGACCCAGATTTAATGACTCTTCCTGGGAGTGAGGAAACCTGGGATTTGGAGGAAAGGATGTGCCAAATTAAGTGACCAGACAAGCCCGTGGACAGCAGGGCAAGGGTCATTGGACAGTGGTCCATGTAACAAAGCCAAGGCTTCTCTTTCTCCGGTCAGTGCCTGTGTCCAAGCCTCGTGTGCACCTGAGTGACCCAACCCCAATAGAAGGAGTCTCCGTGGTGGTCACCTGTGCTGTGAGGGAGGGCACAGAGCCCTTGGCCTTCTCCTGGCACCATCACACGCCCCATGGCCTTGAGGAGGTCCTGGTGGGTCTTTCAGAGCCAAGGCTCCAGCTGGATCCAGTCAACCGGACCCACCTGGGCTGGTACAGGTGCAGCGCCCGCAATGCCGTCAACCAGCTGAGCAGCGATGGCACCTTCCTAGATGTCATATGTGAGTTGAACTTGGGACACCGACTGCTCCCTACCCATCCAAATTTGACCTCTGGTCCCATGTCAGAGCTTCCCGGATTCTGTCACAAGAGCACTCCAGCCTCCTATAGACTCCAAAAGGCAAATGTTAGAGAGTGTTTTTCACATGAGGCCATATGTGTCTCTCACGTCAAGGTTTTTAACCTTTGAAAGTCATGAGTTCCTTTTTCCAGGAAAGGGGTATCCGTTTGCATTCACGATCTGAGTTACAACTTGGGGAGCGGCCTGAAAAGTTGGTCTTTGTGAGGAGTGTGTCGGGCTCTAGCTGATCAGCGGACTCCTGGGTGAGCAGGGAGAAGGTCGTAGAGCAGAGAAGGTCGTAGAGCTGAGGCCGAGAGCTGCCAGTCAGAAACCAGGAAGTGAAGGCAGAAAGAAGGCAAAGCCGCTCCAGCGTCCATTACGGTGGCCTCGCGTGTGTCTCCGACCACTCGAGAATGTGGCCAATCTGAGCTCTGTTAGTAAGAGCAAAATGCACCCGTGGCTTTGGAAAACACAGAATAGCACAGCACTAGCTTTTAAATTGAGTACCTATTGAAATAATGTTCTAGATGTATCTGGATAACGTAAATACTAAAGTAAAAACTGGTGTGTGGTTTGCTTGCTTGAATTTGATTATTTTTGCTAAGATTTGATTATGAGAAATTTCAATGAACACAGTGACCCTACAATAGTGGTCTAGAGAGACATGTTCATTTGTTTGCTGGGGTTTTTTGTTTATTTGTCTTTGTTTTGTTTTTTGGACATGGTCATAGTGTAGGCTGGCCTCAATCTCACTGTAGCCCAGACTGGTCTTGACCTCCTGATTCTCCTACCTCTACCTCTCAAGACTGATATTCTAAAGTATGTCACCTTGCCCACTGGTCCAGAGGTTTTAAGGACTGAAGGTGCCCTTCCAGTTGTAAACTAACTGTGTGGGGTTTACAGACTGAGGACATGGTGTATAAGTGAGCAGAAGCTCTGGAGGCAGAGTGGAGGAGACAGGCAGGCTTCCACCCCTGTGGGGAGCTGGGAAGAATGTCAGGAGTGGAGATCCCAGCTTTGGAAAGCAGCGGAGAGGAGGGCAGGCACTCAATGAGGCAGATAGCGCTGGCTGAAGTGTTTTTGTTCAGAACGCTGTCGGTTCCTGTTCTCTTCCTTCGAGAGTCTGGAGTGGTCAACTTTTCTTCAGACAATCCCTCAGCCCCAGAGTGAATGAAAAGACAAGGTGGAGAGGTGTGATGGAGCCTCTTTGTCCTCCAGATGGTCCGGACAAGCCTGTGATCACCGTGGAGCCACTGGGATTCACTGAGGATGGGTTCTGGGCCAGCGAGACGGAGGAGGTGACCCTGAGCTGCCTGGCCGCATCCAACCCTCCTAGTCACTACGTGTGGTTCCGCGCTGACTCTCAGGTCCACATTGGGCCCACCTACATCATCGCCAGTGCCAGCCGCACCCACACAGGCCCGTACACCTGCCTGGCCCACAACAGCCACCTCGATACCCACACCCAGACCACTGTCCAGCTCATCATCTACTGTGAGTGTTGTGTGGGGAGGGCAATCTGGAGCTTACCCAGGCTTGCGCTTAGGCAGCCTCCAGCCACCCTGGGGAACATGGTGACAAAGTTGTTGGAGTTGGAGGAGGCATATCTGGAGGACTAGGGAAAGGCTAAGGGGAACCATGGGAGGAGGCTGGGAGACGCTCTCGAAGTCATTACTCCCATGGTCCCAAGGCCTGGATTGAGGCACAGAGAAGGGTATGACAACGACAGTGAGGCGAGATTCCCAGGGGCAAACGTGAGAAGCAAGGGCCTTTCATGGGGCCTCTGGGATCCCACAGGCGCTCTGAACTGCCTCCCCCTTAGCCCCTCATTCCTTGGCTTAGCTTTTTCTTTACCAACCCCCTCTTGGCCATTTCCTTTACCTCAGTTCTCCATGCCCCTACCTGAGCCAGGCCTGCTGGGCACTGTCAGGGGAACCGCTTCAGCCCCTTCTCACCCAACTCTCTACCCAGATCCCCCAGAGGGACAGCCCTCCTGTGCTATGCTCTCCACCCTTGGGGTGGTGACTCTGCTATGCACCTGGCCTGGGGGTTTTCCAAATGCCCAGCTTCACTGGGAAGGGCCCCGAGGGATTGGCCCAACTGGCCCAAGCAATGTCACCTGGAGTTATACAGCCACTGGACTTCCGAATGGCAGCATCTTCGCCTGCATGGGACAGCACCCAACCCTGGCTACGCCCGTCCTCTGCAGGGTCACTCTCTGTAAGTAGACACAGGTAACACCTAGGACCCTGGTAGTGTTGGTTCCAGGCAGTGTGGGTACAAATCAGGGGATATTTAGAAGGACCTGGGGTCTGGGATTAGGCTCCAAACCTCTAGCTCCCAGGCCCTTCAAGGAACATGGAGATGGTAACATTTAGTTCTCAGCTTCCTGTCTGTCATGTACCCTGCCGTCCTCAATCTTATATTCTGCTTCTGATATTACATGCTGATCTGGAAATAGACTTCAATGTTCCCTCTGCCAGATGTTCTCTTCTGTGTCCTCCTCTATCTGCCCATACCCAAGACAGCCCCCATCCAGGGCCTCAGACTGTTTTCTACCTATAATCTAACACTCACCAACTTACGCAATCTGTTCCCACCTTTGTCCTCCACATGGTCAGCCCTGGGTAAATGATAAGGAATGAGACTGAGTGGGGGACAGGAGGGGGGAAGGTGTCAGGCTCTTCCTCTTCCCACAAGGTTATAACGATCCTATCACTCCTTTCCAGGGGAACCTTCCGGGAGCCCCGCCTGTGGGACCACAGCCTCAGTAGGTGACCAGTTCATCATGCTGAGCTGTGAGTGGCCTGGAGGCAAACCTCCTGCAACACTGAACTGGCTGGATGGACAGGAGCAGTCCCTGGGTGGCCCAAGCTCTTCTCAGGCTGTCTACCTCCTACAGGCGCAGAGTGATCTGGCAGGCAGAGAGTTCACCTGCCAGGGCTCTCACCCACTCAAGGCCCTTAGCCTCCACTGCCGGCTAAGGCTAGGTGAGCAGGGACTGGACATGGTTTTGGGACTTGGGCAGAGGGAGCCTTCAGAACCAGGACTAGGGGCTCTGGAGGTAGGCAGTGCCGGGCTGGGAAGGGAGTCAAGGGGGACTGATTCACTTTCTCTCCAGAGCTCAAACTATTTACGTGTGTGTGTGTGTGTGTGTGTGCACGTGCGTGTGTACACCCTTGCCACTCTGTGCCTGTGGAAGTCAGAGGACAATGTGTAGAAGTTGATGCTCTCCCTCTCCCATATGGATTCTGGGGAGTCCATATGAACTCAGGTTGTCAGGCTCGGTGGCCTGCTCCTTCACACAGGGCCATTTTGCCATCCCCCCTTTTTAATCCATAAAACGAGAGAGTTTGGTCAAGGTCAGTGTTGTCCAATAAGAATATAATGTGAGCTATATGTAATTTTAATTGCCACATTAAAAAAGTATGAAGACATAAAATATATAACATCTTTACAATTCATTCTCATATAATAATTTTATTTATGACCTATTTAACCTTTTTTCACCCTAACCTGAAAATGCAGTGTATCTGTAATTTACCATATATCTCAATGCATCCTGGCCTTATTTCAAGTGAGCAGTGGACACATGCTGGAGGCTATGGTTTGGGATTGGACATCATTGGCAGCACTGAACTAGATGGTGTGAAGACCATCTAGTTCATGAAGACCATGGAGTGGGCTGCGGTGCTCATTTTATCATTTGCACAAGGGAGGTGCCTCGCTGTAGTCTTGGCTTTCCGAGTTTCGGGTATCAAAGATCTCTCTACCTGTGTCCCTTGCTTTATCCAGTGGACCACATCAGAGGTCTTGACAGGAGGGCTGAGTGACGTAGGGGGAGCCGCCTGCTCTCTATTCACTCGGCCCCTTTTCCAGCATCACCTTCTGTCTCTGCAGAAGCCCCTCAGCTGGCAGTGGCAGAAGCCCGAGTGTCAGTCCTGGAGGGAGAAGAGGCCTGGCTGGGCTGTGCTCTCCAGCAGGGCACACAGCCTGCTCATCTCCTCTGGCTGGGACCCCAGCAGCAGCCATTAGAATCAAGTACTCACGGATTCCTGCTACACCCTGAGGGTACCCACTTGAACCTTCAAGTCCGACATGCTGACCCAGCACACCACAGGGGCACTTACCAATGTGTGGCCCGCAATGCCTTGGGCAGTAGCAGCCAGAGTGTGCTGCTGGAGGTCCTGAGTGAGTGTAAAGGCTGTGTGTGCTCCTGTGGCAAGGGACATAGGCGACCGAGGGCTGCGGAGGGTTTTGCAGAAAGCTTTGAAAATTACCTTCTCCAAAACCTAGGCACCTTCTAGAGCATGACCAGACTGGTTAGGGAAGCATGAGTCTGGTGGAATCTTAAATATGGGTACACAGAACTCCATACTCCCTCATTTTTTTTATTTTTATTTTTTTGGTTTTTACGAGACAGGGTTTCTCTGTATTGTTTCGGAGGCTGTCGGTCCAGCCCGGCCTCGAACTCACAGAGATCCGCCTGCCTCTGCCTCCCGAGTGCTGGGATTAAAGGCGTGTGCCACCACCGCCCGGCTACTCCCTCATTTTTATCAATGAGAAAATGGAGGTTACACATGCTCAGGGATACACACACCATCCTGTACTCTGTACAGGATGTACAGAGTACATCCTGTACATCCTGTACATCCTGTACATCCTCCTCTCTGCAGACTGTCCGTCCACAGGAGAAAGCCACATAGCTGTTGCCAGGCAGACGCCTATATGTATCCCCATCTCCACTCACCTGCAGGGTATCCGGCCCCTCCCAACGTCACCATCAGCCGCCTGACCTACAGGCGACAACGGAGAGAGGTGCAGCTGCAGTGGGCCATCCATGGCCCTGGAAACCTGACGGGCTTCCTGGTGCAGCAGAGGGCCAGTGCCCCCAGTTCAGAAGCTGGTGCCTGGGAGGTAGCAGCTAGTGACATCGAGCCAGAGAGCAGGGACCGGCGTCTGGGAGGGCTGGACCCAGGCGTCCTTTATGCCTTCCGCATCCTGGCTATGAATCACCACACTGCAGGACATCCTTCGGAGGTGAAGACACCAGGTGCTGGGCTGGCAGCAGGGAGGAACTCACCCTTCCCTCCAAAGAACTGGAACCTGCCCTACGCTCCCCTTCACAGGGTGCCCTGCTCCAGTCTTAGTTTCCATCTGTAGCCTACGCGTGCATCTATTCCTTCTCGCCCATTGCTCTTTACTGTCTCTCTCTGGGCAGCTCAGGGGGCCCTGGGCATGGGAGCAGACCCCCTAATCCAGCTTCGATCTGAAGAAATTGGAGAAGGCACGTGATGCTGAGGGTGTAAGAGGAGCCCATTCTGTGCCTCAGTCTCACCTTTCAAGGAATAGGAGGCCTCAGCTTCCTGTTGCTCCCTCTGTCCTGGGAATTCCTCCTTTTATGGCCTCCTAGTTCCTTCAGGCTTGATATGCCAAGATAAGTAGCCTTACGTATCTTCTGCCAGAAATTGGGGATTTGGCTGGGAATCAAAACCATCAGCACCAGGCAGCCAGAACATCTCTTCTGATGGGAAAGAACCCAGCTCCACATTCGCTGGGTCTTCCACACTAGGTAGCAGAGCCTTTGGGATGCACAGGGTACCATGTCGGTTCCTCGTGAGTCGCTGTTGCCCAAGTTCACTGATGGGGCTAATTAATACACTCTGTGCTCTCCCCTCCTAGTGGACCCAGCCTTCAGTGCCTACCCAGCTGTCCTGGGTGCTGCAAGCTCAGGGATGGTGGTGGCGTTGGCAGCCTCTCTGTTGGTGTTCCAGTATGCTGCCCGGCACCCACACAGATTGCCCTGTGAGTGGGACTCTGAAAGGATGGGCTGTTTGACTCCCCAGGGGCAGCCAGGTGTAGACCTACCCAAAGGAGAATCTAGACTCTTCCTCAGCTGTGACATCATCCTGTGATGGTCAAGACCCCGGTCAGCCTCAAGCTCTGGGCCATCCCCCTGAGGTTCCTGAGGCTCTGCATAGAGCCCACCACTAGGAAGGGGAGGGCTGTTCTGCAGTCTACGCTGCACTAGTCAAGTCATGTTCTTTCATTTCTTCCCACAGGCCTCAGTCGGTTGCTTGTTCCCATGTGAGTGTGTGTACAGGTTATCTTTATGGGGTCCAGACTTTCCTGAATTGAAAAGGCAGGCTAGGAAGGCGCAGATGCCTCTAACGTAACATTCTTCTCTGCCTCACCTCTCTCAGGGAGCACAGGCGGCCGCGAAGGGGCTCCAGGGAAAGCACGGAGAGACCAGCAGGTAGGCACCACCTGTGCCAATGACGACACACAGACCAACACTGGGCTCCACGTCTGCCTTGTCCTGACAGCGGCCTCGCCACCCCCATTTACTCTCCTCTGCCCACGTGTGCTCTTTGTAGGCACCGGAACAGCAACGACCACCTCAAGTTCAGACCCTGTACAGGAATCCCCTGATGCTCCAGTGAATGTCACCATCACAGTGACTGCAACAACCTGAGTTCAGTGACACTGCAAACAGGCTGAGGGAAGGCAACGAGGGTGGGACAATCCCATCAGCCTTAAAGATCAACGAGGTGTCAGGCGGTGGTGGCGCACGCCTTTAATCCCAGCACTCGGGAGGCAGAGGCAGGCAGATCTCTGTGAGTTCGAGGCCAGGCTGGACTGACAGCCTCCAAAACAATACAGAGAAACCCTGTCTCGTAAAAACCAAAAAAAAAAAAAAAATCAACGAGGCAACTCCCCATCCAACACACAGATACCAACTACTTTTGATCCAGTATCTGGGCTGGAAAATGGTACGTAGTCCAGTTGCTGTGCCTCACATGACAAAAGAAGTCCTGACCCAGCTGTGGCATAGCGGAAAATACACAACTGAAGACAGCATGAGGGCATCTGAGAGCAGCCGAGACCGGTACAGGATTGCCTCTGATACCAGGAACTAAGAGGCAGCTAAACCCTTTCTGGAAGAGATGTGGGGGAGACACACACCGATTGAGCAATCCCTAACTCAATTATATCTAATGACTAGCAGATTATTACAAACTTCTGAGCTGATTGCTGCGGCCATGTTTTATTGTCAGGAAGAACCAGGTGCCTAGGTATGTGTTTCCTTTGTTGAAAGGCAGCTTAGGGGCATCCCTGACCTTGCACTGGCCAGACTTCTGGAATCTGTGGCAGCAGAGGTATTCAGCAACACCCAGCCACCAGGCCTGGGGGAACTGGCTGACAGAGAATGGAGCCTGTTCCAGAGTCACACTCTGATAGCTGCCAGTGTGAGTCACTGGCTGTGTGTGTGTGTGTGTGTGTGTGTGTGTGTGTGTGTGTGTGTGTAAAATTTGGGTGAAGCACAAGCGAGTGCTTGTTTGGCTGACTGGAAGAATCGGGCTCAGCGCTGCCTCCGCAGAGGATGAGAAGAAAACAGCGGCAGAGCCAAGTGCTGATCTGCCAGCAACAGGGAGAGTGGCGCCTGACAGGAGACAGAACTGGGAGAAACTTAAGCTTCCTTGGTTCTCACACACTTAGGCTTTATTAGAACGGGGTTTCGGCTTTCCTCACAGCTCTCAGGACTGGGTCTAAGAGTTTAAAGTGGTTTATTTAAGTACGGGAAATGAAACACAAAATGACCACCTCTGACAGGGTTCTGCTGCTTTTCTGGTGGGGGGGGCAAACACTCTGACTACTTAAGGTGGTAAAATGAGTTTCTTCAGAGGTGCTACAGCCTGTCCTGGAGGTCACACTTCAAGGATCCTGAGGTTGCAGTAACAGACGCTATGAGGAAGAACTTCCTCCCACCTCGCTTCTCCCCCATCCTCCTGCCTACCCCATGCTAACCTCCCTAGCAAACAGCTGCCCACAGTCCTGCTCCCTCCCAATTCTGACTGAGAGGATGAGAGAGAGATGGCTGGGCTCTTGAGTGCTTATGGGGATTCGCAGAGCAACTGATGGAGGTTATGGAAAGTCTCCAAACAGGACATTACACACCCTAGTCACAAGCCACAGGGACACTGTACACACAGGAGTGCATGACGACCCCTCTTCACGGGCTACTGTGTGTGAAAGCAGCATTCTCTTTTAATATAAAATCATATCAACCAAATAAAACCTGTCAAAGCTACATCACTTAAAGTATGTACAATTCCAAACATAATATCACAACTTTAAGGAAAATAAAACGTTTTTTCAATATAGTACAAGACATGCATCTCAGGATCAGTGCTGTAAGATCGAGCAATACGGGCGAAGGGCAGTTCCAAACAGTTGCTTGGTGGTCCTGGAGCTGGTGGAGAGAAATGGCATCCACGATCGGCATGGTACGATGCCTTGGTCTTCAGAGATTCAGTCAATACAAAGAGAACCACTCGACAATGAGATCACCTCAACAGTTTAGAATAATTTACCCGAACCCTGTACAGCACCTATAACCGCAGTCCACACATAATCGAAGAACACAACCAGGATGTGGCAACGTGATTCACTCGGGCTGAGGGGAGGTTTAATGCTAGAAGCAAACAGCCACCCAAAACATGAAGAGGCCCTACCAACTTCACGGCCATCGAGCCAGCTGAAGTTCAAACCTCCACTGGGGAGGGAGAGGGCAGGAGTGCGGGGAGGGTTAGGGCAGGGCGTCAACGAGAGACTCCTGCAGATGACGTACTCGGCTCTGCTCTGCCAGTTTGGAAGCCCCGCTAGCTGCAGCAGGAGCCTTGCAGAGAAACAGCGCAGCAGGGGCGGACAACACATGTTCTGGACTGGTTCCATGGAGAGTGAACCGTAACACTTCCAGAAAGCAGAGAAAGGGATGCTTGGGTGATGGACCAGGTAAACGGTTCCAGTGCAGGCTCTTGCTCACACGTGGACGGGGAACTTCAAGCCTGCTCTGCTTGTTGAGGGGCTGGATGAGATAACACTAGCACATGGAGTCTAGTACACAGCAGTTCCTCCACGGATGCGCGCCACCCCCATATTTTCCTATGGCCTCTTAATTCCTGGGGAAGTGACACCTGCTGGGATCGCTTTCGGGATCACTGTGCAGGGCATAAAAATTCAGAGAAACTCACACTAAGGAGAACTCAAGCTCCTAAATATAAAGGTAATTATAGATTTATATTTATATTTATATATCTCAATATATAGAGCCATTTTTATAAATAAAATACAATAAAAGAGATAACACTTAAAACAGCGTTACTATCATAAATAAAGCAGTCCACAATGAGATTGCCCTAAAGGTAAAGTCATTTTCTCTTCATCATGGGCAAGCCCCATGTCAAATTCAATCTCTAAAAGCAGTTCTGACTTAAGGCTCATGCCGACACACCTCTGCTTCGTGAGTCACAACGAACAACTGACTGCCCACAGACATCTGCTTCCTGCTTCCCTAAACCCCCTCTGAGACAAGACAGCTTTGTTCTAACTCAACTGGCAAAACACATAGTAGGTTTCTATGTCATGTGAACTAGGACTTTGTCCTTTTCTCGTCACAGATGTAAAGAAGGGCTGCAGCTAACTGCCTCTAACTAACTGCAGGTCTCTTACACTACAGACACGAACCCCAAGGTCATAGAACTTGCTTCTACAGCAGCCCCACTACCAGCTGTAGAATCCTATTCACTGCATTCTACCAGGAGTAACTTGCATAGTGGCCCTGCTGAAACAGCACATATCCACTAACAGTCCTATTTATAAAAGATACACATATATGTAAGGGAATACTGACACATTTACATAGAGTTGATTAGCACAGTATCTTATTCTCTTCCACTGCAATTTGCGGGAAACTAAAACAAAATGTATCCTGGAATTGCTGGATTCTGCATATAGAGAATAATTTTTGATTTTTCCCCCTAAGGGATACACCATTCAAAAACAGAGCAGTGATACATCAGGGCCTACTTGAAGCTATGACATGCATTTGTAGTACCTGGGTTTCTGTTTCACACATGGAGAAAAGCCTTCCAAAGGCAACTGCAATGTTCTTACCACTCAGAAGACAATAGCTGTGATCCATGGACCCCACTGACCATAGACTGAGTTACCGCTCACAATGATGGCGGCCAGAAAAACTGTCAGAAAATGCCCCTAAATCTTTTCTTCAGACTTAGTCTTCCCTGACATCTGCTACAGCTTGGATCCCATTTTCCAAAGGCCTACTTGCTGGAGACCTGGTTCCCCAGGTGGCATGTTGAGGAGGTGGTAGAGTCTAGCATTGGGGATGAGTGTGAGGCCTTCGGGTCTGGAGACATGCTCTTAGAGGTACTTGTACACTCTGCTCCTCTTCTCACTCTCCCTTGCCTCGGGTTTATGGTGTAAGCTATTTTGCTCCGCCATGCATGCTCACCATCATGTGTTCCCCGCGCACAGGCCCAGAGCTGCAGGTCCATTTGATCACAAACTGGAACTTTTACAACCGGGAGCCTTTTCTCTGGACAAGCTAATCATCTCAGGTATTTTACCTCAGTGCAGAAGGCTGACTCACACATGCTCACTCACATGTTCTAGGATACTGTCCATGCTGGGAGTGACAAAATGGACAGTCTTCAAGCATGTGGCACTACATGCACTGTGGAACAGAACAAAGGGCTTCACTTAGCTCGGTCCCTTCAGCCCTCCTCTATCTTTTTAAGATTCTAACATCTTTCTCTTTAACTACCACCTTAAAAGTCTGACTTTTGCACATACCCTTGCAAATAATGCAAAGAGCCCATGGCGACCATTTTGTAAACTGATGCAATTAAAGCAGTGGGCCATGAAGGCATTCATTTTCTTTCTGAACCTGGTTTCCTTTCTATATAATGCAATAATCCAACCAGACCTTCCATGCTTCCATGTTCATAACACTGGCTGATTTTACCCGAAAGATTTATCACTACTTGTACCCAGGTATAGAGAGGAAATAAGTCAATATCAGTACATTTCTGGAAGGCAGTCAAAAAAATTGTCAGTTGGGTTTGCTATTATAAATGTGAGATCACAACTATGGTTGATTTCTAAATGTTCTCAGAAAGTCTGATAACATGTGATAAGTGACAGTTTTCTATCTGGGAGTGACTGGTGGCAAACTTCAAATGGCTTGGGCAATCTTCCTCCCTACAACTGAATAGGCCAGATGGGACCCAACACAAGTTCCTACTGCCATAGAAGGTTCTGGAAAACAAAGCATGTTCCCTCTGCTTTCCAGATTGGAAACTACATAAAACGGGTGGGTGGGGGTCGTATCAAGGGGGAGGAAGAAATGAAAAAGGGAATACTTAAGGCATAAATAATATAAAAGGGCACACATTTTAAGATACATTCACGACATTACTACTACAAAAAATAAATAATGATTTTCTCTGATTTGAATTAATGTCCTTCACACAGTGTGTCCCCAGGCCCGCATTGCGCAGTTACTGGCTTGCAATGGGAACATGAAGAGGCCTGCATGCTTCCTCAGGTCTCCTGGGCTTGCTGAAGGACCACTGACAGCCCATCTAGAGGAAGGCCAGGAGACCATGCTGTCTTCTCAGGGCAGTCCTCCAAGACAGGTGACAAAATATGAGGATTCCAACTTAAAACGTTGTCCTCTGCTTCTGAATGGCCATTTCTGTCTCCTGAAAAACATGGAGATTTGGGCACATTACAAACTAATAAATGGTTTTCACACAGCAGTTTCTGAAAACAGTATGTCGAATAATAGAAACATGCAGAAGTAAGTCCCACTCAGGCTTGGTTTGAATCTGAGAAAGCAGAGTACATTTAAAAACCTGAATTCTCTTAAGTTACTATATAAGTCATTTGAGATTAAAATGATCCTCTTAGGAGCCCCTAAAAAAGGGTACCTTAAAAATTATAGTTCCTACAACTAACTCAAAGGAAAGCTAGGCCAATGCTCACTAAATGCACTGTCCCAGCAAGTCCTCTGCTCTGGAACTAATGAGCCCAAGCCTGTTCAGATAACATCCCAATGGGATTAGCAACCAGAGTGATTTACTGCTATACCATCCTGAATGTTGAAGACCTCATCTGATCCCAGAAGCTAAGCAGGGTCAGCTTCGGTTAGTACTTGGATGGGAGACACAGTGCAGGCTGGAGGATATAATAATTGAATTCCCAAGAGTCTCTTACCCATCCTCACCTTTTCTAGAAGTACCCAACATTCCCAGCCCGTCTTCTAAGCAGTGAGCTGACCATAGAAAACTTTCTGGATATAGTTCTTAGCCCACTGGAGACCAGAAAGTTAATGAGTAAAAACACCTCCCTGTACCTCTGCTGAATTCTGCTGTATCTTCAGTGGAATCAGAATTGATGTCACTTATATTGTCCTGACAGCAGGTATGCTGGGTAGGTGTTGGTGCCACACTGTCCTTGAGACTCTCCTCAGGTAACTGGCCACAATCAGGAAGTGTGGAAGCTGGACACACAGGCACCTTCAAGGCACTGAGGGGCTTCATTTCCAGACCATCCTGAGGATAGGAAGCCAGCACTGGGACCACAGGAAGGGGACTGTTGGTTTTGGTGAAACACCTGTGGAGTTTAAGCCAAAAGAAACAGAACTGAGTGTCAAGGGGCATCGATAATTAAAATAAGCTCATTTAAAAAATGTAATGAATATTTTACATTCGCAAACTTAAGAATTATGCTTTAAAGATAACTAACTGGCTCATTATGATTTGAAACAGCAAAACCCTGAAAATTATAGTGGACAATGACAGGAAAATGCCCCAAAGCAAACCACCTAAGGACAGAACCTTCTATGATGACCACTGTCAGAGAACATCGCCCATTTCATTAACCAGTTCCCAAATACAGCACATGGGAGCAAGAAACACCAGCTACGGGGAGGAAAGAGGGAGAGAAAGAAAGGACAGAAAGCTGACACATGGCCGCACAAGAGGAATGACCTTACGACAGTCAGTATACACACGGCTTTGAATTCAGGCGGTGCATTAGTTCCTTCTCTCATTGCTGTGACAAAAAACCCAACAAGAGGGACTCAAGGGAGGAAAGATTTACTCCGGCTCCGAGTTCAGGGGTATGGTGCATCATGGTGTGGAAGGTTCGGGGACAGGAGCCGCAGGCAGCTGGTCACGCTGCATCTGAAGTCAGGAAGCTCCTGTCTCATTTGCTTTCTCCCTTTCACTCAGTCTGGGATTCCAGACCACAGAGTGGCGCTGCCACACTCAAGCTCCTTCTACTCCCGTTAACCTAATCCAGAGCACAGCCATGTCCAGAGGTGTGTCTCCTAGGTGACGCTAGACCTCGCCAAGCTGAGTTAGTATTAACCATCACAGGTGGCTTTCCTCTCAGCCTGGGAGGGAACTGTATAGAGATGAGTCTTTTAGAAGACAATTAACTGGCTGGAATTTAGCAGCACTGAACTTCGGTTCACTTCCATTTCCATTCTACTTTTATTCCCTGCCTCCAGCTAAGAAGTGTGTTTTCAAACTGGGTGGAGTCTGAGTCGGTCTTCTCGTTCTTCGATTCACCTGTGGTTTCCTGCCGTCGCTGTCACACTCACCCTTGCACATTTCCCATTCAACCTGCTGTGCCTTTTCAGCCCTGGAGTTTCTGTTTGGATATTCCTCAGCTGAAACGGCCACACATTCTTCTCCTGAGTATTTATTCTCCCGTAAATCCTTGGACATACTCATAATAGCTGTTTAATGTCATTGTCTGCTGACGGTGATGCTTGGGTCATCTCAGCATCTGCTCCTAGTGGTTTTCCCCAAGAAGCACCACAGTCCTGTCTCCTTAGATGTACCCTAATTCTTTGCCGTTTCTCCTTGAATTTTCTGGTTGTTTTACTGCCGCTGAACTCAGTCTTCTGACAGGTTCTTTCTCGGGCCTGGACCCAAGACTGGAGAAAGCTCACACTACCTTTGAAGGAGTGGGTTCTAGTTCAGTTTCTGCTGCTCCTGTTACTGTCTAAATCTTATCATTGCCATCTGTAATACTGAACTGTTCCCCTGTTATAGGCACGTTTTTCTTAATTTCTATAATTGGGACTAAGAAAAGTTAGGAAATGATGGGCTTTTACATAAGGCAGACAGGAAAAACACAGAAGCAAGCAGCTGTGTGCTAGAAATAGGTCACTGGAGAGAATACAGGTCAGAATTCTTTATTTCCATCTTCTACACATGGGAGGACAGGTTTCTGGGTCAAAAAAATTAGGAAAGGGGTCCAATTCTGTTGGCTGAAGTCTCTGGAAAAGAGCGGTTCCGAGCAAGACAATGCAGACAAACCTGAAAGAGAACCAGACACATGTCAGTAAAACGAGTCATTAACTTACACAAAAACCAACATCGACTTCAAATTTTTAAAAAATACATTAACTGTACAGCTAAAGGACACTAGGGATCCAATTAACTTTTGAAAATATGGCAAAATATGAATGTGCCACATTGTCCCATGCAGGTCTTCAACTAGTCCAAATGACAAACAGGGACAAACATGAATGTATTGGAGCCAGCACTAGAGCCCTGGCCTGAACACATCGCATCTCAAAAGAGTACGGGATTAATCCTGATTTGCTCTCTTGGCTATTTTATTCAACTCAGAACGTTTAGCAGCGCCTTTTAATCCTTGTCGACCTTCCACAATGCATTATGTTGTTAGCCTCTCTGGCTCTCATACTCAGTGAACTTCAAAGTCCCCCTGTGGATTCAATACATGGTACCCACAGATGTTGATTATGTTAAAACATGGGGTAAGGGGGAATCTTGCTAGTTGCAAACTACTGTTAGAGAGAATGTAATGGGTATGAGGGTATCCATAAATATTCTCCTGCAGAAGATCCCACCAAGTGCCAAGCACTGTGTGGACACTGTGGGTAACAAGGTAAAAGCAGCGGAGGTTGTCAGCCTAGCAGAGGAGATACACAAGCAAACAAAAGTGGCAGCGCATGCTGGGATGTGGAAGGAAGTCTGCTGCTGTGGCTGCATGGACTTCCCAGGCCTCACCAAGCTCCACTGACTTCACAGCTGAGGACCTGGCGTCAGTATCAACCATGGAACTGGGGAATTCCAAAAACTCAGAAATATCCCCGGTTAGGGGAATCGGTGTGGCTGCTGGAAGTCTTTCCTTTTCTTTCCTTCTAAAGACAGGGTTTCTCTGTATTGCCCTGACTGCCTTGGAACTTGCTCTGTAGACCTGGTTGGCCTCAGAGATCCACAGAGATCCACCTGCCTGAATGCTGGGATTAAAGGCGTGTGCTGCTACTGACCAGCGTGAAAGTATTTCTTTTTTGTTGTTTTGTTTTTTATTTTATTTTATTTTTTTGAGACAGGGTTTCTCTGTATTGTCTTGGAGGCTGTCCTGGAACTCGCTTTGTAGACCAGGCTGGCCTCAAACTCACAGAGATCCACCTGCCTCTGCCTCCCGAGTGCTGGGATGAAAGTATTTCTTAAAATTTAAATTCTAGGCTCCCAACTCTGACTGCTTAGTTTATATCAGAATATCGGTCCTACTAAGAATTACTAAGAGGATGAAGGAATTCTCCTTTAAATCTGCTCAGGGCATCGGGAGCTACTAAAGCACTTGTATGGCTAAGCATGTAGAAAGGGTGAGTGTGAGCTCAGGGCATCGGGAGTTACTAAAGCACTTGTATGACTAAGCATGTAGAAAGGGTGAGTGTGAAGTGACCTTCAGCCCTCCTTTGCTCTTGAGGCATCTGCCCAACTGAGTGCAGATGAAACTCTGCAGATCAAGAATTTAGGAGCTAAGAAGCTGAGCTGAGCTTTTAGAAGCATCATTTGGGGCTAGGGAGACAATGCCAGAGTTCAGAGCCTGCCAAGAAGAGGCCTAGGAACACATATAGGCTTTTAGATGGGACTCTCAAAGGGTTACATCCTAAAAGTAAAAGTGAAACAGGAATAGACTGGGCCTTAAAAAAAACTATATATGTGAAAGTGTGGTATATGTATGTATACTGTGTGCTCCCGTGTCTGTGAGGTGCATGCAGAGACCAGAGGAGGATACCCAGTATCAGATCTACCATTCTCCACTTTTTCTTTTGAGATAATGTCTCTCGCTGTATCTGGAGCTGGCAGCCAGCAAACCACAGCAATCCTCCTGTCTCCATCTTCCCTAGCCCTGGGGTCACAGTTGCAGCTGTGTCTAGCTTTTTACATGTGTGCTAGGGATTTGAACTCAGGTCCTCCTTCCTGTATGGAGAACACTCTTCCTTACTGAGTCATCTCCCAGCCTAAAACTCGGCATTGCATCTGTTCAAGTGACTTGGCTCTCATCTAACTGTACGGCCAAATATAAAAGTAAATCCTTTATGGAAGAAAAACGTCTTCTAGAGCTTATACCAGTTATATGGATTACACAGAAGAAAATACTGCCAAGTATTAAAAAAGAACAAGAAAAACAAGTTGGGGATGGAGCAATGACTCAGCACTTAGGAGCACTTGTAGCTCTTGCAGAGGACCTGTGTACAGTTCCCAGCACCCACATGGTGGCCCACAAACACCCATAATATCAGTTCAAAGGGATCGGACCCCTCCTCTGACCTCTGGTAGACAGTGGCAACACTGAGGTCTCCTGGCTGAAGGAGAATGAGTGACAACAGACAGAAGAAAGAAAATACAGACATGAATAAGTAGCACTAGAAGGACAGTGTAGATACTGACTGCCAGAAAGCATGAGCATCAACTCTAAAGTCTTAGAGAATTTTTAACTAGTTTAGCACAAAGCCATAGCAAAGATCACAAAACATGGAAAGAAATGGAGTTAAACCAATATATTGTACTGTCTGGGAAGTAGGGTGAATTCTTATTTACTTGTTTAGTTTGTGTGTGTGTGTGTGTGCATTTTGTGTGTGGGGGGGTGCACATGCGTGTGCTTGGGTGTGCATGCACACATGCCACAGTGTGCACACATGGAGGTCAGACTACAACTTGCTAGAGTTGGTTCTCGTCTTCTGCTTTGTGGACTCTGGGGACTGAACTTAGGGTGTGCCTTTATCTCCCAAGAGCCCATCTTGCCAGCCTCTTGCATGAGTTCTAAAGCACATTAGACTCTCGCTAAAGTCACAGAGCCCAGTGCCAACCACAGAGTAAATCACTGTAAACTATGTACAGTAAGGCTTAAAAATATAAAATAGACAAGCGTTAGAAAATTGGACTTTTGTATATACCTTTTCTCAAGCAGGTACGCTCTTAAGGAATAGCATTAGGCTCATTAGAAGTTGCTGCTCACAGTCCATGCCTCACGTGGGATAGGACATGTATACTGAGGCAGGAGAACCTGGCACATCTACCCTTTGTCTGTTTGCATCATGATGCTAATTATCCATCCTTGTTCAATAGATAGCTACTTTGTTGGCTAGATACTTTCTCTACTATCTGTTGACTTCAGAGTTGTCTACAGGTCAGGCAATGACGGTCCTCAATGTCACAGGACAGTTAAGGATAGCAAGACAAAAAGCACAGCCAGGCCCTTGACCTTGCTGGTGTCATAGGTGATAAGTGAACTTGGACTCCTGCTTCCCTTTCTTTGCAGGAATAGGAAGGTAATGACAGCTGCCAGGAGCCCAAGCTTAGAGGACAAAGAGGGATCAGAAAGAGAAGCTCTTTTCAAAGGAGTCAAATTAGACTGAGGGAAAAAGGAACGCCATGCTTGGCAGAATCTGAAAAAACCAAGGCAGCTGCCTGTAAATAAATATTACAAATGTGAATTAGTTCGCAGAGCTAATGCAAATGCATTTCATCATGCTGAAGTAAAAAGTGCCAGGGACTCACCAGACTGTGAGAGACCTTCTTCCTTCCCTTTGGCTTCCTCTTTTCCTGTGGTCTTCTTTAGTTTAGAGCTGGTTGTAGGTGGGATTTCTGAGTGAAGTCTAAGGTCTTATGTCAGAGTGGCAGGAAGTTACGTCCACAGGGCAGGACTGAAGGTCAGTGAGACGGAAGAGCAAGGGCCACCTTCTTCAGGGACAGTCATCGATGTTAATGCCGAAGCGCATATTAAACAGGCATTTAAAAGTGAGACTCTAAGCGGGAGAAAATGCAACTTCCTTTTCTTAGTCTTTACCATCTGCTTTTCAGGTAAGTAGACCAGGAAGCCATAAACTCCATCCTGAATTCTGCCTCTCCATCAGATGGAGTGGAAATGATTTACATCTGTAAAGTAGCTATGACCCAGATTTCACCATGATAAACCACACTGATTTCAAATTTTCTAGTACATTGAATCTTAACTCAGAATCAGAATTAACCACTTAGCTAACCAAATGGAAGCAATGCCATTGCTTCTCCATTAGTGAACTTCCAGATGTATAGAAGTCTGTGTGTCATCACAAAAATCATGTGGGCCATAGAGGGATGTGACCTCTCTTCTGAATGTGATCAGGTGGGGCCTGAGGAGGCAAGTCTGTCACTGACAATGACCTCAGACTATTTTCTAAAAGTAACCCATAACCACAGAGTAGCTGTGAATATGTTAATTAAGAGACCAAATCTCCACGGGATGAAAAAGGACAGAACATTCACTGAGACTCTCAAAAGGCATTTTACAGTTCACACAACTCAATAACTTTTACAATCTGAGGCTTCACAGCCTTCAAATATAGTGTTACAGATTGTGAAGATGATGTTTCTGCAGAGCTGTCTCCAGCCCCGTGAAACTCCATTTCTTAATTTTATCAACAGTAAGTAAATGGAACTCTGAGTATCTGGTCATACACAAAGTCTGGGTTATTCTGTAAGCGCCCAAGTGATCTAGGACAGTTTGCAAGACAGTCTTTTCACCTGTCTGTGGGCTTAAGAGAAAGAAAAATGACTATTGCAGGAATCACAGGAACAATGAAATACTCTGTAACCAGTAATCTGAACAGCACAAATGGAATTAAAAAGGGAACTGAATAGTAGTATAAGTTTGCATTTGGGACACAAGCAGTGTTAATAATTGTTTAAACATAATTTGGCTAGTTCTGTAAAACTATACAAATAATTAGGCATAACTATGACAGTTACTCTGATCAGATGACAGGACAAGTTTTACATAAAGCCCTTTCCCAACTATTGGTTGTAAGCCTAGCCTTTAATGGCCGAGCCATCCCTCCAGCCCTTTCCCAACATTTTTGCAAGACTGGGGATTGAACCCAGGACTTCACACATGCTAGGCAAGTATTCTACCACTATGCCACCCAAGCGCTCTCTCTCTCTCTCTCTCTCTCTCTCTCTCTCCCCCCCCCCTTGAAGGCAAGGAGTAAGGACCCATGAATCCCTTGAATATTCAACATTTACTTTCACACATGTGTTCTGAAGACTTCTGCAATAATACTTGGTGAAGGCTTGTTTTATATTTCGTTCATCTTTACTGTTTCCTCTTGTCACTGCTCACTCTCTTATTTGCTTTGATTATGGGAGCAGACAAGTTGCTATGCAGCAGAATCTGATGCCCCTCCTCCAGGGCCATGAGGGTCTCATTCTCACTGTTGGGTACTGTATTGACCCTAGCTAGCATCATAGCGGGATTTTCCTTTAGCAGTTAATTCATCACTTACTTTGACAAGAAAGGTGATAATACGTGCTGGGAGGTAGTAAAGGAGAGTACATTAAGGAACAAGGAAAGCAGGCCCACAAACAGCTTATACTTTAAAGCCCAAAAGCAATTCTCCATGACAACAGGCCCTCAGTCTCCACGGTAGAAGAGGTAATTTTGGGGAGATGCACAACCTTTGCAAAAAGAAGGTATTGAGCAGTTAGAGATGTATCAGCAGTTAAGAACATTGCTGCGGTTCCATTCCTAGCATCAAATCAGATGGCTCACATCTGCCTGTAACTCCAGCTCCAGGCCATCCACACCCTCTTCTGGCTTCTGAAGATACATGTGGCACACATTCACAAAGACACATACACATGAATAAAATGTAATGAAAGCAAATCTTGAAAAAAATAAGATCATATTTTCTCCTCAAAGTGGACAGATTACCAAAGGTGAAGGAAAAGCTGGATCTTGGGTTCTTTCTTCAGGGTTATGGGTAGTTCTGAAGTTGCTAAGTGGTCAGAAATAGGGGAAGGATTGGGTTATAAAAAATTACCTCCTAAGAGGAAGAGTTTAAGTATGCTAGACAATTAACAACCACCTGGGTCCATCAAACCGTCCCCGGAGACTCCTGCCATACACAAGTTAATATCCCTGCTTCATCTCTGCATCACATTTCATCCGAGCACGTCTGACATCAGTGTTGGAAGGGTACTCCCAGACCAAGAACTCACAGACATTCAGGATTATCACTACACAAAAACTTGGCAGCCATCTGCAATATCTGATTTTCTAGGCATTATCCCCAGTGGTTTTCTTTCTCTTGATTATCAGCCATTCAGCCTGGACTTCTTTTTCTTTCCCCAGATGAATTATAGACATTTTTCCATGCTGATTTTTACTTCCTGCCCATTTCCAGTCTCTCTAGGACCCTTAAAGTTAATTTCTCATTCTTTCCTAATGGGACCTCTCTCTATTCATTCATCTGTGAATGTCATCAGTGTCTTCTCTACTCTCTTACAAATTATCAAGACTGATGGCAAATGGGCCCAATTTAATGTCAATTCCTTCCCATTAAACTAGGCGAGCAACTAACAAACCACATTTGATTGCATATCCAGAGCTCTGTCTGAATTCAGGAGAAGAGAAAGGCAAGCAAGAATGATTTATTTGATTACAATCTGTTTAACTCTTGAAATGCTGAACAGCACAATGGTTTCACAATTATGTCATCAGTGGAGGTGACATGAATAACACAATAGTTTCTCCATTATGTTTTCAATGGAGGGGACCAGCTCCCTGGAAGGTTGCATTTAACATGCCTCTTTTTACACTAAAATTCTGAAAAGGTTTAGATGAAGAGAACACAGGAGGGCTGTCATTTACATGCCACAGAAGCCCACAGATGTCTATAGTGCCTTCCCCCTTTCTTGTTCCATTTTTGTTGTTTGTTTGTGTAGCCTTGGCTGTCCTAGAACTCACTAAGTAGACCAAGCTGGCTTCAAACTCACAGAGATCTTCCTGCCTCTGACTATGAGTGCTGGGATTTGTTCCCAATTTCTTCATATTAGTTCTCCAGTTATGTCAACAGTGTCAATCTTGCTCCCCTGAGTTACTGCTAAAATAGAGGGATGAGAAAGGGAATTCATTAAGGGTTAGCAACAGCCAGTTTCTTAAAAAGGCCTGCTCTAAGAAATGCATTTGGGTTTTAAACCTCAGAAGGCAGAGGAAACCGAGGAGTAAGTTGCAGGGCAGGTGAGATACTGTAGAGTAGGTCTAAATGCCTGGTTTTAGGCCCCTGTGGAACAGAAAAGAATTGCCCTGGGCTAACCCCAGATGCCCTAAAGCACACTGCTGGGCAAGGAGCTTTGTCAATGCTGCTTCCTAGGGAGACGATTGCACCTGGTGCCCGAGACTTAGCCTTTCCCCAGCCTCTTTAAGAAACTAGTGTCTTATTAATAAGATCTCATGCCCACTCTGCCTCTCGCTTATTTCCCAAACGGTGCCTCAGTGTTCTTGATGACCACAGCTCTAACTGGCAATGAGCTGCTTAAAATCTTACACTCACCTGCTGTGGCTCTGGATGACATGGCCTTGTTAACCTTTTGCCTCTGGCCCTTCCTTTGAACAGTTCCAGGAACACCAGCCTTCCTTAAGTTATGTGGGGGATTTGGACATCCTGACTTAGGCATTCCACATAAATAGGACCTTCTGCCTGGAAAGCTTCAAACCTAGCCTGTTCCTTTTATCTCGTTTTTATAAAAAATGCTATCTGCTTAGGGAGCTCTGATACCTCCTGCTATTTTCCTTTTAGAGGACCTAGTTTCATCTATATATTCATCTTTCTGATGCCATTTTGAAAACCAGGAGACCGTGATCCCCATGTAGGCAGGGATGAGCCTGCTTGTGCAGTCATGTGCCCCACATACCTCTGGCTCACTGCAGACCTGCAGCGAATGTCTGCTGAATGAACACAGCTTTTTTTTCCTTTCTCACTCTCTTTCCTCATTTCTATTACTCCTTGAAGATATTACCAAGGCGGTGAGCAAATAATTATAATAATATGCAACATCTTATAAAAAGAATGAGTAATTGAATTCCAAAACAAATAAAAGCAAATCAACAGCTCAAGTAATGTGTTAAAATTAACCAGTCGAGTCTGCTGCACCTTAGCCATCAGGGCATTTCACCAGACCTAATTTAAAATTTTGGGGGCCTCTATCAGACAACAGCAGAGACGTGATGACGGCAACTCTAGGATTTCATTCCTTATTTCCTCATTCCCGGAATGAAGGCTAAGTTTGCTTACAATGTCTAACAGTCCAGTCTCTCCAACACAACCAGTGCACGCTACTATGTGTCGAGCAGAAACAGGTCCCCGAGCACACCACACCCCTCAGAAAGCATCTCATGAATTAAGATACAACTTGCACTGTGTTTCTCAACAGTTAAGGCATGGCTCCTTCTGCTCTAATGCATATTCTTCTGTGCTTTACACTGTAGAATCAAAGGTCTGCTTCTGTTGTTCAGACATTAGACAATAAGATACAAAATGCTACTGCTGCTACTAGTGTGTGTGTGTGTGTGTGTGTGTGTGTGTGTGTGTGTGTGTGTGTGGCCCCACACACATGGGTTTTCATGCAGGGGGAGCTTTTGAGGCAGGGAGAAGCACAGCTGAAGAGTAGCCACCTGTTTCCAGACAGCAGTCAAGCAAACCTGAGATGCAGAAAGCTGTTAACCTCAAAATGAACAGAAATTATAATTTATAATAAAACCACCCAATTTTACACAGCTGGGCATACAATTGGTCAAATTGAAGTTGGCAGAGGTCACTTAAATTCTTTTAAAGAAATGAGATCTAGGCTGTAAGGAAAGGAGGAAAGGAAGGGGGAGTGGGGGATGAGGGGAGGGAGGGAGGAAGGTGACCTATTTTGGGCGCTGAGATGGAATCTCATCATCAGGACATTTTATTAAATTCTACTCTTCTACTACTTAGAATATTCCTTTACTTTTCAGGTAAGTGTGCTAACTCTGATACCAAGTAAATTCCCCAGGATCACAAGTTTAAGCAGTGGCAAAGCACAGGACTACTTAGACCAAAGATCCTCTCATCACAACACTCTAATAGTCAAGATCTTTGACGACCACAAGAACCACACAAGGACTACACAAGGCATTAAAACCTCTCGTCGCTGCTTGTTAAATTAACCCACCTGATTACTGCCAAGTGTGTGAGCCAGCTTCATCAACTTCCTCCTCCTCCTCCTCAGTAGTTTTTAGAGACACAGGCTTGCTGTGCAGCCTAAACTAACCTTAGACTTATGACACTCTGACTACCCCAGCCTCTTAAGGACTGGGGTTACTGGCAAGAGCTACCACACGTAGGTTTACAAATTCCTTCATATGTTTTCTTAACAAACTTTGGTGATTGTGACAAACTCTGAACAAAAGATATAGCTTTGATAATATGCACATTTTCAAAATGAGTGTCACAGAAGTGAAATATGAAGCTTAGGACACAAACTAGGGCAGACAGCTCTCACTAATATATAAGCCATTACAAGTTAAGTAAGTAACAAAAAGTAGCAATGATTTATTACTCTGTTCTGAGAATTGCTAAAACAATGTACTGTTTGTTTTCTAGCTGCCTTCATTCCACAGCAAACCCAGCCCGGTTCGAAGGCTGTATATCTTTCTGGCATCAGCGATTCCCAGGGATAACTCTTAAACCTTTTACTTCATTTAAAAGCAACAAATTGAACCCTTCTGGACAATGTACAATCCAAACTTCAAGCTACACTCCAGCTATAAAATGTACTAAGTTTTCTAGTCATAGAATTTCAGGATTATGTACTTCAATACCATCATTATGGAAAGGAACAAAGATTTCTGATGCACCTTCAATAATCCTTTGGAATTGATACGCACAGAAGCACATGGAAGAACTAAGAGCCTCCACCACCATGCCAGACTGGCCTTGAACCTACAATTCTCCTGCCTCAGCCTCCCAAGTAGCTGTGATTAAAGGCTTGTACTACCAGGCCTAGCTAAAATTCAAGATTCTTAACAAACGGCCTGCTAGTTTTTTGCAATTAATATTTAATATATAGTAATTAATATACACAGAAATAGTATGAAAGCTTTCTTATATTCAATGTGTCAGATTTGGTATGTTTTCGTTTGCTTGTGTTTGAGACAGGGTCTTACTATGTAGTCCAGATTGACCTTAAATTTATAATAATCCCAAATTTAGGGATGACAGGTCACTAAGATTATAGGGATGTGCGACCATGCCTGTTTCCTATGTGTCAAGACTTAAACATACATATTATCCTACATAATTTTATCTTATTTGAAATAATGTATGTATCACTTTTACAGTTAAAATGTAAATTTAAAAAGCAAGGTTTGGGCTGAAGAGACAGCCATTCAAGCATGAGGAACTGATGTCAACCCCCACCCCAATCCTGGTCTCATGTACATTGTTTGTAATCCCAGTGCTGGGAAGGCAGAGAGGGCAAATCCTCAGGGCTTATGAGCCAGCATAAACTATTTGATGACCTCCAGGCCAGTGAGAGATCTTGTCTCAAAAAACAAAGTAGAACTACGACGGAATGACATCTGAAGTCATCCTTTAAATTCCACACTCACACATGTAACATTTTATTTGTAATCTAACAAATAAAACTTACCTGAAGAACAGAGTGCAGAGCTAGCCACTAGTTAGCCACATACCTAGTTAAGAGCTAAGGCACGCGTTAGCCATAGAGGACAGGCAGTGGTGGCCACACCTCTAATCCCAGTACTTTGGGAGACAGAGGCAGGTGGATCTCTGTGAGTTCAAGGCCACTCTGGGCTACATGAGAGTGAATCAGTCTAAAAGAGAAACAGAGCTCACGCCTTTGGTGCCAGCACTTGGGATGACCTGCCTTTAATCCCAGCACTAGAGAGGAATGAATATAAGGCAGGAGCTCAGTGCAGTCTCAGGGAAGTCTGAGGTTTGGTGGAGAGCATTGCAGTCACTCTGAGGACAGGATCAGCCCTTTGGTCTGAGCCTTGGTAGAAGTGACAACTCTAGTGGCTTGGCTGTTTTGCTTTCCTGATCTCCAGCTTGAACCCCAATATCTATCTCTGGGTTTTTATTATTTGTGCTATATGCACATGTACACATACACAGGCATACATATGCAAAATTTCTTGTGTTTTTTTTTTTTTCTGTTTTGAGACAGAGTCTCTCTATGTAGCCTGGCTGGCCTGAAACTCACTGTGTAGACCAGGCTAGCCTTAAACTCACAGAGATCACCTGTTTCTGCCTGCTGAGTGCTGGGACTAAAGGCATATACTACTACAGCCCAAGTAAAAATTTTCTTCTTAAGTGTCTTAGGAGTTTAAGAATTAAAGTAAAAAGAGAAAAGAAAGGAAACACTGAATAATCTAATAGGAAAGTTCCGGCAATATTATTATGGAAAGACTACCCTATAGAAAGGAGATACTTTTGTTTGTTTACTACTTCAACATGACCAACTGTGTTTACCCTCATTCCAACACAGACATGAAAATAAGAAATGGTTAAAGACAGAAATGTATATAGAGAACAACTCTCCACTTCAACAGCACTCTCTTAAGAAAAAATCCTTTAGCATTGTCACTAAATGTCTACAGAAACTGAGGCACAGAAAGGTAAAAATTACAAAACTGGGGCGGGGGTGGTGATTAACAGCCTTAAATTGTGGAAAGTGAAGTTTTGTGTTAAGGTTAGGGAAACAAGGAGGCAGCCCAGAATGCGTTGGTCCCAGCAGTGTGGCTGGGCACAGGCTAACATACCTATTGTTGTTCCGGCAATTCCGACAATTAATGCATTCCAGAGGGTCAATCTGAGGGACTGCTGTGTACATTCCTCCACCCTGTTCAGGACAACATTCAAGGAGAAAGAAAAGAAGAAGCTGAAGGGGCCAGAGACCATTTGCTCAATAATCACAAACACGTATCAATAACAAATGGATGTGTGGTACATTTTCACACACTGCCTGAGCAACGTGATGCTTGCTACTTATTCACGAGTGAGCCCCGCACAGTGTTACACTGTCCCCCTAACGCTGAGCTGCCACATTCTTCCAGGTACTTCTGTACTGGAAAAGGGCAAATAAACGGAGTGAGGTTAGTCACTTCCTTTTAGTATTTCAAATTTATGCCTTAAAATATATTATACATCATAAGCGCCTACTCATGTTTTCTTTTCTAGCAGTCATGGAAAGAACTTATGTGATGCCAGTTAGAGAGACAGGGTGTAAAGTCTGTTTGAATGATGTCACAAGACCATCTTCATTTTCCTGTAATTATTTCGATTAGGTCTGTTCACTTGACTGCACTGTTTTAAAACGTCATTATTTTTCCAGATGGAGTAGACTCTCAGCCAGCAATGACTTGGAGGGAATATTAATATTTTGATGTTGCTTTTGGCGGAAACTGCTCCGCAATTAAGGAAAATGCCCAGATTAACACATACCTCATTGTAAAATGTCCACTTGACATACAGAATGGCAAACAGGAAGTTAAAGATTGACTGGCTTTAGAGTCAGAGCTCTGCTTTCTGGAGAAAAACAGCAGAGCTGAATCTGAAGGGTGGGAGGGCTGTCACAGAGCACTCAAACCTCAAGCAGGCCTTCAAGGTTAGGAAGGGTTCAGACAATTGCTTTTGCTAGAACACTTCCCATTTCATTTATCCTATAACAACAGCCAAGCAAACCAAGACTAGAAATTTCTCTCAGTAACCCTGATCCACCTAACAACAGGAAGGATGAAGAAAACAGAGGCAGAATGACCAACCCTAGACTACATTCAGCCAATGTGGGCAAACTCCAGGGGTTGAGAAGAATGGTGTTGTTTATGAGAACTGCTGAATTTGTCAAAGTCAAGTCAATGGTTTTCATGATCACTAGTTAGATTTTAATTTGTTATGTCTTTCCTTTCAGAAGAGTAGGAAGATGAAAAGTTTGGGATCACACTGACAGCCTCTAAAACTGCGCACCTAACAGGGCAGATATCATTTCAATGGCAAGTCGGTTCTGAAAACCCAGCATTCCGAGTTGGAAGCATCAACCATAGGGTTCCTTCTCACAGAAACAGCCCGAGCTGTTCCTAGTGGAATGTTTTCTCCGCTCCTTGGCTGAGGCGAGGAGGGAGTAGCCTGGGCAAGGTGACAAGCCATGACTCGCTTCAAAGAATAAAGGAATTATTATCTCTTGGTAGTGAAACACTTTGTAGAATGTACAAAAATTCAGTCACACAAAAACCATAGGTTTTTAGCTTTATGATACAAATGAACCTTACAGTTTATGTTTTGCAAATCTAATATTTCAATATCTTTACTAAATTGAAGGTGAAAAAAAGAAAACTAACTTTTTCAGATTGTAGCAAATGTCTTTGTAATTAGAATAATAGTAAAAACTAAACAAATATTTAATTTGATCAACTAAACAAATTGTTTGATTTAAAGATAATATGAATGCCCAGCCAGAAATATATCTAACTTCCTCATACATGAACCATGTAAGCAACACTATCTAAACTGTGCCAGTCATTTTAGTCCCATCGGAAAAAACAAAACTGTGTTATCTCACAAATAAGGAAGTTTCAAGGGTTTGCAACTGAACTCCTTGTGGTTAAAAATGCTAATATTTGCCGGGCAGTGGTGGGGCACGCCTTTAATCCCAGCACTCAGGAGGCAGAGGCAGGCGGATCTCTGTGAGTTCGAGGCCGGGCTGGACCGATAGCCTCCGAAACAATACAGAGAAACCCTGTCTCGTAAAAACCAAAAATAAAAAATAAAAAAAATGCTAATATTCTAAAATTCAAAAGGCTTACACGCCACAGGGTTAAAAAAAAAAGTTACTGGGAAAAATGAACTCATCATGTGTCAGGAGTCATAACCTGGCAGCCTGTAGAGACCGTTTACATGGTCTTCATACAGCTGGGGGTGATGCTCATCTGTAGAGCACTTGCCTGCTATAGGAGAGGCCCAGGTTCCATCTCTAACATGGAACAACAACAACAACAAAAATCTGAGTGATGTCCTAGCATCGAGTGATTTCTACCTGTATTTGCAAGTGTTCTGAAAGGGCAAAAAGTTCACCAACACCAGGACCTGCACTGTGCAGGAGGTGCAGGTACATGACTGGAACTGCTTCTTCAATGGGGAGCACCTCCTTCTACTGGGGCATTGCAGAATGTTCCTGCATTTGCCAGACTCAACAGTATTTGCGTTCTCAGACTCAGCTCCAAGTAAGTCAAATGCAAACCATCTGGTCTTTGCTCAGCAGCATTTTCCATTTTGTCTCAAGAATAACTCCCAATGTGTTCTTTCCTGCATTCTGCTTTGTGGCAAATAATTTAAAGCTAGACCAGGCTGACAAATACAGCTATTGCAGATGGCAGAAAACCGATGAAGATTCCTCTGGATCTGGAGCTGCTAGCAACATATGCCACGCCCACATCCATGACTTACGAGGAACCTATAGTAAAGATGTCGAGTGATCACCAGTCCCTGCACCCCACCACTGAAGCCCTGAGGAGCTATAATTTATAATGAGGTCTCTTACATTCATTAGATGGCGAGGATGCTCAAACTCCACACATGTCCTGGTTAGCGAGTTTGTGTGTGCAGAATAAAGCCCTCCGTTTATGCTTCCATTCAGGACTCCATTGACTCCATTGGGGACTTTATGGTGTAGATGAGAACAGCCATTGCCAAGGCTGCCTTTGCTGAGGAAGCCTCCGTGAACACTCCCATTGATCCGGGTTGTTCCTGAGAGAGTGGTATACTCTACCATCTGCCCATTCATCTCTGACCCTTGATAGAGATATCCTGGGGGATCATATTCTGTTGAAAACAATAAACAAGCCCAGAAGGAAAAGCAAAGTCAGGTCCTGAAGGAAAAACTCTTCCTGCTGAGAAATTTTATTAATAATATCACTAAGACACAACAAACAAGACTAAAATAAAACATGCTGTTTGCACAAGCTTTGGTAAAGTTGCTGCTGTTTCTTCTTTAGAGTGAAGAGTAGCTTGGAACATTGAATTAACTCAAACTCTTTTAGTAGAAGGAAAAAATTATCAGGGAGAAATTACTCCCAAGGGAATAACGTGCGAAAGGAAATCATCCAAGTGACGGCAACAGTTAAGTGGGAGCGTTTCGGCTCCCACACACTTCAGAGAGCTGAACAACTGTCAGGATACTGAGTAAAACAACAGTTTAAACAGCAGTAAGCAGCACTCTTGGGGAGAAAAAAAAGATGACATGTGTCCATTTGCTGGTTATTTAATAGCTCCTCCTGTCACTGTGCATGCCGAGGGTGTGAGGTACCAAAGGAGATCCTATCCTTATGTATTAAACGCACTTGAGAAAATTCTGATTCCCAGAAGCACATCTGCCAGATACATTTAGAAAAAGCAAAGATATTCCCAAGAGTTCTCTCGGCAGAACTATACAGATCTAGTGCCAGGTTCCAGCTAAGTGCTCTCAAGCATCTCCTGGTCCTGGGCTTCCCCCACAGGTACACACCCTCCTGTGCTAGCTTGTCTGTGCTCCTTCAGAGCAGGCCTGATTATCTTATCTTACTGATCTCCATTGTTTGGCAGTGTCAGACAGGCAGAAGACAATGAGTTTCTTCTGATGGCATAAGTGGCTGGATAAACATTCTCATAATAATATCCATTCTGTAAAAATATTGTCATCACAATGGAAAACAGCTTCTTATCAGATCCATGTTGCTCCAATAACCAGAACAATGCTTGACCACTCAACATACGCACAATTTAAAGCTTTAGAACCATTTAAAATAAGGCCCAATCAAATGGTCACAAGTTTTGCTGCCAGACTGCACCAACCCAGTCATGCCTCTTTTGGAAGGCACTGTCGCATCAAAAGAGATGATTTGTTTTTTCATGAGTTACTAACTTAAAGGGGGAGAATTTGACAATGGTCCCAGAAAGGACTTATCACTATGGTTTTCCTTATTCTTGGGCCAAACAGAAGACTCTTCCTCTCATCAACGTCTAATAACCCTGCTTGATTTGGTTTTAGTGTTTCTAATGGATGAGGACAGTACCATAATCAAACTTACAATCACACCTCTTCCTTGATGTAATTGGGAGACAGTGTGCCACTTCAGAGGAGTTTGGGTACAGCAGTTGTGGAGGCAGGATCACCTTATCCCTGCTTGTGACACCTACCAACGGTAACTTTACAAGCTTCGCTACCTCCTTTCCATCAGGCCATTTCCTGTTGACTAGACTTGTACCAGCATGAAGACGTTTCTACAGTGATTCCAGAAGCACTCATCCTCTTTGGTGGTCCAACAAAGCCAGGCTTTCCCAGGACCAAGACAGCTTATTTACTCAGAGACCTGCCTAGTTTGGGCTTTGGTGTTTATTTCTATTGGGCAATTTAATTTGATGCTCCAGTTACTTTGGCTGGCAGCATGAATGGTTCTAAAGCCACCCCCTCTGAGTGGAGAGTATCTAACAGCTTCATTCCATGGCACAAATACATGAAAGTGTTAGGAATCAATATTTATTCTGACAATATTTTTTCTACCCATCTTTAGAAAAATACAAGGAAATACTTAGAATAAATGACTCACTCTGTATGGCATTCTGTTGGCGACTCTTCCACAAACACAGTGCAATGAAAACCATAAGAATGAGGACCATAACACCAAGCACACAGCCAACGATGAGGTACAACATATCACTGCTCCTGGCAGGGCTGGTGGCAGGCCCCACATTCCCTCCATTTCCTGAAGAACCGGGAGGGGTACTCAAGTCTTTCACGGGATACTCCGAAGCTCCAGGAACACGTTTCACTGGATGAAATATTTAAAAAAAATAAGTCAGAGTGAATACAGAGTTTATGAAATGGACTCTCCAAAGGAGGTCTGGCTAGGAATGCAAGCTGGTGTGTTTACACTCCTTAAAGAGATGATATGAACACCAATGAATCACAAAGAGGGGTCCAAAATTTGAATTTCTGATCTGCCAGTTTTAGTTCACCAATTTTTTAGCAATCTAAGAGCCAAGAAACATACAAATTGATTTGACACAAACAGCTATATGATCACCTTCTGGACTGTGCTCACAGAAAACTCCTGAGCGAAAATAAAATACTTCAACTTATGGACAGAAAATAAATAAAAATAAAAGCCACCCTCCCCCAAAGCACACAAAATAAAACTCATTCTGTGTGATATTTTTTCTTCTCAATAAGACTTGGAATTAGTGTTTTATACTTCTATCATGTAAAAAAGGAACATTAGTTGAGCTACCATAGCAACTACCTAGAATCCAAAACCCTCACACATCCTTTAAGCTTCCCCAAAGAGGTCTGCTAGAGTCCATGTAAACACAGTCCTCTTACCTACTTCATGGGTATTGTGGGCAGCTGTGATCACAAACCCTATTTAACAGGGGTGACACAAGCCCCATTCTCCCCATCTGCGAGTCACATGTTCTTATTGCTCTAAAGGTCATAGAAAAGTCCCACTCTGTCATAAACAGAGTACAGTGGCTGAAACTCAGCCCTGTGACTTGTATCACTGTCACCTCCACAAACCTGTTCTGTGTTCAGAAAATGGAGACAAAAAAGTCGCTCTACCTTAAGTCTGTAACAAAATGGGCTATGATCTGAATTTGCCCTTTCTCCAAACTCATGTAGAAATTTAACCACCATGACAACAACATTAAAAAGTGAAATTGGCAGTTAGGTACCTTATCCCCACTAATGGATCAGCGTCATTATGACAAGAGTGGGTTGGTCATATGAAAATGGGTTTGAGGTGGCCCCTTTTTGTCTGGTCTCATTCACTTGCTTTTCCACCGAGCTATGACATGGTCCTGGAGGCCCTTGCCAGACTGTCAGCACTACGTTCTGACTTCCCAGCCTCCAGTCTGTAGATGTCTACTGACTGCAAGCTGCAGCTGATAATGAGGGGTGCTATTCTGGACACAGCCACATGACTATGAAATTCATTATGATACTGCCTCAGTCCCTTCCTTCTTTGCAGTGCTGGGGATGGAACACACCACTTGGGACATGGCTAAGCAGATGCCTTCTCTCTGGGCTATAACCCTATACCAGTATTGCTTCATCTTGTACCTGGTAAGATATCTAAGATATATATATATTGAGTGTGTATATACACAGGAGTGTTCAGATGCCCTTAGAAGCCAGAACAGCATTGGATCCTCTGCAGCTAGAGTCACAGCATGTGTGAAGCAGCCAGCACAGGTGCTGGGGACCAACTGCTGCACTCTGCAGGAACATCCACCTCTCCCACCCTGCCTGGCAAGATCTTTAATGTAAAGAGATGACATGCTGCATTTGATTATTCTGAGTATCACAGCACTCTAGAAACAAGCAAGAAACAAAGGTTTCCTCTGTGGTTTTGGAGGCTGTCCCGGAAATAGCTCTTGTAGACCAGGCTGGTCTCGAACTCAGAGAGATCCTCCTGCCTCTGCCTCCCAAGTGCTGGGATTAAAGGTGTGTGTCACCACCGCCCAGCTTAAAGATCCTTTTATAGTCTCTCTGTGTGTAGGCAGAGTTGAGAATGAGAATTTCGAATCTGTGACTGCTATCTTAAACTTAATACAACACATACTTAAACATGTAGCTAGTACATGCATCTGTCATTCAAGGAACTGCCTTAAGCAGATTGCTAATTGCTGTGGCTTGAGTGTATCCCTGAGTCTTGGTCCCCAGTGTGGCCATGTTAAGAGGTAGTGAGGCCTTCGAGAGGCGGAGCCTAGAGGGGAGTCCCTGCGTGCCAACTCAGCAGAAACTGCTTAAGTTCTGTGAGGTCCTAGTAGGTGCTCATGAGAGTCCTGTTACAAAAGAACAGGCCTGGCCCCTGTCTGGCCTTCCTGGCTTTCTGTCTTCCCTCTGATCACTCCTTCTTGTATGCACTCTATCATTGTGATGCCACCTGTCACCTCTCACAGAGCTGAACTGACACGAGCTAGCATCATGCCTTTGGCTTGAAGAGCTGTGAACTAAACAACCCCTCCTTTTTTCTTAAGGCTCCCAGGCTCAGCCATTGCATTTTCATAACTGTAACACAGATGTAGTACTTTTCCTCAATCTTCTGTAGTTTTGTTGATCGTTCAATTTTCATAGAAAGTAGCTAGCAAACACTTCTCTCTTTGTGAACAATGAGAAAAAAGAAGTGATTTATGTATGGTCACACGGAAAGCAATGGGCACCACTAATGCTTATGCAGACAATATTTTAGGTAAGTGCCCTAGCCTGCACAATGTACTTCTATGGGTGCAGTCTAAATGCAAGATCTAGAAACTCATCGAGGGCAGAAATTTCCACGCAGAAATATACCAATAATTGTAAGATGGGATTTGGGATTTGGGATCCCAATAGTGGCTGGGGAGGAACACAATCTTCCGCATTTGTCCTACCTTTAGTTTCACAGATCATCACGTTGCTGAACTCGCTCTCTCCACCTTCATTAAAGCACTGCATCTTAAT
Source organism: Mesocricetus auratus (assembly GCF_017639785.1). Lineage (NCBI taxonomy): Eukaryota > Metazoa > Chordata > Mammalia > Rodentia > Cricetidae > Mesocricetus > Mesocricetus auratus. The sequence goes on along the minus strand of NW_024429203.1, from coordinate 15,087,702 downwards.
GTCATAGGAGGTTTCCGGCTGCAGGTGACCAATTGTGTGCCACTGCTTTGAACCTAGAGAAGAGATAGGAGAGGCAAGCTGTAGACATCGCACGGCCTTGATGACTCCAATGTGCTTATTCGGTGTTTCCAGAATGCGATTTATCAGCATTGCTCACGTTTCATACAGCTTTTAAGATAAAAGCATCCGCCATGTAAGCATGCTTTACTGCATCATGGATGAGCAGCATTTCTACTAAGTGGCATGTAAAACAGGTAAAAAGATAAACTTAATTAAAGGGTATCTGGTGTGTGTTGGTAGCAATACTGGATTTTATTTTTTAAAACAATGAGTGGCAAGTCTTCAATAAAAATACATGCACAGGGGAAAACATCTCAAATCCATGTTTTAGCCCAGCAAATCTGGCCACTGTGCCTGGGCACTAAAAAGCCACAGTACAAGTGAGATAGCAGACAGTGCAGGTGTGACCCTGAGGTGACCAGCTTCAGGAAAGGCCTTCACAGAACTCTCATCATTGCCATGGACACATCACCGGCTGCTGAGGATCCACAGAAGGCTAACTGCTATGGGAACCCTCAACCACTGTGCCCAGGGCCGCTGCCCTTTTGAGTCAGAGCCTCAGAACTGCACAAGAGTCTCCACTATTAGGATTGTGTTATCTGTGGCACGCAGCCAACCTTTCATTTAGAAACACTCCCAAACTGTGGACTCCGGTGTAAATCACACTCTGTTTTCACTTTCATGGATCTGTGACAAACTTTCATAAACAGGGACACTTTTGCCAGCTTTAATTAACTCTTCAAGTACTCTTAATCCCGTTTAGAAATTGATTCTTCCAACTGTTTCCAGTGTTTCCTAGAAACCCAAGCATACCACCAACCAATTAAAGAATTAATTAAAGGGCTAGAAAAAAACAAAAACCACACCACATGCATAAGTCAAATCTGCTTGGCCGACAGGACTAGTATCACAGACTCCTTTCTAATCCAACACAAAAACACTTCAGCCCCTGTACACCACACAAGACCCCCTCATGCACACAGGTTTGTATTTTACAGGGAAGAAAAATTGGTTTGTCTAAGATCCAGTGTCTCTGCTCTGGGAGTGGGTTCTAGACTTCATTGACACTTGTAAAGAGACTATCCCCCCCCCCAAAAAAAATTGTTTTAAACAAGAAACTAGTTGAAGCTGGAATGGGCCTGTTTCTAAAATGTAAAAGTCCCCATTAGACTATTTCTTTTGGGCTTTCCTGGCTCTACACCCATCGACACCTCACTAGACCAGGGCACTCCCTTTCGAGAACTAGTAGTGGGGTTAAGCCTCTGACCAGATTTTAGGAGAAAACAGCTACAAGATAAACATTAGATTTGTGTTTCACTCTGGCGCCCAATCTTTCCAATAGCAAACACCATAGGCTGGCAAACAGAGGGAATTTTTAACTTTGTTAAATTAGACAGCTATGTGCACTATTGTGTCTAAACCAAACAATGAGTGTGCACCCTCTGCTAAGCCTCAGGGTTGGATCATGAGTGTGCACCCTCTGCTAAGTCTCAGGGTTAGATGACTAGGGAGCACAATCAGCTTTACACACTGACTTATCTGGAACTCCTCTTAACAAGACAGAAATGCTCCACATAAAAGCACTGGCAGGCCAAGAACATTTGTAGTTCATCTAAATGTGGCAAAGAATTTAGAAGATAATATAAGAAACACAAATGACCTTATTGATTCACTGGGGGTGGGGTAGAAATTTTGAATTAATATGCACGTAAGTAACCAAAATCTCCAAAGAAAAATTTAAGTACATACTTTTAACGAGCATTTTGTTCCTGGATTTGGAAGAATAGACCAATAGCACCAAGTGCCACAGAAAGAATTTCAAATGAATAAACTTGAAAATAAGGAGTAAGCAAATTACACAGCACAGTGGATCCCACTTAAACATCTAACTGCTCAGTGTGCTACGTTTATAAACAAGCTTGCTGAGAACCAGGGGGAATTCCATCTGTGAGCAATGCTAGACACGAAGTGCCGCTAAACTCTCTTCACATCAAGATCACATTCAGATCACAGAGGCTTGCAAAAGTTCAAAGATTCCTCTGAAGAGCACAGTTTAGAAACTGTTAACCCACAGGGATTCCTAGAAAGTACAAGTAGGAAGGTGAGGGAGAGGGACAGAGAGCTGCTCATGCCACTTAACATCAGCTCTGTTTAGAACCATCTTATGCCAAATGTTAACCAATGTCAAAAGACTTAAAAATAAAAATCTGATATCCCATTCTTCTAAATCATCTAAACTAAAACAAAGACTTGGGTAGAACAAAACGCAGAAGTCATAATCATCTTTCTACAGCCTTTTGACTGGCGGAAAGTATGCAAACCGAGGAGCCACACACAATAGTACGCCACACTGAATGTTCACAAAGCAAACACACCCAAGCTTGGTGTCTAGACCACCAAAGGAACACCACCGGCTTCCCACTGTCTCCTTATGTTCCCTGTGTTCACTTCTCTCCCGCTTGACTTCTGAGAGCACAGGATTTGAGTGTGCCACAAAAACTACAGCAGAGAAGGAAGAACCATCCCTTCATTCAAAATATAATCATGTGCTGCTACCCTACTAAGCATAAGAACCCAGATTGCAAGAATTGTATTATGTTTCAAAAGTAACTCCACTGGAAAAATACTAAAAGAAATCCTACAGGGGCTGGAAAGATGACTCAGCAGGCAGGAGCACATGCTCATTTCGTAGAGGACCTGGTTTTGTCCCAGCACCTACACGGTAGCTTACAACTTATCCATAACTTCAGTTCCAGGGGATCTGACTCCCTCTTCTCACCTCCGAAGGCACCAGGCACACACATGGTACACACACGTGTATTCAGGGAAGATATTCAGACATATACGATAAAAACAAAATCTCAAAAAAAATATACTGCAATATTTGAAATGCTATAGTATACTTAAACTAATTTTTTCAAACCTATGTATTTAATGGCAGGAAGTCATATAGTAAATCCTAGGCCTAGGGTAATTTTCTGACAAGATTTGCTCTATGTATACATATTTCTGTATAGAGGGATGCATGTATGTGTGCATGAGATATAACTTAGGGCACAGCACATGCTAAGCACATGTTCTGGCACTGAACTACTATGTATCTAACCAAGGCATTCACTAATTCAAAAGATCAGTACCTTGGACTTAAAAACAGAGCTTGGAAGAAATTTTCCTTCGAGACCAAGAAACCCATCTATGCTATTACCAAGAATCAAGCATCTGGTTTGTACCTGATGCTTCCAGACTCCAGGAACCTGTGAGGGAACCTAGACGTTTATGTTAGGAAGTTCTTCCCTGTATCATTCCTTATAACCACCCGTCTCGACTGAATCAGCTCCCCTCCTGCACCAAGGTCTGCTGGCGTGAACGCAGCCCTCATGCTGATCCCTGTTTCCAGCACAAGCATCACCAGACGTCCCCAGTGCTTTCTATGGACTCCCAAGCCCATAGAAATCCATCCATTCAATGCCGAACACACCACCACAGCAGGGACTGGGAACACAGCAGAGGGAACAAAGATCCCATGTCTAAAGGAAGTCAATATTTAGTAAGAGAAACATCATTTCAAGCACTCATACTCACATATCTAGACTTCGACAAAAATGTTAGGAAATAAGCACAAAGGGAAGACCTGGTCTGAGGAAGAGGCATGTAAAGCCAACAAAGAAGAGCGAGAATACCCGAACAATGTGTTAGGAAAAGGGAACGGTGGGTGCCAGGAAGCATTCTGCACCAAGGACCCGAGGCTGGTGTCAACATCTCCAGTGGAAAAAGGTGCAAAAGGCATGGGTAAGGGTGGCGATGGGGCCAAGTAGGTCACAGCAGCCATGAGGCCAAAGGTAACACTCTAGATTGTTCTAAATCTAAGTGCAGCAGAAGATCAGTATTAGTACCCTTCATGCCTGGACTGTTTCTTGTCTTCTCTACAAAACACTCCAAGTTCCCAACCTTGCTAAAGGTTGGTAACACATTTAATGTGTGATCATCCTAGTCTACAGACTGAGGAGACTTCCAACGTAGTAAGAAGTTGTAATTGATTTATACATTCAGGTCACTGGTAATTTTTTTTAAAAAAGTCTTTTTTTATCAGATGAACTACTGATGAATCGTTTTTCTCCCGTACTTTTATACCTGTTTGTGCAACGAATCAGGACACTATACTATAGTGTGTGTGTAATATATACATATGCATAAACATAAAACATCTCATTGCTAACCCAGTCTTAGCCTGTGGTGATGGGTTCATGATGGTTAGCCCCTCCCCATAAAAGCACTTTTGCAGGACCTCCAGCTTACCAAGGGACTCACCTTCAACAACATCCCTCTTGTAGTCACTGTCATTGTCGCTGTCTGTTGGCCGATAGTAGATATAAAATCCTTGAATGGGAGTGTTATTGTTACTTGATGGAATATACTAGAAAACAGAAACAAAAACCTGTCAAAGGCAAAAATAAAAGCAATATCCGAGTTTTTTTATCTGCATGGAAATGTTTCTCCAGCTTTGTTTTGCATTATATGTAATGGCCATTTTTGAATTTGATTCAGAGATATTCAAAGGTATACTAGCACTTAGCTTACTGAAGAACTAAACAAAAATGGAACAGTATACACCTCACAAGCTTCAAAAATAAATGTACACATGGTTCAAAAGAATAGATCATAAAGTGTCAATTAAGTTAACAACATTTGGATGGGAGCAGAAGAAACAATAATTTCATTTTAACTCTGTTTCTTAGAATATGCGCTTTAGACAAACATCAGTGCCCTTCCGTTTTCCCACTATTAAAAGTTCAACAACTGATCTCACACAAGACATAACATCACATCACAAGAACATTACACTGATATGAAGTCTCATATAAGGAGATGTCCATTCACGTACCGTCCACTTTAGCATAATCTGAGTATCGCTGACAGCCTCTGTGTATGCGATGTGAGGTCCGGTTATTGGGCGGTTGGAAAAACGATTTGGGAAGCCAGCCACCTGATAAGGACGGGATGCTGAGCTCCGAAAACTCTCCCCATAATGGTTGATAGCAATGACCCTAAATTTGTATGTTGAACCTTGGGGGAGGGGGTAGGGCAAAAACAAAACATTTTTAACTATAAAAACCTGTGGTGATGTTATGGTGCATCTAAAGAATAAATTAAAATCCTAAAGCGAGTGTCCTCATCACTCAAACACAATCACTGAAAGATTTTTAGTCTAGAAAGTATCACTTGGTTCCACTCATATCTAAAACCGCTGTCCTTTTTCCCAACTAACTGCATCCGCTCCCCACGACAGAAAGTTAGACACAGATATTTAAATATTTTAAGCATACATCTGTGTATACTTAAAATTACAGAAGCAAAAGTGGTTGATTCACACTTTTTCTCTCTTTTTAGTAGTCTTGAGGTTTGCGGGTGACTGGGACTAGAGAAACAACTTAGAAATCTAGAAGTGAAACGGTTAAGGGTGGGGATGTAGCTCAGTGGTAGAGCGCTTGCTTAGCATGCGCAAGGCCTTGGCTTCCATTTCCACCGCTAGAGCCACAGCAACAGAAACGGTTAAGCAGAGGGGGATGCATTTACAGAGTTAGATAAAACCAAGGGTGCAACACTGCATGTACGACAAGATTCCAGGGGATATAAAGACATAGAGGGGAAAAAAAAAAAGACTAGAAAGAAATATACCAAAACATAAACACTGTCTATGGATGAGTATAGTTCAGATAACTTACTCCCGTCTTCATATTTGATTTTCAAAAGTTACCACAATAAGCATTTGTTACCTCATAAAATAGTAAACGGGGGAAAACAGTGTTATTACCTGGTTCTAAACTACGGACTTCCACAGAAAGTTTGGAAGGAGGGATGTCTTCAGCGGCCACCAGCCAATCACTACTCCTCATCCGTTTGTATTCCACCTTGAAGGCAGTGATTGGAGAGCCGCCATTTGCCCGGGGAATCCAAGTGACATAGACGGAGGTCTCTGACGCAGTAGAGATAGTAGGCCGATCTGGCGCTTCTGGAACTGAAAATTGGAACATTCATTTCACCATCACCATGGTGTCAGAGATAGGAATAACCTAAAAACAATATGAGGGATAAATCCCAAGCCCTGTAATGAAGGATAAGTCTCTCATCAAATTTTCTGTCATAGCTAATAATAATACAGTCTGTCTCCCTGTCCTCTTTAAAAAGCTAAGGGGAAGTAAAATGTATAGGAAAGGAAATAAAGGAAACTGGAAGGAAGGAAGGCAAATGATTACAGATATGATAATTGACTCACAAAGAATGAATGGTAATGAATATGATAGTTTCTGCTATTCTATTTTAGGGTTATGACTAAAGCCACGTGCACGTGATTTTGATTTGATTTTGGCTAGGGTATGTAAATAATTTTCCCAAATGTTTTCTTATTTGAAATGTTTCCCGAATCACATAAAACAAACCTAACAACCTACTGATGGTTACAATAACTCTCAAGGCTTCAGGAATTGCTGCGTTGGAAAACACAGGCTGTCAACACATGCACGGATAAAATAGGGCAAAACCAATACTAACAAGGGAAGGAGAGGATGTGAGGGAGGCAGGGACAGTGCCACAGAAAGACGACGACACAAACATATAGACAAGTAGGTCAGAGAGCACTACCACGAGGCACAGGTGCTGCCCTACGTCACAGGTTAGGACTAGACCCTGTGGCAGATGAAACACTGGGAGTGAGGTCACCAGTATTAAGTCAGGGGCCTAACTTGCCTTGCTGAACAAACAAGCTGTGGTTGTAACGGCTTCCTTCGTGAGTCCCGCAGAATGGTTACACTGAACCCCAGGAAGCTGCCATTCTGCTTTCACATCAGTCGCCTGTGAATTCTGGGGACATCTGATTCTCCGGAGGCCAGTGGGCCTTTCGGAGTGCTGACTGAGTTGCTAAAGATAGACATGGATGGGCAACCTGGGCCATGATATTGGTGAAGCGACTAAAGACATCTTGTCTTTCTCCTGAGTCCATGCTTCTCAAGCAGCTTGCTTTATCTCAGCATCGATTCAACCCTAATTTCTAAGGCATACGAAGGAAGTCACACTGAGCATGGTACTTGTATGCAGAAAACCAGGTGTTTTACAAAACAAATGGCTTATGGGATAAACAGAAGGCATTAGCAGACAACTGTGGGAGATACTTACTGTATTCCTTTCCACTAGAAAGCAATGGAAAGAAACAGAATGAGCAGAAATGTTAATGCACATCTTTACTGAAAACCAAGAGACTTTCTCAGGGTGCAAAGTTCAAACTCACCAAATGCCACAGGTCAAAGAGGAAAGAAAGTCACTGAGAACGTCCACAGAGAAGAGCACACTCAGTCTCTTTCACAGCAGTAGCTGCACTAGGAAAACAGATTCCTACAGCAGTTCCTCCACCAGCTGTGAGCACACTCACTGTCGTCTAGCACACTCACTGTCCAGCACGCTCACTGTCATCCAGCACGCTCACTGTCGTCTAGCACACTCACTGTCCAGCACACTCACTGTCGTCTAGCACGCTCACTGTCGTCTAGCACGCTCACTGTCGTCTAGCACACTCACTGTCGTCTAGCACACTCACTGTCGTCTAGCACACTCACTGTCATCTAGCACACTCACTGTCCAGCACACTCACTGTCGTCCAGCACACTCACTGTCGTCCAGCACACTCACTGTCGTCTAGCACACTCACTGTCTAGCACACTCACTGTCCAGCACACTCACTGTCCAGCACACTCACTGTCCAGCACACTCACTGTCCAGTACACTCACTGTCTAGCACACTCACTGTCCAGCACACTCACTGTCCAGCACACTCACTGTCTAGTACACTCACTGTCCAGCACACTCACTGTCCAGCACACTCACTGTCCAGCACACTCACTGTCCAGCACACTCACTGTCTAGTACACTCACTGTCCAGCACACTCACTGTCCAGCACACTCACTGTCCAGCACACTCACTGTCCAGCACACTCACTGTCCAGCACACTCACTGTCTAGTACACTCACTGTCCAGCACACTCACTGTCCAGTACACTCACTGTCCAGCACACTCACTGTCTAGCACACTCACTGTCCAGCACACTCACTGTCCAGTACACTCACTGTCTAGCACACTCACTGTCCAGCACACTCACTGTCCAGCACACTCACTGTCTAGTACACTCACTGTCCAGCACACTCACTGTCCAGCACACTCACTGTCCAGCACACTCACTGTCCAGCACACTCACTGTCCAGCACACTCACTGTCCAGCACACTCACTGTCTAGTACACTCACTGTCCAGCACACTCACTGTCCAGCACACTCACTGTCCAGCACACTCACTGTCCAGCACACTCACTGTCCAGCACACTCACTGTCTAGTACACTCACTGTCCAGCACACTCACTGTCTAGTACACTCACTGTCCAGCACACTCACTGTCCAGCACACTCACTGTCTAGCAGACTCACTGTCGTCTAGCACACTCACTGTCGTCTAGCACACTCACTGTCTAGCACACTCACTGTCCAGCACACTCACTGTCTAGCACACTCACTGTCCAGCACACTCACTGTCCAGCACACTCACTGTCGTCTAGCACACTCACTGTCCAGCACACTCACTGTCTAGCACACTCACTGTCCAGCACACTCACTGTCCAGCACACTCACTGTCCAGCACACTCACTGTCCAGCACACTCACTGTCCAGCACACTCACTGTCCAGCACACTCACTGTCTAGTACACTCACTGTCCAGCACACTCACTGTCTAGTACACTCACTGTCTAGTACACTCACTGTCCAGCACACTCACTGTCCAGCACACTCACTGTCCAGCACACTCACTGTCCAGCACACTCACTGTCCAGCACACTCACTGTCCAGCACACTCACTGTCATCTAGCACTCACTGTCTAGCACACTCACTGTCCAGCACACTCACTGTCCAGCACACTCACTGTCGTCCAGCACACTCACTGTCTAGCACACTCACTGTCCAGCACACTCACTGTCCAGCACACTCACTGTCCAGCACACTCACTGTCTAGTACACTCACTGTCCAGCACACTCACTATCATCCAGCACACTCACTGTCATCTAGCACTCACTGTCTCTCACACAGAAACCTCAGAGCCTCAGTTACCGCCCCTGGAAAGCAGACATGCTTGCGCCCTCAAGAAGCACTTAGAAACAGCAAACAAATAATTTCATCTGTGTACTTCACTTAGAGAATTCCAAACTCATAATCTTCACCTACAATTGTTTATCATCCATCCTCCTTTTAAATGGTTCCTTGTGCCCACACCCAAGCTTCCTCCTCCTCACTCAGCATAGATTCTGTTACTCTAACCTCAGCTATGCCCTGCCTCCTCCTCCTTCATTCACTGGGGTCATCTTCATATTTTTCTAGGTGCGTCTCTTACATTTCTTCCTTTTAACAATCCGTTGGGGTTTTTTTTTTGAGGGGGTAACATGAATGCAGTCCCCCACTACCACAAATTATGCAGTCAAGTTTCCAGAATTTGGGGAAATCATAGAGATCAACAACATACCATACGTAATTAAAAAAACCTCACCCTGGGGAAACCATTCATGATCCCTTGCCAGGTTAAGTACTAGGACTGACTCTTCATAGCTGCCAGGAAAAGATTACATTTCTTTAAATTTATTTATTTATTGTGGGTGGAGAGGCATATGGCACAGCCCATGTGTGGAGGTCAGAAGACAATTTGCCAAATCCATTTCTCTCCTTTCACCGTGTGAGTCCCAGGGGTCAAACTTGGTCTCTCCGGCAGTAAGTATCCTTACCCACTGGTCGAGATTACACTTTTAAGTGTATCAAATAAGACATGGGCACCTACCTGCTTCCTTATACTATCATCGACCCCAACAGCAATAAGTCACACTAACTAACTGAACGCAACATGCCATCTGTCCATCTGCGCATCTGCAGAAGCTATCCTTGCCTTCATCTGGAGGCATCGTTCCTGTCTTCTGAGGCTTAGCTCAAGACGCCGAGCAGTCATGTGAACCACTATGTGCTCTCCCTTGTATCAAGGCAAGACCAAGCTGAATAACTCTCCTGAGGTCCCACATCACCAGGAGTATAAGCATAAGCAGAGCAGACAAGCTGGCTGTTACTGGGGCGCCTGTGTATATTATCCGTTCCACTGCTGTGGGCTTAGGTGTCTCTTCACTTTTTAGCAGTCAATTCACTGGTGTGTGTGTTTAGATGTCTATGTTACCCACTATGCTTTAAATCCTCGATAGCAAGGATTACTTTATCTCTGCTGTGCTGGCAGTTAGTAATTTGCACATGTTGTGTTAAGTAAATAGTAAAGTATTTGCCTTTGAGGTGTCATCTTTACTCTTATAAAGCTGATATTCACATAAGTAGTGTGCTTACAGTAACTCTGAAAAGTAACTCTGACATCAGTCCTCGGTAAGTAAGGTTCTACTTCAGGCCTAAACACACACACACACACACACACACACACACACACACACACACACATGCCCAAATACATGCACACACACACACCACATATACACACACATATATAAAAAGTAGCTATGCAGGGTAGAATATAACCTAAGTAACCAATGTCCCATTCATTCCATCTCCCCAAGTGAAACAGGACACTGACATTTATAAACAAACAAGATGAAGATACTTTACCTCCACTATGCCTAGAGGAATCCGTAAGCACAACTCCAAAGTTACTGTTGGAAGCCTCTGAAATAACAGGACGCTTAGGGATGCCCACAGGTGGAAAGGATGCCTGGGTGTTTTTTGACGATGCCATTTTTTCTGTAAAGCATTTTGTAAAAAGCGATAAGCTTAAATATGTAAAATAAAAAAACAAATCAAAAAATATATGAAACATAACCAGCTATAAAGATACACATGTCTGTGTCTAAACACGATACCTCCCTTATACTTAGCTGATGTCAAGAACTAGGGCAAAATTGCTTTGTCTTTTTCTAGCATCATTAAAAGAAAGCTGAATGTGTCTTCCTTCGTGGTACTACCTGGATTGGTACTACACATGGAAAGAACAACGTAAGCCTGCCACGAGTTAACAATCAGCTGAGAAGGGAGTCTTCGTGAAGAGCTGTCCGGCCTGCCTTAACTGATGTGGAAGACCCACCCCAGGCCTCAGATTTGCTCGCTTGGCTTTCCTCTGCTGCTGAGTGGATTCACCTAGCTGCTGCTGCTGTGTTTCCTGTCTCCATTAATGACTGAGGACAAACAGCTCTCCAGGAAGCTTCCAGGTTTTCAGCACCAGACTGAGACTTCTGAGGCAGCCAGCCTCCTGGACTCAGTAAGTAACATGTTGTTGGCTCTCCAGTGAGAGACAGCCACTGTGCGACTGCACCTATGGCTGAGGTACTGGGCATGAAGGACCAGCCTCCCAGGGTTCTCAGCCTCTCAGCTGTGAGACACTGTCGGTACCACTTAACATGAGCTAGTTTAATAAAGTTGTGTCATGTCTTTGTCTATGTCCCTCTATGTCCACATATGTCTAGGTATGTCTATGTACGTCTCTGCCTGTCTATGTATGTCTAAGCCTATGTCTATGTATCTATGTTTCTCGATGTGTATGTACATGTGTATGTGTATGTGTATGCCTGTGTTTGTCTATGTCTGTCTATGTGTATGCATATGTGTATGCCCGTGTTTGTCTATGTCTATGTCTGTCTATGTGTATGTATATGTGTATTTTATGTCTATGCTTGTCTATGTACATCCATATCTGTCTATATGTATGTGTAAATGTGTGTGTATGTGTATATCTATGTACTTGTATTGGATCTGCTCCCCTAGAGAACCTTGACTAATACAACAAATGAAGACTTGGACAAAGGTTCTGATTAGCCCATCCTTTTTGTTGCATGTATTCATTCCAAAATAATAATCATAATTAAGGAGCTTAAGGTTGTTTTTCCAAAGAAAAATGCTACCCTAACTTTGAATGTTTCAACAAGCAAAAGTGAAAATGGTTTTTAGTTTTTAAACATTAACAGCTATTCAGTGGTTATATGTCAGACTGTAAGTAACTAGGACCAAGTGTTGAAGACTAACGGAAGATTCATTTAAAATGGGAAAACTCATTTCTGCCCAGTAGTGAATAAATGAAAGTCTTTTTCCAAAGCCACTAGATGCATACTTCCCAATCCTCAGAGGCTTCTTCTCTTACAGCACAGTGTTGTGGAATATTTGTTTAACCATGTAAAGATATGTTGCTGTTTTACCGCGTCTGCCTAAAGCACCTAATTAATCTAATAAAAAAACTGAAAGACCAATAGTGAGAGAAGAGGTATGGCAGGTTTTCAGGCAGGGAGAGTAATAGGAGGAATTTAGGCTCAGGAAAAAAGAGAGACCACAGGAAGATACCAGGGGCCAAACAGACACAGAGGAAACAGGAAAGTAGACATACAGAAGGAAAGAAAGGTAAAGAGCCCCGACGTAAAATGCAGATGAATAGAAACAGGTTAAATTAAAGAGCTAGTGGGACAAGTCTAAGCGAAGGCCAGGTACTCATAATTTGTTAGTCTCCATGTCACTATTTGGGAAATGATTGGTGGCCCAAAGAAAATTCTAACCTCAGATGCAGGGCAGAGCATGCTTCTTTGGGGTCCCTCTGAAGTATTTCCCTGTGTTTGGGCCAACTCCAGCATGGCCTCCTCTATCTGAATTCCCCTCAAAAGCTGCTCATCAGGAAGATCCTTCTGGAATTCTGACAGGGTACTGCTCACATTGTCTGTCTTTCCTCACCGTACTCTCCTCCATTACACCTGACTCCATAACTCCAGAACAAATGTTCCAGCTCCTCCTTGCTCACTAGGCATCACCAGCAAAGACTTGTAAAGTTCCACAGAGTGCTGTGTGATCCAACTACAGATCACACACACACACACACACACACACACACACACACGCACACACGCACACACACAACCTTCCCTCTTTGCTCCATCACAGAGGCCCCTTTGGTGTGTACACCAAGCACTTTCTTTCCCCTAATGTGTAAAAGCCTTCTACTTCCCCTTTTTTAAAACACCTCACTGCTGACTAATACTGACCATATCCCTGGCCACCTACTTGCAATGACTCCAACTCAGACACTTCCCAAGTCCATCCCTGAAGTATTTCTTCGTTAACACCCCCCCCCAAGGTGGTTAGTACTTGGGCATATGCTCCTCCCACCTAGAACATGAACTCCACAAGGACTAGTGTTGTCTATTTTCTATACTGCCCAATTGGATTTTATCTGGAGTGGTTATCTGAGTGTGCACTTAACCTTCCTTATCAGAGTGTAAGCTCCACTGGGCTGGATCTCAACCTGACTACCTCTGACACACCTGCCTTGCCCATCTTAATGCTGTGGATCATGAACTTGCAAAAAACATGTGTGGAATATTACAACAGAATAAAGAATACAACCCCTTAAGTGCAGCCCCCAAAAGGAGCATAGTATGCACGTATAATGGATTTATATCTTAGGATTTCTACTATCCAATGGGATTCTTACTAATAAATTGACATTAAGTAGCCAGTTCACTCTAATGGAAGGTGGCACTCACCTTTGCTGGTCCGGAAGGTAAGCATGGCAGGCTGTCCTTCACCAACTGTACTTCTGGCCACCATTAAAACTTCATACAGACTCGATGGCTCTAGCTCAGTTAGATGCAGCTCATTTTCACTCCCTGGGACACGAACTGTGTGCCAACTGCCCACTGTACCAGTGCCATCATCCAGCTAATCAAGAGAAACCCAGAATAGTAAGAGATGAGAGCAAGAAACCATTTCGCCCAATTACAAAAACCTAGTATTCATTTAGTTCTAGAGGAGTCTGCAGAAGTGATGTATTATTGTAGGCAAGAGATACAATGCCATTTGTCTTATGAAATGTATCATTCTCGTTACATAAAGGAACTTTTAAATCTTGCTTTAATACAACCTGCAGAGGAAAAATGTCACCCAAAGAATCAATATATAGAGGCCCAAGCATGACCAAAATAAATAACCAAACCATTTAAGATTCTAGTACTAAGAGGCCAGTCTACGATGTGGTAGTCACAGACAATGCCAGAGGGCCTTGCTCCAACAGGTATCCTTTATTTGATGAGTATTCTACCATCTCAACAAAGTACAGAACTAAGGTTTTCAAAGTAGTTTACAGAGTTTGATGCCCAGTGGGTTAAAACAAGAGGCTTTATAGAAAACGGTGAGTGATGGGGCTAGAGGCAGAGTCCATTGGAAATCTCTAGCCTGGAGTTCCACCCCAGCACAGGCATGAGGGAGGGAAAATGGTATGGTTACTTTGGATTCAAACTTCAATTTGGGGAAAAAATATTTATACTTCATTGGTTCTGTTTTCCTAAGATGTGTCAATCCAGCATGACTGGGGGCGATACCTCTGACAAACGTATTCTAGAACACTCCCCTTTTTACCCTCCCACAAATGTAAAACACAATAAGCAAAGGTTTTGCACATACACAGGGCTAAGGAACGAGAAAAGAAAAATGAACGGGAAGGCTTTACCTTTCGGTACTTCACGAAGTAGGCATTGATGGGCAGGCCGCCATCCCTCCCTGCCCTCCACACCAGGTTGTACGTATCTGGCATGTGGGTTTGTGGGGGACTCAGTATATGAGGAGCATCGGGCACGGAGGCATTTTTCTGTGTTGGCAACTCCACTCCACTGGAATGCACCTTCACTGGAAACAAGCTCAGCAAACTAGACTCCAGACCATCTCTTGGGTCTCGTTCGTCATTCTGAGTAGCTTCAGAAGGTGTTACCGACTCTGCCTTTGTATTTGTTTCAAAAGGAACTGCACAGAGGGGAGAAAAATAAGGGGAGCAGAAGTTCACTTTTCCAGCATCTTCTCCTTAAGTAATATCAGTACTCATGCTGACATTATGAGCAGAACTTGAATATGAGACATTAAAACAAGCAACATTTAGTGACATCTAGCTTCTATTGTCAATCTGTCTACTCAGTGGAAAACAGTGATTGTTTGGAAAACCAGTAGCATGACACAATAGTTGACTAGTGAAAATACTTTTAGTTTTTACTTAGCTCTGTATTAATATTCAGTTTTTACAGTAACAATTTACTAACTCAATTTAAAAAGACTGAAGAGTCTGACACAACGGGTAATGCATTCTACTGTGAACAAAGTGACAGAAAAAGAACATGGGGACAGTTAGATGGCCCAGTCAGCAATGGCACCAGCCTGACAACCTGGGTTCCATCTCTAGAACCCACACAGTAGATAGATGAGACCCAGTTCTTACAAGTTGCCCTCTGACCCTCATCCATCCCCACATACACAACAAATAAACGCAGTGGGATTTTTGTTGGTTTTTTTAATGGTCAGCACTGTTCTCTTGCCCTCTGGGAAGCTAGTTTCCAAAGTTACTTCCCAGAATTCCCTCTTAAGCAGCACACTCTAGCCCTTAATCTCAGTTTAAGCTTCAGGAAGTGCTAGTTCTGCTTTTACTTTTGTTCTCAGGGTTTGGCTGCCACAGACATGTGGCAGCCAGTCTCATGTAGAGATTTCACAGACAGAGATGGACATGAGGGTCCACTTTCACAAAAGTCCATGAGAGAGTAAAGCTACTTTGGCTGTGCGCTCTTATTAGAATCAAGTTACAAATCACTGACCCAAGCAAGTCCAAAGAAAGAACATTCCAGCTGCATCTAGCTAACTAGAAGAATTGAACAGAACGGAATGGAATAGCAGAGAGGCTGTGTTACTAATCTTTTGGGAAGTCAGTACTCATTAACAGGTATCCCACTTGTAAGGGTTAATCTTGAGATCTAGAATCTCCACAGAAGCAAACTTTCTGGGCATGCTTGTGGGGGAGTTTCTAGGCTGAATTAATTGAAGTAGGAAGACTCACCCCAAACATGGGTAGCACCATTCTATGGACTGGACCCTGGGCTTAAAAACAAAGGAGAATGCCAGCTGGGCAGCTCTCTCTCTCTCTCTCTCTCTCTCTCTCTCTCTCTCTCTCTCTCTCTCTCTCTCTCTCTCCCTCCCTCCTTCCCTCCCCCCCTCCCATGCTCAACTAATGACCAGATGGGTAATGTGACCAGATAAAGTCCCAGCATAGAGGAAGTAAGGTGGGCACAAAATCCCACCACTAACCAAGGAGCTACTGCCAGGATAGCTCCTGGGAGTGGAAGATTCAACTTTCTTTAGATGTGGCCTCTGGTAGGTCAACCACACAGCAGGACAGGTCCCACTCCCAAAACTAGTTGGATAACACATACTGGACCCAACGGGGGGAAAAAATCTCAAAGTTGGGTTGGAAGTGATGGGAGGATAGAAAGGGTCGTCTGGAAATTTGTTGGGGAAGGGAGGGTGGATATGTTTTTAAGTGGTATGAGTCTACGGCCATACCACCATGAACGCACCTGACCTCACCTGGTCTTGAAACAGTGATATGAAATTCTCAAATAATTTGTAAAAATATCATGCAAAAATTGCCAGTCTAAAGATAGCTAAATCTTAATTCCTACAACCAACAGTATTTAAAATATATTGAATGTAAAAATAATACATTTTCACACACACAAACAAAGAGGCATATACCCAAAACTACTGAGAACATTGTGTGCCAAGAACTGCAACAAGGTATTTAATCTGAACCATCTCATTTAATTCTCAGGTAGAGAGGAGTACTTCCTCCTGCTTTAGGGGTGCAGAGCTGGAGTGTGGAAATTCTACACAACAGCTGCAGAAGAGAAGGGTGCTGTGAGAACAGGGAAAGTGTGAGCAAGATCTGTCAGACAAGGTGCGATAAAGCCCAGGGATTGACAATGGCTTCTCTCCAGTGCTGTGAGCATTGGCAACAATGGATCCCCTATTACTCACTCCCTTGAGGAGGAAGTGAGCAGAGGAAATGGTTCCCCCTACAATGAAGTCAGGCTCCTGGTAAAAGGTGGGTGTGATTTTAGAACCACACATGAACAAAGAACCAGCAAGAACAGACTAACAGTGGAAGATCAAGTTAGTATAAGAGAGAAAGAATGTCCTAGAGTCATCCTCCATCAAAGAAAATAAGAAGCTAGTGTGAAACACTGCAGAAGAAAACTAATTAAGTTCACTGAGACAACTTGAAAATATTGCTCCTGGAAGGAGCATGTTTACCTAGTGAGTCAGAGCGGAGTAGACATTCAGGGTGGATGTGGTACCTGCCAGTGCAGAGAATCGGGCTCTAGCTGGAGGGGATTAGCTGTGGCTCGGGTGGTGGGAAAGGACTCTTGTTTCATTAGTAGTTTCCTGGATCCTCCAGGCAGCTGACCACTGGGAAGTGGTATCTAGCCACAAAAGAGTTTCCATACCACACACCTCAGTGTATACAGAAGTGTTAGAAAAACGCAGCCTGTCCATGCAAGAGCATCTCAGTTCCATTTCTGTCACTCCAGGTGCAGAGCAGCCTGTCACAACTAACCAACCTCTACTGTTGCAAAGAATCTAGTGTGGGTAATTAAAAAGTTATATTAGATACTGCTTGAAGATTAGCCATGTAGATGTTTTTCATTTTATCCAAATATACTCATCATAAATTAAAAATATTAAGTTGAGAAAGTATATTTATGTTCCCAACCGGTCAGACACCATCACTTAGCAACAGCACACTAGAGTATTTATGTGCCCCTTGCCTGGTTGGGCTGACTGGGAGGAACATCTCATCGTTACTGCCCAGGGTCAGACACAGCTCTTCCTGGCAGCCCAAGAAAAGGCCAAAGTTCAGTGTCCTTTCTACTGAAAGTGAAGTTGAAAATTTTTAAATTAAATCATCAGAAGTTAAGGAAGGTCTAGATACTTGAAAGTCTCATGGTTATTATTATTTCAGTTTATGCTCAAAAACAACTATAAAAATGGGTAGAATTGTATTTCTGTATTCTAAAACTAATGTTTATTCTTTATAAGTTTCACACATTTAAACTTTGTATTTTGATCATATCTGTCTATCACTACGTTCCTCCAATTCTCCCTAGCACCCCTGCCCCCGTCTCCCAACTTCATGTCCCTTTTTTTTTTTTTTTTTTTTTTTTTTTTTTTTGGACAGATTGCTTGGTTTGGTCCTTCAAGACAGAGTCTTCCTCCATACTCTGGGATAGCCTTGAACTTGTAGCAATACTCCTGCCTCAGTCTCCCAGTTTCTGACCACAAGTATGAACCACCTCCCTCGCTTAAAGGTAGACTGCTTTTGAATTAGGAAAAAATATAGATACGTTAATGAATTCAGTGAGTCTGCAGAGAAACTAATGAAACGTGGAACACAACCACTCCTGACCAAGGTGTCCCCATGGTGACCACTCACACCCACACCACACTGCAAGGCCAGGCACCATTAGAGTTACAGACACAACTCACTCTGCCATATTTTACATCCAAGACCTCAAAAATTTAAGGTCTCTGGAAACAAGGGAGAGGGAGGTGTCACCTCTCTTTGAAATCTGGCTTTCCCTCTCCACAATGAACAAAGTAACTGACAGTTAATGCTAGAGCTTAATGAGACTCGGGTTTCTATGCAAAGATGTGCGTTAGTATGTAGTGTTTGAGCTTTAATAAACTCAACGGGTCTTAACACTTCTCTGAAGGAGCAAAAAGCCCAGGTGGGTAGGATGCAGCTGACAGTGTCACTGCTCATTAAAATGGTATTTACCAGGACAGGATCTGGAACTAAGGAGACTGTTGAAGGTCTAATCTAAGCACGCTGGGTTATGAAATGCTAAATGTTTCAGATTTCTCATACTCAAAGTGAGAAAGACAAAACATCTAGCTCCAGCAGCTACAATCATAACATCTCCTTAGGCTGCTGCACATTTGCATAAAATAATCATGCCTGCCACATTCTATCCAGGCAGCCCTTGTAAACCTATTAGAAGCTAATAATTCTAAGCTGTGCCACTCTTATTTTGCCTAGTGAAATATGTATATACAAATACATACACATATGTGCACATACATAGTCATATATCTAAACTTACATACTATTAACTACCTCTACTTAAAGCCAATAGCTAACTTATCCTGCCACAAACATCACCATAATGAATACCAATAATTTACCAGTAATTAGATAGCAATAATCATAATCTGTTATATTTATGGAATGATTTGTTACCAGATGGCATTGTAACAGTTTCCCTGGCCTCTTAGACTTGCATATTAATCCGACGTACAGGACATCAGCGACACATATCAGAGAGCAAGCAGAGTTCAGCAACTGGTGACTTCACAGTCACACACTGTCCCACCTCTCACACCCATGGAACAGCACATGTGGAAGCTCAGGTCCCTAGCTTTTCCACACTTACCTTCTGGCCTCCAAGTTTACCCAGAGCTAGAAACTCCTTGTTTATGTGGGGAAACAGCAATGGTAACACCCAAACTGTAGCACCAGCACGTTTCTGCCAAGACCACCCTAAGGTTCCTCCTCTGCTTTTTTATGAAACCATAAAAAAGGAGTGTGCCAGGACAGGAGTCTCTGTGTCCCCATACTAAAGCAGTACTGGCCATCCTACATCTCAGAAGAACACAGCAACAATTGACTCAGGTGATTTGACCGTTTAACAGACCGACTCAACCATCCTCTAACTGAACATTGGGGAGCACTGTTCTACATGCCCATTGGTGTAAGGTCTGAATTTGAATACTTCAAAAGTCCTATGAAACTGTTAAGTCATCAGCATGACAAATCAATAGCACATAAACACAATTAAATATCCCATCAGGAAAATAACTTACATAGTCGCATATGGGCATTTGATAGGCCCCTAAGTCTATATTGTCAATATAAGCCAACCCTTCAGACTTAGAATCTTGCTTCTCAGGTCTCCTCTGAAAACTATGTGAAATAACCTCTTCAGTACCTCCAAACCCCAAAGCCGTTAATCACAAAGACAGATTGTATTTTGAGCTCACTCCCAAGTAAGATTTAAATAGGAAGTGGAGACCAAGGCCCACCTGGTTCCTATACAGCAAAACACCCTCAAATGCAGCTCTGTATCTCCACAGGGAAAACATACATTCGTTTAAAATAACATTTCAAATAATCTTTTCCCCTACAATAAAAGGGCAGTGTTCTACTGAGGAAAATGCTGAAAGCAACTCACCAACCGTAAGGAAAGCTTCTGACTGTGTGGCACCATGCTTGTTTGTGGCTTCACAGGTATATTTCCCAGCATGCTCCTGAGTAGCTGCCCGAATAGACAGAGAGCTTGAGCCAGCCCGGGACATGATGAAGTAGACAGGCTCCAGGTCCAGGTCCCGATGTCGGAGCAGGTGGGACTTTCGGGATTTGGACCTGAGGACCTGAGATGGATGGCTGGTTATCAATCCACGGTGGCCATACCAATGAATGGTAGGGACAGGCACCCCGGTGGCATTGCAAGACAAGGTCACAAAGTCTCCATCCATCACCTCTACATTTTCCGGTGCTGTGACTATAACAGGCTTCAGTCCACTGTCTATTAGAAACACAATTCAGAGAATCAAAACTTGGAACAAGATAACATCTGCCCTGCAAAGGAATTTCATCCAGTTGCAGAAATGATACTGTGAAGATAGATACCCCTTCCAATTAGATCTCTTCTCAACTTTCACCATGTAAAATTGACAACGAAAAGTACAAGGCTTCAGAGCCAGCAGAGGCACTTGCCACCAAGTCTGACAACCTGATTTCAATCCCTGGACCCCATATGGTTGGAAAAAAACTTACACAAGTTGTCCTCTGACTGTCACTCCATGTACACCCACAGACACAGACACACACACACAGACAATCAACTTAATTATGGGTTCAGAGGATGTTCCAAGTAAATGTATAAGGTAAGAATGGAATCCTGAGTGAATGTGTGTTTTTGGGAAGAACCTCAATGCCTGAAACCCATAGGAACTAACAGAGTCTTCCCAGGTGAGGGTCAAGCTCAGGGAACTAGCTAAGCCTTGCTCTGGTCCCTTTGTGAATGTTGACAGCAAGTCCAAAAAACAATTGTAGCCTTGTCCTCGTGGGTGACTGCAACCAGAGACTGTCCCCTACAAATCCTCCTATTGAAACTAGCTAACCATCACTCCTGTGCTATCTAGAAAGCATTGAACTTCTGGGTTATTGCATTTTAGGGGTCCTCTATCAGAGTGAGTACTGCCCACCCAATGCCGGCTTTTCTGTATGTGTCTGTCTAACCTTTCTTCATTCCCTGATCACTCCAGCAGGTTTCCAGTACCAAGCCATGCAGAATGTTGTGTGTAACTGGGTTTTTTGGGGGTGGGGGCTGTCCTGGAACTCTGTAGATCAGGCTGACCTCAAACTTAGAGATCCACCTGTCTCTACCTTCTGAATGCTGGGATTAAAGGCATGTGCCATCATACTAGGCTGGCAGTGTATAATTTTTAAGAAGCATATTTTTTCCTCAAGTTCCCTACACAGATTTCCTGTTCCTCCTGAAAGGAGGAATGGATTCCATTAGGTATACCATGCCTACTTGACTGCCGTAGATACAAAATAGGTGAAGCCAGAACCTCAAGCCATAACATGAAAAAGGTAAGGAAGCAGAAAACTAGATAATATTCCTCCAAGGAAATGGATGGTTCTTGTGAAATCTGATCAGAGAGAGAGAGAGAGAGAGAGAGAGAGAGAGAGAGAGAGAGAGAGAGAGAGAGAGAGAGAGAGAGAGAGAGAGAGAGAAAGAGCACACCATTTAAGTGAAAGCTGACATACTATTTCTAATCATCAATATGAGCACCATTTTTGTTTCTAAATCAAAACGGCACCAAGTTTTCCCTACCAGTTCTGGTATTTTCTGAAGGGACTTTAAAGTGAGGCCACAGTAGACATTTTTTTCAGCATGTTGCTTTTTCCTCTAGGCCTATTTATCATGTCTGATAAAACTAAAGACACTGGATCTTCACAGATTCTGAATTCTTGCCAACTGAATGAGTACAAACCTTCTAACTAGCTGTAACATGCATGTCCCCGAGGACTGATGAAGCTGATCATCTCCTGGCAGGTTTATGTGCCATTCATAAATGCTTTACATGACTTGCTAAAACATTTGACTCATAGATCATACAAATATCCTCCAACCTATTCCTCAAAAACTTTCCCTTGTGAATTTATCTTTATGTACCGTGTGAGTTAGAGATTCAATTTTTGCTGTCTTTTTCATTTTGATAATTAATTATCTCAAGTCAAAACATGAAACAAATATCCTCCCCGTGGGGTGTGCAATACCAGTTCAGTCAGGCCCTTCCATGTAAAGATATTTTTGTCAGTCTATGTCGTGTCCAAGAGTCTATTTGTTCCTGTAGCAGTCTAAGACTTTTGGAATTATTACTGGCTTTTTATGCTTATAGCAAGTGCCCTATGCTTTTAGAGTGCTCTAGTTATTCTTGGGCTTCTGATTATCTTTGCATGTTTTATAATCATTTTCTCAAGGGCACACACAAACACATGCATACAGATGCACATACATACTTATGTAATACAGACTGGACTCAAATTCCTTATGCAGCCAAGAATGAGCCTGAAACCCTGATCCCCCTGCCTCCACTTTCCAAGTTCTGGTGTTATAGGCAGATGCTATTAAAGCCCAGCTAAAGTCTTCAAAATATTCTGATTAGATTTCCATTACAGTAGCATAAATCTACAGAAAAGTTTAAAAGGGCCAGATAACTGTATAATTCCAAATTTTGCTACCCATGACCTAGAATGTCTATGTGACTTTGTTACTAATATAAAAAGTGACTTTTAAATAATATTTTGTTTGTTGTTGGTATACAGAAAGGCAAATGATTTGTGTTTATTTAAGTATACACCTAGCTTCTTGTTAAATACTAGTATTTTAAAAAGAAAATGTATAATAAATAAGAGCCAGTTAGTATTTTAGATATTATACAATGGCAATAGTAGTTATAAATTAATCACCATTTGGATTATTTCCTTCTAATTTCTTTTGTGTCTTTATGTACTGGGTGGATTCTCTTGTATTTGGATACCTAGAGTGAGTTTTAAAGAGAATACCTTTTATCAAGTTAGATACCATTTATCAAGTTCTATTTCCATTTTTCTGACTGTCTAGCACAGTTTTGTCTAATTTTTCCTACTTGTTATGAAATAATCATGGTTTTCCTCCTTTATACAGTAAACATGATGAATAATACATTTTATGATAGACTTCTGAAATAGCTGCTTCAGCAAGATGCATATATATATATTGTACATTCCTGGCTTGCTGATATTTTATTTATGATTCTTATACCTATGTTCACAAATAAGACCTGCTTTTAGCTTACTTTCTTATCCCGTCCTTCTGTGATTTTAGACTCAAGATTATACTGACTGGAGAGCTTCCATTCCACCCTTTCTCTGGGAGAGTTGTGTAATATCTGGAAAGGTCTATAACTTGCAAATTTAGTAGAATCTACAAAACCATCTGGTCTGGTGTTTTCTTTGTGGGAAAAATTTAACTCCTAATTCAATTTCTGTCATAGCTGGAGAACTACTCAGGTTTTTTATTTACTTTAAGTCAGAGCCTTGCTAAGTTCTATTTCCCTTAGAATTTACCCATGTTATAGTTTGAATCTGGAGTTCCCCACTAAAGCCTGTGAGTTGAAAGCTTAGTCACCAGCCTGCCATGCTACTGACGATGAAATCAGAACAAGATGGGGCCCAGTGGGAAAAAGTCAGGTGGCCGGGGGTGTGTCTTCTGAGGGGAGACTGGGAACCTGCAGGCCTTCCGTCTCTCTGCTTCTGGGCCATGAGGTAAGCAGGTCCATTCTAGCACTTACTCCAGCCCTAATGCTCTCAGTGAGCTGCCATAAGCTCAAAGCAACGGCCAAGCGACCGTGTCTGCAGCTGCAAGCTAAAATAAAGCCTTCCACTCCTTACATTGACCACCTCAAGTACTCTGTTACAGTGACAGGAAGCTAACACCACAGCTCCGTTCATGTTTGTAATTTACTGTCCTATCAATCACTTTTCATCTCTATCGTGAGATTTACAACTTCCTCCCCCTTAATAGTGTCCGTTTATTACTTTTTTACTTAATTTTGCCAATGATTTGTCCACTTTATTAGACTTTACGAAAACCCAATTTCTATCCTTATTAATCTTGTGCTTTACGTTTCTTAGATGCCTTCTGCTCTTGGCTTTGTCCTCTGCTTTCTTTGAGCCTATTTCTTATGTTCCTTTGATTTACTCAATAATTTTCAACTTTACTCATTTTCTTTGGTAAGCACACAAGGCTATAAAGGTCCTAAATTCCACGTTGGCCGTCTTCCCACAGGACATGATTGATTGTGCGGGCTAGTCTTATGTCAACTTGGCACAAGCTAGAGTCATCTGAAAGGAGGGGACCTCAGTTGAGAAAATGTCTCCATAAGATCCAGCTGTAAGGCGTTTTCTTAATTAGTGATTGGTGGGGAGGCACCAGCTCACCGGGGGTGGTGCTATCCCTGGGCTGGTGGTCCTGGGTTCTATAAGAGGGTGGGCTTAGCAAGCCATAGGGAACAAGCCAGTAAGCAGCTCCCCTCCATGGCGTCTGCATTAGCTCCTGTATCCAGGTTGCTGCCCTGTTTGAGTTCCTTACTGCCTTTGATAACTGTTATATGGAACTGTGAGTGAAATAAAGCATTTCCTCCCCAACTAGCTTTTGGTCCATTGTGTTTCAGTGCAACAATGGTAACCCTAACTAAGACAGTGATCTTGGGCATTTTCATGGCCATTTAGCTCAAAATATTTTAAACTTCCACTGTGATTTCAAAACGTGCTTAAGTTTTCCAAAGGTATGACAATTTTCTTTAAAACATTTGTTTTTATCATTAACTTCTAAATTTGTCATGCCAAGGTCAAAGAGGTACTCTACTTCACACTGATGCTCTGACCTCTGAAATGTTTACAACTCACATCATAAACAGTTTCCCTCTTATAAATCAATAGGGAAAATACCCCAAACTTAAATTTTTAAATGGGCGAAAGATGGCCAACATGTAAAGAAATAAATCTAAATGTCTTACACGCATATGAAAAGACATCTAATTCCACCTAGAATAAAAGAAGTACAGACTAAAACATATATATGGTTTGAGAGATGGCCTAGTTGGTAAAGTGCTTGCAGCATAAGTGGGATCCCAAGCACCCACATAAAAGCTGGGTATGGAAGTATGTATTTAGTGTCTGCAAGCCCAGTGTAGGAAATGGGCACAGAGGCAGATCCCAAAGGTCAATGGCCAGCTGACTTGGCGCAATCAATGAGTTTCAGGTTCAAAACATAAAAGAATGCAAGAAGACACCAAACTTCAATCTGTGGGCCCCATTAGCACACACATGCATGAATGTGCGCACACACATGCATGAATGTACGCGCGCACACACACACACACACACACACACACACACACACTGACCTTACTAGTATGTCCTGGTGAGAATATGAGGAAACAGAAAATCTAAATGCTCATGAATATAAACTCGTGATAATTATGAAAAGAAATTTGATAATATCTACTAAAATTTCCAATACATATATAGCTTTATAAGTTCACTTCTAGGAATTTCTTTTAGAAGTACTAGCACACATGCAGAATAATCAAAACTTTCCTCACATCTCAAACAGCTATCAACAAGATGCTAGTCAAATTATTTCAACTATAAAATGAAACAGTAAGCAGCCATTTTTCTTAAAGAATAAAAACACACTTTGGCATACCATATGAGAAGAAATTCAAACTACAGGCTATGTAAAAGTTTTAAAGGAAAGAATTTTGCCACTATTTATGCTTTTAAAAGACAATACATACATATGCATGCACACACCTGTGGTGTATAACTGCTTGCATATGCACATAGAAGGTTATTCAAGAAACTAATAAAACCAGCTAGTTCTAAACAAAAGACTTGACTGACCAACCATTAGATGCTGGTAGGAATGGGAGGGGGAGAGCAAGCCAAACTGTGAAGCAACTATTGAAAAGTAATGCTTTGCAACAGTTTATTATTTAGGGCCTATGGGAATTCAGGAAATCACATATGCTATTCCACTTGAGCTAAATTTCCATCCTAGAAACAACTTTTATTTTTGTGGGGTTTTTTGTTTTGTTTTGTTTTTTCAAGACAGGGTTCCTCTGTGTAGCCCTGGCTGTCCCGGAACTCACTCTGTAGACCAGGCTGGCCTTGAACTTGCCTGTCTCTGCCGCCCTAGTGCTGGGGGTGTTTTGCCTGCATGTATGTCTGCATACCACTTGTGTGCCTGGAACCCAGAAAAGGGCACGGGACCCGCTAAGGCTGGAGTAACAAATGGTTATGAGCTGTCATAACCATTTGTAAATGAGAACTGAGTTCTGAGGGTTTAGTGCTGATAGCTGAACCTAGGTCCTCTACAAGAGCAGCCAGTGCTGTTAACCACTAAGTCATCTCTCTATTCCAAACAATTTTTTAAATGAGCTTCATTTAATAAGGTGGCTTCATCATGGAAATGCCAGTCTGTCACTACGAAGACCATAGAAAACAAACACAGTTCATACATGTGATTATTTTCTTTCAATAAACATGACTTCATTTCTAATTACTATGAAGTAAAGTTTCTTGTGATTACATAACCTAAAAGCATACCTTGTTCAATTTGAAGTCTTCCTGTCGATTGCATAAGTCCAATCCCATTGTCTGCTACACACTGATATAGCCCTGAGTCCTCCATGGTAACCCCAGTGATCTTCAGTCCATTCCCTTCAGTTAGATGCCGTGAGGAGGGGTGAATAGGCTGGGCGTTATGAAACCAGGTGCGGTTGGGGGCTGGGTTCCCATGAACATCACAGGTAAAATGTACGGTGGCCCCCAGAGACACCTTCTGATCTTGCAGCCCTTTAGAAATTGAAGCACGCTCTGAAAATAAAGCAGGCACACTTAACTATCACACAAGTCACGAAGAATCCATATCTCTAGGACTGCGTAGTGAAATCTCTGTGTTCTGTACTTCCATCTGTGTGGTCAGCAACAAACACTGAGAAATCTACTTCTGCTTTCACAAGCAGAAACAAATATACAGCTACTAAGTTAGAAGCTTTTTTTATATTGACCCACCCATTTTATACCCCAACACCTATGAACACATACACACACACACACACTTCTACCCTGTTCTTCTCTTAAGTAGTAGCTTCTCTGGATTGTACACTAAACAGGAGACAAGAAAAAAAAAGGTTTTATTCAAAATGAGAATCTTAACTGCATCAAATATTCCGCTTGTTTTGAATTCTGTTTGTGGACCTGTTGCGGACACCACTGGAGAACAGCAGCTATGGCTCTGGGTCAGCCTCTGGCTATGGGGACCCAGCAAAGGCCAGAAAGAGATGGGGAACATCAACAACATAACTGGTGCCTCAGGGACCTCACCAAACATGACCAGTTTGTGTCACATCATCTAGGACGTGTGGCATCCTATCAGCTGCACGGACATGACGTTGCCCAAGGTCCCCAAGCCAAGGCTTTCAAGTTCATTCAGAAGATGGTAGGGATGCATGTCCACAAAAAGAGGAAGCACCAGGCAAGGACTGAACCCACCCTGCCTAAATACATGAATAAGTCAATTCTGTTTAGGGTCAATTCTACTTAGAGGCTATGTGTATAACAGGCAAAATACTCCAGTTTCCACAAAGCTTTGTTTTGAGGCAGTGTTCCTCCATGTCCTGGCCCTTGCTATGGAGGCTTGGCTGGTTTCACAGAGCTCTGACTGTCGCTGGCTCCAGTGCTGAAATTAAAGGCATGTACCAGGACTCCAGGCTTAAGAAGTCACATCCTACTCTTGAAGTACAGCATTTACCAACACGTTCAGAGTCTGCCTAAAATAAGTGGTTGCATATATTAATCCAGTTCTGATTGTCACTGGGTTTGGGGCTCTGTGTGTGTGTGTGTGGGGGGGGGGGTGTTTGTTTGATGTTTGTTGGTGATCAAACCCAGAGCCATGCATATGTTAGGCTACTCTAACACTGAACTGTATACACATCCAGTCCCATCACGGATTTTTAAAGCTCATTCACCATACTTAATGTTAATCCCAGTATCACTAACCTACATCAGGCTATGAGCATAAATCAAATGTAAAAAAAAAAATTTACAGCCAGGCGTTGGTGGCGCACGCCTTTAATCCCAGCACTCGGGAGGCAGAGGCAGGCGGATCTCTGTGAGTTCGAGACCAGCCTAGACTACCAAGCGAATTCCAGGACAGCCTCCAAAGCCACAGAGAAACCCTGTCTCGAAAAACCAAAAAAAAATTTTACAAAGATCATATTTAATGAAATCATTTCCTATTCATTTTTCTAGTTTTCACAAAAATATGATTTGATGCAGGCAAACATTTTTACAATGCTACAGAATTATCTACAGATGGATTTTATCAGCCAAACATAACAAAAAAGTAAAAAGTAAACAGCTAGATTTCTCTGTGAGGTGATATCTCTAGTCAGTTCCATCTCAGTTACTGCTAAAGGACCACATGCATATGCGCATGCTGCATGCATGCACGCACACACACACACACACACACACACACTCATTCACCAAGCTTTCCCCTCTGTTCTGGCTACCAGTGTGGATATTTCTCATTTTTAGCTCACAAATATCTTCCAAACATCAATTAGGCCAGGAAAATGACCCGATTTGAAATGAAGTCTCTATTATTGAATAAGTAAGACCTTACCCAGAACATTGACCATGTAAGTGACGTGTTTTACATCTCCGGACCTGTTGCCCACCACACAGGAATAGTTCCCAGAGTCCGCTGAGTCAATGCTCGCCGTGGCAAGATGCGAGTGCACCCTTCTCCAGTTGCTTCCCGACACAGCATCCTGCCCATCTTTCAGCCAGTACACTTGTGAGGCGGGGACCCCACTCACCACACACTCCAAGGTAACAGGGCTGTGAGGAAGGACAGCTAATGCCTGAGAAAGAGCAGGGTGGAGAATGTGAAAACCATCTGAAGAAGGGCCTGGAAAAGGAAGAACACAAAACAGTATTAGAAATGACTATTAGAAATCCACCCTCTCCCTTAGCCAACCTATGAACACCCCAAGGAGCTTCTCCCACTTCTCCCCCATGCGGCAAGGCCCTATGCATAGCAAAATAATTTTTCTCTGAGAGTCCAAATAAAAATATTTTGTGGTTTTTTTTTTGGAGATTTTTTCCTGAATTAGCATTTTGGAGATGTTGAATTTTTGAGCCTAAAGCCACACTTTACTATGGTCTATCTCAGCTTAACAGCCATAATCCAAAATCAGTCATGATTCGTATCCTATCTGATAGAAAGCACATTATCTCTCCATCACACACTCCACAGTCAACCAATCACTGCTATCACTGTTATGAGGTTGATATGTTAACAATAGGTACATGGGTGTTAGAGAGATGGCTCAGCAGTTAAGAGCACTTGCTACTTTTGCAGAGGACCAGGTTCAGTTCTCAGCACCCACATGGTGGCTCATAACCAGCCATAAATCCAGTGCCAGGGGATCTGATATACTCCTTGTGCACCGGGCACAAACTCTCATATACATAAAGTAAATAGATCTTTAAAAACAGGTGCAGTACTAAGTCTATAACACACTGATGCACAGAGAGGTGACTCGGTGGTTAAAGGCGCTGGCAGCTTTTCTAGAGGCCTCGGGTTCTATTCCTAGCACTTCCACTAAGGCTTCACCATCTGTAACTCTATTTCCAGAGGATAATGATGCCCTCTTTTGGCCTCCATGGACACTGGGTGTGCACATGGTACACAGATATACATGCAGGCAAATATCCATACACATGTAATAATAATAATAAAAAATGTAAAATAAAGCCAGAATTGAAAAACATACTGAACTCTCTCCTTCACCAAGGCTTCCTGAGCCATACTTGCAAGGACTCTTTCTTCCCTAGCCAACATCATTCTCCCAGATACTTACGACTCACAAGGAGCTTTCGGCCAGTGGGTTCAACTTTCAATTCATTGGTGACAGGATTATAAGCAGCGCATTTGTATGACCCCTTATCCTTCGAGGATACATTCAGAATCTGAAGATTTCCTGAGGGAAGGATTATGTAATTCCCTGGGGAAGGCAGAATGATGCAGTCAGGGGCTGGGGATGCAGTTCAGCTGGTAGAATCCTATTTGCCTACCACAAACCCCTGGGTACAAGCCCAGCATCCACCACATAAAACCAGGCATAGTGACACATGTCTATAATTTGAGGGAGGCAGAGGAGGAGGACCAGAAGGCCAAAGCCATCCTCACCTACAGAGTTCCAGGTTCTTCAGACCCTCCCACACACACAGCTGGAACTAGCACAGACCATTGAAGTTTACACATAAGACCAGCAGCAAACGTGCAACCAAAGAGCTTTATTACACAATCGAGAGGAAAGCCAGGCCCGAGAGTGGTCACACAGCAAAACCTTCAGCAGATGGCCAGAGTCTGAAGCACAGGATACATCTCCTCCTATAACCACCATGGTGTCCAGTCACCGGCTACTCACCATATTCCTCGATAAACACACAGGGACGGAGCAGGTATTCTTTGCCAACCACGGCCTGACACACATGGCATGGCAATGCAGAGAGCAAAGTCCCTGCGTTAATGCACTTAACATTCCAACAGGGAGCGTGAGGTGGCAGGCAGAGGGGTGCCGAACACACAAAATCTACACAGCACACACCAGGCGTGAAGGGGGACGACAGTGACAGACCAGCTTACTTGGACACATTCACGTGGGCCATCTCCTCTAAGAAGTGGTATGTAAATGTGGCCCTAAGTGGCTGAGGAGCAAGTCCTTGGGGTCAGTTGTCTAACGTAACCACCTGCCTCAGCTTCCTCCACGTGCTCTCTGAGAGCACGGCCCGAGCAGAACTCACCTGTGGAATACTTCAGCCACTTTCCCCGGATCTTATAGCGCACCTCAGCCTTGGGGTTGCTCTCTGGTACCCTACAGCCAATGAAACCCGTGTTTTTCTCTTCTGCAGTAATAACATGCATTGTTGACGAATCAAAATCACCAAGAGCTGAAATAAACACGTGAACTAATGAAATGAATGCAAAACAATTTAAAGGAAATGTAATGGCTAGAAACATATAGAATGGTCTTTAGTGGCAGCTGATCCCAGTCTCAAGGCTAGCAGGTGTTTTGTTTTGTTTTGGGTTTTGGCTTTTTTGAGACAGGGTTTCTGTTTAGTTCTGTCCTGGAACTGCTTTGTAGACCAGGCTGGACTCAAATGCAGAGATCCACATGCCTCTGCCTCCCAAGTCCTGGGACTAAAAGAATGTACCACCACACCTAGCCAAGTTTGCTTTTTGCCAGGTCTCATTATATAACATTATGCAGCTCAGGCTAGCTTTGAACTTGTGATCCTCCCGCCTCAGTCTTCCAACTGCTGGGGCTACTGGTGTGAGCCACCACAGCCAGCAGTGAGAGTTTTTCATCTGAGAAAGGCTCTGGGGCAGAGGTGAGGGGTTGAGCTAAGTCAGGGCACACAGGTCTTCACAGTTACTGCCTTCAGGGAAACGTAAAGGAAACTGTTCCAAAACACCAAAGAGAGCTGCAAAGCATAGTCACCCCCATTCTGTCAAGACAAATTCTTCCCCACCCAGAAGGGTCTTCACCAAAACTCACTTTCTCTGCAATAACACGGCTTCTGGGAATGAACCCAGGTCATAACACCGAGCCTGGATGCACCAGCTTAGTACTGATTCCTCTCCCTTTAGGCAGTTCACTGTGGACGGAGCAGGCCCTGTATTATCCCCACCACCCAAGGAAGCCAGCTGCCTGCCTCCAGGAAACCAACCCTCCAGTGTGTGTCTTGGAGCTGTGCATGGGTCACAGCTCTACAAAAACATTTACTCTTCTCAGTTATGACAAACTCTCTACTCCGGGGGAATCCAGATTTGTTCTGTAAATAGGGGTGCCCTCACAAAGCCGTTTTCCATTACTGGGAACCATCGACATTTGAAAGGCAGATGGCTCAAACTTACTAAGGAAAACCACGCATTCCAGATTTTCCATAAGTTCAATTCTTCACATTCCTTTCTTTACAGTCAGTTTTTTTTTCCCTGCTTCTTTAGCCTGGTTTCAATTACATAAATTAAAATCCCCTGGCAATCAAGGGAAATGAAACAATTAGATGTGAAAGAAAGATAAGGGACTGAATGAACTAAATGAGTATCATTTTTTTGTCTGTACTGATATTAAGGAATTTAAAAGATTCACAAGGATGTTGTCCAGAATTCACACTAGAAAACTGTCCTGGGCTAATTTGACAAAAATATTCCACAATACTGATAGAGATTAAGCTACGAGGCTGGGCTACCGAGGTGCCAGTATCTTTCCCCAGCTATCTGAAGTCAAGACAGGGTTAGGATAAGTACTCTCAGACCCCTACATGTATCATATCAGTGCCCAATTTTTTCCCACTATAAAAATTGCAGGAACAAATAGAAAACACATAGATTTCAAGGAAAACAACAGGTAGCAAGATTCAAATTAAACTCACCTGCAGTGGACACTGTTGCAGGGCCACTCACAATGGCACCAATGCTGTTGTTGGCAACACACTGGTAGTAACCAGAAAGGGAAGGGTTAAGAGACAGAATGGTCAAAGTCCCCTGATGAATCTTAATCTGTTCCATGTTGCTGTCCAATCGTTTCCCATTATGCAACCAGGAGATGCGGGCAGTAACAGGTTTAGCAGAACAATGTAGGTCCACAGGTCTACCAAGCTTCTGGACAGCAGAGAGTGGCTCAGAAATAAAATAAGGCACCAAGTCTGCAAGGGAACATTCCAGTGTGCAAAGAAAGGAGGAGGAAGGGGGAGAAAGAGTGTGCATTAGGTACATTTCATCTGAATCTATAACTGAGGCAGTCTCTTATCTCTATATGTAGTAGCTCTTAATACTTATAAAAAATTCATAAGCCCATCTTGGTCTCAAACTCAGAGATCCTCCTGCCTCTGCCTCTGCCTCCCAAGTACTGGGATTAAAGGCGTGCCACCATGCCAGGTCCCCATGGTATTTTTAATAGGTAATAAATGCTATGCAATGAATTACACATTGGTATACATGTATATCAACCTTTACATAAGTTTAAAGCAAAAAGGTTAAGATGAGGAAAGACTTCAGCCCAAACCCCACCATTCTCCTCTTACCTGAACTCACAGAAGAACACAGAATCCCAAGAACATACAGCAGTGTCCATAAGGGTCCGAGGTCTGGATGCATAGCGCCCAATTGCAGGAGTAGGCAGGGAAGACTTCCAGAGAAAGCCCTGGCCTCAGCTCACTAGGAAACATTTAAAAAGAAAGACAATCTAAACCATAAGGACCACTAACATCTTTAAACCAAACACCTCATCTTAGACTCTTCATGAGCCACGTCATCCTCACACAGA
Source organism: Mesocricetus auratus (assembly GCF_017639785.1). Taxonomy (NCBI): domain Eukaryota; kingdom Metazoa; phylum Chordata; class Mammalia; order Rodentia; family Cricetidae; genus Mesocricetus; species Mesocricetus auratus. Next base: position 15,054,205 of record NW_024429203.1, on the reverse strand, counting down.
TCTAGACACTAAGCTAGGGTTAAGTGATCTGTTCCTTCTTGCAAGGGGCTGGGGTGCTTTTTACTAGGAACTGCTCAGAGCTGATAGAGAACACACTGGGGTGGGTCAAGAATGGGAGAGGAAGAGCCAGCAGGAGACACGGAACCCTTGGGAGACAGAGGAGAGAGAGCATGATGGTGACAAACATGAGTTGTGAACTGTGACGATGAAGTGTAAGTGGGTTCAGGACACACCTAAGGCAGAAGGAAAGAAAACAGAGGCACGGAGAAGCGTGGGTGGGATGCAGAGACGTGTCAAGGATAACTCTTTTGGGTCTTGGTGTAAGAGGGCAAAGAATGCCTGTTTACTAAAGGAGAAAAATCCAGAGAGGGGGGATACAAAGTGAAGAAGGGAAGAGCCAGCAGCAGTTCTGGGTGCCTGGGGGACACTTAAGATGTCTACTGGACATCCAGCTGCTATCATGAGGTCCAACGTTGCTTAAATGGGTTTGGAGTCACAGGGAGAGGTCAGAGCTGGGAATGTAGACTTCAGATGTAAGAAAGTCAGGCGCCATCTCAGGCTTTCCTATGGAAAATAGGCTTAGAGAACAAGACATGCCCGGCAAAGAGCTTTAGAGATTGGACAAAGAAGGAATGGGATTGTGAAGAAAGAGGCAACGAAGGGATGAGATCCAGGAGAAAGCTCTCTCTAGTCGCCAGCTCTCTCAAACCAGGTGAGAAGCAGAGCAAGCTCAGCTGCTATGCAAAAGCTGCAATGCGGACGGCTGGCGATGTTGACAGGAGTGTTTCAGCAGAGAGAGGCTAGCTTAACGGGAACCGTGGAGAGCAGGAAGCAGGAAGACTTCCCAAATTTCCCATCCCATGCATCAGAAAAATGGGAAGAAAATGGCAGCAGGCAGATGAACAGCTCTGACAGATGCCACCCAAGAGACAGTACAGTATACTTGGAAAACTTTTAAGAAACCCATAAAACCCAGGACTGGCAAGGACATGGAGACAAACCACCATGTATATGATGGGTGAAGGTAGAACCAATGAGTTCTTTTTTGAGACTATATATATATGTATGTATGTGTATCTCAAAATCATTTATTCGTGCAACAAATATTTTTAAATATTTATTATATAGCAGATACCATCCTAAGGGCTAACACAGGGCAGTATTCATTACAAAAATAAAAATAAATAATAGAGACATATGTTTAAACCTTGCATTCTAATGGGAGAGTTGGACAATGAGCAAAATAAGTAAGTCTAGGAATGTCTGTACATCCTTCAGATGTGGCTAAGTCCCCCCTAATCCCTAGACATCTTTCTACTTTGTTCTCACTTTTCCATGTAACGTGGTGTATCCTTCTTAAAAGCAAGCATACTCAATGTTGTAAAAGTCTACTTTCTAGAAACATTCTATAATGTCCCTTAAAACGAAAGGACTACTTTAATATAATGAAATTCCCATAGGTGCAATCATAGTTAATAAAAAGTGACATCTGAACTTAGTACAGTCTAGCTACACCATTTGTTCCTTCATTTATTCAGTCATGTATCTAACCTTGCTAGGCGTTATGCTGGGCCGTACTCAGTAACCACTACAGATCCTGCCCTGCATTCCTGCTTGGCCAGGGCTGGAAAGACTCTACGACTATGAACACAACAAAACTGGATGGCAGGCTATATTAACAATACATTAGGAATGTAACTGGGCAGTAATATAAAACAAAGCACTGAGTCTTTGTGAGCCTGTGTCTTGGGATGTGCTCACCTCTGTTTCTCCTACTGCAGAGTCTGGAAGCTTACAAACTTAAGCTGATCTAGATCATGACGGCAGGTCACAGACAACCTCTCCATTCTTTTCCCTGGTGACCCCTTTAAGAAGAGGGAGATGTACTCGCACACTCACTGGCAGAAGAGGTCAGCTGTGTGTAAACCTTTGGATTTATTTGACTTCTAGTTTAAGGCTAAGCACAGACAAAGCAGCAGTGTGAAGGCAAAGTAAACATTCATAAGACTTGCTAACAGGAGACACTTTCTGAGAAAATGTGCGCACAGAGGATTGCGTCTTCCTTTGCCAAATCTTTCTCCAACTTCTTATTAAAAGGCAGCAATACGGATTTTACAGTGAACTTTAACCCTCACTCCTGACCTAATTTACAACTCCTCTTTGAAGTTTCATAGCTCATTATTTCAACCTAAATACGACCACACAGAAACCTCCTTGATAAAACCTACTGGGCTGCTCTTTTACACTTTTAGACAGGGATTCACTGTGTACTCATGGCTAGCCTCTAACTATGTAGCCCAGGCTAGCCTCAAACTTGCAACAATCCTCCTGACTCTACCTCCTTGATGCTGGGATTCCAGCCATGGTCTCAGTTAATCTTGGAAGTTACAAAGAACCTAGGTCCGCAAGAGGATCTTACTAAGTATCGGTGGGCTCGACTTCTGTGCATGCATAGAGCAGCGTTGGAGAACTGTGTTGGTAATGTCTATGGGTCAGGTGACTTGTACTCAGAAGCAATGGGCTCTCACAATCTTGTCACCACAGATCACTGTGAGATGAGCACAGCGCAGAGGAGACCCATGAGCAACCCTGGAAATAAACCACTCAAGCCCGCATCACTTTCAAAAGTACCGCCGTTGTCAAAAACGTAATACCCTAATATTAGTGTGACTATTTGAGTTATTACTCTCCTTCCCCCTCCTCCTCCCCACCCCACACACAGACATGCTCAATTTTCCCTGCATTCCTCTGGGTGGTGAACAATTTTGCTTGACCAAGTTTATTCCAACGAATCAAGGCCCCTGCTATGTTACACACAGGTGGCCTTACCTTGTATGTCGCCTCTTTCACAGCAGACATTTACCTTTACTTTGTAGAAAACAGCTCTAACTGCTTCAGCAAAGTGGTCAAACTATCCTCCTCTCACCCTCTCTGCTGAAACAGTGACCAGCAGAATGAAGGTCCAGAGAAACAGCACTCCACCCTACACCACACACCTCTTGGATGCATGCATCCCTTGCCCAAGGTTTTCTGACCTCCAGTGTAGCATACACAGCATTCAGGGATTTCCCTGTACAACTTAAAACCAGAATACAGACTTAAATCGTATCAGATGGAATGGAATTAAAATCATACTGTTATTTTTTTAACTTCATCATTGATCTCATTTAACACTTTTCAAAAATATCCAATGTTAACATAACGCTGTGTTAAGTCTTTTTTCACAATGAATACATTAGTACTATAAAAGAAATTGTTAAGAGAAAGTATATATCACTATTCATTTAAAAAAACAACCATTCATCATAGAATATGTGGGATGTGCAGAAAATATATAGAGAAAATAAAGACGAACATTCTACCACCTAGTGATAACACATCAGAATCCTGATACATGCCCTCCCAACCCTCCTCATGGGTGTGTGTATGCATAACTAAGATCAGAATGTGCAATGATTTTAAATCCTTTTAATAATTTCTCATCTGGTAATCTATTTTCTTATTAAAACCTTTCATGAACATCATATGTAACATTTGCATATACCCTTTCTTAGGGTTTCATGCTGTGGAGAGACACCATGACCACAGCAACTCTTATAAAGGAAAACATTCCATTAGGAGCTGGCTTACTGGTTCAGATTAGTTCATTATCATTATGATGGGAAGCATGGCAGTGTGCAGGCAGACATGGTGATGAGAAAGGAGCCAAGAGTTTGACATCTGGATTGGAAGGCAGCAAGAAAACAGACACCGGGACTGGCTTGTGCTTCAGAAACCTCAAAGTCCACCTCCCGTGACACACTTCCTCCAACAAAGTCACAGATCGCGAGCCATTCAAATAATGTCACTCTATGAGCCTTTAGGGGCCATATTTATTCAAACTACCACATACTCTATTGAGTGGTTATACATAAATATATATGTGGATATAATATATATTTCATTGGGTACATGTGCACATACATCTCATGCCTATGAATGATTATCGTCCATATAATTAATTATGTGTTCTGGGGTTATATTCTTGGAAGTAGAATTCCTACATCAAGAACATGAACATTTTAAATATTTTTACATACATACCATCAAAGCATTTTCTACGGAAGCCACCATTCCCAACAACAACCATCAGCACAGGAAGGTGACTTTCCTCTCAGTTTAAGGTGCAAACCCATGCACTGTGTAAGACAAATATGAATATAAAATATAATTGCTCAGCTCATTAAAGTACATGACACCCCATGCACATTAATCACACTCTGTTCACCTTTGACCTACCAATGACAAAAATATCATGGGTATAAAAATCTGTTTCTTATCCTAAATCCATCAAAAAGGATAAGGAGTCACTGTAGTTACTGTGTGGTTTTAAATAACATGTATTTCTCTAAAAATAAACTTATATATGCAAAAATCTGCTGACATCCAAAATGATAAACTGCTTGCTGTTCAAGAATATATTCTCACTGGGCATGGTGGCTCACACCTTTAATCCCAGCACTAGGGAGGGAGAGGTAGGAGGATCTCAGTGAGTTCAAGGCCAGCCTGGTCTAAAAAGCAGGTTCCACGCCTGCTACACAGAGAAACTCTGTCTCCAAAACTAACAAAAAAAAAAAAAAGAATATATTCTCGGGCTGGAGAGATGGCTCAGAGGTTAAGAGCACTGACTGCTCTTTCAGATGGCCTGGGTTCAATCCCCAGCACCCACATGGCAGCTCACAACTGTCTATAACTTGCAGGGTTTCGGACACCCTCACACAGACATACATGCAGGCAAAACACCAATGAACATAAGATAAAAATAAAATTATATATGTAGATATATGTAGGTATATATTCTTCCTCCCATAGTGCTTTTTAGTCCATCCACCATATGTACATATACAATAGAAGTTCACACACACCTATTTTCCTAACTTAAGATAAAAATGAAATTACATACATAGAGAGGGGTGTGTGTGTGTGTGTGTGTGTGTGTGTGTGTGTGTGTGTGTGTGTGTGCGCGCGCACATGCTGGTAAGGCTTCTCTATCTCACTGGTCTCAGAGGGAACTGATAGACTGTGAGAAAGTTCTTCTTTCACTTTCATATGTTCAGATGAAATTCATTCCAATGTAATCACAGACACTGTGCTCCCAGGGAAGGCTCTGTTAGTATAGATGCTCCCACAGACAGCAGTGTACCAGAAAGAAAGGACAGCAGCTATAAGAAACAGGCCCATTTGTCTACAAATGAGGTCGACTCATTCCTCCACACTGAAGAAAACCCTAATGCCATCTGGCAAAGTTCTGCTCCCTGAATCTTGAGGGTCAAAGAAGAGCTGCTGTTTCCTAAGCAACCAAGAATGAAGCCTTCCCCTTCCCTGCACAGGTGATTTGTGTGAGTCATGCTTTCTTTCTCAGCCATTCTGGGCTCAGCAGAGGTTCTGCTGGCAGCAGGAGGCTGAAAGTAGGCCTCATCCTAGCTCGGAAAGGAAACACTTCCCTAACATTTGCTTAACTCATTGTTCAGGTTGTGAACTTACTGCTTTTATAACCCCTCTTCAACATGCTGCCAGAATAGTCCTCTGGGGAAAGCCCTTCCTGAGTCTTTAAGATTTCATTTCTTCGTTTTTGAAGCATCACTTTTGCTTTCCCAGGTCTGATCAAGGCTCTCTCTGAATTACCCCCTCTCTGGAACCCCCCATCTCCCCCAAGGCTGATGGAGGCTCCCTCTGAATTACCCCCTCGCCAGCCCTCCCTCCCTCCCTCTCTTCCCCTAATTATGAACAATAACTTGACCTTGGGGTCAGTATGGTTCTTCAAAATAGGAAAATTTTAAAGTTAGTTTGCATTTTAAAGGAATCTTACTTTTTTATGAAATGTGATCTTAACAAAAAGAGAGAATTGATTCCCATTTTCAATCAATTTCAAAATGTGTCATTTGGCAACTGTTGAGAAAAAAATACTTTTCTGCAGTAATTAAAATCTAGAATATGCTTAGAGAAAAAAAACTTGGTTAAGTGCTGTAAGATTAATCTAGTACAGTTATAATCGAGGAAGTCAAATGCAAGACATTTAAAAAACAAAAGCAAACAAAGAGCACATTTGGCTACCTGAATATTAATCACATACAACTTTGAGTCTCTTGTCAAGTCTTTCTTCATTCAAAATACCTGAATAATTTAGTGAAGAAGCTAACACTTCCTATGACTCCTTCTCTTGTAGCAGCATTCTTTTAATGGATTATTCAACACACAGATGCCTTTGGTGAGATGCTGTAAGAAGTACAAATATGAGGAAGGAGTAAGTACCGAGAGGAAGTAAATTTCAGCCCAACTGAAAAAAAGCATGAACACAACACCAGGATAAAAAGGTTGTACATGCAACAAGCAAAAGGTATTTAAAGGTTCAAAGCACAGGAGAGTATCTTTTTCATCCAGCAGATTCATGATGCACACTTACTGTATGCGAGGTACTAGGCTACTGAGGACAACATGGTGCCTGCCATGTGGGCTTCTTATGGTCAGACAAGTGTAGAAGCAATTACAATGCAGACTTCTGTAACAGTCACTATTCAGATAGCCACTTTCTGTCATGGATGGCTTCTTTCTATGCAATACAACTTTCTGAGGCTAAAGAAAAGCCCTTCAAACAATCGTGCCTTGGTTTTTAAACACCTTTAAAGATATAATCACCAGTTTATGATACATTTAGTCAGAGTGTCATGCTAAAAAGTTGAATTGCATGTTGATTAGATGGTCCCCTATAGTGAGATATCCACCCCGCCCGAACCTGTAGCGTTGGGTGTGGTCACAGGTGCGGACATGACTTAGGCCTAGGGTCTGGGCACAGGTGGCTCTCTCTTGCTTTCGGTCAAGGTGGGCAGCCTGGGCGGATTCTTGGAGTGGGAATGTGGTGGTCATCTACTTCTCAAGCAATGCCTTCTCACTTAACCTGTACTGAGTCCAGTGAATCTTGATTCCCACGCAATAGTCCCTAAAACAGCGGGGCTCTGGAGGTGGATGCCAAGCAGGAAGGCAGTGAGTTCTCCTAATCTATCTAGAGCCAAGAGTCAAAAGGCATTCATATTCCATCTTATTTTACTGCGGTCTTTTTCCAAAAAAAGAAAAAGAAAAAACCCTCCAAAGAATGTCATCTTAGCTCCGACTGTCTAGCAATTCCAGCCATTTACTTTCATAGCTCAACAGGTATTTCTCCTTGTTTGGTTTTGGTGTTGGTTTTTCGAGACAGGGTTTCTCTGTAGCTTTGGAGCCTGTCCTGAAACTTGCTCTGTAGACCAGGCTGGCCTCGAACTCACAGAGATCTGCCTGCCTCTTGAATGGAGCCCAACCTAACGTTTCCACCACAGTCAATGAAGATCCCTTTCATTAAGTGACTGGGTTTGTAGGAAACAAATGTTTTCAGGGAGCAAAGCGGTTAGTGTGGAAGAGATAGGTGAGCCATGGATCAACATGTACAGGTAACAGGAAAGGTGGAAGGCTTACTGCACCCAGACCTGGGGGCTAGGACTTCTGAGAGGAGGCAGGAGAACTGCTGCAAGTTCAAAGCCAACCTAGGCTACCATATAAATAGAGAGAGAGAGAGAGAGAGAGAGAGAGAGAGAGAGAGAGAGAGAGAGAGAGAGAGAGAGAGACTTCACAGAAAGAAAAGATACACTAAATGAAATCAGATTGATAAATTAGGGAATGCAGGGGAGAGAATGGTTAAGAGGGAGAAGGAATGGAAGAGACAGATTCTAGAAAGCATGGACAGTGTGTATACAAAATCTACACATGGAGCAAGGAGGTATATGGGCTTGAGCACGGAAGGCGGGGGGAGAGGGAAAGTTACACAGGTACATAAAACTATAGCATAAAGAAACAACATAAATCACTTTGAGGTGTTCAGCTTTTTATCCTGAGAGAAGGACTGTTTTCTGCAGGAGAGGGCATGCTCCGACCTGCACCTCTGAGAAGCGGTTCGCACTGCAATGTGGTGGAGAATGGCTGAAGACAAGTTAGGCGAAGCTCGGGCAAAAAGAGAAAGGAGCTCGCACTAGAGAAACTGCCAGAAATTTTAAAGATTTGAAAATCCATAAGACCTAAACATACTTAGATGATGCAAAAGGTAGAGCTGATAGGATGCAGGTCTGGTAAAGAATACAGCACTCAGACATCCCCGGAAGCCATTTGTCTATCCATTTCCTGTTTCCTGGCTGCTCGGATAGTAAAGAAGGAACTGAAGCGACTGTCTGCTTCTGACAAGGACGAGCGACTGTGTACATGGTCTGCGTTTTCTCAGACAGGAAATCTACAAGAAATAGCAGGGCCTTTGTGTTGCAGGGAACAGGGTGTGTGTACCTGTGGAGATGCCGAGTGGGATGGGATGTAAGTAAGAACGTAAAAAAGCTGATGGTCCAGCAAAGGGGGTTTGTGGAGGCCAACAGCAAACGGAGCTGCTGGCCCAATAGCGGAGGGTACCCAGGCTGAGTCCCAAAAAGGCACCCGGTTTGAAGAAGCAGGAACTCCCCATTCAAAACTCAGGATCCCAGCAAAGCTGCAGCTGGAAGAACTTAAAAGAGGGAGGGAAGCAGAACAGATTATCCAGGGATAAGACTGAACAGGCTTGATGAAAACATCAGTCCTGAAGTGTCACTAAATCAGTACCAACACCCCCAACCTCTAACGCACTTTTAAAAGGTGCCGTGAGCTAGGTAATCAAACTTGTCCCACATACCCAAGCTGTCATTCCTTCATAATTACTAAAGGCTTTGATGGGTGAGTCTCCTTGCTGTTCTGAGTGGACACGTGGTCTCCCCAAGTGAGAAAACAGATGGCATTCGTCTTTCAGTAACCTTACAGGAGAGACTGAAGGAGAGTGAGGCAAGAAGAAGCCACAAGAAATACATTATCTAATACTCTGCCATTCCGGCTTACAAACTAAAGCGTCCCTCAAAACAGCCGTGTGCAACTGACAATGATGTACTTTATTCTCTGACCTGCTGCAGAGCCTGGAGGTGAGACGAGGAATCTGTCAACCTCACAGCGGAGTTGCAAGCTACTGAACCCCCAAGTCCTGTCCCTCTCAGGGTGGAACGCAGACAGTGGCATTTGTGCACACTTATTAATGACCTTGCCACCATCCAGGTCCTTCCTCCTTAAAAGCTGGCACCCACAGATTTTTCAGCCCTTCCCCCACCTCCCCCATGCTTCAGTTGAGCCAGCCAAACATACAAACGACCCTGCTGCCTGCAAGTGTTTCCTTTCCCTGAGGACCAGCAGGAGTGCAGGGAGAAAATGGAAGTGACACGGGAGTTGTGGCACCAAAAAGGCCAAGTAAGCAAAGAAATAATCAACTCCACATGAGCCACTCCAGCACTGACACAATGGAAAGGGCCTAGGACTAACCCCGGGAAAGGTCACAGGAGTCAAGGGTCACAATAAAAGAGGGGAAAAAAGGCAACAGCCAGGGGCTGCCAGCTGCAACAGGCATCAGTGTGGCCCCAATTAGGCAGCACCAGGAGCTCTGAGTGCAGGGCTAGGCTCTATTCACAATATTTGGGTGTTTTTTTAAAAAAAGACACTTCAAGAGTTCCTTCCCACTCTTCCCAGCAGATGACTTCTTCCTGCTTTTGAACAAAGGAAAGCAAGACTCCTGGAGACCAGAAAATTCTGGCAGCCACCATGTTATGGATACTTAGGAGCATAGCTGCATACAAATGGTGAAATGCTAAAAAGCAGCTTGGGAAGGAGCACCAAAAAGATAAAAATACATCAAATTTCAAAGAATTACTGTGCAATACTATGGAGTCAGCACTTGCCACAGATGCGATGCTCAGTGGATTTGGGATTATTGTCAGCATTGGCTTTGTGGGGAATAGCAGAATTATGGTAACCGCAAAACAAATGCTCAAAGAGAAGTTTTTTGGTTTTTTTAAGTTTACTAAGAACTAGCTAAAGTAGAACAGACTGGTGTTGTAATGGTGCCATGAGACACTTGGCTAGCCTTCCTTGGTAGGGGAAGAGAAGAAGGAACGTGGAAAGAGTTGAGAAAGAAATGCTTAGGTAATATTATTAATACTGCTGTTTAAAAGCCCAAGCTTCGCTTAGACCAAATGATGCTCTGAGCCAAGAATTTCACTAGGCAGTTACAAAAGACAACCCTCACAGGGTTTAGATTTCATTTTAATAACTTGGGGGAGGGGCTTAGAGAGAAATTAATTTCTATTAAGTACATACTATTATATACAGCCGAGCACTGATGAAACAGCAAATGGGGAGATCAGAATTCTAAGAAAAGTACCTTTGCTGCATGAAAAACTTGGATCAGCGCCCATAGATGATGGATCTTTTATGGTGACTTTTACATGTCTCTACCTGTTATAAGTTTTCTATAATCTAGAACATATTGATCTTAGTTTCGGGTTATCTGTTTACCTTTAGACTCAACTACACAAAAGACTTGAAGAACCCTAGATTTCTTTGCTCCATTTAGTGATGAGAATTAGATCAGACACAGCTTCATCAAACCTGCCATTCTGCCATGGATGAGCAGCTGTGCACTGATAATAGGGCTCTCCAGGCTCATTCAAAAGTTGACATACAAGTCAATCACAGATTGCCACCTAGTCAGCACATAACAGACCAACGTGACTGATAGGTCTAAACATAAAGCACACAGTGGTCCAACCCAAGAAAACCTGCCCTTCAGAAAACTTTTACACAATAACGGGCAGTTAAAACAAAGCAATGATCAGCCTATAATGCAGTTAGGAACAAGAAAATAGGAAAACAGGTCAATTAAGCTCATGGTATCTTTGTAAATATAGTACTTTAGACCAGGAAGCCCTGATCCAACCAGAAAAACTGAGAAGTCATCAATGACATAGGACCAGCCTGTCTACAAGAAATGAGGCATAATTTACTAGAACAACTCATTAGATTCAACCTAAACCAACCAGAGGCTACTGCATTATAACATTATACTGGGTGCTGATAAACAGGGTGACCAAAGAGAATAAGACTGGATACAGAGACAAAATATATGAGTGGGCACACAGACACATACAGATACAGGGGCCAGCACGGAAGGAAAATGTTCCAATGATGCTGCTACTTGTTGCAAAAGTTTTCTAAAAAGTCTCTATTGTTTTCAGCATCAATGCATAAATGAGATACAAAAATCATTCTCATTACTATATCTCTGTTTAACTCATGAAGTCTCAACTTCAATATCATGATCCAGTATTTTCATTAATGGATATTTCAAACACAACCAAGATTATAAAAAACGTTCAACATACTATAACTACTAACAGATAAACTGTAAGTTTCTTAGAATAGAGAGTAAATATAATTCTGAAATTATCGTCCACTACTGGTATTTCATAGTTGTCCTGGATCAGGCATGCCTTCCATCTGTAGGATATACTTTCACATGTCAGTATACATAAAAAGTCCTGTGGGTTCTGACTCTTCTTGCCATTCTTGACTTTCATGTATAACATGAAGAATTTTGTTTTGTAGTGAGGTCTTTTTTTTTAACTTACAAAGGTTTTTTGTTTGTTTATTTTAGAATAGCAAGAAAGCTGTAGATTTGATTGATAATATAACTTTTCCAATATCTTTGATGCAACCCATTATTTTAAGTACAGGTATGTGGAGTGAGTGACATGCCTTTAATCCCAGCACTAGGGAGGTGGAGACAGAAAGGGACATGGCTTGGCGCAGACAGGACTATAGAGTGGGAGGAGACAGTCTGAGTGGCAGTCTAGGCAGTCTGAGGAGCAGTGCAGTTGAGGAGCAGTGCAGTTGAGGAGCAGTGCATCTAACCTAAGCAGTCTGAGAACAGGCCCGCCCCTTTGGTCTGAGCATATATTTAAGCCACATCAAGTAGTCAAAGCACTGCAGAAATAAAGGATGGGTAAGGAGCGGGGCAATAAAGTAGACAGTAATAGAGACCCCGTTTCCTAAAATGCTACATCTCTCACATTAACACTCTACAATCAGTGGAATTTCAAACATTTTTAATGTTAAAAAAAAATCAAAGGGACAGAATTTAATTTGTAAATATTTTTTTTAAAAACTACTGGATAGTAATCTGATATATTTCCCTTTCCTTAACTATGTTCAGGTAGGGCCTGGCAAGATGGCTCAGAGGGGAAAGGCACCCGCCACCAATCCTAACAACTTGAGTTCAATCCCCAGGTCCCAGATCCCACACGGCAGGAGAGAACTGTCCCCCTGGCCTAGAGGTAGACATAAAGCACATGCATATTCTCATTTTCTGGGTGGATGGATGGATGATAGATATGTAGGTAGATAGATAAATAGATATGCAATAAATAAGTTTTAAACAAAGCAACAAAAGAATGTTCAGACATGGAACAGTAACATGCCATACTGGGTAAGGCAATTGCTACATAGCCAGGTCACCTGAGTTCAACTCCTGGAACCTGAGTAAAGGCGGAAGGAGACAGCCAACCATGCACATGCACACCATGCACATCCATATGCATGCAGCACATATAGACATAAATGATTTGCTTTTTTATTTACAGAGGGAATTTTCAGAGGGAACATTCCCTTAGTGCCGCATGAGTTCTCTCTGTGAGAAAAAATTCCACAACTTTCCAGCCTTAGAATTCTATAACAAGCATTTTATAACTGCTGTACTTAAATGAAAAGAGAGCACAGAAGTCTGCATGCACCTCTACATTACGGCTTGTCTCGTCTTTGCCAGATGCCAGACACTGCACCTACAAAACCTTAGCTCTAAAACTGAAGCACAATGCTTCCATGAACAAGGGATCCGTATATGTGTCTACTCATGAAACAAACCATAGTTCTTGTTTTGTTTTGTTTTGTTTTAAGTAGAGACATGAATTTCATGGTTTCATTGCAAGAACTTAAATGTTGGGATCCCCTTGTTCTGTAAAAGTGGTGCCTACCACTTCACAATCAAGCCATCAACGAGGCATTCACAGAATTCGGCAAACACTGTCAGAAATGTGTCGATAGTGAAAACAAAGCTCTTTTGGTGATGTGGGACTTCTCTTTAAAAAGGGAATTTCTGAATAAAGGATCATTACCCATTTTAAAACTACTCAGGTGGGAGAAAGCAAGCTGGATTTAATACATGCACACCATATACATGTATGTAAATATCACCTAGAACCACGTTAATATTTGCAATTAATACAACTAACACATGCTAATAAACGGTATCAAAACAAATGATAATTAGTTTTTAAACTGAGGGTCGGTCAGGAAGAAAAACACTCAGATCAAGCATCTCATCACACCACAAGCAACTCCTTTCTCTCTGCTGCCTTCATTGCCAACACAAGCAGCTCAGGGGCAAAGCCCAGATGGCAGGTGTGGGCGGTCCAGAACATCAGATATTGTTTTGTTTATCTGAATTACAATCTTTGCTCAAATGGCCTGGAGGTGCAAATAAAACATACTGCTAATTAAAATAACTAGCAGCAGTACTAATAAAACATCTGAAAAGCAACTATTTTATAGAGAGGGGCTTTTAGGAGCTTGCCTCCTAACCTCAGGACACAGAACAACCAGCAAGCCATTAAAACTAGACGAGCTGTCCCAGTTTATGCTGGAGGAGGATAAAAAGCAACGTAAACCTGGAGCCAGGCAGAATCAAACTTGACCCTGAGATATCATTCATTCTTGAACGCATCTCATTTGTGGACAAACACCTACGAACCAGCAAAGACGTCACATCCTAACATCAACAACTGTGTTGGTGACCTGCTGAATTTACACAACAGTATACATCCCAGGCTTTGGGATGTTGACAGTCAAATTTAAAAAGGAAATGCCTGGATGTTGAGAGCGTGGCTGTCTTAGGACAGCCACCTAATATGAACATGGTCATGGGTTCAGTCCTCAGCAATTCAGAAAGTGATGATAGTAAGGGGAAAAAGGAGAAATGTTTAAAACGCCTGTGTCCTATGTATGAATGTCAAAATCTGCCAGGCAGGAACATTAGTTTAGTCGTCGTTTCTTGTTTTTGTTTTTAACTAAGAACTGTTATCTATTATGATAACAGTTGTTTCATTCAAAGGAGACAAAAAGGAGGTGGGACGTAATTTGGCAAAGAACGCAGCTTCGGAAGCAATCATTTTATGTCTTGGCTATTTGTTTTGTTTCTGATTTTGCTCCAGGTTAGTATAAAATTATCACTAAAAACCAAGCTGGTATGAAGACTAACGTTAAGAAGCAACTAAAAACTTGGGTTTTCACCATCTTAAATCGGTATACCTTTTTTTGTTGTTGTTTTGGGATTTTTAGGGTTTTTTTAAATCTATTTATTATGTACACAGTGTTTGTCTACATGTATGCCTGCAGGCCAGATAGGGCACCAGATCCCATTACAGATGGTTGTAAGCCACCATGTGGTTGCTGGGAATTGAACTCAGGACCTCTGGAAGAACAGGCAGTGCTCTTAACCCCTGAGCCATCTCTCCAGCTCCAAATCGGTATACTTTTAACAGCTAGCTACCACTCTGTATGAAATGGGTTGCCCTGCTTCCCTCTAAATTCTCAGACCTTCACCACATGTCAGCACCACTTTCCTCGATAGAGCAGGTCTCTGCCATTCACAAAGAACCAGCCACACCAGAAGCCCCTCCTGTACCTTCATTATTACCTTTCCCAGTGAATCGGCCAAACATCACACCCCCAGGGAGGTACCATGCCCAACCCAACATTCAACTCAAGCAAGGCCCTGCTACCCTCTTAATTTCCCGACACACTGCTCTAAGATTTGGGGTTTTGAAACTTACTTTCCTCAACAATGGCCCTGACTTCCATTTTAATCTGATTTCCCATGTGTAAAAACTGTAGCTGACAGCCTGTTGATGGTGCATGCCTTTAATCCCAGCACTGGGGAGCAAAAAGTAGGCAGATTTCTGTGGGTTCAAGACCAGCATGGTCTACAGAGTAAGTTCTAGGACAGCCAGTGCTACGCAGAGAAACCCTGTCTCCAGGAGGAAAAAAATGTAGCTGAACAGAGGTCAGAAGGGGAATGTGCAGGCCTCCATTCACCTGCCCTGCTCTACTTTGAGGAAAATGAAGAATTACGCTGGATTATTTTCAGGTCACAAATGAGGCTGAGGATGAGCATATGTGAGAAATCCTTATCCACTCACCTGTACATGAACCTGTTCTAAACAACAAAGAGCTTTTAAAACCATTTTATATTAGTCCCAGATTAACCACTTGGTCAGCTCCGTGCTAGAGCAGTTCCCGTGTGTTTTGCTCACCACTGTGAGTTCAACACGGGGAAGCATTTGTGCTCTCTGCCCAGACTGACCACTCAGTTCTGTCTTCTCGTGAGGAGCCATATTTTCTTCTTATTCTTACGCCAGCGTTCACTTATCCACTTTATATCAGTCTTTAAAAAGTCATAGCCAACTTTTTCACTACACATGATTTAAGACATGTGTCAAGAGGGTTGGTTAGGGAAGCATGTGACAGGGAACTAAATAAAGTCCAGAGACCAGAGTGAAAACAGATTGAAGAGGACCTGTCATCACAGGGCACGTTAAGGCTGAGGAGGAGACTCAACACCTGAATCTACAAAACAGCCACCAGGAGGCTAAGGGACAGCAGTGGATAAACGGACACCTCAGCATTAGGGAGGCCCCATACAGCCCACATACACAGTGCACGTGTGATTATCTTTATGTAGATATTTAAGACAGGGATTGTCAATACGGGCTAAATAGCAGGATTTGATCACACATGATGGCCAGGTTTCCTATAACATATGAACTGCAGTCAAGGTTACAAAGCAGCAAGACATGGTAAGTCAAAGACCTCTGGAGAAGTGACGCTAGTCCACACGAGGAAGGTGACTCAGCACGTAAAATTCCAACCACAATAGATCCTAAAATCATCAGGTCAATCTGTCTATTTCTTGCCATCACCTGCTTTTCAGTCTTGACTGTAGTAAATATCTAAGGGAAATCAAGCACATTTATTAAACAACCTGCCGGAATGGCAACACTTACATCTACAAGAGAAGAGTTAGTTATTTCTTGACAGTACATGCAGTATCAATTTGATGATCTATCTATATAAACAAACTATCTTCATTAGTAGGTATGAAATTAGAATGTTAAAACACTGTATTTAGATCAGAGCTAAAAAAGAAAGACTCAACTGTTTTGGTCAGCAGTTCTTGGTTGGTTTTTATGGCACATCCCCAGTGGTAACTGTAGGTTATTGATGGAGGGGGTTGGGCTACCACACACATTCTCACAAATTTGGGTTAAGAATGGTGCTAGGAGATGAAGCAAGAATTATATTCTCAAAACTGCAAGATGTGCATTCCCTGAGATTATAAATACTAAAATAATCTTGTAAATGCTATCCAACTCCAAAGCCACAAGGCCACCACCCTATGAAAACTCTATAAATGCAATACAGCCAAACTTTATCCTCTCTTTTATAGGCCCCAAATGGGATATCTTGTGCATTGGTAGAATTGTGGCACAATGTTTTCTCCAGAGTACAAGTCCAATACCACTACAAAAATTGCTATGCTTCCCTGAAAGCCTGGACTTCTGTGTGTGGTGGGAACTGGGGGGTGGGGAGGGCCATCCTTAGCTGGACCCAACTCTCTGGGCTGACAAATGCAGGTAGATCATTTGACACATTCCAGTCACACTGTGTCAATGGGAATGAGACATGGAACCCAGAGGGCAGACAGCAGAGGCCAGCAGCTGCTCCATGGTCTAGATACGCTATTACAAAGGTCAAGTTGGTTTCTTGTAATTCGAAAGCAAAGAGTTGAAAATGCCTTAAAGCCAAACATTTCCAAATTGATTTAATTTTATTAGAAAATGAAGAGGATTTTCTTTTCTTTTTCAAGCTAATCCCATTACACTAAGGAATATATGATATCAAAGCAATTCATGTTAAAGATTTTATGCTAGGAATCAGGACCTCAAGTAAAAGACTGAAGATACGTGGAGGGCAGAATACAAACCTACCATGCACATGGCACCAGAAACAGCATAAAGTCACATTAACCTGCGGATGAAAACTAAGACACTGTTGTTCTAAAGTCACTTAACTGCCACCTAAGAAATAGCATACATATTAATGCATGTTAACTATAGATAAAATTCTATCAGTCAATTTATACTGGGCAAATATAGGTCAGAATTAGTATTCATTCTTGCTCATTTCTTTTCAAATTAAAAATAATGATAATAAAACAAAAACCAAAACAACCTTACAGCCCAGCATCATCCATCACCAGGAGGGTCTGGTTCTGATATTATATGAGCTCTGTCAGCCTTAATCAAATCGCCTGCCAGATCGTAGCTAAGTAATGACTTGCTTAGGTTAAAGCAGGCCAGAGTTTTACTTCTGCAGTATACACATCTCCGGAGTGAAAATAAACAACCTCACACCTCGCTCTGGGAGCAATGTTGGGCTGTGATTACAACCCAGCCTTCCCCAACAGAGGAGGAGGGCAACTTCCAGCCCTAAGGATAGCTACTTTTCCCTTCTCAGCCTGGCCACCGACCATTTTCAACCATGTCACTAAGTAGGTAATGTGTATTTTGATGGCCTATCCCAAAATACCACCAAGCATACATGGTGTGATGCTTCAACATTGACTTTTGTCTTAGCCAGCATTACTGTGATAGAAAACAAAAACAGAAAATATTAACAGTTGACTAAAGTAACACTGACTCATTTAAAACCCACAAAGCTTGAAACCCTACCCTCACATAATCAAGAAATGAAAAGCAAGATTTGGTCTCAATATCACCAGTCACATTTCAGATACAAGAAATACCAGTGAATAACCAGTAAGATCAGAGACAGAGCATATCAGTTTAGAGACTGCATTGGATCCATAACAAAAAACACAAAGAAAAAAAATGAACTTCACTTCTAAAATGTCTCCTTTGTGTTTGCCTTTATGATGAATGGAAAATCCTTTCAAGTTGCACATTCCACCAAGATAACAGTGTAAAAGAATGTCTAAGCATCCAAGTATTTTCTCTGTTCCAAAGGAAAAAATCCAGGACCAGTAACTAGTCGAGGAAATGAAATACAAGACGCCAGGGAGTCGATTTTGGCTTAGCAAAATTAATTTCAGTGTTCTCCATTAGGTCAAGCGCATCTAGAATATAGAAATTGTGGTTTAGAATTATCAAAGACAAAAGAAAAAACACAGAACTTGACAATTTTCATCTATTTCTAAGCACGTACAAGAATGTGCCCTTGAGAACTAAAATAAGTCTTAAAAGAGAGCTGGAAATTTCAAGTAACACTTCTCCAGCACTCAACAGGGGAGATTTTGAAAGATTACCTGACCTAGATTAAAACTCTCTCACCTGATACCAGTGCTCACTGATGGCCTACATGATCTCCTTGCTCACAAAACCTTTATTACCTCATGCACTTCTTATAAGAGAGGGAAGAAAAACAGTCAGCTGTGAAACACTGTGCAAAGCAGAAAGGGCTCTGTAGAGGTTATTTAGGAAATGACCAACATCAGAAACACAGGGCAGGAGGAATGGATTCTATATAAGGAATAAAAAGAACCACAAAACAAGAGTTTGTAATTGCTCAGCAGGGGGACTGAGGGCAGGGTGTCTGTGGCTCCTCCTTGGCCTGTCTGTGCATGCAATGCCCAGACTAGGTCAGGGCTTCTCTTCCCCATCTCCTGGAGGCACCATTCTTACAAGTCTGCAGGGTCCCCCAAGAGACAAGAGCCTGGCTCTGCAAAAGCAATACCTCACTCTTTTGTCACCATATTATTTATTGCTAGGTTCCCCAAGCGCACAGGCAGCATTCACTTTAGGTGAATTAACACACAAAAGACGCTAGTATTTCTCAGTGAATGAGAAAGAACCTTTACAAGCAAGCAAATGGGGACCTTGTTTGCCTACTAAATGTTAAAGTGACCCCCACCCCCCACTCCCTACCCCCCCACCCTGCCTGCACCAAAAACTCACATTTCAGCCTGAAGTGAAAAAAGAACCTCATTTGTGCAAATGAGCAGCTCAAAACAGTCTCTCAGGCTGGGCTGTTGAAGAACTATAGTTTTATATGTGGGACCTCCTGGTTTGGTTCCATGCCTGCTAACGTCCTATAATCCCAACTAGTAAAATATGCTCTCCTACTGTGTGTGTGTGTGTGTGTGTGTGTGTGTGTGTGTGTGTGTGTGTGTGTGTGTGTGTGTGTGTGTGTGTGTACGCGAGTGCTCATATACACAGCTGGAAAACAAGAGCCTAACCAAGTGTCATAGTTTTTGCTCACAGGGATGATCTTCCTTACTTTTTCTCTAGGAAGTAATCTACTATATATTGGGAAGAAAATCTCAAACTAATAAGTTCCATACTGATACCCTTTAAGTAACCTTTAAATAATGTTTATGATCATTTCCAAGGGTGGTGGAGGTTACATTTTCTGGACTTCCCAAAAGTTCACATTTTGGAAACCCACTTTGGGAGTTAACTAAAAGATTCCTATTAACATTGGTCATATGCACATACTCAAATCCCTGAGCTAAAATTTATTTGATGCCACAAAGGCCAGATAGCAAACCTCTGCAAGCTGCACTGTATTATTTAAAACCCCACTGTGGCTGCTGTCATAGCAACAAATGTGAAATTATTCTAAGACCTAACCACTGTGACAACAGTTCTTTTTAAAATACATCCTCAAACACAAAAGAAATAACAAATCATGACAACTGTGTTTGCCAGCTTCATAAGAGACCGTGGGTAATAACCAGTCTTAGAATGACTCAAAATGAACTTCAGCTAGCCAGGAGAGGAAGGAAAAGAATTTAGCTCAAACACATGATGAAATTTCTATCAAAGACCTGTAGATAATGACAATCAAAGCAAGACTAGTACAATTTATTTTAAGGGAGAAATCCAACTAACATACAAAATAACTTAAAATATTGTAACTAGAGCTTGGAATCAGGACTGGGGCGAAAATGGATGTTTATTTTTGTTAAAGCCCCAAAAGGGGCTGATGTTGTCTTTTTAAATCCTATTTTTAACAAATATAAATAAAATCACACCAGTTTTAGTTAGAAATTAGAGCAAATCCAATCAGAATATAGCTTGAAAATATTAAGGAGATATTCGTGTACAGAACTGAGTTAGATGCTTTATCTCTCCACGCCATCTCAATACAGAACAATGTGCATTTCCTTCTGCAGAGGTATCCAAGGCTTAAAGGAAGGCTCAACAACCCTTTTAGCTGGAATCCCAGAGCCCCCAGCAACCCCACCACTCAGGAGAAGATGGGAGAACTATGGCTAGACAAAGGCTAGCCTGGTATACAACAAGATCCTGTCTCAAAAGCCACTGGCCAGTAGTTCAGCCAGTAGAGGTGCTTGTAAACAGTCCTGAAGACCAGAGTTCAATCCTAAATCCAACAAGGTTGGAGAAGATGATAGACTCCTGAGAGTTGCCCTCTGCCTCCATGCATGTCACAAACATGGTTCATGCATACCTGAACACACACACGCCCACACACACACACGCCCACACACACACACACGTGCACACACACACGCACGCGCACACACACACACACAAACAAATGCTGTGATAACTAAATAATAAAATGGCAATCGTGTAGAAGGATGTACCTATGAGGTAAATCATGGGCAGAGCACAGTAGTAAGCCTTCAGTGTGGTTCCACTCGCATTTTTAAAGCTATTAAGTACTTAAAATTTTCTTTTTGCAATTTCCTAGTCCCAAGGTTGGTTGAAGCTAAAGCTCAGATGCCTAATGCCAACAACTGAAAGTCATTTCCATTAACGCACTCAGCCTTCGCCCCCTCCTCACCTCACACAGTCACCAAATGTTTTCAAACCACAAGCTACATAATGGTAAGCCATGAGGAGGAGCCCCTTTTATGAGTGAGGGTTTAGCATGCCTACCCCCCTGCCCTCCAAGTCTCCCTCATGACAGGAACCGGGCACTGCTGACACACAGGTGAGTGATGAGTACTTTTGTTCAAGCTAAAATTGCTCACTCCCTAGTTCTTATGCCTGTGAGTCACCATGTTGTTATTTTGTTATACATACTCCCTGAGGCCAAAATCAGGAAAAGAAGCCAAAAGAAACGGGCAGGGGGAAAAACATCTCTTCCCCAGATCATGGATGCCTTTTTTTTCTTTTTATTGAACTAAAAGGGCTGCCAAGTTCTGATGTCACTAGAGTAATCTCATGGCCCGATAAAAGTAGTATTTTATCCATTAAACATTCTTTTCCCTTGCCAATTTTACCTCCAGCCAAGCGATGTGTACAATTACTCACTGAACAGATACCAAATTATTATAAAACAGAGAATACTAATTACTGTTATTCTGATACCACAAAAACCCAATAACTGTCAGAAATTTCCCTGGCAAAAAGACAGAAGCCAGAACATTTTTTTTGTTTTGTTTTGTTTTGTTTTTTAGTATTTACACACTCAAGGGAACCCCTGTAATAATAACCAGTTAAAACACAAACAAGCAAAACATGACCTCAGCTCCCTAGGCACTAATGATGTTACACAGAATAAAAACATACTTTAAATATATAAAATGGTTAAACTATTCAAAATACCTGGCATGCATCAGAGTATCCGCAGTTGATATTCCACAGTTCTTAACATTCAGCTGTATTTTGTTGTTTTCTGAAACTTTCTTCGATTTTCATGATTAGGAGCTATGTGATCTTTCCCTGAACTTGACATTGAAAAATCTATTATTTCACTTGATTTTTATACGAAAAACTGTGTGTTGAGATCACTCAGGGGTCTAGAGGAAAGAGCCTATCTAGTATCCCACTGCCCCTTGTGCTCCACCCAACTGCTCAGCACTGAGTTCCCCTCCATTAAGACAAAACATCTCAAAAAACAAGGGAGAAAGACTCACTTTGGCACACTGACTTCAGAGGTTTCAGACCATGGTAGCCAGCTCAACCTCCACAGGCCTGAGGTGAGACAGGGCATCATGACAGTGGACACCCATGGCGCAGGAGGCTGCTGACCTCCTAGCAGCCAGGAAGCAGGGAGAGAGAGCAAAGTAGATCCCAAGAACTCCATTCTTCAAAGGCATGTCCCAGCAACCCACTTTCCTCCAACTAGACCCGGCCTCCTCATGGCCCAATCTGTAGGAACCCATTAATGAATTAACTCGTTGATAAAGTTAGCTTCATCACAATCCTAGCAAGCCTTCAACACATTAACTTAGGGTGGAGGACACACTTTAGATCCCAACCATAGCAAACAACACGTGGAAGCTTGTTAGAATGGGGAAATCTTGACTTCTACCCACACTACCGAACTAGAATTTACACTTTAACATTCTCCCAAGAATTCAAATGTACATCGGGATCTTCAAAGCATTTTAGCGTTAGACAATTAGTAGGGTGAGGATGGGAGATGGTGAGGGGAAACTACATTGTCCTCGATAGTACAAGTTCGACAGAGGTAGATACAATTATGACATGTGTTCAGAGTCATGTTCGCATCCTGAAAGAGAGAAACACCAAGCTGGGAACACAGCTCAGTTGGTAGTGCTTGCCTGGTACACATATAGCCCTAAGTTCCATCCTCAGAACTCCATAAAGCATAGCAGCACATCCCTGGAATTCTATCACTTGAGAGGTGGAAGCTGGAAAACCAGGGGTTTTAAAGAGTTTGAAGCCAGCCTAGGCCACTAGAGACCCTAGCTCAAAAACTGGATGAGGAGAGAGGGAAACTGAAGCATGGTGTGCCCACAGAATGCAAACCTGGGGATGGCATAAGCACTGGGGATGCAACTGATCTTGTACACCCCCAAAAAGATGCAAGCACCGACCGGGGCCACAGCTCAGTGGTAGAACATTTGCTTAGTGCATATGGGGCCCTAGGTTCAATCCCCTAGTACAACCAATGAAGTTTTAAGGGGCTGGAGAGATGGATTTGCAGTTAGGAGAGTGCACTACCTGGTTCCCAGAACTCTTGTTAGGCTGCTCACAACCACATGTAACTCCAGCTCCAGGGGATCTGATGTTTCCCTCCGTCCACTTGCACTCGTGTGCATATATCCACTCACAATTAAACTAAGACACATAATTAAGATGAAGGGAAACATAACAATGTCAGAGGCTGAGGTTTGAGGAATATCATTACTCAGGCAAAGGATGGACAGTTCGGAAGGCAGGAACATGGGGATGACTTAGGAGCTGTCTAGGAAAGAGTCACAGAGTTTATTTCTTTGGGGGTTTTATATTATGGGGAGTCCCCTCACATTTTTTGTTCCCCCTCTTGAATTTTGAAATGGAAGCTGAAGAGATGAGGCAACAGCCACAGAGAAAAGAGAATGAGCAAGACCTGCTTCCAGGAGAGGAGGGAGGGCAGCCATGCGCACACATAAATATGGAACAGTAGGTACTTGGGCTGGATGGCTCAGTGGGTCAAAGAGCTGTCACGAAAGCCTTGACCAAAGTTCTGCCCCATAATCCACAGCCACACACATCGTATCACACACACACACACACACACACACACACACACACTCATGATAATAAATCAAATTTTAAAAGGGTAAAAAACTAAGCATACTTTCCTGGTTCAAAGAAAAAAAAGAATATTACTTTGATGATTCAGGATCAAACAGTGCCGGAACTATTCTAAACACCAATTATTATATAAAATGCCATTTTGTAGATACAAATTATGCACACAGCTAAAAGTGGATCCCAGACCAATCCCAGGTAGTTTGTTGATGTTAAGTCACTGGTATTGGCCCTTCTCCCTCTATAAGTTTTTCTCTCTATTGAAACTGAAGTTTAGAAAAGTTTGGATGACCGAAAGACAAAAGGAGTATTTGATGTTCTTTACATCCATTTGTAGAAGCCTATAAATAATAACTAGACTGATGGAAATATTATACTTACCAAGGACCATCATTTCTGATTCTGATAAATCCAACTGTTAGAAAAAAAACATTTTATCTCCATTTTTGTTTTATTTTGGTTTTGTTTTTAAAAACAGTGTTTCACTATGTAGCCTAGACTGACTTGCAGGTGCACACCACAGTCTTGGCTTCATATTCTCCCTTACAATAAAAACTTTAAAAAGACAGAAAGAAAAGTAACATAACGGTTACTAATAAATTAGGAATAATACTTAAAATGCAAAGAGTGGGTCAAGTAGAAGCAGCCTCCAATTTTAAGCAAGGGTTAGTTTAGGAAAATGTATTTATTTGGAAATGAGACACATTTTTCTTCCTTTGGAATTATGCTATGACAGTACATGGCCTAGCAACAGCATGAAAACCTATCTCATAGAACCTTGACACTTCCACAAAAGCCCTTAGAGGTCACTGGTCCAGTCTACCATCCACAGATGAGATTCTGGCACATCACCCTTGGCAAACACCATTAGAATAGTCCAGAAGGACTCACAGCCTTTCAAACAGCATGACCTTGTATGAGGTGGCTCCATTCGTTGGACAGTCCTTTCCTTTGGAACATAATCTGTATCTACAAGCACCCCTACAGAACAAAAGATGGAGGCTGAAGAGACAGCTCAGCAGTAAGAACACTTGCTCTTGCGGAGGACCTGGGTTTGACCCAGCACTCACATGGTAGTTCACAACTGTTGATAACTCCAGTTCAAATATCTAACAAACTCTTCTGAGGGCACAAACATACATGCAAGCAAAACATTCATACCCAAAAACAAGTAAGTCTAAAACATAATTTAAAAAAATGAGTCACAAATGGCCACTGCAACTGTCCCCACATCTAATGACATCCTGACCCTAACAGGCTCCTTGGGAGTCAGGGGGACTCTTTCCTACCCATGGCTGTCTGTGAAAAATGACCTGTGTCAAGGAGCTATGAATAGAAAGATTTAATAAACTCACAAATGCTGAAAAATACAATGTCTCCTGAGGAAAAATATGGCTAACATCCAAGCAAAACATCCAGAAAACCTTCGGTCAACATTTCTAATAACATAGTACAAGCTATTCATCTCAACTATAGTCCCCTGTACATTTTGAAAAAGAAAAGCTTCATATCCATTGCTATTGCTTTGTTTTGTGTTTTACTGCTTGTGGGATAAATGCATTCCCCATATTAAGGAATTTCAAAAAGTACAAACAGTGATTCTCGACGTACGGTGATTGTTCAGGCAGTGGGTAAAACTCTCCACAACAGAAGTGTGTGGCCTTGTTCTTCAAAATCTTCCTAGACCATAACATCTTAGCCCTGCTGTCCTCAATTTTTGATAGACTTTTTTAATAAAAAAAAAACTATCTTCACACATGTATGTATGTATAAACATTCTGCAGTTACATTTTCAACTCAAAGAACAAGACAGTATAGTTGAGCTGGTAGTTATTTCTGCCAAATTCTAAGTATTGACCAGGGTGCTTAATCCCAAGCATGAAGATGATACTCTATCTCACATACTCCTTTCTCTCTATTTGAAGCTCCTTCCTTTACCTCCTAAAGCACAAACAGAAAATAAATGTATTGTCAGAGGATTTATAAGGAATTGGAAACAAAGGTAAATGAATTACCTCCAACTCAGTTTTAGATTTAAAAAAAATGATGTCATGGTTATTTTTTCTAAAATAACCACTGGGATTTGGTTTTCTAGAAAATCATGAAGAAATGTTATTTTTCTTTTTTTTTTAACCAAAGATCATACACTCCATAAGGCAATGAAATAAATTTCAAAACACACAAGAGACTCTGTAACAACTTGAAAAGTACTGCACACAATAACAAGGATAAACTGCACAGGCACAAGGACTTGTATGACTCTATTTTACCAAGTTCAAGAACAGGTGAAATTATCCCATGGCAAGACTGACCGGCATAGTTGTGTTGCCTGTGGGGAGAGAGAAAGGCAGAGGAAGAGCACCAAGGAGCCTTACCAGGCAAAGGAAACGCAACTGGGCGAGCTAATGGTGGCACAGGTGCCCAGACTGGACAAAGCTCCACCATTGTTACCAAATGCTTTCTAAGTTTCAACTGGAAATTTAAGAAAACTTAACAGATCAAGTTGTAGCAATTACGTGGGACACACTGTTACAAACTTCCAAAACTTCCTCCTTATTTAGAACTTGAAAGGAATCACTTTTGGACTAAAGTGACACACTAACAGGCACAGGAGGAATCAATAAAAATAACAGCAGCGAACATTTACACAAGTTTTACTATCTGCCAAATGTTTTACTTTCCTTAACTCATTGAATCCCACAGTGGTGAGATATTCTACCCATTTAATCCCCATTTTACAGATAAAGGAGCCAAGGCTAGGTCAAGATCATTGTTCAAGCTCACACAAACAATAAGAGGAGTAGCTGAAAAGCAAGTTGTATGTCAATGTCTCAATTCAATCTCTATTACCATAACACAAAAATAAAAATCAACGCACAGCTTCAAGCAAGGAAACATGAGCAGAATGTGTAATCCAAGTTCAATAATGTAAACAGCATACACGTTTTTTCTCTATTAAAAAGCACATCCTTGGCATCCAAGAATTGAAGCTCCTACTCATATTCCAAGTCACATGCAGCAGAACAAAATGTTACATAGAGGTTTGTTTGTTTGTTTTTAATTATCTCTGACCATCAAAATATATTACACAGTAGCTAAACTGTTAATCAGACTGGAGCTGACTTCAGAGTTAATCTTCATCTTAGAAGGCATGTCCCCGGTAAAGGAGGAAAATAAACATATTCTCAAAGAGGCTTCTTTATATTACAAACATGTATTGTGGGAACCTGATGCAGTACTACATGGGAATGAGAAGAAAAGAACTGTACTATCTACATGATTTTAGTTAGCAATAAAATACATCACAGCAGCCATCAAACACGCTGCTGCATTCCACATAAGCTGAAACTGTTCACATTGTGAGTCACAGTCTCAAGACGAAAATCAATTAACAATACCACCCACAAACCCCAACCCGTCCTCTGTGAAAAGTACACAAGAAGTGAACTGGGCTAGTACTCTGAAGAAAAAAATGTTTCCAAACTATACTGAGAGTAGAGGAAAAAGGGAGCAGAAGGAGACACACCAATGCTTCTCCACAAATCTGCTCCAGAAATTCTGCAGACTGTTTTTGGAAAATTATATTTTCATTTACTTGGAGCTGCTGGCAAGTCTGCTGCACAGAAATGGCTCAAAAATACTGAAGAGCCAACAGAGGTCCTTAAAAATGCTAGCAGAAAAGAGAGACGAAATGAATTTAAATTATATAAAAAGAAGAAACATAACAAGACCAGATGGAAACAAACGCATAAACTAAAATATGGCTATTCCAAACAAGCATTTCGTTTTTGTACAGGCAATCGGCATGCCAGAAAAGCCTGACTTTACTCTAAAATTTTAAGTCATATCACACAACATCCCAGCCCTTACAGGCAAGAGCACACTGTAATACAATTTCACATATTTATCCAAAGGCCATTTAAAGAAAACTTACCAAGGCTGTATACGCCTGTGCTCAGAGGGAGAGCAGAGCAGCTCTCTGTACTTACACTAGGGTTTCCTTCAGTGCTAAGAGCACATCACCACAGCCCAGCCTGTAATAAAGTGCCCCCCCCCCAGCAGTCCGCCTCTGGGTTGGGCTTTTCTCTTACAAGATAAGCTGTTAAGTCATGCCTTGATTTTAGATCTGCTAACATATGGAGCCTTCTATTGCAGCCTGCCATCCGCCCCCTCTGCTCCCCTCCCCATCACTACTCAGCTCCACTCCCTCTCCACACATACACATACACACATACAAAAAAGGCACTGCAGGGCAGAAATTCCTCAGGTGCTCGCTAATGGAATTCCCAGGGTCTAGGAGCCGCTTCGGGGATCAAGAGATCTCACAGCCCCTGCTGGGGTAAGGAGCAGCGAGTCTGTTCCATTTAATCAAATACAGAATGAATTTTCAGCTCTATTCACTAGCTTGTCTCCAGGGCTCTCAAAAGGCACCAGGCAGCTAGAATCACACACATGTGGCTCTTTTAGGCAAGTATAATTAGTTTGATTTTAAAAAGCCACATTAATAATATCACCTCAGGACCATTATTCAGGGGACAGATGACAATGATACTGTATGTTTTAAGCTTGACAATGGAGGGAAAGTGCACAAACAATGAGAGAAAACTTGAAGGATTTTTTTAAAGAAAAAACAACCCACAGCTTTTCATTTCAATGTAACCCAGTATTTTAAAAGTGACATTAAGTATATTCTTGTGTACTACCCCTTAATTTTAACAACAAACAAATACAGCCCTCCCCTCCTGTGCATAGCGGGTACACTTCACCTACACAATAAAAATTTATCCCACGGAAGTATTTGGATACAATGTAAAAGTAAATAAAAACAATGTAACCTTTTCAAATTCAATCTAGGTGAGCAAATCTCTTGAAAGCAGCATCAGTCAAAAACAAACAAATAAAATAACAGAATGTTAAAGAAATTCCTTCAAAGCAGTACCATTTGCAACCAGACTCCAAATTCCTATTTCAATTAGTTTGTATTAAGATCATTAAGCTAAAGAAAACCTACCTGTAGGCAATTCATTTACACTTCTAATGTACTGTCCTAGCTATAATTCTACACAGCAGAGATGCTGATCACATGTTAAAAACACACATTAAAACAACAAAATTTTCCAATTCGTTATCTTTTATCACTTTGATTCCTCCCTTGATTTCACAAAGATAATGCTTAATCCCGGAAATCACTTCCCTAGTATTTTACATAGGAACATTCATCAAATTTTAGTCTACACATTCACAAAAGAAACATTTTCAGAGAAGAAAACGCCTACTGTCATTAAAAAAAAAAGGAAATGAAATGGCTTGTAGAACCATGAGAGCATGCACACAAAGCAGAAAAGCAAGAGGAAAGTCAGAACCAGCTATTACATTTTACCTGACCTTTGTGGAGGGCCACCCTGTGATACAAGATCCTATCCCTGGGCACTCCTCTATATATGCCCTGATGATGGGGGAGGGTCCTATCTTAAGTGAAATTAACGCCTTCCACAAAACATCAAGCCACCTGCAAAACCTGCCAGAAGCAGGGAGGCTGCAGGAAATAACCTACTCAAGTTAGATCAGCGTACGTCAGGTCCTTGGATTCTTTGCACTGCTTGAAAGTCAGTGCTGTTTAAGTACTTTGCACAGCAGAGGCTGATGAGAACCGCAGTAGTCAATCAAAGCATCCCAAGTGAGTTACTACACAAACAATAGCACAGCACCTCTAGTGACTGGTTTTGCTAGGTGATTAAACTATTCAAAGAAAGACTTCCCAAATACTGTACCCGAGTTTTTGCAAGAAAGTTAAACAATATACATTTGTGTGTTTTATAGAAATATAAACGTTTCTCCTTTACACCCTGCCAAGCACACACCCAAGGCACGTCTTTACAAAATGAAACAGGTTTTCTCCATCCTTCTCATATAACTTGAAGCATGCAGCAATTTATTTCAACATGTGCGTAGCAGACTACAGTATTCAGTGCCTCTCCGAGTTTCTAAGAATTCTTGCAAGTTCAACACTAATTTAAAATTCCCAGAAAAATTTAGAAGATTTTTCTCTCGTCTTATCCTAAAAGTTAAAATATCCATATCCCACATATTCATCTGTAAGTAGACTGGAAAGGAAGAGTTATAAAAATGTAACAGAATATCTAGAATCATATTAAAAATAAGGCACCTCTTCTCCAGCCCCCTTCCCACCTCCTGCTGCCAAGAGTCCATTGGGAATCCGAGGGGTATGGTATCAGTGAGGCATGGACTCTGAATTCACTCAGCCCCTTTCATCATTCCTGGCGTTGGCCTGAGACCAAATCTCACGTTACCTTTTAGTCCAACCTCCTGTTTCCCAAGGTGTCTGATTAAGAATACAAAGCTGGCTTTCTGTTAATGAGGTTCCCTAAATTCGACAGCCCAGCTAGGGAGCAGCCTGCCCTTAAAACACCTGCCACCCTCTGTGGCCCCTGTAAGGAAAGGCAGGCATTCTGCGGAGGTCTTTCTCGAGGGCCTTCCACCTGATTTGGTGGGGTTAGAGAGAACAATGAAGCGAAGGGCAAGGAAGTCTATCTATCCCCCTCGGTGATTTATTACTGAAATTCCTAAAAGTGGAGAGAAAGCAACAAAGGTCTGACGCTGCAGGCTGAAATAAATAGCGATGTATTTAAAGTATTTAGTAAATGATAATGCGAGCCGCAGAAAGCTTTACAGAAGAGAAGGAAAAATACACTCCCTGGGGCTGGGAAGTCACTGAGTCTGTGAGGGCAGAGAAAGATACATTGTGCAGGAAATTTCTCTTGCTTCTCCCTACACATAAATCACTGTCTCTCCCCGGCACTCTGCGGGGATGGAGAGTAGAAACAAGAGTTGGCTCCCTAGGGAAAAGCGCCGGCGCCCTCTGCTACGCTGCATCCCACCTGCCCTGGCAGATCTCC
Source organism: Mesocricetus auratus (assembly GCF_017639785.1). Classification (NCBI taxonomy): domain Eukaryota; kingdom Metazoa; phylum Chordata; class Mammalia; order Rodentia; family Cricetidae; genus Mesocricetus; species Mesocricetus auratus. The sequence goes on along the minus strand of NW_024429203.1, from coordinate 15,023,742 downwards.
GAAGAAGACCTCAGCAAGCTTGTCACTGACACCTCACCCCGCCTCCTCCTGCGAGGTGGCTCCAAGCGCCCCAGGACGCGGCGGCGGTGAGCCGGCTGCGGGGCATCCTTCAGCAGCCCTTCCACCCCGGACCCCTTGCATCCTGAAGGCAAACTGGCCTGCGCTTCCCCAGGACCTCCCGATCCCGAGCCGCGACCCCGGGCCACCCTCGGGGACCCTGCCGCGGGACCCCCGCACCTCTCCGCAGGGCTGGCTAAGCCCCCAGACCTCCTGCGCGGCAGCCGGCTCCGAGAGCCACCCCCAGGTCATCCCCCCGCGCGCTGGCGGCGGCGGCGGCGGCGGCGGCTGCGATCCGAACGGGCCCCTCCATGCACCGGGCAGGGCGGCCGGAGGGCGCGGCGACTCACACGCGGGGCGGGGGCGCTGGGGCGGCGCGAGGTCCCCGTCTCGTACCGAGCCGCGCGAGCCGGGCACCCGGGCTCCGGGAGGGGAGCTGGGGGGCGGAGTCCCGGGGCGCGCCCCCGCGGCCGCGCTCCTCCCCGCGGAGCGCGCGGACGCCCGGCACCAGAGCCGAGGGAGGAGGGCACCGGCCGAGACGGAGGCGGGCCGCAGAGGCCGGGACTCCCCGGCCCGCGCCCCGCCGCGGGGTGCGCGCGCAGCCTGCCAGATCAGCGGCGGGCAGGGCCGTACCACTGCTCCGAGGGGGGACGCCCCGCGCGCTGGAACTTGCGTGCCACCTGTCCCCGCGCTCCGCACCGACACCCCCGCGGGCAAGTGCGGGTGAAGTCTCGGGTGCTGCAGACCCGGTGAGGGTGAGCTGCTCAGGCGAGTTACAGAGGCGCCCGTCAGGTCCGCACTCACTCTCCCTCACCTTCGCTCGCCCCAGAGAGGCGGCATTCCTGCCCGGTGCACCCCACAGCACTTTCCCGGTTCCTGCCCAGGCCCCGCCCCGCCCCGCTCACCTAGCTCTTCCCTAGTGAGCCTGTGATTGAGATTCAACCACGTCCCTCTGCCTTTTCACAATTCCCTGGGTTCAGTTACTTAGGCAGCTTCCTTTTTGATTCCCCGGCTCACCCACGCTGCCTTCACTGGGGCAGGTGACAAAATTCTGAGAGATTTGGAAAGGCTCAGGATTGCCTTTTGGCCCAGAAGTCTTCTCAACTCATCCCTTGGACTTGCACCCAAACTGTTTGAGCTCAGTGAACATTAGTTGTTTAAAGAGAAAAAGGTGTTGGGGGGGGCAATTCCTAATTATGATATTCTGTGAGAAGTACCTGCCACTCCTTGGGCATCCTAGGATTGTAACTTTTAATAATAATAGCTATTATTATTAGTTTCTTTTAACTCGATGGTTATTACTATGAATTTAAAAAGAGTTTTAATGATGGTGATACTGGTGGTCACAGTTCTGTACTGAGCTTCAAAAGAATGAGCCTTATCTTTTTGCTTTAGTTAGAGTACAGAGTATTTCTGAATACCTTGGAGAAGAAAAAACGTATAAAAAAGGAAACAAAGAAAAAAAGCTTTAAATTCTGCTTGCCCTCCCTTGTTCCATATTTTTAAGATATTCAGGCAAGATACAGAAAGATATTTTTATTCAGCAACGACACCTTCCTATAGAAAAAATAAGATTTAACAGAAATAAATTTTGTGCACATGGAGTAGAAGTCTAGTGGCATTCTAAAGAATTCTCTACATCCCCTAGACACCGGCCTCTACAAACACATCCAGCTTCTTCTTTGGGCACCTCCTCCACCTAAATCTAATAGTGCTATTCAAATATCACTATTCCTAACATTACTCAGAATCAACCCTGAGAAACTTGTAGGTCAGATTCCTCTTCTACTGCCTAATTGTAAATTGGACAAGTCATCTCAGATGCAAAATGGTTTTTCATTAATGAACCACTTGTTCAACATGTATGTTAAAATTAGTAAGTACTTACTCCATGCCACCAGTAGACACAGGAGTACATAGGAAAATATTACGTATCTCAAGTTTCAGAGAACTCACAATTTACCAGGCTTTCTCTTCTTTTGGGCCACCAACCAGCTCCCAAATCATGACACGGGACTTACAAGTTTTGAATGCTTTAGGCTTCTCTCTGGCCAGCTCTTTTAAAGTAACCTGCTTCTTTTTGTCTACCTTTTTCCTTGGGGCTTTTTGCTTTTCTTTCCTTCTGTATATCTTACTTTCACTGTTTCTAGTGTCATACTGGCTGGAGGCTTCCTGGCTTCTTGCCCCGGGTTTGTTCCTCTCTCCCTCATTCTTTCCTCTCCTCTCTCCTCCTCAAGCCTAGATTTCTCCTCCTCCTTATTCTCTCTGCCTGGCAGCCTTTCCTGCCTATCTATTGACTGACCATTCAGCTTTTTACTAGACCAATCAGGTGCCTTAGGCAGGCAAGGTGAAACAAATGCAACACATCTTTACATAATTAAACATGTGCAGTGCAAACAAATGCAACACATCCTTACATCATTAACAAAGGCAGCAGAAACAAATGTAACACACCTTTACACAGTTAAAGTAGTATTCTACAGCGTAAACAAATGTAACGTCTTTACAAAGTTAAAATAATATTCTGCAACACACAATCTCATATACAGATAAATACACTGGGACATCTTCCATGCAATGCTCTGTGGCACATAAAGGCAGTGTAGCCAACTCTGTCCAGAGTTTGGGAGTGTGGCTCTTTATAAAAAGGGTTCCCGAAAGAAGAGAGAGGGAATTGGCCAGCTAAAAGTGTTTAAGACCAAAGATGGTCTGGACAGGGAGCACACTGTTAAAGGCAGTTAGAAGTAAGCACAAGCCAGTTCACAGAAGCCCATGTGGATTATATGAAGGCATTGGAAAACCAGTGCAGGGTTTAGAGTGGGCAAGAGATATAAGAAAACTGTATTTAGAGCATCATCTAGCATCAATACAAGAATAGGTTTGAGGGAGTTTGGATGCTTCCTGCTGTGGTATGAGTGTGCCCCAAGGTCTTATGTGTTGTAATTTAATTCCTGTTGTGAGGTATGAGAATAAAAATGTATTATAGCTGGTATTTACAGGATGGGTCTTTGGGGAGTGATTAGGATTGAATACTATCCTGATGACTATGAAAGGAGAGAGAGAGAAAGAGAGAGAGAGAGAGGCACTAGAAAGAAAGGTACACATATATTCCCATCTTTGGCTATACAATGCCTTGTGCCACCTCAGGACCCTACCTGATGAAGCCCTTACCCCAGTTGTTCTCAATCTTCCTAATGCTGTGACCCTTTAATACAGTTCTTGGTGTTGTGGTGACCCCCAATCACTGCTACTTCATACCTGTAATTTTGTTACTGTTATGAATCACAATGTAAATATCTGTGTTTTTGATGGTATTAGGCAACCCCTGCAAAAGGGTCATTTGACCCCCCCAGAGGGATTGTGACCCATGGGTTGAGAACTGCTGCCTTAGACCTCACACTTCAGAACCATGAGACAAAAGACCCAGTCCGTGTTTCTTTGTTATTAGCAATAATAATAAAGATGGACTACTCTGCTGCTTTAGGACTAGCCAGGCAGTGCAAATCAGGAGCAGAGGCTTGTAGACATAGACTCAATCCACTTCTGCCCACGCCACATGTCCCAGTGTATTCCCTAACTTCCTCAAAACAGTACTACCAGCCAGAGATCAAACCTTCAAGCACGAGACCTTGTGGAACACGTTTAACATTCAAATCATAACACTGTGAAGTCAATCCCCAAGCACAGTTCTACTGGGTGGAGAAATCCAAGCTGGACTTATGTTTGAAAGTGATGAGTATGTATTAGGTTTTAAATTATTATTTAAAAAAACTTAATCAACTTTTAAGGTGGTGTATTTGGTTCACAGGATGGCTTGAATGACAATGGCACCCAGAGGCTCATATGTTTGAATGAGAGTGGCCCCAGAGGCTCATATATTTGAATGACAATGGCACCCACAGGCTCATATATTTGAATGACAATGGCACCCAGAGGCTCATAGGTTTGAATGCTTGGTCCCCAGTAGGTGGAAGTGTTTGAGAAGGATTAGGAGGTGTGGCCTTGTTGGAAGAGGTGTGTCAGTGGGCTTTGAAGTTATAAAAAGTGTGCCTCTCTCCGCCTCCTATTTGTGGATCGAGATGAGACTGTTCAGCTGGTCATGCTGCCATGTCTTTGCTGCACCAACATAGACTCCAAACCAGTGGTTCTCAACCTGTGGGTGGCAACCCCTTTGGGGGTCAAATAAATGACCCTATCATAGGGTTTGCATATCAGATATCCTGTGTATCAGATATTTTCATTGCTATCCATAAAAGTATCAAAATTACAGCTCTAGAGAGGAGGAGGGAAGGGGAGTAGGGAAAAATATATATAGCTCAATTTAAAAAATGACAAAAAATTACAGTTATAAAGTAGCAATGAAACAGTTTTGTCATTGGGGGTAATCCACAGCATGAGGAACTGTATTAAAGGGTCACAGCATTAGGAAGGTTGAGAACCACGGCTCTAAACCTTTGACACCATAAGCCCAATTAAACACTTTATATCTTCAAGTTACCTAGGCCATGATGTTTTGTCACAGCAATAGAGAGGTAACTGCGCCAAGAGGTTATAAACCACAATTGATTGTCATCATTGGACTTGTGCCAGGGCAACAGCAAATTCAGGGGCCAAGATGCAAAAGAGGAAAGAAAGGCACTGGGTTCCAGATTTTCTTTAAAGATTTGCTCCAGTGACCAAAAACCTGTCGCTGGACCCTGTCTCTTCTTACAGGTGCTACTACCACTTCTGGGCGACATTCCTACCCAGCCTACAGCAAATATAGGGTAGCATTTACATCACAAAAGTTGAAGCGACCACTGAGGAGTAATATGGAGTTGTAGAAAGTTCTAGCTGGTGGTAGATCTTTAAACCTCCAGTATCTAAAAAACCCCTAATGAATTTAAAGTGAAGGTGTTTGGTGAACTCAGGCTGTGGGAATAATGTTTGAGGAAGGTGTCAAAGGCTCAGAATATTCATTAGGAAAAATAAGAGTTGAAACATTAAATCTAAAAATCATTCACAGGATTGGCTACTGATGCCGAGGCCATCCATAGGTGCCGTTGAGGACTGTGCATTTACAGTGATAGTCTGCATGACTGTGTGGATTTTCTTCGTCAGAGTAACGACTCAGGCAGAGAAAGCGTAGCAGTCCAAATTTGGAGTTTTGCTGAGGGGTGTGTAGGAAGAGAACACTGCAGAGAAGTGGCAAGAAACTAATTAAATCGTCAGTCATAGAATCGAAACCGTGAGCTGGGAGAGGTAAGGAAGATCAGACAGGAAGAAAATGGCAGATTTTTAAAAAAAGGACATTTCTTTCAGATTAAAAAGCAGTTATTACAGGATGGGGGAGTGGTCTTTGTTATGATCACAGATTACATTTTAGAAGCAGAGAGTCGTCAAGTACTAAAGTTACTTATTAGAAGTAATGATGGTGCTACCAAATAACGTAGTGTTAAGGTAAATTGTGCATCCAAAGAATTCTAGACTAAACTGGGTGCTTTGAAAATACTAAATATTAAAACCGCTTCCCCGAAAGTGACATCAAAGAGTGAATACAATCAAATTCTAGTTCTATCTCATTATATATCATGTACTTCACTCATACCCATCCCTCTATGCTGCTTTGTTGTTTGTTTGTTTGTTTGTTTGTTTGTTTTCTGGGGCTCTGGGGTTTTGTTTTTGTTTTGTTTTGAAGCAGGGTCTCACTGTGTACCCTGGGCGGCCTTGAATTTATGACCCTGCTAAATCAGCCTCTCAAGTGCTGAGATTAGAGGTACACACCACCCAGCTCAATAGTTAGTTACCCTACTGCATTTGACTTTAGTAAAGCCTTGAATTCTCAGAGTCTCGATTTCATTGTTTACTGAGTAGAGAAGACAATTACATCGAGAGTTAATGGAGAATTGAGATGAAACACAAAAAGCCCTTAATATAGTGCTTAGCTAATAAAAGCTAGACATACCAGTAACAACTTTAAAAGCTAGATATAATCATGATGGTACTCATATACTTCTTGGTAGGTGGTAGGTCATGGCTTAAATTTTAGTGCCATATAAGATTGGAAAACAGCCAGGCGGTGGTGGCACACACCTTTAATCCCAGCACTCGGGAGGCAGAGGCAGGCGGATCTCTGTGAGTTCGAGGCCGGGCTGGACCGATAGCCTCCAAAACAATACAGAGAAACCCTGTCTGGTTAAAAAAAAAAAAAAAAAAAAGATTGGAAAACAAGCATTGAAATATGAGGCCCCTTAAGTAGGTCACACAGCTAGTCAGTGGCGGAGCTGGTATCCAGACCTAGGAAACTGGGGTCTAGAGACTGGCCTCCTACCATACATTGATGTCTTACCACAGTAAGAATGTCTTTGCTATCAATTCAAATGAATTGTTTTATTAAAATTTTTAATTGAATATGAAATATGTTCAGCATCCTTAGCCATTAGGGATGCACAAATCCAAACTGCATTGAAGTTCCATCTCATCCCAGTAAGAATAATTATCACCAAGAAAATAGATGAAAGCAATGTCAGCGAGGAGGCGGGAGTGGTGGTGGTGGGGAGAACCCTTACACGCTGCAGGTAGAAATGCAGCCGATGTGGCAGGATGTGTGGGTTCCTCAAAAGAGTAAAACACAGAACAACCACACGGCCTAGCCGTACCACTACTGGGTATATACCTAAAGCAATCTAACCACACAGCAGAGAAGTGTATCAGTGAATACAGCGCTATTCACAACAGCCACATGCCCCATGGATGAATAAACAATGCCCCCCTTTTACGCATACACACACACACACACACACACACACACACACACACACACACACACGCATGCGCACACACACACACACAAATGGGGTTTTATTCAACCATAAAAAGAAACACTATCTTACTTTCAGGAAAATGCATTGAAATGGAGGTCATTGTATTAAGCAAAACAAGCCAAACTCAGAAACGTAAATATTTAAAATTTCCCTCTCATGTGCACCATCAAGTTCATCAGCAAGAGAACTTAGGGCAGGAACTCAAGGCAGGAGCCCAGAAGCAGGAACTGAAACAGAGACGATGGTGGGATGGGGCTTCCTGGCTTGCTCACTGTGGCTTCCTTAGCCTGCCTTCTTATATACCCAGAGACCATCTGCCCAGGGATGGCATCATCCACAGGGGGCTGGGCCCTCCCACATCCATCATTAATCAAGAAAATGCCTCAGGTGGATCTCTGTGGGTTCAAAGTCAGCCTGGTGTACAAGAGCTAGTTCCAGGACAAGCTCCAAAGCTGCACAGAGAAACCCTGTCTAAAAAAGAAAGAAGGAAGAGGAGGAGGAGGAGGAGGAAGAGGAGGAGGGGGGAGGAGGAGGAGGAGGAAAAAAGGAAGAATGAGAAAAGAAAAGGCCTCATAGACCTGCCTACAAGTCAGTCTGATGGATGTAGTTCTTCGGTTAAGGTTCCCCCTTCTCAGAAGATTACAGTTTGTATCAAAAAATAAAATAAATAAAATAAAAATAAAAAACCTTAACCAACACAGAGGGACGAGTGTGATCAAAGTACATGATATATAATATGAAAACATCAGAATGAAGCACATCTTTTATAAAATGAATAGACACGTAATAATAAAATAAAGAAAATGTATGGCACTCCCTTTAGGCATGATGAAGCACTGAGCTAACAAGGTAGAAGGGAACAAGACTCGCAGGCTTTGGGGCAGCCTGACCTGCCTGGAGCTCTCAGCTGCTTTAGGCACCGCCTTACCTTTCCTTTCCCTTTATCTTTAGACAGGCTCCCACTGTGTAGCCCTGGCTGGCTGGCCTGGAACTCACAGCGATCTACCCTCCCTCTGCCTCAGGAGTGCTAAGATTATAGGCATGCACCACCATGTCCGGCTTGCTTCACCATTTCTAGATACTAAAGAACTTAGGATCTGGCTTCCTAGGGTCTACTACAAGGGCCAAAAGACATTATTCAAAAGTATAAGTGTTATCTCCCCCATGAAACATAAGAAGGGCAACAGTTAAATTCTTTCTCCCTTCCTCTGGTCATGGGTTCCCTTGCAATGTGTCTGGAAACACTTCCCCATGGCTGAGAATGGGCACCTGCCAAGGGGTCAGTCGTGGCTCTAATGGCCACATATCACTTTATGTTTGGTTTTCCAGTTTTCTTCTCTTGTTTCTCTTTTCCCTCATTTATACCTGGGGTTGACTTAGTTCTTGCCTCAGTGTCTGTTCATTAGGAAGTTGTTTTGTTTTGTTTTTCTTTTAATGTGCATTGGTGTTTTGCCATAGGTTTCAGATCTCCTGGAACTGGAGTTACACACAGTTCTGAGCTGTCATGTGGGTGCTGGAAGTTGAACTCAGGTCCTCTGGAAGAGCAGTCAGTGCTCTTAACCACTGAGGCATCTCTTCAGCCCCTCATTAGAGAGAGCTTGTAACAAAGCTGTTGAAGGTTTATGCCTACTTATATGTATAAACTAAGTAGATATAAATCATATATACCAAATGAATGACACATATGATTTATGTGCCATTGTGTGTGTCTGCTGAGTGTCATCTGCATTTTCCATGCCTCAGTATCCTCATTCATAAAGTGGAAATAGTAATATCTACACTGGGTCTCATACATTGCCCCTAGGAAGAAAATATGACATAACTCTTGAGGGAAGAAAAAGTAATAATATGCACTAAATGGATCATGCTTCTACACTTTGATCCTATGGTCACTGCCATTCCAGTTTGGAAATTTATCCTGTAAATCCCACTCATATGGTAAGTGCATTATCTCTGTGATTGATGAGAAACAATCCAAGCCTCCACTATTTAAAAGTAACATGATTCTAAAGCCAAGCAAGGTCACAGAAAGGGAAAAGAAACTATAGGTTACTACTCCCAGTAAACACAGATGAAGAAATCCTCAACAAAACAATAGTGTTATAGTTTGGATGGGCAATATGCTCCCACAAGTGTCACGTGTGGAAGAATTAATGCTATTAATATGTCCATAGTATCTAAAGTGATCCACAGATTGAATATAATCCCTGTGAAATTTCCAACAGAAAAAATTAAATTCTTACAGAACTAGAAAAGAACCTAGATAGTCTGAATAATCATTAGCAAAAAAACAAAACTACAGTCATCATAGACCCTGATTTCAAAATACATGTAAAGATGTTGAAATTGAAACAGCATGACACTGGCAATAAAGATAAAAATATCAGCCAGTGAACAGAATAGAAATAACCCAGGTATTCTGTTAAAAATCAGTTTTTAGCAAAGATGCTCTGAACTTGGAGTTAGATTTGAAGAGGATTGCAGGCAGGACGGAGCTGAAGGCCCTGGACCCTGAGTGGCTCTGTGATCAGGGCAGAGGGTCACAAAGGAGCAATTATGCAACTCGTTAGCAAGAAGAGGCGGAGCTGCCCAGCAGTTTTGAATTGTGGGTGAGAAAGGACTCCGGAGTTCTAACCAGAATAATTGATCTTTACATTTGCAGTGCATCTTATGGCTTATGAAATCAGTATGGCAGTTCCTCAGGAAAATGGGAATCAGTCTGCCACAAGACTCAGCAGTTCCACTCGTAGGCATATACCACAAAAAAAAAATGCACATTCATATAACAAGGACATCTGTTCAACTATGTTCATAGTAGCATTATTTGTAATAGCCAGAACCTGGAAGCAACCTCGATGCCCCTCAGCTGAAGAGTGGATAGAGAAAATGTGGTACATTTACGCAATGGAGTATCACTCAGTGGGGGGAAAAATAATGGACTCTTGAGCAAATGGATGAAACTAGAAGAAACCATCCTGAGTAAGGTAGCCCAGTCACAAAAAGACAAACATGGTATGTACTCACTCATATATGGATTTTAGACATAGAGCAAAGGATTACTAGCCTACAATCCACACCGCCAGAGAAGCTAGGAAACAAGGAGGACCCTAAGAGAAACATACATGGTCTCCCAGAGAAGGGAGAAGGGACAAGATCTCCTGAGCTAATTGGGAGCATGGGGGGAGGGGAGAGGGAGTTAGGAGAAAGAGAAGGGGAGAAGAGGAAAGGAAAGGACGACATGAGGGAACAGGAAGATTGAATCAGGAGAAGAACAGTGAAGAGCAAGAAAAGAGATACCATAATAGAGGGAGCCATTATAGGTTTAAAGAGAAATCTGGCACTAGGGAAATGTCCAGAGATCTGCAAGGATGACCCCAACTAACAATCTAAGCAATAGTGGAGAGGCTACCTTAAATGCCCTTCCCCAATAATGAGAATGATGACTACCTTATATGCCATCATAGAGCCTTCATCCAGTAGCTGATGGAAGCAGAAGCAGACACCCACAGCTAAACACTGAGCCAAACTCCTGGAATCCAGTTGCAGAGAGGGAGGAGTGATGAGCAAAGTGGTCAAGACCAGGCTGAAGAAACAGCTGAACTGAAAAATGTGGAGCTCATGGACCCCAGACTGATAGCTGGGAAACCAGCATAGGACCTATCCAGACCCCCTGAGCATGGGTGTCAGATAGGAGACCTGAGCAATCTATGGATCCCTAGTATTTATCCCTAGTATACGAATAGACTTTGGAAGTCCACTCCACATAGAGGGTTAGCCTAGACATGGGGGAGGGCCCAGGCCCTGCTCCAAATGATCTGACAGACTTTAAAGATCCCCCATGGAAGTCCTCACCCTCCCTGGGAAGCAGAAAGGGGATGGGATAGGAGGTCACTTGGGGGCAGGGGAGGAAGGGAGGGAGAGGGAACTGGGATTGACATGTAAAACAAGCTTATTTCTATTTTAAATTAAAAAGAAAAATCCATTTTAGGAAAAAAAGAAAACTATAAAGGGAATGGTTGGGATAGGATATAGGTAATTAGTATATCTTCTTGTAAGCTATTTTAGCAACTATTACCTATAGACAACTTATATTGTTACAGATTCTTGTATATTGAAACTTATGTAAAATTAATTTTGTATTCCTGTCTTGAATAATTTGTATATTGTTTTACACTTGAAATTATATTTGCCATACTGTGTGAAAAAAAAGAAAGAAAAAAAAAGCATGAATCAATTTAAAGCTGAAAGGGGGGAGGGAAAATAACCATGAGTCAATTGCTTTATGGCCGTTCTTTTTCACTCTTTGCTAAAAGTACCAAAGTTCAAAACAGCAGTGAAACTCCATAGTAAGTTGGACCCAGAGAGCTAAACAATAACAGAAGTCACTTGTCTCCAATTTGGATAGTTTCCAAATTTATACAACAAAGTTCTCATTAAATATGCAGGAAGTTCTGATTATTTATGATGTAACTTAATATTGACATGTTATTAAATGACCTGACCCACCGCCCCCCAGCTGTTGGAATTTCTGCACTAATGACTACAGAGTCCTGACTGCAGCATAACCTTACTAACAAGGCTAAAAGGTGGCCATCAACAGTTTGCTTCTGCGATCCCCTTCTCCTCCTCCTATTCCTCCCTCTTCTTATTAAAAGGAATTCTAATAGGTTGACTGTATTCTCGCTGTCTTGTACATTTCCTGAACTGTGTGCAGGAGGATTTCACGGAGAGGGGGATTTCTATGGCTTTTTTTATGCTGAACAGGCTAAGCTCCGGAGACTCACTGCCTAAACCTATTACACACAGCTCACCTAACGCTGTTATGGGGTTTGTAATGCTAGATTAATTTACCCATACACCAGGTTGGAGAAAATGACTTTCCACAACTCCTTTGCACTAGCAAAGAATGTGCAGATCATTTTACAGGAAAGAGAAAGACAGGTCCCTAACCAAGCTTGGGGCTGAATAGACACGGATGCCACCTTCCATGTCACTCAGAATGTTCAGCAAAGGAGCCCCTGTCTGAAATATGAAAGAAAGCAAAGGGCCTGAAAGAGAATGGCAAGGAATTGGGCATATTTGCAAAAGATAGGCAGCTAACGAATGAGTTACTTGAGGCTGGATGGTCTCATAGAAAAAGCATCGAGCTGAGAATTGGGAAACCTGTCTGGTATAATTTATTCCTGGCTTCCTCATTGTCCTCCTGTCTGCTGTGTGGACTTGGGCCAAGCCCTTAGTCTCTGTGGTAGAATTTCCCTTCTTCCCTCCTAAAAGGAAAATGAGCTACAGTATATCAGGGTCTCTAAGGGGCTGGCATCTTGGGCAAGTCCTGTTACATGTGTTGCGCTTTGGTGTGCTCATCTGTGAAACAGTCATGATCCTCTAAACTGCTCTGAGAACTAAGTGCAATGATGCTTCCGAAGCGCTTTGCCCAGATGCAATCAATAATACAGTAACGTGTTAAGAAGCACAGAATCGATAATAAAAATTGCCCTAGTTTTGCTTGTTTGGTTTTTTTTTTTGTTTTGTTTTTTCTTTTTTGGTTTTTCGAGACAGGGTTTCTTTGTATTGTTTTGGAGGCTGTCCTGGAACTTGCGCGGTAGACCAGGCTGGTCTCGAACTCACAGAGATCCACCTGCCTCTGTCTCCCAAGTGCTGGAATTAAAGGCATGTGCCACCAACACCCGGTGAATTTCCTTAGTTTTACCATGACCACTGTTATCACTTGTGGTAAAAAAAAGAAAAAGAAAGAAAGAGAGAAATTGTCTCTAATAATAGTATGTATGTTTACTCTATTTGGCAAAATATATCCATAGAGGACACAGACTTACACAGTAGTTAGGCAGATTGGGTAAAGTTGTTGCACGGTGCTTCTAACAGAAAGGAACACATATATAAAAAGACAAGGACGTCTCAGACAAGGATGTCTCACGACTCCTTACCATCCATTGTGCTTTTATATTTCTTAAGAAAGTATCTCTTCTTTCTGATGTGAATTAAAAGTACATACAGGTAATATTAGTGCCAAGAGCCCTTAAAGGAAATAGACCTCCAAGTCAGGTGCTTGGGTCTTCCCTCCAGCCAGCCCATCACTTCCCAATTCTGTCTCCTTGAGCACCTTGCTTACTACCAGCCTGCTCCCCAGGGACCGTCAGTCCAGCTGTGAGCTTTCTTGGAGTCCTGTCTCTCTGCAGAGATGGAGAGGTGTTGCATTTCTTGGAGTCCTGTCTCTCTGCAGAGATGGAGAGGTGTTGCATTTCTTGGAGACCTGTCTCTCTGCAGAGATAGAGAGGTGTTGCATTCTTGGAGTTGTGTCTCTCTGCAGAGGTGGAGGTGTTGCATTTCTTGGAGTCGTGTCTCTCTGCAGAGATGGAGGTGTTGCATTTCTTGGAGTCCTGTCTCTCTGCAGAGATGGAGGTGTTACATTTCTTGGAGTCCTGTCTCTCTGCAGAGATAGAGAGGTGTTGCATTTCTTGGAGTCGTGTCTCTCTGCAGAGATAGAGAGGTGTTGCATTTCTTAGAGTCCTGTCTCTCTGCAGAGATGGAGAGGTGTTGCATTTCTTGGAGTCCTGTCTCTCTGCAGAGGTGGAGGTGTTGCATTTCTTGGAGTCCTGTCTCTCTGCAGAGGTGGAGGTGTTGCATTCTTGGAGTCCTGTCTCTCTGCAGAGATGGAGAGGTGTTGCATTCTTGGAGTCCTGTCTTTTTGCAGAGATGGAGGTGTTGCATTTCTTGGAGTCCTGTCTCTCTGCAGAGATGGAGGTGTTGCATTTCTTGGAGTCCTGTCTCTCTGCAGAGATGGAGGTGTTGCATTTCTTGGAGTCCTGTCTCTCTGCAGAGATGGAGGTGTTGCATTTCTTGGAGTCCTGTCTCTCTGCAGAGATAGAGAGGTGTTGCATTTCTTGGAGTCCTGTCTCTCTGCAGAGATGGAGGTGTTGCATTTCTTGGAGTCCTGTCTCTCTGCAGAGATAGAGAGGTGTTGCATTTCTTGGAGTCCTGTCTCTCCGCAGAGATGGAGGTGTTGCATTTCTTGGAGTCCTGTCTGTCTGCAGAGATGGAGGTGTTGCATTGCTAACTTTACACCTCCTTCTCGACAGTGCAGCTTTCCTGGAGGCTGGTGAGAGCACAGGTGTAGGAGGAGCATGGGCATCGAGGGAGCACTACGAGAACTTAAGACTCTCTCCCCAGGGGCACAGTGGAAGATTCGAGAAACTGGTGAAGCTCTTGACCACACAACTCAGGGTACTCTTCTTCGTGGTTTGAGTGTCAGTGTCCCCAGAAGTTCATGTTGGTATCTAATATTCATGGGATAGAAATATTCATGGGATAGAACATAGGGGGAGCCTTTGAGAAGCATGGGGCCTCTACTGTCTCATGAGTGGATAAAAGGGATTAGTATTCTTATTCAAAAAAAATAGAAAGTTCAAGTGATGGCTTTGTCCTACCACCATAAAAGGAGTAAGTAAAAGGTACCATCTTTGAAGTTCGTGTATTATTCTTGGACCTCACAGGCTTGGACAGGGAGGAGTAAATTTTGGTTTGAAAACTGACCTGTCTAGGTTGACTTTTCATGCACGTAAATGTGTTGAGACTTGATATTACTATGCATAGCCCAACCTAGACTCAGACTCCTGGTCCTCCTCCCTCAACGCTTTAGTACTGTGATCACAGGTGTGCCCCATCACACCCCGCAAGTCTCAGGTATTTTACTACAGACACCCAAATGGACTAACATTCTACAATGACTTGGTATACATCCTTTCTTTTCACATTCATGCTAGAGGAGGGAAAGTAAGTAAGAAGACTCTATGTGCATACACATACATAGTACATACATGTGCACACATGGACTCTAGACACCTAAATAAGGAAAGCTTACGAGAGGTGGCAGAGATTGAGGGTAGGCATCCCCTGGTCCCTTCCAATCCACTCCTCATGATGGCTGTCATTCCCCATTCCCTTGCATCAATCAGAATCCGCTCTCTCTAATGAGGGGGCGTCGTGGAGCCAGACTTCTCCAGGAGAGAGTTGTGAATTGACTATAGGCTTTTCAGCCTGTTTTCTGACTGAGAAGGCTCACATAAAGGAATTTAAGGTAATGAAACTGCTAACGGCTTTGATCTCCTAGCATCCGAGGAGATGTACTTCACTGTGGGAGTAAATTCTAGACGCTGTAGCAGATCCCTGAATGGGGACCTTCTGTCTCTCCACCTTTCAGAACACAGCACCTCTTTGGCACTCTGTGCTACCTACATTTAAAGGCATGACACTTCTTCCCCAGCTCGCCCTAAAGCCTCCCTGAGGACCAGCGGGGCTCCAGGGGCAGAGATGAGAGATCCTGCCTGTGTGAAAGGCCCCAGAGTGGGAGAAGACCTGGAGAAGAGCCTACCCACATGTTCCTCATTCCTTCTGAGGCTCCCACCTACCTCCCCCGCCCCTGTCCCGCTCCTATGTGGTATTCATTTCATGTATTTGTCAGGAGTTCAACACTGAGCCAATTCATTCCTCTTGCAGCCAAACTTCTCTTGGCTGCTCACAAAGGGCTTCTACCTTGATTAAAGGCCTGTGCCTGGGGAGAATGTACTCAACATTCTTCCTGGAAGGCAGTGGGGCCCTAACCTTAGAAGGAAGGAGTGGAGGTGGGGGAATAATGAGCTAAGTAAGCCCCAAAGAAACTAGAACGACACCAAAGGTTGGGACATAGGACTTCCTTCCAGAGGGAGATGATTTCAATTGTTTACCAGCCATGGGGAGCTGTGTCTGGTGGAGACCATCAGGTCCAGTCTTGTGCCTCTGTAAGGAGGATGACTTAAAGACTGACTGTACTTTGGAAGGCCTTACCTCTTCTCTCTCATGTTAGTGTCTGCTTCTCCAGACATACAACGTTGATGGTTCTTTCCAGACCCAGACATCTGGCGTCATTGTCTTTAACTCAAGTGTTTCAGGACCTCTTTAGGATGCTCATGTCATCTGAATTCCTGTCTGTGTACAGATGTTTCCTGGCTTCTCTGGCAACATTAGCAGCTGCTGTCTGATATGTGACTTTGCGTTTTCCTCCAGTGTCTAGCTGGGTACAGACTTCTACTGTAAGGGTTTCCACAAAATGGCTCAGACAGTCCTACTCCTCAGCAAGCTGTGCCCCAAACCCTAGGAAGGTGACATTCCTTCCTATTCTTCCTGTTATCATCTCCCTTTAACGCCCCAAAATCAGAAACAGTTGACCCGAACAAGGGGTCTTGGACCCCAGATTGATGGCTGTGTGGAAAGCATGGGACTGACCCAGACCCCCTGAATGTGGGTGTCAGTGAGGAGGTCTAGGTAATCTATGGGACCTTGGGTAGTATTTATCCCTGGTGCACAAATATACTTTGAGTGCCCATGCCACAATATGGGAGACTCTCTCAGCCGGGACTCTTGGGGGAGGGCCTAGGCCCTGCCATAGATGAAATGATGGTCACTAGAGATCCACTATGGCCTCACTCTCCCTGGGGATCGGAGTGGAGATTGGGTGGGGGACTGGGGGACCTGGTGGGGAGGGCAGGGGGGGAGGAGAGGGAGAGGGAGCTGGGATTGACATGTGAAACAAGATTGTTTCTAACCTAAATTAAAAAATAATAATTAAAAAATAAATCCTGAAATCACCATAGTTTTAAATTTTGGTCCAATTGCCAATAATTTTAAGTATAACAAATTACTCACGGAGCACAGAGGTAGCTCAGTAGTTAAAGAGCACTGGTGGCTCTTCCAGAAGACCTGAGTTCTTTCTCAGCACCCACATGTCAGTTCACAAACACCTGTCACTCCATTTCCAGGAGATCCGATGCTCTCTCCTGTTCTCCACAGGCACTAGGCACTCATGTGGTACACAGACATACATGTAGGCAAAACATCCGTACAAATTAAAACATTATTCATTAAAAACACCTGTCATCCAGTGGGGAGGCCAGCATGGGACTGATCTGGACCCCACAAATGTGAGTGTCAGCGAGAAGGCCTGGGCAACCTATGGGGCCCTGAGCTGTGGATCAGTGTCTATCCCTGGAATACAGTCTTCGTGTGCCTATAGCACAAAGAGGGATGCTCTCTCAGCCTGGACTCTTAGGGGAGTGCCTGGACCCTACCCAGAGTAAAATGACAGACTCTGATATCCCCTATGTGGAAGGAAAGGGCAATAGGGTGGGAGGGTGGGGGGGGAAGGGGAGTGCGGGAGGAGGGGAGGGAGAGGGAACTGGGATTGACATGTAAAACAAGCTATTTAAAATTAAAATAAAAAATGATTTAAAAAAACACCTGTCATCTGTTAATCACCTGTTATGCTCAGGATACTGTCAGGCAAAAAAAAAAAAAATGTAATGTGTCTACAGCCCCTTTGATTGCCTCATATTTTCCTGTTCTCCTAAGAGGGTTCAGCATATATTGCCCCCTGCCCTGCCACTTTTTTAGCAGCCAAATACTCAGACAAGTGTTCATCAAACTTCTCTTTGTCATTAGCATGACACCTGTAGAAGGCTACAAGATCATCTCATGCAAGACACCCACTCTTTTTGGTGAGATAAGTATATACCTAGCTAGATATGGTAGCTTACACTTGCAATCCCAGCACTGAGAGGTAGAAGGAGGATGATTGCAAGCTCAAGGCCCATCTGGGCTATGTAACGAGTGCCAAACCTGCCTGGACCACATACCAAGGCCCTGTGTCAAGCAAACAACCAGAAAACACTTTCGAAGTACCTAGTAAGTGTCAGGCACAGAGCCATTTTCATAAACATTTATTTCATGCTTTTGAGAATTAGGCATCTTGTAATTTTTGCTTTAGAAATAAAGAAGGCCAAGTCCAGAGAGGTTGACTAAATTATGGATCTAAAGTGACACGGCTAGGGTGAGGAACTGGACTCAAGCCCAAGCAGTTGGGTTTCAGCACCCATATACTTAGCCACTGTGCTATTCAGCCTATCAAATTGTAAAACAATTAAGAGCCTCTCCATTGGACACCATTATACATAAACATTATCAAAGTCACACTAAAATGAATGGCATGGAGAAATTCTCTAAAGAAGATTGCTCGGTAGTCACAGAGCGGTTGTAACCCATGATTTGGAATGTTATGGTAAAAGGGGAAGAGATGAGTCATATAGGCAAACCCAAGGGCAAAAGAAGACAATGGTTATAAAGGCAAAGCAAGGGAGGCAGGTAAATACTTTTAAAATAGCCTTGCTCTATAAGAGTTGATAGGATAAATGGCAGTGGCTGAGCAGGTGTGTGTGTGTGTGTGTAAAGCTGCAGTGGCCTTTGTGCAACATTGTAGTTTTGGCAAATTTTTTTCTTGATTTTTTTTTAATTTCTGACAGGACACAAACTACAATGTGCCTGTAGAGGTCAAAGAACAACTGGAAGGAGTCAGTTCTTTCTTTCCACCATGTGGATCCTGGGATTGAATCCAGGGGGTCAGTCTTTGCAACAAGAGATTTTACCCACTGAGCCATTTCTCTGCCTGACCCATGAATATTTTTGATAGTTCCTATTACCAAGAAAGTATACACAAAGACCCCCTTCCACACCCACTTCATGATCTTCTGGCTCTGTTTTGTAGGGTTTGACATAAGTGACTCCATTTTGATTCTAATAAACTTTCTAACACTTGGCTATGGTGTAGACTGAGGCTACGGGTTTAAAGAACAAGACATCGTTCTGTGGGAAAGACCACAGAAAGAGCAGGCTTTGACTGATAAAAAGCTACTTGTAGATGTTCACAGGCAGGATGGGATGGACAACCTACAAAGAGAAGCTGAGTGGGTATCTTGCCTGTGTTAAGAAAAAGGAAACCAGGAAATTTCCTCTCTGCAAAATGTCAATAACAATAGTACAAAGTAATTGCCTCTGATCCAAAAAGTCCCAAATAACCCAAAAATCCTAAACTCTTTGATTGCCAGCATGATGCTATGAGTGGATAATTCCACACCTAACCTCATATGACAATGCACAATCAAAACACAGGCACACTGAAAGTTGTACAACATTGCCTTTAGGCCATGTGTAAAAACTTGGGAACTTCATATTTAGACTTGGGTCCCATTGACAAGATACTTCATTATGTATATGCAAATGCCCGAAACATGTCAGGTAAGGGATTCTCACCCTGTACATGCCCCATAGTTCTTGTGAGTTGTAGATTCGGCCTTGCACCTAGTAATTTCAAGTAGTTTCTATGCTGGTGTTGGCTGTAGTCTTACTATTATTGTTCTTGGATGACTTGCTTCATTTCAGGACCCATTAGAGTTTGGGAGAAGGGAGCCTGGCTTATATTATAGTGTCTTAGTTTAGTGACTGAAACACACTAGAAATCTTTGTTCCTGGCAAGGCAGCTCCATGCTCTCATTTCAATCCCACTTATAAATTCTGCAATGGAAAAAATGGAGCTAGCCCTTAGGGAACTCACTATAAGGGTCTGAGACTTGAGCCACACTCTCTAAACCCTCTGGCGGAAGACCTTTGGGCCACCCAGCCCCACCTGGAGGTGGAAGGCAATTAAATGGATGATCTCACCGAATCCCTTTTGACTGAGGAGAGGGCTGTCTGTGGTCCTGTAAACAGACTCCTATGCATTGAAAACCATGGGCGTTTTTGTGGATTGTTCTTTGTTCAGAAAAAACCAGAACAGTTTTGAGAAAGTCTGCAGAATGTTAGAGCTGTCACTCGAAGAGTAACGTAACTCCACTGCCCCACCGATCAGCAAAGCAAGCGAGGTATATGTCTCCATGAGTCAGGGTTTATTTAATATTCACGAGCCTGGCAGTTTTTCTTGACTGATGAAAATACTTTGCAAACAGGGCCAGGCCCTGTTTTTTCCCCAGTGCTCCTCCCCCCGCTGCCAAATGCGGACTGAGAGGCTGGCAGTGCTAAGCTGGTAGTCTAATGGGATGCTATCTCCCTCTCTGTGCAACAAAAAGCATTGATTTTGCAGCAACTGGACACAAAACTGAAAGGGGGCCAAGAATTCTGGGAGCTTAGCCTCCCCCTAGGTTTGTTGACTTTGCCTTCGTGGCCTCCTGAACCACACAGGCGGTCCACCTGAGGCACATGCTCGGTGGCGCTGCTGGGAAGGCCAAGGTCACTCTAGACGCTCCAAACCTCCTTAGGGAAACTGCAGGGGTGGTGAAGAAGTCCAGCCAACCTTCAGCCAATGAGGTCAGACTGGGTGGACAGCCTTTGTCCTCTAGCTGTCCACGGAGACACCTAAGGGCCTAGCTTGGAGACTCACTGAGCAGACAGGAAGATACAGAGTGCTTCAGGCAGGCAGACCTTGATGGTGCGTGAAGACAGCACATCGAGTCTATGGCTCAGTGGAAACCCTGTCTTTAACTCAGCAGGTATAATGGCTGGTTTTGTGTGTCAACTTGACATAAGCTGGAGTCGTCAGAGGAACCTCAGCTGAGGAAAGGCCTCCTTGAGGTGCAGCTGTAAGGCATTTTCTCATTTAGTGATCAATGGGGAGGGTCCAACCCATGGTGGGTGGTGCCATTCCTGGGCTGCTGGTCCTGGGCTGTAAGAAGGTGAGCTGAGCAAGCCATGGGAAGCAAGCCTGTGTGCAGATGCCCTCCAAAGCCTCTGCATCAGCTCCTGCTTAAGGGACCCTGCCCTGTGTTCCTTCAGTGATGAATAGTAAATGCTAAAGTATAAGCCTAAGTAAACTCTCTTCATTGTGTTTCATCGCAGCAATAGAAATCCTAACTAAGACAGTAGGTGACCTTGGGCAAGTCATTTAAGTAATCTTAATTGTGCCTCAATTCTTTATCTTCAAAATGGAGCTAAGGACCATACCTACCTCTTGGGCTATTATGAGAATGAGAATCCAAACTCAATACAAACGTTTGCTGTTTGACCACCCCTGGTTTTTGTTGGTTTGTTCGTTTGTCTTCCTGTGTGTGCATATTTACTCACAGGTCAAGAGACATCCACACCATGACTGGGCATTCCCGTGTGTGTGTGTGTGTGTGTGTGTGTGTGTGTGTGTGTGTGTGTGTGTGGTATGTGCACTTAACTGCCATCTTTCCAGGGTTCCAGCTTGTCTCAGTCCTGCTTCTTGCGTGGGGCTCCCAGTACCACCCTTGTCCTGTTTGTGCAGCTGTCAAAGGACAGTCACCGCCCGGACTCTTGTTGGGCAAAGACAATTGCCTTATGAAGCTGGCCCCAGAGGATTTAGAACTCCAGTACTATAACCCTGCTAGGAAAGGTACTGCTTCTTTATGCGTTTTTACTTTTTATAAAAGCATTTGCTGATTGCTCCTGTATGTTGTGCGCATGCTCCAGTGCATGTGTGGAGGTCAGAGGACAAAGACGACTTTGTGGTAGTCCAATCTCCTCCGACCATATGCGTTCTAGTGGCCAGTCTCAGGCCACCTGTCTTGGTGGCAAGTGCCTTCACTGGCGAAGCTATCTTGGTAGCTCTTTTAAGTCAAACTTACATTTATTAAGCAGTATTTAGTTAAAAAAAACTCTCAACTGGGCACTTTGGACAGAATACTTATTGTGAAGACTGCAGTGTGCTCTGTAGACTGTTCAGTAGCGTCACTGGCCTCCACCCACCGGACGTAAGCTGTACCCATTCCTCCCGTTGTGACAAGGCTCTCTAAACAGAAGGTTGTCAGATTCAGCAAATAAAAATACATTTCATCTGGCAGCGCTTCTCTTGGGTAAATGTCACCCCAGGTTGAGAGCCCCTCTTTTAAATCCTATTGTGTTGATGCCCACTTACCCATACTGTAACAGTGTGACACAACTGTAAGCAGCCCATTCTAAAGATGAGGGGACTGCATTGTGGTGAGGGGCAGCGGCTCGCAAACCATCACCTAGATGGATGACGGATTTCAGTGCCTTTTCATTATCTCATACATCAGCTCAGAGGATCTCATCTGCTTACAGCATCTTACAGGTTGGTGAACATCTAGGCCACCTTTCCCACCTCGTTTTGACCCACCCATTCTGATGCTCTGATAATTGGGGCGTTGATTATATGAAGGGCCAAGCTAGACGTTTTCCTCCAAGTCCGCCTCACACAGCTCGAGGGGGGGGGGGAAACAGGGGATGCAGGGCCCCTGCCTCCCAGATCTCCGCAGCCAAACCTGGAGAGACAAAAGGCAGCATGGTGCAGGGACATTATTTCCCCTGCTCTATCACCCAGCTCAATAGGGCATTCTGGATCCCTGCCCTCCGAAGCTCGGCGGCCTTATTAACAGACCTCAGCTGTGGCCCAAAGCCCTTACCTCACCCGAGAGGGCTCTATTTGCATGATAATGCCCTCTTTGGGGGAATTATTGCTTAATTAAAGAACAGCAATCACTTTAATTAGCATGTCTCCTTGCTCCCTGGTACTTTGCATGGATTCAAATGAGCTGCTCATTAGCCATTGGCACTTGTACAAATCTGGGGCCTCTGGCTGGGAAGGGAGACTCCCAGGGCAGCAGCCTCAGCCAGGACCTCAGTGGTGGGGAGGCACAGCCTGGCCAAGAGCACAACCCAGGCTTTGTGAGGGGAGCAGCAGACAGGACCCCAGCCAGTGCCCTTTGGGGCCCAGGAACCCCACACGCTGGGAAAGCCAGGCCCTGGAGGGTGGCTTTTACACAAGGGTTTTCTCTGGCCTCTGTCTGCACTGCACACTTATATGTTGTCCCTCTCTTTCAGCTTCCCTGCTCTTAGTGCTGAGCTGCCTGACCCCATCCTCACCTCCCTACCCTTCCTCTCTCTCTCTCACACGTCAGACTGAGGCTTAATCTCACCTCAGACTCTTCCCATTTGGGGGCTCTCTTCCCTGTTCCACCCAGCAATATGGAAAAACAACAATAACAGCAACAACACCACAAACACACACACACACACACACACACACACACACACACACACCCTTCCTGACCCAAAGACAGCATCTCTCCATGGGTTAGATGGCAGCCTTGTAGCTTCCCTTTCTGAGCTCTACCAAGGTATACAACGGTGACTCTGCACAGATACAGAACTCTCCTAATAATGTCTGTTATCACGGAAGCTGTCTGTGCTGGCTGTGCACTGGCTGTGATGCCCACCTAATTATACTCTGATATTTCTCTTGGTGCTTCTGTCCACTGGCTACAACAGCCCTTCCTCCACGAGCCGGATCTCTTCTCTCCACCTAGATGTTAGTGAGCCTAGCCCTTGAAGTTCAGCCTCCTTCCTGTCGCTGTATTACCATCCACGTGCAAGCTTGTGGGAGTGTGTGTGTGTGTGTGTGCGCGCGCGCGTGTGTGCGCACGCGTATGCTGTAGCTGTGACTTTTGTATCACTAATGATAAAAAACACACATATAAAGCAGTGAGGTAAGATGGGCCATCAACTTGCTTTCGGGTCTGTCTTAAAATACCCCTTTTTCATTTTCTGGAACTTTCAAGAACTACTTCATGGTCTCTGACCCCTTAGGAAGAAAAACACAGCCTCCCACTTAGGTCAGTATCTTCTCCCGCAGCCACAGCAACCCCATCTCCCGTGCCTCCACGATCCCAGCCTGACCGGGAGACACTCTCCTCTCTACGAAGCCCTCGCTTCTGTCTGAATAAGGAACAGGAGGTAGCTGGGAATGCTGGCTGTCTATCGAGAAAGGGAGAGAGCAGTGGAGACTCACTCTCATCGTCCTGCAGAGAGCGTAACAACAAATCAGGTAAGCGCACTTCCTGGCAGGAAACTGAGCCTGAAAGCAGACACAGACCCAGCAGTTCAAAGGCAGAGTGACACCCAAACAAGGGGCCAGCCCCTAATCCCCACGGAAAGATGAGAATGGAGCTCTCGGCCCAGGAGGGAGACCGCTGGGCTTTGTTTAACCGGGACTGAAAACACAGCCCCATTGAGAGGCTGGGCTTTGAGACACGGACCCTGAGGGGCAGTTGCCAAGCTGAGGGCCGTGAAAGCTGCCAGCCTTCACCTCTTTAGTGCTAGGCTTGGCAGTAATGAGGCGAGGGCTGGGACTTTTAACTGACTAGGTCAAAAACGTTTCCTTATTAGACACACAGCACAGGGCTGGAGGTTGGAACGTGGACGCTTAGCACAGGAACTTCCAGAAAAGAGGCATACCCCCCCATCCCGCCAACGCCTGTGTAGCAACCACCACTGAGGCCCCAGATTGCCGCCTCTGTCCCAAACCTTCTCTGCCCCATTCTTTCCACAGCTTGAAGAGGAATGTGTGCGACTGTCCTCTCTGCCAGAAAGAGTCTGGACAGATAAGAACAACAAGCAGGTGGCTGGGGAACAAGCCTGCCCGAGGCTGGATCGTGACCTGTAGGTTAGCACCTGGAATTAGGTAAACAGGAGGGCTGCCCACAACCCGTGGGCGGAGAGCCTGCAAGTGAACTGCCCCTCGCTAGAAGAGCACTGTGCATGCAGTGCTGCAGCTCCCAGCCTGCCATGGGGCGGAAGGCCCAGGCCATGCTGGTATTTTTAAAGCAGTACTTCTCCCGCACCCCTTAGAGACATCAGGCTTAGGAGCTAGAACCCCAAGGAGTAGGGTGTCAGGCAAAGGGAGACTCAAGCTGAATAAGAGTCTCCCGTGCTCGAACTCGCGCATCTCAGTCACAGCGGCATCTTTTTTATTTGCTTTCTGTATGTACCTTATAGAACTCCATTTGAAGAAGCTGATATCCAACCCAGAAAGCTGGAAAAGACACTGCCCAATGAAGAAAAAGATGCTGTAGAAGGAAGGTTCCTGCATCTGCATTTCCATTACAGTACCATGCAGATTTGGCATCTGACCTAATTCACTCAAAGGGTGCGTATTGAGTGCCTCATTTGTATGCCTACTAATTCCACAGAAGCTTTGGAGCCGCTTGCAAAGAGGCATGCACAATAAAATAGGGTCAGCAGAAATGGAGACAAGTAACCAACCCAGAGCAAACAGACATGAGGTGAAGTTGAGAGCAGGGAGGAGTCACACACAGGCAAGCCATAAACCTGTGTATTCTCTCTTCTTAGACTCCAAATTGGCTTTCAGGCTTTTCAAGAAGACAAATCTCTGGGGAGATGGGGAAACAGGCAGAGTAGGAGGGGAGAGAACAGGGGAGGAAGGAGCAGGAGACAGGGAGAAAAAGCACACGTGTATCTAATTCTTCTTACCTGAGTGCAGAAAAAAAATATGCCAACTTTTGGGGCTAGGATAATTTTTTTTTCTGGCTGTAAATTTTAGGAGAAAATATTCACAATGAACTGAGTAAAGGAACTGACTGTGACTTTGGCTGACTACCTACAGCAATAAGACTCCTGTGGTTTGCTGTGGGGTTAGTTGGGGTGGAAAAGGAGGGCATTAACATTAAAAAGCAACTCGGTAAAAGCATATTGTATATGAGGGAGCAAGACAACAGAACAGAAGACTGGTCCTGTGTTGCCTTAGTTCAGTAAAGCATGCTCCACCCATCGTAGTTTGGGTTCCCCCAAAAGCAGGCCCTGAGGAAAGGATGGAAGGATAACTGTCTGCCTGGGATTTGATCCCAGTAAATGTGTGGAAGGATAGATGATCAAGGCAGGAGAAATAAACAAGCCTCCCACAACTGCAGAATCAGGCTACTTAGTGCTAAGGGGAACTCAGCCCAGGAGAGCAAGCTGGAGCGTTTACATGCCAATTTCTGTCAGTCTTGGTTGAGAGCCAACTGGTTCCCATCAGCCTGTGATAGGCACCCACTTTAGGAAGCATTAGTTTCCGGATACCTCCAGTTTACAAAGTCTGTAGGTAGTGCAGGCTCCAGCAGGCAGAGCAGTGTAGACTCCGGGATGCAGGTGCATGCTGCCCAATTGTCAGCTAGCATCCTGGGAAACAGTGCAGACCATGGGAGGCAGTGAGGCAGACAGTGCCAACTGAGCTGTTTCGTTCTGGCCACATCAGATGCCACTCCACACACTCCTAGCTCTTGCCCAAACCTGCCGAAGCAGAACCATAGGTTCTCCATGAAGTCTATTCATAATTGCACCTGGGAGAACTCAAGGAGTATCTTCCACGTGTTCACTAGGCAGCCCAGCCAGCTACCCTGTCACATCCACTGTGCCCTGACACCTGCCTTAAGTAGCTTTTCCTAACTGCCTCTTCTTCCTGGCATTGGCATCCTTGCAAAGTAAGAGCAAAAGAGATCAGTACTGTGGTCACCCTTCCCCTCACTGTTCAGAGAGACATGGAATTCTCAGAATCACTCAGAGCATCCCACCATGTTCCCAACTAAAATGGAGAAAATGCTCTCCACTTACATACAGTCCCGTGTCTATAGTGATGACATGTTTTGTTTGTGCATTTTGAAGTGTGTATGTGGCAGGGGGAGGATCTCAGTATGTAGCCCAATACAGCCTCAAATTCTTGAGCTCCAATAATCCCTCTGTCTCAGCCTGAGTAGCTGGGAGTACAGGTGCACACCACCCTCATCAACTGGTCAAGATTTTATTTTATTTTATTTTATTTTATTTATTTGGTTTTTCAAGACAGGGTTTCTCTGTATTGCTTTGGGACCTGTCCTGGAACTTGCTCTGTAAACCAGGCTGGTCCTGAACTCACAGAGATCTGCCTGCCTCTGCCTCCCAAGTGCTGGGATTAAAGGTGTGCTCCACCATCGCCCGGCTCCCAAGATTTTATTTTTCTTAAAACTTTTTTTATTCTTTGATAATTATGTTGATCATGATTTTAATGACCAACTCTTGGTTTTTACATGAAGGCTCCTTTCTTTCTTTTTTGGAGAAAACAAAACCGAAGAATATTCTCCACAATATCCTTGCTTCTGTTCAACAAGCTGTATTCAGACATACTCTTTCTTCTTCCCCTCTCACAATGCTCTTCAGCCACATTTGGGACTCTTTCCTAATAGAAACCTTACTCCTTTGTGCAGATTCAGGGTTCACTCCACTGCTGTGCCCAATTTGCTTTGAAATGTTTCAAATTTTACAGTGGTTGATACAACTTAGAATAGAACTGGGCATCCACCTTCCAAACCATCACAGTTTTAAAGTTTCATCAAATGGAGAAATCTTATGTTCGTCAAATAACCTTTCCCAAGTGCTGCTGATGGGCAGACATATCAATAATATCAATAATATCCCATTGAGAGATCCTGGGATACTGGAAAACACATGAGCAGGCAGCATGTATGATGACGCTCAGGTAACTGACATGAACATGCAGCATGTATGATGATGATCAGGTAACTGACATGAGCATGCAGCATGTATGATGATGCTCAGGTAACTGACATGAACATGCATGCAGCATGTATGATGACGCTCAGGTAACTGACATGAGCATGCAGCATGTATGATGACGCTCAGGTAACTGACATGAGCATGAGCATGTATGATGATGATCAGGTAACTGACATGAGCATGCAGCATGTATGATGACAGCATGTATGATGATGCTCAGGTAACTGACCTGAGCATGCAGCATTCATGATGACGCTCAGGTAACTGACATGAGCATGAGCATGTATGATGATGATCAGGTAACTGACATGAGCATGCAGCATGTATGATGACAGCATGTATGATGATGCTCAGGTAACTGACCTGAGCATGCAGCATTCATGATGACGCTCAGGTAACTGACATGAGCAGGCAGCATGTATGATGACTCTCAGGTAACTGACCTGAGCATGCAGCATGTATGATGATGATCAGGTAACTGACATGAGCATGCATGCAGCATGTATGATGACGCTCAGGTAACTGACATGAGCATGCAGCATGTATGATGCAGCATGTATGATGATGCTCAGGTAACTGACATGACCATGCAGCATGTATGATGACAGCATGTATGATGACGCTCAGGTAACTAACATGAGCATGTATGATGACACTCAGGTAACTGACATGAGCATGTATGATGACGCTCAGGTAACTGACATGAGCATGTATGATGATGCTCAGGTAACTGACATGAACTCTCAGATGTGTAGAGGCCATTGCACTTCAGCATGGAGAAGAAAGGAAGAATTTTTCCTGAGAACTGGTCTGTCTTATCCATTTAATTTCTAATCGCAGGAGTGTCTAAATATAACCCGTTCCAGGTTGTTAAGGTATGTGTTTATAGTCTAAAATTTAAATTTGGAGAGCATGAAATAATTAAAACACAATTAAAGGAATCAGAATGTTCTACTTCTGATATCTATATTGTTTTAAATTTGTAAATGTTTATGATGTCACTTTGGTTGGAAAATAATCCCTGTACACAGTCAATCTCATGATGTTATCAAAACACAGATTTTTTTGCTTGAACATCAGCAACCAGGGGTCTATATCCATCACTTCAAAGCCAAATAAAGGCTAGTAAAACCTCAATATTAGCCAGGTGATGGTGGCACATGCCTTTAATCCCAGCACTCGGGAGGCAGATCTCTATGAGTTCAAGGCCAGTGTGGTCTATAGAGAGAGTTCCAGATTAGCCAGGGCTGTTACACAGAGAAATCCTTTCTTGAAAAACCAAAACCAAAACAGGAAACAAACCTCTCAATCTTGTACTGGCTACTGAAAGTAAACATGGGATCAGTAATTGCATGGCTACTTGAAACTCTAACTGCTCCCTAGGCCAAAGCACTGGGCTTAAGGAAAACACAACAACAATCCCATTACATACCATTTAATTTCTGTAACAGGAAAGATAATCCATATTATCCATTGTGGTCCCCCAAAACGAGTAAGGGGAAATCAGGAGAGAAACAGTTTAAGGGCTCTGGGTAGAGCACTTATGTAGCATTCACATTGCCCTGGGTTTGATCCCCAGGACTGAAATTAAAAATACCAGCTGGTTAGCAATGCCAGTTAGTAGCAGTTAATGTAAATAAAGTGGTATGAATAGTTAATTAACACATTAAATAAGAAGGGTAAAGTTTGGAGAACTGGGTACATTGTTGTGGGATAGTTGAACACCATGTGAAGATAAGACTGTGATTGGTAGGCAAGAGATATAGACAGGACTTCCAGGCAGAAAGTAAGGAGATGAATCTAGGCATGTGTTAGAAGCCAACAGGAATGGAGACAATCAGACATACATAACTAAAGAAATATAAAAAGCTGTGAGGTAAAGCTGTGAATTTAAGTTATAAGAGCTAGTGGGACATGCCTAAGAGCTAGTGGGCCATGCCTAAGCTAAGGCCAGGCTTTCATAACTGATGAGAAGTCTCCCTGTCATTATTTTCAAGACAGGGATTCTCTGTGGCTTTGGAGGCTGTCCTGGAACTTGCTCTTGTAGACCAGGCTGGTCTTGAGGTCACAGAGATCCACCTGCCTCTGCCTCCTGAGTGCTTCAGCAGAGCACTTGAGCAGCCAACTGGTGCACTTGGTAAAAACCCTTGCTCCTGGGACTCAGAAAATTCCCAGAGTTGGGATGGTAGACTCGGCTCCCCCTCCCCCCAGTACCACTGTACTACCAAGGTGGTAGAGCCAGCACCGGAGCCATGCATCGGTAGCCTAGCCGTTTAAGGTTTGGCACATGTGTTAGAGAACACTGCAAGTGCGCTACTGCATGCACTTGGTAAGGTCAGGTCCAGACTCAGAAAACCTCTGAGCAGATATAGTATACTTTAAAAATGTGCTTAGATGCTAAAGAAAGAAAAGAAAATGAGTATAGACAGTCAGAGAAAAAATAGCTGAAAAGTAATGAAGTCTTTTTAAAAATATAAAAAGAATAAGCCATGTAAAGGTGGGAAATATATAGGGTGTCTGGATTCTGTATGGTACTTTGCTGACTGAATTTTTTTAATGTTAATGTACAAAAAACAATAGCGGCTGAGAGACATTGGACTGTGGAAACTGCTCAATTAAACCACCCTATATATTTCAAAAATGTCTTAACTTCACAATAAAAGTCAGAAAGTGTTTTGTGTTGCGGGAGAATTATGCCTTTGTTTCTACAGAAAACAAAAAGTTATGGTTCTCTTCAAAATTAATAAAGATCAGATTTGATCGGGGGAGACCTCCTGAGGATGCTGACTGCAGACATGAGGGGAAACGCTAGGAAAGACAGGGGATGTATAAGCAAATCCTTTGACGTGGGAACAGCTCTGAGACTGGATGGGAGGTGATAACTCTTGTTGGCTACAGAGTCTTCATGATATATTATTACATACCATCCTTTCATATGCCCTGGATAGAGGTTTGGTTATACAGTCCAAACGTACTTATAAAGTTGACCGTTGCCTTTTGCCTGCTCAAACATAAAACAAAAAAATCATCTTTAACTGACTTGTGCACACTACACATTCCACATTTGTGTTAATACAGATATATATGTTTGTGTTTTCAGAAAGGAAAAAAAGGACCCAACACCAATAAAGACAAGTAGCACAGGTGATTCAGTCTCTCAGAATGCTTCTGTTGCAGTTTCCTCAAAATTCTATATCCAGAACATCTTCAAAGCTACTAGCTAAGATTGTCCAGCCTCATGTACTACTCAGGACTTCAGATAAATCCTGCACAGAGACAGAACAACAAATAATACAGCCAGCTCTCCCAGGACTTGACCATTATTCCAACTTTTCAGGGTCCCCTAAGGATGGCATTGCCCCCAGACAACAAAAAGCAGTCTAGAGAACATGACAAACACTTTCCCAAGAGGTGGGATGGGTGGTTTTCGGTCATTTGGTGGGTTATGAATGTTTGCCACTAATTGGGGTGGGGGGAGGTTGGTTGCAAATTGTTACTGGTCATGATAAGGGAGAAAACTAAATAAGGGAGGCTGAATTCAAAAATCTCTCAACAAAGGAGGGAGAATATGGAAAGGATAGGGACAATGGGTAGATTATTGAATCTACTTTTAAAAAAACTATTAATCTCAAATAGTTTATGGTATGGATTTCTGTATATTGACACAAATTTAAGGTTATTTTTGTTATGCTGTATATATATTTCTATTCTTGTTTAAGGTATTGTGCCTATACAGCTCATTTAAAAACTAATGTGTAATTAAGAAATAAAGGTTAGTAACTACTGTTAGTAACTATAGCTAGTCATCTATAATAATCAAACTTGTAATTATGTGAGATAAGTTTTCAAGGTTAAATAGAGATATTTTAAATAGACTGGTGGTCTTCAAATGCTTCAGAGACCTATAGAATATGCATTTAAGATGTTTCAACAATCTAAGACTTTTCATGACAGTGAAACATGTCTGCTCCTGGCAGCACCAATTTACTTCAAAAAGGGATGATAGGCACTGAAGAACCTCCATATGGGGTTTGCTTTTGTGTGGCAAAGTTAGCCACTGGGCAAGAAACTGCCCTTGCCTCAACTGCTGACAGTATGCTGTCCAAATTGGATGAGCAGGACACAAAAGAAGGTGACTACTGAACTTTGCCAAGACAAGGTATGACAGTCCTTCAAAATTCCTACTTCACAGAAAAGTCCGTCAGATATTCTAGGTCTGTAGACCAAAGATAGATGCCCCATCATTGCAGAGGAACCTTGGGGTGACCGCCCAGCAGCCAGATGTTTCTGTCATTTCTATAGTTTTGGAAGTTGTTCATTCCGTACTTCCTGTTTACTTAGGTATTATTATATCCTTCTCAGGTCTCTGATGGAGTTGAAGACAAGATAGTTAAAATTACAGTTTTAGCCGGGCGTTGGTGGCGCACGCCTTTAATCCCAGCACTCGGGAGGCAGAGGCAGGCGGATCTCTGTGAGTTCGAGACCAGCTTGGACTACCAAGGGAGTTCCAGGACAGCCTTCAAAAGCCACAGAGAAACCCTGTCTCGAAAAACCAAAAATAAATAAATAAATAAAATAAAATTACAGTTTTTCTTGTTAACAAATACAAAAAAGAAACTCAATAAAGAGGTATAAAGTATATCAGGTTGAGAAACACAAAAGCTTAAGTTATCTAATAAAATGTTTTGATATCTTTGGGTTGGTAATACAAGTCAGGAAAAAAATTAGGTACAAAACTTTTGACTCACCAAGTTAGGATAGATAATGAAATATTTTTCTCTGAATTTACCAAATACAGATAGAATGAACATTGTAAATGTAATTCTTACCTGATAGTTGTTCTTATTGTATATAATTTTACTATGTTGGACTTAAAATCTTTCCTTTTTATTTAGACAAAAGGGGGAAATGTTGTGGGATATTTGTATACTGTGTGAAGCTATATTACTATGATTGGCTTAATAAAGAGCTGAACAGCCCATACCTAGGCAATACATAGAGGCAGAACTTCCGGACAGAGAGAAAAGAAGGAGGAGATCAATCTAGGCATGCATCAGATGCCAACAGGAATGGAAGGAGTTGGACACATAGAATGAAACATAAAAAGCCATGAGGCAAAGCGCTAACTTAAGTTATAAGAGCTAATGGGATGAGCCTAAGGCTTAGGCCAAGCTTTCACAACTGATAAGAAGTCTCCTTGCTCAGTTGGCAGAATGCTTATGCAACATGTTAACAACATTCAGAAAGCATTAGATTGGAATCCCAGCACTGCATAAATGGGATATGTTGGTACACACATGTAATCCCAAAACTCAAGAAATGAAGAATGAGGAAAACCATCTTCCTCATCAAAAAGAGAATTTGTGTTTGACATTATAGAAAGTGTTGGGTCTCCCTTTAACTAGAAGAGAATGTCTGAGACCTAATACTCGCTTGAGATCTGGATCTAGAACTAACTATTGTCTAGTTCTTCACAGCTCGCTAAGACCAGTGACTTTGATGACAAGCTAAGCAGACAACTGCTAACTCAGATTATAAACCTAATTCATTCACAAAGTCTGAGGTAGCTTGACTCTAGGAGAAGGGTGTAAACCTTATAGTGCTCTCACCATATGAACAATATGCTGTTCTTATGGTTGTATGACGTTGGCAAAATCATTTCCCTTTTCTTTCATGTGGACTGGAACTACTGCATTGATTCATAGAGCCCAGCAAAAGTCACACTTGTTCATTACTGGGCAAGGAGGCCTTTAAATGGAGATGCCCTTCCCCTCGATTGGCACAGCCCAGGAGAACACTCAGGGGATGTTGGGTCCTGATATGTAATCATGCTCAGAAAGACTTAAGGTTATTAATCAATTTAGCAATTAGGAGGACATTTAGAATTACTTTTCTCCCAGAGTCATCAGAGCACAGCTCCAAGCCAGGTACTCCAGGGAGAATTTTTTAGATGTTTTTTTTTTCTGTGGTTGTGTGTGGCAGTTGACTGGCAGCCCTTCCCTCTGGACATTGTCAAGGCCCAAATAAATCACAACCCTCTTTTACGGTCTGCCTTTGCAAATGGAGTTCATTATCTCCAGGGACACCTTCAACATGCCAGAAGAGTGTAAAGCTGTTGGACAGAAATGACTTTTTCTAAGGGGATTCTTTTAGTAAAGACCTTCAAGGGGAATTGAAAGTAATCTCTCAGAGGTAGATTTATCACACAATCTTAAGATAAGGTATGAAACTATGAAGTAATTTCACACTAATGGTGGGTTTGTTGCCTGTAAGTCTGACCTTTAAGCCACCTGGGAGGTTCCTTTTATCTGAGGGTAACTGATCCATGAATGCCATTACTGAAAGTGAATCATCTTAAAATAGGGTCCATATGTATCATAGTAAAGTGTGGGTTTGGATTTTATGTTGAAAATTAAAGCAAAACAAGTTACTACACAGTACCATCCTGTCCATGCGATTTAGATAGGATCCTGTGTGCCCTAGGAAGGGATACTATTGCTGTGATGAAATACCATGACCAAAGCAACGTGAGGAGGAAAGAGTTGATTTGGCTTCCACTTCTGTTGCTGGAGTTTCTTGTCCCACCACCAGGCCCCTCAGTTGCTTCCGCCCCAAATAAACACATGAACACTGTATTAATTACAAAACTGATGGTCAATGGCTAGGGCTTCTTATTGGCTAGTTCTGCCTTAATTATCAACCCATAACTACTAATCTATGTATTTCTACATGACCTTATCTTACCAGAGAATGCCTGGTGCGTGCCATCCTCCCAGTCTCTAAATGGCACCTCCTGGTGGCAGCTCTCTCTGCCTACCTTTCCCAGAATTCTCCTTGTCTCCTAGTCCAGCCTATCTTCCTGCCTTTATTGGCCAAACAGTGTTTTATATCAACCAATAAGAGAAACATATATACAGAAGAACATCCTTTATCACACTTCCACACCACTGTTCATCACTGAAGGAAGTCAAGACAGGAACTCAAACAGGGCAGGAACCTGGAGACAGGAGCTGATGCAGAGGCCATGGGAGGATGATGGTTACTGATTTGTTTGTTGAGGCTTGCTCAGCCTGCTTTGTTACAGACCCAGGACCACAAACCCAGGGATGGCACCACCCACGATGGGCTGAGCCTCCCCCATCAATCACTAATTAAGAAAATGTCCTACAGTCAGATCTTCTGGAGGCATTTTCTTTTTCTTTCTTTCTTTCTTTTTTTTTTTTTTTTTTTGGTTTTGGTTTTGGTTTTGGGAGACAGGGTTTCTCTGTGGCTTTGGAGGCTGTCCTGGAACTCGCTCTTGTAGACTAGAGATTCACCTTGTTTACCTGTGACAAGAGACCACAGGTACCCATCCCGCTTCCTCACACCAGCTACTCCTAGCACCTCACACTCCTCCACAAAAGAAAAGCCCATTTTTGCCCAGTGCTTAAGTCTCTTGCAGATTTAAGGGTCAGAGCCGTCTCCCTATTACAGTAATAATTTTCCTTTTGCCAACCTTACAACTATGTCTTGGAATAAAAGTCTATTTTGGTAGGATATGATGACACACCTTTAATCCCAACATTGGGAGAGGTAAATCTCTGTGAGTTCAAGGCTAGTCAGAGCTACACAATGAGAACCTGTCTTTAAAAAGGGAAAAAACGGTCTACCTTTTCCAAATTCACGTTTGTTCTTCATTTGACAATAGTAATAAACCATAGAAACAGCCTTTCCAATGTTTCCATTTTCTTAGATTTCCTTATTTTAGGCATTTGTTTCCCAGGTGGGAAAAAAAGGAGGATTTATCTCTACCTCACCAAAAACTCCATACCTCACCACACACATCTCTGCCCCTGCTCAGCCTACAGTTCCCCCAGCATAATTAGATCATAATTCTCATTAGATCAACATTCAATATTTCCCTTAACAAGAATACATAAACATACTTCACAGCCAAGCACTTCATGAGTGTATATGATTATATGTAATGATTATTTTTCTTTCCTCGCTAAATTTTCTTCCTAGGGTTGAAAATCATTTTGGTTTTGTTTATTTGCTTAATACTTGACACTAATCTATTCCCAAACTCTCCCTAGATTGAGTCTCTGGAATGCTGTGATGCCATCAGTATTCTGGCCATTTCATTTTCTTGAAGGGACAGGTCCTGGATCTTGTGGCTGGGCCCTAGTTTAGGTCGATGCTTCTGAGACCTGCTGCAGAGCTCCTGGCTGAAATCCCTTCTGCCATCCGACTGGAACTGCATTCTCTCTTGTATACCGCCTTCCTTTCCAGAAACCACGTCTGCCCTCTTGTGTGGGGTCTTCCCCGGGGACTATGCCTTCTATTTTTCTTTTGTTGAATACATGATATCGTCACAGTAGCTTCCTGAGAAAGAGTCCCTGCTGTCAGAATTTGAGAGGGCTCATCTCTGAACACATTGCCATTTTATGCTCACACTGAATTGAGAGTTTGGGTGAGAAAAAAGTTCTGAGTTGGAAGTAGCTGGCCATTCTGGCTCCAGTGTTGTTGAAAGGGCTTCTGCTCTCATTCTTTTGCATGAAAACTACTTATTTTCTCTGGATTCTCTAGTATGGTCTCTTCTTTACTAATGCTAATATGCCATAATAATGAACCTTTGTTTTCTTCATTAATTATTCTGGGCCTTTTTAGCCTAGAAACTTTTGTTTAAGACTGGGGGGGGTTCCTTGGATTATACATCAATTATTTTTTTAATATCTATTTTCTCTATTCTGTTTTTTGAATTCCCATAATTTGAATGTTTTCATGAAGAAGTCTAATGCTTCTCTCTCTCTCTCTCTCTCTCTCTCTCTCTCTCTCTCTCTCTACACACACACACACACACACACACACACACTTTTACAGTGTAGCCCAGGCTGGCCTCAAACTCTTGATCCTCCTGCCTCTGCCTCCTAATACCATGCTTGCCATCTTTCCTTTACCCTGAGTAATTTTCTTCACCTTAGTTTTCATTCTACTGATTTTTTTTTTCGAGACAGGGTTTCTCTGTATTGCCTTAGAGCCTGTCCTGGAACTCATTCTGTACACCAGGTTGGCCTGGAACTCACAGAGATCCACCTGCCTCTGCTTCCCAAGTGCTGGTATTAAAGGCATGTGCCATCTGAAAATTCCTTTTTAGTGGCATGCCATTCTTGACTTTTAGATGCAGTATCACATCTTTTCTTAAAATGTAACTTTCTTATTGTGTGTGTGTGTATTTGTGTGTGCCAAGTAAACACATACCATAGTACACATTCAGAGGTCAAAGGATGGTTTTCAGAAGTCAATTCTCTCCTTTTATCTTGGGTATTTAGGATCCAATCTGTTGGGGCCCCAGCCCCCACAGGGTCTCTGTGAGTGGCTGGTCAGCCAACAAGTGCATCCTGTTTTCTAGTCCTGGCTTACTGCCCCAACCTTGCCCCACTGACATCAGCATCTAGCATGAAGAAAACACGATCTCTTCCACCTGGGGTTTTTCCACTGTGCTGTAAGCCTGTACTTTAGGCTGCTCCCTGTCTACTATAAAAAAGCGACCTCTTAGCACAAACGACCAGATGTCTTGTCTTTCAGTTCAATCTCCAGGCTTTCGCCCAGTATATTAGACTTTCTCGTGGCATGATTACAGACTTACTCTACCTGCCAATCCTTCTCACTGGTGCAATAATATCATATTTTCCTAACTGTATTGTATTTGTTTACTTTTTATTGATGTGGCAAAAACCATGACCAAAAGCAACTTACAGAGGAAAGGGTGTATTACAGTTTACAGCTTACAGTCCATCATCAAGGGAAGCCAAGGCAGGAATGGAAAGAGACTATGAAGAAATGCTGATTGCTGACTTGCTCTCCTGGGCTCTTTCAGTTTACTTTATAAAACAACTGGGGCCACTTGTCCAGGGTTAGCACTGCCCACAGTGGGCTGAGCCCTCCAACATTGATCGCTAATCAAGAAAATGCCCCCTACGTACTTCCTATAGACCAACCTGAGGGAGGCATTTTCTCAGTTGAGGGTCCTTCTTCCCACACAACTCTAGCTAGTGTCAAGTGGACAAAAAGTAGCCCGCCCGTGTAAGTAAGCTTTCTTCTTCATGCCTAATGTCTGCTTTTCCCCCTGAGATGATTTTACCTTCTGAGTGCACCTTGTTTTTCATGTTATCCGTGTTTTCAAGTATCTACTGCTTCTTGACCAAGTGCTTATGAACAGAATACCACACCATCATGGTGTAGTGCTGACCAGGGCCAACCTTGTCAGTTATTAGTTTCACTGAACTGTGTCCTATCGGGGCCATTTCTTCAAGAAACTCTTGAAGTTATTTGATACAGCCATGTCATCAAATCTAATCTTTATCAAAACCTTATCTAGCCTCCTGCTTGTGGAAGACAGACGTGTCTCTGACTGTTCAAGGGTAGATTCACAGTCTCCGTGTCTGCTGTGAAAACTTGCATCAAGTTCCGTGTTTTCTCCAAGCCCCATACCTCCAGTTGTGCCTCCTAGTCCAGGTCTGAAACGGCCTGCTTGGTCATCTCTAGAGAGTGGTGGTCTAGGTACAAAAGCATGGAGGGGTGGAAGAAACCAAGTGCCACTCGTGTTTTGAGAACACAGTCAACCAGTCTTGGCTTTGGTGCTGACTTTCCCCTTCCTTCTGTCTGTTTCCCTACTTCCTGAG
The DNA here is from genome assembly GCF_017639785.1 of Mesocricetus auratus. Classification (NCBI taxonomy): domain Eukaryota; kingdom Metazoa; phylum Chordata; class Mammalia; order Rodentia; family Cricetidae; genus Mesocricetus; species Mesocricetus auratus. The sequence continues at coordinate 14,986,037 of NW_024429203.1, read as the reverse complement.
TCTCTGGGGCTTCTGAGACAGAATTCAGGCTGTTCGTGTCTGAGCTCAGAACTTGACATTCTCAGGCCCTGCTAGGTCAGTTTCCACTTGTTAATATGGGTCATATTAAGTGAGCTTTCTAGCTTTCAGAGGTTTGGGCCTGGTGTCTCTTTTATATTCCCTTTGGTGGTTGTTTTAATGAGGTTTCAGGCAGTTAAAGGTGCCCCTCTGGATCTTTAATAAGAAGTTCCAGCCAGTGCTTGAACTTGAACTCCAGTTTGCGTTCCCAGAAGCAGACCCACACAACAATATACTGCTGATAAACAATTTGGAAGCTTTTATGATCTGTTGTACACTATTTTAAGTACATGGGCACTAACCTTATGCCAGGAGGATGGTTTACTGTGAAGGCTTGGTGGCCCATTTGGAACCTTCTCCTGTCCCAGGGAAGCCTGGGGGTGAGGGGAGTTATGTTTAATGGTAATGATACTAGAGCAATTTTTTTCAGTGCTAAGGATCAAGCCCATGACCTTGCACATGCTACACAGGCACGCTTACATTAAACATCAAAAAAAAAAAAGTTCTTGTCTGTGGGAGAGCCTGGAATAGACCACACTCCCAGCCAAATTCTAATTGTGACTTGGCCTCTATTAGCTGCGCGTCTAACCCTAGAAGAAGCAGTCACTAAACTGTGTCTCTGGCTTTTCAGGACTTTGTCTAGTCTATGTAATCAAATGCATGTTAGTTCTCCTTATGGAGTTCTCACTACCTCATATGGTGAGCATCCAGAAAACAAAGAGAGGGGCTAGGATCAAGAAAACAGAAGGACCCTCCTCACAAGGGCCGTCGGCATGTCTTGGGATGAGTGTTCACTTGCCCCACCAGTGCTGGAACCCTGTCTGCCTTGAACCTGTGTGCTGCTGCGGTCTCTGTGAGTTCATATACGTGTCGGTGCTGTGGTGTTCAGAAGACACCGTTTCCTTGGAGTCACCGTCGCCTCCCGCTCTTACCGTCTTTCCGCCTCCTCTTCCACATAGATCCTGAGCCGAGAGAGGAGGGATTTGGTGACGACGTCCCATTTAGGACCGAGCGTTCCAAAGTTTCTTACTCCCTGCACACCATCCGGGGTGGGTCTCTGTCTTAGTTCCCACCTACTGCGAGAGGAGGCATCTCTGATGATGGCTGAACAAGGCACTGATCTGAGTCCCCCAGCCCAGTGTGACCAAGAACGGAAGTTTCACCACCCTTTGCAAATAAAGAAACTGAGGCACAGGAATATGTCACACGGTTACAATCAAGACTTGGAAACGGTGACTTGATACGGAGTATTTGCCCTTTACCCAGCCTGCCTCATTTCCTCCACCATCTTGTCATCTGTTACTTGGGCCCCTTGTATCACCCATCCATGACTACTTTGTTTTCCCTCTCATTAGATGCCTTCTCTGTGGGGCTCTCTCTTAAAGAGCCATCACTTCACTTTGTTCCTGGCTCGCAGTGGGGTTTTCTAACACTTTTTCGTTCCCGAAGTCTAATATGTGATTAAGTTGCAGGAAAAGTCCTTCCAGGTATGATTCCCCAAACCACTGTGTTAGAGCCCATGTCTGTCTGTCTGTCTGTCTGTCTGTCTGTCTCTCTCTCTCTCTTTCTCTCTCTTTTGGTTTATTGAGGCAGGGTTTCTCTGTATTGCTTTGGAGCCTGTCCTAGCACTCAACTCTGTAGACCATGCTGCCCTGGAACTCACAGAGATCCACCTGCCTCTGCCTCCTGAGTGCTGGGATTAAAGGTGTGCGCCACCAACACTGGATCCCCCCCCACACACACACACACACTTCGGCTCCTGGGGTAGCCTGTCTCTACGAGAGTTGTAAGCCAGATGCCTGTTTTCTCTTGCAGTAAAACCCCCTGGTTTCAACCCTCCACTGGTCTCTTCCCAGCCACTGCCTTGTCCAGCAGCAGGCTCCTTCCCTTCATTAACTGAGGAATGAGGCCCAGAGGGGCAAGGAAAGGTAAGACCTAATGTTTGCCTCTACTGCAGGCTGAACCACACGGACGTCACTTCGGTTACTCACTCTCTAATCCCCCTTGTATATGGTGGGATACTGGAGCCCAGGATGATTTCTTAAGACACCTGCTGTAAGTGCCATAAGGTCACTGCCAGAAAAATGTGGGAACTGGAATTTCCTTCACATCTGGTTTCGGAGAAGTTAGATCAGATCAAAAAGAGATGGAATTCCTTCAAGGGCTCATGAGGGAGGCTCATGATAAGGAGGCCCAGCAGGACCCAGGAAAAGTCTAATTGCAAAAGTGGTGATGGAATCAGAGCCACATTGGACTAGCCAGTAGATGACATAAATCCCTGAATTGTTGCTCTGCAGGGGAGTGGTCTGAGCATCCAATCATGTTGGGTACTTCCATCTATAATTCCCCAAGCATCAGGCCTATCAAAGCCACCATATCCCCCCCCCCCCACCTAGTCTCACAGTGCCTGGCAAAAGCTCTAGATGGAGGAGGAGTTAGCATGGGCCATCCTGACTTGAAGGCTCAGTGTGAACAGAACCAAAGGGCAAGAAGGAGCCAGGCTAAGCCACCAGCATTCCCAACCCCCAAAGAAAACTGTTGTGGCCTCTACAGGATACCAACTCTAAGAGTTGGCCTGTTCTCTTTTTCTTCCTCCAGGTCCAGAATAAGGGGAAGGGGCATTGGGTTAGAGGCTGGTTTGTATTTCAGACAGAGATTCTAATTGGTTCTGACCTGAGCCTCTTCACTTCTCATTACCTCCTGGAGTCGCTGAGTCCCTTTCATGTTTCAAGAGACCAAGTCCTCTCGCCATCCTGCCAAGGGTCTGGATTAACCTATCCCTGACCCTCAGATATCTGCGTTCCCAAGCCAGCACACATTTGCAGGGCGGGAGTAATGGGAGGTGCCCATGGCATCAGCAAAACATAGAAAATCAGCACCAAATCTGTTCCCCATCTCCAGCGTTGCTCCTTCCTCACAGTCACACCCCTGCCGCCCCCGGCTTGCATTCCTCTGTGGCCTCCCCACCACCGCAGATGTAGAGCTAGACCCAAAGATCCTTAGAGAAGGTTCACTTTCCAGGGTTCTGAAGAATTCCTTCTCAGTATGTGATCTTACACGGGTAATTCATCTTCTTTGTACTGCATGTTCCTTACCCAAAATACAGATATTGAACTTTACCTTGCATTTACACTCATTTTTTAAAATAAAAAAGTAGCATATGGCTGGGCATGGTGATATACATCTACAATCCCAACACTTGGGAGGCCAAGACAGGAGGATTGTGAGTTCAAGGCCACCCTGACAACATAATGACACCTTATCTCTAAACAAAACAAACAACATGAAAAAGAAAACAGAAAACATACTTCAAGTTTTAAAACATTTAAAAATTATTAAGGCTATAAAATATTTCATACTTATAAAAATGAATTTAAGTTCATGTATCTACATAGACTATTCAGAAACACATTTTTAACTTAACACATTATGAAGATTTTCCATTTTCAAAAGCTACACAGGATCCCCTAAAAGATATCATAATGTTCTCAGTTATTTCCCTGCTGATACACATGTGGGTTTTTTTCTGAGAGTTCATTATTACAATCTGTGCTGGTTAGGTTTTGACAGAACTGAGAGTCACTGGGGAAGAGGGGTCCCCAGCGGAGGAAGTAACTGCCTCCATCAGATTGGCCGGTAGGCAAGTCTGTGGGGTATCTGCTTGATTAATGATTGACGTGCTGTGGAAGGGCCCAGCCCACAGTGGGGAGCTGGGGGAGGGGCAGTGTTACTCCTGGGTTCTGGGTTGTGTGAGAAAGCAGGGTGAACAAGCCAGAGGGAACAAACCAGTAAGTAAAATCCCTTTATGGCCTCCTCTTCAGTTAATTCCCCAGTGTTCCTACCTTGACTTCCCTCAAGCATGGCCTATGGTTGGCAGTTGTAAGATAAGTTAAACTTCATCCCCAAGTTGCTTTTGGCCATGGCGTTCATCATAGCCTAGGACACAGTCCTGCTGTTCTGAACTTGCTCTATAGTAGACTCAGATTGGGGCGATTATCCAGCTCATGATATTCTTGGGGGCAATGACTTCTGGAAAATGTTCCTCTTTCAGAATTCCTTAACCCGCAGTCCAAATATTCACTGGGTCATCCTGTTTCTAGGATCACTGTGATTGGTTCTAGAATGAGCCAATGCAGAATCCATCCCAGGAACATTTGTACCAAATTCAGCACAAGGAGTCCTCTTTCCTTTCCTTTTTCTTTTGAGGAAGAGACCCACATTGTAGCCCATGCTATCCTGTAATACATTATGTAGTCTAGGCTGGTCTTGAACTCATGAAATCCTCCTGCCTTTGCCTCCTGAGTGCTGAATTGCAGATGTGAGCCACCATGCATCCATCTTTTGCTATCCATATGGGGTAACAAAAATCTAGGAGCTGCCAAGTGTCAAGAGAATAAAGCCAGCACAGAAAACAGCTGAGGGTGAGACAATATCTTTACTAAACGTAATTAATTTACATTTATCTATTTATGGAGTGCTATGATCTAACTCAAGGATTCATTTGTTCTTAATAAATACTCTACCACTAGGTCACATCCTGGTGCAAATTGTTTGTTTGTTTGGTTTGGTTTGGTTTTATTGAGAGGGGTCCCAGGCAGGCTTGGAATTCACTATATATAGCTCAGGTTGGCTTATAACTCACGATCTTCCACCCAAGGCTGGGATTATAGGCACATGCCACCACAACTGGCTAGTGTCTGTTTTAAACCAGAAGTTAGCTTATTGTTAAGGCCCCTCTGCTCTCGTGTTCTTTGACCATGAGAGAGGAGATCATAGGAAAAGACTATTCCTTTCTACTATGTTAGCCCTTCTCTGTGAATCCTGCCAGTGCCCCGAACTCTCAGAAGACAACGCTTCTCGATGAGGGCAACCCTTTCCTCCATCCTCACTCTTCATATGTGGCTCTTCTACCCTGTAGAGCCTCTCCTCTCTGAAACTGCCCCTGCGGCATAAGATAGCTTATAGCTACACTGTCATAATAGTTTAGGCTCTTTGAGAAAAGTCGCCGGGTGGTATAGTCTATATTTTCTCTGGCTGTCAAGTTCCTTTGTGACAGCAAACTTTCTCAAAGGAAAGGAGACAGAGTGGAGCAGTGGACCCACTCAAGTGGTCCACGAAGGTTCCTTAAATACCTATACCTCCGCGTCTCCAGGCCTCGTGTTAGGAACCGGGGGTGGAAAGATGGGCAGAGAGTATCTTCCAACCTTCCTCTACTTCCCTGTTTTTGAACTTTCACCCCTTCGCCACCGACCTCTCCCCAATTCTGCTCCACCCAAGGGCACAGCGTCCCCCAGAGTCCCCATGTGCTGCCTGCCATCTTTCTTTCCGCACAGGAGGGGAGGGCCCCCCACTTCATAGGACACTTATGAGGTTCCAATGAGTCAGTAGTGCTTTGTAACCTGTAAAGACCAGTGATTATTAATACCCAAGAAGAGAGAACGTGCGGGGAGCAGAGGGGAAGGGTGGGGAGTAGGCAGGGGAAAGGGGGCAATAGGGTAATTGGGAGGGCTGACAGCCCTAAGGACTCCACACTAAGTGGAAGATATAATGGGGCTCAGGGCAGAAGAGTCAGGGGCTTGGAATGCAGCAAGACTCAGAGGTCCATGCCTGGATTCCGGGGCCCCCGGGCCGCAACATTATTCACCTCCCTGGAGGTGGTGGCCTCTGGAGGTTTCTTTGACCTACCCAGAACAGTGTCTGTCTGCAGCCTGGCAGCCTCTCCCATGGTGCGTCTGCCTGTCTATCCATCTATCTCCTCCTGAGAATAGAGGAGGCTCAGCATGAGCCCACTTCTTTCCCTGCTGCCCGGCTCTAAGGCTTCCCAGGGTCGGGATAGATAGGCAGGCGATGCTGGCTCCTAGGAGTATTTGTGGGATTGAGGAGGGTCACCACTTTGAGCTCTCTGCTCCCCATCCCACCACTACCTCAAGGGCCACAGCAGGGCAGTGCCGACCAGACAGCTTGGGGATGTGCGGCTCCCCCAAGGAGGGGCTGGGATATCAAAGTTGGAAGTGCGGGGGCATGTCAGCCCCGCTTTGTGAACTGGACTCCCATCAATGCATGAAAGCCCTGCTCAACAAACCACATTCGCTGCGCTCCCAACCTGCATTCCCAATTGGTCACGGCCTGGCCCCCAGCTGCATTCCTGCGCTAGAGGAGGCAAAGGGCCCTGGCCTCTTTGTTCTTCCCAAATCAGGGCTCAGAACCATGACAGGCTGATCACATTACCCAGCTGAGGTCAGCCCGGCAGGAATGACCCCCCTCCTGCTCCTCCTCCACCTCAACAAGGCAGAGCCACTGGCCCTACCTTACCCCACTACTTTCCCTTGCCCTACCCTTACCTGTGCTGGCTTTTCACAACAGTCCAAGTTGGGCCTTTAGAGAGGAAGGAAAGTGCACAGACTACAACTTAGCAGCTTCATCCAGAGTCAGAAGCCAGGAGGAGCAGTGCCCGGACCCTGATTCCAAGGCTGGACCGGTTTCAGGCCATCTCCAAGGCTTTGCAGTTGCTTTGAAATGGCCCCACTGCCCCATGAGCTCAGAGCTTCACACAGCTTACATATCGATGCCATCTCAGACCTGAGGTCAGTGCCAGAACAAGGACAGCTTTAGCGCTGTCATGGAGAGGATGCTTTCCGTCCTCGGTGCCTCCCTGTCCCATTTAAGCCACAGTCCGTTTGGCCTTGGAGGGACTTCTTCTGACCTGCCTGGCTGGACTGTGGGCTCTGCTGTGTGACCTTGGCTGACTTAATGTCCTTCTCTGGATTTCAGTTTTTTCCCTTTCAAAACTATTATAACCATAAAGACAGTCCTCTGTCATAGGTTCCTCGGTTGCCATGGCTACATGACCGAAGTTACTTCTCTCTTCCCTCGCATCTCCCCAAATACCTGGCCTCCAACACACTTCTCCCTACACTCCCTTTCCTGCTTTCTCTGAATTCCTAAAGCTCCAATTTGAGACAGACTGCTCGGCTCAAATCATTTGTATTATTCTGAATAGTTCCGTGTGTCAATCATTGACTCCTTTGCAAACGTGTTGGCATTTCAGGAAAGACCTTTGGATTTTGTTATTCGTTCAACAATTTTTTATTCAATAGAGCTGTGCAGGCTACTAGGAATCAGTGATGGAGAAAGCAGTCCAGGTTGGACACAGGCCCTAGCTAATGTTGCAGTGGTTTTGTTTTCCCAGTTGTAATGAGCAAGAGGATGGAAAAAGCATCAGGCATCAAGAGGCCATGGCAAGGGCTCTAGGAAAGGTTCTCTGAGTAAAGGATATCTAAGATGAGATTTGGAGGTGGGTGCTAGAGAAGGAAATAGACCCTGCCAGAGCCAGAGCCTAAAGTGGGAGTAGGGTACAGGCAGATGTGGAACCTGGATTGTGTTCTAAGTGAAGCTATTGTGGGGCTTTCAGCAGGGGCACAGTATGAACCAGAATCACTGGGCAGAGGAATGGAAGGCAGTCTGGTGACCTAGAAAGATGCTGATGTGGTGTGTTGCTGGGGCAAGCCCCTGCTGGAGGTGATGCTTGGCTGAGTCTGGCTTCCCGGGAGCAGCTGGGATGAGACACACCAGGCACCCATTTGTAAGTGGAGGCTTGTTGTCCTGGCATTCGTGCATTGACCTGGTCTTGAATAATCAAGGGCCGAAACATCTTTGGAATTGGCATTCTTATCTGCTGCTAAGGTGCTTTTGAGATTTTCAGCACCCAGGACTCCTTTTTATTGTTCTCATGCTCAGCTCCTCCAAATTGTGTTGAGAACTGTTGTTTACTAAACAAACCAAATTCATTAAATTACTAATTACTGTTGCTTCCTGCTTCACTACTATGAAATTGTTTATCTGAGCTGTTGATTGCATATTAATGCTGTTTCCAATTGGAGGTGATTTGATTTCAGCCTAAAACCTTCCAGTGCTATGATGATAGCATCCACACAGTTGACCAGGGATGGACAGACATGCCAAGAGCATCCCACATAGCCTTAGGAGTACGCTCAAGAGCATCCCACATAGCCTTAGGAGTATGCTAGACACTCCCTTCTGTCCCTTCCAGTATCTTTATCCTCACTCTGAACCCAAGCCAGTTTTCAGAACCCTAGAACAGCATGAATAGAGTTTCTCTGCCCTCTTGTTTCTGCTTGGGGTCTGCTAATGGAATTCGCTGTTAGAGGGAGGAAGAGTCTGCTCCCTCTCTGATCAGCTTCTTGAGGTCTACGGCTACTGTGGCTGTGTCCTTCCAGTAAAACGCCACAGGGCCTGCCTCTTTTTTATAGCTATAGAAATTGGCGGGTTCTGCCCTGTCCCTGCACCATCCCTTCAAACAGACACTGCACCCCTTGCTTCTGTCTGTAAATCCTGTCAACAGGACATCACTGGTTCTCTCTTTTTTTTTTTTTTTTTTTTTTGGTTTTACGAGACAAGGTTTCTCTGTATTGTTATGGAGGGTGTCGGTCCAGCCTGGCCTCGAACTCACAGAGATCCGCCTGCCTCTGCCTCCCGAGTGCTGGGATTAAAGGCGTGCGCCACCACCGCCCGGCCACTGGTTCCCTCTTACACGCTCCTTCACGGTCCTGTTTGAGTGAGCCATCTTTTTGAGTGGGAACGTGACTTACACAAGAAACAGAAGGAAGTGTCCTAGTTTAAGTTGAAGGGTGAGTAGAAGCCAGTCTTTTTGACAGTTAATCTTCATCATCAACTTGGCTGGATTTGGCATCACTGTGGAAACACATCCCTGGGTGTTTCCAGAAAAAAAAAAACTGGCTTAGGTGGGAAGACCTACCCTGGCTGTAGTTGGGGTCCCAGACTGAACAAAGAGGAGAAAGTGAATGACATGCTAACATTCATCTGTCTCTCCTTATGACTGTGGACACAGTGTGACCAGTTACTAGTGCAAAGCCTACCATGCCTTGATGGGCTACACCCTCAAACTGTCAGCCAGAAGATGCCCTTCCCTCTTGAGTTGCTTTGTGAGCTATTTTGTTATAGCAGTGAAAAAGTACACGGCAAAAATTGCCTGATTCCTGTAGTTCTGAAAAATAAATATGAAAGTACCTCCCCAATTGTCATTGTTGCTGCCACAGACACTCAAGTTAGGAATCATTCACTGAAAGGACAAAGAGGCTACACAAACCTCCGTGTGGGGGCCTGGGCTTTCCCCTCCCAGCCAAACCCTAAGAAGGAAGAGAGAAGGCAGGTGGCCGAACCCTATCACTCCCTCTCTGGAGTGCTCCCATGATGCGGATGGAGCCTCCTCCTCCCCCCCACACACACACCCAGGTCCAGCCTCAGAGCCAGCTTGGCTAGAGCCTGGTGGGAATGGTGGCTTGGAAAGGAATGTCCTGAAGTCCATCAAGCAGAGGGGGACAGCTGCCCGCAAGATTGGGTTTCAGGAAAAGCAAGCCTAGCTCCTCCTGCCTGGGGGTCTGGGCTTCTGAAGGCCTGGACACCTGCTGGGGCCACCCCAGCCCACCCTCCCCACACCCAATCGGAGATGGGAAAGAGCAGAGCCGGGAAGCGGGGCTGTCACGCTCCCACCCACCGCATCTAGTCCCTCTCCCTCCCTGTCACCTCCAATTAGACAATTCATGCTCATGCTTTTCAGAACGGGGCCTTCCCACCAGCTGAATCCGGCACCTGCCCATGCTCTGCCTCCCCCTCCCTGCCCTGCAGCTTCTGGGCCTTCCTTTTGAGATTACATGCTGACCTCACCCTCCTGTCTCTCTGTAGAGAACACACTGTGCTCACCCCTGCCGTCTCTCAGCCTCTAAATGCTCTTCACTTCCCAGCTACCTCTCACCTCCTCATTCCTGCCTCCCCAGCCCCATTAGCAGGAGGGGCCCATTATTATTTGTTATTTAAACAATAACTTCAATTACTATTTCTCACTGTGCCCTCTCTGCCTGCCTCTCTGGAGTGAGCCAGCCCTCGTCATAATCTTGTCAGGCAGGAACTGCTGTCAGCTCCTTGGTATCAAGGTAACTGAGACCTTAGCTAACTCTCTAGGCTAAGGAGGGGGTGGCAGGAAACTGGAATCCAGATTCCTCTCTCTTATCTACTCTGCCACTGTCTGTCTTCTCCCCCCAGGACATAGTACGTTCCTGCAGAGACCTGACACTGTGGTTCTCTGGTATTCTGTAGGCACTGCCCAGCACGGTGGCACGAGCTGTGGCCTTCAGTCTCTTCAGACAAGCCCCAGTGAGCCACTTAGTGCTTAAAGCACATCGTGTCCACACTCTGCTCAAAAGGCAACTGTGTGTTTGCCTTTTCAGATATCCAGTCATCCTGCAAATGGCCTCCGAGGTCCTGAGTGATCAGCTCTGTCCATTATCTGTTCTGCTCAGATCACAGTGGCTCCGAGCTGCTCCTCACACGTCCTGGTGTGCCCCACCCGGAGTCTGACCAGGGGTGACTGGCAAAGTCCTGTTCACTAATTGCTTGGCATGACCTTCCTTCCTGCTGGTGCCACAGGCGCTGAAGCATTTCCAAACGAACTCTGTTCCAGAGGGAACAGCCTGGACACTCTCCTGCTCTCCATAGACAGAGCAGCCAAGGCCTCCGGGCTGCCCCCTGCGTCTTTCTCTGACCCTGTTCCTGCATGTACCTTCCTTTCTTCCTATTCTCCTTTACCCCAGGCTCCCTACCCCCTACAGCTGCACAAGCTGCTCCCAGGGTGAACCCCAGCCTTTCCCTACCAGGCCATTACCTCCTTCCAGATTTCTTGATGTCCACCTATCCAAGTCCTTGACAGCCTGTTCAGACTTACCTGCACCAAGCTTTCTCAGTGTCCGGTCTCTCCTTCACTCTACGATCAGTCTGTCTGTCCCCTTTGCTGTTCCCCATGGTACGCGGGCCATTTATTTCCCTTCCACTCCCAGACTCTTCCTTTGTGACTCTGGCTTTTGTTTTCTGTTTTAAATCTAAATTTTTTTTTACTGTGATCCTGTGCACCTGCACACATGATGGGGGCGGGGCCCACGCCACAGCACAGGTGCAGAAGTCAGAGGCTAACACTTCGGAGTTAATTCTCTCCTTCCACCCTTATTCAGGTCTCAAGAATTGAACTCAGGTCACCAGGCTGGGGCAGCAGCACTTTTCCCCCGCTGAACCATCTTGCCTGCTTATGACATTTTTCTCAGTCAGCCTTTGACATCCATGTGTTTGGATCGTAACCTTTAGACTAGGTATCGTCCATGCTGTGCATAAATAGTGGCTGGTACTCAGTTCCTACGTGTGCATTTTAAAGAACCACGTTCTCAGAGGGGAAAGTTGAGGCTGAGAAGAAGCAAGAGTTGTCACTGGTCATGGGGCAAGGGCCCAGAATCCCAGGAGAGCGTCCATGTGCCATCCTGTGGGATTCTTCATGTGGGAGACAGCACAGAAAAACTTCAGTAGCATTTAAGGTGCCTCCATGTTTTCTGCTTCTTGGCATTGCTTCTGCGATTATATTATGCTGGCAGCAAAAGAAAGATCTAGCTGAGCGCAATTTAATCTCAGAAGCTCTTCAAAAGCAAAGAGGTCTCTAGTCATCTGTAGGAAGGACTTCCCAGTCAAGGATACTACATTCAGGCTTCGACTTAAGGGTGGAGAAACACTTGCTGAGGAATGCAGATGGCCTCAGAAGCCAAGAGCAGCCCTAGCTGAGAGCCAGTAAGGAAACAAAAGCTTCAATCCTGCAGCCACTAGGACTTAAGTTTGGCCAAGACCCCAATGAAGCTAAGAAGAAGATACATTCCCAGACCTTCACAAAGGAATCTAGCATGCTGCTAACACCACCATTCCTGCCTGCAGAACTGATGGAGGAGCTGGGATCAGCCAGCCTCTAACAGCCTCTGACCCAGGGCAATCTGAACTACGCAGTCTGTGTCACTTAATTACTACAGTGACCCTTTTCACCGCAGGAGAAAAATGATGTGATGTATCTTGAATATCACAGGGACACAAACTAACATAACCATGCACTGAAAATCTAACTGGGATTTTTATTGCTTTATTTGATGATTCTTGTTGCTTTTAATCTCAGAGAGCAAACTGGTGGCCTATAATCCCAACACTAGGGAGGCTGAGGTGGAAGATGAACGGTCTGAAAACACCACAGGCTACATGACACAACTTGTCTCAGTTAGGGCTTCCCGTTGCTGCGGAGAGACACTATGATCACAGCAACTCTTATAAGGAGAACATTCAATTGGGGTGTTGGCTTACAGTTTCCGAGGTTCAGTCCATTATCACCGTGATGGGGAGCATGGCAGCGTGCAGGCAGATGTGGTACTCTATCTGAGAGTGCTGCATTTTACAGGCAACAAGAAGTCCACTGACTGGCACTGAGAGAAACTTGAGCAAAAGAGACCTCAAAGCCTGTCCGCATAATGACACACTTCCTCCAACAAGGCCACACCTCCTAACAGTGTCACTACTTTGGGGGGCATTTTCTTTCAAACTACAGTACAACCCTATCTCCAAGTCACAAAAACAAATCTCTGCGAGGTCACTGGGTAGACTAGCTGGGAAGCATGAGTCTCCGGAATGGCCCCAGCTGGCAGAGTCTCAGCATGGACATGGTTTGCACATCCCTCCAGCAGAGCAAGAAAGCTTCAGAAGCATCCATCCAACACCCCACACAATCTGGGACAACATCCCTCCGACATCAAGACAGGGAAAAGGTATATCTTTATTTTCACTATTCTCTGACTGACTGACACATTTCCTTTGATTAAGCATATAGGTATTTCAACGGACTTTTATTCAGTTGTAAAGGGAAACGGAATTTGCAGTAAACCAAACAGAACTGCAATTAAGTGAGGTAACTCAGACTCAAAAAGACAAAACTACATGTTTTCTCCCCTATGCAGATCCTAGCTTACAATGTTTATGTGCGTGTACACAAGTGGAATGATTGTGGGTAGACACTATGAAACTGATAGGGCACAGAGACCGGGGCACTGAGTATTCGATAGCTTAACAATGTGTTTGTGCTTCATTCTGTAGGCAGGACTCTACATGTGCGCACTGCTGATGTTTTGTTTTGGTTGTTGTTGTTTGGAGCTAGCATTAAATGTAGATATTATTCCTCCAAACTGCCAATCATGAAAGAATGCAAGACTCAGTGAGTGTCCTCTGTGTCTGCACGCACACACACACACAGAGAGAGAGAGAGACAGAGAGAGAGAGAGAGAGACAGAGAGAGAGAGAGAGAGAGAGAGAGAGAGAGAGAGAGAGAGAGAGAGAGAGAGAGAGAGAGAGAGAGACAGAGAGATCTCAGAGACAACAACCACCTGGCCAGGACAGCAGATTTTCTCTGACCTCCTTGATGGCTGGTTCTCTGAATACAGCACATCTTAAAGATGCAGTCCCCAGTTTTGTTTATGCTATGGGCAGCACAGGTCACTTAGACACCTAGAAAGGGACCATAAAGAGGGGAAGGAAGTGTTTAGGAAGAGGAGAAGGAAAAACAGATGCATGAGATGTGGAAGTGAAAGGAAGCTGGGGTTGAAGAAGGATACAGAAGAGATGGGGGGGAGGGATGGGGAAGAGAACCAACAAGAGCAAATTTCGTGTGAAGAAACCATAATGAAATCTAACACTGTGTATGCTAAGAAAAGTTTAAAGAGAATATAGATACTGTCATCTCTGTTCCCAGACTGCTGGTACAATATGACAGCCACCCCATCTCACTTGTCTGCTTCCATGTCTTCCTGACATGATGAACTATCACTTACTGGTTTGCTTTGCTTTTTGTTTTTGTTTTTGTTTTGTGCTTTTGGTTTTTCAAAACAGGATTTCTCTCTGTGGCCTTTGTTGTCCTGTAGGCAACCTCTGTAGACCAAGGTGGCATCAAACTCAGAGATCCACCTGCCTCTGCTTCCTAAGTGCTGGAACTAAAGGCATGAACTTCCACGCTTGGCTTCTCAAACTACAAAGGAGAGTGGCACTCAAGAACTATGCCTAGCACACCCAGCTAAGCAAGCCCATGGCTGACTGTAACCACACGAAGACATAGCCCCACACAGAAATAACCAGTCATTGTCACACTCCTGACCCACAGAAACCATGGGAGATGATAAATAATTCAGCGCCTAAAACTTTGTCATCAATAGAAATCACATTACAGGGGTGGGGACACAGCTCAGTTGATACAGTGCCTCCCTAACACAACATGAGGCCCTGAGTTCAAGCCCCAGAACCACATAAACCAGGCATGGGGGCACATGCCTGTAATCCCAGCACTTGGAAGGTGGATGCAGGAGAATCAAGAGTTCAAGATCAAACTTGGATATGAAACAAGTTCAAGACCAGCCTGAGTTATATGAGATTTTGTCCTCAAAGAAATAAAATCAAGTTATAGTTTTTGCCACTATTAGATCTCTATCCATCTCTGTGTTGAAATTACAATAGTATTAGATCTTGTCAATAAAGAAACACACAGTACCATATCACATTTCTTTAATGTTTTGATAGCTATTTGATAAAATTACATTGTTTTGTGAATCTACTTTTCATTTTGGGGTGTGAGCGTGTGTGTGTGTGTGTGTGTGTGTGTGTGTGTGTGTGTGTGTGTCTATGTGTGTTGCTGATGATTGAACCCAATAAACATTATTCTGAGAGAGTCTTGTTAAAATTTGGATCCCAAATGTCCTTCTAAATGTTCATGATTTGAAGGCTTGGTCCCCAGTGCTGCTCTGGGAGCAGCGCCTTTGAAAGTGACTAGACGGTAGGTGCTGACCTCAGTTATGGATTCACCCATAGCCCTGATTCCACTCTTCCCATTCCCCTGTACCTTATCACAGCTGCTCTTTGGCTTCCTGTTGTGGAGCACAGGACAGTGGTATCTTGTAGTCTCCAGATGGTTTTGCCCCATATAACCACAGCTCCCACCCTGGATCCCACAAGGCCTTGGCTGGCTCTTCTTACTTCCTCTGTCCCCTATTTCAGCCCACATGATCCCACAACTGCCTATCCACCATCCAGCAAGAAGGATAAAAATATACATCCACCCTACGGCAGTAATGTCCTGATGTTTGTTAGTAAGAAACAAGGAGTAACCTGTAACGCTCAAGGCAAAGGGAGGAGGGTAGAGCCCACCACGGCCAAAGCCCACATTCCTGGGTCCAAGCGACTCTCCACCTAGATAATTTCTTGGCTGTCAAGGCCTCAGTAGAGTAGGCCTTCTCCTCTATACCAGTGCCACAGTCCTTCCTGTTCTGGGTCACTGGACAGTTTTAGGGTGTGGGTAAGAGGCCAGCCAAAAGCCTGAGTCACTGGATGGGACAGATGAGTCCAGGGTTGTGGTCTCTGTGGGGAGGGCTGAGAGTCTGCCAGTGGTGGAATGTCCTCATTCTACTCCAGATTCCTCAATGGCCCAGTGTGCAGGGAGCTAGATGCTTGTGCCCTTAGCTTTGGAGTCTTATATGACCAACTCAAGTCACACTGTCCTTCTTTGTCCCCCAGGTCATGTTATTCAGAGTGTAGGGAAAAGGGTCCAACCAAAGAAACACACCCTGAGCAGAGACAAAGAAATGCACCCTGACCCTGAAACCCGTGCCAAAGAAACACACTTTGTCCCTGGAATCAGAGCCAGTAAAAGGAATACACCCTGACCCTAAAACTAGAGCCAAAAGACTAAAAAGGACCAGTGAAAGAAACACACTTTGGCCCTGAAACCAGAGCCAAATCTGACCCTAACCCTATGCAGAAAACTAGCCAATCCCTGAGAGCAGGAGACTGAAATCTGACCAATCCCCACCCTGGAAAACTCCACCCCCTAAGAAGCCCTATATAAACCCTGCGTCTGTTCAGCTTGTGGCTGTCTGGCAGAGGACAGCCACTCACCTGGATTCTTCCCTCCCAATAAACCCCTTGGATGAGCTTTGGGTGAAGACCTTCTTTTGTGGCATAGCAGAGACACTCCTGGGCAGAGCAGAGCCAGCGGGGCTGTAAAATTTTTCTGGGGAAACCTTCCCCTGGCAGAGCAGCTCTCAAAGACTCCTCTCTCCACTCTCCCAGGAGCAGGGCTGAACTGTAGCAACTTCCCTCGTGAAACCCTCTCCTGCTGGAGCAAAACTACTACACTGGGAAAACATCCCCAGCTGGAAAACCCTCTCCTGCCAGAGCAGAGCCCATATACTGGAGAAGCCTTTCCCTGAAACCGGGCTATAAGCTGCTATGCTTACTGTGGCCTGTGGTATTCCTTGGTTCCTGAGTGCCAGAATACCTTTCAATTCAAGATGTAACACTCAGTATTCTGTGACTCCGAGTGCCAGAATATCTTTCCATCCAAGCTGTAACACTCAGTATTCTGTGACTCCGAGTGCCATAATCCATCCCTCTCCATTCCATCCAATCTGCCAAAATGCTTACACAGAGCACCTATTCCTCCTCACAACCCGTTTCCTCCTGATATAGCCTCCCTCATCAAATAGGGATTCTGAGGTTCATGGAGACAGCTGCTGACAAGGTCACAAAGCAGTGTGAGAACTGCTGTCCATCGCTTGGACTTTGAGGTGGTGATTCTGGATGTGTCCTTGGCACTGGAGACAGGGATGTTCTGGAAGCTAGAGTTATACAGCCTATGTCTACACAGCCAGGACCAGCGGTCATTCTACACTCGGACTTGGAAGCACCAGGGAGGCAAAGCCAGACCCACACAGTAAGTCCTGCGCTGTGACTCAGTTTCCAGCTGGAGACTCTACCTAACTCCTCACATTTGTAGCTGCCCCATGTTTTCCCAAACAACACCAAACATACCACCTGGCTTCTCTCTGTGCTGAGGACTCAGTGTCTAAGAACCCAGTGTCTCTCCTCAGCTGTCAGCATCTTCCTGCTGCTGTGATCCAGACAGGATCTTGAACTTCCCTGAGAATAAGAAGTGGGCCAGTTTGCCAGTCTTAGATGAGTCTGGAAACCTTGTTCTTAGGAATGGAGAACTGTATTAAGCACCTTCTGTCAAACACTGTTTCTAGAATTTTCCCATGGAATCTCTTGTTTGTTTTCCCCAACAGCCTTGTGGAATTGGCTCTTCCTCTTAGTAATTAATGAATTAGTTTGTTTGTTTATTCTCTGTGTGTGTGCACACGCACGTGTGTGTTCACACGAGTATCATCCTTGGGGACACTGTCATCTCCTTTGAAACAGAGTCTCTCACTGAAACTCACCAATTAGGCTAGACTGGCTGGCCAGCAAGCCTCAGGGATGCGCCTATTTCTGCCTCCCCACATTGATGTTAGTCCATTTATTTATCTTAATTTTTATTTTTTTTTTTAAATTTGGGAACAAGGGCTGGAGAGATGACTCAGAGGTTAAGAGCACTGGCTGCTCTTCCAGAGGTCCTGGGTTCAATTTCCAGCACCCACATGGCAGCTTGCAACTATCTGTAACTCCAGTTCCAAGGGATCTGGCACTCTCACACAGGCGTACATGCAGGCAAAACACCAATGCACACAAAACAAAAATAAATAAATCTTAGGGGAAAAAAACATTGGGGACGAGGTTCCTATGCTGGCTTTGAACTCACAGTGTCACCAGAGGCTAATCTTAAATCCCTGATCTACCCACCCCTACTTTCCAAGCCTAGGATTATAGCCTTTTACTCCCATATTTAGTTTGGGCCTGCTATAAAGGTACTAATCCTATTCAAGAGAGTTCCCTCCACCGTGGCATAGTCACATCCCAGAGGCCTAGCTCTTAACACTATCACATTGGTAATTAGGTCTTCAACACAGGGATTTTAAGGATACATAGACATTCAGGCTATGACACCTCCAGTATACCTGGGTCCCCACCATACCCCACCTAATTCTCAGCAGTCCCTTCTCTTGCTCCCTGTGGCCACCAGAGCCCATCGGGTCTCTGGACCCTATTATCTGACCTCATGATCCATGATGCTGCTGCCCTTCCCGACTCTCTGGCTGCTCTGTTCTATCCATTGGGTTGGATGACCTTGAGAAGGCCCTGGCTCAAAATGCAGATGGATATGCCGGCCAGGAGGCCATAAAACACTGTTCTCGGGTCCACCCAGGGGCTGCCTCGGCCGGCTTTTCACACCCCAGACCCCACCGTGCCTTAAGCTGGGATTGCAGGAGCTGAGGACAGTTTGGGCCTGATGCGAGTTCCAGGCGCTGCTTCCTTTAGCTCCCCCTCTTTCTTCTCTAGGCAGGTTAGCAGCCCCACTGGTGATCCGGGCTCGTCACAATTCCCAGGCCTACCTTGTTCAGGGAGTTGGGATGAGACTGATAAGAACAAATGTGGACCCTGGAAAGATGATCGAAGCAGATGCCAGAAGCTTGGTGGAATGTGACTGGCAAGAGCTGTCGGGGCCTGGCTTGAGACCAGAGAGAGAGAGAGAGAGAGAGAGAGAGAGACAGACAGACAGACAGACAGACAGACAGACAGACAGAGACACAGAGAGACACAGAGAGACAGAGAGAGGGAGGGAGAGAACCTGGAGTCGAGATGGCCAGCAGCCATCCTCACCTCCCACGAAGCCTGTTTACATTCTGTCTGTGCAGTGCCTTCTCCAGATGGCTGGCCCAGCTCCCTCACATGCTGTTATTGTCAACACCTTCCCTGTTGCCTGGTGCTTCATTGAGGGACACTGCTGTCCGACATACATCTGCCACGCCCCAGCGCCTGAGAACTGAGGACCAGGGGAGCTCTGGGCCAGACCTAAGCCCTTCAGCCCCCGGGCCTTGCCCTCTCTCCTATCCTGAGTCTGAGCCTCTTCCTTGTCCTCCCTGAGGTCACAGAGAGGTAGATCCCCAACCACCCACAGGAAAGTAGAATGAAGTGTCCAAACCCTCCCCACCATTCACCCAAACCCCAAGCCCACTTTTCCCGTGAGGCCTTCAGCCCCTCGCCCTGAGGTAGCATAGCTAGATGAACAAAGGCCTTTCTCCATAGCCATCTTCGCGTGTTCTGAGGCAAGCTTAGTCGAAGGCTTAGTCAAGGGAGGGACAGAGTGGTCGCTGTCTCTGCCCCTGACACTAGATCACATCACAGAAGCAGCTATTTCCTGAAGGAAGAAAAAAGGCTGGGAAAGGCAAAGACAAAGACAGAGAAAGGGAGAGACCGGAAGGCCTGAGCCTGGGAAGACAGACATAGAGACCAAACTGTACTGAGAGGTCCAAATTGACACCACATGGCCACCAAGCTGGACCCCAGGGCCCAGCTAACAGGGTTTCGTGCTGAGTCAGTTGCCATAGTGACAAACATGCAGGAACTATCCAAGATAACTAGAATCGTGGAAATAGCATTGTTTTGGATAAACTTCCCCTACCCCACGCCCTCCCATGTATCCATCACATTTTGGGGATAAACTTGGCTTTAATACAAGGACTTTCTCTGAGTGGCTGGGCAAAAGCCTTTGGAACCCCCAAGGACAGGATACAAAGGTGTGTGTTCTGTCTGCCCCTCGATGCGTCACTGAGTCCAGACTTGGATGCCTAGAAGCTTCACCGTACAGCACAGAGGTGTCTGAACTCCTGATGGAAGTCACGTAGCCACTCTGATGAGAGGAGAACGGGGTCACAGAAAACTTCTCTCCGGTCTTCAGGATCTACAGCAAAAGCCACAGTGAGGCCACATGGGTGCTGGCACCTCCACAAAGGTACTTCCTGTCCCCACACCCATAGCAAGGTATAAACAACCCCTTCGAGGAAGTAGGAACTGGAGAGGGGGAGAGCTAGGCTCTTGGGCAGGTGAGAAAAAGTAAAAAGGGGGAAACTGTAGCCTGGCATGTACCCAGGTGACTCCTTGCACCTGAGAAGCAGAAAGAGTATTGGGAAAGAATGGTCACCCCGAGGATATGGGATGATTGCGGTCATCACAAAAAGCCCGTTGAGGAGCCTGTTCCTTCAAACCCTTCCTGCCCTCTAGACAGCAGGGTGTTCGGATCCCCCTGGGCAGACTCCACAGAAAGAACGTAAAATCTCAAACTGGAGGTCCCCATGCCTGGCTGCCCAATCTGGCCCTGTGGCCTGGGGGGGGGGGCTCTGTGCTGGCCTCTGATGGGTGGGGCGAACAATTACAGGTCTGGAATGTCTGTTAAGAGGAGCAAATGCCACAGTGCACGTGGGAGCACTTGGCACATCACAAAGCCGTGTGTCCAACTTGTTGATTTCTGTCGTGACTCAAGCAGAGGGGAGTGGACAGGCCAAGGGAGCAGGGAGAGGTTGCAAGCAAGGGTTCATGTGAGGAGACTGGGCTCACTAACGCTATTACACCCAGATTTTCCGATCTAAACAACCAACTTCAGCCGTGAGTTCCCATCATGGAAAGTTTCTGTGAAATGATCCATGATAAAAATGGGTTTGGGAATGATCCACGTGGATGCCGGGGACTTTGCCTGGCTTGGAATGTTCTCCTACAGAAAATCAGAACCGAGTCACGACCTGAGGAGACATGGTATGGCAGCTGCGTCTGTGGACCCTCATTGCTGACCCTCTCTAGGTAACAGAGTGCCACCTTAACTCCTGCACAGACCCACACATAGAAGAGAGCCTTAAATGACTCTTGGGGTCCTAATGGCGTCCATGGCACCAGTTCCTTAGGAACAGAGAGCTCTTACCAACCCGGAGCAGATTCACTTCTTTTTTGGCTGTCAGGAAGAGTGAAATCTACCCCACTGGTCTCAACTTCAAAGCCTTTCTTTGGTACCACACGGTGATGGATGACGGGGAAGGCATAGCAGGCAGGGATAGATAGGGGGAATAAATGAAGCAAGAAGAAGAAGAAATGGCTCGATTCTTGATGCCCAGCACACTGGTGACAGCCAGACATGGGGAGGGATTGGCTTGGGGTCAGGAATCCTAGTTACCAGACCTGGAACTAGAGTGAGACCCCCAGAGAAGGGGAAGCTGGCAGTCCCCTGTAAGTGACATGCCAGGGAGGCGTGCAGAGGACAACACGGGCCAAGGCTGGGTCTGAGCCCCCCAGCCATCCCTGGCTCCAGGGAGGCCGGGGGGGGGGTGCTACTGGGCAGAGCACCACCTCCCTAGCTGGCTGCCTCCTCTAGATCTGCTTTCACTCCCCCACCCCCAGTTTTTCCACAAATTCTCTTTGGCCTTGGGGTGATTTTTCCAGCATTCCATCTAGTTCTATATGGCACCAAAACGGGCAGCCTCGGTGGCAGAAGGCTGGCTGTGTATATGTGTGTATGAACACATGGGTGTGCCTCAGGGGCCGGTAGGTTATGGGGTGATGGGGTGAGAGAAGAAGGAATTAGCACCTTGAGTCCAGCAACCCCAGTTCTTTCTCCAGACATCTACAAGCTAATCAGAGCTAGAGAAGTCTGGGGCCTGGAGGGGCCAAAATGCCCGTCTTCCCCCAACTTCATAATGCTCTGGAAGGAATAAGAGAAGATGACAGGTAACGGAAGAGTCTTAAGCCGAGAAGTAGAAATCAGTCTCCTTCCCCCCAACCCCCTTATGCCCAGCTGGGACCCAAGCCCATTCTCCCTAGAGAGTAAGGGCAGAATGCAGAGACAAAAAGCCTGCCCGGAAGACTTTGGGGTACGGCGTGCCATCGCTCCGGGGTAGGGGCACAGTGCTGGCAGTCCTATTTTTTTTTCTGTGTGCCAAGGAACTTTCTCCTGGGGGATTAACAGAGCCCTCCTGCCACCCCATCTGGCTGGTACTGGAGCCAGAACACCACCCTTGGCTGCCAGCCAGCCTGTGTCTGGGAGCCAGTGCTCCCTCAGAGACTTGCAGGCATGTTGCTGGGGCCTTAGGAAAGGGGGAGGGTGGTAGAGACCTGTGAGGAGTCCCTGGGCCACCCAGCTGAGAAGGACTGACTTTGAAACAGCCTGTCCCAGCCCCTGGCCTGAAGCTGGTAATGGACAGGAGAGTTTGCTCTCTCTCTCTGTCTCTCTCTCTCTCCCTCCCTTCCTCCCTCCCTCCTCCTCTTTTCTCCTGAAGATAGTAAATATACTACTGATCTATAACTTGGATGACAGTATGACAATTACAGAGACAGTGGGTTCAGTCTTTAAAAAAACAGATCACCAATTAGAAAGTCTGACCCCGAGCCAAGGGATGGAAGTGCTTCAGGACCACGGTGGGAGGGGACCAAGATGACAGCAGGATCTGCATGCCAGGTTTCATGGGGTGCAAAGAGCCGATACCCAGCTTGGCAGATGCCTTTTTCCTTTCTTTCCTCCGGTACTGAAGGCTAACCCTAGGCTCGGAGGCACGGTGGTGAGGCCCTGCCGCTGACCTCCAGCCTGCCCTCACAGAATTGTCCTGACACCGTGTAGCCCAGGAAACAGTAAAACAGCCTCAGTCTGTCGTTAGGGAATGGGAAGGTCAGTGACTGCCAGGCACTGGGTGAGTGGAAGCCAGAGAAAATTTAGCAGCCAGACAGTCCCCAAGAAGGGAAGAGAGGGCAGCCACCTGCAGAGACTAAGCCATTCCACCCTCCATGAGAGGAATCTCAGGAACAGAGCAGTGACTAAGTGAAGAGAGTAAACCAGATATTCCGTCCCAGGAGGGGCCTCTTTTAAAGCCTCAGGACCAAACACTGAGAGTGGCCCCCAGCAACTCTCATGCATATGGTCCCCAAGGCAGTCATAGCCTATACTTGTCTCTCCCTGTGTCCTTCTCTGTGCTCCCCTAAGTAAGCAAACAGCACTCAGGCTGCACTCTGTTGGCAAACACCTCCAGCTTAGCAACCTCCCCCAGAATAAGTAAACCCTGCCCCTGCACGCTCACTCCTCAAGCCCACTCAAGCACACTCAAGCACACTTGCTCATGTTCTGAGCTGGAACCCGAGACTGCTCCCTGTCCCCACACAGCCCCTGTTCCCCTCCCCACAGTCCCAGCCTCAAACAGGCTAGACCCCAAGCTGTGACTGACACTGTCACTTTCTTCTGGGGTGGTGTGACAACCTGGCACCTCAGGTGCAAAATAAATCCACGGGCTGCAGAACGACGACGTCTCTCTTCCAAGAACCATTCATTCTGAAGTGAACGCCAGAGTAAGACTCTAGACCTTTAGAATGCTGCGTAACTGAGGGAGTCTGAGACTGTATACAACTGATTCAGGTAGTAAAAATCCTGCGAGAAATGTGGCTGTCCTCAAACAAACTTTTAAAGGACAAATTTTGCAGAGCCTGGAATTAAAAGCCTCCCAGTTTTACAAACAGCTTCTCCAGTCTGGTCTTTGGATCACTCCCATGGCTGTGTCTCTTTGTGGCTGGGATCGGTGAAAGGGGAGAGGTGGTTCGTCAAGATGGAAGATACATTCTTCACTTAATACTTTTTCAAGGCTGGAGAGATGGCTTAGTAGTTCATAGCACTTATCACTATTGCAGAGGGCCCAGGTTTGGGTCCCACAACCCACATGAGGCAACTTACAACCTCCCTTAAGATCAGTTCTAGGAGACACCACACACACACACACACACACACACACACACACACACACACACGCACACAGAGAGGGGGAGAGGGAGAGAGGGAGGGAGGGAGAAAGAGAGAGAGAGACTAAATAAAATCTTTAAAATGTTTTTATTTACTCTTTGAAATCGCCGCACATTCATATAATGTATTTTAGCCATATACATCCACCATTGCCTCCCTCCGGTTTCCCTTGGTGTTCCACACTCTCCCAACTTCACATCCTCCTCTTTTCATTGTTTATTACTATTTCTCTGACTCCAGTTAGTGCTGCTTGTAAGTGTATGGGTGTGGAGCTCTCCACGCCTGCTGGCAGCCGATAGTTAGGTCTACTGAGCTCTGGAATGACATTCTCAACAAGTCCCCACTGGCATGGGGAGTTTCCCAGGATATGCTTTTGTCTTCTCCGAGGAAAGGGGTGACTTCTTGTGACATCCAACTCACAGACTAAGCGCCAGTAGCCTCCCACCTGCAAGTCAGATGGGAATACCGGCTACCAAGGACCTGCTCTGTGGGGGCAACTATAAGGCAGTCACCGTAGGCCAGAGACCCTGGAGGCTGAGCCAGGGCTGTTTATTGACACAGGATGACTGAGGTGGGTAGCAGTGGTGTTTAACCCAGCGCTGAAGCCCAGAGGAAGACAAGCAGAATGTTTCCCCAGTAGACAGGCCAGGATTGGGCAGAGCAGTGTGGAAGCCTTAGTACCTGGCATATCTGGTTTCAGAGCTCAGATTTTCTCTTATTAGCTGTGTCTCTGGCGATTTGCTTGTTTCTGTCTCCAAAGTGGAGAAAATGCCCATCTCTTGTGATCGCTGTAAATATCAGTGCAATAACATATTACGTCCCTAGCACTAGCACTGTCACCTCACAGGGATTGACAGGTATGGCATAATTTACATACACTCACACACTCACACACATACCTTTAGTCATAGGGGAAAGTATATTTTCTAAATTGAAACAGGATTGTATGTAGTCAAGTACACTATAATAAAATATTTGCAAAACTGAGACATTTCCATTTCAAGCAGTTGTATTATTGTCTGGATTAATCTGGCCTCTACATATTTCTGCAGTCCAAGCCTTAATTATTAATAACGACATATTAATATAATGTAGTTTACCCTTACCATTCGTAAGGAATTAGTTCCAGGCCCTAAACAGATACCAAACTCTGCAGGTGCTCCAGTCATTTAAGAAAATCGGAGTGGTATTTGCATATAAACTATGCATATCCTTCCATATAAATTAAATCATTTCTAAATTACCTTTAATTACCTAATAAGATGCAAATGCCAGATAGATAATTGTTTTACTGTATTATTTATGGAATCGTGACAAGAAAAAAGTATGTTCATATTCAGTACTGGTGCAGTTTCCATCTTGAAGTTGGTGAAGCTTCGGACACAGAACCTGTGGACCAAAAAAGGACAGTATTGTAGTCAAATACAGGTGACCTTTAATATAACAATAAAAGCAGAGTGCCATATTGCTTGTGTTAGTCAATAATTGCATTGTACCTTTGTCAGGATAAAAAGCTAACAGTGACCACGCAGAAGGCCCACTGAGCAGGCCTGACATGGAATTGGAAATCAGGCGTGTCACTCAAAGGGCAGGACGGGTGTGAGGGGTGAGGAGACAGCAGGGGCTGTCACCTGGATTCTTCCGTTTCTGTGTCCCTCCTAACTGACACTGTGGGCCTTCGCTGAGGTCACGTTCCTTCTCTGTTATTCCTGGCCGCGTGCCATGTGAGCTGCCGTCAGTATCAGCAAGCATCGGGGCGTACATTCAGTGTGAGGAGACTCAGCAAGACACCAGTGCTAAGATACACAGAGGTCCACAGATACACACCGAGGTACACACTGAGGGTCGCGGAAGAAGTCAGTTCTGAACCCAATCCCAAAACCAGGCCTGCTCCCTGGGGCTGGAAACCCAATCAACCGCTAGGTAACCAAGTGTGGGGAAAAAAAACAAACAAACAAAAAAAAAAAAAAACAAGCATGAAGAGTGTTGCCGATTGCAAGTCTGCCTGGGTAGGAATTGGTCACACAGAACACACAGCGACGAGCCAAGGTCGAAGAGCTAGGAAGGATCTGAGGAGCCACTTTGATAAGGGATTGAAGACCAGCTGAACTGGGAATGCCGGCACTTGGCCAAGTTCTGCCTCCAGGTCTAAGTTGATGGGTAAAGGTTCACCGGAGTACTGTACGGACAGGGCTGTGGAGACAACAGATAAGGCAGCTCCTGCAACCTCCACCTAGAAACCCCTATTCCAAATCCATATCAGAGCAAGTGACTGAAAATAGCTAATTATCCTCACAGTTAAGTATTTACAGCCTTTCTGCGCCATGGGACAGACACTCTCCCAGCACTCAAGGCAGAGGCTTGAACTCTGTGAGTTCAAGGCCAGCCTGGTCTACAGAGTGAGTTCTAGGACAGTCAAGGCTACATAGAGAAGCCCTATTTCGGGGGGTGGAGGAAGTTGCCTAGCTTCTCTCTGCCTCAGCATTCCCATCTTTATTATAGGGATAATGACGCTTAGCTAATAGGGTAATTGCAGTTGTGTGAACTAAATGGCGTCATAGATGCTAAAGTGCTGAGCATTTGGTCTGGCCTTAAGGAAAGTATACAATAAAAGTTAGGCATTATTACTAATTAAACAGTAATTGACTGTCTATTCTAGGCCACACCTTATGCTTCATGTTAGAGATGAAAAGATATGAGCACTGCTCTCAAGGAGTTTAGACCTTTAGGGTGGGGCAGGGGTTCCTGCCTCCAATGAACAGCTGTAGTAAATTATGATATTTCCACAGCATGGAGCACAGCAGGGCACGTGGGAGAGAGCTTATACTAGCTTGTCTTGAGAAACCAGGAACTGCTTCCAGGAGGAGATAAGGTCTGAGCTGAGCCTGGAAAGAGGAATAGAGTTTTCCTGGAAGACGAGACAAGGAGCAAAAACTAAGACCAAGAGCCATGGGAACCTGCTAGGAGTCAGAATGAAGAACTGCAGAGTGGCTGCGGCTTGGACAGGAGGCATGAAGAGGGAGACTGATGGTGTGATGGCTACTCTCGATTGTCAACTTGACTGACGTGAGAGATGCTCAAGAAGTTATTTCTGTGTGTTTCTGAAGATGCTCCCATGGGCAATCATATGTGGGACAGCATCTAAGGTAGAAGACCCATCCTGAATGTAGAAGGTGGCACCAGTCCCCTGTCCCCGGATAGAGCAAGCTAACAGAAGAAAGCTTGTCAGCATATCCAAACTCGAATCTTCTTGAGATCTATTGCCACCACCACCACCTGTGACTCTAGCTCCTTCTGTCTGAACATGGAGTTCCATCAGTGATTCTCCAAGGCCTTCTAAATACCCAGCCTTGGGCAGTATCACTGGTCACTCTTGTTCTGAGGCTTCCAGCTTCTTGGACTGAGTAGCTAGTAGCTTCATTGGCTCTCTAGCCTGCAGGTGGCCATTGTGAGCCGACTTACTCTCATCCTATGTATACATATATTTACGTAATCATAACCCTTTAAAATCACATAAAGAGATTAGATGGGGACCGAGGTGTAAAGGATTCTTATCTGCTGTGTTGAAGAATTTTCCTCTTTTCTGTGAGTGATGAGAAGCCACGGAAGAATCCTAAGGAAAGGAACAATGGGAGAGTTTTGTGGTAGAGAACACCGCTCTAGCTGCCATGTGTAGAATGGATTAGAAAGGTTAAAACCAGCTGGAGGGAATCAGGTAAGAGACTAGAGCAACGGCGAGAAGCAAGAGCCTGAGGAAGGAGGCAGGACTGGGGATGGGCAGTGAAGATGGATGCTTCAGTAGTGACGCGAGCAAGGCATGGTGAATGACTGAATACTGGGGGGAAGGGAGGAAACTTCTATCAGATGAGATCTTCACAGAAAGTATATAGAAGTATACATGCTGATATGAGTGAATTTATGCCTTATGAATCCTGTTAAAGGTGGCCGTCAAGAGACATTGGCTAGGCGTGCAGATCTGGATCTGTGGGCTTGGGGGTGTAGCTGGGACAGAAAGAACTGTGTCATGTAAGAAGAGACAGTAGTGTTAGAAAGTCAGGGTCAGCTCTCAAACATCCCAACCAATGTGTGTGGCTCTAGTAGAGATGGGAAGATACCAGGAGACTGAAAAGAATCCCCCAAAGTAGCAGGAAAACAAAACCCAGAAAAGGTATCCTGTCAGGATGGAAGGAAAGCCAACAGGGGCGAATGCCATTGACAACTGCAAAGACCTGAGACTTTGTTCCCTGATGACTTCAGCTGTTGATGGCGCCAACCCATGCCAAACCACTGTGAGGGTTACAAGATGAAAGGAGAAAATTCAGAATATTCTTTTGAGAAACTTGGCTCAGAGGTAAACTGACTGGAGGGGAAGGAAAGTTTTAATGTTTTTTTAGTACGGAAAACTCGTCAACGTATGTATATGCTGAGGAGAAATGGAGTCTAATGGTTCAGAAAAACAAAACAAAACAAAACAAACAAACAAAAACAGAGTAAGGTGTCCCCAGGTAGGATAGCAAGACATGTTACCTCTGCCTGAAATGTCATCTCTTAGGTTTGGCTCACCCAGGAAATACAAGGACTCTGAGATTTTCATGGGAACCAGTAGGGTACCACCATCTTGGGAATACCTCTTGTGAGGGAACAGAAAGAAGAAGTCAGAGGCTCTGGTGAAGCAATAAGGTCTAGAATAGCTTTGGGTGACAAATAGGAGTCACATGATAGGATCACTATATCTTCTTGAGACACCAATAAAGACCAGATGTCATAAATTTGTGGTGTCACCAACTTCTCAGCAGGGTTATTTTCCTCAGTAGGGCTCAGCCTCCCAGAAGTAAAACCAG
This sequence comes from Mesocricetus auratus, assembly GCF_017639785.1. NCBI lineage: Eukaryota > Metazoa > Chordata > Mammalia > Rodentia > Cricetidae > Mesocricetus > Mesocricetus auratus. The sequence goes on along the minus strand of NW_024429203.1, from coordinate 14,957,735 downwards.
AAGAATCTGGGGGAGGGAGAGGTTTGCATTTGTAGGTTCTGGCATGCTTCCTGTCCCGAGGTAGGCCTAGGGAGGGGCCTGTAGGTCATGCCTCTACTTGTAACTTCCTTTTCTCTCTCAGGGTTGCTATTTATCAAACCTTGGCTAATACAGCCATCCAAATGTTAAAACAAAAAACAAAAACAAGCACATATCAACTCATTCCCAGAATCAAACTTCAGAATGATTTAGAGATTAATGAGTCAGATACATATGGCTTAAATTTTCCTCTAACTACACACTCCATTAGAAAAACCTAGGCTGGGATTTGGGATTGATGGGTCCCATTTGGGACACCCAAGTTGTAAGAAAGGGAATAAAATGTGTGTTCATTTTCTAGTCCCAGAGCTTCACACAAAGTTCTGAAAACTTCTGCTAGAGGCTATGTAAATTGTTAAGACTACAGAGCACCAGAATACCAGGACACATTCCTAGGAGGCAAGACTTGGGCACCCAGGTAACAACCCCAGGGCAAGTTCACATGGAGCCATCCCAGAGCACAGACTGGCTTTGCTGTCTTCATTCACTCCTCCTGTTTAAGTGAGGAGCAGCCTGAGGCCACTAGGAAAATGCCAAAATGAAGGTGGGCTCCAGGTAAGTTTAGATTGCTTCTTTAGTTCTCCAAACAAGGCTAGGTAATGGATGCTTTCCTTGAGTTAGTGAATTTAAGGTGAATGTGAAAAAGACAGTGAAGAATCCAGGGGCCTAGAGAGATGGCTATTGGTTAAATAGGCTTACTGCTCTTGCAGAGGACCAAGTTCAATTACCAACACCCACATCAAGCAGCCCACGAAGACCTGTAACTCCAGTTCCATCGGATCTAATGCCTCTGGCCTCCATGGACATCATCACTCATGTGCATAAACCCACATACAGGCACACATGCATGCACATAACTTACAACAAAACACATTAAACAAAAATAAAGACTCAACACAGGTAGTCCTTCGTGTGACTCGGATGTCAAGGAGGTTAAATGTCTTGTGTCCTGTGCCACCCACTGAAAGATTAAAAGCTTGAATTGGATGGCAACAGCTAATCTCTCGTCTTCAGACCTTCCTCTCCTCTCTAGGTCTAGGTCCTAGGCCTCTTTCATGCTCATCTTTCTTCTTCTCAAAAGACATAAGGACTCTGGTAAACTAAAATGATGACTTTTTCTTCCACGTGTTGCTGGAACTTTGGGCAGTTCTCTATGCTTCCATTAATTCATTAAGCAAACAACCATTGACACTAATTTCTTTTCACCACTTTATCTAGAACAGGGTGAAGAGACACATAGCAATCTCCTACAGAAAAGGAAGTTTACCAAAGGCCCAGGGATCAAAGGATTGAATAAAAAACAATAGGCTTAGGGGTTGGCTAACTGTGAACCTCCCCAACTCCTAATCTGCCACCTACTGAAGTCTCTTGTCTCTCACTTCCCATATTATTCAGGCCAAAAGGAGGGAATGACCCACATCTTGACCACATGGCGATGGTGGAGATGGCCAAGGCAATGAAGCTTCTTGTCAGGTGGCAGTAACTGGCAGCTCTCCACGCCTTGATCTCAAGGTTACATCCTCTCGAAGGAATGATGATGGCAGCCAGAAAGAGAGCCTTGAAGCGGAAAGCTGGAACTTTGGGGCTGGATGGGGCTCCACAGCAGCTGTCCTGCAGATGGAGAAGAGCCTTTAAGTCTTGAGTTTATATTTCTAGAAAAGCTCCCTTCCCCCAATCCCTCTCTGCTCTCTTTCCCTCTCTTGCTGTATTATGGGGTTTTTGTGAGGTTTAGAAAAATAAACAGAATCTAACCATAACTGTCTGAAAGTGCTAAATTACCAAGAAAGGCACAACAGATTAGCAGTGCAAATTAAGCCTGAGTAGGAGATGGCCGGTACGCTGGGGAGTTGAGAAAAGCCCACAAGAGTAGTGGTTTTCCGGTCCTGGTTCGCCCTCTGGGAGGGGCTGCTTCTGTAGACTGCAGGCTGAGTCTAACTGTCTAAGAGACTTGGGCTTACAAATGGGGAGGGCCTAAAAGAGGCCATTCCCTTGTGTGTGTAAAGATCTGACCAAGGCCATGTAGCTCATCTGTGGCTTTCAGGTAGGACTGTCCCTCATTGATCCTGCTGCAGTTGAACCTCACCTCCGATTTAAGGAACAATCCTGGATGAACATGAAGGTCAGTAGGTGATTAGTATAAGCCAGCACAGGAAGGTGAATACTCCATGATTTCTCCTATATGTGAAAAATTTGGAAAGTCAAAGTCAAAGAAACAGGGAATGAGATGGTTAACAGTGACTGGGGACAAGAGGCACCGAGAAGATGCCAGCCAAAGGACAGGAGGGAGACGTTAAAGAGATCAGTTTTAAACCATAGTGATGACAGAAGCAATATATTGTACACTAGAAAACTGCTCCAAGAGTAGAGTTCAGGTGCCCTTACCACAGCCCAAAGTGTGAGGTCATCTGTTTGCTGGTACCTAGATCCAGTCATTCTGTAATCTATACATGTGCCAGAGCATCATGTTATGCACACACCAGAAAATATGGACAGTGTTTACCTGTCAGCTAAAAAGCAAAGGAAATAAAAAGGGACAACTTTTATCTGCCTTCTGGGAACCTATTGGTGGGGACCAAGGGACTAAACTCACTTTATTAGTGGGCATTGAAAAAAATGTAGAGTGCAGGTCCAGGCTTTCGATTGACAAGTGAATGAACTCAGACTCGTGAAGAACAAGATCCCTCAGCCAGTGAGCAACAGAGCTGAGAGCCCAGCTCCCCAGAATGCGAGGGCAAATGTATGCTTCTAAATCAGATACCGGCAATCTTTCCAGCTAAGAAGCCAATTCCCCCTTTCCCACTATTTTCCATTGAGTCATGAATTTGCGTATGTGCGACTAGTCAGCAGCCATAGCTTCTATGGCTTTAAAGTCCCCATACCGTAATCTTAAGGTCTCTATAGTTCAAGTCCATAGTTTATACTTACTGAGCCCTGTTATTTGTCAGGCAAAGTGTTAACTACCAATAACTCAAAGGTGAATAGACACAGACCCCAATCTTCAATATTACTCACAACCAGTAAGAAATGGGTTGGAGTTTTTTTCTGACATATAGTTTGACCCCCTTGGCTAAGCATACCCCCTCCCACATCCATGCCCAAATCTTTACAGTACATGCAGGGCGAGTTAGGCATGATAAGTTACTAAGGTAAGCTACAATCTGCAAAGTGCTCCTCTGGCTGCTAGAAGGAAATCACCTACCTCCTCCTACTCCAGGTCCATATGTCATGATTTAGATGAAATATCCATCACAAGCACATACACTGGGGGCTTGGCTGCCAGCTACTGGTATTTGGGGGAAATGAGTGAGTCCTGAGACCTTTGACCTTAATGATGGATTCATCCTTTAATGGATTCATTGTATGATAGCATCACTGGGAGGCAGTAGAAGACGGGAGGTAGAGCTTAGTTGGGGGCAAGTAGGTCACTGGGGGCATGCCCTGGAAAGATGTATCTTGCTCCCTACTCTCTCTCTCTCTCTCTCTCTCTCTCTCTCTCTCTCTCTCTCTCTCTCTCTCTCTCTCCTTCCTGTATACCATGGGGTGAGCAGCCTCAGCTACACGCTCTTAACACTGTAGTATTCTGCCTTACCTCAGGCCTAACACAATGGATTCAATCAACCATTGACTTAGCCTCTGAAACCATGAGCCAAAATCAATAACTTCTCCCTTTTAAATTGTTTTCCTTGGGTATTTGTCACTACAACAGAAAGTTAACATAATACAAAAGGGACATTTCTAGCTTCCTAATACTGAGGGACAGTTAGTCTGGACCTGAATTATAGTTCTACCAACAAGAAGACAGTAGATAAATTGCCTTGTGTTTCTGAGCCTTGGAACCCACTTTACAAAACTCTTGTGAGCTCATAGGAAGTTCAGACACAGTCACTGAATTCCCCACTCCATGTGTGGCTCACAGGAGGCCTCAGTGAGTCCAACTCACCATCCTTTCTCCTGGGGGCTCACCTCAAGTGACCAGGTGTTACCTAGAACATGACAGATAGAGAAGTATTGAGAGACTGTCATAGCTCATTCCCTTCCAGGGCACATAGAAGCTGCCTTGCCATCTTCTCCTTGCTAAGTGTGACTTTCCACCTCAGGTCTGTCTAGAACAGACTCCTAAACCTTAGGCAGCAGGACACCCCTTCCTTCTGGCTCAGCTTCTGTCCCCATTGCCAAAGGACAGAGCTGCTCTGATCTAAGCCACATTTCTGTTTCAGAGTGACTAAAATGAGAAGCTGTGTGGGAAATGCAGTCTCTAATGAAAAAAAAAACTGGTTCATGACAGAAAAGTTGCAGAACTCTACACTTCCTGTCCATGTGTGTAATAGCCCTGGTGTGCCTCCATTTCTTCATCTGTAATATGGGATACCAAAATGATCCTTTCAATTGTGAGGGTGAAATCTGAGAAGACATATGAATGTCCCCCCTGAAAGAGGAGAACAATCCATATGTACTACTATCTTTTGTTCTCTTGTTTCCGAGACACCTCTCAAGCATGAATAGGCCTGGGTGGATCAGGAAAAGCAGTTTTATTTATTCTCAGTAAGTACAGTATTCTACCTCATCCTTTCTAATGCACAAAAGCAAGGTTATACGTTAATATTTATGCGGATACCTACAGATCAGTGATAGTCTCAAACTTAGCCAGAGAAGCTTCTTCCTGCAGTGGGCAGGAGTCAGTGTAGTGACTCATAAGTGGTCAGAGTGCTGAGAGCGCATACCTCAGGTGCATAGCACTAAATGGGACATCTTTTTGTTTGTTTTTGCCTTTTTTTTTTTGAGACAGGGTTCTCTGTGTAACCCTGGGACTCTCTTTGTAGACCAGGCTGGCCTTGAACCCACAGAGATCCTCCTGCCTCTGCCTCCCGGAGTGCTGAGATTAAAGGCGTGCACCACAACAACTACCTGGCAGTAAATGTGCCCCCACTCCAAGGCTCAAGGGACATCATGGAAGAGGGGGCAGAAAGAAGGAAAGAGCTGGAGGATAAGGAGGAGTCCTGTGAAATGCTGTCTTCTGGCTGTGACATGGGCACAACATTCAGGAAGGGCCATGGCATGGGCACATTCTTGAACTCCCTGCAGTTACGGTTAGTTGCCCAGCAACTGCACAAGAGTAACCGAACTAGACCAGTCAGCGTTCCAGTGGGCAGCCCCAGCTGGACTCACAGGGTTACAAACACGAAGAAAACATGTTTGAGGGTGTCCTGGGAGAGTGGGAGGGGTGAGTTGGGAGTGGGTAAGATCAAGATACATTATATATATATGAAGTTGTCAATGAATAAACAAAGCACTTTAAAAAAAGCAAGATCCTCCTCTTTCCACCTGAGCTGAGGGAGGCAGAAAGTTAAGGGTGGATCCCGGGGCTAAAGCCAAAGCTGTCTCCTTCCTAGCGTGTTGTGGGGAGTGCTCTTGGCAAGGTTCCCGGCGCAGTGCCGAAGGTGAAATCCATCACCAGTGCCGAGGACTGAGATTAGATAGGGAAAGTAAATCAAGGCTCCCCAGATAAGAAGACACAGCCTGGGGCCTGAAAAATGCAGCTCTCCTGCCAGCTGTCCACTTCTGCAAGCTGCAAAGCAAAAGTTAGGCGCAAAGCAGCTCAGACCCAGGCCCCCTCCTTGAAAAGCGGGAGGGAACTCTGTTCCCTCTAACCCCAGGCACATCTGGAAGGAGCAACAGGCATTTTTATTGGACTTTCTTACTTAGAAAACACACTCATGTGTGTGTGTGTGTGTGTGTGTGTGTGTGTGTGTGTGTGTGTGTGTGTAGAGAGAGAGAGAGAGAGAGAGAACAAGAGAGAGAGTGCATATCTGTTGGCATCAGAGGTTAAAAATAAAAGTTCAGGTTCAGGATCAGTCTAAAATCAAAACTTAATTCTAAATGCTTTTAATTTTTAAATTTTATTTCTCCTCCTTCCCAATGAAATAGATCAAACCTGAGCCTTTATCAGGACATGGATGGGCCATGCCTGTAATCCTAGCACTTTTGAGGCTTGGGAGGTAGCACCAGGAGAATCATAAATTTGAGACAGCATTGGCTACATAACAAGAGAATCTCAAAAACAAAACCAGTATTCAGGGCTGAACCAATGCTAGACAGATACTCTATCCCAGAGCTATGCCTCCATCTCTTACACTTTATATGTAATCATCAACCTGCTTCATCACGATAGGCATAATATAAATACTACTTTACGGAACTGTTTTGAAGACCAAACATGATCGTTTTTGTTGAGCACTTTGTAGAGTGGCACACAAAAAGCCCTTGGTCTTTTGAACCCTACTTAGACAGGAGAGCAGTAATGACTAAGAACACAGAAACCTCCTTAGCTTCCTCCTCGTCCCATTTGCATGGCCTTCTCTGGATGCTGCTCCCAGTGTACACATCTGCTCACGTCAGCCCCTCTTGTTGGACGCTATTGAGCAGTACATCTTTCCTTTGTCCCCTCTTTTATGAGTCACTGTCGTGAGTGTTTCCAAATACAAGAACTCTAGCTACCTCCAAAACGGCATGCGCACACCTGATGTTCTGAGAAGGGGGTGATAACAAAGAGGCGTTCTGACCAGAGGGTTCGGTTAAGAAGGAGAAGAAAATCACAGCAGCCACCTGAAGGCCAAGATGCTTCGAGAGAAGGGAGTGTCTAGGAAGACAGGGAAGAAAAGTAAAGAATGATCCAGGCAGGAGCTTCCTCAGATAGAGGGCTCTTTGCTGCTTCCCAGTCTTGCCTTCACCCTTCCTCTCCTTATCTCCATTAAGCCACAAACATTTCCTCTGTCTGTGGGGTTGGCGTGCAACAGTGGACGCTTATGCCGTGTCTCCTGTTCTAAAGTCGTCTACAATCTAACTAGAGAGGAAACAACCCAACCTGGGGTATCTGGGAGTCAGGGAACCTGCCTTCATTCCCTAAAACCTTCCATAGGGTTGAGATAGGCCCTGGACAAGTACTGAAAAGCTGGAAAGGGTAGACCATAGGGAGGCTGGACTGGCATGGTAGTCAAGAGAGGTCTGCATGGGAAAGATCATGAAGAATGCTGGCAAGAGGAGAGCCGTGCAGGCCAGACCAACAGCCAATTCAGGAGAGCATTCGCATGACACACCTTGGAGTCTGGGCTTAGCAGAAACTTTACGAGCTGAGCAACACTGGACAAGTCAGCTCTCCATCTGGGTGTATCGTTTGGAAGAATTGAGCCAAGTTTTGAGGTTTGTCCTGAAGCTATAGGGTGACAAGGAAGGCTACTTTATGCAAGTGTACGGGTTCCAGTGATTGGGAATGGGTGTGCCAGAGGGAGGGTCACTGCAAGAAAGAGGACATCTGGAGAGGAGAGAAGGGTTGCTTGGCAAAAATAGGGAGGGTTTGGGGGGGGGGTCGAGCCGTCTTCCTCCTTCTAGAGTTCCTTCTGCAGCGCGCTGGAGCTGGGAAGACCATGAAGAAAGTCAGAGCCACATGGGCTGACACCCTCCCTTAGTGGAAAGCAGACAGTGAGAGGCAGACAGCTACGATCAGGGAGTGACAGAACATGAGTGGATATACAAATAGACAAGATTAACTATCCCCATTGTATACACAAGAGGCTTTGCTAACACTCGGCCAATTAGAAAACTAATCTAAACAGCCACCGGCTTCCTGGCTCCTCTCAGAGCACTTTGAAACAGCTGTTCGCCTTGCACTTGCTGCTGGCCCAGCAAGTGCCAAGACTGCTTGGGGCTGGGTCCCACTTAAGCTTCAAGGGCTCCTCAAGAGCAAGGGATTGTGTCACTTGCATCCCCTGCATCCCTCTCAGGTTCTGCCGCTGTTACATGTAGTGTCCCTCCCAGGCCTATGGCTCCCAGAAGCCCAAGTCCAGGAGCCATTATGGCACTTTGCATGTTACTTGGCCATCCATCTGGGAGCCGTGCAACAAAGGCAGAATCCTTTGATGTCTGACAAGTCGAAGCACAGACAACTCAGTGTCTCAGCAATAAGATTCCCCTCCATGAAAGAGGATAATCGTGATACATGTAAATGATAGGGTTATAGCATGCATATATATGTATGTGTATGCACATGTATACAGTTCCTGACATTGTCAATAATCAATGTGTGGCATTTCCCATTTTCATAACTGCTATTCATATACTACTACTCCTTAACTGCAATTATTATTGAATGCCAGTAACCTGAGTGCCTGAGAATGAGGTAACCTCTAAAATAGTTAATTGTCTCCCTCTCTGTCTCTCTCTCTCTCTCTCTCTCTCTCTCTCTCTCTCTCTCTCTCTCTCTCTCTCTTTCTCTCTCTCTCACTCTCACTCTCTCTCTCTCTCTGGGCATTTACACCCTTCTGTGATCCCTCCCCTTGAGTGTGAGTGGCACCTGCAACATAACCAGCTATATGACAAGGACAGTGGCATATGATGTCCATCATCAGGCACTAGGTAACTCTAACTTCTACCCCTCTGTCTCTGTCTCACTGGTGCTGTTTCTCTGTGTCTCTGTCTCTGTCTCTCTCTCTGTCTCTCTCTTTCCATGTGTCTTTCTTTCTGTCTCTGTCTACCTCTCTCACTCTGTGTCTCTGTCTGTCTTCCTTCCTCCCCCCACCATTCTCAATTTGAATGCTCTAATGGAACAAGCTGCCATACTGGAGAGGCCCATGCAGTCAGGGCTGAGGGCAGCTTTGATCAACAGCAAGCTAAGGGCTGAGGTCTCTCAAAGCCCCGACTCTGCATCTGACCAGGTGACCTTAGACGTGGCTCTTTTCCCAGCTGAGGCCTGAGAGCCGACAGCGGCTCTGGACAAGGCTTTGATAACAGCATTGTGAGAAATCCTAAGGCACAGGACCTAGCTAAGCTATACCTAGACTCCTGAACCACAGAAATGGACAGCATCTGGGTCTTGTTTAAAACACTACTTGTTAAGCAGGGCATACTGGCAGACACCTACAACTTATGAGAGTTGCAAGCTGGAGACCAGCCTGGGCTGCATAATGAGGACCTGTCTCAAAAAAAAAAAATTCAGCTCGGTGACAGAATGTGCAAGGCCCTGGGCTCGGTGTGTGGACATGTATTCTAGTGATTTGTCTCACAGAGATGGGTAGCAAATGCAAGTTCTTTGTGTTCTTAGCAGAGCGTATGGCATATAGAAGTCACATTGAATGGATTGATGAGCAGATAAATGGATGAGTGAATGAGAAAGTGATAACAGGAAAAGGAACCCAGCCCCCCAAAAAAGGCCCAAACAGTCAGTTCCACAACAGGTCACCTTCTTAGCGCCCTCTGATCTTTGTCCTACTCTCACTTGTGACCCCAAGTCCCTGCCCCCCAGCTTAGTGCATTTAGTCATTCTTTGAATTTTTATTTTCCTCCCCTAAAGAAGAAAAAGAAATACAGCTCTCTCTAAAGTATCTGATCTGGGTGAACTGGAATGGCTTCTGATGGAAAGCAGTCTTGTCCAGAAAGGCTTTACCCACCCTGCTGAGGAATGTGGTTGCTGCAGATATTAAAACAGACCTGCCGGCGTCTGCACTGAGTGCGGAACCCTGCCAGAAATGACCTCAGCCGGCACAGCAGGCTCTTACCTATGGAAAGCTGCTGCTCTGGGCTGTGTCACAGCAGGTCTCCTTCCCTAAACCTTTCTCCTTTCTGGATTCCTCAGGCTAGACTCTCTACACCAGTGCCTGACAAACAACGTCCCTTGCAAGCCTAGAGTTCAGAGTCAGGAGCGCAGTTCTGTCAGGACTCCAAGAGGATGCTGTGAGGCTCATTGTCTGTAAGTGGCTTCGATTGAGGGATGTGGATGGAGCGGCTGACAGACCTTCATTTTCCTCCCCGTCTTCTCCCTTGAGAGTTCTGAGGGACTTTGTTCTGGTGGAGTACACTATAAGGGGCACCCTCCAGGAAAGGCCAGGACTCTTAAAGTGGCACTGGAAATCCTCATAGCGAAATCACTCCACCTTGAAGCCCAGCTTCCACCCTGGGCCTTGGGTTCACCCGGCTTCACTCAGTTCACATTGTCAAGTGTGAACACATCAAAGGGGACAACGTGGAGATTTGCATGTTACTAAATTTCCTAGCAGTCTCCACTGTAACATATCCCAGCCTCTGAACCCAACCCATCTCTTCACACTCCCAACAACTGTAACAGCTAAGCTTCGACCAACTCATCCTTGATGCAAAACACTCTTTATTTCTCACAAGAATCCGACAAAAGTTTTAGCCCCATTTAGCAAATGAAAACATGGCAGCTCATACTATGTTCTCCCATTTGCCCTTGTCTTCTTCCGTGGCGGCCTCTAGAGGAGCTGAGTTGCCTTGTGTAGAATAGACTGACAACCCCAGTCTGCAAGCCTGGGGACCTGGGTTTTAAGTTCTGGGCCTGGTACTAAGTTGACGTGTGACTTGGAGTAGTTTATTCCATTTGACTGGCAGAAGAGCAGAGGGAGGAAGGTTCATTTACAGTAAGTACATTTCAGCAGGAGGCAACCCACATGCAAATGAGATGTAAAGCCAGAGGCAAATGAGTCCTGCAGACTTGAGTCACCGGTGGTGGGGAAGCCCGGGGTTGTGGGTCAGGAGATTATGCTTAGGGTCCTGCTTTACCCTTTGTTCACTGTGTTACTGGGAAAACCTAGTTTCTCTGAGCCACCACTTTTTCATTCATTATAAGTGATGAAAGGGTTGAAGTTGATAAACGGATGACCTTTGGCGTCACTTCTCCATCCCAAGCATGATGCTTTGATTGAGTTTCCTCTTGGGAAAAGAGAGTTTTCCAACTCAGTGGGCAGTGCTTTGCTATTGTACAATCAATGCCATCTGGAGCTTAAGCAGGAAGTAAGGACCCCTTAGCCAACTCCTCTGAAGAGGCCAGAGAGCCCCGGGCCTCAACTCTATCCAATCATGCTCCTCCATTGCTGGCTCCTCCCCACCCCCAGCCTTCAACAGCATGTCACTGGGACCTCCTTAAGTTAAGAAGATGAGCTCCTAATGTCCTGTGTCCTTGACTGTCACCAGCCAGGGATTATTGCCCAAGTCAGTTACACTCCAGACAGACTGGCACTTGGCTGATCTCTTCCGGAAGTCTGGAAGCCTGGGCTGAAGGTTAGTCACAATCCCCAGTGCCCAAGGAGACCCAGGGGAGGCCTGCAGCTGCTCTCAGCTGTCGACTGAACAATGCAGACCCTGTCAGGTCCCCAGCTGAGCCCTCTTTCAGGGTTGTTCAGATTGCAGTATTAACTGGAGGCCACTCAGCTGCTTCCTGCTCCTTGAGCCCCGGCACAGATGCCTTAGCAGAGATGCTCAACTGGGTCTTCATCTAACCAGAGCCCCAGCAGCTGAAGGAATGAAAAGTTTCAGCATCATCTCATTACGTAAATCCAAAGGTCTCTCCCATTGCAAGGGACCCCAGGGGCCAAGAGCCCAAGGCCTGTATTTTCACACACATCAGCCAAACACAGAGTTGAAAGCATAGCTCAGTTTTCAGGAACCTTTAGGGGGTAATTTTATAGTTTCTTGGGTTATGACAGTGGTCTTCTAGTGAGTGTACCCCATCACTATGACTTGTTGAAAATACTTGTGCTAGTAAATGCCCACCACTTCAGCAAGGCATGCCCTGCTTGCCTATAGAGCTCAGCTGCCCCAAGCTTAAGCATCCTCTCCCATCTCCACAGCAAACCCCAATGCTCCCAGTGGCTGGTCTTCTAACTATTATCAGCCTCTACCCTAGCCCCCACCTCTCTCCAATACACCTGGGAGATCCTCCAGTGTGTAAGCTCCTTCTCCTCCTTCCCTTTGAACTGATGTGTTCTTGCTTCCTGACTATTGACTATCATGAAGTCCCACCTGGGAGCCAACCCTCTGGCTAAGGCCAATTTAGGGCTATGTGGGGGGAGTTGATTCCTATTACACAAACCATGTTTCCCAATGGCCCAGAGTAGAAATCCTGATCCTTGTGGCCACCGAGTCTACTCCAATCTCTTCTCTTGCAGGACTGGAGAATGGGCAGTACAATGAGGACCATGTCTAAGTGGCACTCAGACCTGGACACGTGTGGAATGGAGTGGCCAGGCACGGATGTGAATGGTCAGTGAAAACTAGACCATAAGCTAAGAGTCTAGCTCCATTCTCTGCAGCCTCCAGAGCAGGCTGGTTTCCTTAATGTCTTTCTCAAGTCCTAATGAAAACAAGTTGGAGCCGTGGCAGGGGCTGGAGCGGGGGCTGCAGAGTGGAGTTTATAGGCACTTGCATTTTCTCAACAGCATCCCTCTCACTCACACATTCTTCTACATTTTTCCCTTTTATTAATGTGGCATCCTTCCCAGGCCACTTTATGGGACCATGTGTGTTTCCACTTACGCCCTGATTGAGTTTGATGGCATCTCCCCCTATGAGGAGCCCTTAGATCTTGCTCAAGGCCTTCCTGCCTTGCCCTGCAGGGTCTCATCATTTCAGTTGCTCCAGGGCTCTTGTGCTCATCTCTCAACTCAGTCTCAAGCACCCCACAGGTTTCTCACCATGCCTCCACCTTGGGGTCTTACCTCATCTGGACCCCGAATAAGACAACCCAATTTGATGACTCACCCGAGTCTGCAATGACTCCTGGAACCTTGCCCAACAATCAGATCTGCCTCAGAGGATGAAAAGGAAGATTTGCTACAACTGAAGATTTTCAAAGGAATGTGCTTCGAGCCCTGAAGGCCATCGCCAAAGAGCAGCTCTGAGAGAACACAGATTTCCAAGGGGCCCGCTTTCAAAGGCATGGCATGCATTTTTGGAAAGTCAAGCTTTGGCGTGCTTATTCAAAAAGATATTCGCAGTGCCTGTAGCAACTCTCTGCACGCTGAGCTTTTCTGTCCTTGTCAGCTCCATTCCAGGAAGCAGGACTGAATCTGCTGCTCCCTTGCTCTCTTTATCCACCCCTATATGTGGATGGTTGCCCCATTTCACTCGGATATGAAGCGGCAGGCCTGGTGGCAGCCCTGTGATCTTTGAGAACATACTCTCTGGGAGCTGCAGTTCCACCTTTGTAAGCTGAGGAAAGGAATTCACACTCCTCGGAATGGTGAGAAGTAAAGCTGTGTCTGTTGGAGGCCTGGCATGGAGGCCCTGGCAAGTGTTAGGAGACTGTGACTATTACTAATATTAAACAATTAACCAATATCTACTGACATGTTTGTGAATTGCTTTTACTCTCTAATTGCCTACCTTGTTCCCTCTGACCTTTCTGGGAATGTTTGTGGGCGCCATCAGATCCCCTATTCCCTGTTCCAAAGAGAGAGTCTCTGGGCCATTTGGGAAGTGCAGCCCTGGGATCATTTTCCCAGTAGGCTCTGGAAGAGGCATTAACCCCACAATGCTTGATGTGGGAAGTTTTTACAGGTACTGTTCATCTGGAGGGCAGATGGAGCCTTGTTGCAAGATACACTTCTGTCTTCCAGATGGGAGAGTGCCTGGGAGTCCTGAGCTGGGACTAGCCTATCTCTTTTTGGAGCCAGTATGGGAATACACATGAGTCTGTGACCTCCTACTAAGCCCCTAGCATCCTTGAGCCAACTTACAGCTGGCTATGCCTTTGACCCCTGGAACTTATGTCCTGTCAACTATGTGATAATTTCCCCTCTACAGTCTTTCCAAAATTCTCTCTCTCTCTCTCTCTCTCTCTCTCTCTCTCTCTCTCTCTCTCTCTCTCTCTCTCTACACACACACACACACACACAAACAGTAATGATCATGCTGGCTGTTTCCCCATTGGGTGTATTTTTCCTTCATTATAGTGTTTCTCAAGGAATCGCATCATGACTCAGGGGGCTTCTAAAAATAGTTACCTCACGACATTTGAGTGGTTTTCCTGAAGGAAGATGGAGTTAAGCGGCAGTTGCTAGTGGCTGCATTGTCCTCCCTTGGTAATACACCATTAGATAGCATCAATCCCTAACTCCCTACCCCAGAAGTCTGATCTCTGCCTTAGCAAAGCAGGAGCATCCCTTGCCTCTCACTAGGATGTCAAGTCTTTCTTGAGATGAGCTTCTTTGGGGTCCTGTCCTAAAGTACCCCCTATCTCATCACTTCCAGTCAAAGTGCTTTTGGCCACAAGGGGCAGAAGCCTGTTCCCACAAGCACATATAGAATGTGATCATTGTAACAATAAAGTAATTTCAAACAAATGAGGTATCAGGTTTCAGTGTGGCTTTAAATTAAGTCCTTATTGATCATGCAAGTTTAATTTAGCTCCCTACCACTCAATGGCTACAGAGTTTGTGTTTTTATTATTTCAACTTCTTTTTTTTTAAAGACATGTTTTTCTCTATGTTACAGCTCTCACTGTCCTGGAACTTGCTTTGTAGATCAGACTGGTCTCAAACTCACAGAGATCTGCCTGCTTCTGCCTCCTGAGTACTGGGATTAAGTGTGGGTGTGGACCATCATTGCTTGGCATCACATTTTCAAGAGAGAAAAACAGAATAACTGTTTCTGGCCAGCACACTGACTGTGATTCAGGGTTGGAACACATGGTAAAAGTACATTTAAAGAGCCAGACAGATGGCTCAGTGGGTTGAGGCCCTACTGTTAAACCTCACAACGAGAGTCTTATCTTCAGAACCCACATGGTAGGAGTGAACCAACTCCCACAAGCTGTCCTCTGACCTCCACACAGACAAGTGATGGATGCGCATGTATATACATACATACTAAGTAAATAAATAAATGCAAGCACACGTTTAAGAGGCTGGAGATCTAGCTCACTACTTAAAAGCACTGGCAGCTTTTCCAAAGGATCCGGGTTTGGTCCTCAGCTCCTACATGGTGGCTCACAACCATCTATAATTCCAATTCCAGAGTATCTAACACCCTCTTTTGCTCTCCAAGGATACCAGGGATACACATGGTACACAGAGATACAAGCAGGCAAAGCACCCATACTCATAAAATAAAATGAAAATAAGTTATTTAAAAACACGTTTAAGATAGATGAGGCTGCCTGCGCAGTGCATGCAAGTGTAATCCTAGCGCCTGCTAAGTAGACGCAGAAGGATCAGGAGGTGGAAGACATACACCCAGCTACAAAGTGAGTTAGAAGTCAGCCTGGCTTCCGTGAGACCGTGTCTCAAAGACCCCCAAGCCCAAACCATACAAACCAAACTGCAGAACCTGAAAGTGAGTGTGGCAAGTGCTCTGAGGAGCAGCCTGTGGTGGCACCCACCCAGCGGTGTGTCTGGCAAACCCCCTTGCAGTTCAGGGCTCTGCTAAAGGGACCACTGTCGTTCATGCCCGGTGAACAGCCCATCTCAGTGGACACCAGGTTGGAGCCCCAACGCTGGCAACACACATCTCTGCTGAAGCAGCTGCACCTCACAGCACTCGGAGGGAAATGGTGATGTGTTCCCGGAAAAGCGCTTGCAGAGATGCCCTGTGAGAAGAGCATGGGGTGAGGAGGCCCTGGTCCAGCTCTAGCCTTAACCCACAGGATCGCCTGGGATTCACTCTTCTCCTTCAGAGTCTCAGATTTTCACAATATAAGAATACGGTTATTGTGAATGATTATTGATAGGATGTTTCCTAAGCCTGTATCTTTGTCCTTTCCCACCTGGCTCACACTCCGTGACATCCCAGAAATACATTAGTGCAGGGTTGTTTGCCCCATGCAACAAGGCCTCTGCCGGCTACCTCTCTCCTGTAACAACCCACCAGCCCCCACAATTGGTCCCTGTCAGAGGCTTTCCAGGGAAAAAGGGCAGGCTCTTTCTGGGGATGAAAACCCTCGCTCTCCAGCCACACCAGCGAGGGAAGGCTCATCTAACTGGACGGTGTCCAGGTAAACCGGGAAGAACAATGGGAACATGAAACAAAGACCTTGGGCAGGTGGGGACAGTCTGTGGAGCTAGAAAGAGACAGTGGAAAATGTTATGGGTTCCCAGGGAAGGGGCAGAGGAAACGGTTTGTGCCACTTGGCATGAAATGAATAACATTGAAGGACTGTGTAAAATGCCATACTAATCGGCACCTGTTCCTTTTGGAACCAGCCACGAGAGCCCATGGCATCCGAGGTTGAATCTGGTTTTGGGGCTTGCCAGGAGAGGAAGTATAATACATTAAGATCCACTCTGGTGCTGAAAGACGCACTGGCCCTACGTGGGATGCAGAAGAGGAAGGTGAGCTCAGCCTCCTCTGCCCTTTCCTGGCCTCAGATGCTCTGTCACACATTCCCAGTCCAGTCCCGGGGCAGATGGCTGAGAATTCTGCAGGGGCCTCTGAGTATACCCTTGGCTAATAGCCACATTCCAGAGCAGCATATGTTTCATCTCAAGCCCACAAGGTTTGTACTTCCAAGTGGAGCCAAAAAGAAAACCTTGGCCCAGGCTACACATTTCTTCAGAGAGGTGGGGGTCAGGGAGGCCCTCTGGGAGGCTGGAGCTCTTTTGTGAGGATATTTGCGTTTATGTGAAGCAAAGTCTCAAATCAGTGATAGCCTGGTTTCCTAATGCATATGCCCTCAAATCCTCAAAGAACCCACACGGATGCAGAGCTGCTCGCCCTTGCTCTTGTCCAAATGGCTCTCGTGCCCCCAGGCCCCACATTCCTGTGGCCCCTGGGTACCAGTTCCTCACCTTGGCCTGGATCTCTGAGCCTTTCAAAATGAACAACACACAGCCCAAGGGCTTTGGGGGGGGGCTGTAAATGGGGTCCTGGAACTCATCTGCACTGCTCTCTACCCTGAGATGTACACTCTACTGCCAAACCTTCACGGATCAGAGTAGAGACGACGACGAGAGAGCAGAGGTGGGGAAAGAGAAGGACAAGTGCTGGGGGGGGGGGGGCAGAAAGGGGCTGGGGAGACCTGGGCTGGAAGAGTGGGTCCCTTCGGGTGGGTCGTGATGCAGAGCAGGGATGGTGGGAGTCCTCAGCCTCTGGGGCTCTGCTCTGCAGCAAGCTCAGGGATTTCTGACAGCAAAGTAAACTGTGGTGTGCTGAGTTTACCCAGCTCCAATAAGCAGCATTTGGAGTGTTTAATGTTTCCTTCCCACTGTATCGGTTGACAGGCCCTGAGACGCAGCCGGCCCCTCTCTCTCTGTCTTTTGGGAAAGCAGGGGATGAGACGGTAGGTAGAGAGATGTCAGGAAAGCCAGCGTTGCTGACCCCAGTTTGGAGGCAAGCTGGAAAGATCTGCTCTCCTAAGGCCAGAAGTCCATGAAGAGGAAGAGCCTGAAAGGCAAGCTGATGCCTTCATCCCTTTCACCCAGGCTGGGGCTTGGTACCTACAACAGCTCTGACCCTGCACAGAGCACAGCCCAGCACACGGAGCCTTCTCCTTGTGTTCTTCATGAAACCCTGCCCCCATACAGTGTGCTCTGTGGATTGGTGTGGGGGGTGGGGGGACAGTGAGACCACAGAACAAATCAGGAAGCCCCCAGAGCACAGCACGAAATCACAAAATAAACTCGGTCTGGCAGGATGCCCAGTCCAGCGTACTCGTGGGTTCTGCACTGAGTGAGGGTGAATGCATGAGCCATGGGTGACAATAGCCACTATGCTTCTATCCAGGGAGACCCCCGGGGAAGAAGCTGTTGCTTCCCAGGGACATAGAGGACGAAGCTGAGATGGAAGGACCATCCAGTGAATGCAGGGGACAAAAGGGAGAGGACGCCGGAGGAGCGGGTGGCGTTTAGATGGCAAGGATGGAAAAGTCAGCAGAGGGTAGGCTATGAGGACAGGAAGGAGAAAGAGGAGGATGAGGAAGGACAAGGAGGAAGAGGGAAGGGGAGGTCAGGGCAGAGGCTGCATCTCTTGGCAACCGTTGCCCATCCCCATTGCACGTATGGAGAACTAGAGAATATTCTGGAACCATAGTACAAGAGCAAGTGACCCTGAGGTGAGGAACAGCAGGGACGGCGATGTCAACCATGCAGCAGCCAGGCCCATGAGCAGAAGAGAGGATCCCTACTGAGTGGCTGGCATGAAGAGGAAAGGACAGGATGACAGTAAGATCAAGATGTTCCTCTCAAGGTCTGGGAGTAGCAAGGCTAGGGGGGAAAAACTTTTTATTTTCATTTTTTTATTTTGAGGCAAGGCCCTGCTGTGTAGCCTAGTTGGGCTAGGAACTCACAGTTATCCTTCTGCTTCGGCCTCCCAAGTGCTGGATTTACAAGTATGTGCCGCCATGCTCAACTCAAAAACATGTTTTTAATCAGGTTTTTTTTAAAGCAGGTGTTGGGGCTGAGAAGTGGGTGACTCAGCATTGAGAGTGCCTACTGCCTTTGCAGAAGACCTGGGTTCAGCTCACAGGACCCGCACGGTCTCCCACAAAGACCTGTCAGCCGGGCGTTGGTGGCGCACGCCTTTAATCCCAGCACTCGGGAGGCAGAGGCAGGTGGATCTCTGTGAGTTCGAGGCCATCCTGGTCTACAAAGCGACTTCCAGGAAAGCCTCCAAAACAATACAGGCCGGGCGTTGGTGGCGCACGCCTTTAATCCCAGCACTTGGGAGGCAGAGGCAGGCGGATCACTGTGAGTTCGAGACCAGCCTGGTCTACCGAGCGAGTTCCAGGACAGCCTCCAAAGCCACAGGGAAACCCTGTCTCGAAAAACCAAAAAAAAAACAAAAAACAAAAAAACAAAAAAACAAAGACCTGTCACCCGGTCTCGTGGAATCCAAGGGCTTCCGCGCGCACACACGGTGCACGTATACTCACACAGGCAAACACACGTACGCGTTAAAAACAAAATAAAAAAATGGGAGGCATCCACTGCCTGAGGTTACAGAGGCCAGAGAGAATTTAAGGCTGCTAGTCCTGGTCGTGATGAGGAGTGTGCAAGTCTGGGAAGGTGACTCAGGTTGCCAAGATTTCTGTTCAGTTAATTCAATCATATTGTCCTGGGTTTCAATTTCCTCATCTCTACTAGACAATTTAAAATAGCCAGGGATCTGGGCGTGGTGACTCACAACTGTGAGCTAAGGCAAGGGGATTGCTGTGAAGTTGAGACCCAGCCTGAACTACACAGAGTGGGGTCTTTTAAATAAATAAGTGACAATGAAAATAGCCAAGGAAGTAATGTAGAGCAGTAGCCTTAAGAAGCTCCATGGAACACTAGAGGTTGCTAAACAGCAGCAGGGTGCAGGAGAGGCGGAGGGAAGGAGGGAAGTGTGGGAGAAAACTCCCAGCAGGGGGGACCCTTGCCCATTCCCACTTCCGGGGCACTGTCGCTGGATTGTTGGCTGTCGTACTTGATTGTGCACCTGTGCCACAGCGCCTTGAAGGAAAGACTTACTACCGTATGTCTATAAAAGGATTGCTTGAAAACCACAAAGGTATTATTTCTCCTGAGAGTCTCCACCAGCTGGGAGGGAGAACCACCCTCCTCCAAGAGGGACTTTCAGGGAACACACGAAACAAGTTTGGGGTTCAGGTCCCAAGCCAAGCATTGCAGCCTGTGGTCAGATCATTGGCTTTGTGTTTGGCTCAGAAACACACACACACACACACACACACACACACACACACACACCCCTAGCGCAAATATTTGTTGTTCTTCTCGTTTGGTTCAGAAATGGAACAAACAGCACTGATGATGCAGACACTTTCCCTGGGGACTAGGCCCACAGCTGGCACCAGGAGTCAACAATAACACTTGAAATTATAGCTAACAAACACCAGTCACACAGTCTTGGGCTATTTCTAAACAGAGCACACAGTTACCCACCATAGGGGAGCATTACTACAGGAGCAAAAGCCCCATCCTCTAACTCTTGTTGGCTCAGTTATGTCTAGAGATAGAATCCCGCCTTCACTGCCCACCCTGGTATCCTTCCAGCTAGGTCTGGCCACTAGAAGATAAGACCACCAGCTTCCTCCCTAGCTGGGGAAAGAAGCCTGTGGCCCAGAGAGAACATGGCCATTTTCCACACCTTGCAAGCTATTCCATGTTCAGAAACTGTTGACGCACACAGCTTTGAACTCCAGTTTTATATCTTCAGACTGTTCCCATCTGTGGAGAAAGAGATTCTTCAGGAAATCTGTAAAGGACTTTGAACTTGTTTAAAGGGAAAGTATAAAAAAGGGCAGAGATTGATCAGCATTCCGAAGTCAGAGCTGGCCAGGGAGGAAGTGCGCCCTCTCCTGGAAGTGTCCAGGAGGGGTTCAGATGGCCTGGAGCTCTGGAGGTGAGTGAAGATGAAGAGAGAGAGGGGGTGGGGGGAGGGAGGGAGGGAGGGAGAGAGAGAGAGAGAGAGAGAGAGAGAGAGAGAGAGAGAGAGAGAGAGAGAGAGAGAGAGAGAGAGAGAGAGAGAGAGAGAGAGAGAGAGAGAGAGCACATGTGCTGTGTTGCTGTGTGGGTTTCTATTTCTGCCTTTACTTGAGGTCCAGGGATCAAACTCAGGTTGTCAGCGTGCAAGCGCCTTTACCCACTGAGTCATCTCACTGGCCCTTTTAACTTTTTAAACAAACAGAATTATCTTTTGAACAGAAATTGTCCCCAGAGTCTCAGTGGAAGCGGCTGACATAGCAGAGAAAAGTCCTGTGCCAGGGCTCTGCCACTTCTCCCCGGGCCCTGATGGACTGGCAAGTAGGAGGCTCCTCAGGGTTTGGAGCCACCGTGGGTTGACCACAGAGTGGCCATACCTACAGGTCTCCACACCCTGTCAGTAATAACATGGGTGCACTGCTTGACTGACCACTGCCTGTCCAGTGTATAGGATGGTGCCTGGACACACAGAATGTCCTAGTAGATATCTGCAGAAGATTGAGAATATAACTACATTGCCTTCAAGCCTCAGTGGTTATGAGCCTACCCCTATGCTGAATGGCTGTGTGTTAGCCTTCTGTTGGTGGGGGGCATAGTGTCAGTGCAGACCTATCCTCAGAGGGTGGGGGGGGTGCTGGCAAGAGTTCAGAGGGAACACCGAGCATGCGTTCTTGAGCCTTCCATCTCCCAAGGCCTTCCAGAGAATAGAAACCCAAGACTTGTCCTGCTCAGCTTCATTCCTGCCCTTACTTGGTCACTGAGCTGCAATCTAGCTTAGAGACCCTTGGTGGCCTCCCTTCCACTCCCTTCTCTGCCTTGAGCAAACACTTGAGAGAGCTAATAAAGAGAGTCCCTGCAGGAAATGGAGACCTCTTGAGTGGCACAGGGAAGAGAGGGCCCTGGTCATCTGTGGAAGTGGCCAGTCTCTATCCCACCCTCCTGGAAAAAGATGATGGTATCCTACTTCAATCCCCTCATCCCCCAGTACAGGCCTGCCAAGTTTAGGGCAAGAGAACAGGCCAGGTCCCCTCTGGGAAGTCCAGGGGGCGTGGAGCCGGGCCTGGCTGGGCCTCCAGGTTGGCCTGCCCTAGCCCCAGGGTTTAATAAACTCTGAGAGGGGTTTTCAAAGGCCACTTGATCTTCCCCATCAGGCAGCTCCTGTCTCCCTTTCAGAGCCGCAGGACTGGAAAGAAAAAACGCTCAATGAACAAGGAGGCCAGAGAAAGCTGAGCCGCAGGGCACCTTCTATGAATTTCTGATGAGCACAAGGCCCTGACTCCTGGGTCCCAGCCCAGTGCAGTCAGGGATGTTAGTTTAAGTCATTTCGCACGGTTCACTGGCTCTCTGAGAGCAGCTTGTCTCCAGCCTGGGCCTCACTAACAAGCTGTTTTTACTCGGGGTTTCTCTGAGCAGAGACCTCAAACAATAGCAGCTTTCAAGGGGCTTAGCCCTCCTCTGGCAGCTTCCCTCCCAGCCCCGGGCTCCTTTCACTAGCTTGCTGGCTCACCTGACAGTCCAGAGCCAAGGCCTGACCAGCAGAAAGGGTTCTGCTCTTCCCTCCCTCCATTTCCTTCCCTCCTTCCCTCCTTCCTTCCTTCCTCCCCTCCCACCCTTCCTTCCCTCCTTCCTTCCTCCCCTCCCACCCTTCCTTCCTTCCTTCCTTCCTCCCCTCCCACACTTCCTTCCTTCCTTCCTTCCTGCCCTCCCACCCTTCCTTCCCTCCTTCCTCTCTGACTGTGCTCTTTCTTCCTGTAACTATGCAGGGTGAGCATCCAGGCTCTCCAGAGCTGGCTACTTTCGTGTAACACTGGAACCCAGTGTGCAAACACTCCTGGGGTGAGTCGTGTAATGTCGCCACTGATCAAGAGGGCTCAGCCTGACACTCTAAGCCTACTAGACTCCTCAGCTCTCCTGAATCCTGAGCAGTTCCTCTTCCCTTAGCCAGGAGCAGGGCTCTGGCTTCCTCCACAGAGGGCCCACCAGGCCTGATCAGATGGATGGAGGAGGGTGAAGCTGGCATCAGGCAATAGGGTCCCCTGGCTCAGGCAGTAACCTAATGCTCCTTCAGTTAAGGGCTCTCCGCTTTGCACATTCTGGCTGCATGTTCTCTGCTGTCTGCTCTCCTCAGCATGGTTGTGAGGAGACGGTGTCACTTCTCCTCCCTCCCTCTGACCAGGGCCACTCTAACAGGTCCTCAGAAGAGACTCCTGGGCAAAGAAGCTAATTAACCAGCAAGTGGCTGTTATCCCTATGTTTAGACTACATCAGTGGCCCAAGCAAATGAAGTCCATGCTAAGACAGGGCCAATGCTTCCAGTTACTGAGCTCATCTTCACTATCTCCATCTCTCTATGGCAACTCTTGATCTAGGGGGCTCCAAAGGGTTTTGAGCTGCTATTCCATGGTCATTCCAGGGAGAGATTCTACCTCCCTCCTAAGGCACCTGGAGACAATTAAAGGTCCCCTGGCCAGTGACCAAGACCCCACTCCAAAGCCATGTGTCTTTCACCCTTCAGAGGTCAAGCTACCTAATTGTCCTGAGAACTGTTTAAAGGAAGCCCAACAGTTTGCATCCACCTCACCCTACCCAACTGCCCTGCCCTGCTTCCCCCAGACATTAATACTCCTCACAGGAAACAGAAACACAGTGACAAGATGAAGAATGGTAACTGGAGACAGATGGGAGGCAGAGCCTAGCCGGGCCTGAGAGCACCACACCCGGGAAGGGCTGTCCTGTTCTCCTGCATCACTTCCTTCTGCTCCTTGTACAGGCACCGTACTCTAGGACTTTCAACAGGGTTAATCCCCTGATGTCCTGTAGTACAGTCCTCTGTTGACCTGAAGTATGTGGCCTCAAATTCTCCCCCCAGATCCTCAACTAGAGCAGGATTTCTGGAGTAACACACGACCTGAGTGCCACCTGGGAGCTAGGCCACCTGATGGCCGAGAATGACCGTCCTACTCATTCCCAGAGTGCTGCGGCAGTCACTGACCATCTGCCTGTGTGCTCTGTTCAAAGCTGCAGGTCACCCAGGAAGCTACTAGAACTTGCACACGCTCCTGTCAAGTGTCTGAAAGAAGTCCTGGTAACTTCAGGCTCACAACTGTGAATTCCTTTATCTAAGGCTGTTTCTACCCACTTCCCAGCCCCACCACCATAAAGAGCTCAAGCCCCAAAGCCTAGCAAGGTGGAAACTCTGTGGGCATGTCACAGAGCTGGGGCCCATTGTCACTCCTGAATGTCTCTAAGGTTGGCTGCTCCTTGGTTTATCCCACATTCCCCATCCTTTGCATGAAATATTCGCCTAGGGCCAGGAGTGGCATTAGCTCTCACAATGACTGATCATCCCTGAGACCAAATTTCAATGACCTGTTGTGGCCATCGATATAGCTAGTCCTAGAACCATGGTGTGTTCCAGGCTGGCTAACATAGACAAAACCCAGTCTCTATTTGGGAAGATGTTAGTTCCCAGATGTCAGACTATAGGTCAAAAGATGCCGGGGAGAAAGTCGGTTCCTGACTTTACAGCTAATCCGTTATCCTTCCCATCAAACCAGATTTGCACTCAATTCTTTACTTGGCCTACTGTCAGCTGAGTGAGGGGAAGCCTAAGACCCCTCTACCACAAAGAGAGAATGCACTTTTCCTGGGCAGTGGCGACAGTGTCAAGGCACAGCTTAAGATGTTACTAGTAGGGCAATATGGAGGCACAGGTGGCTTGACCCAGCAGGGTCAGAGTTTGAGCTGCCTCGTATAATGGGTCATGCATGGACCATGTCAAGTTCTTCCAAGGTAGCCCTGGCCCTGCTGTAGATCAAGGACCCCACCCTTGCCCACCGGGCTTTTGGGAGTATGTCTTCCATCCAGCATCACCCCACTGCTGGCACTAAATAGATGCTCTTCTTTGCATTGCTGTCCCTCACTTCTTGGTGAGGGTAGCACGGGGCTGGGCAGGGAGGCAGGGGGGAAGAACAGGAAGTGGGTGGAGGGCATCTCCTCTCCCTCACCCCCTGTAGCCCTGGGCAACTGGGTGGGGGGAGGAGGAAGGGAAGGAAAAAGCCACATCTGGTTTGAGTGAGGCTCTCAGCAGGGAGTACAGGGTCTTGGACTGGCCCCCTTGCTGGGGGAGGGAGGCAGAGGGTACTGGCACAGGCCCTGGCTGGCCCAGGAAAGCAGAGGGGGAAAGTGTCTGGGGTTCAGAAAAAGCAAATAAACAGAGTGGCTGAGGCAATAATAATGAAGAGAAAGAGTCATTAAAGTGAAGAATGGAGATTGTGTCACCCCCAAGACAAACAGAAAACAAATGGCCAGTAGATGGTTCTGCAGATGTTTTACACAGTGAAGACAGAGCAAAGATGTGTGGAAGATGCCAGAGTCCGCCAGGACTCCACCAGCAGCAGCTGGAGAGCAGGTGGACAAGGACTGCAGCCAGAAAGCCCTTCACAGTTGAGGGAACAGCCATGGAGGCCACTACAGCCTCAAGCAAGCAGGGCCCACTGCTGTGGGTGACACCTGTACAAATGAGGTCTTGGAAATAGAGGAAGAACTCTCCCTCGATAAGGCTGGATCTCTGAGTCTGTGCAGACTGCAGCTTCCGAGAGGGACCTGGGGCGTCCCAATGCTGGACCTGAAGTTCTTCAGAGGGCCTTACTCATCACTGTCTCTTCACTGGCTGGTCAACGGCTCATGGCTGTGTGGTCAACGGCTCATGGCTGTGTGGTCAACGGCTCATGGCTGTGTCCATTTCATTCTGGCTCTTCGCTCGTCTTCTTTGTTGACATCCCAGCCTCTGGACTGATCATATTCTCTGCCGGCATGAGAGGCAGTAAAGCTCAATGGCTAGGGGCTCATCTACCAACAGTTCACTTTGTGTGTCACACTCTACAATAGACTCCTCTGGGGTCACAAAGGTGAGTGACTCCCTGTGCAAGTTGCAGTAGCTCCAGTCAGTAGCTTTCTTCCCCCACATAATAAGCACTTAAATGCTCTGCTCTACCATGTACCTGGCATAGTACTCACAGGAACCCTGGTCAGTCAGAATCATGCCCTCCTTGTTTTTACAGATTAGAAAGAAGAGGAAAATTCGGCACTTTGCTTTTTCTTTTCTTTTACTGTGTGTGTGTGTGTGTGTGTGTGTGTGTGTGTGTGTGTGTGTGTGTGTGTTTGCAGGCCAGAGGATATTAAATGGCTACCTCTATCAGTCTTTGACCTGGTGCTTTGAGACAGGATCTCTCACTAACCCTGGAACTTGCTGTTCTTCAGCTAAATTAGTGGCCAGCAAGCCCCAGTGATCCCCCCATCTCTGCCCCTGCCCCAACCCCAGCACTGGGGTCACATGCACAGAGGCCATGTCCAGTTTGTAGATGTTGGAGATCCGAACTCAGGTCCTTGTGCTCACCCAGCAAGCTCTCTTATCCACTGAGCCATCCCCTCAGCTCCTTGGTACTTTTTTCCAGAGTCACAGAACTAGGGGAAGGAGACTCTAAGGCCAGTGCTCTTTTCCCAATGCCACAAGCACAAGGCGAAGTAGATTTTGACAACCGTGCCCCGCCAAAAGAATAATGCGCTCTTAAAAGATTCAAGAGACTGTTCCTGTCTCACACCCACCCCTGCTCCCTGCCCCTTTAATTAGAACCAAACTTTAGCTTTTGGTTCTACATCAGGGAGGAGCTAGCTTATCCCACGGCCAGCCAAGTGCCTACAGGTGTCTGAAGAATGCTAATGGCGTGAGCTGGGGGAGGGGCTGTACAGACCCCTCTAAAGCATTTGCTTCCCATTAAGCCTCCTGCTCCCTAGACCCTCCTGCCCCCTCCAGCGACTTGCAGCTTTCATGAGCCAATTATTGTGCCGGGTTTCTCTGTCCTTCTGAAGCCACTGACACTGCTAACAAGACACAAATGCTGTAAGATGGGCCCCTGATAGTCACTGCAGAACGGGGTTCCTTTGCCCTAAAGGGACATAGTAGAGAAAAGCAAGATGGGGTAGTCCAGTGTCAGCTCGGCTCCCAGGAGGGTGTGGCCCCGAGGAGTGATTATGAATGGATTTATGAGTGAACTCAGCATTGGCTAGCTGACTTGTGCCTTGCAGTCATGAGCAGGGCAGAGGGTCCAAATAGGAAGAGCAAAAAGACAGCATGAGTAAAGATTCAGGCCAGGAGAGGGTCTCCCAAACATTTATTAACACACAGGCATCTAGAGTTGAGGTAACTTAATTCAAAACAAATTGTGTTAAAGCCAGCTCGGACTGGCACCTTATATTTCTTAGGCCTTCCATCTGGTTTACCATACTCTCTAACTCTTAAAAATGTTACTTGACTTTCAAGTCTGTTTCCTATGAACTTTCCAGGACAAAATTAATCTCTCCTTTTGCTTTGATCCCTTAAAATACTAGCTGTGTCTCTTTAAACCCATATTATATCCCAGATGTATTCTTAAATACTCACCTCAAAACTTTTGTTTGTTTGTTTGTTTGTTTAATCTGAGGACAAATGTTTTCCATCAGTCCTGGAAAATTAAAAAATGACTGTTCTGCTATTCTCAACATTATTTTCCTTCTGCACTTATTTGTGAATGTAACTTGGATCCTCTCCATCTATCTAAAATCCTCTTAGCTTCTCTTACACATGTTCTCTCTTTATCTTTCCATGCTGCCACTGATGTAATTTCTTCTGCTCTATCTTTCAGTTTACTAACTCTCTGCTCAACTTTATCTAATCCTGTCTGTCTGATACGCCCAATGAACTTTTATGCTGTTAGCTTTTCCCAGAAAGTTCAACCTAGCTCTCTTAAACATCCACTGGGCAAAATTTATTTCAGCAGTTATCATTTTCATTTCTGCAAAGTTCTAATAAACCTTTGCTTGTTTATTTTTGCAAATTTACATGCTATCTTTCTACACACTCTTCTGTGTTTCTTTTCTGATCTTTTAAATGATTTCAGTCATTTTAGTTCCTTTAGGATTGTTATTTTATGTCATTAGAATACTAAACTGGTCTGATATGCTTGATGACGTTCCCTAGCCTTGTGGTTTACAGTTTCTTTGTTAGAGCAACTTCAAAGGGGATTAGTTTTTGCTATGAAATTGCTGTTGTTCTAGGGTACATTCCTCCTGAATAGTTTTACATTTCCGTCTCTTAATACTGAGTTTTACTGGTCTGGCATCTATTTTTACGTTGATTTCTCAGCCTGGAACAGACACAACAGTCACATATGTTTCAAGCGTGGAGCCTCTATTTCTCACAGAAGACTTTATTTTCTATTCAGAGTCCTAGCAAGGACACCACTTTATGATTGTGAGTGTTATTCCCTAGTCCTGGTTTCTTGGAGGCGCATTCCTTGTGGGGGTCTCAGTTTTTGCAAACACCTTAACACTAGCCACCTGCTTTTTATGGGTTGGAGATCATGATCCCTCCCCATAGTCCCCAGGATCTAGATTCCAGTCAATCTAACACTCCCAGGGTGCGGTCGCCATGGCTTCAGCTGTGGAGTTTACCTCAGTCCTCCAGTTCTGAGCCTGTCTGCCGGTAACTTCATTGTGCTTTACACTCTAGTTCATGAGCTTGTGAACACAGATCAAAAGGCCTGTCTAAACCGTTTTTTATTTCTCCCATAGTGCTTCGCCGAGTACTGTGTCATTGGCCCCTTTATCTGCTCAAACACCAGGCATCCACGGACACTCACAGTAACCCTTGAATACTCTTAGGATCTCACAATCCAGCAACTGTGAGAAGTTGTAGATGGAGGGAAGGGGAGGCATGGGAGGAGTAGCTTCCTCTATCTTTTCCACATCATGGTCTCTTAAGATCCAAGAAGGTTGGTGCAGGTCCTAGGAAACATTTGGACTGGGAGCTACGCCTGCCTCTAGCCTGATCTCAGGTCAGCTGGGCGAACTTGGAAAAGACACTTCACTTTTCTCCGGCATCAGATAGGCATCTGTAAAACGGAAGCAGGGTTGGCCCATGAGATGCCCAAGATCTCTTCCAAGTCAAATAGCCTTTGGAGTTGCTACTCAAGGACATAAACTGGATATAACCAGTCAGACTCTCTGACTCAGGCGTCTGCCATCTTTTCCCATTCCAAACCACCCAGTGAAATTTCTTGCTCTCCCTTGTCCTCTCTCTGTCACCTTTGCCTCTCCTGTTTGCCCCTCCCTCTACCTGGCCTCAGTCCCTGCTCTTACTGCTCTGCTAAGGCCTTGGTCCTGTGACCCTGTCTTAAGAAAGAGGGATGACCGGGTGGTAATCTGTGCTTCCTCTGGATAGCAGATGCGGGGACACAGCACCTAGGTGCGTAGAGGCCCCATCTGTCTCCAGCTTTGGAGGTTGGGCTGGAGCCTCGCATCATAAGGAGCCTCTTGAGCCAGATTCAGAAACAATGAATCAAAACCAGCTGGAAGCTGCCCTCTGACCGGGCTAATGACTTGTTTATTGTCAGAGCAGCAGTGCGTCATATAAGGGAATTTCAAAGTGTCACTAATTGGCAGAGGGCCAGTAAATAGCACCATATAAATCTGAAGGTGCGTGTACTGCATCTGCGGATCATGGAACAGATAAGAGCAGAGCACAGGGGAGAGGGGATCAGTGAGCATGCACCATGAGGTAAATGCCACACCCCATCAGTGACTACCACGTCTATCCCGTGTCCCCACTGCCCCATGAAACTAGAGTGTCTGTCCCGTGTCTAGAGAAGAAATGCAGAGCAATACGATGGCTCTGGTTCCACCCTTGGTGATACCGTAATGCTGTCACCATGCCCGTGACATCCTATGAGAGAAGTGACCTGCTCCTTGGAGAAAGTACAACTCAGGGTCACGTGGGAGTGGATCAGATACACACTGAGTGTAAACATGATACGTTGCACAGAAAGTTCTTACTCCAGTGAGTCCCAGTAACAGAGTTTGGGAGGCCAGGGGAGACACTGATGGGATTAAAAGGAGGCCCTTCTCAGGCAGCATAAGCATGAGCTTCCCCTGAGAACAGGAGGTGATCTTCTTCGTCTGTCTCAATTCCTCGAGCCCAGGTGATCTTGCCACCTGTTCCCCCGTCACCAGCTTCACACCAAGACAAATTTGGAGAGGAGAAAAAGGAAGACTAAATGAAAACTGGAGAAG
The DNA here is from genome assembly GCF_017639785.1 of Mesocricetus auratus. Lineage (NCBI taxonomy): Eukaryota > Metazoa > Chordata > Mammalia > Rodentia > Cricetidae > Mesocricetus > Mesocricetus auratus. The sequence continues at coordinate 14,928,348 of NW_024429203.1, read as the reverse complement.
AGCATAAATGGAGTACAGCTACTTTCCTGTAGCTATGATCAGACACTAGACAGGCAGCAGCTCGGGGGGGGAAGAGGCGTTTCTTCTTGTCATATGGTCCATCAGAGAGGGGAAGAAACTGGGCAGGAGAGGCAGTGACTGGCCACAATGCATCAGCAGTACAGGCAGGAGGAGGACAGGAAGTGGTGCTGAGCGATATAAATCCCCAGGGCCCACCCTAAGACCTTCCTTGTGAGGTTCCACGACGGCACCATCATCTGGGGGACCAAGTGTTCAAACACAAATATTCCTGTGGGGAACATTGCTCCTATGAACCGCAACAGAGGGGAAGTTATGAGGTCAGCATTTCAGGTACCATGAACCTGCGTAGGCCTCGTCTACCTGCCTCGAGCACCGTGAGGTCTACCGTTAACCTTGGCAGACTTTAGATCCCTGTATATCTGCTTCGTTACTTTCCTAGCTTTAAATGTCTCTGTTAGTCTTGTTTGTGACATGATGACACTGGATTGGAACATTTTCCTCTGTACAGGATCATCGGGGTGTTCCACCCTGCCGCTGCTGAGGTCATCTGTGACGTCACGAGAGTGGAGCTGCCGACATGGCAGTCACAGGCTGCGGTCCACAGTATCTCTTTAATGGTTCCAGAAAGTTCTCTGGCTAAAAATTGCCTGTTGTGTCTGTCAAGCCACGTCGACAATCTCACCAAGTGATATTCTCATGGTGTGTGATGGTTTTCTGTCTCTTTTTGCCCTCCATAACGAGGGCGGAGGCAGAAGTTTTGGGGATCTGCCCACTCTGAATTTTCAGTACCACTTGTTGCCTTGGCGACGTCACCGACAACCTCTTTTTTGAGTCAGACCCAGAACTGATCTTGGAGCCAGAGAAGATGTGGCACCAACCTCAGCACTGGGATAGCCCAGGTGTCCACATGACACTGACATTGCTCTGGCTGGTATTGGACTTGGGCAATGTGACAGATGTGACAGCTGTCAGATTAGTCCCAATTCAGGATGACTGACGACGCTGTACTTTGACCCCTTCTGGTCAAAGCCCAAAGAAAACTAATTTTAAAAAATCATTTTATTGTATTTTCATTTTATATGTTTATCCTTCATTGTATGTATGTGTACCACATTCAACAAGTGTCCACAGAGACCAGAAGACATTGGATCCCCTAGAATAAGAGTTGCGGCCTGTTCTGAACAGCCATGTGGGTACTAGGAATTGAACCCCAGTCCTCTGGGAGACCAGCCAGTGATCTTAACCATTTTTCCATCTTTCCAGCTCCATAATTGTATTTTCTTAGACAAGATCTCACTGTGTAGTCCAGACTGGCCTCTGTATTACAATTCTCTTGCCTTAGGCTCCTGAGTGCTAGAGTTATAGATACGGACTACCATGCCTGGCTTAAAACTAGCTTGGTATGGTGTAGACATATATCAAAAATCAAAAAGATATCTGAAAAGCCTTCTTCTCATCTCTGTATCCATTCCTACAACTGGCCTCTTCCTGTTTTCCATTATTATCAGGCTCTTGCATGTCTTTACTAAGACTTTCTACTTGTTTTGCTTTGCTTGTTTTTTGAGACAAGGGCAAATTTACTGCGTAGATGAGGATTGTCCAGCCCCAAAGAAACTCAGGACTAACTGTGGTGCTCATCACCAAAGCTCATGTTGGCCGCCAAGCTCACTCGGGATCTGTGGCTCCTCTCAGCTCTTCTCACCATGCCCCATCCCTAAACCTCTCCAGCCCAGGGGCTTTGCTTCCCTTCCCCCAGCTCCTCAGTCTTAGAAAACCCTGCCATTTCAACCTTGCTCTCTTGGTCCTCCTTAGCTTAGTTCCCTTGGCTTGGTTCTCTTGGCCCTCTTCTCTCTTCTCTTCCTCTCTCACCACCCCCATCCCCAAGGCCCCATTCAGTCGGGACTCCTCCAGAAGCCCCTGGCTGTACTCTCCTCCTATCTCACATACTCATTTTCTTTCAAAGATGACCTTGAACTTCTGCTCTTCTTGCTTCTTCCTCCTGAGGACTAGAATTATAAGGTTGTGCCACCACAACCCATTATGCAGGGCTGGAGGATTCTAACGCAGGGCTTCCAGCATGCATGCTACCGGCTAAGCTAAAGCCCTAGTCTCCTGCATTGTCTTCTTAAAGAGTAATACCTTTCCCGGAGGGAAACCAACTTTTCTTGGCTGTTTGTAACTTCCTTGTATGGGAGTAAAGGGGACAAGTACATAGTTCTTGACCCATCTAGAAAAGGAGAAATCTTTTTTCAGACTCTATATACATGTGATGCTTGTCTTCAGGTTAGTAACAGCTAACACTGTTTCGTGCACCCCCTCTTGCAATGTTTGTACTAACTTTATGGCCAGTGTCACTATCATCATCCCCATTTTCCAGGTATGCAAACAGAGACTCGGACACTTTACTGTTGTTGGGTTTCCTTTTACGCTAGCTCCACATTGGAACACCCAAATGTTGTCATTGGTTTTTTACTATTTATTCTTTTGTTTTGTTCTTTGGGGGCCTGCCACCCAGCTCCCAAGTAAACACACATGCTGAGTCTTACTATTACTTATGAATGCCCAGCCTTAACTTGCCTTGTTTCTTGCCAGCTTTTCTTAACTTAAATCATCCGGATTACCTTTTGTATCTGGCCTTTTTCCTTTTCTTCTGTATATATTACTTTCGTCTTTACTCTGTGGCTGGTTGGATGACTGGCCCCTGACACCCTCCTCTCCTTGTTCTATCTTGTTCCTTTCTTTCTCCTGAGCTCTCCGTCTGTGTGTTCTCCCTGCCTGCCAGCCCCACCTATCCTTTCTCCCGCCTTACTATTGGCCTTCAGCTCTATATTAGACCAACTGGGTGTTTTAACCAGGCCAAGAATCACAGCTTTACAGAGTTAAACAAATGCAGCATAAACAAAAGCAACACACCTTAAAATAATATTCTACAACACTTTCCCTATCACTCAGCTAGTAGGAGGCAACACCAGGATTTGAACCTATGCCTATCTGCCTGCACATCACTGACTCTTAACCATCACATAAGCGGTTCTAGAAAGAAGCAGAATGCATGAGCTTTGCAGAGTAAAGTTTACAGAGGAGTGGGGGATCTGCACGGAGAAGAGAACAAAACCCAGTCTCCTACTCATGACTGAGAAATCTGCCAGTGTAGAGCATTCCAAGTTTCTTCAGAGGTTTCCCCTAACAGCTCAGAATTTGCACTGAGTTTGAGAGAGGGAAAGAGCTACCCCAGGGAACAGAACTCTCTACTCCAGAAATATCTTAGGACAGATGTGCACAGAGGACGGGAGCTCCCTTCTGGGAGACAGGACAGAGAAAGTCGCCATCCTGGATCTGACCCATCAGTAGCTGCCATTAGGAGGCCTTGTAAAGACCTACAAAACGCCCCATGCCACAGCCTGTGTGGGGGAAGGGGAGGGCCTGTGCACAGACAAGCTTCCAAGGAGAAGCTTGGCCATCATGCCAGACAGAGATGATTGCTCTAATAAGGGCAGAGGTGACGTGCAGAGCCCTGCCTTGGCCCCAAGCCTAGGGTTAATGAGACTTCCCCAGAAGAAAGTGTCTCTCGGGAGAGTGGGGGTGGGGCTGCAGGGAGACAGATCAGCTGGAAGCTAGCAATGGCCCAGGCTGTTTATTAGGAGACAAAGAAAGAATTTTGCTCCCTGCACCGAGGTCAAACTCCAGGTATCCAGGGGAAGGGCAGGGGAATTTATGAAGTGAGGAGGCAGCCCATCTGACAGGCTGTCAGCTGGCCCCTACCCCAGTGCCTCAGCCTCCTTCCTCTGTAGTTTAAATACCTTGGTGGAGCAAGCTTTTCAAGGGGCTTCTGGGAAATGGTGCACACGGAACCGAAACGTGGGTCGAGGCACTGACTGGAAATGGAGAGGACAGTGACAGCTTTGTCATCTACCACACACTCTACTCCAGGTGGGTCACATGCAGATGCTGCCCAGGACTGAACGCTCCCTGAGATGAGTGAGCGGCCTCCGAAGGCAGAAAGCTAGGTCCCAATACTGTGACCAGGAGGGCGTGAACGAGGAGGTGTGTTTCCCACACACCTCTCCCTCCTGCCCCCGCCCCGTTTTGTACCTTTGAAGGAAGGCGTATGTGTCTGAATGTACTTGAGTGTGAATACGTATACGGGAGTGTATGGGTGTGTTTGAGTGTGGTGTGTGTCGAACTAGCGTGTGTACACGAACAAGTGTGGTAGGTGAGCGCCAGGGTATGTAAGTGAGGGATGGGTGGCTAAGTGTGCTTGACTGTGTTTAGGGTAGGATGGTGACAAGACAGGGCAGTACGTGCTTCACCTTCACACCCATCACATCCTGTCCCCACCCTCCCTCCACTTGCACCCCGCGCTACAGCAGCAGGACACTTTAGGAGAAAGAACAACCTGGATGGCCATGTCTGCCTCCTACCTGGAGTCTGTTCTCCTTTCCCCTCCCCCCTCAGCAGGAAAAATCCAGACACCCTGCTCCCATCACAAGCCCCGCCCACGCTCCCAGGAGCTCTTTGGCCCTTGTCTGACCTCCCCGCACAGAGCTAGGTCCAGGATTCCAGCAGGGCAACTGAAGCTACTGCCAGGGCCTATCCATCAGGCCCAGCACAGCCTCCCTCTGCTGCCCCCACCACACAGAGCAAATGTCTGGGTCCACTGGAAGGGACCCCCGTGGTCTATCTGCCGCCACTCCCCCGTGACTGCCTCTTCTTTGTGACGGCTCCCGAGTGAGGAAAGTGATGACCCCCATCCCTACCCTCTGTGTAAGCTACTGGCCTCCCCCTCCCACCTGATGACCTGCTGGGATCCAGGCAGACCAAAGCTTCAGGTCAAAGATGAAAAATGTTGGGCTATTGACTAAGACACAATAACCGGCCAATCTGCGTGCTGTTTACATAGCTACTCAACACTGAGATGGGATGAACACCACATCCCACTGTAGTGGCCCTGATCCCCACTTCTCCCCAAGGCTGTCCCATCTTCTCCAGGCCCTCGGAGCACAGAGCTGCTTCAGGGCTCAGGTGGCAAAGGTCTATGCCTGCCGAGGCTCGACCTGTGGAGAACAGCCCAGGGGCACATCTGCCAGGGGCCTCTGGTCTCCTGAATGTGTATTCACATCACCCTGAGAAGAGCCAAACCCTAGCCTGCTGCCTCCCCCTCCCTGCCCCCAAACCTGCTGTGTTTGTGCAGAACCCCGGAGGACATAATGAGAGGCCCATGTGGCTGCAGCTGGCTGTGTCTGGGCTCCAGCAAGGGTGAAGGGAGGTCAGCAGGGTAGGCTTGGAGGGTGGAGGGAGGGTGGCCAGAGGGCAGAACGCTCGGGGCCCAGGGGTAACAGCTTACACATGACTCCTCTCCCCACAGTGTTCTCTACTCCCAGCGTGTGGGCTCCTGAGTCAGAAGCTTCCAGAATGGTAACAGGCTTTAGTTTATACACAACCAGCTGCATTTCCTACTACCGTTTGCACAAGGGAACCCGCCCAGCATCCTCCCTGCCTTCATGGCCTCAGCAGTGGTTCAAGCTGGGCTCCTGTGGGAGCTGGAAAGAGAGTGTCTATACAGAGAGTGAGAACAAGCAGGCCCTGACCTCCTGAGTCTGTCACTCAGTACCTTACTGGGTGTCCCCATGCCTTTGGACTGAAGGGTCACCTCTCTCTACCATCCCTCATCATACTCAATTATAAACATAGAGGGACAAAGGGTTTGAGAATGGCCAGACCAGAGATGAGCCACTTGCAGCTGGGGTTCTCTAGGGTCTCGGGGACCAAAAGAGACATAGTGAAGCTAGATGCATTCCTGCCCTACCCTTTTCGCATGGAGGCCACCTCTTCTAGTTCTGCTTCCAGGGGACCCCTCCTGTGGTAGATGGACTGAAACAGAGCCCCTGTTTGGGAAGGAGCACAGAGGAGAGTGGCCCATGGGAGAGGGTTAGAGAACAGGAAGCCAGACCCAGCCAGTCGTGGCGGGACCTCAGTAGACCGCAGGCTATGACCTACCCCAAGACCAAAAGGCAAATTTCAACCGTGGTCATGTAGGATGGGCCAGACTCGGGCCCTGCTGTGTGAAGTGCTGAGGGATGCCTCTCCCTCCTCACCTTGCTACCATCAGGTTCCACCGTGACCCAAGAGAGGAAGGTGACTCTCAAACACAGGAGAACTAAGCTTATCTCCTCTGGTCTGTGGGATCAGAGGATGTGATTGTTGTGGGATATTTTGACCAAACTGTGACACTCCAGGCTGTCAATAAAGTTTACCTTGAGTCAGAGGGCTGGACTAGCAACTAGCTGACTGAAACTAGCCGCAGAGAAGCCAGCAATTTGGATAGAGAAGACACACAAGGAGATAGGCGGAGTCACCAGACAGACACAGAGGAAGCAGGATGGGCAGTAGGGAGATAAGGTAGATTAAATAATACAGGTTAATTAAGTCATAAGAGTGAGTTAGGAACAAGCCTAAGCTAAGGTCAAGCTTTCCTAATCAATAACAAGTCTCCATGTTGTTATTTGTGAGTTGGCAACCCTAAGAAAAATGTGACAACATGTGATCCTATCCCTTATCCCTCCCAAAGCTCCCAGGAGGGTGGCAGTGGCAGACCCCTCAGGGATGCACTGGCCAGAAGTAAGTGCTAAGAAATGGAGGCTGATAACTGACTATCTGTGTGAACAAGTCACTTAACACCCCTGTATGTCAGTGTGTCTTCATACAGCTGGGACAAAGAACTCAATTCTTGGGTCTTGAGGTGGCTCAGTTGACAGAGGAGCTAGCACATGGCCTATCAACCTGAGTTCAACCCTGGGTCCCATATGCTGACAGGAGAGAAGTGACTCTGAAGAGTTGTCCTCTGACCTCCACATTACTGCCAAGGCACACACACACACACACACACACACACACACACACACACTCAAAAATTATAACTTTATTTTAAACTATTTTTTATTTTTTAGGTTATAATGTAATTACATCTTTTTCCCCTTCCCTTTCCTCTCTCTAAACACTCCCATATGACCCTTCTTGTAACATTAAACAAACCGAACAGGTTACATTTAGGAATATATATGTGTATACATATATGTTATATACATATTGTAGGGATGAGCCCAAGGGGTGTGGACAGTATTGTGGGCTCACCCCTACAAACATATACCTCTGTAAGTGTAATACCAATTAATTTTTAAAAAGCCATGAATTTGAAAAATGAAAGTTTAAAAGTACTCAATTCTTTCAGGTACTGTAACTCATGTGAAGCAGTTTGAATGGGTCTGATACACACACAGTAGGTCCTTAAGAACAGGCTCCCATGGCCTGATCTGCACACACACACACACACACACACACACACACACACACACACACACACGAACACACATGCGCATACACACACATACGCACATTTATACATACACGCTGTATAAACTGCACACACTGCACACATACAGGTACAGAGGCATGCATGCACACACACAAACACTATACACACACATACATACTTACACACATACACACACACAGCACAACCATGTCTCCCTCTAGGTGTGATTGCCTAGATCTGCAGATTGCCTCCCACTGCTGAAACCTAGGCAAGAGCCTCAGTGGGCTATGGCTGGGCAGGTCTCTAAGCCCTTTTGTCCTAACCTTTTCCCTGCAAGGAAACTGAAGCATGGAAGGCAGCCTGGTGGGAAAACAAACCATGAGCTCATTATCTCCCCCACCTCCCAAGGATCTCTGCTCCCTGCACAATTGGAGGTTTCTAATCCCTACTGAAAAACAAACACGAGCCCTCTCTTGTTCACACACACACACACACACACACACACACACACACACACACACCATTCCCTAATTGTCCCGCGCTACCGTCTCGCCAGCAAGAACGACGCAGAACACTCGGATCCTTCTGCAGTAAAGCTTTAATGCATCTTGAGAGATAGATGATCAGCTTCTTAGAGGGAGACCCCAAGCTAAGAAACCCAGCCCCTTATATAAGCCTAGGAGCTCCGAGTGAGATGTGTAGAGCCGGGATTGGTGGTTTGCACATCACCCCAGATGACGTCACGGGAGAGGCACAGTTTAAACGGTTAACTCCAACTGACAGCGACAGTTAACTCCAACTGACAGCGACAGTTAACTCTAACTGACAGCGACAGTTAACTCCAACTGACAGTGGATGTCAGCGCCATCTTCTAACGGCAATAGCGATAGCGAGGGCGGCTCCTCACATCTCCCCCTATTCATTTATTTTTGAAGCAATAGGACACCCACAACTTTGGAGTGGAGATAGAGGTCAAATCCCCATGTGCAAATTCGGAACATGTACAAAGCTCCTCTCCAGGGTCTTATCCCCAGAGGAAGTCCTGACCAGTCCGATGTCTTTTTCTGGGGGAAGGAGATCATGACATAGAACCTTCATGCAAGATGACTTATCTCCCAGGAGAAAGTCGTTATACCGCAGACCTCTCCTGTGCAGTGCTTAGCCTTGCAACTCCTTGGGCTGCTGAAGCCTACCCACTCTATCCCGTGCAATGAGACTAGCCTCGTGGGGTGCAAGAGCTGGGAGGCCAGCGACCTATTGCTTTAACATGGTTAACCAAATGTCAGGGGATGCTCCGTGTTCTAAGGCAGCAAGTGCTTGTGCCACCACCACTTTCTCCTTTTGTTTGGGCTCTGAGCGTACACACCATCCAAAGCATCAACACTATTCCACAGCAGAGAACTAGGCTAAATGATCCTACCCCCACCCATTCCTTAAAATAAGAAAATGCAGATGAAATCCAGGGGAGAGGTCTTCCATCAGAGAAAGATCCAGATGCGTCGAATTCACTTGCAGGATCGCCATTCTCAACTCACGGAGTGTCTGCTCAAACTCAAAGTCCAATTCTGTAATAAATGTTGAGACAGAGCTTTTGACAGGTTAGCTGCTCTTGTAAAATTCTCATATTGTACTAAGTGACACAAAGGCCAGGCAACTTTGTTCACATCCCAATTTGGCCATCTGCCACAATATATCCAATTGTTCCTGAACCAAATTAATCTGTTGGTTTACCAACATCAGGCCTCCTTGTATCTGAGAATTGGCAGTGGCCTGTTTATCTAGGACCATGGTCACAGTGGCCTATAGTTCATTAATGGTTTGAGTTGTCTGCACAGTGGCAGAAAGTGCAAGGGCCGAGGCGGTAACCGAAGCAGTAACCGCGGCGGTGGCTATCAGGCCCACAATAATAGCAGAGATCCCAAAAATCTCGCTTTTCCCTAAACAAACTCAAATTACTTGGCGCCTCAACAGGAGCTGGAATAAATCGAGGCATGCGCATTACCAAAGCAAAAGGGTGCTTAATAGCATCCCAGCATAATGCATAAAAACAATTCTAAGCAGAACAATTTATTTCTTTCTGATTCTTACCTAAGGTATCATTACTCACAACCCAAATAAAGGGCAGCTGAATAATTAGTTCTCTTAAAAGGGGTATACTTAACATTGGAGGAGGACCAATCAGATGATCCAGAGCTCTGTCCCTCACTCAGACTGTTGCCTAATGCCCCTTTCCAATCAAAAGTAATCTGTCCCTTCTCACTATCATAGGAGAAAGATCAGTACAGCTTCCATTAATTCAAAAGGATTAGCATTAGATCTTTCTGGATCCATATGAATAAAATTATCCTTTAATGAAGAAATCACAGTAAAGCACAAGCTTCCTACTAATGACAAGGTTCTCTCATCCTGAAAACTCTGTATCTGAGGATCTAAAGGCAAAAAGGCAAGCCCCAACTCTCTATTATTTGTGAAAAATCTAGGGAACACCTGGGCATTCTGCATCACTGGCATCGGTAGGGGAAGGTAGACATGATGGCCCACCGTAACTCTCCCATCATACTAGGAACCATCATCCCGAGTAGGAGAGTCTTCATCACCCACTTGGCCTCCATCCTTCTTATTCTGGAGTTGTGAAGGAGCTCTTCGAGTGAGTCTTTCAGGGATCCACAGGGGGTTTTCTTCCTCCTGTGGAAAAACACACACAGCTCCCCTGGATCTTATAAGAATAGGATCCGGGCCTTTCCAGAGATCAGTCAAGACATCTTTCCATTTTACCATTTCTTTTGGCCTATCAGGCTCTAAACTGTGGCGATCAGCCGCAGTGTGGCCTTGGGCATCACAGTTCAAGAAATTAAGGGTAAAAAGTGCCATGGATACAGCAACTCTTGGTACCGAGGGTAGAACATCCTCAATACTCCCCTTTTGTTTAATCAGATATGATTTGAGTGTACGATGGGCACGTTCCACAATGCCCTGTCCTTGAGGGTTATAAGGTAGGCCAGTTAGATGGGTAACATCCATTTGCCGACAAAACTGTCGGAATTTTTGAGAGGTATATGCTGGTCCATTGTCTGTTTTTAAAATTCTGGGTTTTCCCCAAGCACTCCAGGCCTCAAGGCAATGTTGAATCACATATGAGGCCTTTTCCCCTGTTAGGGGTGTGGCAAACATTACGCCAGAACAGGTGTCAACAGAAACATGAACATATTGAAGCCTTCCAAAAGAGGGAATATGAGTAACATCCATCTGCCACATCTGCAATGGTCTAATGCCACGTGGGTTTATTCCCATGTGGGGAGTAGGTAAGAATTCGCAGCAATTCTGGCATTGAGTAACAATTTCCCTAGCCTCTTTCCTGGATAGAGCAAAACGACGGCGCAAGGTCTCAGCCGTCACATGAAAGCGCTTATGGAATTCTTTTGCTGCTTGTGCATGGGTAGACAAGGCAGCGGCCACCAGCTTTGTAGCCTTGTCCGCTAAGTCATTCCCTAAGGACATGGGACCTGGGAGTCCAGAATGTGCTCGGACATGGGTAATGAAAACAGGAAATCTCCTATTTAACAAGGCAGCTTGTATCTTCTGAAAGATGTTAGCAACTCTGCTGGAGGATCTTATTATTCCAGCTATCTCAAGGAGATTAACTGCATTAACCACATAAGAGGAATCTGATACAATATTGAGGGGTCCTGGAAAAGCCTCAAGAACCTCCAGTACTATCAGACATTCTACAACTTGAGGTGAAGTTTCATTATATTGTTTAGATATAACCCTATCCTTGACCACATAAGCTCCCATACCAGTTTTTTGATCCATCAGTGTACACCACAGTCCCATCTGGGAGTGGGTCTTTAGCTGTCACTTGTGGAAACACTATAGCCTGGTTTAGGGCAAACTGTAAAATTGGATGCTTTGGAAAATGATTATCAATTTGTCCTGAAAAGGAAGTAACTAAAACTGCCCAATCACTAGATGTGGCTGCCAAGGTCTGAACTTGTGCAGCAGTATAAGGCACAATCAAGGAATCAGGATCCCTGCCAAAATGTGTAACAGCTGCTTTTATTCCGCGAAGCGCGAGCTGTGCAACAGCATCAGGGTACCAGTCAATAATCTTAGCAGGGGAAGCATTTGGATGAATCCAAAGTAATGGTCCATGTTGCCACAGGACTGCAGTTGGCAATTGAGCTGTCTTAAAAACACACAGATTAAAAGGTAGTGACTCCTCAATTCGTTGTAATTGTGCTTCCTGTAAGGCCTCTTCCACCATCTGTAAGGCTCGGTGGGCGGCAGGGGTAAATTTTCTGGGTGAGGAGATATGAGGCTCACCCTCCAGGAGATCGAAGAGGGGTTTTAGATCAGCAGATGGAATTTTTAAAAAGGGCCTCAACCAATTTATATCTCCCAGAAGTTTCTGAAAATCATTTAATGTTTGTAAGTGGTCTTTGCGAATTTCTATTTTCTGAGGAACTATATTTTTGGGAGTAATCTTTGAGCCCAAAAAGAGGCCTGTATCTGCAATTTGAACCTTTTCTGAGGCAATCTCTAATCCCCACTGTTTTAATTCAGCCACCAGCATGGGAAAAGCCTTTTGTAAAACATCTAACTCTTTGTGACAAATAAGAATATCGTCCATATAATGGATAACGATTAAAGATGTAAATTGCTTCCTAATTGGCTCCAAAGCCTCCTGCACATATAGCTGACATATTGTTGGGCTATTGGCCATGCCTTGCGGCAGTACCTTCCACTGAAATCTCTTGTCTGGTTCCATATGATTAAGAGAAGGGATAGTGAAGGCAAACCTTGGTCTATCCCGTGGGTAAAGTGGAATAGAGAAGAAACAATCCTTAATATCTATAATAATAAGCTTCCAATCTTGAGGAAGTGCAGAAAGCAAAGGAAGGCCTCTTTGAACAGGGCCAAAAAGATGCATCTGATTGTTAATGGCCCGCAGGTCGTGGAGTAATCTCCACTTCCCAGATTTCTTCTTAATAACAAAAATTGGTGTATTCCATGGGGAGGTAGAAGGCTCTAGATGCCCCAGCCGTTCCTGTTCTTGCACTAATCTTGTGACAGCCTCTAATTTTTCAGAGGATAGAGGCCATTGAGAGACCCATAACGGCTCCTCTGTTTTCCATGGTATGGGTCGTGAAGCCTCAACGGCCCCTAAATAAAACCCAGTCCTTTTCTACCCCGATTTCCGTGTTGTGTAATGGGTTTTATTCTGCCTTGTTCTTGCCTACCCAAGCCTCTACCATTTGTATACCCCATCTTTGCCATAATGGCTGATGCCTGGGGGAGTATTCATTAGTTAGGGTCATGCCCATGGCTTGTAACACATCTCGTCCCCATAAATTTACAGGGAGTGGCAACACATAGGGGGTAAAACATCCCTGTTTGCCTTCAGCATCCCGCCAGGTTAAGGCTGAGGCACTGATGGCAGGAGAGGACTGGTATCCAAGACCTTGTAGAGAATGAGATGAAACAACAGTGGGCCAAGACTTCGGCCACCAATGGAGTGAAATAATGCTTTTGTCTGCTCCCGAATCCATTATCCCTTCAAATTCTTTTCCATTAATTAACAATTTTATTGTAGGTCTCTCATTTAGGGGTATAGCCAGATAGGCTGAATCACTTCCAGAAGATCCCATAGCCCTTTTTTGTAAAGTGTAGGTTTCTCCATCCCCGAGGGAGGGCAGCAACACCAGTTGTGCAATTCTATCTCCCTGCTTTATAGAAAATACACCCCGAGGGCTAGAACAGAGAACTTGAATCTCCTCTTTATGATATGGGTCAACAATCCCAGGATATATAATGAGTCCCTGTAAAGTTAAGGAGCCACGGCCCAGAATAAGCCCAATGGTGGCAGGGGGCAAAGGTCCAGGGGAATGGACTGGGACCGGTTGAACATTCATTTGGGGCATGAGTAAGAAGTCGGAGGCGGCACGCAAGTCCATTCCGGAGGTTCCTCGGAAACCTCTACTTCCTCTTGATTGCTTTTCTGAAATTGGTTCCCATATTTCTGAGGGCCCTGGGACCATGGGCCCCGTGACCCGTTTTTTGATTGGGGTACCTTGGATTCTTCAATAGGGGGCAGAAGCCTCCCTTTTACATCCCGGACTGACCTGCATTCGCTAGCCCTATGATAACCTTTACCACAACGATAGCAAAGCTTCGATTCTCTTGTTCTTTCAGGGGCTTGACAATCTTTCTTAAGGTGCCCCATTCTCCCACAATTAAAACAAGCTTTTCGATTAGATAAATCTCTATACCTGTGCGTTTGTAAAATGGCGGCAGCTAGTCCTGCATTGGTTAGGGGTCCCCCAGCTCCCTGCACACTCTGAGCCAATCTTGTAAACCTTTGCTTTTGCGAGGGCGATAGCCGCTCGACATTCCTGGGTTGCTTGTTCATAGACAAGTTGCTCAATCAGGGGCATAGCTTGTTCTGAATCACCAAAGATGCGACTGGCGGCCTCTGTCATTCTGGCCACAAAGTCTGAAAATGGCTCTTGGGGTCCTTGGACAATCTTTGTAAGGTGTCCACTGGACTCTCCCCTTTTGTGAGGGCCTTCCATGCTTTAATAGCGGCGGCCGACACCTGACCATAGACGCCCCAGATGTAGTTGGTTTGATTAAGGGCATGTTGACCCTGACCTGTCAGCATTTCAAATGTCCACTGCCTCTGATTCTCATCTTCAGCCGTGGCATTAACTCTAGCTTGTGCCTGGGCTGCATCATACCAGAGCGCCTTCCATTCCATGTATTGTCCCATGTTGGGAAGCACTGCTTTCACTGTCGTTTGCCAGTCAGTGGGAGTCATGGCAAAATTAGCAAGCCTTTCCACCTGTAATGTGGTAAAGTTAGCATTGACCCCATAATTACGAACGGATTCGGCCAATTCTTTAATTTGATTGTAATCTACGGGGGTATGTACTCTTCCGCCTTCCACATTCTCGAATACTGGAAAAGCCATTTGTATTTTTCTCCGTTCCTCTAAAGGTAAAAAGGAGTCAGTACCAGTATTCAGCCGAAGCTCATATGGCGGAGGCGCTGAGGGGCGTGAGCCCGCCGGATTTATAGGCGGTGGCCTCACATTCATTTTTGTTTTCAGTGGCCGGTGTCTATCAGGGTGATATCTTTTTTCCTCATACCGTGCCACCTCCTCCTCTAGACCACCTTCTTCGCTAGAATCCAGAGTGTCAGAATCAGAATTATCTAGCTCCAAGGCTTCTAGCTCTACTGCAGGGTATAGACTAGATTCTGGCTTTTTCTTTTTCTTAGATTTGTTAAGGGGTGAATGATAACTCCCTTCTTTCTCTCCCCTTTCTTAACTTCCTGGGAGGGCCTTTTTTCTTAGACATGTCTTTTCTTTTGCGAGCTCCCATTCTCTCACTCCGTTCAGTTTCTGACATGCTATCCTGAACTTCCTCTAAGGTTCCCTGACTTTCTATTATAGCAGGGTGACAGGCCTCATCCTCCAAGCAGTTTTTAACTAGCTTCCAAATGGCTTTGGTACCTAAGCAGAGATCTCCTTCTGCATGCTTCCTGTCTAGTTCTTTACCTAGCTTGTTCCATGAGGCCACAGTGAGGGACCCGGAACAAGCATACCATGGTGCCACTCTATCTACCTCCTTCACAAAATTTTGAAGTGTTCGTGGTGCAATTTTAAGATCTCTTTGTTTTAGCACAGTCTGTAAGGCTGTAACCACTGACTGTGACGACCCCATCGCGCTGACAGCTTATCTAAAAACGCGCTCAACTCCGTTACCAGACTGACAGCACCAGACTGACAGCACCAGACTGACAGCACCAGACTGACAGCGCCAGATGGACAGCGCCAGATGGACAGCGCCAGATGGACAGCGCCGTTCTGTCAGCACCAGCCACGATGAAGGAGAAGGACAAACAGGACTAGCACCAAAGCCTCCACTGACCCGTCCCACGGTGATGACAAACTAAGGCCAAAGTCGAGAAAAGGGTTGTTCAGGATAAAGCATACCTCTCTGAACCTACGTCCCTGCAGTTCTGAATCCGCCCCGTCTTCCGAGGGGTCTCCCGCGGCGCCGGCGATGTTGAAGAGTTCCCGGGTTTCGGCACCAGATGTCCCGCGCTACCGTCTCGCCAGCAAGAACGACGCAGAACACTCGGATCCTTCTGCAGTAAAGCTTTAATGCATCTTGAGAGATAGATGATCAGCTTCTTAGAGGGAGACCCCAAGCTAAGAAACCCAGCCCCTTATATAAGCCTAGGAGCTCCGAGTGAGATGTGTAGAGCCGGGATTGGTGGTTTGCACATCACCCCAGATGACGTCACGGGAGAGGCACAGTTTAAACGGTTAACTCCAACTGACAGCGACAGTTAACTCCAACTGACAGCGACAGTTAACTCTAACTGACAGCGACAGTTAACTCCAACTGACAGTGGATGTCAGCGCCATCTTCTAACGGCAATAGCGATAGCGAGGGCGGCTCCTCACACCTAATCAGGGCCCTAGGCTCTGGCTCCTACTTTTAATACAAATACTCAATTAAAATTTCTTGGAGGGCCCAATAATTAGGTCCTCAAGACAGTGAGGCCCAAACGGTACAGATACATCTGGAGACAGCATCAGGCAGACAGGGAGAAAACAGAGAAGGGCACCCCCAGAGGGTCTTCAGATCATTCATACAACGTGGAGACACACCCACCAACTCTGGCTTCCTCTGAGTTGGCTTTTGAGAGAAATCTTCAAAATCTGACTGTGGGGGTTGCTCGGAGCTGCTTGTCCTTGTCGCACTGACTTCCTCCAGTCTGCAGCTTTGTCACATCAGCCTGGGCTCACTGAGAGCAGCATCCTTTCCAGGCATTGCTATGCTTAAGTTCAAACTCTAGGTCTATCTGAGCCACCAAACCCTGCTAAGACCCCTCGGGTCTCAATGTGAAGTGCTATCACACAGCTCTTTTCAGGGCCGTCCAAAGCAGTATCGTCCTGTCCCTGTGGGAAGACCAGGAGGAAGACAGTCTTGTCCAGGAGCCCTGTGAGACAACCTGAGTGTGATCAGCCCCCAGGGCTCTCAGCAGCCTCCCAACTATTCCCACTCCATTACTTCACGTCAAAGGTGGAGAATGGGGCTGTCTGGCCCCCAGTCTCAGCTCCAAGAGTCACCTTCCAAAACACAGGGGAAAGAGACTGCTCCTCATTCAACTCCCACGAGTCATACTGCACCATCAGAAACCTTCTCCTACAAGCCTGGAGGAAGAAAGAAGATTCAGCGCAAGGGGCCCACTAGAAGCTAGTAGTTCCTTCTTCCTCACCCCTCCCCTTTCCCTCGCTTCTCTCTTCAAGGAGTCAGCTTGTAAGTCAGGCTGGGGGTGGAGTAGGAGACTAAAGCAAGAGGCCAGCTGCCCTTCCTAATTAAAATGGCCAAAACTCTCTTGACGGATTTTCCTGATAGTGTGGGGTAGATTTCTTCAGCCCAGTATAGACCTCACCTGTAGGTCTCTGTCCATGAACTCTAGACACAGGAGAAGGTTGACTAGAACGGGAAGATATGAGAAGAGGGGTCAGGAGCCCCCTCATTTAGAGCCAGAGAAAGAAAGCCTCCTAGAAAACTGATTGGAACTCATGGGACTGTGAGAAAGGCCCCACAAGCAATAGAGGAACCTAGGTGTGACAGCATCCACTTCAAGAAAGGTGACACCGGGAGATGACAACTGAACATCTGGTTTTTCAACTCATGGAAGCTCACAGTCCAAAATAAAGACTGCCTGGGAGTGTCCCAACACCTTCCTATTAGACTTTCCACAACATGTTGGGTTAGCACCTCTGAACTCATTTCAGAAGGTCTTGAGTCCCAGAGATACTAATCCAAGCAGGATGACATTGCAGGAAAGCCAGGCCCAGGGTGCCCAACACAACCAGAGGTCATCCTGTGGAGGAGGCTGCTAGGAGGGAGAGCTGTTTGGGAGACACTCCTATGGCAGGGAGCCCAGAGGAGAAAACTGAGCCAGGAGCTTCCAAGGGAGTCTGGCATTGATATTTACAAGTCTCTTGTTCCCATTAAAAAAGAAGGGCTCTAGGCCTCAAGTGCTCTAATGGAGATCATTCTATAGCCCCCAAAATACAAGGCCTAGGGAGGTTTCCTTGAGAGGCACTGTTCTTTCCCCTCCGGATAGATGCCTGTTATCCAACTTCTATGCTCCTGATTTAGGAGAAAAGGTATACAGAAAAGAAAAAAAGATGTATAAAAGAGAAAGGGCCATGTTGCCTTGATCTTGATGCCTCAAGTCATTGAAAAGTAGTAGTGAAAACCAGGAGTGCCATGGTTCCTTTGTTATCTGACTAGGGATGGGAAAGTTACTAGAGAGGACCTTAATGTCTTTTTCAGAGTCTTTAATGTCTCTTTTGTTCCAGAAGTAGCCCATCATAACCCAAATTAGGCCAGCATTTTCTTTTCTCCTATATGCTCCCATGCTATCATTTAGGTCTTCCATTAATACATTTAATTAGTCCTGACTCTGACACCAAATTGTCCAACAGAAGGGAACAAGGGAGTGCTGAGCTCTGCGGTGTCTAGTCATACGCAGATGGGTGCTGCTCCTGCTACAGAGAAGGTAATGTTGATTATAGCGATGATGGTGATACTGATGGTGATGATGATGGTGATGATGCACCCACTGTTGAGGATGATGATGGTGATAATGATGATGGACGCTGTTCCTGCTGAGGATGGTGGTGATTTATCTTGTATTTGTTGACTACATATCCTTCTTGGGAACAGTCACATGATTACTGGAACTGAAAGAGGAGAGTGGAGAAAGACGTGAATGATCTACCAACTAGGAAACAAGCTGTTAGAAGAGGGAGAAGAGCAATGCCTGGAGAATCTAGAGCAGACTAAAAATGAGACCAACATTGCTGAGATCCATTGTGGGAACAGGAAAAGCAGCAAGAAAGAGAGTGTGGTAGTTAGAGGAAGAGCCTTAATAGGTTCCTCACAGTTGTTCTGTTGACTAAAGATGCAAATCTACCAGGGCATTGTTGGAGATCATTTTCAAAGCATTTAAGATGCCCAGGAGATGTTGGAAACTTACCTTCTAATCAAGAGACATGGCCAACGACAAATATTTACATGAACCTTTTTCTCCATGGCAAGAGAAAAAAAATGGGGGGAGAGTTGTATCAATGCCCAAATTCTGTACTTGACACCTCCACATCTTTGCACATTGTTCTAGTTTTCAGTCTGTTACTGTGATAAACACATACCAAAAGCACCTTGGGGAGGAAAAGGCTTTCTTGGCTTTCACTTCCAGGCCCCAAATCCATCACTGAAGCAAGCCAAGGCAGAAACCAAAGGGAGGAACTTAAAACAGAGATCATGCTGGCTTACCCTTCAACTTCTGCTTGGCTAGTTTTCTTATACAGCCCAGGACCCCCTGCCCTGAGATGGCACCAAAGTGGACTGAGCCCTTGCCCATCAATAGTCAATTAAGACAGTTTCTCACAGACTTGTCCACATGCCAGTCTGATCCGGGCAACCCTCAGTTGAGGCTCCTTCTTCACAAGTGACTCTTGGTTGTGGCAAGCTGACAAAAAAGACTAAGCAGTACATCTTGCATTCCAACTGCCTAAAAGAACTTCTCTTATCTTAATCTCTCTGTTCCCTGCTGCCCTCTCCCTACTGAGTCTCATGGCCCTCTTCTGTGTTCATTGGGTTCTTGAGTGAGTTAGCAGATGCAAGACCCTTAGGTAGAATCTGGGAGGTAAGGACACAATGGAAGTCAGTTGCTGTGATACCGTGCTGGTGTTGCTAATCTGTCGTGCATTCTCCTTTGAACCTCAACATGAATTACATGAGATGGTGGTCATCTGCTAGTCTATGGTACTCACTGACTGTGAGACCTTGGTTAGCAGCAAGCGTTCATGGAACACTTTTGTGTACTTAGACCCTGCAATATGGTAAGTGGAGTAGGGGGTCAGTTCAGAGCCTGGTATATGCTAAGTTGAAACACTGAATGAATATATAAATGAAAAATAAATGCCTATGCACTTTTGAGATGGAATATGAACAAAACACGTGCCTGCCCACCAGTGGTGGTCATGTTCTCTCGGACATGTGCTCCTTCACCCCTCACCACTGCTTCAGGCTCCCAGCCAAGAGCCTGTGGTCCACTCTCTTTGGAAGGAGTTCATTTTGCTTTGTTCCAAGGCAGCCAACATCAACAGCAACGTGGAGATGGAAAACAGACCAGGACCAATGAAAGTTGTTTCTTCTCCAGCTGAGGCTGCAACCCGTTTTCAATCTGCTAATGAGAGCCAGCTAGGAGTAATCAGGAAGTGTCTAAAATTAGCTGTTTTAATTTGAGTGAGAGGGAAAGGACTGACCCAGAAGGGGGCACAGGGAGCCTCCAGAAAAAAAAAAAAACAAAAACAGTCATCTGGTACTCCAGTGTCAGAATGAACCAGCATCCCCATGCCCCAGCACCTGGTCTCAAATTTTAAAATCCCATGGTCTCTGTGTCCCGGAGAACCCATTGTGCTTCGTGTTGGAGAGCAGGGGCTGTGGGCTGCCACCTGCTAACCATTAACCAGGATTGATTATGAGAGTCCTTTCTCCTCCCCAACTTACCGCTTTCCAACTTCATTATTTTGGTTCCTATTTCCCACTCCAAGAAACTAAGCATCTAGTAAGTACTCCAGTGCCTTGACAAACTTTCTGGACCTTCTGACCCACAGGTATCCCTGTGTCTTTTGAACGTCTAAAGGAAACTCATTGTCTTACTTTTGTGCATCAAATTCGTTAACATAACACCCGTTATGAGGTAGATCATGAGGCAGGGGTCCGGAATTCACACAGAGAGGAAAAGGACCCTTTCCCTTGTGGTTTTATTTGAAGAACTTAATCTGTCATCAGAGAGGAAAACATGGAAACCAGTAAGTGCTAAAGTCCTGGGGTAAGTGCTCTCTGAGAGGCAAGGAACTTCCCAGACCAGAGAGAAAGCTGCCCTTGAACTTGGATCCATCTCCCTCTGCCTTTCCTGTGCTAGGATTATAAATAGATCCTGCATGGGTCTTCTTCCGTCCTTTCCTTACACTCATATATGAACAAGTTGTGGTCAAAGAATGTGTCTTTAATACTTTTTCTTCTTGGCTACAGACTTCACATCCTGGGAGTCCATGGCATGCTTTCCATTGGTGATTGCCTAAGAACATTGCAGCAGACGATGACTGCTTCCAATCCTTGAAGAATCCACAAAAATAGGCTGCAACTGAGGATAAAAAAAAATTAGAAGTATGCCTTTTGAGCCAGTTGAGAGTGACCCAGTAAGGCTGTAAGGTCTCCTTTAAAATGCTTCGCGAAAGACTGGGAACATAGTTGAGCTGCTAGAATGCTTATCCAGGATGCACAAAGCTCTGGGTTTGCTACCAAGTACATAAACCACATAAGCTAATACTGGGAGGTGAAGGTAGAGGATCAGAAATTCAAGGTCATCCTGGACTACGTAGTGAATTTAAGGCCAGCCTAGACTTCACGGACCCTGTCTCAAAATAATAAACAAACAAAAACCAGAAAATAGAGAAGCTGTCACTGGCTACCTAGCAAGTTGAAACTAGTTGTGGCTACACAAGACCCTGTCTCAAAGCAATACATAAAAGCTTCAAGCATAGCAAAGTCTAGGACAGCCTAGATACGGTGGTCCGTAAGGACAGGAGACTAGAGAAAATTTCCAACGGGCCTTTGGTGTGAGAAGGCAACGCCCTGATGCTGTGAAAGGAGAATTGCAGGCTTGAGAAGTGCTATCCTTAAGATCTGGGTCCTTGGCTTGACTTCCTCAGCTCTCATCAGCTATCCCTGCTCCCCACTCCCTCTAGCCGTATTGCCACCACCAGGCATCTCAGTCGCTGCCAGTCTGAACATTTCACCATTATCTAGACTCAACATGTTCTCCACACATGATTTAGATGTCTGTCCCTCTTCATCTGAGAGTGCCTGTCCATCCTGGAAGTCCCAACTCACTTCAGTAAAATATCTAAACATTCTCCAGTAGATCCAGGCACTCAGTCCTCTTGGCAACTCTGTGTTTCATTTCTATCAGGGTGGTGTTGCAAACACACTGATTAAGCTGTTTGGGTAATAAGAAGAAAAGCCTGGATTTTAAGGTCCTGGAAAACCTTCAGGTCCCAGCTGAGCTCACATATCAGATGGAAATACAACAGAAGCGCCTACACAGCACTCCCTCCTGGCAGCCTGTGGCTGAAGGCCTCCCCTGGGCTTCTCCACTGACATCCCTCACTTTTGGCTCATGCATCCTAAACATCTCTCCTCTCCCTGCCCACCCTGCAATCAATGACACCAAAAACCTATAAAATAAAACCTAAAGTCTTCCCACCATTTTGCCTACCACCACCTTAGTCTGTGGTTCTCGACTCTAGCTCTATAACAGATTAACCCAAAGAGTTACTAAACTATGTGCCCTTCTCCTCTTGGGTTAAGATGACCCCTCTACCTTGGGGCCAAGGCCCTGGCAGTCTGGCCCTCACCAGTCTCTAAAGCCTCACCTCTGGCTTCCCTTTTATCCTCTACCACACTGACTTTTTGCCATGATTTGGATGTGGTTTGAAACCTTCCTCTAAAAGTCCATTCACTTGAAACTCATGTATTTGGGTGGGGATGCTAGGAGATTGTAGGCAGAATCTTTAAGAGACAAGACTGTAGCTGGGAGTGCTGGCATATACCTGTAATCCTAGCATTCTGGAGGCTAGGATCTTGAGCCCTATGCCAGCCTTAGATACACAGTGAGATGAGAGAGAGAGAGAGAGAGAGAGAGAGAGAGGAGAGATTTTATTGTTTTCACCATGATGACACCTGTCATATTGTAATACAGTGAAATGATGCTCACTAGAAGCCAAGCACATAGGATTAATCTTGTACTTAGGTTCTTTATTAATTATGTTTCTATTTCAGTGACGAGACACCATGACAAGGCACTTGGGAGGCAAAGGCAGGTAGATCTCTGTGAGTTTGAGGTCAGTTTGGTCTACAGAGTGAGTTCCAGGACAGCCAGCCAGCTACACAGAGAAACCCTATCAAAAGGAGGAGGAGGAGGAAGAGGAGGAGGAGGAAGGAAGGAAAGGAGGAAGGAAGGAAGGAAGGAAGAAAGGAAGGAAGGAAGGAAGGAAGGAAGGAAGGAAGGAAGGAAGGAAGGAAGGAAAGAGTTTGTCAGGGCTTGTTTACAGTTTCAGAGGGTTAATCCATGGCTGTGATGGGAAGCATGGTGGCAGGCAGGCAGGCAGACACGGTGCTGGAGCAGTAGCTGAGAACTTACATGTTGAGTCAACACCAACAAGGCAAAGAGGAAGAGAGCATACTAACAGGGATGGCTTGGACTTTTGAAACTTGAAAGTCCACCCCAGTGACACACCTCTTCCAACAAGACCACACCTTTTCTGACAAGACCACATCCCCTCCAATTAGGCCACACCTCCACGTGTATCTAAAACAGTTATGCCAACTGGGAACCAAACGTTCAAACATATGAGCTTTTAGGAACCATTCTCATTCAACCACCACAGCTTCCAAAACTGTGAACTAAATAAATCTCTTTTCTTTCTAAATTGCCCAGCTTTGGGTATCCTGTCACAGCAATAGAAAACGAAATAAGCCATGTTCTGTGCCTTCATCCCTTCTTTGAACCTTCTCAGGCGTTCTTTCCTCTGTGCAGATTTCTTCCCTTTCTCCCTGCTAGGCAACTTCTCCTTTCATGCCTCCTCCTCCTCGTCCTCATTTTCTTCCTCTAGGCAGGAAAGGTTAAGAATACACGGCAGAGCAAAGCATCCCACATGACTGTACCTGTGGCATAGGTGACTCTGAGCCTATTAACTACTCTTAGGTGAAGTTTCTTCATGTGGGGTTGCTTCTTTGGATTCAGATTCAGAGGCTACTGTGGGTCCCTGGTACCTGCTACCATGCTCAGCACTAATGAGGCGCTCAAGCTACATTCTGTTGAAAGAGAGCAAATGTCTCTGCCTCTGTTCCTAAGGCAGACCCCTACCTGGAGTTCCCTCTAGACTTCTGGGATCTGAGGTGATGGAACCATCCCCAACTTTCCCAAACTGGATAATTTACAGCCAAAGAATCGTGACTTCTCCCTCCCTCCCCCATAAAAAAAAGCAGAAAACAAGTTGGACATCAAAAGCCTTTTTAAAACCAACATTTTGATGACTTAAGAGTATATGAATGAGAAACATACGGCTTGAATTTCCTCTACGATACACAAGGGCTCTTTCTGGACTCACTTTCCATTGCTGCCAAGCTAATGATGAGGGTGGAAGTTGCCCAATTCTCACATCATCAACAGATGGCTCCCCATATTTGGAAAAATTTCACGTGGCACGGGAAGAAAACTGCCAGCCCCTGGAGTCGGCCTCATGCCTGTTGGATCTTTTGCCACCCCCCATATCTCATCCGGGTTCAAGCGGAAATTCCGTAGCCATCAGCCTGAAGGCCTGAGGAGGTAGGACCCGTCTTTCTGGGGCTGGCATTGAGGTAAGCAAAAGGATCATGGGAGCAGGCTGAGATCCGAGGCCAGAATCTCGTCCAAGTTTTCCCACTGACAAAGCCACATAAGCTTTAGCTTCCTTACTGACAAGGTGACCTTGCTCGGTGTCTGATAAACATGTGTCCGTAAATGAGGTGGACACTATACAGCATCCAGTACAAGACAAGCAGACAATATTCATTGGCCCCGAAAGGGGCAGAAATAAAAGGACACAGCCGGGCACTTCACATTCTATGAAGAACAAAGTGACAATTGGCTTCTTTTGTCCCCTGCCCCCCTGGTTGGGGTAGTTGAGACTGCTTCAGCGTGATGGCAGGAGAATCCTGGATGCTTGGTCCTTGGTTTTGGTACTGTGGGGAGGAACCCTGCCCTAGGAACAAAGTTGGTCTGCTGACCACAGGACCCATTTATTCTCCGTGCAGTGTCAGTCCCTCGTTTTCCCAAGGCCAGCCCTCACTTTCAAAGTCATTGAGAGTTGGATGACATCTTTACAATTGTTTATTACATCTACTTATTTATTTGTGAATGTGTGTGTGTGCGCGTGCGCACCCACGTATTATGTAAGTATAGGTGTGCCACGAGACACGGGTGCCACTGTGTATGTGTGGTGGGGAGGTGATAACTTGAAGGAGTTGGCTGTCTTCTACTGTGTCAACTCTAGGGTTCAAACTCAAGTCACCAGGCTTGACAAAAAGGGCCTTTACCTGCCTAGCTAAATGCCCAGGGTGACATCTTTAAAACCCTTCCAACACCCACTTGCTTTGGCAGACAAAGATGCCTCAGAGTCCCAGCAGGACCATTCAGGCAAGGCCTTAGACAGGAAGTGCCCAACCTAGAAAGCAGTACTTGCTCAATGTGCAGAAGGTCCTGGGTTCAATTCCCCAGCACTGAGAAAAGAAAGGAGAGAGAGAGAGAGAGAGAGAGAGAGAGAGAGAGAGAGAGAGAGAGAGAGAGAGAGAGAGAGAGAAGAAACTGTCTTCAGAGTGTTGGTGGGTGCTGTAGTTATCTACCTGACCTGAGAGCTGAGATCCCATTTCTGTTTTCTTACAAGGATGTCTCATTGTCAGCCAGGGGAGTGGCAAGAAGGCTACACATTAAGTAAGCAAGCGATCACAGCCCAGTTGGTAGGGCTAGGAATGGGCTAGTGTTATAGGTGCACCTAGGAAAAACAACTAATCCAGAACCAGAGGAATGTCTAATCAACTTCCTGTTGCTATAGCACAATGTCTCTACCTGGATGATTTATAAAGATTTGCAAATTTGTTTAAAAAAAAAAAAAGAAACCTATCTAGAGCAGCTGGAGAGATGGGCAGCTGGAGAGATGACCCGACAGTTAAGAGAGCTGGCTGCTCTCCCAGTGGACCCAGGTTTGACTTCCAGCACCAACATAGTGGCTTACAACTGACTATAACTGTAGTCCCAGGAGAGCTGATATCCTTTTCTGGCCTCAGTGGAGACATCAGGCATGCGTGTGGTACACAGACAAGCATGCAAAACAAAACCATACACATCGCATGTGTGTGTGTGTGTGTGTGTGTGTGTGTGTGTGTGTGTGTGTGTGTGTGTGTGTGTGTGTGTTGTGGTTTTGGACTCTGGGAAGTAAAAAAACATAGGGTCAGCTTCAGCTGCTTCTAATCAGGGCTTTCTTACATGGAAGACAGGGCTAGAATGCCACCAGAGGCTTCTCTTTGGTTTTATGTTTGTTTTGTTTTACAAATCTCTAATGCCATTGTGGAGGCTATACCCTTATGACCTAATGTAATTACTTTCCAAAGGCTCCACCTCCAGATATATTAACATAGGAATTTGGGGATTAATATTCTGGACACGTAGACTTGGGAGGGCACATTCAAAACCCAGCAGAGAGTCAACAGAGCTTCTTAGAAGAGGTGAGTTGATATGAGACCCAACATGGGGAGCAGGGAGTGAGCAAAAAACATTTTCAAGATCCAGGCAGTGGTACACAAAGAGCTCCAAGCTCTTCATTGGGAGTCCAAGGCTGTGATGACAGGGCTGAGGGAAGGAATCTGGCTCTGCCTGGGTTCTTGCTGCCCCCTGGATCTCAGCTCAAGGCTGCTCAAGGCTACAGGGACAGAACCCCTAGTTTTCCACTGCTGGACACATAAGAAAGAAGGAAGAAGACAGATCTACTTTGGAGGGATTCAGTTCTCTTACCTCCCATCCAAAGTGAATTTGAGCTCAGAGATTAAAAGCTTATTCCTTTCCAGGAAATGGAGAGATCTGCCAGGACCGCCCTGACAAGAGAATCAGAACAAGATGCCTCGTGCTGTTGATGAACTCCCAACTCGTAGAGCCTCGAGGGAAGGCAGGAAGATGGGCCAGTATCCCAGGCACTCCCATGTTTGTTCTCAGCTGGGCTTCACCCCCAGAATGTGGGAAGTCCCCTGCTGATATGGCATCCACAGCTATAAACTGTCCTGTGATTACAAATTGTCTGTCAAGGGCAGAGTATGGGAGTGGTAAGGAGAGGGTACTTTGTTCTAGTTTATCTTGCAACCAACTGACTATGTGACTGTGGATGAGTCTATTCAAATTTCTGCAACTTGTTTTTGTTGTTGTTACTTTGTTGATACTCTTTATTTTTATTTTTCCCTGGTGTTGGAGATCAATCCCAGGGCCTCACAAATAGTCTACCACTCATGCTACGTCCTCACCCATGAATCTCAAGGTTTTCATTTGTTTGAATGATTTGGTTTGTCTTTTAATCCATGCAATGAGATTATTGGGTTTATGGCCTAGATGGGATGGTTGGTTTTGGGTTGGTTTTTTTTTTTTGCATCTAATTATGATTTCCAAGGGAGGAAATAGAATTTACCTATGAGCAGGCTCCTGTATGATGACTGAGACGTCCTTTGCCTTGCATGATGACTGTGATCTTCCTTTTCCTTAGACTCTTGGGCACCCCAGGAGGCAGCAAGATGTCACTAAGATGTTTGCCTCTGGATGCAGTCGAGGTGAGAGGCAGTCCGCTTGCCAGTTTGATGGCAAGTTGAGGCCTATTCTGCCTGGATTCTCTTGCCTGAATTCCTCCTTCTGAGTTCTCAGCACAAACTTTCTCCACAGGGACAACACTGCATCCATTCTTTCTGCCAAACCTTAAATGTAGGTGGCAGTCACCGTTGATGGAGTCTGCTATCCTTCATTAACCCAATCTTAGAAGTGATTATATCGGGTGAATCAGCAAACATTGACTGAGTTATTACTCACTACAGGCTTGCATGTCAAAGAATATGAAATGGTTTCCACTGTGCAATAAGATGCAGTGAAATGTAGAATATTATTATTTCCCTATTTTAAAATGTTTAATTGATATTTTGTTTGTATGCATGATTGTGGGTAGGCTGATGTGCAATGGTGCACATTTGGGGGTCAGAAAAGAGTTTTGAAGGGGTGGGTTCGCTTCCTACCTAGATGTGGGTTTGGGAAACCAAACTCAGGGAAGCAGGTTAGTTCAGCAAGTGCCTTTACCCACTGGCCCATCTCACCAGCCCTATTTTTTTCTCTTGCCTATTACCATAAACCCTACCGGATTGGCAGATCCTGTCTTCCCATGCTAGGGCTTACCAAGCAGTCACATTTCTCTGGATGGCTCAGTAGTTCAGCTATAAGACACTTCTCACAGATGCCACTTAGGCCAGGATATACACATTCTTGTTCTTTCTTTTTTGAGGCACTCCATAGTCTGTTTTTATTGTGTTGTAACAGAATGCCCCACATAGAGCAGAATTACAAATGTACAAGAGTGCAAAAGAGAGGTTCATTTTTAAATCAAACAGGAAGGCATGATTCTTGTTTTAAATGAGCATGTCAACATGGCTTGGGTCTTACATGAGTCTGGACTTGAGATCTGCATGGTGGGACTGCCTTGCCTATGGACTCACAACATCACTCCAATCCCTAGTATCAACACATGGAATTGGGGTGCCACTAGTTAAACAGGATCACTGTAAGATCCTTTCCTGGGGCTTTCATCAGCCCTCTATAGACATGTTCTGGACAGAACAAAAATGAATAGAATTCCTCCAGGGTCAATGGGCCTGGAGTAATGACTCAAGGGTTAAGAGTACTGGTGGATCTTGCAGAGTTCTGGAGTTCAATTCCCAGCATCTACATGGCAGCTCACAATTGTCTGTAGGATCCGATGCCCTTTTCTGAGATGTAGATATACATGCAAACAAAAATAGATAAAATACATAAGTAAATAAATCTTTTTTAAAAAAATAGTTTAGTTTCTACTGATTTCCTTATTTCCCAAGGATGTACACTACGGCAGATAACAATTTACTGCCATTAAAGCCACAATATCTAGAAACATTTCATTGTCTAGGAAACAGGTCCCTTTCAATAGATAAAGTGTCATGGAATTAAGAAGGTCTTAGTCTGTTTTCTGACATATAACAAAACATCAGGCTTTGCGGTGGTGGCACGCACCTTTAATCCCAGCATTTGGGTGGCAGAAGCAGGCAGATCTCTGTGAGTTTGAGGACACCCTGGTCTACAAAGCAAGTTCCAGGATAGCCAGAGCTATCTCCAAAAAACAAGACCAAAAAAAATAAGAGGCTGAGTAATTTCTAAAAGAAAGAAGTCCATTTTCTTCACAGTCTAAGAACATAGTGGTGGTGTCTGGTTGAGTCTGACAAGGCTTCATGGAAGATGCTATAACACAGTGAAAGGGATGGGGTCCATACAAGGGAGGATAGAGGGTGAAGGAGGGAGAGAGAGAGAGAGAGAGAGAGAGAGAGAGAGAGAGAGAGAGAGAGAGAGAGAGAAAAAAACTTAATCTAGCTGTCTTAGAATTTCTATTGCTGTGATAAAACACCATGGCCAAAAGCAGCCTGGAGAGGAAAGGGTTGATTTCCCTTCCACATCACAGTTCATCATCCAGGGAAGTCAGGGCAGGAACTCAAACAGGGCAGGAAGCCAAGAGGCAGGGGCTAATGAGGATCGTGGAGGGGTGCTGCTTAACAGCTTGCCCTTAAAACTTGCTCAACCTGCTTTCTTATGTGCTCCAGGACCACCTGCTCAGGGATAACACCCCCCATAACAGGATAGGACCTCCCTCACCAATAAAATTAACAAAATGCACTATTGGCCTGCCTACTCACCAATCTGGCGGGGCATTTTCTCAATTGAGGTTTCCTCTTCCAAAATGACTCTAGATTGGGTCAAGTTGACGTAGGAACTAGCCATCACACCCTCTTAAATACCTAACCACTTCCCATTGTTCCCTGCCTCTTCATGTCTGAATATCACCAAGTCTGGGATCAGGCTTTCAGAACAGGAGCTGTTCCTGGACCTGCACAAACCACATGGACTAATGTGAAAACTGCCTACCTACTGTCATGCACGTGGCTCAAGCAACATGTGGTCATCGTGCCCCAGCCTATCTTGATCCGGGTTAGGCACAGCATTGTTAGGCCCTTTGATCCAGGCTTCTCACAAGGATACAGGCAGTTTGGGGCCAGGGTTAGGGTCTCATCTGAGGCTGAAGTGAGGAAGAATTGTTGGCAGGATTCAATCCCTGGGGACTGCCAGTCTGAGACAGCCTTCATCATGGCTTGTGTGACTCCCCAGAATGCTCACTTGCTTCATGGAAGGGCAAAAACTAAGTCAGCTAGCAAGACGTGAGCCACAATCTCAGATAGGCAAAGAAATGACATTCCAGCCCCTTTAATCTATTCTGGGACCCCACCCAAACTCAAGAGTGCAAGTGTGAAAATGTGAATACCAGCAGATGGGGACCATTGAGGGGCTGCCCTACAGGCTGTCTACTGCAAGAGAGGAAAGAGAAAGGACCCACTGAGCCGCCGAAGAATGGCACAGGCAAGCACCATGGGGACAAGAGTCCTCGGCCAGGCTGAGTTGGGTGTGGATGCTGGAGTTGAGACCCAAAGTAACATCTGCTTTGCTTTCCTCTCCCTCCCTCCCTCCCTCTGTCCCTCCCTCGATCTCTTCCTCCTTCCCCCTCCCCACTTCCTTTTCAACTTGACACAAGCTAGAGTTATCTAGGAAAAGAAACCTCAGTGTCAATTGCAAACCTCTCATTCACCAAAGGAGCTCTTGAGCCTAGAGGGCTCCCAATACTTAGAAACAAAAGCAGGGGCTGGAGAGATGGCTCAGTGGTTAAGAGCACTAGTTGCTCTTTCTGAGGTCCTGAGTTCAATTCCCAGCAACCATGGGTCCCTCATAACCATCTACAATGAGACCTAGTGCCCTCTTGTGGCATGCAGGCATACATGCAGGCAGGACACTGTGTACATAACAAATCTTTTTTCTATAATTTATTTATTCTTTTAAATTTCATTTTACATTTCAACCACAGTTCTCCCACCCACCCCTCCTACTACCCCCTTCAAACCCCACATCCTACCCCCAGTCCACTCCTCCTCACAGGTAAGGGCTGTCATGAGGAGTCAACAAAGTCTGACACAATATGTTGAGGCAGGGCCAAGCCCCTCTCCCATGCATTAAACTGAGCATGACATCCCACCATAGGGAACGGGCTCCAACAAGCTGATTCATGTATCAGATTTATATCATGACTCTACTGTCAGGGGCCCCTCAGATAATCCAAGTTTCACAACTGTCTCCCACAAATGGAAGACCTAGATTGCTCTCCGGGAGTCTATCGTTGTTGGTCTAGAGCTCATGGGTTTCTATGACCTTGTATATTTCTCCATCATGATCTTGACTTCCCTTGCTCATATATTCCCTCCTTCCTCTCTTTAACTGGATTCCTGGAGCTGGGCCTGGTTTCTTGGTTGTGGATCTCTGAAATAAATAAATCTTTTAAAAAAACATGCTGGAGAGATGACTGAGCAGTTAGGAGCACTGACTGTTCTTTCATAGGACCAGGGTTCAATTCTCAGTACTCAGATGGCAGTTCACAACTGTTTGTAACCCCAGTTTCAGGGGACCTGACTGACACCCATGGCAAAACACCAATGTATATAATTTTTTTTAATTTAAAAAAAGGAACAAAAGCAAACAGCTGTCTACTCCTGTGGGGACACCAGACCTTGAGCAGAGACCCACTTCCCCATCGGCCTGGGAGTAGGCAGCTGTATGACAATGTTTACTAAAAACATGTTTACTAAAAACAATACAATGCCCGGGGCAATAAGTTCCTGGAAAGGGCTTGCCCCCGGGAACTACCCTGACCTCGACCTTGTTCAAAGACTAACCGCCTCTTCTGACACACCCAGATCAGTTTTTGGTGTCAGAGCAGAACCAGCCAGGGGAGAGGGGAGAGCAGAAGCTTTTCTGGAGGGAAGCCTTTCTTGGGAAGTTTTTCTTGAGCCTTTTTGGGGCCTGCTTAAAGTTTTCTTTACATCGTTGAACAAGTCTCTGTGTTGTCAATCCCTGACACCCTCCGCACGTTCTCAGACACAGGCTGTGCAGCAGATGCGGCAATTGGAGGTCCCACCGAGATCGTGAAAGCGAGGTATGTGGACGGGGTAAAGAAACGATGGGGAATAGTTCCAGGAAGCTTGAATCATTACAGTATCAATTTAAAAAGTTACTTAAAGGACATGAGACTGCAGTCAAGTCTAAAACCCTAGAAGGCTTTCTAAAATCGATTGAACGAGTGAGCCCATGGTTCATTACTGGGGGGAAGTTTAAATATCCCAGATTGGGAGGAGGTTCACCGTGATCTTCATAGACTTTTACAAAAAGAGGGATCTGAGTCCTTGCCCCCTACCACATTCTCCTTATGGAGATTAGTGAGGGGTGCACTTTTGACAGATAAGGTTCGTCACCACCAGGTAGTTCAGGATACAAACGAGGCATTTTTAGAGTTACAAGAGACTGAGACTCAAGCCTCCTTGAGTTCAGGGGCAGAGGGTGATGATGAACCATCTGAAGAGACCCTGACTGAAACTAGAGGCTCCATTGTTAGTGAGGATGAGGAGAAGTCTCTTAGCAACAACAACAAAAAAAAACGGGTAGAGATCTCCGGGCGCGACCCAAAAAGAAGGACTCCAGTCAGAATCGGTTATATCATCATCTGTCAGACCTAGAAAATGGAAGTAGCTCAGACTCAGACTTGTCAGAGTCTGAGAAGGAACGGTTACTTGCTGAGATTGCAGCCCTTAAAAAAGAACTAAAAAAGACTCAAATTAAGAAAAGACAGGACAGGGAGAGAAACCCTTCTCCATACTCTGAAAAAAGAGACTCCTCCTATGATATAACCCAGTCCTCCTTGGACCTCGATGGAAGACCCAAAGGAGGGGTCCAATGCTGCCCGGTGGTGGCCCTGGTAATAGAAGCTCCAGACCCGAACAATTCTGGGCAGGTCCTTCGCTGTCATAACCCTTTAAATTTTAAAGATATAAAACAACTTAAAGAGAAAACTTTAAATTATGGAGTGCAGGCTCCCTTTACACTTTCCTTAATGGAATCTTTTGTGTCTCTTAACTTGACACCTAGTGATTGGGAGCAGCTTTGCCAAGCTACTCTATCAGGGGGAGATTATTTGATTTGGAGGGATGAGTTTCAGGAAAGATGCAGCCAGACAGCCCAAAGAAATGCACAGGCTGGACAGCCCCAGAGAAATGTGGAGATGCTTACCGGGAGTGGTCAATAGGCCACCATTCAGCAACAAATGCAATATGACATCGCAGTCTATGCCCAAGTGGCAGCAGCGGCCCAAGGGGCTTAGAAAGCATTGTCTTCTAAGGAAGGAGGGGATCATCTGTCCAAAGTCCTTCAAGGACCCTCCGAACCTTTTCAAGACTTCTAGACCATCTCAGTCAGGTAGCAGAAAGAATATTTGGGGGCATTGGGCCTGCGACGCCAGTCATCAAGCAGATGGCTTTTGAAAATGCAAATAAATATTGTAAGGAAGCCCTTCGCCCCTATCGTAATAAAAGTCTAAATGATTATATCCGGATCTGTAGGGACATTGATGGGAACTTCATCCAGGGCCAAGTGTTAGCTGCTGCTATTCGGCCCCAAGTGGGGAAAGAAAGACCTACTCTGGGAGGGAGAAAAACATGTTTCAGCTGCGTAGGGAGAGACACTTCTGTAGAGAGTGCCCTCAAAATAGTACTACGGGTCTCAAGAGACCTGGTTTATGCTCCCGTTGCCGAAGGGGATATCATTGGGCCAATGACTGATACTCTAAAACTGACCAGGAGGGAAATTTCCTTCCTGCTAATAATAATCAGGGAAACTGGAGGAGGGCCCCGCCCCAGGGCCCCAAAACCAATGTGTACGGGGCAATGACCCCTGCTCCGGGCAGTGGCAGGATTCATTTTCTCCCCCCAGAGCAACCCCTTCATATCTCAGACCTCCTTAGAGCCACCTCAGGGAGTGCAGGATTGGACCTCGGTCCCTCTGCCCAGGCAATCCTAACACCGGAAATGGGGATCCAGGCCCTCCCTACTGGGGTGCATGGGCCATTGCCCCTAGGCACAGTAGGACTACTCTTGGGACGGTCCAGTACTATTCCTCCAGGCATCCAGGTACACCCCGGTGTTATAGACCAGGATAGTGAGGGAGAGATTAAAATAATGACATCAGTGGGCAGTGTGGTTGTTGCCATCCCAGCAGGAGAATGGATTGCTCAGTTACTCCTCCTCCCTACAACTCCTTGTGAGGCTCGAAAAATTAAAGAGAAAAGGGGCAACCAAGGTTTTGGAAGTACCGGCCCGGCAGCATTTTGGGTAGCCACTATGGAGAACCGCCCCCAGCTTACACTAAGGATAGAAGGCAAGTCCTTTAGGGGCGTCTTAGATTCTGGAGCGGACATTTCTGTCCTCTCAGATAAATTCTGGCCCCCCACCTGGCCGAAAGAGGAAGGGACAGTGACCCTCCAGGGAATAGGACAGGCTGTGCCCCAAAAAAAGCCTCAGAATCCTAAAGTGGCAAGACTCTGAGGGCCACACAGGGCTTTTTCAGCCATATGTTTTGTCTGGCCTCCCTATTAACCTCTGGGGACAGGACCTCATGCAAGAAATGGGAGTTGTCCTCACCACCCAGGCACCCAAGTCCAAAAGCAGGGCCCCCCAGATGACGCAAGGGAGGGGCTGGAGTCCAGGGAGGGAACTAGGTAAACTAGAACAGGGAGAGGTTTGCCCTGTGGCATCCCTCCCTTTGGAGACCAGGGCTCCGGGGGATAGGAAGGGTTTTGGTCATTTTTGATGAGGGTCACTGTTGCGCCACCAGCCCCCATACCCATCACATGGCTATTGGATGATCCGGTATGGGTGGAAGAGTGGCCCTTACCAACGGAGAAACTAAGGGCGGCTCACCAGCTAGTTCAAGAACAATTGGAGGTGGGTCATTTGGTCCCTTCTACGTCCCCTTGGAATACCCCAATATTTGTAATTAAAAAAATCTTCAGGGAAATGGAGGTTACTACAAGACTTGAGGGTCGTGAATGCGACCATGCAGCCTATGGGGGCTCTCCAGCCTGGATTGCCCGTGCCTGTGGCCATTCCTAAAGACTGGCATTTGATTGTCATTGATTTGAAGGATTGCTTCTTTTCTATTCCCTTGCATTCTCAAGATGGTCCTCGGTTTGTGTTTAGCCTTCCTGCAATTAACTTTAGGGAGCCTGCCCTTCGCTTCCAATGGGTGGTGCTCCCCCAAGGGATGGCTAACAGTCCAACTATATGCCAGATTTATGTAGCTGCCTGTTTAGATCCCCTCAGACGTAAGTTCCCTGATCTTTACATTATCCACTACATGGATGATATTCTTTTGGCCGCGGCCAAAGAAAGACAATGTTACATAGCCTTTGCAGAGCTACAGGAGCCCACGGATTTATTTTGACTCCTGAAAAGATCCCAAAGAGACCCCCTTATACTTATTTGGGTCATCAAATTCAACAAACTGGCCTCCGGCCACAAAGACTCCAGATGGATTGTTCAAATTTAAAAATGCTTCATGATTGGCAGAGATTTTTGGGAGAGGTGCAGTGGTTTCGCCCTTCTCTTTCTATTAAAACAGGGGCTCTTAAAGCCCTTTATGATATTCTTCCTGGGGATCCTGCTCCAACGTCCCCTAGACAGATTACCCCAGAGGCCAGGGAAGCCCTACAATTGTTGTTTAAAAGTATAGAACAAGCCCACCTTCAGCGTATAGATTATGGGCAGTCCCTTGTTCTGGTTGTACTTTCATCTAGCTTTTCGCCCACTGCCGTGTTTTGGCAGACTGGTCCTATTTATTGGATACATTTATCAGCCTCCCCTAAGAAGATAGTGGCCCCTTACTATGATCTGATTTTACAATTGTTGTGGAAGGCGCACAAGTTTAGCATTCAAACCTTTGGAAAGAGTCCTGATAAAATTATCCTTCCTTATGGTAAGGAGGAGGTGGAACATCTACAGATCTTCCATGATGGGTGGACCCTGTTTATTACATCTACAGGCGTCCAGTTTGATAACCATTATCCCAATAGCCCCTTGTTGTCTTTTTTTAAACAACACACTGTGATTTTTCCCAAAATTTTAAAGGAGAACCCTCTAGTTGGAGCTCGCTCAGTCTTTACAGACGGCTCCTCCAAGGGTTTCGTGGTGGTGGTTTCTTCTCAGGTGCAGAAGAGGGTACCCATAGGGCAGATGTCAGTACAAGCCGCCGAGTTGTTTGCTTGCTTGATGGCTTTCCAAATGTTTGAGGGAGAGCCCTTTAATTTATATACAGATAGTGTTTATGTTGCCAACATTGTTAGACCTTTAGAAACTTCTCTATATGTTCTTCCAACCTCCCAGGTTCGTTCTTTATTAGTTCAGCTCTAACATCTTATTTGGCAGTGCATCTACCCTGCTTATGTGGGATTTGTTCGTGCACATACTAACCTTCCAGGACCCCTTGCCCAGGGCAATCAATTTGCTGACTCCTTGACCCGCCCTAGGGTCTTATTCACTCAGGAGCAGCTTGCCCACCAGCTCCATGAGCGGTATCATCTAAATGCCCGCTCCATTAAATTTCACACTGGATGCCCCTTATCCATAGCGACACAGATTACCTCTCAGTGCCCTGACTGTGCCCCTTATCATAATTCTCCCAATGAGGGGGTAAATCCCCGGGGCCTCAGGGCCAACCATCTCTGGCAAATGGATGTCACTCACCTGCCGCAGGCAGGGAAATTAAAATACATGCATGTCTCGGTGGATACGTATTCTAAACTGATTTTTGCCTCTCTCCACTCAGGAGAGAAGATTAAATATGTTATTTCTCATTGCCTGCAGGCCTTTGCCTACATGGGCGTTCCCGATACCCTAAAAACGGACAATGGCCCTGCCTATGCCAGCAATCGCTTTGCTGCCTTTTGCAGGGAACATCACATTGTCCATGCTTTTGGTATTCCTCACAACCCCACGGGACAGGCTATTGTGGAGCGCACCCATGCCACTCTCAAACAGTATTTTAAGAAGAATAAAAAAGGGGGAGTATGTTACCTCCTCCAATATTCAGTTATCCACTATACTTTACATTTTAAATTTGTTGACCATAGACCGTAATAATTTGTCTGCTATGGAGAGACATTGGAACAAACCCTCCCAGTCTTTGGGATGGGTCAGATGGAAGGATTTGATTACAAGAAAATGGCAGCCACCCACTCCCCTACTAGCTAGGGTCCGAGGGGCTGTTTGTGTTTTTCCTCCAGGAAGTGAGAAGCCCATTTGGGTCCCCAAACAGTGCATCAGGCTTGTCGACCCCAATACTACTCCGGATACTAGGAATGCTCACCATGATAAATATGATCCAACCATTGCTGAACACTCAGGTAAGGGAAGTATGGGTGCTGGTGAGGACCCCCCCCCATTTTCATGCCAGTTAGTCATTCCAGTTCCCTGTTCATCAATTTTTATAGCACCAGTAATACATTGGGAGCGGTTGCTGCCAATGAGAGATTAAAAAGTCAGAAACTAAATATTCTGAGTTTCCCCCTCCTAAAGGGGAATCTCTGTTTTATTAAAAATATTTACCCCAGACCGACAGTGGGGAGGCCAGCATGGGACTGATCTGGACACCCCAAATGTGAGTGTCAGTGAGAAGGCCTGGGCAACCTATGGGGCCCTGAGCTGTGGATCAGTGTCTATCCCTGGTATACAAACTGTCTTCATGTGCCTATAGCACAAAGAGAGATGCTGTCTCAGCCTGGACTCTTAGGGGAGTGCCTGGACCCTACCAAGAGTATAATGACAGACTCTAGATATCCCCTATGTGGAAGGATTTGGCAATAGGGTGGGAGGGAGGGGGGGAAGGGGAGTGCGGGAGGATGGGAGGGAGAGGGAACTGGGATTGACATGTAAAACAAGCTATTTAAAATTAAAATAAAAAATGATAAAAAAAAATATTTAATGTCTCCTAGATTAAATCTCTAGGCCTCAGCCTGACAGAGACCCACTTCCCCATCGCCCGGGAGTAGGCAGCTGTAAGACAATGTTTACTAAAAACATGTTTACTAAAAACAATACAATGCCCGGGGCAATAAGTTCCTGGAAAGGGCTGGCCCACAGGAACCACCCTGACCTCGACCTTGTTCAAAGACTAACCGCCTCTTCTGACACACCCAGATCAGTTTTTGGTGTTAGAGCAGAACCAGCCAGTGGAGAGGGGAGAGCAGAAGCTTTTCTGGAGGGAGCCTTTCTTGGGAAGTTTTTCTTGAGCCTTTTTGGGGCCTGCTTAAAGTTTTCTTTACATCGTTGAACAAGTCTCTGTGTTGTCAATCCCTGACACCCTCCGCACGTTCTCAGACACAGGCTGCACAGCAGACGCGGCATACTCTCATGCAGTTCAAAATATAAAAGGAAGTTCCAATGGAAGGACTAATACCTCCAAGGATGTGCATATCAAATGCTGAGGGGAAGAATAACAGAGACTGTACCAAGCAAAAGGTGAAATGGCCCAGCATATGAAAACAAGGAGCACTTACATGTTTTCCTGAAGTCCCCTCCATCATCTGGAGCACACCTCACATCATGTCATGTCAGACAGCAGCGGCAAATATATCTGCCTTATATTTACAATGAAAATGGAGACAGAGTAAACTTAACCAAAGTTACATGGCTTGGGTGAGGGTATGGGCAGGAAGAGAGAAAGGTGTAAAGAGAAAGGGTGTTTTCCAACAGATGGCGCTGGAATAACTGGATACACATACAACGCTGTCCCCTATTTCGTGCCATATACAAAAATCAGCACAAGATGATCAAAGTCCTAAATGAAATAGCTAAACCTACAAGACTCTTCAATGAAACAGTTAGGAGTAAACAGGAATTCTTATGGGGTTTTATCTCATTGATAGGAGGGAAGCCAGGGCACGTGTCTCTGACTACACCCACAGTCCCTTTGTGATCTTGAACTAAACGTTTCCTTAAACACTGAAAGTGCTGGCGACAAAAGGAAATACAGATAAATTGGTCATCACAGACATTTAAACTTTTGGTTGTCTGTGGCAGAACATGCTGTAGTCCAAGCACTTTAAAGCCTGAAGCAGGAAGATTTTGAGTTTGAGGGCGACATAGTAATACCCTGCCTGAAAAATAAAACAAAACAAGCAATAGTAATGAAAGACCCCTACCCAGGAACCCCTAGGAAAAGAAAAGCAAGGCCAGGCCATTGCCTAAATGGAAAAACCCAGACAGGTGTCTCACCCTCAAAACAGGATGTCTCTAATCACTATAGCAATCATGAGACCCGGATACTAATTGCTGAAGCGTGCTGGGAACTTTCATATGACAATACTAGAAAACCTAGTCCTTGGCAATTACCCTGGCCCCCAATTGTGTCTGATCACTGTAGCAATCATAGGACCCGGATCCTAATTGTTGAAGCATGCCGGGGTCTTTCATGTAGGAAATCTAGTCCTTGGCAACTACCCCTGCCCCCCCAGATGATCTCAGCCCATGCTTCAGTAGCCAATGAAATACCTGTTGCTATGCTGATACTTATGTAATCATTAAAACTCCATAAATAGTGTACTCCCTACAAGCCCGGTATGCTCTGCACCCGAGTTGCAGTAGCATCCGCAGGCGCCTGTGTACCCAATAAATCGCCTCTTGCATTTGCATCCAGTGGTCTGGCCCCGTCCTTGGGCAGAGGATTCGGTCCGGTGCCCGGCACTTTGATGCCGAGGTTTTACAGTAGTAGTAGTATGTGTTTGTGCATTAAAGAATACCAGCAAGAAAGTTCTGGAAAATATAATCAACATAATGGGAGACAGTGTTTAAGATTCATGTATCCACGGACCTTCCTTATGAAGAACTCTTATAACCCAATAATAAAAAGATAAATTAGAAATAAGTAGGGATCATGTGGACATTTCTCCAGAGGATGAACACATGGCCAGTCAGCACACGGATACATTCTCAGTATCACTGGCAACCACGAAAACTCAAATTAAATCCACAGTGAAATAGTATTTCACACTGCAAGTATCTAAAGTGTCTAAAACAAAATAATAATAATATTAAGAGGAAGATGAGGAGGTGTTGGTGTTGCTGAGGATGTGTGTAACATTAGAGCTGGCGGAAACCTGCTTGCAGGCATATACAATGACTCAGCTTCTCTGGACAAACTAGGCTGTTTTCCAAAGGCAAAACCAACTTACCACGTAACCATTCACTCCTAGCCCCAATACCTGGAAAGCCTTGGGCCACACAAAAACCTATGCACCAGGGCTCAAAGCAGAACTACTCAAAAACCCCAAAATAGATTCCAATGTCTGTCCATTTGTCCATCCCAGATGAATGCGTAAAAGAGTTGGACATATCCATTTGATAGGGGAACATTCAAAGGAAATGACATAGTTATGGAAGCTACAACATGGATTGACCTGGAAAACATCACACTAAATGAAAGCAAGAGATTCTTTTTGTATAAAATATCTAAAACAGGCTGATCTTTAGGCATAAAGAAAAACCCTGAAGAAATTGGAAGGGTTAAAGGTGATGGTTGCATAATTCTGTGGATATCCTAAAATCTGCAAGGTGTTTTTCAGAGGAAGAAGAAAGAGACAGGTATGGGGGCAGGGGCAGGCTTACTTTCCTCGGTGAGCAAATTCTTAGTTTGGGGTCCTGAACTCCTCAAGCAGCATATAAGGGCATCTGTGTAGTTTTGTTTTCTGTTTATTTATTTGTTTCCTTTTTAAGACTCCAGCCTTCCTCATATTTTTCAGAGAGGCAAACCACAAATACAGAATTCCCGCCCTCAAGCTGTCCTGGTCCTGGAGGAACTCTGAAGAACAGCGGGGACTGGGGGGAGCTGCATCCCTGATGAAGTCCTTTTGAATTTCCCTCCTGGTATAGTGTGGGCAGGACAGGCTTCCAGGCCAGATTTCATTCCCTGTCTGTTGGTTTAATCTCCACTCAGCTGTGTGGATGTGGAGTTGGATTAGCCACCAGCCAGGCCCTTGCTCTTCCAGCCCCTTCCGCTCTGTGGCACTGGGCCTTCTCCCTCAGCCTTCTCCCAGATGTGCCTGCAGGAAATGGACAGCTGTCCACTTTCTGGCTTTAAAGGGAAGTGTAGACAGCTAGCTCCAAGGCCCTGGGCTCCAACGTTGGAGTTGGAATGACCCAAAAGTAGGGACACAGTTTGGGTCAGCTACTGACAGTCTTGCTTTCAAAGGCTGCTATCCTAGCATGGCTGAGGAGTTCAACCCCCATTCTCACAAAGAAGCACCATGGTGTGTAAGGTTCACATAATTGTCTCCTCAACCAAAGGGGCTAGCCATGGCTGCCGGGGAGCGGGCAGTGGTCAGCTGTGCCTAGCTCAACCGGCTCACCTTCCTCAGTCACAGGCTTCATTCTGTTGGAAGCATCTGTGCTTCTCTCCAGGCCTCACCTCCCACCTCATCAAAGATCCTCAAGGAGTAGGGTCCTCGGCCTCCCACTAAGCAATGTGATTCTACTTAAAGACACGGTAACATTTCTCAATAGTCCTGGCAACACTTAGCCTTCTCCGAAAGCCAATAGCCCAGGCTGAGAAGTCCTGCCCAGATTCTCAACTCTTCCTCCACCCTCTAAAAGGCCTCTCTTCTCCTAAAGATCACAAACCACATCTATATCACTTTATAATGTAAGCCAGGCATAGTAGCTCATGCCTGTGATCCCAACACCGGGAGCTTGAGGCAGGAGGATCAACCCAAGCTCGCCAGTTTGGGCTACAGAGTAAAACCTTATCTCAAACACACATACCCCCAAAAAAGGAAAATAAAAGAAAAAAATCTATTTTATATTTCTAGTGCCTGGATAAAAGTGGGTGGCCTTGCCTGAGTTTGTTTTTTCTTACATTTTCAAAACAGGGTCTTGCTAGCCTGAAACTTGATATGCGGGACCCAGTTAGCCTTGAACTTGTTGTGATAATCCTCTTGCCTCTGCCTCCCAAGTTGTAGATTAAAAGGCATACCATCATGTCCAGCTAAGAATCCTCAGTAAGTAATTTTTTGGATGGAGGAAGCCCTGGCATGGTTAAGCTAAAGGTGCCGGCTTATTGCACAAAATCTCCAACTCTGCAGA
Source organism: Mesocricetus auratus (assembly GCF_017639785.1). Taxonomy (NCBI): domain Eukaryota; kingdom Metazoa; phylum Chordata; class Mammalia; order Rodentia; family Cricetidae; genus Mesocricetus; species Mesocricetus auratus. The sequence goes on along the minus strand of NW_024429203.1, from coordinate 14,886,990 downwards.
GCTTGGACCTCTAGGTGTGGGTACCCTGAAGCCACCTTCTCCACGGCAGTAAGACTAAGGGACAGAGCTCACTTAAAGCCCCCATTGAGGGCCAGGCAAGAACCTGCCAGGCACAGGGAAGAGGCATCACTTTCTATTCTCAGAGCTGCCTGTCTGTCCCATGTGCAGAACCCTTCAGCAAAGCCTTTCCTCTGCTCCAACCAGAGATGTCTTTAATCATAGTGTCCATGGCTGGCCCCAGGACCACAGTTAAAATAGAATCAGACAATGACTTCTTGGTTCACAAACACTGGATCCCTGGATGCTAATGGCTATTATATAAGGTGTTGTGTGTGTGTGTGTGTGTGTGTGTGTGTGTGTGTGTGTGTGTGTGTGTGTGTGTGTGTGTGTGTTTTGGGTGTGTAGGGTAGCTATGACACTGTTTGGCAGGAGAACTTCCAGAGTCGTGTGGAGCTGTTTCCCGATCTCGGTTCTGTTTCCTCTTGGCAAGTTGTTTGCTCTCCAACTCAATTTGTAATTTTGATAATGCTGTTATCACACAGGGTTATTTGGAGGATCTGATGTAAAGTCAGGCACCAGAACACTCAGCAGGAAAGTCCTGGCGTTTTGTGGCCCCCGGTTCACTAGTTAGCATGGGGCCAGTTGGTCTCTCTTCAAGACCCAAGACCGGGAGCTTTTTTGTTTTGTTTTGTTTTGTTTTGTTTTGTTTTGTTTTTCCGAGGCAGGGTTCTCTGTGGCTTTGGAGGCTGTCCTGGAGCTAGCTCTTGTAGACCAGGCTGTCCTCCCAAACTCACAGAGACCCGCCTGCCTCTGCCCCCCCTCCCCCGTGGGCTGGGATTAAAGGCGTGCACCGTCACGACCAGGCTTATGGGAGTTTAAGACTAACAAATTTCTGGCTGGGCAGGGCAAGTGCTTGGTGCACAAGCACGGAGACCTAAGGTCAGATCCCCTGCACACATATGAAAAGCTTGGCATTTCTGTGCTTAGGAGAGCTCAGAGACAAGATGATCTCAGGGCTTCGCTGGCCAACTGGTAAGCTCAAGGTTCAGTCAGAAATCCCGTGACACACAAAGTGGAGAGCAACAGAGGAAGACAGCAGATGACAAGCCCTGGTCTCCACAGGCACACGAGTAGATGCTTCTGTCCATACAGTCCACCCACATATACATTACACGTCACACAACTAAAAGAAAAAATAAATGTAAACTTCCAAGACTCAATCCCCAAACTATTGACAAGAGGTCTGGAAATTTTTTTAGAAGTCTCCAGGTCTGTGGTCTGAAGATCCTCCTCTCAAATCCAAAGCAGCCATTTATCTATCAAAAGTCCTGAGAGGGATAAGAGAGGAGCAGGAGAGCCACTAACTGCTAGCCCATACCTCCTCCCCACACTCTCTCGGCTCCAGCCCTGGCATCCTGACCCAGGCTGTGGTGGGTCTCTTCTGAGGGAGGCACCGCTCTTAATGAAAGGCAAGACTGACAGCAGGGGTCAAAGTTCACACAAGTGTACCACCTTCTGTTTCATTTACTAGTGGCAGCCACCTCATCAAACCCGGTCTCCCTTCACCCCACCCACCCTCACCCTATAGGCCACACCCAGGCCCCTCCTTCCTCAGCTTGGTTGGGCAGCAACATGGAACTGGACTGGATATTCTGGGGCCCAGAGGCAGACAGAAGAACTCATGGAGACACCTGCCCACATTTCCTTTCGCAAGTTCACCCCCACCTCCAAACTGTCTCAACATCTGGCGTAGAGACTGCGTTAAACAGCTGTTTGCTAAAATCAAGCATTTATGAATGCATGCAAGTGGCACTGTGATAGCCATAACACAACTTGGCCTTGGAAAGCAGCAAAGACTCCTTCAAGTACAGTCTTGTAGAGCAAGACACACACACACACACACACACACACACACACACACACACACACACACACACACACACACCCTGAAGCAGGCTGGGCCCTGATGACCTAACGTGTGCCCTGTGCGGACTTCCCACCTCCTTGACCCTTTCTGTCTATGAAGGCAAAGTACTAGGATGATCATAAGAAATAGCTTGCTGGACTCATGCCTTTCATCCCAGCACTCGAGAGACAGACTCAGGCAGATCTCTATGAGTTCTGGTCTACAGAGAAAGTTCCAGGACAGCCTCCAAAGCTACAAAGAGAAACCCTGCCTCGAAAACAAAACAAAAATAGCTCACAAGACCCAGTTTAGCATGTCACACACCACACTGTGACTAGTGGGCGAGTACTATTCCCCTGAATTCCAAGCATTTAATGGGAACAGAGTATCGCCAGAGTGGGCTTCAGTTCTGGGACTGCATGGAGGCCCCTATGGCAGATGGATGACACAAAAAGACCCGAGAGGCCTGAGCTGAGACCAGAAAGGGGGATGTTACCCAGGTCAGGGTTGGTATAAAGAAGCCATTAGTGAGGTCTCGGGCAGGACAAGGTCTGGCATGCCAGTGTGGACTTGGGGAAGGTATACCTGGTGTCTCCTGTGAGTGACAGGTGAGTGGATGGACCTGAACCAGGGGAAAGCTGAGAGAGGTCAGCTAGCTGCTCACAGTCCCCTCCAGAGCCTACGGAAGAACTCCAAGTTGCAGTTAGTGTGCAGGGGATGCTCCAGAGGTGGATTGATGACGCAAACGGGTCACCCTCCCACCCTGTTTAGTCTTCGTACCAATTCATGAGCTGACCAAGGACTCCATACCAGCCACACCTGCAGGATCACTCACCTGACCCTTGGGTCCAGAAATGCCCCTTGCCATCCCTACACCTGCCTGGGTCCAGTGTTCTGACTTGGCCCATCCCATCTATGATCTGCTGGAGCTCGTGAAGGGACCTGACCTGCAGACCCAAAACTGTAGGATCTCCACAACACAGGGCACCAGCGGGGTGTCCAGGAAGAGTCCTAGTGGGGACCCACCTGGGAAGCGCAGTGGAGACCAGGGTCCTAGAACCAGATCAATGACTCTTTGCAATGGACGCTTGTAAGTAGAGACATATGGACCAAGCTGAGTCACGCTGCAGCTTCCATGATGAGATCTTACATTTCTTCTCCTCCACTTTTCTTGTAAATTTTGCTCATTTTATTTTCTTCATTTTTTTCCTCTTAATGTTTGTTTTTTCGAGGGCAGGGTTATACAGGGGAGAAAGGTTGATGCGAAGGGATGGAAAGTGAAGAATGAGATCAAGATACATGAAGTTAAAAACACATAATTTTTTTTTAATTCCCTCTCCTCCCAAGCCTCCCATACCCACAGCTGAAGAACACCACCTCAGCTCTGCCTCTTGGGACTCAGGATAGGGCTGATGCCAAACTGGAGAGGGGCCCTGAGCACTTGCATGCAGGAGGCCCCAGCGAAGGGGCAGCTGAACCAGAGGCCAGGGTTCAGTCAGTCCTTGGAGTCTGTTTGTTTGGGGGAAGACAGGCTGGATCAGGAGCTAAAGTGCACCCAACCTCAAAGAGTGTAGCTGCGGCATACTGAAGAAGACAGTGCCATTCCCACATCGTTTCTGCAAAGGCTGTTCTTAAGGCTGGGGCCAGTGGAGCAAACAAGTCTCCCGGAGTTCCTGACGGAAGCTCAGCTGCACCACACCACCCATACAGGTTCTGTCCACCGGGGACAACCTCTTGGGCAGCCATGTAGGTTACAGGGGGGCCTCTCCTAAGATGGAATCTCCTTCACGCAGGAAAGCTTAGGAGGGGATGGGGCTGGACCTGCTGCCAAAAGGAAGGGAGGAAGCTAACGTTAAGAACACAGCTGAGGGGCTGGTGAGATGGCTCAGCCGTTCAGAGCACCAGCCGCTCCTCCAAAGGACCCGGGTTCAATTCCCAGTGCCCGCAGTCAGCTCTCAGCTGTCTGTAACTCCTCCAGGGAACTGGACATCCTCACACAGACGCACAGGCAAGCAAAGTGCCGATGCCCAAGCAAAACATCAACGCACAGAGAGTGAAAAATAAAATAAACCATTTAAAGAGAAAGGAAAGGGAACACAGCTGGATGTGGCTGCCCAAGACAGAAGGAGAGATGAAGGAGAGAAAGCTGTAAAGGGAAAGGATCGGGCACTCGGCAGGAAGAGGATGCTGGAACGGCAGAAGCAGGAAGGAGAAGTCGGGGGGGGGCTTGGGAAGGACAAAGACGAGAAGAGGGAGAAGGGGAGAAGGGAAGAAGGGAGGACTGCAGTGAAGCAGAGAGGTAGAAACAGGTAGGGGAGTGAGGGGAACTAAAAGAGACAAATGCCTTTGACGCCACCAGGAGCTCATCCTGCTGTGATGATCAGACTTGACTCCTATGGACCAGCATCAGAATAGAGAAGCGTCCTCCTTTCTAACATTCCCAGCAGGAATCCCAGGAACAGCTCCAAGCCTTCTTCCCTTTTTCCTGAGGTTCTGAATACAGACAAATACCCTTGACACAGGCTGACTGAACCACAGGTCTGGGAGGGGGGCAATAAAACACCAACCTTGTGGGGCAGAGGACTATCAGCAGGATGCCTTAAACCAGGCTCCACTGAAAACTATAAGAAGGGCCTGAAGAGCTGCCAGCCAAACAGACTCTCCTAAGCTCTTTCCAGGACTACATGGGACCCAGCTGGGATGAGTGGGAACCTTACAGCCGAAAGGAGCCGACCTGAGCTTTTCCACTGCAGGCCTCTTGTGTCCCCCGGAAGTCACTTGGCTTCCTCTCTAGAATTCATTCCTGCCCACACTGCACACTGAGGTAATACCAAACTGGTTGCAGACCTGTGCAGCATCTTCTCCTGGGGAATACTTCCCTTCTACCTAGAAAACTCTGACTTCTCCCCTCCCACACTGGCCTGCTCTTCCTCTGAGGTCTCAGCATCCTAGAGTCCTTCCTAAGACATATCTGAAGCAGACTCACTTGCTGGGGCTCACAGGTCTCCCAACACACCCCAAATGGAGCCTGGACCCTGGGTGACCAGATGGAGAATTAGCCAATAGGACAATAAGCCACACCTCACTAACTTCTACATTTCCTTTCCAAATGGAGGGTTGGGGAGATGGTTCAGAGGTTAAGAGTACTGACAGCTCTTCCAGAAGTCCTGAGTTCAATTCCCAGCAACCACATGGTGGCTCACAACCCTCTACAATTCAATCTGGTGCCCTCTTCTGGTATGTAGGCAGAACAGGACTGCAAGTCCCTGGGTACAGGAACTGTATCACCCATTCCTTTTGTCTTTCTCTAGTCAGATAATTATTGCAGGGGGGTGGAGATTGTGCAGCACCCAAGGGATCCCCCTGAATTCTTCAGATACTTCCAGGACCCTGAGTTCCAGGCACCAGGGAAGTGTGAAGTTTGTTGGGACTTCACCCTGTTATAGGGACTGAAAAATTTGAGAAGTGTCCCCCCAACCTTTTTCTAGTACCCCAGAGCCTGGCCTGGAGCCTGCTGGGATTTCAGAACAGGCAGAAGAGAGAGACAACACTGCAGAACTGGTGATGGGGGAGCTTTTCTGAAAATAACGAGGTCATTAGGGGAGCATGAACAGAAACCTTTGCCGATGTCTGCACTCTGGGGAGAGAACTGCCTGCCGCTGCCTGGCCCTCACCTTGACCACACTGGGGTGACTACCTGGCCAAATGGTTTAGAAAAGAACCGGGAATGGAACCTAGAGCTCCATGTGCCCAGAATGTGCCGGGCAGGCAGGCAGGAGGGAAGGGAAGTTCCAGGTGGGTCCTGTGTGATCAAGGCTGCCAGTTATGCGGTCCAGAAGGACAGAGAGGCAGGACCCAGATTCCTCTCCAGCTGGGGCTCAGCATGAAAAGGCAGCAAGTGTCCTTCCCAATGTTCAGACATTTATTGCGATCTGTATGTATGTATGTATGTATGTATGTATGTATGCATGTATGTATGTATGATGTATTTATTTGAGGAGGGTCAGGTCCTGAGGCTTGGTACCAAGCAGTTTTACCCAGTGAGCCATCTTTGTCATCTTTGTTGGCAGCCCTCAATGGCAAGTAGACCCTAAAATCTTCTTCAGGGTGAACAAGCTTTCCATAGAAGCTCAGACTCTGGCTCCGATGAGTGATGGGGGTATACTCAATGTGCAGTCAAGTGTGGCCCCAGACCTGGAGTCTCACAGCATCCACATGGGGCAGGCAGGACAGAGATGGGACCCCTTGCTGAACCGGTGCACAAAGGTGCCTGTGTTCCTACCCACCCCTCCTCCCAGGCCTGCTGATCTGAATGCATGGCCTTTTCAGTGACTCCTGGGACAAGATACCAGCACTGACAGTTCTTGTCACAGTCCATCCCTGCTTCATTCATATTGGAAAGGGGAGGACAGCTTAATTCCATGGCTCAGACATAGGGCTGTCTGCCAGATATGTCGAGGCCAAACTGACCCCTGCCCCTCCTCCTCTAGGAACTGGGCTTGGAGAACAAAGGCCCTGGTGTCCCCTCTGCTCTCCTTCTTATTGTGGCCTCCTCTTCCCTCTCCCAAATAAGCACTGATAACAGCTAAATTGTGCAGGGATGAGTGATGCTAGGTGCTTAGGAGGGTGGGAAGGGAAACACGACATGTTTGACATAGCAACCTCAACCCTCCCCATCCCACCATTTGGAGAAGAGGGGAGAAACTGATGTCAAGTCTTTCGGTAGGGGTTCTCTCAGTCCCAGTACCCTAGGCTCTGAACGTAAAGGCAGAACCAGAGCGCTGGCTTTGTGTAGTAGTCTCAAACTACCTCCCTGCCCCCAAAGATACATCTCAAGGAACTCCAGGATAATTGGTGACACTGTACTTCATTACGTCCTCTGCTTCCAGAGTGGGGTCCTCAGCTGGATGTCACCCAGGGTCTCTGCCTCCTCAGCTCCATCCTAGGTGACTGATTCCAATTCTCAGGGTGCTCATCATATTTGGTCCCAAGTCAAGGATACTGCATGCCAGCTTGAATCCTAGGCTCCACTGGGGTGGGATGCAGAGCCCCTTCCCTTTCCTATGTGTTTCTTCTGCTTCTCTCCCAAACTATTAGGGCTGCTCTGTATTCTCCCCATAATTCTACAAAGACAGAAGACCCACCCCACCCTAAAGAAGCTAATCCTGAGACTCCTGTCCTCTCTAGGAAAGTTGGTGGCGATCTTAGACCACTTCTAGAGATGGGTGACAGTACCGTGCCTTGGTACACAAGCTCCCATCTCAACCTCCTCACTTCCTAGCTGCAAGCCAGAAGATAATTTGTCCAGCTTGCTTTCCACATCCCCCAAATTTCTCCTTCCTGAACTTTGGTGAAGAGTCAGTGAGATCGCCCAGATGTGGCATTTTGCTGTAACAGTCCCAGGTGTCATCCATCCACAGTGTGAACCCACAGCGCTGGGCATGGGTATTCAGGAACTGCACAGAAATGGCCAGGACCTTGTATCTGGGATCATCTCTGGAAACACAATATACAAGGAGGCAGGATCCTTAGTCGAGCCTAAATATCAAATCCAGCTCTGTTCTCTGAGATGGTGGAATTATGAACTCCAGGAAAATGGCTTAGGGCATCGTACCTTTTCCTAAATAAATAATCTCAGCTACCAAACTCAGAGTCCTGGAAATAGAAGGGGCTCAGGGATCGTGCTATATAGCAACACAGACCATAACCTCTATCTCATCCTACCATCTATAGGGCATGGACCTTGAGGTCAAGAGAGACTGGGGCACAGCTTGCTAGCAGCAGAATGGACACAAACCAGCTGGCTTGTCCGTGATGGGTATGATTCTCCTTCCTGCTCTAGCCACACCATCCATCTTTGCTCTGGGCTTTGTCTATCCAGTCCCAAGCTGGGATCTGGAAAGATGGGAAAGAAACAAGAAACCTCTGTTAGTTCCTAAGATACTTGGATCATCAGGGCAGCACAGGTGGAGAGCTAGGATCCCAAAGTGAGTCCAGACCTAGTCTGCAGCATACAGATGTGGCTCTAAGACATCATTTGATCCCTCTTTGGCTCTGTGACTTCCCTCAATGAAACTGAAAGGGAATAGTAAATTATTCTTTGCACAGAGACTATTGAGAACTTTAGCAAGCTAATACATTTAGGACATTCTGAACAGGTAGAGGATACCAAATACTGAAATCCCATTTCTATAAATTTCCAGGTCTTGGTGAGTGGAGAAGGCCAGGAGCCACTGTGACCACAGACCCTATGACTTTCTTCCCTTCTTGGCTTTTCTTCCTAGATCATAGAATTAGGAGGGCAGGGAAAACTTGGTTTAAAATGGGGGGGGGGGCGGCAGAGAGGTACCAGAGAGTTGGCTCAGCAGTTAACAGTGCTTTCTGCTTCTCTAGAAGATTCAAGTTAGGTACCTAGAACCCAGGTCAGGCAGCCTGTTAACTCCAGCTCCAGGGGCTTTTACATCCTTCCTGGCCTCCATGGGCACCTACACACATGTGATATATATTTGAACACACACACACAGAAAGAGAGAGAGAGACAGAGAGAGAGAGAGAGAATCCCAGTACTTGGGAGGCAGAGGCAAGCCTGGCCTACAGAGCTAGCTCCAGGACAGCCAGAGCTGTTACACTGAGAAACGCTGTCTCAAAAAACAAAAAACAAAAACAAACAAAAAAATGAACAAAAAATAGAAATATTTTTTAACAATCAGGAGAAACCTCTGGTAATTTCTGGAACCTTATCCAGAGAAAGGGCCAATCCCAGTGGCAGTCCCCTCCCCATCTGTCCTTCCACCTCGCTCCCTACTCCTCTGTCTACCAGTGAGGGTGGGGTTCTCTCTGGTTGGTGAGTTCCTTGCAACTGCTGGTGTGAGGTCAGGCCTAGTTGGTGCCAGTTAGAAGCAGAAGAATCCCAGGCAAGAAAGCACCCAGTCCCCTACAAACCCTCCATGCTCCAGTCCCCTGCAGCCCCTCCATGCTCCAGTCCCCTGCAGCCCCTCCATGCTCCAGTGCCCTGCAGCCCCTCCATGCACCAGTCCCCTGCAGCCCCTCCATGCTCCAGTCCCCTGCAAACCCTCCATGCACCAGGATGCTCCACTTCCTAGGGAAAATTGTCTTCTCTGGTTCTAAGACTTGAGCGTTCCCTGCATGAAGTGTTTACCACTTAATGTCCACTGTAAACGAACTAGGCAGGTGGGTCTAGCCACCATGCACAGGCTGGAGATTTAGAACCAAGAGTCCCACACTGCTGCCCACTGCAATCCCAAGGTCCGGGAGGAGGAAGCTTGTCGCAGAGATCCAAGGGATGAAAGGGGCGACGAAGACAGACTGGCGTCTTCCCCAGAAGCCCAGGATGGAAGAGAAGATTGTGTTCAGAAGCCCCCCTCACCTCCTGCTTCCTCCCTGACCTTGTGGCTCACATCAAAGAGGGAACCTCTTCCCACAGCCTGAACTGTCCAGGTCATCACTCCTGGCTCCTTGATGCTGCTGACGGACAGATGGTAATAGTTCCCAGAGTGCTGAAGGATGAAGACTTCAGCCTGGCTGCTGGGGGAGGCTGCTGTCTCCACTGTTGAGTATTCTGTGCCTTCCCTGGGTGCCCTGGGACAATGTGACTAGCTCTTGCTGGGGAAGGGAGTAGTGCATAGGTCACCCTGATCCTGTAGGTCAAAGGCCCACAGAAGCAGAAGTTGGGAGGTGCTGCGGCCTGAAGAGCTGGGGATTCCTAAGTCCGTGTCAGACTGGCATGGGGGCAACAAAGATCCCGTGGAGAGAAACACAGTGAGCCTGCCTGGGAGGTGTTCCTCACCCAGCAAGCAATGCAATTCTCATGTTCACTTCCTCACCCAAAACCCATCCTTGGATCAGGGGCTCCCACACGTGTCGCCTTCATTTTCCCTCCGCTATTCACTAACCGATAAAGCAGCAATTTATCTACACAACATTACTCATTCAAAACCATACTTACCTGTCTGCTAGTACACCTGATCAACAGCGAAGGCATCTTCTAGATAGTAACCCCTAGTTAATTATCAAAGAGCTACAGGACTCCATGTCTAACCTAAGCTGTGTAGCCCCAGCAGTGAGCACATATTCCTGCTAGGCCTTTTGTTAGTTGAGAACAGCTGGATCAAACTCTCCATATTTTCATTTCATGAGCCTCTTATCAAGGATCTGAATCAAATCTTATTTCACATCCTCTCCAGCAAACCAAAGCATGGCCTCTCCCTGTGAATTTCACCTCTTCACCATGGACCTGAAAAATCAGGTTCAAGCTCGCTGAAAAACAATAAAGGAAAAAGACTGACAATACTGGAGTAGCCAAAGTCAAGTTCATCGGGAGGGCGAGAAAGACAAAGCATGGCTTGTGAAGGTGTTTGGTATTTGGTCAAAACCTAGTCCCACTTTTGGGGTAAGAGAAACAAGGCATAGGCAAAAATGTGGGGCACTGCTGCCATCTGGTGGTAATACCAGACAATTCATGTCACTTGCTCACAATGCCAAAGTAAAAGGAAATCTTGTCCCATGACAATGTTTACATTCAATACACCATAACTTTCTAGCAAAACAAAATTTACCAACACAGCACCAAGAGGAAACGAGGTTCTTTCCACAGTGGTTTTGGGATGATCAGCTGCCTACTCAGACTGCTTCCTTACCCTACACGTGGAAATGGGCTCAAGGGGATTATAGACCTACAGGGGCTGAAACTAGAAAAGCCTTAAAACTATAAGAGTGGGTATCGATGGGTTTGCGTTAGTCAGTAGTTGCTGATAAAAGGCACAGCTGACAAAAGACAAAGGAAACTGCTCCACACAGACAGCAACACACGGTATCACCGGGAGAGTGAAGACAAGCTTGGGAAGTATTTCCAAGTTGTATCCTGACCTGTTGCTGGTATATAAGGAACGCCTTAATAATAAGAGGACAGTCTGATTCAAAATGAACAAAGAGTTTAAGTAGCTGTTCCAAATAAAATGTATAAGTGGCTAATAAACGCAGCAAAGATGCCCAGCGGCATTAGCCATGGGTGAAATGCAAATTGCTGTTCATTTTTCTTTAAGGCACGCAAGTAGAAAGGCAGAATTGTTGGGAGTGAGAAGTAAATAAGGGGATACTGGGAGAATATGATCAAAATACCTTATATGCATGTGTGAAATCATCAAAGAATGTTTTCTGAATGTTTTGGTTTGTATTGAGGGTTTTTCAAGAAGGTTTCTCTGTACTCTGTAGACCAGGCTGCCCTGGAACTCACAGAGATCCACCTGTATCTGCCTCCCAATTACGCCACTACACCTGGCTAGCTTTTTAAAATGTTGAATGCTGGTGAAGACGAGGAAAGGGAACCTTTCCCACTGCTGAAGAGAACATGTATCAGTGCCATAAGAGTGGAAATCAGTAAGAAGAGGGGGTTGGAAAGCTACCCAAAGGCTAAGAGCATTGACTGCTCTGCCAGAGGACCTGAATTCAGTTCCCAGCCCCTACAAGGCAGCTCACAACCATCTATGACTCCAGTCCCAGGGATCCTACGCCCTCTTCTGGCCTCAGTGGGCACTGCATATACATGCAGCAAAGACATACATGCAGGCAAAACACTCGTACGCATTAAAATAAAATAAAAATATGAAAAAAATTAGCCAGTCAGTGGTGGCACACATCTTTAATCCCAGCACTCGAGGGGCAGGGGCAGGCAGATCTCTGTAAGTTCAAGACCAGCCTGGTCTGTAGAATGAGTTCCAGGACAGCCAGGACTATTGCAGAGAAATCCTGTCCCTTCCCCTCCCCACAAAAAAAAAAAAACCTCAAAAAATTTTAAGTTAAAAAATAGACCTACTACACAATCCAGTTCTACCACTCTTAGGAATATACCTGAAGGAAGCTAGTCATCATATCACAGAAATATTTGCACAACCATGTTTATGGCTGCACTGTTAATAGCTATAGTATAGAATCAGCTTAGATGGCCATCAACAGATGAATACAGACAGAAAATGTGACATATTATTATATCCACAATGGAGCTTAATTCTGCCATAAAGAATAATTAATTCATTCTCATTTACAATTGATCTGCACTCAAATGGTCCTATGATCTCACTCCATCTGTCTGTGGTACCCTAATCACCCTCCATGCCTGAAAGTCAGCAGAAATGAAGACCCTAAACCCCTGTATTTCACTAATGTCAGCCAGAAATAGCCAGACTGAGTAGACATCCTTTTCCCAATTATTTTAGAGTCTCAACTTTTAAGAGGAACATGTTAGCTAGATATTCACAGTAGGAAGCCATTGATGAGGGGGCCCCTCCTTCACAGCATCCCCTTCCTCAAAATTTCTGATACCAGAGTCCTCCCCAAGACCACCCTAATGAGAATGTCCCCCCTTAGCTGAGAAAGAAATCACAAGGATCACACACACACACACACACACACACACACACACACGCACACGCACACGCACACGCACACACCCTGCCTGCACACCTGTCTAATAGAAACAAGTCAGGAATGTCAGCCAGGGCTGTAGCCTACTGTAAAGCTCCTCCATTTTGATTTGTGATCACTCAAGCAACTATTGTGCCCAAATTATGAACCCCGAAATCACCAAGAGGCCCATTTCGATGCAAAAGCAAAGAGTCTTTTACTGAAGTTATTTAAGCCGAGCTAAACCCATTATCTCGGTTCCTTCACCCTGCCACCATGGTGGAGAAAAGACCCTGAGCAACCTCCAGGCAGGGATCTTAAAGGGCAGCGTGTAGGGTGCACTTCCAGGTTTGGGTGACCCGCCCTGTGTTGATTTGTCAACTGGTTGTTATGGCTCATAGGCTCTCCCAGGGCGGTTGCTATGCTCTGCCGGTCACTGCTGTGCACTGTCTGTAAAGCACAGCCCCACCAGCTAACTTCTGATTGGCTCCTTTCCACGAGGAGGGCATCTGACCTCCTAGTGATCAGGCCAGGAGCAGCAAGGATATGCAAGCACATGGTAGCCTGTCGTGGCTGCTAAAACGGGGAGGCTGGTCACTACACAACTACAGTAATTTGGTTTTCGGAACTAAAGGAAGGTGTTTTACCTAAGGGACCTTTAGTAATGGTCATCCAGGAGAGCTGTGGATCACATGACATCCTCTAAGTGACTACTCACTGGGTACCCCAGCACTGGCCAACTGCAAGTCAAAAGAAAACTTTCAACCTCCTTGCCCAGAGGGTTAGCTTCGCCCCCTCCCTCTCTCTCTCTCTCCTCTCTCTCCCTCTATCTCTTCTCTCTCTCCTTCTCTCTTTCCTCTCTCCCTCTCTCTCCTCTCACTCTTCTCTCTCCTCTTTCCCTCTTTCCTCTCTTCTCTCTTCTCTCCTCTCTCTCTCTCTCTCTCTCTCTCTCTCTCTCTCTCTCTCTCTCTCTCTCTCTCTCTCTCTCTCTCTCTCCAGACTGCACCTTCAGAAAGCCCACCAAGAAGCCACTCCTCCCACTGAGATGCTCTGGATCATGCCTACAGGTTATTTAAGACCCAGTCCCTGAACCTGCCACATGATTTAGCCTCCTGCTTCCCCCGAGGTCACCCAGGGGTTGCTTTATTCTGTTTATTAAACATGGTCTTAATAGTTCAGCTGGATTTGGCTTATTGCATTGGTGGAGAAACCCACAACTGAGGGTTTTCAAAATACTTACCAATGTATGCAGGCTGAGATGGGCAGCATCTGGCCCAAAACTACAGTAAAGCAAGCAGAGTCAGTGAGAATGCAGAGATGCCAAGTGTTTAACCATCCTGTCATCCAGTAGACTCGTGTCTCAATGGGCATTGCTGTCAGTAAGAAAGCATCCTCATCCCTGAAAAGTTTCTACACCCCATAAGCCTCCCCACCGATGCAGCAATCCAAATCAGACCAAATCAAACAAAATTAGAAAAAGCCCACATTTAATGGATACAACACTCCCGATGCTGTCCAGCCCCCCAGAGAGGAGATGGGAAAGAGTGGAAAACCACAAGTCTGTTTTCTGGGAGGCAGTTTAAATACCCTGTGGGAGTGGTCTTGCACATCTCTGGGGGAGGGGGGCATCATTTGGCAGGCTTTCTGAGATGCATCAGGGTTTGGGGGGAGATGGAAGGGGGGGCTTGGGTGGAACTTCCACCATAACAATCCTTGAAAGGTAACTTACTTAGGCAACCATTGTCATCATAACCCACAGTAATCTGACACCTATATCTAGGCTGTGGGAGGCTAACAACATACTGCTCAGCTATGTGACCACCTAACTTACTGATGTTTACAATCAACTAAAAGCAAGTCTGAGGGGCATCTTGATTAATGATTGATGTGGGAGGGCTCAGCCCACTGTAGGCTATGTCACCCCTGGGCAAATGGTCCTGGATTGCACAAGAAAGCAAGATGAGCAGGCCATGGAAAGGAAGCCTCTAAGCCCCACTTCTCGGGGCTGGAGAGAGGGCTCAAAAGTTAAGAGCACTGATTGCTCTTCAAGATTTCTTGAGTTCAATTCCCAGCAACCACATGGTGGCTCACACAACCATCTACAATGAGACCTGTCTTTAGGCGGACATGCAGACAGAACACTGAGCACATAATAAATAATTTAAAAAAAAAAGAATCACTTCTCTGCTTCAGTCTCTGGCTCCAGGTTCCTACATTAGCTTCCCTCAACGAAGCAACTTGCTTTTGGTCACGGTGTTTATCATAACAACAAAAGGCAAACTAGAGGAGCCAGAGAGACAGCTCAGCTATTAAGAGCACTGACTACTCTTCCAAAGGAATTCCCAGCACCATATGACAGCTCATAACTATCTGTAACCCCAGTTCTTGGAGACCCAATACCCATGGCAAAACACCAACGGACATAAAATAAAAATAAATTTATTAAAAAGAAAAGAAAAGGAAACCACCCCTGGGATTGCAAAACAAAATAATTTTTTAAAATAAAAGAATAATTCTTGTTACAGCAGAGTCATGCTCTCTGCCTCCAGATTCATGTGTTGAAACCCTGTGGTGGTCCAAATGAGAAACGTTCCCAGTAAGATAGGTTTGCGTCTCTAAACGCTTGCTTCCCAGTTGATGGCACCGTTAGGTGTTGGGGAGGTCCTGTGCATTTGTCAATAAAGCACTGTCTGGCCAATAGGGAATCTAGATAGGTGGGACTAGGAGTCCAGGAGAACTCTGGGAAGGAGAAACACAAGGAGAGTCAAGATGTAACACCATGGGGTAGGAAGCCCGGAACCATTCTCCGGTAAGAAACATACTTAGATTAACAGTTATGGGGTAATTACTTAAGTCAGAGCTAGCCAGTAAGAAACAAGCAAGGCCAACAGCTTCATAATTAATACAGCGTCTTGTGTGTTTATTTGGGACTGATGCGGCTCTAGAACCAGGCTGGCAGGAAGGCTTCTCTCAAAGAAAAAAAGCTTCTCTTAACAGGATGGTTGTCAGAAGCAGGATTGAATTTCCACGCAAAATAACAAAAGCTTTAAAGGAATTTTAGAAACAGAAGCACGGAGAGAAGCACAGATTTTTGGTAGCAGCATTTTTCTCAGGTGTGCTCTGTTTTGCTAGCGACAAGCCGAGATTCACGAGGCTCGCTTACGGGAGTCTCCCTGACTCGGCATTAAAAAAAAAAACAGCAAGGTTCTTTTAAGAGGCGTTGGTAACAATTTAAAAGTTGTATGTACAGCTGGAAGTGGCAGTGACCATGTCTCCAAGCCGGCAGCTGGAATCACACTTACGCCCGCCATCTTGAAAAAAAAACGGCAGTTTAAAACAGCCACGGTTTTAACGGATAAGACATGCGGTCAGAAAAACATAAAGATTTACAGTAAAGTCAGACTTGTATGAAGAAAAACCTCTAAAGGTTTACAGTGTGTTTAAAAATATATGTAAGACTGAGAGAAAAAGCAACGCCCTGGCTGTGGTGGTGCACGCCAGTAGGATTTGCTGCAGAGGCAGAGGCAGGCGGATTTCCAAAGAGAAACCCTGTCTCAGAGAAAAATAAATAAATCAAAGTAAAAGAAATAGAGTAATAATAATAAATAAATAAGCCACATAAAGATGGAAAATACACAGAGGGTCTGGATACTGTATGCTATTGTGTTTTCCAGTTTTTTGATTGCTCAGGAAGGAACAGCTGCTAAAGTACACTTGATTATAAATGCTGCTGAATTAATTCAACTTATATCTTTTAAAAATGCCTTAACTTCAAAAGTTAAGTATAAGAACATGTTACTTGGGAAAGGAGATTTTGCTTATGTTTCTACAGAAAATGAAAAGCTGAGGATTCCTTCCAGGCTTCTGTGGTTTGACGAACCAAGACCCCCAGAAGCAGTGGACCAGGTGTTTCAACAATTGAAACAGCTAAGATGATGCAGCTCTACAGACCACGAAAATAAGGACTTATACAGGTTTCTGAGTTTTGTCATGATCCCCATGGTATGAACAGTGCCCTCTTCCAGCATGAAGCAGTTTGGAATGAGCGACATCCTAATTCCCATCTTGTTTATAAACCTTTGTTTTCATTTAAATGGGGTTGTTTATCATTGGCTAATGATAACAGCCAATCTCTTTTTTAATGGTAAAAAGGGGAATTATGGTATGGGTATGGTTTTCCATTTATTGATACAAATTCAAGGTCAACTTTGTGATGTGTACATTTCTCCTCTTGATTAAGTATTGTGCTTATACTGATCTTTTAAAACGTAATGCATAATTGAATACAGACTATAGATAGTTAATGATAATAGAATTTATAGTTAGGTAAATTAGGTTTTCTAGATATACAGAAATATGTTTGTGATAGATAGTCTTCAAACCTTTCAAAGACCTTCAGAAAATGGCATTTAAAAAGGTTTAGGGTTTTTCTTGACAATGAGAAATGTCTGCTCCTGGCAGCACCAATTACGTCTGAGAGGAAGATGGGCATCGAAGAAACTTGTTATGGAGTTGGCTTTCAACATGGCAAGATTAGCCATTTGGGTAAGAAACTGCTCTTGCCTGTACTACTTGACTGATATTGTATAATCTGGACATGCAGGACCCACAGGAAAGTGACTGCTGAACTCAGTCTTACAGGGTTCCTGCTTCATGGAAGAGTCTACGAGACATTCTGCAGGACACAGAGAAATGACTGACAGACTGCCAATGCAGATGGACAGTTTGAAATTTCCTGCTTTGCTGAGAAGTGTTCCAGATACATTGTGGCCTATGGGCTAAAGATGGATGCCCCAACGTTACAGAGGAACTTCGGGTGACTGTCCAGGCAGTAAGATATCTCTGTCAATCCTAGTGTTTACATATTATCCTTCTGTGGTCTTTGATGGAGTTGAAGACAGATAGTTATAGTTATAGTTTTCCTTAGTTATGATAAAAGATAGGCTACATATAGAACTTTGGACTCACAAGGATGGGATGGATGATATTTTCTTTAAATCTTGGTAAATGTTAATAGACAAAATGTTGTAACTGTGTTCTTACTTGATAACTGTTCTGTTATATATAATTTGACTATGCTAAAGTTAAGACCTTTCTTTTTGTTTAAACAGAAAAGAGGAGATGTTGGGGAAGTCCTGTGCATTTGTCAATAAAGCAGTCTGGCCAATAGGGAATCTAGATAGGTGGGACTAGGAGTCCAGGAGGACTCTGGGTAGGAGAAACACAAGGAGAGTCAAGATGTAACTCCATGGGGTAAGAAGCCCGGAACTATTCTCCGGTAAGAAACATACTTAGATTAACAATTATGGGGTAATTACTTAAGTCAGAGCTAGCCAGTAAGAAACAAGCAAGGCCAACAACTTCATAATTAATACAGCGTCTTGTGTGTTATTTGGGGACTACAACATGGCAGAGCCCAGGCAACCGGCAGGTGATAAACCAAAGCGGCTAGCAAGGAAAAGCCTCTCTTTACAGTTAGGGGAGGCAGTGCAGCCTTGTTGTAGGAAAGTGCATCTTTGGGAGCATATTTTGAGTGTTCACAGCCTCACCCCACTCCTACGTCCTTTCTCTGCTTTGTACTCGCGGTTAAAGATGTGATCCTTCAGCTTCCTGCTCCAGCTGCCTGCTGCTGTGCTGTCCCTGCGGTATTGTCAGATCGGAGGGAAACTGCATTCCCCCAGAGTCTGGCGGTCAGACTGAAGCCAGCATTCCTCGGGATCCTGTGAGGCTGGTTGCCTTTGCCGAAGGAACTGTCTCCCTTGTCACTGGCAGAAAGGACAAATGGCTAAAAAGGGGGTACCTATCAGCATACCAACGCACCTGCTGGCCCCCAGCTCCCTCAGTGCCGGGTGCCTGTTTCACGGTTCAGAGTCCCTGCTGGCACCCTGGCTGTTCTCACCTCCCCGCCTCCCCTCCCTCCTCTAGCTGTTCATTTTCCTTGTAGCCTGCTTTCCACTGTGCTCACCCTCGGCTCTTTCTTATACCTTCTCTCGGTCCTCTCCTTCTCTCTTTCCTGTACTCTTCTTGTCTTCATCTCTTCTATTCTGTTCCTGTTTCTCTTCTGGCCAGGCCCAGTCTGCTGACCACGTAGAGTCTGTTACTTTTCTTTCTCTCGGACTCTTCCAGATGCCTCTTTCAGTTCTCTCCCTCATTCCTTCAATAAAAACTTTTGCCTCAGCCCTACCATAGAGTAGTCATGTCATCAGTTTATACAATTGTGAACTCTAACCCTCTGAGACAGTAAGCCAAATAAAACCTTCCTTCCGTGGGCTGCTTTTGTTGGTGGTGTTTTATCCCAGCAACAGAAAAGTAACTAATACAAGCCTTAAGCCCAAATGTAACTGTATTTGTAGAAAGACTCTTTAAAGGGATAATTATGGTCAAAGATGCCATCATAAGGGCGGCACTTTGATTAATGTGATTGGAGTTTGTATAGAAAGACATACGGGGCTGGGCGTTGGTGGCGCACACCTTTAATCCCAGCACTTGGGAGGCAGAGAGAGGCGGATCATTGTGAGTTCGAGACCAGCCTGGTCTACCGAGTGAGTTCCAGGACAGGCTCCAAAACAATACAGAGAAACCCTGTCTCGAAAAACCAGAAAAAAAGAAAAGAAAGAGATACGGGGGCTGGAGAGATGGCTCAGAGGTTAAGAGCGCTGGATGCTCTTCCAGAGGTCCTGAGTTCAATTCCCAGCAACCACATGGTGGCTCACAACCTTCTGTAATGAGATCTGTTCCCCTCTTCTAGCCTGCAGGCATACATGCAGGCAGAATACTGTATATATAATTAATAAATAAACCTCTAAAAAGAAAAAGAAAACCATATCAGGGACATACATGGACAAACAGCCGTCTGTAAGGCAAGGAGAGAAGGCCAAAGGGAAACCAGACCTCTCCATACCTGGATCTTGGACTTGTAGCCTCTAGAGCTGTGAGCATTAGATGTGGACTATTGAATCCACCCACCTGTGGCATTTTGGGAAGGCAGGTTGAGCTAGTAAACTTATGGAAACATGAAAATCATATACCTTTCATATTCCAGAGTTCACTAATAAAATTTTATTAGAGCACAGCCTCACCCATTTAATTACATTTTGTCTGGTGTTGGTTTCCTTGACAAGGATTTGTATGACCTGCCAAGTCTAAAGCATTTGCTACCTGGTCATTTGCAGAGAATGTCTGCGGACTCCTAGTATTTCACTTTGTCAACTTGCAGCATTTGGCACCCAGTGGTTGCTTCAAACTACTCCACCAGGTTCCAAATCCATTGTAGGGAAAAGGGTCCAGCCAAAGAAACACACTTTGGCTTTGCAACCAGAACCAAAGAAATGTACTCTGACCCTGAAACCAGTGCTGAAGAAACACACTTTGTCCCTGGAATCAGAGTCAGTGAAAGAAATGCACCCTGGCCCTAAAACTAAAGCAAAAGACTAAAAAGGACCGGTGAAAGAAACGCACTTTGGCCCTGAAACCAGAGCCAAATCTGACCCTAACCCTGTGCAGAAAACTAGCCAGTTCCTGAGCAGGAGATTGAAATTTGACCAATCCCCACCTTGGAAAACTCCACCCCCTAAGAAGCCCTATATAAACCCTGTGTCTGTTCAGCTTGTGGCTGTGGCAGAGGACAGCCACTCATCTGGATTCTTCCCTCCCAATAAACTGTGAAGACCTTCGTTTGTGGCAGAGCAGAGCCAGCAGGGCTGTAACACTTTTGCTGGGGAAACCTTCCCCTGGCAGAACGGCTCTCAAAAACTCCTCTCTCCACTCTCCCAGGAGCAGAGTTGAACTGTAGCAACTTCACCCGAGAAACCTTCTGCTGGAGCAAAACTGCTACACTGGGAAAACATCCCCAGCTGGAAAACCCTCTCCTGCCAGAGCAGAGCCCATACATTGGGGAAGCTTTTCCCTGAAGCAGGGCCGTAAGCTGCTATGCTTACTGATCTTGTGGTATTCCTTGGCTCCCAAGTGGCAGAATCTTTCCATTCGAGCTGTAACACTCAGTATTCTGTGACTCCTGAGTATCAGAATGCCTTTCTATCCAAGCTGTAACACTCAGTATTCTTTGGCTCCCAAGTGCCATAATCTATCCCTGTGCATCACATCTGATCTGTCAAAATGCTTACAGACATATCTTAATATTATGTCTTAAATATTATAAGACACATCTTAAAAATAACTGCTTTTAAAATCCATGCTTTTGCTGGATGATGGTGGCACATGCCTTTGAATTCAGCACGGCATAGGCAGAGGCAGAAGAGGCAGAGACAGAGGCAGCTCAGTGGGTTCAAGGCCAGCTTGGTCTACAGAATTGAATTCCAGGACAGCCGGGACTATTACACCTGTAGAGAAACCCTGTAGAGAGGGAGAGGGAGAGGGAGAGAGAGAGAGAGAGGGAGAGAGAAGGAGAGGGGGAGAGAGTGAGAGAGAGAAAGAGAGAGAGAGAGAGAGAGAGAGAGAGAGAGAGAGCCATGCTTTTTACAGCTGACTAAATGACACAGTAGATAAAAATCACATGGTTAGAGAGATGGCTCAGTGGTTAAGAACATTGGTTGCTCTTTCAGAGGACCCGGGTTCAATTCCCAGCACCCACATGGCAGCTCACAACTGTCTAACTCCAAAATCTGACACCCTCACATACATACATACAGGCAATAGCAACAATGCATATAAGATAAAAATAAATAAAAATTTTTTAAAAATCACATGGTCTTTGTTGACCTTCCACTCAAAAGCCACACTGCCACTAGGTTGTTCAGGGTCTCTGGTTGTTAAGGCACCCCTGTGACTCAGGCAACAGAGAACAAGACAGCCCTCTGTGGGGAGCATCTTGGAGTTCAGCAGTGTGGCATTTCGTGGTGATACTGAGCAGGATAGACACTGTAGCTAGTTCTCAGTTCAGCTCTGAGGTTGTGCTAGCCTAGGGGACAATCTTCCTGGTCCTCCCTTGTTTGAAGCTAATCACGTTTTCCCGGCTTCTTGAGAAAGTTCCTGAGAACTGTAAACAGTCCCAGGTACTTTCAGCCTACTAATTATTCAGCTTAACAAGTTAAAGGGTGAGGTCCCCATTGAGGAGACACCAACAGGATAAATGAGGACACATTGGGTCATTTTTTTCTCACCTGCCCTGACTCCCTCTTTTTTTTGTTAGTTTGTTCGTTTTTCGAGGCAGGGTTTCTCTGTATTGCTTTGGAGGTTGTCCTGGAACTCTCGAACTCGCTCTGTAGACCAGGCTGGCCTCAAACTCACAGAGATCCACCTGCCTCTGCCTCCTGAGTGCTGGGATTAAGGTCGTGCGCCACCAACACCCAGCACTCTGTTGTCCCCTGACCTATACACAAGTGCCTGGCACACACATGTGCATGCATACTCACACACACAATTTGTTTTTCGAGACAGGGTCTGTCTGTGTCACCTTGGGTGTCCTGGAACTCACTCTGTAGATCAGGCTTTCTAGATTCAAACACACAGAGATTTGCCAGCCTCTATCTCCTGAGAGATTAAAGGTGTGTGCCACCATGCCTGGCTTCAGAACTTTTTATGTTAAAGAGAAAGAAACCATAGATACTACCAAATCCTATAAAAACATTGTCTTACTCTGCCTACCTATAACTGAGTTTAATCTGTAAACTAGGCACAATAAACAATCACAGCAATATACTGTAATACAACAAGTGAATGAGGTCTTTCAAAAATGTTAAACACTGTGACAGTCAGCTGACTGATCTGATAAACTCTGATAACACAGCTACCAAGTGGTTAAAGTGACTACTGGGGAGTGGTAGTATATAAACACCATTTGCTGGCACAGGGAACGTTCGCCATCCGGGTAGCATAAGCAGATGGTGAGAGTCCATCACACCATCCTGAATGATGAATAACATAAAACTCATCAATTGTTTACTTCTAAAAATTCCCACTTAATCTGCTTATGGTTGCACATAGGTAACAAAAACCATGGAAGATGAAACCACAGCTAAGGTGGGGCTCCTCCCCCTGGAGAGCATATAAAAGCCACAGCTAAGGTGGGGCTCCTCCCCCTGGAGAGCATATAAAAGCCACAGCTAAGGTGGGGCTCCTCCCCCTGGAGAGCACATAAAAGCCACAGCTAAGGTGGGGCTCCTCCCCCTGGAGAGCATATAAAAGCTGGTCCTGGAGCCTTTCCCAATTGTGCTGTCACCCCAACTTTCTTCCACTCGACCCAAACTATGAGTTGCATCTGTGCAAAACAGTGGTCCTTTAAAACAGTTCCTCATGTTGTGGTGCTCCACCAACCACAAAATTATTTTCGTTGGTACTTCATAACTGTAATTTTGCTGCTGTTATGAATCATAATGTAAATATTTGTTTTCTGATGATCTTAGGTGACCTGTCAAAGGATTGTCCCCCAATAGGGGGTTGAGGCACACAGGTTGAGAAACATTGGTGTGAAGATTATTTAAAGACTGAGATAAGAGCTGGATATGCTGGCTGACAGGGAGGCAATGAAATTTCCATCTCTAGGGTACTCGGCATGGCCATCTCCTTCTTGAGAAACAAGGACAAGAGACTGTTTCCAAAGTGAGGACTTATTACACGGCAGCACTGTTAATAAGCAGTCATGAACTAATCAGAGCCATCCCTGGTCTAGAAAGCCAAGCATTGTATGCAGTAGCAATGTCAATCACAACTTTCAAGATGTCTCTACCTAAACCTCCAAATCACTCATTTAAACAGATTCAAACTATTAATCTAAATTCAACCTGTAATGCTTAGCTGCCTGAGTGTGTGTGTGTGTGTGTGTGTGTGTGTGTGTGTGTGTGTAAGCGAGCATGTACATCTGTGTGTCTATGCATGCATATGTACATCCAGGTGCATGTTCCTGTGAAGGCCAAAGGATGACATTATCATAATCTACATTTTGAAATAGGGTCTCTCACTGAATCTGGAACTTGACAATTTGACTCAACTGTCTGGCCAGCAAGCCCCAGGGATCCATCTCTGCTTCCTTAGCATTAGGTATGTTACTGTGCCTGGCATTTACGTGGGCGCTGTGGATCAAACTCTGGGCAGCATGTTTGCACAGCAAGCACTTTTACTTATGCCGTTCCCCAGCCTCACTGACTGTCTTCAATTTTAGTTTAGTTTAGTCACTTTACTAAACCAGCATAATCCCTAACTACATTCTAAATATTTGTCTTTCTACCCACAGAGAAGTGTTCTTACCCCTCATCAAGGAAGCATCTTTTTTTAACAGGTGAAAATCACTATAGAAAGCCACAACCAATCAAAAGTAGAGTTGTTGGGGAAGTCTTATGTCAATAAAGTACTGTTGAGCCTACAGGGAACCAAGATAGGAGGGACTAGGAGTCCAGGAGAACTCTGGGAAGGAGAAACACAGAGAGTCGAGATGTAACGCCATTGGGCTAGGAAGCCCGGAACTATTCTCCGGTAAGAAACATACTTAGATTAACAATTATGGGGTAATTACTTAAGTCAGAGCTAGCCAGTAAGAAACAAGCAAGGCCAACAGCTTCATAAGTAATACAGCGTCTTGTGTGTTTATTTGGGGACTACAAAGCGGCAGAGCCCAGGCAACTGGCGGGAGATAAACCAAAGCGGCTAGCAAAGAAAAAGCTTCTCTTAACATAGAGTTGTGGAGACAGTCCCAACTCACATGTCTACTGCACAACTCCTACTTCTAAGGTTCAGGGATCACTGTGGAGCAGGGGGAGGAAAGACCGTGAAGGCGAGAGGGCCAGAGAGTTTGCTATGAGATCATGTCTCTTAGAAGTGTCAGAAACTTCATCCATGAGGTCTTACCACAATGGTTGCCTAAGTATGACCTCAACAAGGATAACACCAGTGGACATGTATAAGGAACTAAAATCAACTGAGGAATGCTGAGACTAGGAGAAACAGTGGGAAGAACACACCAATTGGTTATCCAGTATCAAATGGTCAGCCCTGAAAACATACACACACACACACACACACACACACACACACACACACACACACACACACACACACTAACATAGAAAAACAGGCCATGAATGTGAAACAGAGTGGGGGGTGGGCAGGTATATGGAAGGGTCTGGAAGCATAAGAGGGAAGGGGAAATGATATATTTGTAATCTCAAAGAATAATAAAATATTTTAGAATGTTTTTATTTAGTTGGACACAGGTTGGGAGATTTCATAGAAATATCTGGATTTCCTGGTTCTCTAAAAGAAAACAGAAAATTTGCCCACAGGGCAACGATCAGCAGGAGCTAAAAACCATTAATTTGTGTGCTTAGTCTGTTGTCCCAGCCACTCCTTCTACCAGCTTCTCTCGCTTAGGTCATCTGCCCATATTTACCTCACCTAACCAACTCTTTCACAGATCCGCTGCTAAGGAAGTATGGCACCCATGTTCTAGTTGACAAGAGTCCCATGAAACCTTGTTTATCTAAGACATTCTTCCCACGGGAGCACTCCTGATTGCTCAGAAGCTTTTCTTGCGGTTGGATGAAGACAGTTCCTGGCCAGATTCCATCTTTGATTCTCCTTTACTGGTCCAATTTGTCTGGTCCTAGGCCCTCTTCCATCTTGGCAAAGACATCACTTTTCCAAATTATTGCCAGACTGACAGTAAATACGACTTCATTCTCCATTGACAGTCCTGAAGTGGTCAAGTTTCTTCAACTTACCCCACCTGGCTCTTTGTAGTCTGTTCCAAGTGAGAAGGTAGCAGACTCATGGCATACAGCAGAGGCCTGGGCCAACCTGCCCAGCACCTTCACTGTGCTTCTACATGCCTGGCCTCACTGCCTCTGCCTTGATCCTGGTTCGGCATCTCTAAACCCAGACGACGAAGAGAATTTGCAAAGAAGTGAGGAAGCTTGCAGGCCAGGAGGAGTTCCTGTGTTCTGGAGCCCAGAGCAGGCAGGATGAGCTGACAGGCATGAAGGTGAAGGGGGATGTAGCGAGTCTTTGTCTGGTGTAGTCCCAGCTTCTTTAGTGTACCAGCAGAAAGTTTCTACATAAAGCAAAAACAAATCCTTAAGGGCATAGCCGGCTACTGCCTGTCTTTATTTAACTAGCAAAGGCGCCTGCGCTAATCTCTGCAATACCCAGTAACATCTAGCCTGCTACAGGGGCGTACTTGGGAAGGGCTTAGAAACTAGGTAAGAAAAATACAACCATACCAGAGAAACTCTGTTTTCTGGCCTTCCAGAGAATGGGTGCTATTATCAACTAATAAAAAAGACTCCCCATGGTTTTTTAGATAGCATGAAAGGCAGCTTTTACCTTATCACAGCCTCCCAACAATATGGGAAAGGAAACAAATGAACCACTAAGGTTTTGACAGCATATCGTGTGGCTCCATGACAGCAATGACTCTGATACCTCTAAAGGCTCGAAGTATGTTCCCATGTCTAGAAACAATACTTTGTCATGACTCATTTCAGAGTTTTAACAAAAGAATAAAAAGTAAGTTTACCAAAACACTTTTTTCTTAATCTTCTAAACATTTTTGAACAATGGGGCTGGAGAGATGGCTCAGAGGTTAACAGCACTGACTGCTCTTCCAGAGGTCCTGAGTTCAATTCCCAGCACCCACATGGTAGCTCACAACCATCTTTAATGACATCTGGTGCCCTCTTCTGGTCTGCAGGGATACATAGAGGCAGAACACTATATATAATTAAAAAAATCTTAAAAAAATAACTAAAAAGATGTTTTGGTGCTGTTTTAGCAGCACCCAAAATCACATATATTGCTATTTTTTATATTGTTATTATTATTATTTATTTATTTTGGTTTTTCGAGACAGGGTTTCTCTGTATTGTTTTGGAGGCTGTCCTGGAACTAGCTCTGTAGACCAGGCTGGCCTTGAACTCACAGAGATCCACCTGCTTCTGCCTCCCGAGTGCTGGGATTAAAGGCATGCGCCACCAACGCCTGGCCTTATATTGTTATTATTAAGACACTTAAATGTCACATTTCTTCCTTGACAAGCCTCACGTACTCAAGGGTATGTCTTCTTCCTAAACATGTTTATCTCTCCCTGTCTCTTGAGGCCCATGTTTGCATCTTTAGTAAAACTATTTATTAATAAACTCTAATGCTGCTTCAAAACAAAGAAAAAAGTCCTTGCTGGGCATGGTGGCCTACACTTTTAATCCCTGGGAAGTAGAAGCAGGTGGATCTCTGTGAGTTCAAGGCCAGCCTAACCTACAAAGGGGTTTCCAGGCCAACCAGCCTACATAGTGAGACCCTGTCTCAAAAAGACCAAGGGGATTCAGCACTAACATACCAAGGGCAAGGCCATTTATTTGATTATTATCTTAATAAATATCACCTCTAAACCAAAACCACAAAAACCCCTCTGGGGGGAGGGTTGTCTCTCTTATCTGTTAAATAGCAGACAGTTAAACCAATGATGGTTTGAAAGTGTCCCCCACAGTGTTGGGTATTTGAACACTTGGTCCATAGTTGGAGTGCTGTTTGGGGAAGTTTAGGTGGTGTTAGAGGAAGCATGTCACCGATGGCAGGCTTTGGGAGCTTAAGGTTTGCCTTACTCCCAGTTTGCTCTCTTTCTGATTCATGCTTGCATTGGAGGTGTGAGCTGTCAGCACCCAGTTCCTGCCGCCATGCTGGCTGCCAGCTGCCATGCTTCCCCCTGTGATGGGCTCTGACTCCGTAGCCAATATAAACTCTTTCATATGAGTTGCCTTGGTCATGATGTTTTATCACAGTAACAGAAAACTAACACAACCAGTATTACCTGAGGGGCCAACCTATTCCAGTCTGAGTACTTGTGATCACCAAGGATTGGGCAATCCAACCCAAAAGACAGGTGAACTCGAAGCTGATGTTTTATTCCTTAGGAGAAAAAGGAAAGAAACACTTATGAGGAGCAATAGAAATGATGCTACTGCTGAAATCTTCTTCAAATCATATTAAATCAAAGCACAGTAAACTGGCAGCACCAAATGCAGTAAAGAATAATGGAGAAAACTATAAGCTAAGCAGTACCAGCCAGCTTAGGAAATAAACATACATACTCTGGACAGCCATTATTATGGCCTTTATGTCTACAATTACCCTAACTTTTTATAATTTTACTATATAGTGGTAAACTATTTATTTTGTACATTTCTTTCTTTTTTTTCTTTTTTGTAGTACTGGGGATTGAACACACTTGTGTATGCCAAGCAAGTACTCAACTAATGAGCTAAATTGCCCTCAGTTGGGGGGTGGATTGAATTAAATCTCCAGGCCTTCTGGCTTTATGCCAAGCTCAAACGTGCCTTGTTCCAGAGGCAAGAGATCCATAACCAAGTATTGCTTAGCTTAGCCCATGGCAACCCCGATAGCCATGAAGTTTGGTTACAGATGATTTAAGGATGAGGTTCTTCCATTGACGGGCAACCTGTGGGGAAGACTCTTCCCACCTAAGACAGGGGTTCAAGGTCCCCCGAAGACGGGCAAGGGAGGGTGACCCTACTTGACCTAAGCCAGGAGTGCCTCATTAGAAAATAAAAAAGGGGGAATTGTGGGAACACCAGACCTTGTTCAGAGACCCACTTCCCCTTCTGCCTGGGAGTAGACATTTGTAAGACAATGTTTACTAAAAACATGTTTACTAAAAACAATACAATGCCTGGGGCAATACGTTCCTGAAAAGGTCCTCAACCTTTTCCAAAGACTAACCGCATCCTCAGACCCACCCATCGCCACCTCTGGTGTCAGGGTATATAATAACCAGCCAGAGTAGGAATAAAGGAGAGCTTTCTTGAGGAGCCTTCGGGTCTGTGTCATCAATCCCTGACACCCTTGCCACATTCTCGGACACAGGCTACGCAGCGGACGGGGCAGTGGTACGCTATTTATTTTGTACATTTCTTTCTTGTAGTACTGGGGATTGAACATACTTGTGTATGCCAAGCAAGTACTCAACTACTGAGCTAAATCCTCAGCCCCATGTATGCATGTATGTATGTATGTATATATGTATGTATGTATGTATACCACTTGAGTCACTTTAAGTATATAGTTAAGCAGCACTAGTTACATTACATTGTTTTGTAACCATCAACGTTGTCCATCTTTAGAAATTTCCTATCCTCTCAAACTAAAACTCACCAGCTGAAACACTGGCTGCCCATTCCTCCCCTCTGGCTTCCCTAGCCACTAGTTTTTGGCAAGCATTGTTCTATTCTCTCTATGAATCCAACTACTCTAAGTACATCATGTGAGATAATTCATACAGAATGTATCCTTTATATCTAGGTTACTTTATTTAGCATAATGTTTCCAAGGTTCATCCATGTGACACATAGCTAAAAATAATATTCTTGTGGCACACGCCTTTAATCCTAACACTTGGGAGGCAGAGGCAGATGGATCTCTGTGAGTTCAAGGCCACCCTGGTCTCCAGATCAAGTTCCAGGACAGTATGCAAAGCAATACAGAGAAACCCTGTCTCAAACAAACAAACAAACAAAAATATTCTTCTGTATACAAATACCCATCCCATGTTATTTCTCCATTCATCCATCCTGGGTTACTGCTATGAACAGAGGGATCCAAATGTCTGCCCTTAGTATTTTTTTTTAAGTAAAGAATAGAATTGCTAAATCAAAGGTAATTTTTTTTAAAGAAATGCTGTGTATGTTTTAAAATAGAGCTATTTAAGCTGTGTTCTCCTGAAGCTGGGCACAGTGGCATGTGCCTATAATTCCAGCACTTGGGAGACTGAGGCAGGAGGATCACAAGTTCCAGGCAGTGTAGGACACAAGGCGTATTATTTCATCTATTCTTTTTCTCCCACGGAGACCCTAGTTTTGGATCGGCCCCCAAAGCTAAGGGTCACACAGATCACCTGTGCTGTCCACAGCCTGTGACACCAACAGTGGCTCAGAATAAGGGGCGAATCCAGCACAAGGCCCTGGCGTCCTTACCAGTAACAGGCTGCAGCTCCACGAGGGCGGAGGACGGAGTGCTGCTGAGCACCTGGTACTGAGTTACAGCAACATGGGCACTCCTGTTGGCCCGCACCTTTACCATTTTCCCGTGGTCCTCACGGTAACTTGGGGACAGCGTCATCTGAAGTCAGAGAAATCAAGATATGATTCCCAGGAAAAGACAGAGACCCATGCCCCAGAGAGGCAGCTCACCTACCTTGTGGTGTTGCTGCTGGCCTTGTACCTCCTTCTCCACGATGGGGATGTCAACCACTCCTGCCGAGGGCACCGGGACACGCACGGTGATGGCCCTGGGGGTGACACACACAAAAATCACAGGAGCTGCTGGGAGTTGGGGGCTTCAGACCTCACAATAGGCCATCTTTACTACCATTTCTATAGCTTCTTATCTATGTGTCTATGAAGTATGTCTGTGATTTCATGACTTCTTTGACTAACAAATAGGTAGGGACAGTCCTGTGAGTTTTTAGTATATTCATTCTGCCACTCAGTCACATGTTTGTTCACTTAGTATGTGATTGGAACTCACTACTTATTTATTTTATTAATTTTTATTGATTCTTTGTGGTTTTTCACATCATACATCCTGATCCTGCCAATCTCCCCACCTATCCACCTGCCCGTGCAACCTCCCCAATGCTACTATATAATCAAAAGAGGAATGAGATACAAAACCCTATTATCTGTTTTTAAATAGCACACATATATGAAAGATCATCTAATTTTTTTCCCAAAGTATTCTACAATCAATATACTCAACTTTAGCTTAGAAGACTTTAGCGTATGGGGCTGGAGAGATGGCTCAGTGGTTAAGAAGACTTTAGCTTAGAAGTATCTAGCTTTCAGGCTAGGCACTACAACATGAAACTCATATGAGACCATCTCCAACTATTCTAGTAGCTCTTAAATTTGATTATATATTCTAATTATTTATGGACCTTGCTATATTTTATAGTACAAGGACCAAACTCAGGGCTTCGTGCATACTAGATGCCCTAGCTCTATCACTAGCTTTTGAAAACTTTAAATGACACAGATGCCAAACCCATAGCCACTAGACATGAATGAGAACCACTGTGGGTGGATCATACACATAGAGATTCTCAAAAACAAAATATATTTTTATTTCTCTATGTCTGTATCTGTCATACGAATGCAGATGCCCAGGGAGGCAGGTGATGGATCTCCTGAAGCTCAGGTTACAAGTGGTTGTGAACTACCAGTTGTGGGTACTGGGGTCCAAATTCAGGTCATCTCAAAGAGCAGCAAATGATCTTAAGCCCTGAGTCATTTCTCTAGGTTCCACATCAATTTTCTCTTTGTTTTTTGTTTCCTTTGTTTTTTTTTTCTTTTTGGTTTTATGAGACAGGGTTACAAGGAATATACTCTAAAAACACTACTATGGAACAGGGTGTGATTATGTATACCTGTGATCCCAACACTCAGAAAAGCAGGAGGATCATGAGTTCAAGGTTAGCCTGGGCTACATAAGACCCTGTCTCAAGAAACAAATCAGCAGATAAAGATGCTTGCTGCTAACTGACAATCTCAGTTTGACCCTGGCACCCACATAATGGAAGGAGCGAACTGATTCCAAGTTGTGCTCTAACCTCTGCACATGTGTGCTGGCAAGCATATGGCCAAAAGTGTACAAACAAACAGGAACACAAATATTTAAAAAAACAGCAACACTGGGCATAGTGGTGCAGGCCTTTCTACCCAGCGTGTGGAAAACAGAAGCAGGTATAGCATGAGTTCAAGGTC
The DNA here is from genome assembly GCF_017639785.1 of Mesocricetus auratus. Classification (NCBI taxonomy): domain Eukaryota; kingdom Metazoa; phylum Chordata; class Mammalia; order Rodentia; family Cricetidae; genus Mesocricetus; species Mesocricetus auratus. Next base: position 14,855,946 of record NW_024429203.1, on the reverse strand, counting down.
ATCTTGGTCTATATAACACGACATTACAAAGTAAGACTTTGTCTCAAAACATATCAAACAAAACCAAGCAAACAAACACACGGGATCAAGGAGATGGCTACACTGGCTGCACGTGTATAACGATGAGCTTGGAATCCTGGCAGCCATGCTAACCCCAAGGATAGCAGTGCCCACCTGTAACCCCAGTGCTCAGGGGGGGCAGAAACAGGCAGAGTCTGGGGGCTAGCTTTTCGGCTAGTCTAACCAATCAGTGAGTTCCAGGTTCAGTGAGACACCCTATGTCAATAAGGTATGATAAAGAAGTCTGTCACCGTGTTCTGACTTCTACATGTACACACGAGTGTACACAGACACACAGGAACCACAACTTTATCACTCATTATTCTACGGATTTAAGCCATTTCACAGACTCTTTATAAACTGGTGAGTCCTAGCACAACAGTTCCTGTATAATGGACAGAGAGAAGATAGGCCTTCATTTATTCCCCCCTCTACCGCCACTAGGAGGCCGCATACCAGTATTTCTTTTCCACCTGGCGGGTTCTAAACAACTCCTGGACTTGGTGTGCCATATCCTTCTCCCAAGCCAACACCATGACACCCGTGGTTTCTTTGTCCAGACGGTGGCACAGATGCAAAGGCTCTGCCTTGTGGCCACGGAGCATCTTTGCCAGGGTGGGCAGTACATCACTGATGCAGAGCTGGACTCCGGGGCCACCTATGAAGCAAAGAGCCAGAGGGAGAGTTTTCACTGAAGAACTCTGTTTTGATTGGTTCTTCGAGACACGGTTTCTCTGTATTGTTTTGGAGGCTGTCCTGGAACTTGCTCTGTAGACCAGGCTGGGCTCAAACTCACAGAGATCCAATGCCTCTGCCTCCTCAGTGCTGGGATTAAAGGTGTGCTCCGCTGCCGCCGCCACCACCACTGCCCAGCCACTGAGGAACTCTTGAGAGAATAATCCTTATTGCCTAAACTGTCCCTATTTCCTGTAGTTGTGCTACGAACATATGGCAGGGATTACTAATATTAATAGGCCCAGAGATCTCACTAGCTATGAAATGAACCGCAGGCCCCAGTGCAGACTACTAAATCAGAACTCATAGTTTATCAAACATCCCCAGAACTCACTAGTAACTAGTGTCTGGGAAATACTGTGGCTTTCTCTTTCGATTTTGTGAGACTGAGAAGCTCTGAGACATTAAAGGAGATAGATTAAGGGCTGGAGAGATGGCTCAGAGGTTAAGAGCACTGGCTGTTCTTCCAGAGGTCCTGAGTTCAATTCCCAGCAACTACATAGTGGCTCACAACCATCTATAGTGAGATCTAATGCCCTCTTCTGGCATAAAGGCATACATGAAGATAGAGCACTCATACGTAAAATAAATAAATAAATAAAATCTTAAAAAAAAAAAGAAGATAGATTAAGCTGAGGGGCTCTGAGATCAGACATCTCTAGATTTTACTCTCCATTTGGTCTGAGATAGATCACTCTCTCCAACTCTTTGTTACGTAAAAACATATATAAATATCTAAAAAAAATAAAAAAGATTAACCCCAGTAACCAAAAATAGTAAGAGAAGAACCTGTTAGGAAATCAAGAGGGAAAAAAAGAAATCACAGAACACATTTGACAATGCCTGCTTTATTTCTCTGTACTGCCACCAAAGGAGCTATTTGCTCCATCTAAAATACTTCAGCTAAAATATTTATTTCTCCTTGCAAGTCCTTTTTCTTTTCTTTTTTCCCCAATTCTGATTCACTTCAGTTGCCTCCTTTTACTACATTCAGCAGAATCAGGCCATCCATTAATTTCCAGACACTTTGGGGTGTCCCTCCCCCACCCCTCTTCATTTCCTCTTTCCCAGTTTTTTTTTTTTATTTTTTCCTCTACCTCTTTTATTTTGAAATGAGGTTTTGAGGTTGCTGAGACTGGCCTGAATACCTGATCCTCCTGTCTCTGCCCCTCCTAAACCTTGGATGACAGTTGCATACAGACACCCAGCCCTTTCCCCCGTTTTCATGGAAAATAACCATTAGACAGTCAGCACACAGCTTTTTGTATTTCTCTGCAACAATCTGTGTGGGAGGTTGCACACAGCCCACAGTCAGAATTCAGCTTTTGTATTTCTCTGCAATAATTCCTGTGGGAGGCTGTTTATAGCCCACTGTCAAGATATTTGGAAGTGGGAACTAGACACTGGTTTGTCTTACCAGTAATCATATACATACAATCGTAGCGGTATACCACACAAAGGGTTAACTTGAATTCAAGAGCGCCTCACATATAAGGCTTCAGATGTGCCCCTAGTTGTAGAAGGAAGCAGCAGCACGTTTCTTTCCCTTCCCCTCGTGGTTCTTACCGTGGACAGGGAGACCGTACGGTTTATTAATGACCACAAGGTCCTTGTCCTGGTGGAGAATCCCTCGGCTCAGTTCCTTAGCAAGCACATTGGGGTGAACTCTCTGTAGCTGCTGGGTGAATCGCACTAGTTCCTGCACCCTCCGCTGAACAGGGTTTGTAGGGACCTAAGAGGAAAAAGGGTGGCGAAAGCTTAATGAGGAAGTGAAGCGTTGGGGGTGTCCTTAAGTGAGATGCAGGTGAAAATTCGTGCGAGGAATGGCTGTGTTGTAGAATTAGACTCATGCCTTCCTTAGGGACCACACACAGGTATTTATCGCACCTACACACCCACGCGGTGTTTGGGTCTGAGCCTGGCAGTAGCAAAAGTGCCCACAAAGACACTGTGCCAGTACTGTCCTTTTCTCTCAGAGGTATTCCAACTATCACACTGTATATCCTCAACACTGGCTTACTTGCTATTACAGAAACTGCCCAGTGCCCACACAAGGGAAAGCCGAGAGAGCATTGCCTCTTGAGCGTTGTGGTCTTTCCGGGCTCACCGGTATTTTCTTCGTCTTTTGCTCTTTTTTCTGGGCTCGGAGCTTCTCCGCCAATCTCTGAGCATTCAGAGACTTAGAGGTGGCAGCGCTGGAACAAAAGGGCTCGGATCCAGGAGTGAAGAATCTCCCGGGGTGCCACTTGCTCCCTAGAACCCGGAGACCAGGCGTACCCAACCTGGGCGCCGCCATCTTGCCGAGGGCGGGGTCAGACAGCACCACTCGCAGGAGAGCCACCCCAGGGAGGGGCGGGGCGGGCTCTGCTGGTGACGTGGGCGGACAGCCTGCGGGTCACGTGGGCGGTGCGCGCTCAGTGCGGCTGCGCCGGCCGGTAGCTGCAGCTGGAGCGGTGGCGTTTGGAGCAGACGCGGTGAGTGTGTGGGGAAGCCAGGCTGGGGCTGGGAAATGCCGGTGCCTCAACGGTTTTCGCGTGGCCCGCATCTCCGTTCTTGGAGAGCACTGCCCTGGGAACCGTGTCTCGCTGGGGGCACACGACCCCGCTGAAAAACTCTTCCCCGCCCCCGCGCCCTTTAGAAACGAAGCCGGAGAGTCGCCGGCTCCTCTGCCTTCATCCGCACCTGTCTTGTCCTTCTTAGCAACCGCGTCCCCGGCGGGTCCTCGGAGGGACGTGTCGTGTCCCCCTTTCGATTTCTTGCGGTTCGCCCTCCGGACATTCCCGGATCTCTCGTATTCCAGCCTCTCACTTTGCGGCTGCCAACCCCTTTGTTTCGCGTTGTTTTTAACCAGTCCCTTCTCGCTAGGATGACGCTTCTTTTCCTTCATCCAGGACCCCTACCCGATATGACCTACCTCGAGAGCACCACGGATTTTTTTCCTGGTCTTCCTCAGGAGTTCGTTTCTTGAGGTCTCCTGTCCCTTCTCCACTCTTCCCAAAGAAAGGGCAGAACGAACGTACAGAGCACAGACCATTTCCCTTTTCCCTCCTTCAGTTTTTTTCTTCTGTAGCTTGAAACTGTCCAACCCTCTCTCCCTTCCCTACAAGGACTCCAGTGTCCGAACTTATCACCAAAGGGCCGGTGGGAATAGGAACAGCTTTTGGAATGGCAATTCCGAAAACACCTTGGGATGCGCATGCCATTTGCTGGGGAAGCTGATGCTAAAAGGATGTCATGAGAGCTAGTGACTCTTCTCTGACGATAGAGGGATTGCATTTCAGTTGGAGAATAAGTAGTTGGGTTAGGCTTGGGTCCTTCTCCCTCCAAAAAGGATGTGTGAAACCGTTGACCAGACTAAATGTTGAAGAAGAGTTTAAACCTAATGCGATAGGGAGTTGAGAGTCTGTGAAAGTCGTTGAGAAATTCCTTGTAAGTGGAATTGTAGCTAGGAATCTGATAATGCAATGCAGAACAGATAGAAAAGAAAAGGGTTTGTAGGCAGGAAACCAACTAGGCTACTGCAAAAGTAGGTGATCATTGCCGGGCGGTGGTGGCGCATGCCTTTAATCCCAGCACTCGGGAGGCAGAGACAGGCGGATCTCTGTGAGTTCGAGACCAGGCTGGACCGACAGCTTCCAAAACAATACAGAGAAACCCTGTCTCGTAAAACCAAAAAAAAAAAAAAAAAAAAAGTAGGTGATCATTTATGAGGACATGTCCCATTCTGTGGTCTTTCCCCCCTTGCTCAGTACTGTCCTTGGGTTGTGAATTACCATTTATGCTGTCAAGTTGTATTGTTTGGAATTCCTTGAGGACTTTTTTTTTTCTACTTCCCAAGCCTGCTAATACAGTAAGAACACAAATATTTATGGGTCTGCAGTGTTTCTGAGTTGGGTTGGGTTTTTTGTCTGTCTGTCTATTGATTTATTTTAAGGGTCTCAAATTGTAGACCAGGCCAACTTTGAATTCACAGAGCTTTGTCTGCCTCAGCTTCCCTAGTGCTAGGATTAAAGACTACTATACCTCCACACCCAGCCTGTTTCTTAGCATCTTGAACCATTTTACTTGCCAGTTTGGACATGAAGAAGGAAGGCAGAGAATGGGGGAAAGAAGACTTGTCTGTGTTTCTTTTTTTTTTTTTTTTTTAATGAGACAGGGTTTCTCTGTATTGTTTTGGAGGCTGTCGGTCCAGCCTGGACTCGAACTCACAGAGATCCGCCTGCCTCTGCCTCCAGAGTGCTGGGATTAAAGGTGTGCGACACCCCACCCCCACCCCACCCCCCCCAACCCCCCGCTTGTCTGTGCTTCTTTAATAAGTGGTCTAGATATGGAGTTCCCTGGGAACAGTTTGGGAACCACTGTTTCTTCTTCTAGTGATTCTGTCCCCCCTCAACAATAAATTTACAAGTAGAACACCAATCAAAGTTGAGAAATCCTCTCTCAAAGAATTATTATCCTTTCTGAAAGGCTCCATTTGCATGTTCTGATGTCACTAAACTGTTGCATCACTTGTTAGAAGAGACTTTTAGGGTTTTTCTTGCTGAAATTTCTAGGAAGATTGTTAATAATTCAGTTTTGCTGTTTATTTCTACATGTGCCTACAAAAGTTATGATTTCCTTAACGCTTCTCCTTTAACTATTGGCATTTCACAATTTCAAATAGAGACACAGCTGGATGTGGTAGTGCACACCTTTAGTCCCAGCCCTCAGGAGGCAGAGGCAGGAGGATCTCTGAATTCGAGGCCAGCCTGGTCTACATTAGCAAGTTCCACTACAGCCAAGGATACACAGAGACCCTGTCTCAAAAACAAAGTAAAAACAGAGTTACGTTTACAAACAGTTTATGCACATGCATCCTCCTCCTCTTCAAATGTGTATTGCCTTCTTCCTCTTCCTTATTCAGTCAGGGCTATTTTCAGGCATCCTCTATACTACTTCCTCACCAGCTTCATGTTGTCTTTCTGATTAGAGACTCCTGTTGTCCAAAGGTTTTCTCAGTCCACGGAAGGAAGTAGAAGGAAATTCTGTTTCTCGGTCATCATTTTTACAGAGTACAGATCTATTCATTCGTGGCTTACTTATACAACTACATAAAGAACTTGATGTTGGATTGTAAAGGAGCTTGCCACCAAGCCTGATGACCTGAGTCCCACAGAGGAGTAGAACTGACTTCTCACAGGTTGTCCTTTCACTTCAGGATTTTGTGTGCACAAACACACTAATAATAATTTTTAAAAATACTTGATCTTTTAAAAGAACCTTTTAAAGATGTTGTCTATTCTACAGAAAAGCAAAAAAGCTCCCTTAATATTTCATAAATACAGCCAATAACTAATTAATAAGGAATCATAAGTTCCATACATGGAAGATTGATTGGTTCACAGAATGCTAAATTGTGCTTCCTGAAACAAAGATTTGCCAGTTGCAGATTAACCAGGGATCCCGCTTGCCTGAAGAACAGGAGGTACTTGGACATTGTTTTATAGTTTTAGAGAGATTAAGACAAGCAGTTATAGAGAATTTAATGGTGGTTTCCTGGAATGTGGACTTGGGAGCCCAGTTTAGTTGCTATGAACTTGACAGATAATTTGGGTTTTGGTTTTTCATCATTTAGCAGTTGATCTTTTTTATACAACTCTTAAGTATCTGTTCTATGAAAGTTTTCAAATGGTACTCCATAGCCTCTCTTTTGTTCTTAACAAGTGAAACTTATTTCAGATTTACCTTGAATGTATTTAGCACCCGGACAAAGAATCTAGATTGTGTTCCTCCTGAGCACCCCACCCCATTTCACTCTTGAGCTGATGTTTGTATTTGGAGTTTACCTGATTGAGTGACATTGGGATGATACTTAAGGCTTCCTAAGTGGGGGTTGGTAAAATGGCACAGCAGGTAGAGGTGGTTGCTTCAAAATCCTGGAACCCCATAAAGGTGGAAGGAGGAAACCTACTCCACAAAGTTGCCTTTTGACCTCCATGCTCTTGCTGTCATACATATGCCCCCTCCACCCTAAATAAATAATTTTAAAAAAAGAAAGAAGAAAAGGCTTTCCTAGGCCTAAGTGTGGTGACACACAGGAGACTGTGTATTTCTGTGAGTTTGGGGCCAACCTAGTTAGTCTACACAGTGAATGCCAGGCAGGGCTGCAGAATGGGACTCTGGTTTTTGTTTGTTTTGTTTTGTAGAGGTTTTATTTATTAGGTATACCTTGTTCTAGAAGGCACCAGATGGTTGTGAGCCACCTTGTGGTTGCTGGGAATTGAACTCAGGACCTCTGGAAGAATAGCCAGTGCTCTTAATCTCTGAGCCATCTCTCCAGCCCCTTATTTGTGTTTTTAAAGAAGAAAATCCTATAACCTTATAATGTAGGTTTTGGAAGTAATTATTTTTTCCAAATTATCTTACTTTTTTTTTGTATTTTTGAGACAGGATACTTACCACTATGAAGGTCATGCTATCTTAGTACTTACTGTATCACCCAACTAGTCTTGAACTCTTGTCTTCCTGAATCAGTCATTTCCTGAATGCCAGGATTATGGACCTGCTGCCACACCCAGCCTCAGATAGGCATTTCTAAGAAATGCCTTTGTTGTGTTGCCTTATACTTTTATCTACCTTTTGACCAATGATCCAGAAGGTGTAGCTTACCCTAGTGCTTCCTGGACTTTGGTGTTTCATGAAGAGTAGAAATAGTAGCTGTGTCACTAGAGAATGCTGGAGGTGTACCATATGAGGCTACTGCCTAGTTCTGTCTGTCCACAGTCTCCAACCTGGTATCACCAAAGACTGAGGAGATAAAATATCCTATCCTGAGATACTCCTGACTACTTTGCACATTCAAGGTCCTTACTGAAAACTGACTAGGAAGAGGAGTCCTGCCATCAATTTCAGTTTTTCTCAACTTGGCCTCTTGTTTGTGATGCCCCTATTAGTTACTCTTGACTAGTTTGTATTTACAGGTCATGCTTGTTTTAGTAAAGTGGCTTTTCTAAAGGTTGTATGCATAGCAGTAACCACTAACGAGATGAAGTGTTTTTGATGTTATGTTTGACCTTGTGAGACTGTGGGCAGTCTTGGTCTCCCTATTTAGAAAAAGTAAAGGTTACCTAAAACCAAAGATGCTATACAAGGAATGGATGTTTCTTTAAATAATTTTATTTTATATTTTCTATTATAAGAGTAATAGTAATATAAAAAGTACAAAAGTTAGATCAGAGGAACATCCATAACTCTCTTTTCCTTTTTCTTTTTTCTTTTTTTGGTTTTTCGAGACAGGGTTTCTCTATTGTTTTGGAGGCTGTCCTGGAACTAGCTCTGTAGACCAGGCTGGCCTCGAACTCACAGATATCTGCCTGCCTCTGCCTCCCGAGTGCTGGGATTAAAGGCGTGCACCACCAATGCTCAGTTTTTTATGTACTCTTCTTGTTTTTCAACTGTGAAAATTTAAATGAGCAAATAGAAGTAAAATAGGTGTGGTATATGGCTTGCCATTTTTGTCATCTCAGAACACCAGAGGCAGGAGGATGTAAGAGGTTAAAGGTCATCTTGAGCTACACAGTGAAGCTACATGAGACCCTCTCTTGAAAAAGCAAGCAAAAAAAAAAAGGGGGGGGGAGCCGGGGAGAAAGTGCTAAACTCCCATCTGTGGATCAACCAGCTTTGACAATTAATGAACACAGGACCATTGTTCCCTTGTCTCCAGATGGCCTTGGCTCAAATCTTCTGAAACTTTGTTGTCTATTTGTAAAAGGTATGATCTTGTTTTTAACACAATCACAGTACCATTATCATATTTTTTAAAAAAAAGAATTTGTTAATGTGTCAAACAGAAAACTTGCTCCTTTTAGCAGTTGAAGAGACCCAAGATACATCCTAGAGGGAGCTGCATATCTTGCATACATTTGTTTTGTTGCTGATGGGAATCAAATTCAGGGCTTTATGCATCTTAGCAAACATCTTAAATCATATGCTTTTTAAGAAATTTTTTATTTTTGTGAATTGGTGTTTTGCCTGCATATATGTCTGTGTGCACTGGAACTGGAGTTACAGATGGTTGTGAGCTGCCATGTGGGTGCTGGGAATTGAACTCAAGTCCTTTGGAAGAGCAGCCAGTTCTCTTAACCACTAAGCCATCTCTCTAGCCCAAGTCATCCACTTTTAACTAGGGAAACAATGTACTTTTCATTAGATCACAGAATGTTGATCCAGAAGAGACTTGTGGCCTGTAAGTCTTAAAAGTGCATGGTGACCAAGAGCTGATTGGAGACAGGTAAACTGATTTCAGTCTGTGCAATTTTATATAATTTAATCTTTCACTTTTTTTGGTTGTTTTGGGTAATTTATTTGTATATTGTGATCAGGGACTTATGGTTAGCCTGGGCCTCATAGTCACTATGTAACAGGTTATCCTCAACTTTGAGATGGTTCCCTTGCTTTAGCTTCCTGAATGCTAGGATTGCCCATACCCAGCTGTTTTTGTCGTTTTAGACAAGGTCTCACTGCATAGTCCAATCTGCACTCAAACTCAGTGCCTTAGCCTCCTCAGTGGTAGGAGTACAAGTTTGAGTCATCATGCCCAGATGAGTATTTCATGTCATTTGGTCTTTACACAAGCTAAACATGTTCCTACCCATTAAGCTACATCTGCAGCCTAATTTGGTTAGTGTGTTTAAACTATAAATGTTTGCTGCTTTAGGGCTGCTTGAGGTTTAAGTTAATGCATATTAAAACACTTTTATAAAGCCTAGCACAATGCCAGTATATAAAGAATACCAGCTAGTCTCAGCACATAGTATAGGACCAGGCACATAAATACTTGTCAGATAGTTTGTAAATGAACTAGGAGTCAAGAAATTCAGAATTCAGTCTAATTTTGTATCTTAAGTTTTTCCTTAAGGTTTTCCGCCTTAAATTTCTCACCCAGAGAAGAAGAGGGTAGTGTAAACAACTATATGTTACTGAAATTCCTGTGCTTACTTGAAGTAAATAGATTAAAATTTAGAAAAGTGAGGAGATTTGAAAGTAGATTGGGAATGCTCAGTGATGTAGAGAACTTGCTCTCAAAGTTGACTTGGGTTCCTAGTTCCCACCCAGTGGTCCATAATCATCCGTAACTCTAGTTTAAAGGTATCCAGCCCCTTCTTCTGACCTCTGCACACCACCAGGCTCTCAGGTGGTAGGCATAAATACATTCTGTGAAAACACACACACAAAGAAAATAGATTGGGGGTTAGGGACTTTGTCATTGATGAGCATTTAATCTCCACACCCTTATTCTTCATTTGTAAAATGAATTAACAATACCTGCCTAAAAAGGTTATTTGATAAGCAAGATAAGTATGTGTAGTGTCTAGTATGCAGTAGGTACTCAAATTATTAGTCTCAAATTGTATTAGACATTTTGTGGCATTGTGACCAAATACCTAAGTACAGTAGCCTAAAGGAGGAAAGACTTCTTTTGTCTCATAGGTCCAGAGGTGAGTCCATCGTGGTGGAGGGAGCTTGGTGGAGCAGTTATGTTGGCCAGGAAGTCGGAAGGAAGGGGGCCAGAGCAAGACAGAGTTCCCAAGGGCATGCCACCGGTGACAGCTTCCCCTCAGTAGGTCTTGCTCTTTCTTTTCTCTACCTCCCATTAATTCTGTTGTATGAATGTAGCAAGGGATGGACACATTGATTAGGTCAGAATACTTATGATCTCATTGTTTTTGGAAACCCCTCACAGACACACTCAGAAGTGCACTTATTTCTTGGGTCTTGGTTAAACGAATTTAAGTTACTACTCAGGATTAATCATCGTGTCTCATGTCTCACCCAGGACCTGGCATGTGCTAGGTAAGCAATCCCCCAATACGCTACTACATCCCTAGCCCAGTATTTGCACGTTTTGAAAATTGTAAAGAACTATATATTTTAAAGTATTATGTAAAGATCAAAGTAATCTTATTGGGAAATGAACATACATCAGAAGGGTAAGCATAGTTTCTAGATTATCAACTTTGGAAACAAATTATGGATTTTTAAAACCACTTAGTTGGACCAGATATTAAGACCCTAAGAAAATTAGCCATGTATTTTCAGCAGCATTTTCCTATTTGAGTAGGAAACTTGAGTAAGAACAATTAAAGAAGTGGATCATTGTGTATGCTTTCATTGTTTTACCTGGTAACATTCTTTTTTTAATTTTTTTCCCTGGTACCATTCTTATATATGTAGTATATATCTCACTATGTGGCATATGATTTAGAGAAAGTGTTCCACTCAGATTACCAATCCCAGTATGTTGATCCCAACATTTCTGAAACTTGGTTAGAGTTACGGGGGAGCACTGGGCATGATGGCTCATGCCTGCTATTCCAGCACTTGGGAGGTTGAGGCAGGAGGATTGCTTGAGTTCATGTCCAGCCTGAGTTACATACTGAGACTGTTTCAAGCAGGTCATCAATGACTCTGGATCTCTGCTTTAGAGATTGTGATTTGGCAATCCAGAAGGCAGTTTCTTTCCCTGCTGCTTCCCCAAGCTAACGTTTTGTTTATGGATATACCAGACAAAGGTCAGGTTCCTAAATAATGTAAGAAAGTAATGACCAATGTTAAATATTGCTACTTCACCTCTCTGCCCAATAGTGTTCCCTGTAGAGCTGTACAGTCTCTTCCACCTGTGCTCCTCAGTCTTTGGTTTTCACCTGCCTGCTGTTAATTCTTTCCTCCAAGTGTGCTAACTTGCTTCTCACATACTTACCGGCAACATTGTGAGCTCAGCTGTATCATGCCTGTCTGTTGGCCCCCTGCCCTTTCCTCCTACCTTCACTGTTGTTTAGGAGAACTCCCCAGCGGCTGTCCTGGACTTGCTTTTCTCTTACCTCCTTCCTGTGTGGAACCATGTCCTTTGCTGGCTTGTGTCCTTGTTTTATTGAAGCATACATCCAGGAATTTCCTGGGAAGTATTTGGATGGCTTAATTTTGCTGCTCATTCGATGGTTCAGCTGCATATAGAAGTGAAGGTTTGAAGAAATTCTCCCTCAGAATGCTGACATGTTGCTGTTCTGTCTTCAGGAATTGGTTATTGCTCTCGAGATGGCATTTCCCATCCTTTCCCCATGCTTGTGTTTCCTTTTCTTGCTCCTTGAAGCTAGGAGGATGTTCTCTGTCCCTGACATGCAGTTTCACAGTAGTGTACACTGGGGTGGGGCTTTCTCTTGCCATGCTATAGTGGGCCCATTGATACCTTTCAGTTCTAAGGCATTCTCCAGACCCTTCTATCCTTAATTTGATTCTTTTGTCGCTGTTCTTTTCTTGCCTTCTCCTTCTGTCTGTCTCCCCTTCTTCTTACCCCACATCTCTCTCCTCTATCTTTCTTTTCTCTCCCCCTTTCTCTATCCCACTCTCCGATCTCCTCCCTTCCTCCCCTCCCACACCACCCCTCTGCCTAAACTGGCCTTGAACTCACTAAGTAGCTGAGTCTAACCTTGAACTTTTGGCCCTCCTTTTACCTCCTAAGTGCATGTGCTACTATGACAGGGTTTGAGTTTTTTTTTTTAACAGTATGGATGTGATAGGCTATAGGTGGGCCCATTATAGTTCTTTAGATTTTTCTCAGATTTTTGCATTAGCTCCATGTCCTACAAATGATTGGATGGCTTACACTGGCAATTCTCTGCCTGGTTGTATCCAAGATGCAACGACATGTTCCTTCTTCAGGCTGACCTCAGCACCTGGATGAGGTGCCCTCTGTTTCATGTCAAACACCATCTCCCTTTTCCTCCCCTGTTTCTAGGAGCATTTCTTACCTGGCTAGCCCTTACTACTATGGGCTACGCCAGGGCATGTGGTTTGGTTTGGTTTTGTTCTGTTCTGTTCACCATTGTAGAGAAGGGCGTTGTGCTTAGTAAACGCTTAATAATTTGAGAAACAAATGTGATTTCTTTGGAGGTCTAATGATCCTGGCTGTATTTGATTCAAGTCGTTTCAAATTTCATTTTGCTTTTCTCTAAAGCTTTGATTTGGGAGGTGGAGAAAATGAAATGGTTTTCTGACTAGCAGTGGGTGGAGAAAATTGTTCAGTGGGTAGACTTCATGATAATCCATATGTATCTTTAGGTCTGCATTTAAAGTTTCTGGGTTTCCCATCTCCAAAAATTCATTGAAAGCCCTCAGCTGCTGCAGTCTTCTCCCGTCTGTCTTCGTTTTATAGCTTACAAGATCATTTTACTGATAATGCTTGAAAAGAAAGTATTAATTGCTTAAGGACCAAAGTCAAGAGAGTGGGCACAATGATATCTGTACATAGCAAAGAGAAACACAAAGTACCCACAAGATGTACAAATTCTAATTGGTATTAATAATAAAATACGTGGAGTCAAAATTAGGGGGAGCTGAAAGATCAAAGAAGCAAAGCAGCTAGCCACTACTTCTTATCTCTACCTCAGACAGAATAGGGATCCTGTCTCCGGAATCCTCAGACTACTGCTTCAGACTGCCCTGATCTGTCTCCTCCTGCCTTATATTCCTCTCAGCCCAGTCTCTACCTTCTTAGTGCTGGGATTAAAGGTGTGTCACTCCAAGTGCTAGGATCACCTTGTGTGAGCTCTGTTTCTCTTTTAGACTGGATCAGTTTTGTGTAGCGCAGGGTGGTTTTGAACTAACAGAGATCCTTCTGACTCTTGTCTTTCAAGTGTTGGGACTAAAGGTGTGTGCCACCACTGCCTGGCCTCTATGGCTAACGTGTGGCTAACTCTGCACTCTGATCTTGGGCTCCCTCTCAAACTTCAGGTGCCTCACAGCCCAGAGCCAGCTGTAGCAGAGTACTGCTGCCCTGGCTTGCCACTGCTTGCTTTTGTTCCTGTAGTGTGTAGAGCAAATCTTACACATCCTAGTTAAGTTCTCTACTGCTGAGCCATGCAGACCTTTCCTCCGTTACCTTACAGAAACAAGATTCTTGCTATTGCCCAGGCTGGCCTTGAATCTTCTTGCTTCTACCTCTGTAGCTGGGATTATAGATAGGTTCCACCACATCTTGCTCTGTTTAAATCGTTTGCTCATTTAAAACAAGGTCTTGTATAAAACAAACTGGCCTCCATCCTTAAAAACCTTACTTAAAGCCAGGAAGTAGTGGTTCACTTCTTTAATCTCAGCACTTGGTAGGCAGAGTTAGGCGGATCTCTGTGAGTTCAAGGCCAGCCTAGTCTACAGAGTGAGTTCCAGGACAGCCAGAGTTGTTACACTGAGAAACCCTGTCTCAAACTGCCCCCCCCAAAACAAAACAAAATCAGTATGAGTGTTTTCCTGCACCTGTGGACATATGTCCACTACATACATGCAGTGCCAGAGGAGGCCAGAATAGGGTGCCATTCCCTGGAACTGGAGTTACGGACAGTATGGGCCACCGTGTGTGTACTAGGAGTCCATCTGTGTCCCCTGGAATAGTGGTCAATGTTCTTTAGAGCCATCTCTCCAGCCACAACCTCCAGGTTTTGATGTTCTGCCTTGGCTTCCTGAGTGCTGAGGTTAAGGTGTACACAACCATACTCAGCACTGAATGTTTTTATTTTATTTTATTTTATTTTATTTTTTGGTTTTACGAGACAGGGTTTCTCTGTATTGTTTTGGAGGCTGTCGGTCCAGCCCGGCCTCGAACTCACAGCGATCCTCCTGCCTCTGCCTCCCGAGTGCTGGGATTAAAGGATTAAAGGCGTGTGCCACCACCGCCCGGCATGAATGTTTTTAAAAGTTAATTTTGCTAAGATACTGAGATCAGTGGAGGAAGGCAGGGATACACTACAACAGGGGTTGTAAGAATATGATAGCCCACCTGCCTCAGAAAAGCAAACAAACAAAAGAATATGTAGCTGGAAGCAAAGGCACTCTAAGGAAGGAAGTCTTGAGTCATATGAACATGGAGCCAAGGTTATCAAATGCTCCAAGCGCAGTAAGCAGGGTCTGCGGGATTTGCCTGCACTGGGGTGACAGGGTGTTTACCTGTGCTCCTTTTTCAAAGCATTATTTTATGTGTGAGAGTGTATTGCCTGTATATTTGTGTACCATGTTTGTGCTGGGTGCCTTGAAAAATCAAAAGAAGACATCAGAGCTCCTGGAACTGAAGTTCCAGATGAGTGCTGGGCCCCGAACCTGGGTCTTCTACAGAGCAGTAAGTAGTCAGTTCTCCAACCTTCTTGCCTTTGCTACATCCCTGTTTCATTATAACTTTAGTTTTGTTCCTGCAATGTCTACACAGGATTTGTTCTCCGAGGTATGGGAGAGGTGCCAGCTACCCTCTGTGGCTGCTCCCTTCCTGGGAGTCCTCCCTTGTCTTCAGTTTATTAGACAGTGTGTTTTTAGGTTTTCCTAGCCTGCTTTTGTCTGGTAATGTCTTCCTCTTCAGTTATTTTCACAGGCCACTTTGATACTGCTGTTGCCTACTCAGCAAAGCAGTGCTTTTGGAGCTGTTTTTTCGTGTTAAAACTTGGTGGGCTCTCTTGATTTTTTTTTTTTTTTGTGTATGGTGCTTTCATATTCTCTTCTCTAGTGTAAACAATGCTTTTGATTCTCATCTTATTTAGATATCACACAAAATACTGTGGGTTTTTAGGTTTGGTTTTTTTTGTTATTGTTTTGGGTTTTGTTTTTGTTTTTTTCATTTTTGAGACAGAGTTTCTCTGTATAACAGTTCTGGGTGTCCTGGAACTCACTTTGTAGACCAGACTGGCATCAAACTCATAGAGATTCACCTGCCTCTGCCTCCTGAGTGCTGGGATTTTTGGTTGTGAGCCTAGCCTTTAACGGCTGAGCCATCTCTCCAGCCCGAGTGCTGGGATTAAAAACGTGTACTACTACTGCCCAGCTGTCATTGATTTTATGAGGAACAAAAGTCCTTCAGAGATTATCATGGTAGTTGAAGATTGCATGTTAGGTTACCTTTGGTTCATCATTCTTTTGTTCTTTAGGGATTATTAAAATGGGTTTTACAAAATCAGTACATGCTTAGGAGGTTGGTATTTCAAACCAAAAGGAAGAAGTAGTTGCCTGTTTTTTTTGGTTTTACGAGACAGGGTTTCTCTGTATTGTTTTGGAGGCTGTCGGACCAGCCCGGCCTGGAACTCACAGAGATCCTCCTGCCTCTGCCTCCCGAGTGCTGGGATTAAAGGATTAAAGGCGTGCGCCACCACTGCCCGGCTAGTTGCCCATAATTTTAACATGTAGAGATTATCTGTCATTCAGAGGTCTGTGGTACACAATAATTGTTAAACTGTTTTGACCTTTAGTTGATATACTGTCTGTCTCAAAGAACCACGTATGCTTAAGTGTAGTTTCATTGAACATGAAAGTGTGTCTCTTGGATCTAAAGCACAGTAGAGACGTGGGCCAGAAATCTCTCACAGTTAGTTGGTACTTTAGACCATAAGAATACTGTGGTGGGGAGGGAAAGAAATGTGTGGAGTTGGGGGAGGGGCACTTCAGACCTTCTACCTTGGAGATTAAAAAGAGGGTGATTGCTCTTTCACTAGGGGGATGGAAGGGAAACTAGGAAAAGCTGAGAATGTTGATGGTGAGTTGATGCTTCAGGAGGTAAAGAAAAAGAAACAGCAACACAGTCTCACTGAATTTTGCCTTTAGGATTTCATTTTCTATAAAGGGTTCAATGAGCACAAATGTTCCTTCAGTGTGTGTGTGTGTGTGTGTGTGTGTGTGTGTGTGTGTATTCAACCTGCATGACCATGTTACAAGTATTGACTACAGTTTTCTGTCCCCGAAGGCTAGACTTTCTAAGGAAATAGTATATGTGTCATTCATCAGGTGGAATAATATCATCATCGTGTCACAACAAGGTTGACTTTGGAGTCTGTATACTATGTCTACTGTGCTGAGACATTATTGTGCTATGTCTTAACAAAGTTGACTCTGCAGCCAGTGTTCCCTGACTACTGCATAATAGTCAAGTGACTTTTAGCAAGCTGCTTGATCAGTTTTATTATCTAGGGTATTTGTGATACATAGTGATAACAGACTCGTCCTCAGAGGAGAGTGGTATTGAGCAAAGTATAAATGCTATGTAGTGTTTGTTTGTGGGAGGTAAGTTGGCTGCAGTATTGGTAATCATAACACTCTGTGTGCCTGACATTTAGTATATATTTGAACATGAAAACTCAACAACTTGTGACTAATAAAATTATTGTTTTGAATTCTACAGGCATATGGAGAATATAATCAGGGGCAGCTACAAACTAGAAATAGGCTGAATTGAGTGCATGTAGCTCTGTTTTATCAAATGCATTGGTAGACTTTCAACAGGAGTCTTATGTGACCTTATTTCTTCTTAGGTAGTTGAGAAGGAGAAAACTGAAAGCTAGAGAAGGCCTAAACTGGTGATTGGTAGCATCAGTCACAGGAGGTATTTGGTTGGCATGAGAGAAAAATCCTGTAACTTATTCATCTTAGGTTTTAACAGGTTAGAACATTAGGCATATCAATTTATCTTCTAGACTTTTAACTCATAGTAGGTACACAGTCATTGGATCGGCAAATATTTGAACATTTACTCTGATGTGTAAAACATTGTGTAATAGAAACTGGCCTAGGACCAGGCGTTGGTGGCGCATGCCTTTAATCCCAGCACTCGGGAGGCAGAGGCAGGTTTATCTCTTGAGTTCGAGACCAGCCTGGTCTACAAGAGATAGTTCCAGGACAGCCTCCAAAGCCACAGAGAAACCCTGCCCAGGATAAGGAATTTCTCCTTATCCTGAAAGAACAGTTATTCTTGTGTGAGAGGCTGATAATTGCAAGTGTTAAAAGATACAAATAAGGGGTCAAAGTATAGCAGAGGCATTTAGAGGAGAAGGGTGGACAGGCAGCCTACGGGGAGCATTGCAGCAAAAGGGGTTCAGAAAAAGCTGGATGAAGAGCTGATGGTGGGTGGAGCTAGGGTTTTATAATCATGATGCAGAATTTAGTTTTATTAATCACACATGAGATTATATGTCATGGAATGCTTTTATTTAACCCAGTTTGTTCTGAGATAAGAAGCACTAGTTTCTTGTCCCCAAATACTAATACCCCTGAGTCTTTTGACAGAAAGAGTTCTACTCTTAAGAATTTACCCTTGGGCCTGGAGAGATGACTCAGAAGTTAAGAGCATTGGCTGCTCTTCTAGAGATTCTGAGTTCAATTCCCAGCAACCACATGGTGACTTACAACCATCTATAGTGAGATCTGGTGCTCTCATCTGGTGTGCAGGTGTACATGCAGGCAGAACACTGTATACATAATAAATAAACAAATCTAAAAAAAAATCCACCCTTGGCTGTGGTGATGACTCAGAGGACAGAGTGTTTGCTGTGCATGCATGAGGGCCAGTGTTAAGATCCCACAGAGCCAATGTAAGTCAGACAAGAAGGGTACCTCAGATCATGAAGCATGATTTGAATAATGGCCTGTGCCTGTATTCTGAGTACATACAGACATCAAGGCTAGCATACACAAGCCTATTTGAGGAATTCTATAGCAGCTGCAGAGAGGAATTGAACATGTCAGCTTCTAGAAATGAGTTTCTCCCAAGCTTCAAAGAGTTCAGAAGCCAAAGTAAATCAGCCATTAAGTGTGGAACTTCTATTCTACAAATGTTCTACGGATGTAATCTTTAAATACCTACACTCATGTCTTAACTTGAAATCTTAACAAAGGAGTGCAGAGTTTAAGTTCACTTTATAGGGCAGCTAAACAAACAGGTATCTGTGTAAGTAAAGCGGTGGGTTTGGATTACGTGCTTATAGACTCAGCATTTAAAAAAACACAAACAAAACACCTCAAAACTAAAGATTTTACCATTCTAGAATGGGGTTGTGGTTTGGTGATAGAGTATGTGCCTAGTGTTCCCAAGGTTCTGTTTTAATCTCCCATAATGGGTGGGGGGGGTAAAACTTGATCATTTCTACTTACAGATTGCCAGGTTTGAAGCCAAAAGTCTGTTTATGACAAAGATAGTAAGGACACTTGTTTCCAAGATAGTGAGATTGGGTTAAGTTTGGGTTTAGTTAAGAGGAAAACTTCCTTTTGTTTGATTTTGTTTTCCTAGACAGGGTTTCTCTGTGTAGCCCTGACTGTCCTGGAACTCACTCTATAGACCAGGCTGGCCTCGAACTCAGCCTTTGTCTCCCATGTTAGGATTAAAGGTCTGCTCCACTGTGCCCAGCATGGGAAAACTGTCTAAGACCAGGCTTTGGAGCCGGGCATTGATGGTGCACAGCTTTAATACTAGCACTAGGGAGGCAGAGGCTGGTGGGTCTCTGTGAGTTCAAGGCCAGCCTGGTCTACAGAGCGAGTTCCAGGACAGCCTCCAAAACAATACAGAGAACCCATCTCAAAAAACAAAACAAAAGAACAGGCTTTGGTAGTTCATTATTTAACATGCACAGAATCCTATAATGAATGCCTATAATTCCAGTCTTTGGGAGGTAGAGGCAGGAGGATCATGAGTTCAGAGTCATCCTCATCTACATCTGTGAGATCTTGTCCATAGCTGTATAACTTCAACTGCTCTAGAGGCTTACAAGTTCAAGACTTGTCTGGGCTATAGAGTGAGTTCAAGGATAGTCTGGACTACTTAATGAGACTCCTTCAAATAGAAAGTGAAAAGGGGATACTGAGAGATGAGTCAGTGGTTAAGAACACATAGTGTTCTTCCAGAGGACCCAAATTTGGTTCCTAGCACCCATATCAAGCTCATGACCACCTGTAACTCCAGTTCCAGAGGATCCAGTGCCTCTTGGCTCCAGAATTGTCTGTACTCATGTATATGTTATGTACATGTGCACAGACACATGCAATCAAAAGTTTTTAAAAGATGGCTGGGCATATAGCTCATTGGTAGAGCATTTACCTACTATGTATAATTAGGTTTTAACATGTTCCCTGTTCTTTCTAGCTCAGTTGCACCAAATCTTTTAAATATATTACCTGGTGATAAATGTTTTCTAATTCATACAGTGACATTTTCTTTTCTTTTCTTTTTTTTGGGGGGGGGGTTTCGAGACAGGGTTTCTCTGTATTGTTTTGGAGGCTGTCCTGGAACTTGCTCTGTAGACCAGGCTGGCCTCGAACTCACAGAGATCTGCCTGTCTCTGCCTCTGAATGCTGGGATTAAAGGCGTGTGCCACCAACACCTGGCTTACAATGAAATTTTCTATGTGCTTCTTAAATCTTGAATTGGTCACACTGTCATCACTGGCCATAGTAGAATATTGGCAGACTTGTATGTATCAAGTGCCTTGTTTCAAATGCCCATGCTCTTTATAAAGAACCATGTCCTCTAGTCTGTTCAATGTGATCCTGGGACTATTCTAGTCATCATGGCCCACAGATCATCTTTCTTAATGTTCTGAATTTTGTGTCATGACTAAAGTAGCTTTTTGTACTTTGTAAAACTTCTTTCTCCATTTATCACTGTTTACTACTGGAATCTTGTTTTACAAATTGTTATTCATTGTTTCTAGGGTAATTTGCTAGGAGGTTGGAGCTGAAATAAAATTGCTAGAGAGGGCCGGGCGTTGGTGGCGCACGCCTTTAATCCCAGCATTCAGAGGCAGAGACAGGCGGATCTCTGTGAGTTTGAGGCCAGCCTGGTCTACAGAGTGAGTTCCAGGACAGCCTCCAAAGCTACAGAGAAACCCTGTCTCGAAAAACCAAAAAAAATTGCTAGAGAGTGTTCACATGGGTCTGAGGCAAAACATTACACTTTCTGCTAATAGCAACAACAAAAATAAAAGGAAAGTGGTACATGTTCATATAACTACAAAGTAGGAGGATTCTTGAAAGTCGACATACCTTTTCACTTCTCCAGACCTAATGGTTATAGATGTCATCTCCAACTCTAATAGTTCTCCCACTTTAATTTCTTAGAAAAGAATTAAAAGCCCTCTACAAAGCCCAAGCTGGCCGCCACCTCCAGATCCTCTTGCTTCCTTTGGAATGCTGGGGTTACAGGTACATGCCACCATGCCTGACTAGCTTCTTTCCTTAAAAGGATATGTAACAACCTCTTTAGCCTCCAGTTCTATTTCCATTTGAAGTAGAGAATTCAAGAGCCTAGCATGTAGTAGACATTTAAAGCTACTAAATGAAAACAAAAAATTGTACTCAAATAAGCTTATTAGTAAGACTCCTTTTGTATTCTGGAAATTGGTTTTTATACAGAGAATGCCTATGATAAGTTTCTCACTTTTTACGTATCTGTTATCATGTTTAATATATGTATGAACCCAAATGTAAGTAATGTTGCAATGAGTAAATTGGACTTGATTTTATATATATGCTTATACATGCATGCATGTTTAGATGCACATGCACATTGGCCATATATAGGAACGCCAACCTCAGATGTTTTCCCTCAGGAGTCATCCACCTTGTTTGTTGAGACAGGATTGCCCATTGGCCTTCCTCAGTTGGCTGAGTAAGCTAGGTGTGCTGACCAGCAAGCCCCAGTTTCAACTGGTTCTGCCTCCCAGTACTGGGATTACAAGTGTAAACTACCACTTGTGACTGCTGCTTTCCAGCTCTGGAATTTTAAGTGTATACAACTGTAGCTGCTTTTTAAAATTGTAGGTTCTGGAGGATTGAACTAAGCTTTATCATCTGAACTGTCAACTTGACTTTACAATTAAAAATAATTGATAAAGGGGCTAGAAAGATGGCTCAGTGGTTAGGAGCACTGCCTATTGTTATAGAGGACCTGGGTTCAATTCCCAGCACTCCTGTGGCAGCTCACAACTATCTGTAACTCCAGTCTCAAAAGATCTGACAGCCTCTGGCTTCTGAGAGCAAGCACATACATACATGTAGGCAAAACACCCATACACATAAACTGTAACTGATAAAAAGAACATCCAAGATCATGAGCCTAAAATATCAATATGATTTATTTGGGGCTTGAGTGAAATGACTTACTGGAATTTGGGGTCTTTCAGAACCCTTGCAATTAATGAGGCTCTTTTTACATTAGATGTGAGTGTTTGTAAAACAATAAGTGACATCAAGGTAACATGTTACCAGTGGCAAGTTTTCAGGAATGAGTTTGATGCAGAGATTATCTGACAAAAGTCAGGTTTCTGGCAGGCTGCTGAAGAATGATGGACGGAGCTAAGTGAACTATGGGTAAAGGAAACATTTCAGGCCGGGGTTACAGAGAGCAAAGTCCTGCTCACCGGACATCATTCTTGTCTCTGTATCAGTCTTAGGAGTACACAGCAAGCTTGCTTTTGTACACTGATAAGAAAAGCTGCACTGCACATTGTGGATTGAATTTATCAACTATCCAGACAAATATTATATTGAATGTGTTCCATTCAACAAGCTGTGGAATGTTCCTTTGTGGTACCTTACTTATACTGGGCATCTTTTCCCCAACAGCTGCCAAAAAACAGATGTGTTGGAATTAATCCAATAGCCACAATTAGAGGGGCTTGGATTTTCTCAAGGCATAGGATAACTATCATTTCCCTTAAAAAAAAAAGTTAACCCTTTTTGCTGCAGAAGAAAGTATTCGAGTTAAGACTGGGTTGGTTTTACCCACAGAAACAGTTGACCTGAACAAGAAGGACCTCTTAGGTCCCCAGATTGATGGCTGTATGGAAAGCATGGGACTGACTCAGACCCCCTGAGTGTATGAGTGTCAGTTAGGAGGCCTAGGTAATCTGTGGGGCCTAGGGTAGTATTTATCCCTGGCGTACAAATAGACTTTGAGTGCCCATCCTGCAATGAGGGAGGCTCTCTCAGTCTGGACTCTTGGGGGGGGGGGCTAAGCCCTGCCCTTGATGAAATGACAAACTCTGGAGATCCACCATGGAGGGCCTCACCTTCCCTGGGGATCAGAGTGGAGACTGGGTGGGGGACTGGGGGGGCTTGGTGGGGAGGGTGGGGAAGGAGGGGAAGGAGAGGGAGCTGGGATTGACATGTGAAGCAAGCTTGTTTCTAACTTAAATTTTTTAAAAAGTGTTCTTTATTTCAGTTACTGTTTCATTTTTCATAAACAAAGGTGGAGAAGCTTGCTGCAAGAAATATGCTGGTCTTTTATACTAGTTACTTGTAAATCCTTTGCTTCCTGGCAAACCCCCCAATATATTGGACTTTCCCTCCACTTGACTTATTCCATCTGCCCATTTATCACATGGTGTTATTCCAAGTTATTTGTAGTGTGGGGCTTGGCTGAGTCGAGTACTGTGTGTGTGCTGGAAGCCTGTGAGAATGAGGAAGCAGCTAGGAGACCCAACTGAATGCTGAGTGCAGAAAAGAACCAGGGTTTGCCCTTTGTGCTGCCTCCAAGATGCTGGCAAAGCAAGAGCTGCTGGGATTCTGATGGTTTCATATCCTGGGTCCTTTATTAAATGCCAACCTAGCTACTATCCAGACAACTAGTCCCTTTTCTCTCCACTCTCTTTTCCCCATTTCTTTCAGGGGTTTTCTTAGGAGGTTATCTTGAACCCCCACCCCTACCCCCAGCTCTATTTCTGCCAAGATGACAGGTTGCAATCATAAATGCTCTCTCTTCAGATTTTTAATAGAGGGTCTCATGAGGCACAAGTTGGCCTTGAACTCACTATGCAACTGAAGCTGACCTTGAACTCATGGTGTTCTCTCACTTGAAGATTTTGGCTTGAAAGTTTTGTTAATGACATCACTATCAACTTTTTCAGTGTTCACTGAGCATCTGACTGATTTTGATTTACTGTGTAGCCTTGAAGGATTTCTGAGTGGCTTAGCTGTCATTGGAGTAATGAGAATACTGCCACGGGTAATACCTCTGTTTACTTGTGGCAGTAAAGTGTTCCCACTCTAACTATACATAGCGCTTGTATTCTTCATGGCTTCAGGGATTGACCTGGCTAGAGTAGCAAGGAAATTGAGAAAAGACAGACATACAGAAGGAAAAGCTGGAATTGGATGTTCTAGGCTCTCTAATGGAGAGGCCAAAGCCAGCTTCTCACCCCACACTCAGTGTGTTTACTATTATATAGCTAGCTGAAGGAGAGAAGCCTTTGGGCAATAAATATCTATGGGTGGAAAGCTACAGTCGACATTTTCTGCACATGCTGTTAACATTCACACGTAGACCAGAGGAAGGCTTTGGCATTGAGCCTCACCTGGGAAAGGCTTTTCTACTCCCCGACAAACTCTTGGCATGGCTGTACCCATGTCAACACACATTTACTCAGGTTTTCGTTCACCCCTTACACATAGCAAGATCCACTGAAGCAAAAGCTGAAATAGTGGTCATGGAGAAATTCATGTGTGAACTAATTGATACATGCTTGGAATTCTGTACCAGATTTCCGTACTTAGCTTTGAGGCTTTTTAGCAACACTGCATACTGTTGAGAATAAATGCAAAAAGGATCCCCCCCTGAAAACAATACTCTAAAACAAATAAGATACAATTTTTTATAACATATGCTTTGGGATATACACTCGGGAGATATCTCATGAGACATCCCTTGACTGGGGGCAAAATATTAGTCTGTTTGAAAACAAGATGAGTGGATGGCCAGCTGTGATAAGGCTTACAGAATTACTTTTCATTCAGCTTCTCAGTAATAGAACCTAAAACCTTTCCAGTCAGAGCCTGTTGTGCATGTTTAATTTTCTTAAACTACGGCAGCTGAAATGAGCGTGTGGAAAGGTTCTGTAAAGAAAGGCATCAGAAATTAACTGCTGGTCAGGATGAAAGTGCAGCAAAGCAGATGAAGGTGTATGACACAGTTCTTCCAACTTCCACACTGAGAGCTGCAGGGAACACGCCTCCGCCATGACTGCTTGTGACATGGCCATTGAGCTCTACGCACAGTTTTTTTTTTCTTCAAGTAAATCTGCTTGCTATAATTTTTAGCACATTAAAACAAGTTTTGGACTTCAAAAAGTATTTTAAGGCTGAAAAACTGGTAGTTGGAGAACATTTTCATTAGTAGTAATGTTGCTGAGGACATGCCATTACAAGAAAGAACAGAGTTGTTTGATTTGGATTCTGGGACTACTAGCTACCAACAACCTTTTTGTGTTATAGCTTTATCATCCATAAATAATGCAGGTTGAAACTCCTTTAAATGACATGTTTAAGACATGAAATATTTCAAGTTTGCTGTTTTTTTTAATATTTGGGTTTACATAATGAGGTACCTTAGAGATGAGACACAAGTCTAAAACATAGTATTAATTTATTCTTTATGTGTTGTTGTTGGTTTGGGGGGAGGGGCTAAAGACAGGGTTTATCTGTGTAGCTCTGTCTTGGAACTCGCTTTGTAGACTAGGCTGCCTGGTCTTGGAGATCTGCTTGACGCTGCCCACCAAGTGCTGGGATTAAAAGCATGTGCCATCATGCCCAGCTGGGTTTAATTTCTTTAAGTGATGGGTTTACAGAACCCTGCTTATGTGGGGGGGGGGGGTGTAGACATATGTTTGTCTTCCTTAGTGTTACTTTTAATCATAAACCCAAACTGAGAGATTTTGAAAGAAGTAACCACTTTTTTTTGTTTGTTCTGTTTTTTGGGTTTTTTTCAAGACAGGGTTTTTCTTTATTGTTTTGAACAATTGTTTTGGTCTGGAACTCACAGAGATCCACCTGCCTCTGCCTCCTGAGTGCTGGGATTAAAGGCGAGCGCCACCACTTTTATCATCATTTCTTCATAAAACATAAACATTAGACAGAAAATGACTTCTATATGTAGAACTTGATGAAAATATTTTAGTAATGGTCAAATCCTGACTGTCAGCAAAGAGAAAGCTTTTAGACTCTTAAGAAATGAAATGCACACTTAAGAGAAGGAAGACTGACAGAGGTGTATTGTTTGATGTGGGTCATAGATGCCACAGGAGAGAAAGAAACTCACCAAAATGCTAAGCCTTCATTTTCTGAAGGAGCAGAAGGGTTCAGCCTTCTTGGAAAAGACTGACATCCAGCTAGCTCACCCCAGTTACTTTATTCAAACATACACAAGGTTAATAGGAACTGGGAAAGGTTCCAACTATCAAAGTCATGTTGCTCTTGTTGTCGGTGAAAGCAGACAGCCCACACAAATCTCAGTCCCTTTTGATCATGGCAGCCATAATCAAAAGTAAGAACTCCAGGTGTGCCAGAAGTGTCAAGGTCAGCGCAGCAGCAATCTCCCACATAGCACCAAGTGCAGACTCTCCAGAAAGACAACATTTCTCCAAGGTTTAAACTGTCTCAAAACAATTTCTCAGCCTCTACTAGTTAACCCAAACATAGCAAAGGCTTTGCTAAAACATTTCTCTCAAAGCCAGACATAAAATTTCACATTATCACTACAGTGCTGTACCGGCTGTGTGCTCAACATTCACAAAGTGTTTGGGGCCTAGAAAAGTTAAGTTTCACCTGACTTAGATGTTTCCTATTTGAAATACTGGAAGAAGCCCCCAGAGATTCTGTTTTTAGAAAACATGTACTTTTGTTTACGGCTGACTTTAAAGAATTTACAGTGTCCTTTTTAACAGTCCCACCAGATGATTAAGTTAAGGCAAGATTTCCAGATTTGGTGATTGCCCTGTGTTCCCAGGGCCTTGCTTTCTTGTGATCAGAATCAAAGATTTTACCAGAAAAATGATCTGTGAGCTAACTTTTGTGACTTTTATGACCCCTATTTCCCTGATAGCTGTAATATTAAAGAAAAGGTCATTAGGTGGAATGGAATATGGGTAAAGAATTGAGCCTTCTGTTTGCAAGAGAAAATTCTACATGTGGCTTTAATAAATAATGAGCTTTGTAATAGTAAAGTTGCGATAGTAACAGTGGGGCATAACAATGTCTCCAGAACTCCATCTCATAACAATGTCTCCAGAACTCCATCTCTGTTATCTTCCACGTGGTCAGGGTTACAATGCTACTCCTGAGCCAGTGAGATGGCTCAACAGGTAAAGGTGCTTGCTGCCAAGCCTTACGATCTGAGTTTGATCCTTGGGACACACATTGTTGAAGAAGAGATCAGACCCAGAAAGTTATCCTTTGACCTCCACACACATGCTGAGACACACAAGCATACAACAGCAACAACAAAACAAAACAAAAAAGCCCATACCTTTAGTCCCAGCACTCTAGAGATAGAGACTGGTCTGCAAGTTCCAGGACAGCCAGGGCTGTTTCACAGAGGAAACCCTGTCTCAAAACACAAAACAAAAGTGCTAGTATCAGTCTTTAACTGTCACCAGTTTTGAGCAATTAAAACCCAGTGTACTTTTTAATTCTAATCTGTAGTACTCTTGTGCTGGGTATCCCAGCGACTGATGTTTATTGTCTTTCCCTTATCTTTGCTTAATACCTCTCCCGTTTATCACAGCGACTTGATTAGAATCCCTCTGTGTTTAGTGAGACAGAGATCTGTCTTCAGCCTGTGGGGACAATTAACAACAAAGAATTTCTAGCAGTGAACAAATGGTATTGCCTGTTGTATTGCCAAGTATCAGTGGATAATTAAGCACTATTAGCATACAGATCTGGGGGTTGTTTGATGTCCTCAGTGACTCCCAAGCCCTCTTATGTAAGTTCCATGGAGTGATGCCAGTGACTCTCATGAATTGACATGGCTGGGTTTTGGTGGGAGATGAGGGTAAGGGATTCCCAGGAACAGAAGGTATGGCAGTATGGAGCACTGATACAATGAGTGTTGTGTTTTCAAGATTACTTCTCTTAGACTAGTTTCATTCCTTAAGCTTGGTGTGCTCATTAATTAGTGGATTTCTGTTAAGCAGAGGACACCCCACAGTACCTTAATGGGTATATGACTTATGAAAATGCTTAATGTATGTGCTGTTATAATTGGTGTACTTTACAGATCTAATCATGGTACATGATGTTTAATTTATTTTAGAAACTGGATGGCTTCTACAGGGAGCCAGGCCTCTGATATAGACAAGATTTTTGGATTCTTCAATGATGGCGAACCCCCCACCAAAAAGCCCAGGTAAACAAGAGAAAGGGAATCAGAGGAACAGAAAATCACCATTAGTGGGAGGTACCTACCCTGAATTACAGGTGTTTTCACTAATTAATGCGGTTTTCATTTAAAAGATTCAATTACTTTTACTTTGGATTTAATTTTTATTAAGGTAATATATATATATACATACTTTTAAGATTTATTACTTTAAAGCTCATAATATCCTACTCATCAGAGATAATAATTTTCTATTTTTTCTAATCTGACATCCGTTTGGTTTTGTTTTTGATTGTGAGACAAGGTCTTGCTATATAGCCCAGGCTGGTATAGAGTTCTTTCTTCAGCCTCCCAGATGCTGAGATTGCAGGCATGCACCTGAGAGCAACCATTTTAAATGCTATGTTCTGCTATATGCTCTCTCTAGTAATAGACTATAAGGACTCTGTTTGCTTTCCTAGTTCCTCCCTCTGTGTTGCTGCCCCACAGGCTTTACCCTTAATCTTCCCATATGTTTATCTCTGTATTTGGTCAACAAGTTCTCAATATTTACATTTTATGTCTTTATACATAGTATTAATAAGCTGGGCATGGTGCTTTTAATTCCAGCACCCAGGAGACAGAAACAGAGGCAGGTAGATCTCTGTGAATTCAAGACCAGGCTGATCTACACAAAGTTCTCAGATAACCATAGCTGCATACTGAGAGCCTGTCTCAAAAAACAAAACAGTCCATAAATAGTATTAATAGCCAAGCCTAAAGGGTTATGACTATATTTTCTTTTGTGCCTTTTTTTAAACCTCCATATTACCAAAGACTGTCTTAGTTATTTTTTTTTTTAATTTTCTGTGTCCTTTCATCTTCAGATGCTGACAGGAGAATTAATCTAGCATATACTGAAAAATGTTTGGAAAGTTTAAAAGTTTAATTCATTCCATGGATTCTTACCTCTGGACTCAACCTTGGGGGAGTCAGCTTCTTAGTCTCCTGCTTTTTATTTTAATGTACTCCATTTTGCTGAAGCATACTCCCAGGTGCCTTCCTTAGTAAGAATACATAGGGAATAATTGTTGGAGATACTAGATGTCTTTATCATATCCTTACATTTACTTAATGGTATGACTGAAAATAGGATTTTATGTAGGAAACATTTTTTTCTTAGAGCCACTCATATATCTAGTAACAGAGAAAAGTATTCTTACCAAGATAGATTGTTCTGATTAGTTGTTTTAGAAATGAAAGAGGAAATGGTGATTTAGTCACAGTTTCGGAGACTTTGGCTTATCACCTGTTGGCTCCATTGCTCTTAAGAATATTGTGAGTTAGAATGTCATTCAAGGACGTGTGGAATAGAGTTACACACCTTTTGCTTGCTGAGAGTCAGAGCCAGGGAAGAAGTGTCCAAAACAAGGTAACATTCTCTCTAGTGATTACCTGCATGTAGGCCCTGTGACTCAAAGTCTCTACCAGTTTCAGTAATGCATCACATCATGCACCACCAGTTGATTAAGCCATTGATAAAGTTGATCCAGTTACCCTCCAAAACCCCAGCTCTGAGCACTGCTGCCTTGGGAACCATACCTTTAACCTTGTTACCAATTCAAAACACCAATTTTTCTATTGTGTGAGCTCGTTTGCCTTTGCTCACTAGAATCTTACAAAAATCACATTATTAGTCACACACAAAATATTATACAGTACCATATCTTCATGTGAAACTAAAATACTATGGCACCTTCAAACCATTTCCTGGTAACTTCATTCTGAAGTAATTGCCTTGTGTTAAGCCAACATTAAACTCCATTAAACATTTCTCTGTCTTTGTAGAACTCTGTTGTTCAGATGTTGAACTTTCTCTCATGAGTATGTTTTTATGTTTTCCCTCCCCTACCCCATCTCTCACTGTTTAATGACAAGGTTTTTGTATGTAACCCATCCTGAATTCTAACTCTATCCTCTTGCATCTGCCTCCTAAATTCTTGGATTACAGTCATGTACCTCTGTGCCTGGCTCTGGGTGTGTGTGTGTGTGTGTGTGTGTGTGTGTGTGTGTGTGTGTGTGTGTGTGTGTGTGTGTGTGTGTGGTAGTGTTGTTGCTCTGGGGTGTGTGTGTGGTTGTTGTTTGTTTCAATTCTACTTTCTTAAAGGTTTCTCAGTTTTTCTTATGAATTTTTTAAAATTGCTGTTACGTTTTAATTTTCTTCAATTAGTTTTTGTTTTTGAAGACAGATGTCACTCTGTAGTTCCAGGCTAGCTTACAGGTGTGATCTTCCTGCCTAAGCCTCCTAAGTGATTCCTCTCTACCAATTGTAGCTTGTTTGTATGTACCTCTTATCATGTGGGCTTTTTGCAAATGTAAAATGACCATATAGTTTGTTTATTCATATTTAAGCTACTACTGAGAAGCAGTAGGTTTGCCCAAGAACTTTCCTTTTAGTTGATTGATTCCAGATTCTGTCAGATTGGCAACCAGTATGCATCATCACAATATGCTAATGAGTTTCCCTGTGAATATTAAGCCTGGAGCAAGTTTAGCAGTTGAGGACCTCTAACCTGTCTAAAGCTGGGTCTTTTCTGCCATACTGGCTATTTCCCCAAAGAGAAATCCTCCCATCTTTTAATGCATGGAGACTGGATGCAGAGAAAAGGTTGAATCCTAGTATCTAGAAGACTTGCCCCAAGGGAAGACTGGTTGGAGAAGTCTTAGATTTCATACACAGATTCTTCCTTAGTCCCTCCCTACCTGGCACCATGCAAGGTTCTCAGATGCAGTGTCTCCTGGCTGACTTTCTGCAGACTTGTAGCTGCATTTTAGTGCCACCTGCCTGCCCACTTGAGCATGTGACTGAACATTCCTGGGCTTCTACAACGGAATTGGGTTTTATTCTGAACTTCTAAAATTATGTTGCCTTTTGATGTCTGTTGTCTGCCCACTGCTGTCATCTTGTTCCAGCCCAGCACTGCTACCAGTAACCTGAGGAGTTACACTTTAGAGACCTTCATACAGGAAAAACTACAGAGAAGACAAGCAAAGCTATTGAGCTTATAAGACAAGGGGTGGTACACCATTTTAATTCAGTATGGTGGGAGGCGTCTGCTTAGGGAAAGGACAGTACTGGACCAGTGTAAGGTCCTTGAGAATTGTACTTAGGTATCTTCACAGTGGCTGTTCATATGAATCTGTGACTTTTTATGTTATATTTCTGAGAATATAATTTACCACAGGGGTTAAAGGTTACACAAAGCTTAAAAATTAGTACAAGTTTGGGCTGAGTAAGGTGGTGCAAGCCTGTAATTCTGACACTTGTGAGAAGGAGGCAGGAGGAGCAGGACTTTAAGGACTCCCAGGCTATTTGAGACACTATCTTAAAAAGCACACACACACACACACACACACACACACACACACACACAATTAAAAATGAGCCAGGTGATGGTGGCACACACCTTTAATCCCAGCACTCGGGAGGCAGATACCGGCGGATCTCTATGAGTTCAAGGCCAGCTTGGTCTATAGAGTTCCAGGACAGGATCCAAAGCTACAGAGAAACCCTGTCTTAAAAAAATAAAATATAAATAAATAAATAGATAAAATGAACTGATTTTCCTTGTTTTTCTCTTATTGAGCTTCCTTTTATGAATGAGCTTGTAAGGTGGTTTTATGAGGTGTTTTATGTAGATGTGGGTATGGGAGAGGCATATTATTACTATCTAAAGTCGAGATGACAAACCTCTTTAAGTAAAAGTATGTGGTTCATTTGTTGCTTTTAGCATCCTTGTTTCACATTATCTGTTATAAAAAAGAGTATTGTGTCTATAGAGAATCTTGGCTTTTTCTTCTGTGACCAAGTTTGTGGCCCCTAGCCAGATTCTTAGGTGAATGGGTTTTTCTCTTCCCATGACCCCTTGATTTTTCCCTTCCATCTTGCCTTAATACTGTCTTTTTAAGTAACTATTAGAATCATCATGATGGCTCTGCTAAGCTTGGTGTCTTGAATTCAGTTCCTGGGATCAACATAGTGGGAAGAAAGAAACAATTCTCAAAATTGTCCTCTGATCTACACACACACACACACACACACACACACACACACACACACACACACACACACACACTGTCCCCTACACACAGACACACTAAGTAAATAAATGTATGTTTGGGATTTTTTTTAGGTTATTTTTTATTTAGGTAGAGATCAGAAAGCACAATTGCAGTTTGTGTGTGTGTGTGTGTGTGAAAGTATTCTTTGGGTGATATATTTGCATGTGTATGTGTATTATGTGCCAGTCACATTTTTTTTTGAGACAGGCTTTTCTGTAACTGGCCTTAAATATCCAATCCTCCTGTCTCTGCCTCCCAAATTCTGAGATTATATATAGACCTTGGCCATCACATCCAGTTTTCATTCATCATCTTGATTCTTCTTTATGTATTTCAAATAGCTGTTAACAGGTTTTTTTTTTTACCCCCAATAGACGAACTATTTTATATATGAGCCTATCTCTAGTTTCTGCATGTTTCCAGGTTTTCCTATTTGTTAAATGATTGAATGTAGAGATTTGAGGAGGACAGGCAGTTCTAGGGGTTGTTTCCCAGGACTTCAAAGTGTTCTCTCTTTGTTGGGTTTCATCTGACTGCTGATATGTTTCTACTCATTGTACTATTTGGAAACAGGAGGGTAAGGCAAGTGATGCTCTTAATGTAGTCATAGATAAGAGGAAAGGGGGACTGAAACATGCTTGTCCTCATGCTGTCTCACAACAGGGCTCTGCTCATTGCCATGAGAAAGGGCTGTCTTGTTGTGACAGAAAACATGGGGCTTTCCTGTTCTCAGAAGCCTGCTGAGGGCCCCCCCATCCTTTTTTTTGCCTAGTGATATTTAGAACAAAATCTTGCACAGATTTGTCTCCCAGATTTGGCTTTCATGCTGAGTTTTATTGTCTTCCTTATTTTACATTCATATCTCAACAAACAATATCAGCTTAATTTGTATGAAAATATTTTCTTCTTGAAAACAAATCAAATATGTCCTTCTGAAATTTCCTTTGGCTTAAAGAGTAATTTAGTTGGCACAGAACTTCAGCTGTAATACATTTGAATGTGTTGTACTATTAGTGGTTTTCTTAGCTGGAGAGGACTATGGAGGAGAGAGTTGATTTTAAGGTTGTTTTTCAGAATTCCTGAAATTCTTTATTATTTTGTCTTCTTGTATGAACTGCAATAATATTATTGTCTTTCATTTACTCTACTTTGGAGAAATATTAAATCTACTTTGGAGAAGTGTCGGAAACTGGAATCCTCATTTTTACAACTAAAAATTATAAAGTACATGCTTTTAATACCAGCACGAGGGAGGCAGAGACAACAGATCTCTGTGGGTTCAAGGTCAGCTGGTCTACATAGTGAGTTCTAGGCTAGCTGAGACTACACAGTGAGACCCTTTCTCACAAAACAAACCAAACAAGTTACAGCTATTGAACAGTGAGAGCCAGCTATTTAGTGTCAGATGTCTTCAAATGCACCTGGTGTCTGCTGGATGCACCAATCAATCCTCTTGTGCATTTTCCTTTTCAGGAAGCTACTTCCGAGCTTGAAAACCAAGAAACCTCGAGAACTTGTGCTGGTGATTGGAACTGGCATTAGTGCTGCAGTTGCACCGCAGGTCCCAGCCCTGAAATCCTGGAAGGGGTTAATTCAGGCCCTACTTGATGCTGCTATTGATTTTGATCTTTTAGAAGATGAGGAAAGCAAAAAGTTTCAGAAGTGTCTCCATGAAGACAAGAACCTCGTCCATGTTGCCCATGACCTCATTCAGAAACTCTCCCCTGTGAGTAGTCTGCTGTATGCCGTGGCAATGAGATTTCCTGAAAACATGATCAGTGTGCTTACTCTAGCAGGAATATTTGTTTATTGCTTGTGTGTTTATAACATTTGGCTCTTCTGAAAAGTATCTATTTATAGAGCCGGTTCAGGGTAATTATCCTGACCCATTTCATTCTGTTTGTGATATGCTGAGAATTTTGTGTGTATGAAGACAAGGCTACTGACATGCTTTTGCTGTGTTTTGAATTTACTTTTTCTATGATCACTGTAAAAGGTGCCTTAAGGAAACAGTAGAAAGATTTAATTTAGAATTTGTTTTTATGCTTTGAGAAAGCATTTTGTGCATCCCCTACTGACCACAAACTAAATCCTCCTGCCTCAGCTTCCTGGGTACTGGGAGTATAGGCATGTGCCCCTTGCCTAACTGGAGATCATTCTTTATCATCAAATGGATAAAGTGAAACCAGTTTTTAGTGTTCTTTTTAGAGGCAGTAACTCAAAATATTCACAAGAAATTTTATCAAACTAAGTAAGGTAAAAAACCTAATTGTTGCCGGTGGGTGGTGGTATACACCTTTAATCCCAGCACTCGGAAGACAGGCAGACAGAGCTCTGTGCGCGTTCGAGGCCAGCCTGGTCTACAAAGTGAGTTCCAGGATAGCCAGAGCTGCAAAAAAAAAAAAAAAAAAAAAAAAAAAAGATGAAGAAGAAGAACCTAATTGTCTTTCTTGCTTCACCTGAAAAATTATTTGAAAATTCCAGTTCAGTTATGCTAGGACTAGTAGTACATGTGTGAAATATTACATTAATGAAAGCAGGGAGATTGTGTTTTCAAGACCAGTCTGTGATGAGTAACAATTATGTCACACACACATACACACACACACCACCATCACCACCACCACCAAAACCCAAAACAACCCAGGTAGTTGAGGTGGCCTAATTACTTATCTAGGATGTCTATGTGCAAGGGCCCTAGGTTTAATGTCCAGCTCCGTCCCACTCAAAACTTAGAACATGCTCTGGCTACTATATTACTTCCAAATACATCTTAAGTAAATCCTGATTTGGTTTATTATTGCCGATAAACGGGCCATACCAAGGATACCGAGAAATGGGGGTCAAAGATACTTTAGAGAAAGGTCATTTACATGAGAAGCTGAGGACCGGGTCAGTGCTCTATGGTCTCCGAACCTTGGCCGGAACCCGAGAGAGCGGGGCCTACTCCTGTACCCTCTTTTTTGTTTGTTTTTGTTTTGTTTTTTCAAGACAGGGTTTCTCTGTATTGTTTTGGAGGCTGTCCTGGAACTCGCTCTGTAGACTAGGCTGGCCTGGAACTCACAGAGATCTGCCTGCCTCTGCCTCAAGAGTGCTGGAATTAAAGGCTTTCCTGTACCCTCTTTTAACCCTGACTTCTCCCACACACCTGTGACCACACCCCAAGGGGCGTGGCCAGTGCTGCAGGTACATGATCTCTTCCTACAGTTTATTGTTTGAAATAATCTCATGTAGCCAAGGTCAGCCTAAAGCTCACTGTAAAGCCAAGGATGACTTAGAATGCCTGCTCCTACAGTTACCACCTCTCAAGTGTTAGGATTAGAGACATGGCTTGGGATGGAACCACAAGCCCGTACCCATGTCCACATGTTCCACATTTTAATAATGTAAGTACACCTTTAAAAAAAAAAACGACACTCCTTAAAATTTAGTTATCAGTAATTTTTATCCCTTCTCCCAAGACCATAGAAACAAATGCTCCTAAAACTTATCATAGACCTTGGGGTTTCTTACTTCTTTTCAGTTCCTTGTGCTTGACTGGAACAAACTGTAACTAACTTAACACTACATAAAGAATTAATGGGTTTTAAGAAGTCATAAGAAACCAGATATAGTTGGGCGTTGGTGGCACACGCCTTTAATCCCAGCACTCGGGAGGCAGAGGCAGGCGAATTTCCATAATTTCAAGGTCAGCCTGGAGTAAGTTCCAGGATAGCCAAGGCTACACAGAGAAGCACTGTCTAGAAAAACCAAAACAAACAAAAGAGTTCATGAGATTTTTTTTTTTAATTCCAGTGCTGTGCCAATAGGGAAGCAAGATAGGTGGGACTAGGAGTCCAGGAGGACTCTGGGTAGGAGAAACACAGGGAGTCATCATGTAGCCCACCAGAGAAGTAAGATGTCCGTCCAGTAAGAGAAATACTTAGATGGGTTAAATACTAAGACAGAGCTAGCCAGTAAGAAACAAGCAAGGCCAACAGCTTCATAATTAATACAGTGTCTTGTGTGTTGTTTGGGGACTGCAACGGGGCAGAGTCTAGGCAACTGGCGGGGGAAAAACCAAAGCGACTGGCAAGGAAAAGGCCTCTCTCTACACATCACCTTAGATATATACTCAAGAGGACTGAAAGCACGGTGTGGCCAAGATGGTTCAGTGGGTAAAGGTACTTGTTGTACAAGCCTAGCAACCTAGGTTTGATTCCTGGAAAACAAGTAATAATGGAAGGAGAGAATAAAATCCACAAAGTTGTCCTATGACCTCCACATAAGCACTACAGCATATGTGCCCACCTACACAAACCATGCCCACAATAATAAAAGCTTCTTAAAAGCATATTCATATAACTCCTACTCATGGGTGCTAATAGCAGTGTTATTCATAATATCCTAAAAGTAGAAACATCTCAGGTATCTGTAAACTCATGACTAGGTAATAAAACATGTCCTATCCATATACTGTTATTTAGCCTAAAAAGTGTCCTAGCACATGCTGCAACATTGGTAAACATTGAAAACAGTGCTAAGTGAAAGAAGACATACACAAAGGATATTATATGATTCATTCATATAAATGTCCAGAATCAGCAAATTCATAGAAATAGAAAATAAATTAATGAATTCCAGGGCTTGGAAAGTAGAAGAATGTGTGGCAAATGTGATATGCAGAATGCTTCCTTTTGGGGTAATGAACTATCCTAGAATTAAGTAATAAGGGTGGTACCTTATGGATATACCGAAAAACAGCATATACACTTTGAAAATGAATTTTATGGTAAATTATAACCAAAAATTCATATGTAAACATTTAAGTTGAAGGTATAATAAAATTTTAGACTTCTTTAATTTTAAATGTTCTCCATACTACTTTAAAAAAAAATAGAAAGGAGACTGAAGAGATGGTTCAGTGGTTTAAAATGCTGTTTGCTCTTGTAAAAAAACACAGTTCATTTTCCAGAACACATTTTAGACAGTCCACAACTCCAGTTCTAAGGGATCTGTGCCCTCTTCTGGCCTTCTCAGGCACTCGAATGCATGCACTCATACATGCGTAGATGCATGTACTACAAATAAATAAAAATGAATCTTTAAAAAATTAGGAGGGATCTGGGCAGTGATGGCGCACACCTTTAATCCTGGCACTCAGGAGGCAGTCAGGTGGATCTCTGAGTTTGAGACCAGCCTGGTCTGCAAATTGAATTCTTGGACAGCCAGAGCTGTTATACAGAGAAGCCTTGTCTCAAACCACCACCCCCAAATTAGGAGGGAACCCCTCCAATTTATTTTATAAAGTAAATATTATCTAGATAACTAGAGTATGTGTTGGGGGTAGGTCTGGAGAGAGAATAGAAAGAGACAGAGAGAGACAGAACGACAGAGACAGAGAGACAGGGAGGGAGGTGGAGGACAAAACATCAACTCAAGTACTTAAAACAGCCAGCAGAAACTGACTGAGGGAAACCCCTTTTAATGCAGCCAGCTGGAGTTTCTAATAGTCCTGGGAAGAGCAGAGTATCTCCTGGGGTGAGGCTTCTAAATAGAAGAACATATAGCAGTAGATAGAAAGAACATCATCAGATCAGACACTGATGCTCATGACATCCTGAAGAACCAACTGGGGAGGTTGAGGGAGTCATGGAAATTTCCCAGCTGAACTTTCTATCCATGGCTGAGCTTCCATTGACTGGACTTCTGGCTAGTCTTTCCCACTGCAGATGCTCTTATATCATGGGCTAAACAGTAGTAACTTCCGTTAGAAGTGGCTCATGGCCCAGCTAATCTCAAGGGCACAGTGTTTTATTCTTGGGCTCTTTTACTGTTCTCTTCCCTATTACAGAGTTATGGAGAGGTCTTGTGGGACAGTTTGAAACAAGTGTGCTTGAATCTGAAATAGGGAAGACCCCACTCCCAGAACGAGCTGCTTAGTGAATTCCAACAACACATGATAATTTACCAGTATTGTGTATATCTCCACTATCTCTTATGAATATTGAATCAAGAATCTCCAAAAGCATATAGGTAAACATAATACAGCATATAAAAAAGAATTATTTACCATGAACAAATGTTAAATTTAACGCGAGACTGTCAGTATAATGTACAAAGAATGTCTATAGACAGCCAGTAAGAAGTCAGGTATATATATCAAAGGGATCTGTATTTTTTAAAATCTTTATTTTTATGTACATGAATGTGTTGCCTACATGTATGTGTGTGCACCTGTGTGTGTGTGTCTGGTGTCTGCAGAGACCAGAAGAGGGCATTGGTTCCACTGGAACTGGAGTTACAGGTGGTTGTAAACCATCAAACCTGGAAAAGCAACATGTACTTCCAACCACTGAGCCATCTTTCCAGCCCAGGGGTTTTTATCTTTTAGGAAACATAATGAAGTAACATTGTGAATTCAGTGGTGAAATTATGTAATACTTTGATAGCAGCTCTCAACAAACCACTCAGTAAATTAGGAAAAGTCATGATGCATAGGAGTTTAGGTTGAACAACACTGGGTGATTGGTACGGGGTGGGAAGGTGATCATTTATTTATTCCTTTGCTTTTTATTTATTGGAGTATTATGAATTGAACATTTCACAAGTTAGGCAGGTACTTTGTTTTTACTTTTGTGTGTTTGGGAAAATAAAATTTTTAGATTACTCAATGCTAACACAACATGGTTAATTGGTCCCATCTATTGATCCAGTTTCATATAATAGAGAAGTAACATTGTGAATTCAAGAGTTTGGCTGTCAGGGTCAACGAAACCATGTTATTTAAATGCACTGGAATCCTGGACAAATCAACTGATCGCTCACCATTTGCTTTGCACAGTAGACCTGGGATCAGGATGCCTGGGATCTCGTACTGTTTAGAGCATGATTGGGTGGTTGAATCCCCAGCACCAAAGAGGAAAAAGAAAAAACTTGTTTACTTCATGGGACTTTGTGAAGAATGAGTGGCACTAGCAGTGTTTGAGTGACTTGAAGTTGGAGGGGTGGAGCAGCCACCTTTTTTCATCAAACAGCAATTTTACTTGAAAGAATGAAATGAGTGCTCAAAGTAAAGGCAGTAGAAATGTTAATGACCTTGGAGAAGACATCAGGAAGGCTTGCATTTGCTTTTACTTTATGTGGGACTAGAAAGATGAATTACAGGGTAAAGTAAGTGAAGTAGCTTGGGATTTCAGCTTTAAATGAAGAAGGAAAATTCTTAGAGGTTGTGTGGGAGTCTGGCATTTCCTTTTGACTTCTGAACTCCGTGTTTATGTTTTCATTCCTTTATCTCAGCTTACAGAGGCCACTGGTGGGAAATTTAGTTCTAAGGCAAAAACATTGATTTCAAAAAAGAAGACAGCACAGTCTCTTTCCAAGCTCAGATAGGTGGCTGACACCTGTAGTCCCACACTGAGAAGCTAAAGGATCACAAGCCTGGGCTAGATAGTGAGGCCACATCTCAAAACAGAACAAACAAGCAGAAATCCTCAATCTTTTTAATATTGCTGTAGGAGATTTGATAATTGGGACTAAAAGATAATTAGCTAAAACAAGTGACTCAAGGAATTTCCAAGTTTTAGTCTTTTCATAGAAACAAAAAACAAACCCTCCTACCCCATGTTCTTCATCCATGACTAACTCATGGCATATCTAGGCTCTTCTACTTGTGCTCCTAGTAAGCAGGCTGGTATAGGAATAGAGCGTGTATGATCGTAAA
The DNA here is from genome assembly GCF_017639785.1 of Mesocricetus auratus. Taxonomy (NCBI): domain Eukaryota; kingdom Metazoa; phylum Chordata; class Mammalia; order Rodentia; family Cricetidae; genus Mesocricetus; species Mesocricetus auratus. The sequence goes on along the minus strand of NW_024429203.1, from coordinate 14,816,425 downwards.
TACAAACGAGCTAAGCACAAGTTGGAGTTAAAAAACACACCAGAGAACTTCTGAGTAAGGAATCACTACAGTTATTAAATCTGAAACTTAATTCTGATTTTGTTTGTTTGTTTGTTTGTTTGTTTGTTTTTGGAGACAGGGTTTCTCTGTGTAGCCTTGACTGTCCTGAAACTCACTCTGTAGACCAGGCTGACCTCAAACTCAAGAGATCTGCCTCGGAAATGCTGGGATTAAAGGCGTGTGCTTAATTCTCCTCTTTTGAATAAATATTGGTGTACGCAATGCAAAAATCAAAGGTTATAGCTAATTATATCTACTGAGATATCTTGCTCCTGTTGGTGTATTTGTCTTCTCTCTTCACTGCCCTAAGTCACCCATTCATATATATTTTTATGTAGCCTTTCAGCTTTTAAATGTAAGCAGAAATGTATCTATACTTCCCTCACTGTTGCCATCTTTAAAATCAAAAAATAACACATACTATCCTCTAGTTTGTTTTACTTAGCAGTGTATTGTTCTCCTGCATAGAATGTAAGTCAGTGTTGTCACTATAACAAAATACCTAGTTGACTTATAAAAGTAGCGGGGCTGGGAGGAGGCTCCACTCTGTGGTCAGTTATCCCAGTTGCTTTGCCTTTGTGGTGAGACAGTACATCATGACAGGACCATGCAATATAACAAAAATACTTTACAAGCCAGAGGTTTAAAAAGCTAAAGGAAAGGGCCGGGATCCCATAGTCACCTTCTAGAATATGCCCTCAGTAACTCAAGGACTTTTAACTTGGTTTTACAGTTTCTTAACGGTACAACCCAACAAATACTTCGGGCTTTTGGGGTACATTCAAGATCCAAATGATAAGATGTGGTCCTAGGCCATAGTAGTCTTCCCTATGTGGATACATAGTCTGTTGCTAATTGGGGATAGCAAAGCAGTGCTAGCTTCCATATGTCATTTTATCCAGTTGCAGTTATGTCTGTAGGACTCTACCCAAGAAATGGAGTAGCTGTGGCATGTTGGGTTTGCTAAAGTAAGGGAGCATCATGTTTCTTTAATAGTAAATCTGGTACTAGCATTTATAGTAGTTGACTGCTGTGTGTTGTGAAATAGAGTTAATACTCATCACTGCTTTGGTAAGGATAGATTTTTATTTTTAATTTTCTATGTTATTCGTTTTTCTTGCATGTATGATTATACACTGTGTGCTTGGGGCCTGCAGAGGCCAGAAGAGAGTATCAGATCTCTTAGAACTGAAGTTACAAATGATTGTGAGCCATTTGGATGCTGGAAATGTAACCTGCATCCTATGAAAGAACAGGAAGTGCTCTTATTAACTGAGCTATCTCCCCGGCCCCCCTCCACTGTTTTTGATTGGGGGTTATTCATCTGATTAAGTAGTATTAGTCTCCTGTTGACTGCCTGTGTGCCATTAGTGTGATGTAATTATGTGCTTGTGTAATGAAACTAGATAAACTTTGAAGACTGTGAGCTGAATTCTTAACCGAATGAGTTACAGGTCTATTTACACACAAGGAAAGAATCTTTGCAGCTGCTGACAGCAGCGGGCAGTAAGGACTCTGTGCTGTAGAGCAAGCAGCCTAGAACCATGATGGGCAGAGCCCAGATAAACTGTGGCTTGTTTCCAGGGACAGTTTTAACTGTTCTAAGGTTTTCACTAAGGAAATGGCACTTATTTGGTTAAAATACTGTGTCACCATCAAAACAATCATTCACCACTATCAAGTAGGTTTCATCCCAGGGATGCAGGGATGGTTCAACATACGAAAATCCATCAACGTAATCCACCATATAAACAAGCTGAAAAACAAAAATCACATGATCATCTCACTAGATGCTGAAAAAGCCTTTGACAAAATCCAACACCCCTTCATGATAAAGGTCTTGGAGAGAGCTGGGATAACAGGGACATACTTAAACATAATAAAAGCTATATACAGTAAACCAACAGCCAACATCAAACTAAATGGACAGAAACTCAACACAATTCCTCTAAAATCAGGAACAAAACAAGGCTGTCCACTCTCTCCATACCTTTTCAACATGGTACTTGAAGTTCTAGCCATTGCCATAAGACAACAAAGGGGGATCAAGGGGATACAAATTGGGAAGGAAGAGGTTAAACTTTCACTGTTTGCAGACGATATGATAGTTTACATAAATGACCCAAAGAACTCTACCAGGGAACTCTTACAGCTGATTAACACCTTCAGCAAAGTGGCAGGCTACAAGATCAACTCAAGAAAATCAGTAGCCCTACTATATACAGATGATAAAAGGGCTGAAAGAGAAATCAGAGAAACATCACCCTTTACAATTGCCACAAACAACATAAAATACCTTGGGGTAACGCTAACCAAACAAGTGAAAGACCTGTATCGTAAGAACTTTGAATCTTTAAAGAAAGAAATTAAAGAAGCCCTCAGAAAATGGAAAGATCTCCCATGCTCTTGGATAGGTAGGATCAATGTAGTAAAAATGGCAATCCTGCCAAAAGCAATCTATAGATTCAATGCAATCCCCCATTAAAATCCCAGCACAATTCTTCACAGACCTTGAAAGAACAATAATCAATTTTGTATGGAAAAACAAAAGACCCAGGATAGCCAAAACAACCCTGTTCAACAAGGCAACGTCCGGAGGCATCACCATCCCTGACCTCAAGCTCTATTACAGAGCTATAGTCCTGAAAACAGCTTGGATTGGCACAAAAATAGACAGGTAGACCAATGGAATTGAATTGAAAACCCGAGTATTAACCCACACATGTACGAACATCTGATCTTTGACAAAGAAGCTAAAAATATACAATGGAATAAAGAAAGCATCTTCAACAAATGGTGCTGGCATAACTGGAGACTGACATGTAGAAGAATGCGGATCGATCCATGTTTATCGCCATGCACAAAACTTAAGTCCAAATGGATCAAAGACCTCAACATAAATCCAGCCACACTGAACCTCTTAGAAGAGAAAGTGGGTGGTACCCTTGAACGAATTGGTACAGGAGACAGCTTCCTGAACATAACACCAGTAGCACAGACAGTGAGATCAACAATTAATAAATGGGACCTACTGAAACTGAGAAGCTTCTGTAAGGCAAAGGACAAAGTCAGCAAGGCAAAAAGGCAGCCCACAGAATGGGAAAAAATATTCACTAATCCCACATCTGACAGAGGGCTGATCTCCAAAATTTACAGAGAACTCAAGAAGCAAATCTCCAAAACACCAAAGGACCCTATTAAAAAGTGGGCTGCAGAACTAAATAGAGAGTTTTCAATAGAGGAGTGTAAAATGGCTGAGAGGCACTTGAGAAAGTGCTCAACATCCTTAGCCATCCGGGAAATGCAAATCAAAACAACTCTGAGATACCATCTCACCCCTGTCAGAATGGCTAAAATCAAAAACACCAATGACAATTTATGCTGGAGAGGATGTGGTGAAAGGGGGACACTCCTCCATTGCTGGTGGGAGTGCCAACTGGTTCAGCCACTTTGGAAATCAGTATGGAGATTCCTCAGAAAAATGGGAATAAACCTACCACAAGACCCAGCAACTCCACTCTTAGGCATATATCCAAAAGACGCCCATTCATACAACAAAGATGTCTGTTCCACTATGTTCATAGCAGCTTTATTTGTAATAGCCAGAACTTGGAAGCAACCTAGATGTCCCTCACCCGAAGAGTGGATAGAGAAAATGTGGTACATCTACACAATGGAGTACTATTCAGCAGAAAAAAATAATGGAATCATGAGATTTGCAGGCAAATGGATGACACTAGAAGAAACCATCCTGAGTGAGATAACCCAGTCACAAAAAGAGAAACATGGCATGTACTCTCTCATATATGGATTTTAGACATAGATCTGGGTGTGCCAGCCTACAATCCTATGGCCAGAGAGTCTGGGAAACAGAAACTTCATTTAGTGGCTGATCGAAGAAGAGGCAGACTCCCTTGGTTAAGTACTGAGCTGAACTCAAGAAAGCCAGTAACAGAGAGGGAGGACTGATGATCAAAGGGATTAAGACTGGGCTGGTTTAACCCCCAGAAACAGCTGACCAGACAAAGGTTAACTCTTGAATCCCAGGCATCAGCCTGGGAATCCAGCATGGGACTGATCAAGACCCCCTGAATCTGGGTGTCAATGAGGAGGCCTAGGGAATCTATTGAGCCTTGGGCAGCAGATCAGTACCCATCCCAAGTATACACACAGACTTTGGACTCCCATAGAACAATGTGAGGTACATTCTCACCCTGAACTCTTGGGGAAGGGTCTAGGCCCTGCCCTATATGAAATGACAGACTATGGACACCCCCATGGAGGGCCTCACCCTCCCTGGGGGAATGAGGGGATAACGGGGGGGGGGGGGTTTGGGGGAGGGCACGGGAAGAAGGGAGGGAATGGGAGAAGGACCTGGAACTGACTTGTGAAGCAACCTTGTTTCTTATCTAAATTTAAACTGGAAAATAAAATTAAAAAAAAATACTGTGTCACATTAGGAAAGGAACACTGATGTGTGTTGTATCTGCTTTAGTGAGTTCATGGAAACTTGAGCATTTTAGTCCTGAGGGACAAGGAAACTGGAAGGTACAGGGAGGCATCTTTTCAGTCCCTGAGTTTAGTATTTTTACTAAACTAAACTAAACTAAATTGATAACTATAGATATAGTTCAGTCGTCCATGTCCAAAGCTCTAGTTTCTATCCCCAGCACTGTAAAAACAATAGCAAAATGCAATTAATTGTGAAATTTATTTTAAATCTCTTCATAATAGTCTTTATAGCAAGCCTATATAGAGCTAGCTGAGTTAGGTCAGGTAAATGGTTTTCATAACTGCACAAGCAGCCAAATGTCTGTAATTAGAAAAAGAGATGCTAAATTGGATATGGCAGTGCATACCTGTAATCTAGCAATTAAGAGGCTGAGGCTAGAGGATCATGAGTTTGAGACCAGTGTCAGTCAACTATATAACAAATGCAAAGCTAGCACGGGCTGCATATTGTTCCCCTGCTCCCTTTGTTCCCTGTTTCAGTTGGCATCTCTGTTGCTATAATTAAAACACCATGACCAAAAGTAACTTGGGAAGAAAAGGGTTTATTTCACTTTACAGCTTGTAGTCCATTGTCCAGGCTAAGTCAAGGCAAAAACTCACACAGAGCAGGAACTGAAGCAGAGACATGGAGGAGAGCTGCTTAGTGATTTACTCCACATTGCTTTATCAGCCTGCTCACTTGCTTGCTGTTTTTGTTTGGTTGTTTTTTTGTTTTTGTTTTGGGGGGTCATGTTTTTTGTTTTTGAGACAGTCTCTCAATATAGTCTTGACTGTTCTGGAATTCTCTATGTAGAAAACCAGGCTGGCCTTGAATTCACAGAGATCCTCATCCTCCTGAGTGCTGGGATTAAAGGCACACACCACTATGCCGCAGCCTGCTCTCTTATACCACTCAGGATCACCTGCCCCAGGGTGTCACCCCACACACTGACACACAATGTGGGCTGGGCCCTCCCATAATACTCATCAACAATCAGTCAAGAAAGTGTGGCCAGGCGATGGTGGAACACGCCTTTAGTCCCAGCACTCCAGGAGGCAGAGGCAGGTGGATCTCTTCTGTGAGTTCAATGCCAGCCTAGTCTACAGAGTGAGTTCCAGGACAACCAGAGTCCCTGTCTTGGGGAAAAAAAAAAGGAAAGTGCCTTACAGACTTGCCTGTGGGCAATCTGGTGAAGGCTTTTAGGTCCCTATTCCCAAATAACTGTAGCTTCTGTCAAGCTGGGCATGATAGCACATATAATCTCAGTGCTTGGGAAGCAGAGTTAGGAAGATCATTGACAGTGGAAGGCCATCTTTGTCAAAGTGAATTGAATTCTAGGCCAGCCAGGAATCCACTGCAAGACCTTTTCTCCAGTTTTAAAATGTGTATCTAGCCGGGTGTTGGTGGTGCACGCCTTTAATCCCAGCACTCGGGAGGCAGAGGTAGGTGGATCTCTGTGAGTTCGCGGCCAGTCTGGTCTACAAAGCGAGTTCCAGGACAGCCTCCAAGACAATACAGAGAAACCCTGTCTCAAAAAAAATAAAATAAAATGTGTATCTAAAAGGCTTGTGCTCATTTGTATCTGATGCGGTAGTATTGATCACTTACTGTTTGCTAGGCATTGTGTTTGGCATGTACCATCCTATTTTCCTTGTTATAATGAGAGTGATGATGTTTTAAGTATAAAGTATTCAAAATTTATAATTTCTACAACTGAAACAAGTTAATTAAGCACTTACGAAATTTTGTTGTCTTAAATCTCCCACACATGCAGCGTACCAGTAATGTTCGATCCACATTTTTCAAAGACTGTTTATATGAAGTATTTGATGACCTGGAGTCAAAGATGGAAGATTCTGGAAAACAGCTCCTTCAGTCTGTTCTCCATCTGATGGAAAATGGAGCGCTAGTATTAACTACAAATTTTGATAATCTTCTAGAACTGTATGCAGCTGACCAGGGAAAACAGCTTGAATCCCTCGACCTTACTGATGAGAAAAAGGTAAAATGTTAACCAGTTGTCTCCTTTGGGTAGTGGGTATTATCTTCCTCAGAAAAGCGGCCTTCTGGCCAGCATGTTAGTATTCCTGTAGCAAAATTGTATTAGTTACTTTTCACATTGCTATGACTAAAATATCCACAGAAACAAGCTAAAGGAGGAAAGACTTATTGGAGCTCACTATTTCAGGGCATTTTAGGCCTCACAGTGTTGTGCCCAAGTTGCAAAGTCCCCAGAAACCACCAGGAAGATAGACCCACTAAACTATAAAGGCAAGGTTTAATGATTGTTCATCCAACCATAGCAGGGACTCCGTCTAGCAAACTGTTGAAGTAGCCTCCAGAGAGAGTGAAGTTCCCTGTCTATAGGCAAAAGTTACAGGATTACATCAGTAGGTATGGGTTGGTTTCTGATTGGTTGACATTTGGGAACAATTAGGAGAATTTGTCAAAGTCATATTTTGGCATGAAATACCTGTGTACCAATTATTCTCATTGGTCAGTGCTGAGAGGGAACATTCTGTGGTTTCTATGGCATTTCTATGTGGCCTGTTGTTCATAGATACCAATAGTTTTCAGAGACTACAGGGGGAGGTTTTGGTTCCCCCTGGAGTTTCTTTTGTGGCCAAACAGTTCCCAGGAAACAAGCATCAAGGAGGCTGGGAGGGTGGGGTCTGGAGTTTCTTTGTGTTTAGTTTTGGCCCTAGGCTCTGGAAGGCCAGAGGATCTGTAGTTTCCTTGTGTCAGAGGCCTAAGTGTCTTTTCTGTAGCCTGTCATAGTTGCTAAAGCAGGGGACTGAGTGAGGGTCTGGTCCCTTTATTTCAAAATTATTAGAAGTGAAGCCCTTGAGTTTAATTTGCCCCTTCAACAGTAAGAGCACAGTGGGAGAGGCTCCCTTTTGTGGTGATGGGAGCAAGGTTGAGACTGTTCACATCATAGTGGAACACAGAGCAAGAGAGTGGACCAGAATCAAGACCAGGTTATAAATCTCTTCCCTAGTGGTCTATTTTACTGGCAAAATCCCACCTCCCCAAATAGCATCATGAGTTGGAGACCAGCACTTAAACCACAACCCTGTGATGGATATCTCCAATTAAAACTAACTGTGAAAAAGAAAGCTGCTTTCCTTGTGCTTTTGGGGGTTGGTGTTTTTTTTTCCTTTTTCTTTTCTTTTTTTTTTTTTTTTTTTTTTTTGGTTTGTTTTTTGGTAAAACCAGTACACAATAAAATACAAAGATTTAAAAGTTATGAGTATTGACAGTTTTGCCCAGTTATAAGGACGAGATTAATCACTTTCAGAGACTGGAGCAGTGGTTCAGTAGGTCAGCTATCTAACCAAACTTTGGGAGTTTCCAGCCAATGAGGCAAAGAAGACAGAAATCCCATCTCACATTTTTAAAAAGATGGCTCACTGGGCACTTCAAGCCCAGTGATCTCAGTCCAGTCACCAGGACCTACATGGTGGAAGGAGAGAACCGACTTTTGCAAGTTGCCTTCTGACCTCTATGTGTACACCATGGTGGTACCCCCCCAACACACCCACCACATCACACCACACACACACAAATGAATTTGAAAGATGTTGATGAAGAGATGATTCCTTTAAGGGCATTTGCCCTGGTCTGTGATTTTGTCATTTTCATTGTTTTGTTTCCTTGGAACCTTCCTTTGTATCCATCTTAGTGCCTAGCTGAATAGTCGGAATAGATAAATGATTCCCCCAGTGCCACAGAGCTGCCTTTGCTAGGGTAGTAGATGGAATACTACTTTGGTTTTGCTGACCTAGGACCCAGATTGGAAATTGAGTCAGATGTGTTGTGCATGCTGTAATCCCAGTATTCAGAATGCTAGGGTAAGAGGATTTTAAGTTGAAGGCCAGCCTGGGCAAAAGAGAATGAAAATAAATGGGTATAATGATACATATCTTTAATCTTAGCACTCAGGAGGCAGAAGTGGATCTCTGTGAGTTTGAGGCCATACTCTTCTACATAGAGTTTCAGGACAGCAAGGGCTTCATAGAAAAATCTCATAGGGGATGAAGGGAGGAAGGATGGAAGGATTATACCAGGGCTTGAGCCATCACCAGAGGAAATTATCCTAGTTGTTCTGCCAAAGGCGATAAATTCTAATATGCTAGTGGCTTTCAAAGAGAAGTCACAAGATTTGCTGCCACAATCATAACATAGGAACTTGGGCACATCAAGTTTTCGAATCCTTGTCCTTATGATACCGTGAAGCTGGACAGTAAATGTCAGAAGTCTAATCCTCAGGCAGCTTCTTACACATTGTGACTTTGAAGCAGGTGCTCACCTTGCCATCCTGGTCAAGTTGTGTATGTATTGTGCAGGTCCTGGAGTGGGCTCAGGAGAAGCGGAAGCTAAGTGTGTTACACATCCATGGGGTCTATACCAATCCTAGTGGTATCGTCCTCCACCCAGCTGGATATCAGAACGTGCTCAGGAACACTGAAGTTATGGTAAGTGGTGCTGTTCTAGCTGGATTCTTATTCCTAAAGATATTTCTGAGCATATTCTTAAGTATTAACAGGAGCATTTACTTCTCATTAATCAAAACAACTAGGAAGTCAGACCTTTCTCCCTTGTCTCTTAGCCCTGGGTATGCATGCTATTCTGAGAAATGCAGGTGTCAGGTCATAGGGCAGGTATTTTCCTGTGGTTTTTGAACAGCCAGCATATGGCACTCCCTCATTGGCATCACATACCAAGAATATAGTAGTCTCCTTCATTTGGTTTCTTAATAAGCTTACGTCCAAAACAATTTAGCCAGCTTTTTAAAAAAACAGTTAACAGTTTGGACATGGATTATAAAAAAGACTGTTCACTCATTCACACTTTTGTTTACTTGGAAAAATTGAAAAACAAATTGAAATGACAAAACTGCCGCCGGGCGTTGGTGGCTCACGCCTTTAATCCCAGCACTCGGGAGGCAGAGACAGGTGGATCTCTGTGAGTTCAAGGCCAGCCTGGTCTACAAAGCGAGTTCTAGGATAACCTCCAAAACCACAGAGAAACCCTGTCTGGAAAAACAAAAACAACAACTAAAAACAAACAAAAAAGAATTGACAAAATAGAGGTTTTCTTCTTTGGGTTTGTTGATCTTTGGGGTTCAAGTTTTGGACTTATTCACATATACATGTTTAAACTGGGAATGCTTCTTGGGTCCAGCTCAGTGTTAGAAGTTTTCAAGACAGGGTCACATGGAATCTTTACAGAACGGGGCCAGAGAAAGTCAGGAAATGTGATGCTTTCTGAAGTGTAAGGGCCTTATCCCTCCCTGATATGTACTATAATTATATTCATCATTGATAGTGAGGCCAAGTAATTTCTAATGTTTTTTTGGTGTGTGTGTGTGTGTGTGTGTGTGTACTCTATGCACAAATTATGATTACATGCACAGTAATGTTTTTAGTAATCACGTTCCTTTGACCATATCTAACAATAGAATTATGTTTTCTGATCATTTGTTCAGTTTGTAAGGCAAAAAACAGTTGGGCAAGTGGGTAAAGCACTTGCCCCACAATGTGAGGAGCTTAGTCCTACCATTGACATCAATGCCAAGGACACTGGCACGTGCCTGTAATTCCAATATTTGGAAGGTGGAGACAGGGAAGAAGACCTTCTGGATCAACCATCTAGACTGAATCTACAAGTTAAAGTTCAAATAAGAGACCTACCTCAATATATAAAATGGAGAACAATGGAAGAAAACTCCCAACATCAACTTCTAGCTTCCACATATGACATGTAACATACATGTACACATACATTACTAAAAATAAATAAAAATTTAAAGTTGTCAGTTAGTGTTGGGGAGGCAGGCAGAGGTCGAGGAGGTTGGCAAGAGCCTGGTGTGTGCCTGGCCCTGTGTGTGTCATCGATCTTGATAGATATGATAGATAGATAGATAGATAGATAGATAGATAGATAGATAGATAGATAGATAGATTTTAAAGTTGTCAAAATTTCCCCAGAAAGTGGAAAGGGCTAAGATACATTAAAGACCCATTGGTTGTCTAGTTAGCCAAGAACCTAAATCAAATTAAACCTGCAAGACCAGTAGACTAGTGCCAGTTTGATGAAACTGTTCAAAGACAAAATAGAAGAACCAATGAGATGGTTCAGTGGGGTTGGTTAAATTCTGTTTTGCAAGCTTTGCAATCTGACTTTAATCCCTGGAACCCATGTAAAGATGAGACAGAAAAAGATGACTTCATAGTTGTCCTCTGATTTCCACATGCATTCTATGGCATGCACACTAATGTACATACACCATACACACAAAATTATATATATATATACATATATATTTTTTTTTAAGAAACAAAAGAGAACCTTCAGAAGAATGTCAGGTAAAAAGCCCAATTTTAGATCAAGCATCACATTGTAATAACAACTAGGAAATGAAACTTTCTTTGATAAGTGAGTTGTAGTCTGCTAAATGTAGCAGTTATGGACTATTGACTTTTGTGCTTTAGCTATATCTTGTGTCTGCTTCTGTGTCATTAATATGTTGTTTTCTTTTCCTTGAAGAGAGAGATTCAGAAACTCTATGAAAACAAGTCATTTCTTTTCTTGGGTTGTGGCTGGACGGTGGACGACACCACTTTCCAGGCCCTGTTCCTAGAGGCTGTCAAGCATAAATCTGACCTAGAACATTTCATGCTGGTTCGGAGAGGAGATGTAGATGAATTCAAGAAGCTTCGAGAAAACATGCTGGACAAGGGGATCAAGGTCATTTCCTATGGAAATGACTATGCTGACCTTCCAGAATATTTCAAGCGGCTGACATATGAGATCTCCACAAGAGGCAGATCAGGTAAGGGAAGGCAAAGAGCAGCAACCCTTTGGCCATTTGTGTTTTTGATGAATAAAATCACTATCAAGATGGGGAATGGGTAGTGTCTGACCAGTTTGGCAAGAGGAGAAAGTGTCAGTCTTCAGGTCATGCCAAAGTGCCGTTTTGATAACGGGAAAATAATCATAATATATACCCTTGCAAGTCATCATACACATAGAAAGAAGAGCATTTAAAAATTTTTAGCTTTGGGCCAGCTTTCCTCATCAGGAAAAAGCACTTGCCACCAAGCATGAACTCAATCTCTTAATCTCCTGTGGAAAGTGGTTCTTTGACCTCCACACATGCTATGGTACATGCATGTCCTTCCTACACATGTATCACATATCAGGAGACTCACAATTTCCTGTAACTCCAATTCTAGATCAGACACTCTTCTGGCCTTCATATGTGCTGTCTCTCTCCCTCCCTCCCTCCCTCCCTCCCTCCCTCCCTCCCTCCCTCCCTCTCTCTCTCTCTCTCTCTCTCTCACACACACACACACACACACACAAAATCTTTAAAAAAAAGAAACATTTTTGAAGATGGGTTAGTTCAAATGAGATGCAATTAAAATTCAGGTTTCAAAATAGAGATAAGTGACTTGTTCAGCCTTGGCTAAGTTTATGAGGACTTTTTTCATGTATATGTCAAAAATTTCAAAACATTTTGTTTCAGAAATTCTACTGATATAATTTATCCTGTAAGAACGTTTCCCTAAAGAAAAAATGTGGTTGCACACACAGATGAATTAAAGATAGAAGGGACAAACCATGGTGGTGCATATCTATATCTCAGCATTCTGCAGGCTGTGGCTGGAGGATCAAAAGGTCAAGGCCAGCCTGGGCAACATAGCAAGACCCCACCTTAGGTGGGGAAAGCCTAGATTTGGGGGAGGAATAAGGCCAAGTCTAGGGTATGGTCATTTTAACTCACCCACCCAATCTTTTTTTTTTTTTTTTTTTTTGGTTTTTGAGACAGGGTAGCTTTGGAGTCTATCCTGGCACTGGCTCTGTAGACCAGGCTGGCCTTGAACTCACAGAGATCCGCCTGCTTCTTCCTCCCGAGTGCTGGGCTTAAAGGCGAGGGCCACCAACACCCAGCTCACCCACCCAATTCTCCCTCCCCCACCCCACCCCCAGGCAGGGTTTCTCTGTATTGTTTTGGAGCCTATCCTGGCACTTGCTCTGTAAAACAGGCTGGTCTCTTAACACAGAGATCCACCTGCCTCTGCCTCCCAAGGGCTGGGATTAAAGGCATGCGCCACCACTGCCCAGCTTTGCTTCAAACTTTAATGTTTTTGTTTTTTACCAATTTGAATGTATCTTAGATGACACATTAAAATACAGGTAATCTAGTTCATGTCCCTAAATTTAATCATTCCCAGAGATAATTCCCAAGTACAATTCTAATGTAATAATAATTTCTTTTCAGTTAGGTTTTGGCAGTGCTTGGTAGGCTGAAGCAGATCTGTTGAGAATTCTGGGCTAAAGTAGGAGACTTGTCTTTTATTTAAAATGCTGTTTTTATAACCGAACATTAAAGGCTTCATGTACTCTCCTCCCTCCTTCTCCAAAGGCTTAGAAAATACTTAGACAGGCAAAGCTTTGAGCTTGTCTCTTCTGTGAAATGATTTGGCTCTCTTTCTTGAGGAACGTTTTCCTGATAACCGTTGGTGTGATAGACCTTTAGGCTGATGTTTGCAACACTGGGTTGGATTTTTCTCTTGAATGCGCTGATTACATGAACTAGAGGCACACATTCAAGCTCTACACGGTTAGTTTGGTCTATACTGAATCCTCTACCAGGAAAAATTGCTCTGTAAAACAACAATCTGGGGACTGGAGAGATGGCTCAGAGGTTAAGAGTACTGACTGCCCTTCCAGAGGTCCTGAGTTCAGTTACCAGCAACCACATGGTGGCTCACAGCCATTCATAATGAGATCTGGTGCCCTCTTCTGGTGTGCAGACATACATGAGACAAGATGTTGTATTCATAATAAATAAATCTTAAAAAAAAAAAAACCAACAATCTGAACAACAGTCCCTTCTGTTGTACTCAATTTTATGTTGACATCCTGAATATTGTAGAGTGGTATGGATAGTTACTAGCTACCAGGCTATCTAGAGTGGCTTTCCAGTTACCAGTCAAGAAGTCATTCTGTTTTGTTTGTTTGCTTGCTTTGTTTTTGGAGACAGGGTTTCTCTTTGTAGCCCTGGATGTATTCAAACTCAGAGATGTGCCTGCCTCTTCCTCCCAAATACTGGGATTAAAGACATACACCACCACTGCCCAGTCTTATTTTTAAATCAGGGGTTTTCCATAGGGCCATGGGGCCCTCTATTGGAATTGCCTGTCAGGTAACTTCCAGTCTAGCAGAGTAGTTTGTCTTCATTCTGTGTGGAGTCAAAACTGTCTTCCATCTCTTATGCTTAAAGTCTCAGTCAATACATGCTGCTAAGAAGTCATCAAGGGGAACATAAAGTGCAAATCATTACTATACTATTTTAGTATAATGTTATTTCAGTTACTTAACCAGTAACTGATTTAACCAGTAATCAATTTCTGATTTAACCAATGCATTTTTTGTAAACAAAGCCTAGTCTTGTACACCTATAAAAACATGGGGTTTCGAGACCCTATGTTCTGTATTTGCCTGAAAATAGCTGTGTAGCCCAAGCTGGCCTTGAACTCATGATCCTTCATCCTTACCCTCCTGCATCACCGTGACCTGCTTTGTATTTATTAGTACATACATATTGACCACATGAAATGTAGCTAGTGAGACTGAGTAAGGTACACAATTTTTAATTACTGGGAATTACACAGATAAAGCAGCCATGTTTTGTCTTTGTAAAATGTTTTGGGGGGTAAGAGCTGACTGCGTTAGAGGATCTGGGTTCAATTCCTAGCACCCGTATAGTAGTTCACAATCATTTCCAGTTCTGACACCTTCTGGCTTCAAGCATTAGCCATGAACATGGTACAGAAATATATGCAGACAAAATACTCCTACACATAAAAAAAGTAATCTAAAAAATTAAAATTAGAAAAGTTGGCAAAGGCTTACAAAGTAGTACACACCCAGAATTCCAACTACCAGGGAGGCCAGAGCTTAGAAGATCTGGAGTTATAGCCTAATGTGGCAACACAGTGGCATTCATTCAGACAAAAACCAATCTTTGGGTTTTTTTTTTTTTTTTTTTTGGTTTTTCGAGACAGGGTTTCTCTGTGGCTTTGGAGGCTGTTCTGGAACTCGCTCTGTAGACCAGGCTGGCCTCGAACTCACAGAGATCCGCCTGCCTCTGCCTCCCGAGTGCTGGGATTAAAGGCGTGCACCACCAACGCCCGGCCAGACAAAAACCAATCTTAGTGCAATAAGGAACCTACTGCTTCTGTTTAGTATTGACAGTTTGAAGGCTGCTCTTAACTCATCTTGTATCATTCCTAAATGTCATCTTTAGTTATACCCTTAGCTCCCCATTAGTTTTCATTTTTGCCATTAATAGTTTTAGCTTTCCCAGGAACAGCAAAATGGCTGTTGGTAAAGGCATTTCCTGCCAAGTTGGAGACCTGAGTTCTATTCCTGCATTCCACAGTGAACACCCAATAGTCCTGACTTGTACACTCGCATACAACACACACAATAAAAATGTTTTTTAAAAAAGTTTGTGCTTCTTCATCTAATTCCCTTACCAATGTTGTTTTAACAGGGATGGCAAGAGAAGGTCAGCTAAATGGTTCATCTGCAGCACATGGGGAAATAAGAGGTATACCACTTCCTATTCTGTCAGCAGAAAAATTTCCTAAAACTTTTAGATTGTGGAGAATCAAACTTTGCCTTTCCTACTAGTCTGAGTTCTCTGAATCTGCTTTCTGAAAACTTAGGACTGAGTGACTTAAGTAAGCACCTGCAGCTTTAGATGCACAGACTTGCTTTGAGTAACTTCACTCTCTTCCTTTTGTTTCCCCATAGGCTGTAGTACATGAGCAAGCTGGAGAAATCACCATTAGACCATGCTGTGGGGCCTTCCTGTGGATGTGGATGTTTTACAAGAACTCAGCACAGCTCCAGGAAGCACCAATACCCACAAGCTGAAGCTTGGGGTAGAATAGGGGTGGCAGTGTTGCACCTTCCCTTCATGCTGGCTGTTTCTTGATACTCTGCTGCCTGGTCCAACTTAATACCCGATGACATCAGGACCCAATGCAGCCCCTACCTATCCTAAGGCTGGACATGCTTATCTACACAGCAGACCAATGTGATGGCTCCTGGCTATGGCTGCAGCTCTGCAGGCCTTGGGGAGCAAGAAGTCATGGAGTCAGTGTGGGCTCTTGTTGCAGTTTTGTACTCTACTTGGTTTTTTCAATTGAGCTTATGGCTTTTTTAAAACATGACTTGAAGCTCTAGTTTTCTAGATCTTTTACAGTGTACAGTATTTTACATAACTGAGCTGTATTAAAAGCTTGTTCATTTACTTGCCAAGGCCGTGGCTCTACTTTGAAGAGTTACTGTTAAGCTTGAAACTTGCATTCTATTTTCATCTTAGGCAGGGTGCTCTTAGGAAAAGCACTTGTCCAATTCCTCAGAGCACTGTTAATTCCTGTCATGCCCTTTTTGCCAAAAAGAAGCCCAAGAGTATGAGTTAGCATTTTAGAATAATATAGACCTTAGAGGCAATTTCTTTATGAAATTTATTTTCTTATATAAATTATGTATTTCTCTGGGCAGACAGCCTTCACCTTATTGCACTAGTAGCACATCTGTAATACCGAACTACAGGACACGTCTTAACAAGAGGTTTGTGTTCTTCAACGTAGCACTTGTCTACCAGGCACTGTAGAAGAGGATGAGGAAAAGCTAGGACCCGCTCAGGAGGTCAAGGGTTAGGTGGGTGGGGTACAGGACAACGATAACCCTTCTGACTAGTTTTCTCCCAGGAAGGTAAACATGCAAAGCTTACATCTGGATTCTGGGAGCAGGGATAAGGAGTTGGAAGGCAACTTAGCTCCCTTTGTTTCTGAGAGAAGTGGGCACTCACTTTTCACTCATTTGTAACAAGGACTAACCGATGCTTTGGGGCAACAATCAGGTATAGAATTCATCATCAGATTTAAAATTAGCAGCAATTAAGAAAAGACCACCATCACTGCCACAGTGAGGTGGCTGTCACCCTGGCACCAGGAACCCGAAAGCTGTATATTCTAGAGAAAAGTGCCATTAAGACCCAGAGCTGGCTCTGGAAGTAACCCAATAGAGCTGGGACTTCAAACTGCTCCTCATCTCAGATGGCTCTGTGGTCACACTAGTTAGCAATACTCACTCCAGTGTTGGGTTTTCCAACCATTGGTCACAGCTATGATACTGAATCTGTAGGCAGAGTGAAGGAGATGCCTGAGCAGGAAGAGGGAGGCTTGTGGTGATAAGGATGGGTCATCAGGCAGTGATTGTAACATGATTAGGCCCTCCTTGCAGGAGGTAGAGCTGAACATGGAATAGGGTTAGGAGCTGCAAATCTCCAAAGCTCTCCTTCTCTGCCTTTGTACTACACTGAAGACAAGTTGCTCACATACTCTATAAAGCACACTCTTGATACAGAAATGGGGACATGGGGCAAGCGGCGATTTGGTATTAGCAAGAGCCACATTAAGCCTTCATGAGGGCAGCCACCACAGCCTTGGCGTTGAGACTGCGTAGGTCACAGTAGGTCTGGCCAGTGCCCACAAAGACGATGGGTTTGCTTGTAATGTATGTCATAGAAATAGCAGCTCCCACCTGAGGAAGAAAAAGAGGATGGCCAATCAGCTCAAGCCCTATTCACACTAAACGCCTCAACTTCCTTTTGTAAAGAAGCCCATTCCTCCTTCCAGTCTTATTAGCTAGCCAGTGTCATCCACCTTTACCTTGTCATCAATGGTGTCAAATTTGGTAAGAACAATACCATCAATGAGCCGAGGTGTTTGAACCATAGAATGGTCAGCCAAGGCTCTGTTGAATTTGACCTAAAAAGGGAAAAAGTAACATAAGAACCCATCTAATTTGCCAAAGTTTAAGTTGTGAAGAGAACTAAGCCCAAGCCCTCACCAGTTGATCCACGGCTTCATTGCCTACTAAGGCCTCCCCCACAAACAGCACCAAGTCAGGTGTATTGACAGTAATGAGTTTGGCCAGGGCAGTCATCAGGGGGGCATTGTCTTGCATGCGGCCAGCTGTGTCCACCAGCACCACATCAAAGCCTTGGTTACGTGCTAGAGAGAGAGAAATAGTCAACTCCAAGCACACAACTGTCACTCATACTCATTGCTAACTTGTGAAGATTTCCTACTCTGGCTACGTGAAAAGTCACCCAACTGTCACTCATGTTCACTGCCAGCTTCTTGAGACATTCCAGTCTGGCTATTTGAAAAGCCTATCCTGTTTACTTACTTCGGACTCTGGATTTGGTTACAAAGTAATGTAAGAAAAACCCTGTCCTATTCTTGGCCCCCACCAAAACCGTTCAGGGAAAGGATATAAGTAGGATAAAGGTGACCACATTCAGGTCTGTGGTTAAGATACACTAGCTTTTTTCCCCTTCAACTTCATACATCACCACCCAAAAACATCACCCACACAAGTAACTTACCCTACTTCTCTGGTAATCATGTGGTAAATTTATAGTAATCTAAATCTGCAAACTCCCAGGGAATACAAAAAAAAGACAAACCCCCTTGGTCCCCATACACTGTACCAAAAGCAATAGCTTCCATGGCAATGCCAGCAGCATCCTTGCCATAGCCTTTTTCAAACAACTGCACCATCGTACGACCACCATGTTTCTCAGGGGGATGGAGGGCAGTCAGACGCCGGGTGTGTGTACGAAGCTGCTCAACAGCCCCAGCCCGAAATGTATCACAGGCAGCAATGAGGACACTGAAGCCATTCTCTAAAAGCCAGAAGGAAATCTGCAAAGAAGTTAAGAAAACTGTCACCTAGAACTAGGACTCTAAAGCACAGGGTAAAAACAATAAAAGCAGCAGACTGGGAATCTGAACTGACCTTGGCAAGATTAGTAGACTTCCCCACTCCATTAACACCACAGAAGGTGACAACGTAAGGGCGCTGGCGACGTTGGGCATCCATGATATCCCGGAGCATATCTACTCGACGCTGTGGCTGCAGAATCTGTACCAGAGACTCCTGTAGAGCTTGCTTGACTGTGGAAGTCACAGCTTAAAAGGGACATGGAGAGATTCAGTAAGAAAACCAAGTATCTTACTTGATGTCCAACATCTTTCTGATCTAATAGAAGTAAAACGATGCAGGTTTTTCTTGCCCAAGAATTCAGAACATACTATTCTAAGTACTTTGTTGGCTCATTTAACTAACCTATTAAGTTCTAAAGACGGCTCTATCATAGAGGTTTAGAAATTAAGGTTTTTGCCAAAAGGCACATCATACCCAAGTGGTCTGACTGTATGTATGCGCACTTGTGCAGACACTTACTGCTGAATGTTCCCATCACTTTCCCTTCCAACTTGTTGGCAACAGATTCACAGAGTTGGACAGCAATATCTGCAGCCACATTCTTAGCTGAGAAGAGACAAACAGCTCTGTGTTAGCAGTGATCATTTCTCAGAACACAGCTTAGAAAATGGTTCTACCCATTAATAATCAACTCTATGCGACATGACTTAGTCCAGTCCTCCAACTCACCAATGAGATGATCACGCATCTTGTCTAGCACAGACTCCATGTCTTCACGACTTAAGCTCTTAGAACCCACAAGGCCCTTCAGCATCCCAAACATGCCACCCAGGGTTCCCTTGGTAGCACTACAAGCACAGAAAGTCACAAATTTGCATAAGGCTAGCAGGCAGGTGGTAATGGCTCAATTCTTCAGTTATCCATACCACCACCTCCCGCCTGAAATCCTTCTACCTAGGTTTAGTATTTTGAGTGGCCCCTTCATCATCTGAGCTGCTGCAATCCAGATCTTGAAGCTGCCCACCAGGCCCAGTTCCTCGAATCTGGAGGACATGGGAAAGGAATGAGATGGGATCAGGGAACACTAACAGCTGAAGGAAAGGTCCCATACACTGTCAACGTTGTCTGAGACCTTACAGAAACCCCAAATATAATTCACTCCTCTCTCAAATCCAAGTAAACCCTCCAACTCTTTCTGGTTAATGGTGACCTTCCCTCTGATCTTTATGCCTCTTACCAAGTTGATATCTTCAGACAGAACAGCCTCTGGAGTTCCGTTGGTAGTGGGAGTACTGTAATCCAAGACTTCCTTGTTGGCACAGCCACCTAGTTCCCAAACCCGGGGTGCCTTTTTGCCTTTCTCTTTTGGAGCATCTGACTTTGTAGACTTGCTGCAAAGGATCATGTGAAAAAAGGCTATGGTTGAAAAGCAGGAAAGAACATAAGAAAGAACATTTCTCTGATCTCTAACACAGCTGGGTAACAGTCAACCAGAGAGACTGACTAACCTTGATTTGTCCAGACCCTTCCCATGCTTCTGAATGAACTCCTCTCTCTTCCTGCGTATCAGCTCCTCTTTGGAAAGTTCTCCATTCTCAGGTCCCACTGGGAGACCTGACTTTTCTGCAGGGGCTGTTTTGCTGGTAGCCAAAGGGCCATCAGAACCTGTTAAGAGAAACCTCACTGGAGAAAAAAAAAACCAAAAAAAAAACAAGCCCCAACCACCCAGATAATGACTACAATTCTTCCAAATCCTGAAGACCAAAGTTGGATCAAACACCTTGAATACCACAAGGCTACCAGGAGATGATAGGATGGTGATCATTTGCATTGAGGGAGACAAACAAGGAGGACCACAGATCTTCATAGCACCATCTTAACACCTTTTATGGCCTAGCATGTTCAGAAAGCTCAAACACACCTTCCTTTTTGGCCCCCTTTTTTTTGCTGTTTTTTGTTTTTTCCTTGGTCTTTTCACCCCGTGTTTCAATCATGGACCTCACGGGTTTCTTAGATTTTTCAGAATCTTCAAATTTCTTCATGGTAGTGGGAGCACGGATCTTACTGCTCTCCTCTGCCTCACTATAGAGAAAAGAGAATGGTTGGTCTTTCCACCCACACACGAGGGGAAAAAAACTTGACTCCACAAAAATGTCCCACATATCAAAGGGAACTACCAGAAATGAACTACAAAATGTGACTGCTTTGAACCTGTAAGTTAACATTGTTGAGCCACCTGAGGGCACTCATCAAATCGTGGACACGGGTTTTAAAGAGGGGAAGCCTCTCACCGAAGGAGCCGCAGGAAGTCATTCTGGAAATCAAAAGTGCCATTCAATAGACTTAAAGCACTCTGTTGTTGGATCTCTGTGCGGTACTTATCCCGAAACAGCCGGTGTACATCATCTATCAATTTGTCTACGTAAGTCAGTGTGAGGATCTTCTGAAAGCCAACCTGTTTATGGAAGGAAACAGGGCCAATAGAACTCCTTACACGGCAGCCCAGAAAGGAAGGAAGGAGGCCAACTCACCCCAGGTCTCCAGAGACAGGTTCCCATCCTGAAAGGCAGCCAAGCTTACCACCCTGCCCCAGCTGCTGGCTTTCTCCTCTCCATATTCCAATTTCTTTTTTTAGCTGTTACTTCACTACGTACACAATACAGCAAATTGGGTTCATCAATGGGGTTTTGTTGAGACCCTAACTTTTCTTTCTAGCATACCCTCTACTTACCACAAACACCAGCTCAAACTGATTGTCCAGTTTGTACTTGAGTGTGAGGGCCTCATGTGTGAAGGAGTTGTTACCTCCCCGTTCCTGCAAAAAAGAGTGTTTCACCATTCAGGCTGTCCACAGCAAAACCAGACTTTGAACTACGTTTGGGCAATAACCAAATACACTGGCCTCAGCAAGGGAGTAACAGACATTTCTCTCTAGCACCCTGCCACGGAGGGCGACACCAAGCTGGGGCAAAGGGTAAAATTGGGAGAGAGGCATGACATGTGGGAGTAGAAGATAAACAATCAGATTTTCTAGCAGCTGTTGAGCCATTTAATGCTCCTAAAAAGGTTTTCTCTCATCCACAGTCTCACCCCGCCTCAGAACAACAGAAAACCAAGCTGCCCCGGGGTGAGAGGAAAGGCGAATAAAGAAGGTCCCATAAGAAACCGGAATACGGCTTCTGCCCCAGATTCTGGAGGTGTGGGAGGAGGCGTCGTAAAGTTTCAGGATACTGTGATGCCAGGCAAGGAAGTGGAGTCTAGGTGGCCAGTTAGCGGTCAGTTTGAGGAGGGCAGGGCGGAAGGCGCGGGGTGATTACTGGAAGGGGGACTACAGACTGGATCTGAGGGCCAGCCCGGAGTTCTACCCCGCGGTGGTGGTACCTGCAGTAGTACGGAACGAATCAACGCGTTCACGGGCCCGGTGCACGAGTCGCTCACGCCCTGGAAACACCATAGCACAAGCCCGCCCTTCGAGAAGATGGTGAAAAAGTCGAGCATGGCGGAAGCGGGAGAAGACTTGGGGCCGAAGCCGGCACCGGGAACTGGGGCCGCGTCCTCCGCCGCTTCCTGCTGCGCCAAGCGCGGGACACGTCACACCAGCAGCCCCCGGAAACCGGCTCAGCCGCACTTCCGCTGCGAGCCGCCGGGGGCCCGCCCCTCCCCGCCCAGGGCGAGCGGGACTGACGCAAACGCAAGACTGACCAATAGCAGGTGTGGGCGGGGTGCCTGGGAGCCGGCTCCCTATAGCGTGAAGGGGCGCGGTCTAAAGGACAGTGCTGCCCGAAGACGTGTTTGCGTCACTGCCCTGTGGCGCGCCGCGATGACGGGAAGGACTGCGGTTGGGTTGAGCAGCACTTCAAGCTGAAAGAAGCCGGGCTCTGTAAGGCCATGTTTCGCAGAGTGCTGCGGCTTGGCTTGACCCCGGGTCGCCAAAATCGGGGCCTACGCACACGCAGAGGAGGCTTTACTCTGGGTAAAGCTGAGGGCAGCAGAGAGTATCCTATACAGAGTGGTTCTGGGGTAGCCATAACCTCCACATATGTGACCTTCAGGGTTTGACACCCTGACTCACGCTGGCGAGACAGCGAGTTAGCCGGGAGAAAGGGTAGGCTTGCCTGCTAGAAGGTAAAGAGCCTAGGCAGGTATATGGATCTCAAGGAGACACTTCCCAGAGGACAGTGCCATATAAATGGAGGTTGAGAATAAGGCACATATAGAGGTGACTGGCTTTAGAAAGCTGTGCGGTGTGGAGTATACTAGGAACTCCGTGTTCCCTGGGCCTGGGATACCTGAGTGGAGATGACTGTGCAGTTGAATATCTGAGAATAGGGTTCAGGAGGGAGAGAGGACTGCAGGAATTAAATATGTGAGTCACCTATCTTGTCCTGGGAAGTAGAAAGTGTAATTTTAGGAAGTCGAATCTTTCAATGCTAACAGGAGATTCATAATAGTGGGGACTGATGGGACAAAGACCAGACCGCAAAACGGTTACAGCACTACTCGTGTGACTTAGTATGACACTGGGGATGTGCCAACCACATGTCTACTCAGCCCACCTTTCCCTGTGCCCATTCTCTAACCCCACACCACGTGGAGGAAACAGTCCCTGTAACCGTCACTGGGCCCTGCAGTCTGGGGTACAAAAGGAAACACAGTCCCTGTAACCGTCACTGTGCCCTGCAGACTGGGATGCAAAGGTGTCTGACGTAAAGCAGAAGATTGAGTGCATGATGCCTGGAAAACAATGGGGGATGCCGTTCGACACCAGCTACCTGCCCCCAACACAGTCGGACGTGGTCATCATAGGAGGTGGGATCCTCGGTCTGTCTGTGGCCTTTTGGCTGAAGAAGCTGGAAAGTAGACGAGGCGCCATCCGGGTGCTGGTGGTGGAGCAAGACCACACGGTGAGGTCAGGGAGGAGGGTAGTCATCTTACTGAGGACAAAACCTATAGACGGTCAAAGGGTAGGCATTGTGCTCCGGACCTTGAGAAATAGTCCCAGGTTCTTCCTCTAAGGAGACCCTAGACAATAAGATTGTCATGTTGGGGGAGGGGAATACTCGCTTAATCTCTTTGGAGACAGGATCTCAGTAGATAGCCTAGACCAGCCTTGAACTCAGCACCTTCCTGTCTCAGGCTCCCAAGTGCTGGAAGTACAAGTGTGCTCCAGCATATTTGCCTAGACTTTTGCTTATAAAAGTGGATTCCACAGTGATTGTGCTTCTGTCCTAAATAGCTTGTGTTTGCGCTACTTACTAGTGTAAACAGCTTCCTCTGCCTTCTTTTAGGCTCTGTTATTTCTGAGGTCTTGGTTGTTCTTGTTTGCAATTGGCAGTTAGCCACTAATCTCATCTCTGTCTTTGTTATATCCTCCCAGTTTTGTAGACTGTTTTGTGAATTTGTTGCAGGCTAGCTTCCTACTCTTGAACGTCCAGGCCATTACTACTTTGTTCGATTTTGTCCAGCCCTGTGAAACAATTGACTTCTGCTCAGTTCATCTGCCACGGATGATTTAAAACACTGTGTTTATCTTTGAGCTGTGGGGTGACTGGCATACAGGTTTACACATCCTTGCTCCTCAAGAAAGGATTCCCCTTTAAGTTGAGATGTGTAACTGAGAGCTTCCATTGCAGGATTCCATTACATACGGCATCATGATAATCTATCTCAGTTTTTCTTTTCACAGTATTCACGGGCTTCCTCCACAGGGCCTTCTGTGGGTGGGATTTGGCAGCAGTTTTCTGTGCCTGAGAATGTCCAGCTCTCCCGCTTTTCAATCAACTTTCTACGGAACATAAATGTATGTACAGTGAGATTTGAGGGGTTGGGGTGGGGAACCCTTCTTTAGTATAAAGAACAGAAGCCTAGCTGGCAAGGGGACCCAAGGAGAAGTAGTGTTAGAGGCAGCAAGATATTGCGATCCCTGACTGTCTTCCAGAGCTGGTGCCTAGAGAAGGGTTTGTCCTGAGAAGGATCGACCCTGGGACTATAGTGAGAAGGCCAGGAGGCTCCCCCATGGCAGCCTCTTTGGAGAGCAGCTTTTGTTTGTACACAGGAGCACCTGGCGGTGGTGGATGCCCCTCTTGTGGACCTCCGGTTCAGCCCGTCGGGCTGTCTCTTGCTGGCTTCAGAAAAGGATGCTGCCACCTTGGAAAGCAACGTGAACATGCAAAGGTGGGTGCACAGCACTGCCCTGCGCTGCTGCTTGGCTTCACAAACTCGATGAACCCTGCACCAGGCTAGAAAGGGGGGAGCTGAAGGTGACGTCACAGGAGCCTCCTCCACTAGCTCATGCTATCAGCACAGATGGGCCTATTCAGACCTTCAAGGCCCTTGAGTGCTATAACCCAGTCACAGACAGAATGTGGTTCCAACGTTTACTACATCATAACATCCATGTAGGATACATCCCGCCTAACAAACCAGAATCTCTAGGGAGTAGCCTGGGGACTGGGCTTTGAGCAAGCATCCTAATTTGGGGGTCAGAAAAAGTCTTTTTATGAAGGTAAGATAGTAAATATTTTAGGTTTTGCTTGTCACGTTGTCTGTGTCACAACCTATCTGCTCTGCCATTATAGCACAAAAGCAGCCACAGACAAAATACAAATAATGGAATGTGATCCATATATAAAAGTAAGCAGCAGGTTGGCTTCAGCGTGTGGGCCTCACATCAGCTAAGGGCTGGGCACCTTTGTGATATGTAATGCACAGGCTTTCTTCTGATATGCTGTCAACCTCACTAGTGACACCAGTTAAATGTTTGCAGATGCTAACTCATTTCATCGGAACATACCATTTTACATGTGGGGAAACTAAGCCAAGAAGATCTAGTAAAGCGGGCACTGTGACTCAGTTTAAACGAGACACTGGCTCATAGGAGTGGTCCTTTACACTTTTATTCCCCAGCCAGTCAGTGTTCCAGAGGAGACATCCATTATGAGGGACGGGGTTGTACTAGGCAGAAAGTGTTTTACAGGAGGAGATGGAATATGGCTCCTTACTGTGTTGTGAAAGGAGGTGGAGTAGGTTGGGGCAAGAAGGAATTGAGAATCTGAAGGGAGGCCGGAGTGTAGAGAAGGAAAGATGAGCTCTCACATTCAGCGCTCAGGAGAAATGGGGTCACTCGGGGTTGAGAGTGCTATCAGTGAGCTGGACTTCCTCTCATGGAGTTGGGGTCCCTGTTCCTCCCCCCATATACACTCCCTAACACATTAACTGCACACATTTCTCTTAGGCAGGAAGGAGCCAAAGTCTGTCTGATGTCTCCTGAGCAGCTACGGAACAAGTTTCCTTGGATAAATGTAGAAGGAGTGGCCCTGGCCTCTTACGGTGAGGTTCACCTGCAGGCACAGGGCTTTCTTTCCCCGAAGATGGGGACTGAAGGGCTCCTTGGGTTGGAAGTCTCAGTGTACCTTCTCCACACTGAAGGAGGACCAGTTTCCTCCTGAGCAACAGGGCCTGCCCCAGACTATGCTACTTCTCTGGCCTTCAGCATGACTAGACTCCAGTAAATTGGTCAGGATGACCTCCCCTGCTTCTTCTAAAGCGCTAAGAGAGTGTGGGTTATACAGTAGGAAAGAAGGGTCCCGGTGCTTCATGAATTTTCTTTTCCTTATGTCAGGGATGGAGGATGAAGGTTGGTTTGATGCCTGGTCTCTGTTCGAGGGTCTTCGTCGAAAGGTCCAATCAATGGGAGTCTTACTCTACCAGGGAGAGGTGACACGTGAGTTCAAAGTCTTGTTCCCTCGGCTTATGTCTTGCATCCAGGAGAAGGCCTAGACCAGGCTTTACCTTTTGCTCACAGGTTCACCCAGGGTTGGTGTAAGAGGCTGTCTTCTGTGACAGGGGCTACTGCTAGCTTAGCTTTCTCCTCACTGCCCTGCCTTGTTCCTATGTGGCCAAGTTCATTCTGGTTTCTTGATGTCTGTTCACTTGAGTGTCCGTGGGAAAGCACTTATCCCTCCCATCTCCTTTCCTTGAGAGACCAGTGTTGGTTGTGAAGCCGGGAATGTAGGTGTTACTGGAGTTCTTGCCTAGCAAGAAGCCCTACGATCCATCCCACTAGGTTATATCCCCAGCATCACAGAAACTGGGCACAGTGGTTAATGTCCTTAATCCCAGGATTCTGGAGGTACAGGCAGGAGAACCAGAAGTTCAGGGTCATCCTCCATTACATAGAAAGTCTGAGGCTAGCCTGTGATACTTGAGACCTTTTCTCAGAAGAAACCAGTGTGATCCCCATTTCCCTCAAGGAGTGAGTGTGTGTGTGTGTGTCTGTGTATGTATATGTCTGTGTCTGTGTGTCCGTGTCTGAACTACTGTTCTATTGCTTTCAAGAAACACCATGACCAAGGCAACTAAAAGAAAGAATTTAATTAAGGGCTTACTTACAGCTTCAGAGGGTTAGTTCATTATCAATATGGTGGAAAGCCTGGGAACAGGCAGGCAGGCATGATGCTGGAGAAGTAGCTGAGAGCTAGATCCTGATCCACAGGCAGTAGGCAGACAGACACTAGGCCTAGTGTGGGCTTTTGAAACCTCAGTGTCTATCCCTGGTGACACACTCCTCCAACAAGCACACGCCTCCTAATCCTTCCCAAACGGTTTATCAGCTGGGGACTAGGCAGGCAAATGTATGAGCCTATGGGAGCCATTCTCCTCAAACACCATCTGTGTGTGTGTGTGTGTGTGTGTGTGTGTGATGGGAGCACTGGGGGCCATTCTCCTCAAACCACCACTCTGTGTGTGTGTGTGTGTGTGTGTGTGTGTGTGTGTGTGTGTGTGTGTGTGTGTGTGCGCGCGCGCGTTGATGGGAGCACTGGGGATAAACCCAGGGTCTCATACATGTTAAGTATATGTTCTACCACTAAACTAACCTAGAGGGCGTTTTGTTTGTTTGTTTTGTTTTTTTAGTTTTTTGAAACAGGGTTTCGCTGTGTAGACCAAGCTGGCCTCGAATTCACAGAAGAGATCTGTCTGTCTCTGCCTCCCAAGTGCTGGGATTAAAGGCATACACCACTACCGCCCGGCTAAAGGGCTTTTTTTTTGGTTTTTCTCTGTGGCTTTGGAGGCTGTTCTGGAACTCGCTCTGTAGACCAGGCTGGCCTCGAACTCACAGAGATCCGCCTGCCTCTGCCTCCCAAGTGCTGGGATTAAAGGCGTGCGCCACCAATGCCCGGCGAGGGTTTATTTTTTTATTTCTTTCCTGCAGGTTTCATCACTTCATCTAGCCAAATGGAGACCACAAGTGGGGAACAGGTAGTCTTGAAAAGGATCCACAAAGTTCATGTAAGTGCCAAGGTCTAGTGTGCTCCTTCCTATAGGAGAGGGGCAAGAAGAGTGATAATCTGCCTGCTTCCCAGTACTGATAAAGTTAGGCTCAGGAAGAAATAAACCTCTCTCTCAAGGTCCATTGTGTCGTGTTATCTGCATGCCCTGCCCCATTCCCCCACACACACACACCCCACACACTCCTTCCTCTTATCTTCTGTTGCTTATAGGTGAAAATAAACAAGAGCCTGGAGTATCAGCCAGTGGAGTGTTCTGTAGTGATCAATGCTGCAGGAGCCTGGTCTGGGAAAGTTGCAGAGCTGGCTGGTATTGGGAAGGGATTGCCTGGCACCCTGCAGGGCACCAAGCTACCTGTGGAGCCAAGGAAAAGGTAGCCTACCCTCAGGGCAGCTAAAGATGAGAAAGAAATGATAACAAAAGTTTAGGATGGGTTTATGTATGTTGTGTGTGTAGTCTGGACAGAGAGTTGGTGTTATTCTTCTGATGTCTTAACAGGTATGTGCACTTATGGCACTGCCCCCAGGGACCAGGTCTGGAGACACCATTGGTTGCAGATATCAATGGAGTCTATTTTCGACGGGAAGGATTGGGCAGTAACTACCTAGGTGGCTGCAGCCCCACTGAGGTAAATTAAGTTGCAAGGAGACATAGACAAGATACTATTAGAGAAGCAAGCCTTTTGGGGGCCCTATATTGTCATTGAGGTTAGAACTGGAATCCACGGAAGGGATTGATTTATATTAATCAGGTCTGGGTTTGCCCTCATATTGCAAGCATTATATAAGTCTTATCTCTACCTCTTACTTAGGAGGAAGAACCAGACCCAACAAATCTGGAAGTGGACCATGATTTCTTCCAGAACAAAGTGTGGCCCCATTTGATTCAGAGGGTGCCATCTTTTAAGACTCTAAAGGTAACCAACAGGGAATAATTGTTCCTGCTGGGTTTGGGATCAAACATATGAATGACACTGCAGTATCTTAGTCCCTTTGACACGCTGTGTTCCTGCCACCTAACAATCACTGAGGAGTCTGTGGATCTGTCCCATCCCATGAACTCCTTAGCAGCCAATCCCCGAGCAAGGGTATGGGTTGAACATGTCTGTGGCTTTGCTAAAAACCTCAGCATCTTTTGCACCTGCAGGTAAAGAGTGCCTGGGCTGGCTATTATGACTACAACACTTTTGACCAGAATGGCGTGGTGGGCCCCCACCCACTCGTTGTCAACATGTACTTTGCTACGGGCTTCAGTGGTCATGGACTTCAGCATTCTCCTGGCATTGGTCGAGCTGTGGCAGAGATGGTACTAGAGGGCGAGTTCAAGACCATCGACATGAGCCCCTTCTTCTTCAACCGCTTTTACTTAGAAGAGAAATTACAGGAGTACAGAATCCTATGAGCCTGGAAACTCTTCTGGGCCTCACCAGCCGAGGAGTTGTCCTTCCCTCACATTGGCTGTGGTCACTGCCCTGGTCTCCCCAGGACTGTGTCAGGGCTGCATCCCTTCCCTCACCATCCTCTAAGCCAGGCCACTCCTCCCCAGTGTGTCTGGACATGGGATGAACATAGGCACAGAGTCCCAGGCCAAGGAAAGCGATGAAACGGGATCCTGGAACTGACTGTAGCCCAGGCTGATGCCATCATCCAAAACAGTTCTGCTGGCATCCTGGCCATGGAGCCCAGGACTGGCCTCCTTTCTCCTTTCTGACTCTGATCAGAGCCCAGGCACACATCATTCTAGAATTGCCTGACCCAAATTTATTGACTCATTTGTTAACCTATTTTTCAATCAATATATGTGATTAACCTCTTCCCTCTGGTCTTGTGTTCTTTTTCCTTCTTATGGTAGCAGCTTTTGAAGTATCATGCCATTAACAAGACAGCCTCATCCTCTTGAGAGTGTTTCTTAGCTCCCCTGTGGGAGGCATCTTGTTTGCAAGCCAGTATCCCCTGTCTCCGAGTTCTACAGGAACCAGTGGTTCTAGAGGGGGGAAATGGGATCATTCATCTAGTCAACTTACAAAGCCCCAGCTTCCGACTACCAGCATTCAGTCTATAGCATAGTTCAAAGTGGCATTCTGGCTGGGTCACGGGGGGAAAGAAGAGCCACGGTCTAAAGAGTCACTCTAAGAAGCTTGGATTTCATCTTGGCAGAAGCCCAGCAGGAGAGTTTTAAATAGGGAAGAACATGATCAGATTTTCCTTTTAAAATCTCCCTCTAGCTGGGTGGTGGTGGTGGTGGTGGTGGTGGTGGTGGTGGTGGTGGTGGTGGTGGTGGTGCACGCCTTTAATCCCAGCATTCAGGATGCAGAAGGAAGGAGTTCTGTGAGTTTGAGGACAGCCAGGTTGGTCTACAGAGCTACTTCTAGGACAACCAGGGCTACACAGAGAAACCCTGTCTCAAACAAACAAAAAACTCTCCCTCTGGCTAAGGGTGCAACCTGGTGGCAGAGGGCTTAGCATGTGGATGGCCCTGGGTTTGACCCTCAGCGCCAACACAAGAGGGGGTCTGGGGGAAGCTACTGTGGTTCCCTTATAGAGAACAGATTCAGATAGCAAGGCAGAAACAGGTTCTAGACCGAGGCTGTTGCAGTCCATATAGCAGGTAACAGTCATGATGGGAAACACATGGAGCAATGTAGTGACAGTGACAACATGAAATGGAGTCAGTATTTCCTAGTTTTCTAGCCAAACAGCCAAATGGGTACCATGTTTCTTACAGAAATGACACAGGAAGAACAGCAAAATGAGTGGCCTGGCGTGGGGCATGCTGAAAGGAAAGGGCCCGTGGGAGGTGTAACGGGTGACTGGATGCGGTGGGCATCATCCAAGGAGAGCCAAGAGTTAGGGACAACGCACAAAAGCTGGAGGGACCTAGTGGCATTTAGAGAAAACCGGATGAATGCTGAAGTGACCCGTGAGGCAGGAGAAAACCCAGGAGTGTAGAGTCATGAAAAACAAGAAGTAGGCACCAGAATGAAATGCCACATGCCAGCTGGGCTCAGCACTAGCAGGTCAGTGGTGAGGAGGGAGCGCAGCTTAAGGTGTAGATGGTTGCAGGAGAGTGAACCCGAGTAGAGCTTCCTGGGAAGATGGCTCCATCAAAAGTCCTTTGGAGAGAATGAAAAGCAAAGGACAGAGGTAGACATCAGATAGGAGAGGGCACAGGAGAGACGGGCCAGCTGGGAGTATAAGGTCTGCGTGGCTTGAGGGAAAGCCAGGCATGAGACAATAAGCAAAAGAAAAGCTATCAGCAGGTAGTGCTGAAACGTTAGAAGGGACAGCTCAGAAACATAGTGGACAGGCTGTAGCCACTAATAGGACCAGTCAGTGCAGAGAATTAGTTAGCCCTGGATGGTAGCTCTTCAGGTGCCCCGTAGTAATTTCAGTATGGCAATCATAGTCTAAGGGTCAAAAAATAGGTGCTATAATCATTAATGCCTAAGGAATCCTCTGCTCCTGCAGAACTTTAATCTGGTCCTATGGAAAACCTTTATAGGCATGTGATTAAATCTATCTTGCCCTTTAAACTATGTGAGGAGCTGGACCAAGCCCTCATCTTTGCCCCAAATCCAGACATCCCAGAGCTTGCACTGTACTCTAAGTGCCCATCCATGCATTCCTGCTGGACCCCAAAGATCCTCCCCCGGCCCCAGGGAGCCTATGCTGCAATGAGAGGAAGGGGCACGGCAATGGTATTTCTGGGAAGGACTGGGGAGGGCAGAATTTAAAAGACTGGTTCAAAATGCCGTTCAGGCCAGACAACTTAATTTCAATCCCAAGAACCCAAGTAAAAAAGCATGGTATAGTTGCATATGTCAGTAATCCCAGGACTCAGTCTGTCAAGCAGGGAAGTGGAGACAGGAGAATTGCCTGGAAGCTAAAGAGCCAGCCAGCCGAGAGTACGTAACATGACAGAAACAAGAGGTCCTGCCTCAGCAAGGTGGAAGTGGACCAACTCCCAAAAGCTGTCTGTGATGATACGTTATTTATGATTTCTAAGCCACTGGAGATCAAAATGCAAAGCTAGCCACAGCCATAGAGCCAGGCAGTGATGATACACACCTTTAATCCCAGCAGTCACACTAGTTAGTTATGTAGGCCAGGCGGTGTTGGTAAACACTTTTAATCCCAGAACTCAGGAGACAAAGGCAGAGCAATCTCTGTTAGCTCAAGGCCACACTGAGCTACACAAAATTGATCCAGTCTAAAAGAGAAACACAAAGATGATCTCAGCACTTGGGATCACAGGCCTTAAATCCTAGCACGAGGGAGGTGGAGACAGGGGTGATATGGCTGGGCAGAGAGAGAAATAGAAGGCTGGAGGAGACAGGAACTCAGAGGACTGTAGTCTGAGTCTTGTTAGAGAGCAGTGCAGTCTGCATTGTACTCTGAGGATTCGTGAAGACAGGATCCTCCATTTCCATCTGAGGTAGAGGTAAGAGCTAGTAACCAGCTGCTTTGCTTTTCTGATCTTCAGCTTGAAGCTTGAACCCCAGTATCTGTTTCTGGGTCTTTTATTAGTCGTGTTACAATTGTCTGGAAAGAAAAAGAAGCCAGACTAGAGGGGAGACAAGGCCTTACTTACACCAGCCCATTAAACTCCTCCCACCTGCCAACATTTTGTTTTCAAGTTGCTTGTTTTTTGAGACAGGGTTTCAAGTTGGGCAATGGTGGTGAGACAGGGTTTCTTTGTGTAACAATCCTGGCGGTCCTGGAACTCAAGAGATCCGCCTGTCTCTACCTCCCCAGCGCTGGGATTGAAGGCGTGCACCACCACTGCCCGGCCTCAGGTTGGCATTTTAGAAACACTTCTATGGGGGAAATGCTGTATTATTTATTCCCTTGGAGCTTCACAAAGCTCACAGCAAGAACTCTAGGAATTGGGGGCAAAGGACTTAAGTATTTCATCAGGACTTGTCAACCTCTTGCCTACCCATCCTTTATTGCAGTTATTTTGGTACCCTCCTAACTGCAGTTGCATGCCCATCCGGAAATCCCTGCCTTGAGGATAAACACTTTTGGCAAGACTGATACCAGCCTGTGGGCGTCAACATTAATGGGACCCACCTTCCATAAAGGTACCCACCTCCCGGGGACTGGCCCGACTTTGTACCATTAAACCTACCTTGAGAGACCTTCGAGGAAAATGCCTCACTTTCCTGCGCCTCCCTTGCTGGAGGAATTTTCTCCTCGTT
The DNA here is from genome assembly GCF_017639785.1 of Mesocricetus auratus. Classification (NCBI taxonomy): domain Eukaryota; kingdom Metazoa; phylum Chordata; class Mammalia; order Rodentia; family Cricetidae; genus Mesocricetus; species Mesocricetus auratus. The sequence goes on along the minus strand of NW_024429203.1, from coordinate 14,783,564 downwards.
CCCTTGTCCTCAGACGGGGCAAAGCGGGGCTCAGGGATTCACGGCGGCTCTAGGGGGCTCTGGCGTAAGGGTTCAGCTGAAGGTTTAGCGATCGGACAGCCGGGAAGCCTGGAAGACGCGGACCGGCGAGCGCCCGCTAGGGGCGAGTGGGCGGGCGGGCGGGCGGGCGGGCACGGGCCTGAGGGCGGCGGCCGAGGAGCTTCCGGGAGCCGGGGCTCGGGCACTTCCCGGCCTAGGCTGCAGCTCGCAGCGCGGGATCCGGCAGGTGAGCGGGCGCCGGGGATGGGGGCGGGCGGGCCCTGGGAGTCAGCCCTGGGAGTCAGCCCTTTCTTTCCCGAGACTCCCGCGTCCCTGCCCCGCCCCTTCCTTCCAACCCACGGTCCAGCACTCCCCGGAAAGCTGCCACCATCCTGTGGCACCGAAGCCCGCACGGGGCTGTTAGTACTGCTGGGCTTCAGCAGCCTGGCCGGGCCAGGTGACTCCCTCCAGCTCCTGGCAGTCTCTGCTCTCGTCACAACCTGACGCCCCTGCTGTTGGGCTTGACTCAGTGGCAGTGTTCTGTAAGAATGTCACTTTATTTAGAGTTAAGAACCTACTGGGAGTTGCTGCCACAGTCTCTTAATGGGCGTCTACCAGGGACGACTACGTGCCAAGAACCAAAGAGACACTTGGAGTAGGAACAGTTGGGTCCACTGGGTGGCAGGTAATCTAGAAACCCGAGGAGTGCCAACTGGAGAGGGAAGTGGGGAGTGCTCCAGCCGACCGACCTACCCGGGAGTGACTCAGAGGAAACCTTGCCTGCTTTGTCTTCAGACTTTAAGAACAATCCGTAACAAACGTATGGAAAAGCGCGCAGACCCTGAGTTCCGCCAGACTGGTTTTCACAGGCTTGCTTGTGTCACCTGCACCCAGAACGGTAAGTCTGTCTATGTTGGTTGATGCATAATAGTCTGTCAGTAAGAATGGACTGTGTATAGTTTGTCCATTTTACTGAACACAGCCTGATGGACGTGCTTGTTTTCATCTTTGGCCTATTTTGGGTAGTGTGAATTTTGTGTTTGCTCGGTTTGATTATATAGTGTGCAGCAACTTTCCAAAATAGTTGTGCTTGGGGCAAAGGCTCGATCCCCAGCACCCTCATGGTGGCTCTCAAACACCCATAACTCCAATTCCAGACAATTAGAATACCTTCTTCTGGCCACTGCAGGCACCTGGCATGAAAATGGTACACAGACATACACACAGGCAACACATCCAGACATTTTTTTAAGTTCAAAAAAAGTGTTGTGTTTTCTGGGTACCACGGCAGACACCTGTGATCTCAGCTGTGGGTGGTGGAGGTAAGTTCAAGGCCAGCCTGGGTTAGCTCTGTGTGTGTGTGTGTGTGTGTGTGTGTGTGTGTGTGTGTGTGTGTGTGTGCCCACTCTTCTGTCCATACAAGCTCCAGCCTGTAACTGTTTCTGCTGACTACAGGGCTTTGATGCCCTGGGGTTTCAATTTGCATTTCACTGAGGATTGGTAAACTGAGCATCTTTCTGTCTGCTGGTCATTTGAATATCTTTTCTCTGAAATGGCTGTTCAAGTCTTCTCCCCATTTGTGTTTCTTACCAGTTTATGTGAATGAATGTGAGTTTTTGAAATATTTGGGATTCCAGGCATTTGTTAGTGTTCTTTTGTTGTTGTCATCTTTTTTGTTTTGTTTTGCTTTGTTTTTTGAGCCAGGGTTTCTTTGTAACAGTCCTGAAGGTCCTGGAACTCCCTTTGTAGACTGGGCTGACCTCAAACTCACAGACACCCACCTGCCTGTGCCTCTCTGGTGGTAGAATTAAAGGTGTGCACAACTTCTGCCTAGCTAGATACATATTTTTAAGCATTTCCTCTGTTTCAGTATATTTCCTTCTCACTTTTCTAATGATAACTTTAGAGGGAAAGTTTTCACATTAATGTTTTCCAGTTTATCATTTTCTCCTTAAACAGACTGTATCACATTTGAATTTTTTTTAAAGCCAGACATAATGGTTTCAACCTGTACTCTCAGCACTCAGGAGGAGTGCTGTGAGTTTGAGATCAGTCTGGCCTACATACTGAGTTCGAGGCCAGCCTCTACAAAGTGAGGCCATATCTCAAAAAATTTGTTTTTTCCTTTGTCTACTCCAAAGTCAGAAATCATGTTACAAGTTTTCCTATAAGGTCTTTAGTGTCTTGCTAGTCACAGCTGTCTCTAATATCCATTGAAATTTAGTTTGTGTGTCTTGAGATGTAGATTGAGATTAATATTCCCCACAATACTATCTAGGTAGACCTAATACTATGGATTGCAAAGAGCACCTTTTTGGGAGCCGCTGGTGTAGCTCAGTTAGTTGGTAGAATTCTTCCCTAAAGTACACAAAGCCATGGGTTGGATCCTCCGCACAGCATAAACTGAGCTTGGTAGCTCTTGCCAGTAATCCCAGCACTTCAGAAGTGGAGGTTGGAGGATCAGAAGCTTGGGGTCATCCTCAGCTACAGA